>NC_134212.1:68960021-70210021 GCF_965140235.1 Caretta caretta | reverse complement strand
AGGGAACCACACCGCCTCCTTTAGTCCTTGGGGAATTGGTTGGGCTGCAGGAGTCCTGGCTCAAGCCATCCAGCACGGGGCTGAGCACACACAGGTAACAATTAGTGGATAACTAGCCCAGGCCCTGGGTCAGGTGGGGCAGCTTAGAGTCACAGCTCAGGCCCTCAGGCAGGGGCTGAGTAAACACAGGTAAATAGCACACCCAGGCTTCAGGCTCCAAGGGCCTGGGAGAGGGGGAAGACTGCCACCCATGCCTTGGGTGGGGGGGTGGGGACGTAGGCCCTCCCACTCCACTGCATCCCAGCCTGGGGCCCAAGCAGCAGCCAAAGGCCTGCTGCTGTCAGTGGGGATCCTGACCGCAACACACTTACATAGGTTCCGGCTGTGCTGCAGCCACACTTGGGTCATCTGCCCCCAGGCTACTTCACTACTCCCCCTCTGGAGGTACCTGAGTCAAGAAGGGGTTCTCGGGGGGCAGGAAGGCGGGTCGATCACCATTTGATGCTTGGGGTAGCTGGCAAGGGTTAGGCTTAGCAACTCTCCCACACGCTGATCTGCGTTGAGTACTGCAGCTGCCTCCTGAGTGAGCTTTGAGGTTGGGCTCTTATACTTCCTGTCTGACCTCTGACCCTGTGGGGTGGCCTTGGAGTGCTCTGGCTCTGCCCACTCTGGTGTCCAGCAGAGCTTGTCCCTCTCCAGGGCAGTCACACCGCCTCCCTACACCCAGATATACATATAAAATGATGGGGTCTAAATTAGCGGTTACCACTCAAGAAAGAGATCTGCAGTCATTGTGGATAGTTCTCTGAAAACATCCACTCAATGTGCAGCAGCAATCAAAAAGAGGGAACAGAATGTTGGGAAACATTAAGAAAGGGATAGATAAGACAGAAAATATATTAACTCTTTGTAAATCCATGATACGCCCACATCTTGAATACTATGTGCAGATAGATGCCCCATCTCAAAAAGATATATTGGGATTGGAAAAGGTTCAGAAAAGGGCAACAAAAATTAGATGTATGTAATGGCTTCCGTATGAGGAGAGATTACTAAGACTGGGACTTTTCAGCTTGGAAAAGAGATGATTAAGGGGGGAATAGGATTAGGGTGACCAGATAGCAAATGTGAAAAATCAGGATGGGGTGGGGGGTAATAGGAGCCTATATATAAGAAAAAGGCCCCAAAATAAGAACCGTCCTGATTTTATAGGGACATCTGGTCACCCTAGATATGAGAGAGAGCTATAAAATCATGACCGGCATGGAGAAAGTAAATAAGGAAGTATTATTTACTTCTTCTCATAACATAAGAACGAGGGGTCACCAAATTAAATAAATAGGTAGCAGGTTTAAAACAAGCAAAAATATGTATTTTTTCACACAACACAGTCTGTGGAACTTTTTACCAGAGAATGTTGTGAAGGCCCTATAACAGGGTTTAAAAAACAAAACAAAAAAAACCAAAACAAACAAAACTAAAGTTCATGGAGGATAGGTCCATCAATGGCTATTACCCAGGATGGGCAGGGATGGGTTTTCCTAGCCTCCGTTTGCCAGAAGCCAGAATGGGCCACAGGGGAGGGATCATTTGATGATTTACCTGTTCTGTTCAATCCCTCTGGGGCACCTGACATTGACCACTGTCAGAAGACAGGATACTGGGCTAGATGGACCTTTGGTCTGACCCGTTGTAACGTGGCCATCATGTTCTTACTTACCTAGCACACAATGTGGAGCTAGTCTTAAATCCTGCTCCTTAGCTGTGTGCTTAGTGGGTGGGATGGTAGAGCATCCTTAGATTTTCCTTGCTACCTACGGCACTGTAACACACAGGACAGCATCTGGCCCATAGAAAGTACAACAGTAATAACAGTTACTTGAAAGGACAGTTTGTGAAGAGCATTTCATTAATATTTTACTGATAATTACATATAACCCACATTCATGTTCTTTGGAACAGAACACATGAAGAAGCTTTGCACTGCATCCAGATATTTCTTGGAGAGAACACCAAAAATTCAAGAGTAGCTTCCCTCCGTTGTAACATGGGGGTGAATTCCCCAGCAGTGGCTCTCAGACTGGTAAATGGTGAGCTGTTGGGAAAACAAAGTTAATGTAAACTTACATTTCTTCTCAAGGAGGGCTTATGTTTTCATATTCACAAGTTAGGCCTGCCAGAGAAATCACTAGCTGGCAGCCTTGGGCATAAAGACCAAATGAAATATGCCAACCTAGAGATTAGTCTCCATGTGGGGTAGTTAGAATGAGTGATTTCCTGGATAACATCTAGTACTTCCTAAATTCCATTCATGAAGACCTTTTCCAGTATTCCCCACTTTCCCAAATCTGCCACAGATATATATAATACAAAGACACAAGATATTCTCTCACAAAGAGCTTCTGATGCACTTCCTATTCTGAGACCTACTACTCTTGAATGACACCATGTGACTGGCATTAAAGAGGTCTCAGTCTGGGACAGGCAAAAAAGGAAGTTTACCCATGTTTGCCATGGTTTACCCATGTTTACCAAAAAAGGAAGTTTACCATGTTACCTATGTTTGCCTAAGTAGTTAGGAGGGACAGAAAATATGCTACCTGACTAGTATGAAAAATATCAGCCAGTCTGGCCTGAAGTAGCAAGTGCCTTCCTGAACTACAACACAGACATTGGATCTTATTGTACTCTAAGGGCTTGTCTACACTTAACATGATGCAGCAGTACCTCTGTAGCACTTCAGCAAAGAGGCTACCTATGCCGACAGGAGGGTTTCTCCTGTTGGCACTGGTATTCCAACTCCCTGAGAGGCAGCAGTGGCTAATTTAGCGCTGTCTATACTGGGGATTGATCTGTTTGACTGAGTCACTCAGGGATGTGGATTCCTTGTTGGGTATGAATCTGAAAAACTACAGTGACTTCAATGGAGTATCACAGATTTACACCAGCTGCGAATCTGGCCCCATAGCATACAACTAGTGTGGGATCAGAATCAAAAACTCAGTTTCAAATTCCATAAGCATGTGTGTGTGTTAAATAGCTAAATAGGTATCTTAATTTATCCTTAAGTGATAGGTAATTTTCAGTGTTACTCATTGGTAGAATTTTCCTCCCACACATCTTGTCAAAAAAATCCACAACTCATTTTTTTTCCCCTGCCTAAAATGTCAGTTTTATTTAATTACGCAATCTATGGTGTTATAATTAATCAAATAGCTTAAAATGGTGAGATTTGAGCTGAAATCCTTTGTTAATTTGCCATGGAGTAAAGTTTGATAAGAACAGACAAGTTGGCAGTGCTTACAAATCCTTGTGAAGTAAAGAAATTAACGTCTTGACACCTATGTAATGATGTACCTGACTTCTTGAAAAAGTTAATTCATTCCCACCTACCATACAATATTTCTTTTTTGTTTTAACTTAATTATCTCTTTGAAGAATGAAAGCTGAACTTTTAGGCTTACCCAGTTCCTATAATATGTAGTAGCACAGAAAAAAAAATCTGCAGCTATGAGATAATGAAAAACTTCAACACTCAATTCACCTGCATGGCAGCAGTACATGTATTGTAGCCTATTTTGCATCCAAATAGTCAACAAAATACTTAATGATATCTTTTTGGGTGACTGACTATTTTATACACTTAATCAATTTGACATTGATAATTTGCATGAGTCATGGCTTTGTGTTTATTGCAGCTCATAAATTTCCAGGCCAGTTCATAAGAAAATCCAAGATGAATGTTGCAAATACAGCTGTTATACTCCCATTTAATCTATTGTATGTTTTCATTGACCACATTGATAAGATGATGCATGTCAATAGAAAGCAGCAGAATAAATAGAAAAAAACCCACTTTGGTTCTAGTTTATCCCTTAAAACCTAACATTTATTTCACCAGGGATCAAAAATGTGTCACTGATTTCCTATAAAGATGTACCTTCTTGCTTTCTAGGATATGTGTGTATTTACTTTCTATTTTACCCTTTTACAAACACAATATGTAGAAATGGGGTTAATGCTTTCAGGTTGTGTTTGAATCTTCAGCCTTCATTTTTTAAACTGCATTTATTTTATCTTTTTTTCCCATCTAAAAGATCAATAGCCAAGTACACAGGATATTAAAGGTAATAATTCAAAATATTTACTGTAGACTCATTGTTCAACTATTAAGAACAAGCTGTGAACAGATATTCAATATATTCTAATCTGCAACCACAAACAATTCTAAAATTATACTCTTAAATAAAAACTTATTGATGCCCTTGTAATTCATCAAGTCTACCCATTTTTTTTTTTTACCAAAGGTAAAACAGATTTACAAAACCTAATCCTGGTCTGCATCTGAGCTACACTGGCTGTAGCTTGAGGGGAGTTTGGGTGGGGGGGATGCTGGAGAATAAAGGCAAAAATGGCTTTAAATCAGGTGTGTGTGTGTGTGTGTGTGGGGGGGGGGGGTGGCGGCTTTAGAATTCTGGGTGCCATTGAGGACCAGGAGAGTCCTAGATTTAACGCAGAGCATGCTAATTAGTGAAAAATACAGCACAAATTCTAGGAGTGTGAGGGGGAAACTCTTGACATGAAAATGTCAGCTCTTGCTTCCTTCTGCCACAACACACCTGCCAGCCCATCTCATTTTACCATGCAGGGGACAGCCTTCTTTTGAGCTAAATTAAAATTAGATTACACATACACACTTTTGTTCTATTTCTTGTTTTGTGTTTGTCTTTGAATAATCTATGTCCGCTTTAGATACTAAAAGCACAGAACAAACAGGCTCTGAGTTTCTGCATCCCTCTCCCCCGGCCACGGGAGCCACTACTGGGAAAGTCTGGCTTTATGCCTGTAGCCATGGGTTAGAGCACACTCTTGTTGTGGGGATTTTGCATTTACTGTCTGGTCAGCAGTAGGAGCTGTGAGGGGCGAGCATTTTCAGTGAGGACAAACTTCAGACATTTTAGCTACTAAAATCAAAGTCTGTATGGAGCATGCCCAAACTTCACTTTGTCAAAGGCGTATAACTTGGCTGCTAGCTGGCTGGCTACATACAAAAGCTAGCCCCTATCAGTTTTCAAGTCCCTGCTACAAAGTATAGGGGCACTACTGCTTTTCAAAGAAAAGGTTCCAAGCACTTTAACATGGGCAAAACATTTCCTAGGGTTGTTCAAAGAAACTGGTGAACTGCTTTGGCTGAATTTTTCCAAAGTACTCAGACAGAGGCATATACCCTGAACAGAAAAATATCATCCCAAATTGTTACAGTTGGACAAAGTTATAAGCAATTGAAAACAGGGTCTTTATAATAGGAAAGGGTTAAGCAACCTTAATACATGGTATACATGCTTCACCAACAACAATGAATTTAGGAGTCTAATTAAAAAAATCTTGGCCATATATACAAAGGAATGTGACATGTAAGAAAACCTCTGAAGACAAATGAAAACCAGGTTATAGAAGCCGGAAAATGAAGGACAAAACCGATCTGCCCAGATCTAGATTGGTATTTTACGTCTAGCCTGTGTGCAGGGGAATCTCCTTAAAATGTCCTGTGATAACTTGGGTCTGTAGGTATCTGCTGGTAACCCCAAAATGTATTTGTAGACATAGGCAAAAATGGTCATCCTGAAGTCCTTAAAATTGGGTACCTAAGTTTCAGAGGTGCTCAGCCACCATAAGTCCCTGTATCTGAAGGTGCATGGCACCTTTGAAAAAAAATCAGGACACTTATTTTGGTTGTCTAAGTTTAGTGGCCTAATTTTGAACATTTTAGTCTTAATCTTCACATTCATACATTTTCCACATACAGAATGCAGTTAATTCTAGTCTGGCTGTGTGGCCAGAATCAATACACGTTTTACACTTTAAAAAGGTTGAATCACTAATAGGGAAAAAAGCAAACAAATTCAAAAGATGATTTTGGGAGGGTGGTGAGGCACTTGACTTAGGCAATAAAGAATGCATTATGTATGGTTCATGGACATTTCATTTCTGTATCTCTAGAGATAGTAGCGGCCAAGCTACAGGCAAGTTCATTAATCTCCCAAGCTATGTAGAAATGAAATGTCAGGAATTGTAATACATTCTTTATTGCTATTCTTGCATAGATCTTCTATAGGATTTCTTCATTAAAGATTAAAAGGGAAAGAAGTTTAAATGGGAATTTAACAATTTAAAAGCATTTGGTTCATGAATATTCTTCAAATCACTTTCAAGATAACCACCTACTGTCCAGAAATCTAATTTGTTGGGAAGGTATTTAGAATTCAGGTGATTCCAAATATCTACACTGGGTATCCAGAAACTGGTTTGTAGGAACATGGATTTGTATATCCACTACATAATGGGACAATTACAATACAAAAAGATTATAGCTACAATTGGGTGTTATTAGCATAATCATTATTTCTACAGTGTCAATAGTGTACAGAACCTTTTGGTACAGAGACCCCAAAGAATTTACAATCTAAATAGACAGCATACAAATAAAATCTGGGTAATGCATTAACCTATTGTACAATAGAGAACATATATAGACTCCTGCCCATTATTACTATAAATTCACACATGTGATTCAAGTATGTTTAATCCCAAAAGTATCCATTGACTTCCAAGATAGCATGTATATAATACAAACCATTCTGTTGTGTACTTGTAAAAATATTTGGTTTGCTAAACTTCCAATTAATACAATATTGCCTGTTGCTATCACTGTGTAAGGCACACTGGACTAAGTCTTGGTGTAAGAAGGTGTAGGTCTCACTGAATTCAACCAACTTTTAGTACAGCTGAATTTGGACACTTTTCCTAATAAGCTATCACGTGTAATTCCCATGTAGTTCAGACATACATTTTACCTTAAAGCCCTTACTAAATAATGGAACCATGTCATTTTGAAGATCCCTGGTAGTATTCCCTACATCCTTTTGCCTATTTAATAATTCTTGGTCTTCAGACTTCATGGACCTAGATTTTCAGGAACTATTTAAAAAGTGTAACCATTCTGCCTGGTGTTAACAGCAGCAAAAAGTTAATTTTCTAGGAGTTTCCTTAAAGACTTAAATGCTGGCTTAAGCCTCCAGCTAGAAGCCCCAGAAAATATATCTGGAAACCGGGGTGTCTGATGGGCAGTACTTCCCCACTCACAAGCACCGAGTCCAGGGGCTAAAACAAAGAACTATATTAGGTGGGAAAAGGAAGGCACAACAGAATGAATTTAAGAAAACAAGGAACAAGTTTTAGACAACTTTTAACCCTCAGGATTCCTTAACCATAGCTTCAACCTCAGTCCTTCTGGCAAGTGAGTGCCTGTTGCATTCTAACCACTTCTCTCCTCCCCAGTTCCCCATTCACAGTTAGTGGTCCTGGGTTGGAGAAGTCCAAGGATACTGGCAGGCTAGTGTTGCCTAAGGGAGAGTGGAAGGGGTGGTCTAGCACCTGACATTGGAGGAATCACTGAGGTGATTTCAGCTTTAATTGCTAAGTAGGAAGGCCCGCACCACAGTCCCTGAGATAGACTGCTGTTCTTTCTACAGCTTTCACCCAAGCTGCCTCAGGTCTGCTCCAGTTGCCACTGCTGTGCCTGCAGTCTCAGTCAGGGTGACCCGAGGCACATTCAGTGTCAGTGTCTAGTCCTTGTATTTCCCAACAAGGTCAACAGCATTTTATTGGCCCTAAACTAAAAAAGTTAAATGTACTTTACTAAATGTCCCAAACTGCCACACCCCATACTGCCAAGTAAAATGCAAATGAGGCCTGGCCTATCCAGTCAATTCTCATCCATTGCTCTCCAAATGCTGCCAGCAGAGAGCTCCCTCCCCAATGGAGCCCTTGCCTATCTGCAGTTCTTAAGCAGCTCAGAGGTGCTCTTTCTCCAAGTGAAAAGAGAGAGCTCTTTACTCTAAGGCTGCAGGGCTTACAAAAACATCACTCAGTATCTCTGGAAAGCTCCACTTATGTCCTTGTGGATGTTCATGTATAAGGTTCTAAAGGATTCTCTGTTTTTGTGTGGCCTGCATAGGTAAAATCAATATTCAGTTTTGTGTGTCAGATTTTGTTTCTCTGGAGGACATACAAAATTTTCTAAAGCATCACCGCCACCAGGTCAAGTAGAAAAATATATGGTGCTTATCAGCATGACTGTGTCTCATATTGGCAGTACACAGAACGCACCAGTATACTTCCCGTTACAGGCGGAGGAAGGTACTTATTGCCTTTTGGCTACATATGCTCCTTTGATGCATAACTGAGAGCTACCTCTGCTTCTGGAGGGGAAAAATTAGTGAATTACAAAAGCATGTAACTCTTATCAGGATTTTTTTCCCTCCAATGTCTGGAATAAAACATTTCAAATTCTCTGGAATCAAACCTTTTAATGTTAACATTTATTATGAACTTTATTTGTTTTTTATTTTTACTAAGGGGGGGAAGCACATGGTGGAGAAGCAGGAAAGAGGAAAGAACTGATTGAAAAAAATCTAAATAGAAAAAGCAGTCTGGCATTAGTAGACGAAAATACATAAAATCACAAACAAAACTATTACAGTATGTTTCTAAATCAGACCACCTCATTTACACGTGCACATTTTACGATGTGCATAGTTTTCAATAATGTATTATTCTGTACAGGAGATTCTGTGAGCAGTTGCTCTCTTATTTTGATGCAGTTTATGTGGTAGGCATTGCCCAGAAAATTACCACACATACTTTCACACATCTCTTTTTGATGCTCAATAAAAGAGCAAAGTAAAAATTAGAGGATAAGCAACTTTACATAATGGCAAACCTAATATTCCATTGCGGAATTCAGCTCCTACATCGGAAAGGTTGATATGGTTAAATGTTTATGTATATAATATGCATACATACAGTTCTCTTCTGCAACTGCCTCGCTCTACTTCCATAATCACAGGAAAGTGTGCCAGGGGATGTGTCCACATATTTTACTAAATGAACGCTCCAGAGGACAGCAAACTTTCTGTATCAAGGTTTCTCGCAAAATATTATGGAGCTTGGAGGAGTTCATGCTCAGCCAACAAGATTAGAATCATAGATGATTAGGGTTGGAAGAGACCTCAGGAGGTCATCTAGTCCAACCCCCTGCTCAAAGCAGGACCAACCCTAACTAAGTCAGCTCAGCCAAGGCTTTGTGGCGCCGGGCCTTAAAAACCTCTAAGGATGGAGATTCCACCACCTATCTAGGCAACGCATTCCAGTACTTCACCACCCTCCTAGTGAAATAGTGATTCCTAATATCCAACCTAGACCTCCCCCACTGAAACTTGAGACCATTGCTCCTTGTTCTGTCATCTGCCACCACTGAGAACAGCTGAGCTCCATCCTCTTTGGAACCCCCCTCCAGGTAGTTGAAGGCTGCTATCAAATCCAATACTCCAGATGTGACCTCACAAGTGCTGAATAGAGAGGAACAATCACTTCCCTTGATCTGATGGCAAGACTCCTACTAACGCAGCCCAATATGCAGTTAGCCTTCTTGGCAAGAAGAGCACACTGTTGACTCAGTCCACTATAATCCCCCTGGGTCTTTTCTGCAGAACTGCCAGCCAGTCCCCAGCCTGTAGCAGTGCATGGGATTCTTCCTTCCTAAGTGCAGGACTCCGTTGAACCTCATCAAATTTCCTTTTGGCCCAATCTTCCAATTGTCTAGGTCACTCTGGACCCTATTCCTACCCTCCAGCGTACCTACCTCTCCCCACACCTCAGTGTCATCCATGAACTTGCTGAGGGTGCAATCCATTCCTTCATCCAGATTAATAAAGGATGTTGAACAAAACCGGCCCCAGGACTGAGCCGTGGGGCACTCCTAGTTGGTAGCCAGTATCAAGCGGACATGGATCACTAGCCACTGAGCCAGACGATCTAGCCAGCCTTCTAGTCCATTCCTCCAATCCATACTTTAACTTGCTGGCAAGAATACAGTGGGAGACTATCAAAAGCTGTGCTAAAGTCAAGATATATCATATCCACTGCTTTCTCCATATCCACAGAGCCAGTTCTCTCATCATAGAAGGCAATCATGTTGGTCAGGCATGACTTGCTCTTGATGAATCCATGTTGACTGTTTCTGATCACCTGCCTCTCCTCCAAGGGCTTCAAAATGGATTTCCTGAGGACCTATTCCATGATTGTTCCAGGGACTGAGGTGAGGCTAACTGGTCTGTAGTGCCCTGGATTTTTCTTCTTTCCTTTTTTAAAGACGGGCACTATATTTGCCTTTTCCAATTGTCCAGGACCTGATCCTGCAATATTAAAGTCAATGAGAGTTTTGCCATTCGTGCACTGCTTGACCCTATGCTTCTGGATCCATTTAAACCTGCATATATCAATCTGGAGACAGAACTTGTTTTATATTGTCCCCAAAACATATCTGGTAATCCTATACAACTCACAATAAAATGTGATTGGTCAAATTATCACTATTTTGGGGTTAAATATGCAAAGCCTTATTTGTTAATATAAAATAAAAATATATTAATGACTTTCAGCTTCCAGTTTGAATAATAAGCACAATATCAAAATGTGTTTATAGCAAATCTAATTATGTAAAAATCATGCTTTAATTTCGGTCAAGACTTCATAGCATTCTATTTGCTAAGTAAAAGTATCTAATGCCACTAGGCTGTGAATCCAAACAGTTGCACCTCCAGCTGGGAATAAAATAGAGATTGTTTTTTGGAAGCTTTACAATTTGTGTATTTTTAACAATGGAATAAATTGAATGTCTTAGTAAATTTTTCAGGTCCTGGGGATCTGTTATATTGGCATCCCATGGATCATCTTGTTCATGTAAAATGCTGGCATCGACTTTCACATTAATGGCCTCTATAAATTTGAACTGTGGGATCGAGGCCTACTATTGTAGATTGGTAAATTAATTCTCCTCTAATACTACAAATGCTGTCCTATTAATCATGCCTAAGTAAATCCAATATTTCAGTGGTTAGGAATTCAACACTAGAAACAGCTGGACTTTTTAGATTTAAATGAGAGTAAATTCTCTAACAGAGGTCTATAAAATAAGCCCAAACTCTCTGAAGGACTTTAGAACCTGTCAGAACTGTTCTTTATTAGGAATAATATTTATGGAAACTTCAGGAATCTAGATTAGCTGTAGCCCAATGAAAGCTTGTCCTTGTTTATTTCTTGAATTTTAATCTAGACAATATCAAAATAACATCACCTCAGCGTCTGCTTTTCCCCCCCCGGAATCAAATGATATTGCCCTTCTGATGCTTACGTTGAAATAGATTTCCCTACTGATTACAGGTTATGCTGCTTTCTGAAGATGGGGCAAATATTTGCCAGTAGGGTTTTCCCCCCCTCCCCTGAATATTAAGTGACATGGCCCTAAGAACTTGATTTCTCTTGTCTGGATATGTTGATATAAGATGATCAGATAACTCAAAGTGAAGAGATATTTAATAGTGATAAGCTAAATTGAAGCTGCAAAGTTGAGAATAGAATAAATCTACTTCTTTTATTATTATACAAAGCGTACAGAAGAATTCTTCAGTTAATGTAGGCATACTGAACTATGTTTTAATAAAACATGAAATATGTCATGGAAAAATTCTTCTTGTGCCTATGTATGCCTTTCAGTCAATTTAAAATTGATGGATAATAAGAATATTTTAACTGTGTACTTCAGTTCTTCAAAAGATGATTCAAGACATTGACAATGCAAAATTCTTGGAATGTCTGCATAAGGTACATATTTTTAAGTGACAATTTCTATGTTAGACATTTTGAAAGAAAATTTATTCTTTATGAACATTGCTAGGAGTTTTTAAATTGTTGACATTCTAAATTCCAAGTAGTTCAATTTATGTTTGTATTCTTATTTCATATTTATTTTTGCTATTTGTTCTTTCCTGAATATTGGAATTATTGACTCTCTCTTACTGGTCAGCTTCAGTGGTGTTGATACCAGCTTGACAATTTTCTCAGTGAGGGGACTGAAGTTAATTTTCAGAAGTCTTTTCTACAGAGATTTTAATGTTGCCCTTAACACTGTAGTATCTGAGTACCTTCCAGTAGTGTATTAAGCACCGTAACTAACAACTGTCATATCTTTTGTCATGTGGATCACAGATTAAATATAATAAAAATCTAAAAGTAACAGTTATTGAGTTTACTGTTTGTAGGCTCTCTCTGGGATCTACCATGATGATGTAGGAAGGGTTATATGTTCCAATGGCCCTGAGCGCTATGCCCTCTGAAGTTTTTACTCCTGATAGAGCCACCCAGGTTGGACAGGTCAACGGTTAGGAACCAGATAAAAATCAGTCCACTGGTCCTCCAGGTTGAGGGTTGAGCAACAGGCCAACAACCTATCCTTGTAAAAAATGTAAAATTATAGAAACACAACAAGGTAGCCATCCCAGTGATGTCATAGTAAAACAGTAGGTAACAAACTAAACTCTGTATTCCTCAAATGGGAAGTGGGTACAACTCCATTTACCTCAACTACACTTCTGTGGTGTGATAGACATGGATAGTGAAGCCTTGTTGCATGGGAATGGACATCTAATGGCTCAGAAAAGATTCAGATTACAAATATTTATATAATTAAAATAACCCCTACAAAATGATGTGAGCATAGTCTAATAGTACTCAACTGTGTAGTCCACTGGAGCCAGGCATTTTCTGCTAATATTTTCAGGAAGCAACACTATGAAATATTTTACATTAACTAGCTCAGTGAGATTGTATTGTGTGGATCACAATAAAGTCAATGGGAGACTTTCGGTTGACTTCAGTGGACTTTTTATCAGGACATATAGGAGCACTGATAGAAACTATGGTTGCAGAATTTTGTTAGTAACAGTGCCATATAACAGAACAAAAAACCCACATCCACTGAATATTTTATTATGAAAGTAAATTGTAAAGATGTTTCAGGTACTTACAGTATGAAAAACATCAACATTTTGAGAAATTATAATGGTAATATCACCAACATGTTTCAAGATTCATGCCATATCTTGTATCTGCTGTTTTCTAAAACTATTATTGAAAGAAACACACATGTAAAAATATGTACTTAAAAATATACAGGAGAACCCAACCTCACCCCCATACCTTTTTTTAAGACAAAACACACACACACGTAAGGAAGCCTCTATGTAATTATCATAACAAATGTGAATGATATACAAGTGGTAAATAAGGGATTAGAGAACACAATTTATTTTGATTTTAATTTAAAAATTATGTTTTTATGTTTTGCAAAACATTTTCCCCATGAATAACCATTATTTCTCATACACAAATTAAATTAAAGCCACAGGTAAGTGTAAATATGTTCCATGCCTACAATATTAATGTTTGAAAGCAATTCCACTCATTCATGCTTCAATACAACTAGGGAAGATAAAAATAGGAAAACAAACTCAAAACCAACCAATCAGAACACAAACAAAACAAAAAAAAGCAGTCCAAAGTTTGTATTTTGCAACAACTTCATGGAACTCAATTGCAATAGTTGAGAATTCTCTTCTAAATCTAGACTGACTGATACTGCCTTGACTTTGACAGGAAGGGGATTATCCCCATTCCCTCTCCCTCTTTACACTCTTGCTTATCTTAATAAGTGGTGCAAAAAATCTATGGGTTCTGTCATGGGGTGCAAAGCAGGAGCTGCTTGCCCAGTATTCCCCACTGTGAGTAAGCGGGTGAGTAAGGGGCTGGATGGGGAAGAAAATGGGAAGGGCCCTGCACCATACCACTACTCACTGGCCAGTGCAGGTGGCTGGGCACACAGCTGGGAGTAAGCTGCTCCACAAATAGGGGTGAAGAAACATCCTCCTTGCCCTAGGAAGTGGGCAATAGCAGAGTAGTTGTGACTGAGTTATAATGTATTCCTATTCCGCTCTTGAGCAAGCTCTAGGACACCCCTTCCTCAGGGCAGATTGTAAAGTTACAATCTAACCCAAAGATTTTGGGGTGAGCAAGTTGGTAAAATGAGATCTGTGATCCGTAGTGAATGCCTTTAATTCCTAGCATTCCCACAGAAGTAGCAGATATTTGTGTGTATGCACATTTCTGAAGTTAACTTTGTCATTTCATATGTTTATTGAATCCAAATGTAATAATGTAAAAGTAATGGACAGCTCTTTCAAGGTGACACTATATGAATTAACTCACACTCAATTTGTTAACTGAATGCATCCAATGAAGTGAGCTGTAGCTCACGAAAGCTTATGCTCAAATAAATTTGTTAGTCTCTAAGGTGCCACAAGTACTCCCTTTCTTTTTGTGGATACAGACTAACAGGGCTGCTACTCTGAAACCTGCTTTCAGAAAGTCTAACAATTAATATAGAAGATATATAACTATTATGTCTGTATCTTGCTCTCTGTATTCCAATATATATTTATTGGTTATATAAAACCTCCGGATATTATACACATGCTGACATTCCAGAAGTTTTTTTAATATAGAAAAGGATGTGTGTAAAGTATAAATTATGTAGATATAGATAAAATCATTTATACTTTGATTTTTTTATATGAAAAAAGATTAGTGACTAAATACTGATAAAACATTGAAATTACCTCAAAGTGCCTCTTAAGAATAAAACTACATCATTTCACACTGTAGAAATTTAAAATAAATTATATATCACCTGCTGAGATTAAACACAAGCTTCATTTTAACTCATGTGGCTGACTCATGACTCCTCTTTGCTCTGCTTTCTAAGTGAAGCTATTCTACTGCCTAAAAATATTGTATTCAGATTCACCACAACACTTCCTTTCTTCATTATCTTTAATTTATTTAGAGGGCATGTGGCTTAGTGGTAAAAGGAGACTGAAAGTCAGGACTTTTGGGTTCCTTTTACAGCAGTGAAAGAGATCAGTGAAATGGCTAGCTCTTAAAGACAGGGTGGATTCAGGTTTCTATGGCAACCCTGAACATTAGCTTAGAGCCAAAAAACAGGTTGCCCCTCTGGAGCTCTGTTTTATGTAGCTATGCACACACATACAGATGTCCTCATGTGCACCTCCCTAAACATACACCTGGAGGTATTGTGAAACTGGGAACTGTCTCCACAGTATTCCACTCATTATTCTGGCTCCCTATAGAACATTGAGTAAAGTTCAAGGTCTTCGTTTCGCTCTTCAAGGTGCTCAGTGGATTGGGCCCAAAATACCAAAAGACCACCTAGAGCTCAATGATGAGGACTGCAGTTGACAGCTCTGTTCTTCAGACATCATGTAATTGTCCACTGGAAGGGTAATGCTCATTTATGCAGGAGGGAGAGCTCTCTCAAGGCTGGGGCCAAGAGTGTGGGGTCTTAGAACTACATCAGATTTCACTAGTTTGTTCCTAAATCAAAATACACTTTTGACCTTGCCTTCCAGATTAAAACCACAACACAGCAGACATAAAATAAATTGATTTTAAAAAACCCTCCCAAGAGAAGGAAAAGATAAAGAACCAGACATGAAAACATACTAGTTCTTTGCTTAATGAACCTTTGGAGCGCATTCATACTATACTGATGGAGACAGTATTATAATATTAATAGAAGACAAACTAATTTCACTTTTGTCTTTAAAAAGCATGTACCCTGATTTCCTCTTTCATTCCTCACTAGTTCTAGTCCCAGCTTGGGTTATGGTTTTCCTTGTAACCTAGTGCAAGTCACTGGGAATTTTGACTTCAATGGGAGGATAGTTAGGCCAATTCTTCTGTGATTTTGAAAATCCCACCTCATACTCTAAGTCTTAGTTTCCCCTTCTTGCAGATGGATATAATACTTATCTCCTGGGAGGCAAGTGTCAATTAAATCAAAGTTGCTCTTACATCCTCGAAGTAATCAGGAGACAGATTGTGATACCCATATTTGCACTGAGTAGTAGATTACTCCATGAGTAGTTCCCAATGAAGTCAATTACAAAACAATGCCACTGACAAGAGCAGCTCAAGAAAAGATTTAAAGATTTGGAACAAAAAGTTTTATGGTGGGGGGGGGGAGAAAGTAAGGAGAACATGTTCTATTTTAGTGAGACTTGGGGCTAATTAGGAGAAGTCCTAAAAAGAGATTGTCTGTTCCTATAGCTAAAGCTTGGTGGACAAAGTTTTATGGTGTGGTTATGGTCAAAAAGGATTGCAGAGTTTCTTTGATGATACAATATTACAGGATGTGAAGTGCTACTAGCACCCCAAATTATCTGTTTAAGTGAGAATTTGGAAAAGGATTTATTTTTTAAAGGGACTGCTTGTGGAGTAAGCGCCTGTTCAATGGATGGGTATCATAATATGGTCCACTAGACCACCCAGTTTAAGAAAGCAGACCCATTCAGCAAAGCTAGCATATACGTGCTTTGCAGAGTAGAGATGGCCATAAACGTGTTTAAGTGCTTTTTTTTTTTAAATGTAGGGCCCAAGTGTTTCTATAGGAATATTATACATAGAGAGATTGAATACCACCAAAGACAATTTCAGTGTTGAGACAGTTACCCAAAGTTTTACAGTCACCAGCAAAGGAAAATAAACCTGCTGTATTTTGTTAGTATAGTCTCCTCTTGATGTGATTTATTTGTACTACATGTCAAGCCTTATAGGACACCTTAATCAACTGGAACTGTACAGGAATTCTCACTTTAGCTATGCACAAAACTTGAGAATCACTGAATACTACTAACAATAAAAATAAAGTTAGACATTTTTTTCAGTCATCCTATTCAATTTGTGTCTTTAGCTTTTATAATACATGGACATATTTTTGGAATCCTGCCTATATATTTCTTGCAAATAGGAAATAACTCCCTGCATAACATGCTGCTTCAATTGTTTTTGGTTGCTGCAGGCTCTTAGATGCTGCTTTTTTCAGTTCACTCAAAATAATTTATTCAAATCAGGTGGCTGGTGCCCTGGGCACTGAACAGTTGATCTTTTGTTGAGAGTTTATACACCTTGTGATATATTGTATGCCTTCACTCTCCATTCTCTTAAAAAGCGCCCAGCTATCAGCATTATGTTCACCAATTAGAACATAAGACTATGCCCACCACATTTATCAACAACCAGACAGAAGCCCTAAAAACCCCTGTCTCCAGCCTCCTCCAAGCACCCTCAAAAACATGTCCTTTGATTTTCCATAAAACTTTGTTTAAAAAAAAAACAAAACAACTATTTACCTTTCTGTAAGCTGTTCTTCAGCAAATTTCATGGGCATTGATTTCTGATTTTGTTCTCCTGAATCCTCACGTGCTGAACTTTCAGCTAAATTCTGCCATTGCTCTTCTCAGTTCTTGTGCTGGCATAAGCAATATTGGACTAGATACTACTGCTACCCAGTTATGCACAGGTCCCATTGCCATTGATTTCAGTAGCACTTGTGTGCATATATCCATGGTCATAATTTAGCCATTATTTGGTTCAAGTCCTTTTTCAACTTTGCAGAGTCAGCATATGCCACTTTTTCAGTGGGTGTAAATCAGCATAGATCCATTTATGGCAGTTGAGAATTTAGCCTATTATTTTCTCAAGCAATTTTAATATTACTCTGACACATATGGAGTAAAGCTCCCACTCCCTTGCTACGACTGCTTGTTGTTTTATTGTCTATTTAAAGTTCTTGGTAAAGACCTGCCTCTAAAAACAGTATATTTTTCTCCTCCTGAGATCACTGTGACAGTATCTTATTTTTGCAGGCTGACAAAATTCTGTTTAGAACAAACAAAGAGCCATCAGGTTAAATTCTGGTTCCACTGAAGTCAACAGGGCCAAGATTTCAACCTTAATCACTGCTCCAGTGACCTTATGATCAAGCAATCTACAGTAAGAAGTACAGTAGAAACCCACACTGCATAGGGTGGATCACTGCTTATTCACCAGTAAATTTGTTTGAGGGTTTAGGAGACACTTACATGGTGTAAAGTGTGCTAGCCCTCTGCACAGGAATGAATTTTACCCTGTGAACAGAAGACGGATTTATCACAGAGCAGTGTGGGATTCTTTCCTCACTAATTATTGTAAATGTGTATTAACACTAGGTGTGTGTTGGATTAATGTTGGCAGGTTTAACAGAGGAAGTGTTTTAAGAAAGGGAAGGAAGAATGCTGAGGTAAGTGGTCAGCTTTCTTCTTGTCCATAAAGTAGAAGACTACTTCTCCCCCCCACACACACACTTTTAAGAACAGTGCACAAGATGTAGTAAAGGATGTGTTAGAGAGACAAAGTGGGTGAGGCAATATCTTTTATTAGACTAACTTCTATTAAGGTTGAGAGAGAAAAAGATAGCTATACTGCATAGATAAAGGATGTGTTGGTTAATACAGCTGCTTTTTCCTGAAACTGAAAATACTTTTAACTGAGATTCATTCTTTAGCCATTGAGAGTTTACATACATATTGATAACTCACTTTAGATGTGTAATTTTTTAATCATTCCAATTAAGCTACTACTTGATACTAGTGTCCTTTAACACCTGGCAGTACCAGTAAACATGGAGAGAATAGTATTTAAACAGTACTAGTGCAATGGAGAAATAGTTTAATTTTCAGTCCACTGTTGGTAAGCAAATATGTACAAAGAAGGAATGACTAGCACTAACTGAAGGACACAATTAAATGTTTAATTTTTTTGTTGAAATTCACAATTTTTCAGTCCACTCTAGGAATGGTGGTGGTATCTCAGCTACAATTTACTAGTAACAATGGCTGAAAGACACATTAAAGTGGTTACCATTTAAAAAGTTGTCAATCATATTTTCATTTTATCTTTGCTTATTAATGACATACCATAGGAGCTGAAGTATTTATTTGCAGTTGAACATTAAGTAGTTCAAGGTCGTTAATCCTTTAGTAGAAATAAGTTGCAGTGTCCTTTGTTTATGGGCAAGTTTCCAACTTTCCCAATGCACCCTTAGGGAAGTAAGGGGCCTAAGGCATCCTCTTTTCCCCCCTGCATGGACTACGTTAGATGACTATTGAGAATGTGGAGGTAGAAGAGGGAGGGAAGAAAAAAAAGCAGTCTTATGTGAGTGGGTGAGGAAAGGTGAGGAATGGGTGGAGCTTTGTCACTATCTCCTCAGTGAGTCAAATTAGTGTAGATGGAGAAATAATCTGGCTAAAAGTAGTAGCAGATTACTTCCCCTCCTCTCCAGTAAGGAAGGGCCAAGGAACAAACTGACTTTCAGTAAATCCCTGTGGTTTTATAAGCCAGTATCACAATATGTACGGCCCATTTTTAAAGCCTAACACAACAGCTGAGACAAGAAAAAAAATATATCTGCAAAAGCATGTGTTTAAACATTCCAACTCTCGTTTTAAAGTGTGGATTAGGAAAAATGCCCATTCAAATGAGTTATTGTACATGAAATCTGGTTTACACTGTGACTGTCTGAATAATCATGCAAATGCAAAAGTTTGCCACATGATGGGCACATGCATAGTTTGAATAGGTCACCTGCCATGTAAGACTTTAAAACTAAACTTGTCTGTCAGCTGTATTTCTCTGGAAGAAAGTTTCTTCTGTTTGTCTCTCAGGAATGGTGAATTGCTGTGAATATCACCAAGGCAAGATAAGAGCTGTAACTGAACCTTCAGTTATTGGGAATTCAGTTTTTAGAAAAAGTGTAATATAGAATAAAACAGCTGCATATTTCCTCCTAAGCTTCTTAATTAGGCACGTTGCAAACAATTGTTTGTAGATGTGTTCATTTTATTGTGATTAGAAAGCCAGTTGAACAATTTTGGTGCTTCTTGTTGGAGTGTAAAAGCCTTTATATTAGTTGCAGATTTTCTTCCATCCACATGTACTTTAAGGTTGTAACAGTAGTACTGACCCTTCTGTGGAACAGTGAAACTCTGTTCAGAAAGCAAAACAAAAACAACCCCCTCACCCCAAGTTTATTACAGTAATAGGACTGCTTTCATAATGGAAAATATATGGAAGTAAATTACCTCTTAGTATTTAATACATTATAAATGGTGTTAAATTAAATGCAAAATATTGTAGAAAAACACCCAAGCAAAAACTGAACTTGAGAACAGCCCTCAGGGTGTTGAAATAATTTCTTGGAAGTGCCCTCACCAGTAAAAACATCATCTTTGCCTTCTCTACAGTGTAACTTTATTCATGGAAAAATGAAGCCATCTCTTAAAACATGCATAAATCAGGGCAGAAAATGTGAATTTACACTCAAGAAATTGCTATATTTTAGGGGAGAAGGTGTCATTTAAAAGGTAGTCTTTGAATTTTTTTATATTTGTTTTCAGTTCAGTGAATTTCTAGAACTCCTGAGAGTGAACTGATAGACCAGTTAGAATCAACTTGGTAATGCATCATGCATGGTTTTCCCCCATACAGTTTGACAAATATACTTTAAACAATTTATGAAGCATCTGTGCATTGTTGAGTTGCAAATTGTATGTACACATGCCCCCTTGGAACTAGATTACTGAATGCTTTTAATTTTTATTTTAATTACAGTAGCACTTAAAGGCCTCAACTAAAATCAGGGCCCCATTGTGCTGTGCACTGTACATACACAGTGAGAATCCCTGCTTCAAAGGCACAAAGTGATGAAGGACTTGTTCACACAGTGGGATTATGCACTCTAAGGACGTGTGATTTGTGAAGTGCACTAATATATTACACTAATATACTACACAGTAGACCCTTCTGGAGGGCTTTAATGTACTGCTGTTTGAAACCTTTGGAGGGAACCTTTAAGGGAACATGTACTAGACACCAGTGGGGTCTATATCGACCAATTAATGCACAGGACATTAGTGCCCTTTAAAAATCACACCCCTGTAGAGTGCATTAACCCATCACGTAAACAAGCCCTTAGTGTCTTACCCAAGGTCACAAAGTTTTTTGGGGGGGGGCTACAGAAAGAAATCGTGTGTCTGAACAAGAACATCCTTCCTCACCAAAGGGAGAAGTGTTTATATCCCTATTTCCAGTTGGCAAGTGCATGACCAATGAGAGACTATTTAAAAACAACGCAGCTATCATCTGTAATTTGCCATTTACAGAGCTTCTGTTAATTTTTAATTCATAGATATTAAGGTCAGAAGGGACCATTATGATCATCTATGGCCTCCTGCACAACAGGCCACAGAATCTCTCCCACCCACTCCTGCAAAAAACCTCTCACCTATGTCTGAGCTATTGAAGTCTTCAAATCGTGGTTTAAAGACTTCAAGGAGCAGAGAATCCTCCAGCAAGTAACCCGTGCTACAGAGGAAGGTGGAAAAACCCCCAGGGCCTCTTCCAATCTGCCCTGGAGGAAAATTCCTTCCCAACCCCAAATATGGTGATTAGCTGAACCCTGAGCATATGGGCAAGATTCACCAGCCAGATACCCAGGAAAGAATTCTCTGTAGTAACTCAGATCCCACCCCATCTAACATCCCATCAGGCCTATATACCATGAATATTTAAAGATCTATTAATTGCCAAAACCATATTATCCCATCATACCATCTCCTCCATAAACTTATCGAGTTTAATCTTAAAGCCAGATAGGTCTTTTGCCCGCACTACTTCCCTTGGAAGGCTATTCCAAAACTTCACTCCTTTGATGATTAGAAACGTTCGTCTGAACAGGATTTCATTATAATGTAATTATTTTTATGTAAAAATATTTTTATTAACCAAATTCTGATTTGAGTTGTGCAAATAACTATTTTTTCAGTTCAGTGGCTGATCCATTAAAAAAGAGAGAGTGTGTGCCCCCCCACCCCATTTTGTTTTATTTTTGGAACTGAACCTTCTTTAAAAATCAGAAAAAATGAAACAGGCACTTCAAATAAAAAAAATGAAATATTTCATTTCCAAAATGTTGAAAAGTATTTTGATTTTTCCTAAATTTTCCTGATTTTTTTTTAAACTTGAACAATTTGGCAAATGACTCAAACTCGCATAATGTTTCAGTCAAACCCAATCTGCATTTCCCCCCCCCCCCATGCAGAATAGTTTTGGCCAAAACATTTCACCCAGCTCTAATCCGGTCCTTGTTCCAGGTTCAGTTCTAACTCAATCTTTACTTAAGTAAAACATAGAATCTAAATAATGGTCTCTCAGCCCATCTTTTGTTTTAGCAGTAATTCTCGCAAAAGTAAAAAGGTAGGAGGAAAAAGATTTGAAGAAAGAAAGAGGTAGAATCATCTCAATTGCAGACCTTCTATTATTCATAGATGTATTTGCAAAATACTCACTTCTAAATGCAACTAGAGGACTTCAGCTTTCTCCAATCTATACTTATTTGTATATGCTGCAGTAGTGACATACATTAGCTGCTGCATTAGGGAGTCAACATGATTGAGTTCCTGCAGGCTAGCACAAGTTGTTACTTCATCTCATCATTTCCTCTAGAAATAACTGTTTCTGGTTTTCTCTGAATGGCTCAGAGTGTGCAAAACTGTAGAATGTTTACAATGGTCATCACAGCAGGTTTTTAAGAGACTTAATTAAAAAGGGCAGAAATGCACCAAAAGAGCAAAGCTCACACTTTCCCTCTTCACCTCATCTCCATGCACATAACCGAATATGAGGAGACTGTACGCTGAAGAAGTGTGCTTTTGAGCTGGTCACAATCTATACAGTATTGTCTCTAGAGAAGCACATAGAACATTGCTCAGCAATTGGGAAATACAAGTAGGATCTGTGGTAGGTTGTTGTAACTTATTCATGAAGATTATATCATCCTATTATTAGAAGCTGCATAGTCACCCCAGCATGCCATAGAACACAAATTACTCTTGAAGGAACACACCAAGCAGTTTGTTGACCCAGAGAGTGCTTAAGTTTTT
This sequence comes from Caretta caretta, assembly GCF_965140235.1. Taxonomy (NCBI): domain Eukaryota; kingdom Metazoa; phylum Chordata; order Testudines; family Cheloniidae; genus Caretta; species Caretta caretta. The sequence continues at coordinate 70,187,228 of NC_134212.1, read as the reverse complement.
GGACCACGTAGGTGCATGGTTTCAAGACAAAGGGGTGGGTTATTACTGAGAAATAGCACTGCCACATTTGCAATACTAGAGCAGTTTGAAATGTATTAATTAATATCGCTACAATTGAAATAATGCATACAAAACTGGCTCTCTCTAGGCTGATACAAAGTGGTTCATTAATTTTAACCATATGAAGAAGCTAACATTATAAAAGAAATTACATTAGAGAACTGTAGCGATGTGAAGACTCACCAGTGCGGCACCTCCTGCTGGTTGTCTTGGGAATTAGCTCTCCAGCCCAAGGAGCAACCTCCGCAGGTTGGTGTCTTGCCTGCCGCTGACCCCCACGTCCCTCCCAGACTCCAGTGCCCTTCTACCTCAGGGTTCTGCCCCCAGCAGTAACCCACAATCTGGGTCTCCTCACCCAGGGGAACCCCCAACCCTCTAAACCCAACTTGTCTCAGTTGTTATTGCCAGTCATCATTCAGACCCTGCTCACTGGGGCAACTGCAGTCTGTAAACCACTCATCATTGGCAAGGGGGTTGGACCTGCTGCCTATCTCTGGGCTGTACTTCCCAGCCCCAGTGTGTCCCTCCCAGACTCCAGTGCCCTTCTACCTCAGGGTTCTGCCCCCAGCAGTAACCCACAATCTGGATCTCCTCACCCAGGGGAACCCCCAACCCTCTAAACCCAACTTGTCTCAGTTGTTACTGCCAGTCATCATTCAGACCCTGCTCACTGGGGCAACTGCAGTCTGTAAACCACTCATCATTGGCAAGGGGGTTGGACCTGCTGCCTATCTCTGGGCTGTACTTCCCAGCCCCAGTACCTACATATGCCTTTACCAAGGCCTCAGCCTGGGGAGTTGCCAGGCTAGAGCTCCCCAGCTCCTCTGGCCTTCACCCAGCCCTGCTCTGCATACCCTTTTCTCCCAGGCAGCCAGGTGCTTCTCTCTCCACTCCTAGGGAGAGACTGCATGAGTGTCCGAGCTCCTCCCTGAGCCCTTATATAGGGCCAGCTGTGGCCTGATTGGGGCGTGGCCCAAACTGTGAGTGCTTCCCCAATCAGCCTACCCTATTGGTTCCCACAGGGCAGCCCTTTTCCAGGGCTGTTTTAACCCCTTCAGGACCGGAGCGGGTGACCACCCCGCTACAAGAACACATTACTGCTTACGCAAGAAGCCCATCAACCACTTTTATTTTACCATACCATAAATGCTCACATAGAAATTTTAGAGGAAACACAAAGGGAAGATTATGATGTTTTCCAAATGTCTCCACTTAAAATTTTCAGGATCAATGTTCACTATTGTTGCTACTTAACACAGTGAACTTCACCTTTTCTGTTTACCAAGTTTTAAGATCAGATTTATGGGGGTTATATAACCAAGTGTGAGTACTATGAATAGTGAAAAAGTACTCCAGGTCGAATCAGCAGACCATTAGTTAGTATGTAGGTATTACCACAATAACCTTTTATATTTCATTCGCCATCCTTTTTGCGTGCAGAAGATTGATATGCTGCAATGCAGCTCTTCCTGCCTGCCTTTCAATGTGTTATATATACTCAGCTGCTTTTTGGGGATATCTGAAGATCTATTTTGGAGGTGTTCATAAGCCATTTCAGAGTTTGGCTCTTTACTCAGAGGAAAGAGCTTTTCTGGTTTTTATGGAGTGAGCATAAATATTGCATAACAATCACTGTGAATGAGACTGCCATTGGAGGGAGACACCATTCACGAAGAGGAAAAAGGAATCAAGAAGCCAGAATTCGCAGAATGTGGTGTAACAACTAAAATTAATATTGCAAAAGGAAGACAGACAATTAACAATTCCCTATGAAAGAATCTAAGTCTTCTTTCTTCACTTAGCTCACCACACACTTAACCTCGGACCTCTCCCTTACGACTGATGCCTTTTATAGCATTCAAAACGAGAAGAGAGATGGCTGTTTGCTGAGCACACCAGTTCTCTAGATGGAAGTTGTACTGTGTATAATATAAAGTTGCAAAGACCCCCTTTTTTTGCTTCTGAGCTCTTCTACAGTGACAGAGGTTTGGAGAACACATAACAGCTGGAAGTGGCAGTTCTGGATACAATAGTGTGTGGTTGGTAGCTGTCCAATCAGCACTTTTAAAAAGAGATGGATCAAAGATGTTGAATCTGAACTTTCCCAAAGTTTGATGTGCTTAACTCTGGGATTTTCGTTCCATGTTTATCTACTTCTTTGGATTATCTTAACTAGATGGGAGGTTCTGTATTCATGCAGAGTGTACAATACCTAACTTTGCATTCGTGTGCTCAGAAAATGAGCTATGCCCCCCACCCATCTGAGATGAGAAGCAAAGATTTAGGCTAATATCTGTTGCTTCCTGGCCCAAAATATGTCCAATTAAACAAAACAAAGTCTTATCTCAATATTCTTGCCCACTAAGTCCCATAATATATTCAAGAGTAGTAAACCAGTGAGCAATATTAACTCAAGAAAAGTCTTGCAACCAATTTCATTACGTGGTCATTGTAAGGTCAGAGACGGGCCACAAAAATGGTAAGAATAATGGAAGGGCATATATCTGAGAAAAGATTGTGAAAAACCTGCATGCTTTGGACTCAAAAAAAGAGGAAGAGTTAGAATGGACTCAATCTTAATTATTATTTAAGATTAAGAGAGGACAGTAAAAGCAGGGGGATGACAGTAGCAACCTACCATCTCCAAATCAGGACTTCTGGACTGCAAACCATGCATTTGGGTTCATTTGGACATGGCTTAGACAGATTTTTATTCTTGATAGAGGAAAAAACATTGTCCTTTCTCCACAGCTTGCAAAGCCACAGTCAGTGCACTTTGTGAAAGGATCCACAAGAGGTGGGGTGGTGGTGGGATTTTCCCCCATAACACAGTGGCTTGGCAATGTACAGCTCTGTACTACAACTATTTTAGCACATGGGTTGCAATACTAGCTAGGGAATGTGCTTCCTGTGTGAGGGAAAGGCGAATTTAGCCTTGTAGAACTGCAAAATAGTATATTTACTGGGCACTCTGATGCCATACCTCCAAACACTACCAGTCCAACCTAACACAGGACATGGCAGCATGGAATAGAGCTCCCCAGTCAAACTGCCACAGTGTCTCTGAATTTAGGAGCTTCCATTGTTCATGGAAGGGGGGAGCAGAACATTTGGGTGCTACTTAGATTTAAACTACCTGTCCAAGTTAGAAGGGAAATCAGTCTTTGCCTTATCTCAGAATAACTTGCTTTAATCCTGCAATCAAACCCCAGGATCTTATACTAAGCTCTTGAGTCTATTTCTTACGATGCCTTCCTTAACCTTAATCCCCTTTCCTTCTACAACTTGATATGTGAGCATACACACTTCCATCACAACAGAGTAATGCAATTTATTACAGCCACAATTAAGGTTTTAAATTTATGGGCCGGATTGTGATGCCATGTACAGAGCATTTACACTTATATGACCACTGAATTCCAGAGAATTACTCCTGGTTTACAACAGTGTCACTGAGACTGTTTATCTTTGTTGAATTTTAAGTGTGGCAGGTTGTCCCAAAACAGGTACATTGAATTTTTCTCAAATTTCATTTCAAAATTTTCTTGTATTTTTTCCTGGATTTGTAACTAGAAATAAATTAACACTGAATGACCTAGTGTACTAATTCACTGCACATCAATGACTTCAAAACAGTGGGCCTGCTTCTTTTGGTATATCTGGACAAAAAGGTTTCAATGGAATAGCGCAATTACATGCCAGGCCTAAATGGGATGCTTCAGCAATCTTACCAAAGAGTTTTGTTACTTTTATTAGTTTGTATTAACCTCAGTTGTCTGCATGTTTGTGTCTGTCTTAGTGCACAGAAAGTTCAAACAGGTTTATGTATCCTTTCACGGTTATTCTTTCCAAAATACAGGTATAGATTTAAATTAATGCATTTACTTTGCTTTGTCTGCTTCCTATATCCCATCCCTTACAGTACCCTCATGTTTTAAAAGGGAAAATGATTTTATTTCTCAGTTCATGCTCCTCAACAGAATCGTTCTCCAAAGTATCTGTCTCATATAGAAATTGATTTTGTCTGTTGACCTTTGACACCAAAAATAGAGCATCTTGGGGATGAAGAAGTGACATTTCATTTTTATGGAGAAGACCAAGGCTCTGTCTTTGAATAAGTGGCTTGTCTTAACATGCAGGTGAGGGTGTAGAAGAGGCCCTCAAAAGGAAAAGCAGAAATGAGAAATAATGGCAGCAGGAGGTAGTTGTGTAGCAGTTTTCTGCAATGTCACAGGTTATCTTGTTGTATCTTTTGATAAAATATATTTTGTTGTATCTATTGATAAAATATATTACTGAAGTAGGTATAACAAAGTCAACAGCAAGGTTTTAACCCTCCCTGATTACTTAAAATTACCATTATACCCAATAATATTCCTCAGATATTAATTATTTAACTAGTATTAGGTATTTGAAAAGTTTTAGGAGACTCAGCCATCATATTATCAAGAGCAAAGGAAAAAGCAAAAAATACAAAATATAAATTATGCCAGTAAATACACATGGTTATGGACACAAGGCTAATTAAGGAACAGAGTGAGGAGTAGCCTATCACCTGAAGGGAAAAAAAACAACCTATATGAGACATTTCCCATACATACCATCAGATAGTGGCACTGGACCAAAAAATAAAATAAAAATCACAAGATGACAGTCTTAATGTTATTAAAAGAGTGTGATAAATCCTTTGCTGCTTGGTATTGTAGGTCATGGGATTTCAGTAAATGCTAATGTATTTTCATTTTAAGTAAGATCTTAAACTCAGTTTCTATCATGCTAGAGCGATGTTTATGTTGTTACACTTTCATGAAGAGAACTGGAAAGATACCACCTTCAGTTTTTGTGGCAGTGTCTCAGAAGACTAGGATAGCCAACATTTTTATTATGAATGCTCAGTAAGTGATTGCAAAGCTTTAATTGCATCCAGAGAGAAATTCAGGAGGACTATGAGTAGGTTCAGTGTTCTGCTTACCTTAAACACAGAAAGCAATGGGTAGTCAATGTCATCATCCTGACTACAGTCTGTCTCAGAAGTACAGTCTTTAAAAGCTTTGGGTATTATTAGAGTTAGTAGTAAACTATTAGGACTCGTTGAAAAATTTGCATCACATTTTTTTTTCTGTGGAAGCTTGGGTTTTCAACTAAGTGGACATTTTTCACAGGAAGTTATTGCTTTCCTCGGAAAATGTCAATCTTTATATATAACCCCCCCAACACACATACACACAATACACAAAAACCTGAAAAATGAAAAAGTTTAGCCCAGAATTGCCAAAAAACTAGAACTTTGTGTCTGAAAATTACCTAACCCCCAGACCTCCCCTGCCCCCGCCCTTTTTTTGACCATTTGGGGCTGAATATTTTGTTGCCAAAAACTAAATATGCTTTTTTATTATTATTACTAAAACCAGATTTGTTCACTGAAAAAATACCATTCTTCATTTTAATTGAAATATTCTAAGGAAAGTAAATATCTGTTCAGCTCTATAAACTATAGACCATTCCCGCCCCTCCGCTTCACTGTTCTGTAATGGGGTTAAGTTGCCTATCCTACTGATTATATTTTGACTAGAATAAGTGAGATTGAATCAAACAGTCTGTTTTATTCAAGTGAATTCTTTAACCAAATTCACATAGACTAAAATGATGGTGGAGAGATGTTACACTATCTTTTACCTGGCTTCCTTCCCCAGCTCCCTCTAGTGTGCTTGAATATGTACTGAATATTCTAATCTCTACAGTATTCATTTAACTTTACAACATTGTTTACAAACTCCAAAGCAGTGACACAGAGATGAGAAATCGGACTGTATAATATTGAAGAATTTCAAATCTAGTAGCCACATACTGCAAGTCATGGTTTGGCAAGAAATCCCAGTGAAATGATTGGGAGTTTTGTCTGAGTCAACAATGAGTAAAGATGAAGGATTTGACTGTAGAGTCAGTGTCAGTCACATCAAGCTTTCACCTTTTTAATGCTGGTTTTGCACTGCATATACTTTATATTATCACCTACAAATAACTCCAACATCAATATTTCTCCCATTCTCTCTGGTCTTCCTCCATTGTGATATTTGAACTCTTTCCACTACAAAAGGACAACAGGTGAGGTACTGAAACCTTGGAACAGTGAATGATGTTAACTAATGTGTGTTATTCTTTGGTATAATGGGACAGATTAATAGGCAAATTCTAACGTTTACTCAGTTTCCTGGCTCTTATCAGTTTAAAGCAGATGTTGATATTTCAATGTTGTTTGTGTGCATGTATATACACATACTGCACCTTGAGTTAACTTTACTTGACTATAAAATAGATGTTATAAAAACAACCTTTTATAATAATTTCCAGCATTTTTAATTGCTTCATATAACAGAGTGACACAATTACAGCATTTAATTCAGACTTTGCCCCAATAATTGTTTCTTAACATTTCATACCAAGCAAAATTATTTTTCTTTAATCTTCCTGTCTGGCTAACCTTTTCTTATATAGATAACAGTATATCTGTGGCATCATCATTTGTTTTGTTCCAAAATAATCTGATGTAGCAAAGTAAATGGGGAATTATTGTGTTTTCTCTCCAACCCAAACAAATTGTAGTTCCAAAGACGCTTTAGTAACTGTATGTCTCATATTTGCAAATGAGCTAAAGAAGATGCCTAGCTGCTGCTTTTTTTGGCAAGCAATATTTAACAACATCAAAAACGATACAATTTTGTTAAATTTTTAAGATGATCTCCATGGGCATTAAATAAGCGAACCATGAAACTACTCCATCTGTCACTCAAGTTAAAGTACAGGGAAGCAAAAGAGGGGAAGGATTTCCACCTACAAGTCACGAGACACCAATCTCACCACATCAAAAGTTCAGTTTCTGCTGAGGGAGCGTGGCAGTGGGGAGGCACTGAAGAGTACTTCCCTTCACCAGTGTCTTAATACTGTATATTTAAGATGCTGAAGCCTCTGTGGTGCTCTTCAGGCTTAACCCTTAGAGCAACAATTTGAAGATTCTCCAATTTTCATAATATGCATATGGATGAGAGATTGAGAGGGTAACCCTGGCATGAGTATCTTAATTTTGGTTGCTTCAGCAATAGGTTTTGCAACAACTGTGTACTAGTTGTCATGCTTATTTCCACTGAAAGGCATAAGTGAGGGTGGGGAATGTTTTACACCCAAAACTAGCAAAGAAGAGAGCAAAATTTCATATATGGCTACAAATGACTAATGATCTAAAATGCAGTTCGACATTAATACTTTCAAAGTAAATTAAAGTAACTCAGTTAAAAAAAAGTCTTTCAGAGCTGTCTCATGTGACACTTTATTAAGCACCCCACTCACTCACACACAGATACACCCACCCACCCACAAGCACTTTGCGTGATATTCTCACCCCTGCTCTGGCACCTTTATGTCAGATAAGATTATAATACCTAACTTTTATAGCACTTATCTGTACATCTGAAAGCACTTTAACAAGGTGGTCAATAGCACTATTCCCATTTTATAGATGGAGAAACTGAGGCACATAGATGAAGTGGCTTGCCCAAGGTCACCCAGCATGCCAGTGGAAGAAGTAAAAAGGGACATAACACTGTAAAGTGCCTCTAAACGCCATGAAAGGCAGTGCAGCAGACAGCTGAAATGAGACACAATGAAACAGACATGAAATTTCACATCTGCTGTTAGCATTTACAAGGGTATAAATTCTCTTTAGTATCAAAGGAGAACAGTTGATGTAGCAGAACCTTGACCTATACAGTCCACAACATCACTAGAAAGAAAAGCTAGATAAATCCTGCAAAGAGGGGCCATGAATTATCATTCAAATAAACACACCCGCTTAGCCATGTTTGTGATCTCCTACCATTTGCTTTCAAAGACCATATGTATAAAAACATTGTTGTTTGCATAATTTTCACAGAAAGAGAAAGTAATGTGAATACTCACCTACATATTTTTATGAGTAATCATGACTGACATATTTTCCTGGTCATCTCAAAACTTTGTTGTAGGGCAGTATTACCACAATGTAATTTTGGAGACCAATAAAACAATACAAATAGGGAACACTCAAAATAATAGTCACAGTGAATAACTCACAAGAAATATGTTGACATAAAACACTTAGGGCTGAATCCAAAGCCCTAAGAAGTCAATGGAAATACTTTGAATAATGAACAACTTCACTGGAAAAACAAATCTGTTCACAAATAATACATGAAAAGAAAAAGAGGCTAAAGTAGTAGAATAAACTGCTAGAAATAGTATTGAAGAGAAAATATAGAACCTGAAAGGATGGCTGGACTTATCTGAGGAAATATGGAATGCATTCATATCCTTTGATGCTATCCTAGTGTCTATTTGTTTGCTTTAATAAAATTCCAAGGGTGTAAATTATATATTGTCACCTTTTATTGGTAATGTGATTGGGTCCTGTATTCTACCTGTGCCCTTTATGTGTTGATTTATTATGACATTATGAAAATACCTATCTATGTACTAAAAAATAAAAACAAAAACAAAAAATCATTGCTGACAATAATTTGGTCACAATTCTGGAGGTTTTGGAAATATTAGTTGCAATGCCTTAAAGTAATGTAATTCACAATATACAATACCACCTCTGATCCAATCCAAAACCATCATGGTATGACTTTATTTGTCATACTGAATGATCACCATAATTTTGTACTTAATTGAAAGTACACACAGTAAATATTTGCTAACATAAGAAAATGATTCTTGCCATTGTTTACAACATCTAAAAACCACTATTTACCTTATTTTGATAATACTGGGCAAATAGCATTATAACGTCATTTTAAATAAATGAACAGTACCACAGCTGAAATAAGATAAATTTCATTTGATGGTTTGGTAGCCAATTTCTGTTTCCAATTATAGTAAGTGAAAAAAAGAATCCAATCAGAGAAATATTTCTCCAATTTAACAAATACATAGTACACTGTTTAAAGAAATGTCATGGTAGTGCATATTTTAGATACATACAATTTAAAGATTAAACATGGAATTTCTGCTATGTGTGAAAATTCTGCACAGTCATATTTTCCTCACTATTGCATTTAGCATTTTATTTCTGATAACTATAAACAAAAATATCTCACTCATCCAGTCCTTATAAAAATAAGAGAATTTCCAGTAACAACAACAGGAGATAGCATTGAAATCTGGGTTGCAAATTAAGTCTATGAGTAGAACCTATCTTTATAATGGGTCGGGGGAAAAAAGCCCTTAATCTAATCACTCACAAACTTCAGGCAGAGCTCAGACCCAAGACTGGGGTTTAAGACAAAATTTTTGGTCACATTAAGGATTTTAGTTCAGCTCATAAAAAGATTATTTTATGAGTAAAACAAAGTAATGATGAAATGGGTGCCAATGACTGAGAAATACAGAAGATAATACTTGACAAGGCCACTATCTGCCACAGTCAGATGAACAAAGTGGCTAGGTGGTCTCTTTCTACTTCTTTATCAGAGTGAAATAAAAAGCGCTCTCTCTCACTTTCTCCCTCTGAGAAAATGAGTGAAAATGTCTTCTGATGCATCCCTCCTGATTGCTTAGGACAGGCTCAGCCTGTTGGGAACACAGGAGAAATTCCACATGACTTGCCCTATATACTGAAAAATTCCATTAAGCTAGGGTTATACATATAACACAGTGTGCAAACAGACTGATAAAACTTGTAGATCTCCTCAAAAATATTTCATGTGATGCTGTATAATTGAAATAGGATCATTTATATCACAGATATTATCACTGTTAGACAATTGGAACAAATCTTGTACAAAGTATGTCATATAAGATATCAATGGAAAAATTATGATTGCCTAAATAAGATTATCTTGTTTAAATCCATGTATCATCACTGTATCTGAAGTTATGAATATTGGCTATGTATCTATATCTCAAGTGTGTTTGTTCCTGGGGTAACACCCACAATGGAGTTTACATCCAGTCTAGCCAGCCCACTGTGAATGGACTATTCAAGTTTTATAGCCATCAAAGACACTTAGCTCTCACAATTGGCCATAAAAGAAACTCATTCCACCCAGATAGATCTTCCTGTGGATGCCTCAGCATGGATATGGGTAAGGGCTGCCCCTGTGAGTCATCAAGACATGAGGGGTTTGGGGTGCGGGTGGAGGCTCAGGGTTGGGGCAGAGGGTTGGGGTGTGGGCTCTGAGGTGTGGCCAGGGATGAGGTGCAGGCTGCCTCGGGGCTGTGGTGGGAAGAGAGAACTCCCAGCCCTCTCTCACTGCAGCAGCCAGGGGCCGGAGGAGGGGCACTGCTCCCTCAGCCAGGGCAGGTCCGCATTGGGGCCGGCGGGGGACTTAATCGACTGCTGTGCGGCCGCGTGGCTTAGAGGGAACTTAGGTGGTGGGACAGAAGTTTATTTTTTGCTACTGCCTTGGTATAATCTAATGATAGAATAACCACCAGTTTTGGATGAGTCTGCCTGTAGGAGGGCGTGGCTGTCCCTCCCAGTCAGTCTTGGGAGGAGGCCAGGCCCCCTTGCTCTCAGGCCCTTAGCAGGCAAGGATTACTGGTCAATTAGCTATCTCTGAGGCCCTGCCCTCTAGGCAGTGCCAAGCAGCAAGTAGTCTGCAGCTCAGCCCCTCAGACATGGCAGAGTATCAAACAGGCAGCCGTGGCCTACCTCAGGCAGACAGCAGACAAATGCAGGCCTCTTGGCCTAAGGTGGAGAGGCTGCCACCCCAGCAGCGTGGTCAGCAGCAGGAGGTAGGGGGACCCAGGCCCAACCTACTCCACTGGGTGCCAGCCGAAGGCCCTAACAGTGGCTAATGGTTCCACCACTGTGTCAGCGGGGATCCAGCCGAAACGTGCTGACCAGTCTTCTGGCCACACACTGACTGGTCTTCTGGTTTTCCCTAGCTACTTCCTATGACCCCCTCACTGGGTACCTTCACTTCATGGGCATCTTCCATCTCCTCGGGGTAGACTACTAGCGGCAGTCCCAGCAGTTCCTTGGCATCCTTGTTGACTGGCAGCTCTGGCAGTCCCTCTGGGTCCTCGGTGCTGTAGAGATCCCCCTCAGACTCAAACCCTGGCAGGAGGCATATGTCTTCTTTGGCAGCTCCAACCCAACTAAGCTGCAGGCTCTGTCTTTTATACTTCCTGTCCTGCCCCTCTGCTTCCAGCAGGGCAGGTGTGGCTGTCCCGGCTCTACCCAGCAGGGGGAAGGCAGTGGTTTCTCCCCACCAGTCTCGGGATGAGGCCACACCCCTTTGCTACATTGCCCTATGTTTCAGCAGTTTGTTCTGAATCTAGCATTTTCAGCTGTGACCTACTGAGGCACGATGACATTTTACAAGATAGTTTGCAAGTTAAAAACAAATCCTAATCCTAATGGACCATTTTCACTGGATGAATTCAAACCAAGGCTGAGTTCAACTACTTTTGTGAAGCCAGCTGAATATATGACATAGCTTTTGATGTATCCCTCGATGGGCAATCAGATCTACATGGCAAATCCTGGCCTTTCGCAGTGTCCAAGGATTGTTCTACGTATATTCAGCTTTCTAAGCAGACTATAAAGCACTCAACCTTCTCAGATGGCTGTGTAGCACTCACCCAGCCACCTGCCCTCTCCCAGTCCTCACAGCCAGGGAAACTGGCCATCTTGACTGCCATATAAAAGGAATCAAGCCCTAGAAAATGTTGTGAAGTGAGGCACTTCATGTCCAAATGCTACTTTGCCATCCCAGCAGTGTAGAGGGACAAATACCTCTCTAGCCCGAGGAATTAGAAGGGGTCACATGACTCAAAGCAGCTTATCAAGGTTAACATCTATGTAGTGCTATTAGTCGGGGAGAGAAGACAGGACCTCCATATCAACCTAAAGATTCCCCCCACCCAGCACTGGGGGGATGGGGGAGAGAAGAATGGGAAGGAATTGGGAGGGTAGTACTCCCCTCAAATGATGCCCCAAACCTCCTATAAAATAGGGACTCTTAAAAAAAATTAGGCATCCTGGTGCCAATCCCAGTGCAACCTCTGTGTCCCAGATTGTTCCAGTTGGGGATTTATAATTCCCCCCAAGATCTCAAATAAGAAGAGAAACAAGACTGGGCCTCATGGGTGGCAGTCCCTGTCCAGCCTTCTCTTATGCACTGGAGTTGACCATCCCCAAGATTGGGCAGTGTTGTATTTATATACCTGTCCCCTTACCACTAGATATCTGGGACCCAGAAGTTGGCCTTGGATATCAGTCTCTACCTCTGCATGTTCACCTTTACACTATTTATTCACAGAAATCAAGCTTGAAACGTGGCTGGATAAGCCCATCTTAAATATATTAATGCATGCAATTTTAAAATAATACTGCAGCAAGCTGCTCACCAGAGATTCCATCTTGGAGGGCAAAAGCCCTCTAGCCAGGCTTATATAGTAACCACTACTCATCAGCTAGGTTTTGGATGAAATACAAGCCTAAGAGTTGACAATATTTATATATTTACAGTTGGAAATTCAATTTTAACTTAAACAATCATCAGTAAGGGAGCAAAAAGAATTTTTCGATTACCTTTTAATGCTTTTCTTTAAACTTTGACTGACTTCAGTTCAGTGCTTGTTAGTGACATAAGATCAGATTTCTTTCTTTATTTAATTTAAGAAAGGGGACTTTTCTTGCTAGGTATGTTTTCAAGCTCTTGCTGCTTTGGTTCAAAATAAACTCAATTTCAGATACACGTATTTATTGTTGTGAGAACACTTGTGTCACAAATAGAGAATTATAAGTATGGCTGCATATAAATTACAGCAGTGCCTGACAGATTTCACAAGTTGGTCATGGTAAAAATATTAAATGTCATGATTTGTTTACCCAAGGATCAGATCTGAATACAAATACACAGTCTCATTCTTAGGAAATTATTATTTCATGTTTGCATTTCCAATAACCTTTGAGGGAAACTGCCATATTGTCAACTATCAGAGGGGTAGCTGTGTTAGTCTGGATCTGTAAAAGCGACAAAGAGTCCTGTGACACCTTATAGACTAACAGACGTATTGGAGCATAAACTTTCGTGGGTGAATACCCACTTCGTCGGATGCATGTAGTGGAAATTTCCAGAGGCTGGCAAGCAAGAATCAGGCTAGGGATATGCATAAATATGCAAGCAAGAATCAGGCTAGGGATAATGAGGTTAGTTCAATCAGGGAGGATTCTAGCAGCTGAGGTGTGAACACGAAAGGAGGAGAAACTGCTTTTGTAGTTGGCTAGCCATTCACAGCCTTTGTTTAATCCTGAGCTGATGGTGTCAAATTTGCAAATGAACTGAAGCTCAGCAATTTCTCTTTGAAGTCTGGTCCTAAAGTTTTTTTGCTGCAGGATGGCTACCTTTAAATCTGCTATTGTGTGTCCAGGGAGGTTGAAGTGTTCTCCTACAGGTTTTTGTATATTGCCATTCCTAATATCTGATTTGTGTCATAGAATCATAGAATATCAGGGTTGGAAGGGACCTCAGGAGGTCATCTAGTCCAACCCCCTGCTCAAAGCAGGACCAATCCCCAATTAAATCATCCCAGCCAGGGCTTTGTCAAGCCTGACCTTAAAAACTTCTAAGGAAGGAGATTCTACCACCTCCCTAGGTAACGCATTCCAGTGTTTCACCACCCTCCTAGTGAAAAAGTTTTTCCTAATATCCAATCTAAACCTCCCCCACTGCAACTTGAGACCATTACTCCTTGTCCTGTCCTCTTCTACCACTGAGAATAGTCTAGAACCATCCTCTCTGGAACCACCTCTCAGGTAGTTGAAAGCAGCTATCAAAATCCCCCCTCGTTCTTCTCTTCTGCAGACTAAACAATCCCAGTTCCCTCAGCCTCTCCTCAGAAGTCATGTGTTCCAGACCCCTAATCATTTTTGTTGCCCTTCGCTGGACTCTCTCCCATTTATCCACATCCTTCTTGTAGTGTGGGGCCCAAAACTGGACACAGTACTCCAGATGAGGCCTCACCAATGTCGAATAGAGGGGAACGATCACGTCCCTCGATCTGCTCGCTATGCCCCTACTTATACATCCCAAAATGCCATTGGCCTTCTTGGCAACAAGGGCACACTGCTGATTCATATCCAGCTTCTCGTCCACTGTCACCCCTAGGTCCTTTTCCGCAGAACTGCTGCCTAGCCATTCGGTCCCTAGTCTGTAGCTGTGCATTGGGTTCTTCCGTCCTAAGTGCAGGACCCTGCACTTATCCTTATTGAACCTCATCAGATTTCTTTTGGCCCAATCCTCCAATTTGTCTAGGTCCTTCTGTATCTTATCCCTCCCCTCCAGCGTATCTACCACTCCTCCCAGTTTAGTATCATCCGCAAATTTGCTGAGAGTGCAATCCACACCATCCTCCAGATCATTTATGAAGATATTGAACAAAACCGGCCCCAGGACCGACCCCTGGGGCACTCCACTTGACACCGGCTGCCAACTAGACATGGAGCCATTGATCACTACCCATTGATCCTGACAATCTAGCCAACTTTCTACTCACCTTATCTATTTATCCTTTTACGTAGGGACTGTCCAGTTTGGCCGATGTACATAGCAGAGGAGCATTGCTGGCACATGATGGCGTAGATTACTTGGGTGGACGTGCAGGTGAATGAACTGGTGATGGTGTGGCTGATCTGGTTAGGTCCTGTGATGGTGTCGCTGGTGTAGATATGTGGGCAGAATTGGCATCGAGGTTTGTTGCATGGATTGGTTCCTGAGTTAGAGTTACTATGGTGCAGTGTGTAGTTGCTGGTGAGAATATGCTTCAGGTTGGCGGGTTGTCTGTGGGCGAGGATTGGCCTGCCTCCCAAGGCCTGTAAAAGTGAGGGCTCATTGTCCAGGATGGGTTGTAGATCACTGATGATGCGTTGGAGAGGTTTTAGCTGAGGACTGTACGTGATGGCCTGTGGAGTTCCGTTGGTTTCTTTCTTGGGCTTGTCTTGCAGCAGGAAGCTTCTGGGTACACATCTGGCTCTGTTGATCTGTTTCCTTTTTTCCTCGTGTGGGTATCGTAGTTTTGAGAATGCTTGGTGAAGATCTTGTAGGTGTTGGCCTTTATCTGAGGGGTTGGAGCAAATGTGGTTGTACCTCAATGCTTGGCTGTAGACAATGTGGTGTGTCCGGGATGGAAACTGGGGGCATGAATGTAGGCATAGCAGTCGGTGGGTTTTCGGTATAGGGTGGGGTTAACGTGACCGTCACTTATTTGCACCGTGGTGTCTAGGAAGTGGACCTCCCATGTAGATTGGTTCAGGCTGAGGTTCAGGTTGAGGATGTGGAAGCTATTGAAATCGTGGTGGAATTCTTCCAGGGTTTCCTTCCCATGGGTCCAGATGGTGAAGATGTCATCAATGTAGCGTAGGTAGTGATGCCCCGTCAGTGGATGAGAGCTGAGGAAGTGTTGTTCCAGATCAGCCATAATACCTATACTGAGAACCCACCAACCGCTATGACTACCTTCATGCCTCCAGCTTCCATCCCGGACACACCACATGATCCATTGTCTACAGCCAAGCACTGAGGTACAACCGCATTTGTTCCCTTAAATAGCAGATTTAAAGGTACCCATCCTGCAGCAAAAAAAACTTCAGGAGCAGACTTCAAAGATAAACTGCTGAGCTTCAGTTCATTTGCAAATTTGACACCATCAGCTCAGGATTAAACAAAGACTGTGAATGCTTTTGTAGTTGGCTAGCCAGTTTCTCCTCCCTTGGTGTTCACACCTCAACTGCTAGCAGAGGGCCTCATCCTCCCTGATTGAACTAACCTCATTATCCCTAGCCTGATTCTTGCTTGCATATTTATACCTGCCTCTGGAAATTTCCACTACATGCATCCGACGAAGTGGGTATTCACCCACGGAAGCTTATGCTCCAATACGTCCAGAGGTGAAAGTAAGTCTAGGGACTTACCGGTACAGGGCTGGGCTGGGGCCAGCTCTGGCTCCCGGAAGGATGGGGCCTAAGGCGGAAAGGGCGGGGCTGGGGGAGGCCAGAGCCAGCCCCGGCCCACCCTGTACCGGCAAGTGCCTCCTTCCCCCTCCCTGGGGTAACAGCGGCAGCCGGGGGCTCTGGCAGCGGTTTAAATGGCCCGGGGCGGTAGCGGCAGCCGGAGCCCTGGGCCCTTTAAATCATCCCCGGAACCCCGCCGCCACTTCCCCAGGGCTCCAGCAGCAGGGCTCCGGGGATGGGGCTCCGGCCGCCACTACCATGTCGGGCCCTTTAAATCATCCCTGGAGCCTGCTGGAGCCCTGGGGAAGCGGCGGCAGGGCTCCGTGGACGATTTAAAGGGCCCAGGGCTCGGCCGCTGCTACCGCTCTGGGCCCTTTAAATCGCTGCCCCAGCCCCGCCGCCGCTACCCCAGGGCTCCGGCAGTGGGGCTCTGGCAGCAATTTAAAGGGCTGGGGGCTCCAGCTGCTCCTGGGAGCCACAGGCCTTTAAATTGCGCCTGGGGAAGCCAATCCACCCCGGTACGGCGCACCGGTATTTTTCTTGCTGGTATTTAATCCCCATGTATTAACTCCTACAGATTTTATCAGGAGATGCATTCAGATTAAGGGCATGATACAGCAATGAAACTGAAAATTGTGGGTGACATACACATAGGGGCTGAAGTGTGTGTGTGGAGTTGGGTAGGGTCAGGAGGGAAACTTTGGAAATGGTGATATTCTCCAGTCAGGCTTATTGTGTTAATAGGCTATGGAGCCTTGTACAGCTAGATCATGTTTGATTCCATCTCAGGTCAGGAATTATCAAAGACATTATCACATGATGTCTGTTTGATTGTCTAGTCTACATAAAATGAGTCAGCTGCTTCAGCACAATCCTCGTTAGAGAGCTGTCCATGTCATAAATATACTGCACCACAATTACTAAATGGCACCACTGCTACCAGCCTCAGGAGCATAGGAAGAAATTAAACTCAGGGAGGTACACTGTCTCCTGGACACCAGGGGCTGCATTGCAAGGGGGAATAATTTGCTACAGTCCTTTAAATAGTAGGGCATACTCTGTTCCAATAGGCAGCATGTAAATAGGCCAGAGATACTCCCCACCCTTTCCTAAAATCATGTCCAAAATTTCCTTCCAAAGGGAGCAGTTGGTTAACAGTTTATGTGCTTCCTCCAGGGCTCGGGCTGCTATTCTGGGTAGCCATTATGTGGACTGTGCAAGGCAGGAGTAGCTTATTTACTCCATCTTCTCTTCCCCTAATGTACAACTGCACAAGAAGGAGCACAATTTAGCCCATAATAAACAGTTGAAATATGAATTGTTGTACCTAGCTCATGTTGCACCTATTTGTTTACTAATGGTTAACTGCTTATGAACATGTTTTTAGCTTTATCATATCAAATCATGATTGTATGATGTGATGCAGTGACAGTCTCAAATTTTCCTGAAAACATAACATGCTTTATTTGAAAACATGTCTTAAAATAGTCAACCACTCAGTCTTGGGCAGGCAGCTACCATTACAAAATCACATACCCCCACTCCCACCCCCCAAAAGTGCAGAACATAGTTAATACACCAACACAATCCCCCTTCCAATACATGTTCCTTGGCCCCATCTTCTCCTTTCCCTTCTTTACATGTTTCCCCCTTACTTGGCAGCAGTGGAGCGGGGGAGGAGGTTTCCTCTGCAGAAGGGTGGAAGAAGAAAGGCTGCACGGGGTTAAGTTGCCACGCCTAACTGCTCAGGAGTCTTGAATGCATAGGCTAGCCTGACATGGAGTTGTCCAAGATACGGCTGGACATTGCAGGGTGAGCCTCTCTGCTGAGCTCTGTGCAACTTGCTTAGCCACCATTCCTGTTCCAGGAACTGCTTTGCAAGTGCCTGGTGCCTCACTGAACCCTTGTTCTTCAGCTGTACAGCAAGCCATAGCCTTTCCTCCTGCCACTCAGTATGCCATTGGTCCAGTCTTAAGTCCCTCTCCTTCTCTCCTGCAGGTCTGCTGTCTCAAGAGCATTGTTCATAACTTCATCAGAGAAATGCTTTTTGGAATGGTCTGGGAAGGTGCATTGGGCCAGGGATCAAATTCCTGAAGAACAGCGGACAGTATAGGTTGAAGGTGTTGAAAGAGGGCAAGAAATAGAAAGGGGTTGTCTAAAAGTAGCTCAGCAGAGGAGCACAGAATTAATTATTGTGGAATCTCAAGGACATAAAATGTAACATTTCTAAAGTGAACCAACACATTGTAAAGGGGATGCTTCAGTCCTCACACTGTCTCTGGACGCAGCCTTGTTAATCGCAGTTACAGAAGTGCAGAGGCAACTGTAAGTTTAAAATCATAACCTTTATTCTGTTTCATAACCATGTCATAACTAATTTCCATATGGACGGGGGACAGGTGTGTACAATACCCTTGCGGCAAAAGGCGCTCTCTCTCTCTTTCCCATTCCCCCCCCACTCTCTCTCTTTCAATTCAGGCTTTCATATTTTGGAAGACATAACTATTCTTGTGATGCCCTACTGGCAAAGTGAGATATTATTCCAAGCTGCTGGAGGGAAACCAGCACTGTATGCAGCTGAAGTATTCAAAGGAATAGTAACTAAACAGCACATTTGTGAGTGGAGTAGACTCACAGATATATGGAGGGCCTGGAAAATACACCGTTCCCCACAATGTGACTAACTACCTGGAGTTCCTGCTTCAGGAAAAGTTGGCAGCTACCAGCAGCCAGGATTGAGTCAGAATCCATGAGGGAATTAACCTGATGCTGGCGTTAGCTCACGCATAGCTTACTCTGTTATTGCTGCATGCAAGTGCACTGAAATCTGCAGCTTTACTCCCCGCTGCACCTGGTCAATTCTGGGAAAAACCTGACAGCACATTTGTATTTTGGAGAAATGATTTTGTGACCCATAGACGGCATGGGTTACCTCTAACTGAAATGGACTAGACTTGGAAACAGAATACTGTTTCCCCAAACATACACACTTAGTTCACAGTTTACAGGCAGCTGCTTAGATCCAGGAAGAGTGATTAGAGTGGCAAATTTCTAATTACTGGCAAGAAAACAAGAATGATCCTGTGACTTACCCGGGAAAATAACCTTTAAAGCTGTTTATGAATGTTTGAAATTCCAAGTCACCATTGTGAACTTCACAAGATAAGGAGGAGGGGGAATGCCTAGGAGCTGTGTTACAATCTGCCATTAGTGGCCCAACAGTGGTAGCCGTGGTTTACCATTTTTGCCTTGCTTCTTACAACAGAAATCCCTTCAATTACTGTAATAATAAAGTCATACAGTTACCGGACTCTCAGATGGCTTCTGTCTTCATTGGGTTCTCTGAAGGTTTAGCAGCAGGCCATTCATTGGGGGAAGAGGGTCAATCAGCTCTTCTGAGTAAGGACAGAGAATTTGCTGTTGATCCTGATCCACAGTCTGCTCTGGGACTGGTTTCATTAAAAGAGTCACTTCATGCTCCTGACAGGGAGCCTGCTACTGCTCATCAGTCCCCATGCTGGATTCAGGAGCCATCAGGGCACCATCCCGGCTGACCAGATCATTATTTAGCATGGTTGGCTAGTGCCCAGAACACGGTCAAAATCATCATGAAATGGGCATGTCGTTGGCAAGTTGCCTGAGGTGTGATTCTTGTCTCTGGTCTTCTGATACTCTCTCTTCAGCCTCTTAATACGTTCCCTGCACTGTTCACCTGTCTGAAAAATCTGCAGAGCTGCCAGCTTTTTAGCTCCCTGCTAGTATATTTGGTCATTCCTGGTGCTTTTGCTGAAGTTCACAGTTTTACTGGCCTCACACCAGGGGTTCACCAAAATCTGGCTGCATTCCCATGACCAGAAAGCAGCTCTCCTTGCATAATGCTTGATTGGTTTGGTCTCCATTGCAAACCCAGGAGGCTCTCTAATCATGGGCTTGCAGATCAGTGATCCAAAGAGAATGGGTTGACACTGACCTGAGCTGCAGCTGTTTCCAAATGTGGGAGTGGCTTCCGTTTTCAAGAGAGTGGATTGCAGATTGTTGGGATAGAAAGGACTAACCAAGTTGTGCCATGGAGTTGTGGGATACGCTGGTGACTCCCAGGACCTGAGTCAAGTAGGGATGCAGCTACACCTCAAGCAATAGGGCTGAGACCACTGTTCCCTCTAAGCTGTGCGCATGTGCACGCACACACAGATCCTAAACCCTGCGCACACAGCGAAACACCGCATGCACAAAAATTTGCACAGAAGCACAACAATTTACACAGAAGACATTTTTTGCACACACGGCCTGTCAAAAATTAGAGGGAACATTGGTTGAGACCCTGGGTCCTGTCTTAACTCAAGCTCTGACCATCCAGCCCTGCAGGGTCCAGTGTAGATGCAAGGGGAGTTAGGTTGAGTCGGGCTCAAGTATGGACTTATGTTGCAGTGTACACATATTCTTAGAAGATAGACTTCTAATGAGCACATACATCTAAGGAAGTGGCATTGGTCAGTCAGGAGGTGGAGTTCTTCCCTCTGAATGGCTTCAAGTATTGTGTTAGCGGACACAGAGCTGCTCAAAGGCATATAATAAAACTGAGAGCCTATGAATTTGTGATCACTTTTTCGCTGCCTGTCCTAAACTGTTGTATATTGCTTACAGTCTTAAGTACCTGCCATTATGTGGCTGGAATGTTTTGCAAACCAGTTTGGTAAATACATGAGAATATCAATTGCATTTGTAGAAATTAGAACTGGTTCTTGAATGAATTCTGAATGCAGAGATGGGCTAAAATCAAGTAACTTATTCACAATCAATCAAATCCAGTTTTTTATATGATATTTCACAAATTCTCCTTTACAGATATTGTTCACCAAGCTTTTTTCTGCATGGAAAACCACTTTACATACGGGCTAATATGGAAGTTAGGCATTTGCTAATAGGACAGAAGTATTCCTCTGTGAAATATTTGAAGTGAAACTGCCAATTATTTTGTGTTTTCATCAGTCAGACTAAAAGGATTTTGTTTCTTTGTTTCTACTAGTGGTGTCAATTGTTTATTTAAGGGGATTTGGTTTTCTGATTGGGTTTGAGACTGAAATTTATCGTTGATGCAAATAAATATGACAATTGGCTAAGGAAGAATAGACTTCACTTACCAAGAGCACACACACAAACTTTGTGAAAACTGAAATGCTCAGGTAGCTTATAGTAGTGACGTGAAATCAGGTAGCCATCAAGGCTAATCAAATTCTTTGAAGATACTAAACTATTCCTCTTCTTTACTGTGTTTTAAGGGTATAAGTAAGATTTTCAAAAGTGCCTAGGTGCCTCTGGAGCCATAGTCCTGTTCACTTTCACTGGGAAATAAATCTTCTCACTTAAGTCTTTTCTACCTTTTTGAAAATGTAACCATTTGTCTTCAGTACTGCTTGAAATATTTTAAAGATTACATTAATCATTACATCATCCTTTTACAGGAGTTTCATCAATGGTTCGCCAAAGCTCATTAATCTTCTGTTTTCCCCATTTTGTACCAAGACACCCTGAAAAATGCAGCACTTTCCTGAGGGAGTTCCATATGTAAGCAATAACAGCAGAGCAATATCATCAGCTTGACAAGTGCTCTATTCACAGCAAAGCAAAGCAGGTGCAGTGGTGCTCTGCATCAAGCCAGTTATCTTCAAAGTCCTGTGAGATAAGCGGGTATTGTATTTCATAGGCAGGGATACCACTGCAGACTTGCCCCTGGCCGTGGTTTGTCTAATTGTCAAAGCTGGAATTGGAACTCAAGAAGCTCCTGCACCCCCCAGTCTTGTGTCCCCACAGACCCCGGGCTGGCTCTATAAAGGAAAAGAAGAAAATGTATTTCACTTTATGGGAAAAGCAAATCAAAAGCAATGATAAGTGATACTAAAGGAGAGAAGATACTGAAGCTGCAGTACAAGTTATCTGCATTAGGACACATCATCTACATCTGACATGTGTTGATTTACATTCTGTGGTTGCAACAAGATTAATTTCAGACTTGGGTGGAATTTTAAGGCTCAGATCCAAAGCCAGTTGAAGTCAATGATTTCTGTGTTTGAAGGTTTTTAACCATTAGAGAAGTGAGACTTTAAACAGCCTGCCAATAGGAGTAGTGGGGGCAAACAACCTAGTGGGTTTTAAGATGGAGCTTGATAAGTTTATGAACAGGATTATATGATAGGGTTGCCAGCAATAGCCAGGGACTGGAGTTGATAACGACTGGAAGGGATCTCCTGTGTTATGTTCCTATGATTTAAGCAAGCTTCGGATCAAGTCCAGGGCAGTAATGGGTTTTACAAGGAGTACTGGAGAGAGGGACAAAATCAAGTATTAATATCACTGGTTGCTGTGGTTGGTAAATACCCATAGTTGCACAGGAGTTTGAGTAATTCCTGTGTTTTCAATTAGTGACTGCTGATTATCAAATGAATTGTGTGTATAATCCAAATAGAAAATCTCATCTACTACCCATATTAAAATAGTTTACTGTTCCCACTAGTTAAGTATTTTTATGGCAGTGTCAGAAATATGAAGGACTCTCAGTTTATTGAAGACACTGCCTTCGCTTGGCACATTCAAAGGGATTTGATATTATATTAGAATTGGCTAGTATTGCTTAGGGCATTCTTCAAGGAAAATCTGGAGCTCTAACATTCAGAACACATCAATTATAAAATCCAGAAAAGACAAAAAACTGGAGTCTTTTTGTAAACCATGCTAAACCTTTTCTTTTGGCAAGTACATATGGGGAGAATAAGAATGAACAAGTATTTATAATTGTTAAACTTGTAGCAAAAGTTAAAAGTGCCAACAAGTACAAAATGGGAGTCTCTCGTGTTGAGGACAGAAAGAAGTAGCTTTCTCTGTTTAGTACTTGATTTTCCATATGACAGTGTAAGTTCTTCAGGACAGGAACCTTGTCTTTGTACATATTTGTACAACACCTGGCACAATAATCCTGACCCCAGTCCTGACTGGGGACTCGATGCCGATATAAGAAATATTTTTTTACAATTTTAAATAAAAACACCAATGTCCTACAATGTGTAGTAAATTAAAGTTAAGAGGAAGTGCATTGATAGTAAAAGAGATAAATTACACTATGGAATTCAAAGTTCGGACACTAATTACACCACTTTCCAAACACAGAATTGCGATGCTATGGGTGAGCTCTCACATTTCCATCCACTACCAAAGATGAGCAAAAGGGAATCTCTTCTTTCTACTTCCTTGTGAGAGAGAAATTTTTGTCATTTAGTTTTGGGCCATTTTGACCAAGGCCATATCTACTCTGCAACAAGCTGGATCTAAATTGTGGAGTGAAGTCTCTCAATCTGGAAGCATTCTGGTGTAAATTCTCTGGCTTCAGAAAAATTTTAAAATAATTCAATATAAAAATGGACATATCCAGTACATAAATCCATATTTTCCATTTCTACATGCAATACATTTTGTATAAACCATATCAATCTACATTAACATTTGAAGCTGGAAGCTTTTTGCCATCAGGGTAGAGTTCAGCTAGAGCTTTTAGCTCCTGGGGAGGTGTAGTTTGGGATTGTGGGACAAGGCTATTAAGTTGATATTGTGCAAAAATAATCTGTAGTAAAATAGTTAACTTAATGTTGACATTAACTTTGGTATCTATAGGGTTCAGAGTCAACATCCACTGAGATTAATGGAGTATTTCACATCTCTCAGAGATATTGTTTCTGGCTCTTTGCAAACTGAAGATGACAACATCATTTGCACTTGTACCACGTTTACAATTATGTTATCACCACATCCATAAGAACTAGAAATCTAATTTTGAAAGTTTCTCACAATGTTCTGTATTTTTGCATATATGAAGTCTGGCTGTGTGAACAGCAATAAAATATATGATCCTTTTATGGCTAAGAAAACTAATCTACCACATCCAGGCTGTCTCCATTGTCCAGGTATATCTTTCATATTCTATATGTTTTCAGTTTACAGGCTGTTCATACTCAACTTTCCTTTGCAAATCTCCAGCAAAGCTGGGGCATTCTTCGACATGTAATTAAAATGCATATTTGTACTAACCCAACTGTAACTTGTTTATTTGTTTTTTTAAAATAAGCAAGGCCCCAATTACACTAAAAATGGAAATATACAGCAGATAAGACAGCTCAATTAGACATGTGGCATGGGAATGTGGCATGCTTGTGGAATAGCAAAGGAGTGCAGCTGTTTGATAGGGGTAGTTGAAGGAGTTTGAAATAACAGCCCAGTGATGAGTTTGATGAAAGTCCCTTTTCCTTCTGGACCAGGTATTTCTTTTATTAGAACTGCAAGAAGCAAATAGTTTGGAGGCAGATTTCAATTAGCACAACTGAAACCGCTCACAATTATCTATTCAAAACAGAAAATCTTCCCGATACCTTGAATTAATAGCCTACAAAGCATGGGAATTTTACTAGTGCTGAAACACTGGTTTAACAATTTAGCGAATGAACTTATCTCCCCTCCCTTATCAGCCACACCATCAGGAGCTCATTCACCTGCACATCTACTAATGTGATATGTGCCAGCAATGCCCCTCTGACATGTACATTGGCCAGACCAGACAGTCTCTACACAAAAGAATAAATGGACACAAATCAGACATCAGGAATAGTAACATACAAAAGCCAGTAGGAGAACACTTCAATCTTCCTGGACATTCAATAACAGATTTAAAAAGTAGCCATCCTTCAACAACAAAAACAGGCTTCCAAGAGAAACTGCAGAGCTACAATTCATTTGCAAACTTAACACCATTAATTTGGGCTTGAATAGGAACTGGGAGTGGCTGGCTCACTACAAAAGCCATTCTCCCTCTCTTGGTATTGACACCTCCTCATCAATTATTGGGAGTGTATCACATCCACCCTGACTGAATTGGCCTGGTCAGCACTGGTTCTCCACTTGTAAGGCAACTCTCTTCTCTTCATGTGCCAGTATATTTATGCCTACATCTGTAATTGTCACTCCATGCATCTGAAGAAGTGAGTTTATTTTACCCACGAAAGCTTATGCTCAAATAAATTGTTTAGTCTTTAAGGTGCCACCGGACTCCTTGTGTTTTTTGTGGATACAGACTAACATAGCTACCTCTTTGATACTTATCTCCCCTCCATTATATATTGCATACTCTAGCTCATTAAAGAAGTCTTTATTCAGAAAGAATGAGACCTGGCCACAAAAACGGGGAAAATAGTGCATTCCTAGCAAAAATGTGGAATAGTGAAAAATTAACACCAATCCAAGCATGAAATAGCCACACAATGGCATGTGTCACTTTTCCCCTTTCAGTTTTCATCACAATTTGTAAGCAAGGAATCAGCTATTGTGTGCAGAACTCAGTATAGTAATACAAACTTAAGCTGCTTTGTGATCCTCCTGTCTCAGCATAGGAGATAATATTGCATAAATGACCACTTAATCCCTAGAGAAAGAATACAAAAAACATACTCAGTATTCTCTGTCAACCTTTATCTATAGGTAATTAAAGATCCAGATCCTGTGTTGTGGTGCAGCCACCTTAGACCATACCACCAGCACAATCTAGCCCCAAAACTATCACTGCCAGCAACATAAAGATTATCTCATGGTAGGGGGAATGCATGGTAGGATAGAGCTGTCATAGTGACACTTGTACCATCCTGCCCTGATACCAACAAAATGAGTAGGTCTGGAGCAAAGGCAGATGTTTTCCCTCACCCCTCTGATTTCCAGCTACCTTTGGGACATTAGCAGCCAGTTAATTTGGGACAGCTTTCAGGCTGCTCTATGCTATATTGGCCTCGTTAAAAATTGACTCAGGATCAGGGGAGTGCACAGGCCATCCTCACAGATCCATCTGAGCTTTGGAACGTGCTCTCATCCATAGCCAAACTTAGGGCCAGTGATTGATCCTATCAAGGCCTTACAACATTATTGCCAAGTTTTTGTTTGTCTGTTTTTTTCAAATGGGTGCCTCAAGCCATATGGAAAATTAAAATACATGGTGTGATTTTCAAAATGCTGGGCACTCAAAAGCTCTCATCTAAGTCAGAATTTAGGAGCCTATTTTTAGCCACATGTGTTAAAGCAAACATGTCATTTGAGTCTTGAGCAGCCTACACAAAGCAGCAGTGCAGTCTGAGTCATGAAACAGCTAGGACTTTGCCACCCCGATCCAGTCAACTTCCATTTCCTTTTAAGGGCTTGTCATAAATATAAAGGGAAGGGTAAACCCCTTTGAAATCCCTCCTGGCCAGGGGAAAGCTCCTCTCACCTGTAAAGGGTTAAGAAGCTGGCACCTGACCAAAATGACCAATGAGGAGACAAGATACTTTCAAAAGCTGGGAAGAGGGAGAGAAACAAAGGGGTCTGTGTCTGTCTGTATGTATGCTGTTCTTGCCAGAGACAGAACAGGAATGGAGTCTTAGAACTTTTAGTAAGTAATCTAGCTAGGTATGTGTTAGATTATGATTCCTTTAAATGGCTGAGAAAAGCATTGTGCTGAATAGAATAACTATTTCTGTCTGTCTGTATCTTTTTTGTAACTTAAGGTTTTGCCTAGAGGGGTTCTCTATGTTTTTGAATCTAATTACCCTGTAAGATATCTACCATCCTGATTTTACAGGGGGGATTTCTTTATTTCTATTTACTGCTATTTTTTATTAAAAGTCTTCTTGTAAAACACTGAATGCTTTTTCATTGTTCTCAGATCCAAGGGTTTGGGTCTGTGGTCACCTATGCAAATTGGTGAGGCTTTTTATCCAACATTTCCCAGGAAAGGGGGGGTGCAAGTGTTGGGAGGATTGTTCATTGTTCTTAAGATCCAAGGGTCTGGGTCTGTAGTCACCTAGGCAAATTGGTGAGGCTTTTTACCAAACCTTGTCCAGGAAGTGGGGTGCAAGGTTTTGGGAAGTATTTTGGGGGGAAAGACGCGTCCAAACAGCTCTTCCCCAGTAACCAGTATTAGTTTGGTGGTGGTAGCGGCCATTCCAAGGATAACGGGTGTAATATTTTGTACCTTGGGGAAGTTTTGACCTAAGCTGGTAAAGATAAGCTTAGGGGTTTTTTTCATGCAGGTCCCCACATCGGTACCCTAGAGTTCAGAGTGGGGGAGGAACCTTGACAGGGCTTGATTCTGCATTCCTTAAAGTGAGTAAGAACTACTCAGTGTAACTTTAGTGCTTATTCGCATGTGTAACCACACTACTTAATAGGACTAAGAATTGGTGAAATTACTTACAAACTGTGAACCTGAAGAAGAGGAGTTGACTTCCTTTCGCTCGAATTGTGAGCCATAAACTGGTGTGTGGGAAAAAAGTGTCATCTGTTAAGCTGTGTCTTCTCATAAAGCTCTCTGAAAGAAGACTGCCTGTACTCCTATGCAGTTGCTTCAACCAGGCACCTAACAGGAACAGCTGTTCTACACAATACATGTACCTTTTAGCTGGTCTCAATGTAACCCGGAATAACTTGGCTCCCAAGATCAGGCTCTTGAATATAAAAAGATGAAATGAACTTTTGTCTGACTCATGTGTGGAGGGGACTCATGCAGAATTTCAAAGTTTGATGGCTGAGGGTGGGGAAGTGAACCCACTGGACTGAACGAAGGCACACACACGCACACACATGTCATTTGTACGTATCTATATCTCTCTATATATGTGCATGTGCGTGTCACACACACACACACACAGGGTTGGCAGCAAAATATAGTGAAAGCACTTAATTCAGGTTTGTTTTGAAAAAAAAATAGTGCAATTTAAAAAGTGACAACAGTGGAGCAGCACCCCAAGGGAATCAAAAAGTTCTAAAGATGAAGTTGTTTTCTAGGTTACCGTCTATAATCCTTGACTGAAGACTGAGCCAAATAGAGCACCAGGCATCAAAGTACAACAAATCTACTCTGCATTGTTACCTTGGGCTCCCCAGCTATTTGCCTGCTTGTTGTGTCCACCTGTTTTTGCTCTTCTCTTATTTACATTGTAAATTCTTTGTAGCAGGGACCATACTTTTATTGTGTGTTTATACAGTCCTTAACACAATAAGACTTGAGCCTCAAAAACACTACCATAATAAGCTGCTTACAGGGCCAGATTATGATACCCTAACTCACTAAATAGTACCTTACATCAGAAGTAGTCCCATGGAAATCAGTGTAGAATAAGATACTAAATGTGAGCATCTGACCCAGTAAATATAACCCATGCTAACAATTAAATCTAGGGCCAGACTGTCACACTGGTGAGCTGTTATACAAGCGCTGCCACTGAAATCAATGAGACTACTTATGCCAATAACAACAGTTTGCTATTGTGAGTGAGTAGCTCACAATATGGTCCATAAGAGCTTATTACTCATAAGAACCAAAGACACTTTGGTTCTTATTTTAATTTACTTGTAGCATTTATTTTATAACCAGCAGGGGAAAAAAAAATCCACTGATGGTTAAAAAACACCCACCCCAGTTTTTTTTTTCTTTTACTAAACCACAGCATGTGGGGTATCACTGTTTGGAAAATATTTTAGGAAATATCAGCTATAGAATATACTTTTTGACCTAGCCAGATATATGTATTATAAATATTTAGTGCAAACCACTGGTATAATAGTTCTGTGTTTTCCCTTATCAGTTTCTTCAAGCCAGTGGCCTAAATTGTGATTACATCAAAAGAATAAATTTTAAGAAGCCTCTGAAGGCAAGAAATGCTTTGAACCGTCTTATACTGTACAAGTAAGAAAAATGTGCTCCTATTGATCTCTAAAAGCTGTTGTAATGATGATAGGCTGACAAGTTAAATACTACTGAAAAGTAAAAATGCTCATTATCTTCCTTGAAGGATGATGATAATGTGATAAGTGTGGCCTAGACGCACTCGAATGGATCCTGGTCATCTCAAAGTTAAGAAGTTCCCCCCCGCCCAAGTTTTTGTGATAAAGCATTTTAATTATGCACACAAAATAGGGAGGGAAATCTAACAATAATAAAAACCTCCGTTTTTTTTTAAAAGAAACTTTTTTGAAGTTGTTTTTTTATGAATTCTAGTCTTGTTGAGAAGGAGTGGGAGAGTCTGCATTCTTTCCATATCCGTAATTTCCCCCCTACATTTTCACCATAGGGAGGCAATGAGAAAGACTCAGAATCTTGTGTTTTGATTACAGATCTGATTGTAGGTTCAGGTATTTTATCAAAACAACATGATACATGCAGATCTGAGCGCACACACTTCCCAGAATACCTATTTCAATTAACCCAACAGACTTTGTGCCAGATTCTCAACTAGTGTAAATTCCTTGAAGTGAATGGAGCTATATCAATGTCCACTAGTCGAGAATCTGGCTCACTGGCTTTAATTCAACATTTGGCCTTTCAGACTGGGACAGAAGTTATTCAAGAATTAAAATGGAAGGTCAACGTTTTTTCATAAATATACCTCTAGCTGTATCTCATTATTTGTATGTCACTAAGGCCTGGGGGTCAGTAACTGTGATCATAGGCCCATTACAGTAGGATCTATACAAACATATAAGAATGGCCCTATTGGGTCAGATCAAAAGTACATCTAGCAGAGTACCCTGTCTTCCGACAGTGGCCAGTGCCAGGTGCCCCAGAGGGAATGAACAGAACAGATAATCAGCAAGTGATCCATTCCCTGTTACTCATTCCTGGCTTCTGGCAAACAGAGGCTAGGGACACCATTCCTACCCATCCTGGCTAATAGCTATTGATGGACCTATCCTCCATGAATTTATCTAGTTCTTTTTTGAACCCTGTTATGGTCTTGACCTTCATATATCCATTGGCAAGGTGTTTCACAGGTTGACTGTGCATTGTGTGAATAAATATTTCCTTTTATTTGTTTTAAATCTTCTGCCTATTCATTTCACTTGGTAACCCCTAGTTTTTGTGTTATGAGAAGTAGTAAACACTTCCTTATCTACTTCTACTACGCCAGTCATGATTTTATAGACCTCAATCATATCTCCCCTTAGCTGTCTATTTTCCAAGCTGAAAAAAAGTCCCAGTCTTATTAATCTCTCCTCATACAAAAGTCATTCCATACCACTAATAATTTGTTGCCCTTTTCTGAACCTTTTCCAATTCCCCTATATTTTTTTTTGAGATGGGGCGACCACATCTGCACACAGTATTCAAGATGTGAGTGTACCATAGATTTATATAGAGGCAACATGATCTTTTCTGTCCTATTATCTATCCCTTTCTTAATTATTCCCAGCATTCTGTTTGCTTTTTTGACTGCCGCTGCACATTGAGTGGATGTTTTCAGAGAACTATCCACAATGACTCCAAGATCTCTTTCTTGAGTGGTAACAGCTAATTTAGACCCCATCATTTTATATGTATAGTTGGGATTATACTTTCAATGTGTATTACTTTGCATTTATCAACATTAAATATCATCTGCCATTTTGTTGCCCAGTCACCCAGTTTAGAGAGATCCTTTTGTAGCTCTTCGCAGTCTACCTGGGTCTAACCATCTTTAGTAATTTTGTATTATCTGCAAATTTTACCACCTCAGTGTTTACTCCTTTTTCCAGATCATTTATGAATATGTTGAATAGGACAGGCCCCAGAACAGACCCCTGGGGGACACCACTATTTACTTCTCTCCATTCTGAAAACTGACTATTTATAAAAAGAAAAGGAGTACTTGTGGTACCTTAGAGACTAACCAATTTATTTGAGCATGAGCTTTCGTGAGCTACAGCTCACTTCATCGGATGCATACTGTGGAAACTGCAGAAGACATTATATACACAGAGACCATGAAACAATACCTCCTCCCACCCCACTCTCCTGCTGGTAATAGCTTATCTAAAGTGATCATCAAGTTGGGCCATTTCCAGCACAAATCCAGGTTTTCTCACCCCTCCACCCCTATACACACACAAACTCACTCTCCTGCTGGTAATAGCTCATCCAAAGTGACCACTCTCCCTACAATGTGCATGATAATCAAGGTGGGCCATTTCCAGCACAAATCCAGGTTTTCTCACCCCCCCCCCCCACACACAAACTCACTCTCCTGCTGGCAATAGCTCATCCAAACTGACCACTCTCCGTACAATGTGCATGATAATCAAGGTGGGCCATTTCCAGCATAAATCCAAGTTTAACCAGAACGTCGGGGGGGGGGGGGGGGGGTTAGAAAAAAACAAGGGGAAATAGGCTACCTTGCATAATGACTTAGCCACTCCCAGTCTCTATTTAAGCCTAAATTAATAGTATTCAATTTGCAAATGAATTCTAATTCAGCAGTTTCTCGCTGGAGTCTGGATTTGAAGTTTTTTTGTTGTAAGATAGCGACCTTCATGTCTGTGATTGCGTGACCAGAGAGATTGAAGTGTTCTCCGACTGGTTTATGAATGTTATAATTCTTGACATCTGATTTGTGTCCATTTATTCTTTTACATAGAGACTGTCCAGTTTGACCAATGTACATGGCAGAGCGGCATTGCTGGCACATGATGGCATATATCACATTGGTGGATGTGCAGGTGAACGAGCCTCTGATAGTGTGGCTGATGTTATTAGGCCCTTTGATGGTGTCCCCTGAATAGATATGTGGGCACAGTTGGCAACGGGCTTTGTTGCAAGGATAGGTTCCTGGGTTAGTGGTTCTGTTGTGTGGTATGTGGTTGTTGGTGAGTATTTGCTTCAGGTTGTGGGGCTGTCTGTAGGCAAGGACTGGCCTGTCTCCCAAGATTTGTGAGAGTGTTGGGTCATCCTTCAGGATAGGTTGTAGATCCTTAATAATGCGTTGGAGGGGTTTTAGTTGGGAGCTGAAGGTGACGGCTAGTGGCGTTCTGTTATTTTCTTTGTTAGGCCTGTCCTGTAGTAGGTGACTTTTGGGAACTCTTCTGGCCCTATCAATCTGTTTCTTCACTTCCGCAGGTGGGTATTGTAGTTGTAAGAATGCTTGATAGAGATCTTGTAGGTGTTTGTCTCTGTCTGAGGGGTTGGAGCAAATGCAGTTGTATCGCAGAGCTTGGCTGTAGATGATGGATCGTGTGGTGTGGTCAGGGTGAAAGCTGGAGGCATGTAGGTAGGAATAGCGGTCAGTAGGTTTCCGGTATAGGGTGGTGTTTATGTGACCATCGTTTATTAGCACTGTAGTGTCCAGGAAGTGGATCTCTTGTGTGGACTGGACCAGGCTGAGGTTGATGGTGGGATGGAAATTGTTGAAATCATGGTGGAATTCCTCAAGGGCTTCTTTTCCATGGGTCCAGACGATGAAGATGTCATCAATATAGCGCAAGTAGAGTAGGGGCGTTAGGGGACGAGAGCTGAGGAAGCGTTGTTCAAAGTCAGCCATAAAAATGTTGGCATACAGTGGGGCCATGCGGGTACCCAAAGCAGTGCCGCTGATCTGAAGGGTATACATTGTCCCCAAATGTAAAATAGTTATGGGTAAGTCACAAAGTTCAGCCACCAGGTTAGCCGTGACATTATTGGGGATAGTGTTCTTGACGGCTTGTAGTCCATCTTTGTGTGGAATGTTGGTGTAGAGGGCTTCTACATCCATAGTGGCCAAGATTGTGTTATCAGGAAGATCACCGATGGATTGTAGTTTCCTCAGGAAGTCAGTGGTGTCTCGAAGGTAGCTGGGAGTGCTGGTAGCGTAGGGCCTGAGGAGGGAGTCTACATAGCCACACAGTCCTGCTGTCAGGGTGCCAATGCCTGAGATGATGGGGCACCCAGGATTTCCAGGTTTATGGATCTTGGGTAGTAGATAGAATATCCCAGGTCGGGGTTCCAGGGGTGTGTCTGTGCAGATTTGATCTTGTGCTTTTTCAGGAAGTTTCTGGAGCAAATGCTGTAGTTGTTTTTGATAACTCTCAGTGGGATCACAGGGTAATGGCTTGTAGAAAGTGGTGTTGGAGAGCTGCTGAGCAGCCTCTTGTTCATATTCCGACCTATTCATGATGACAACAGCTCCTCCTTTGTCAGCCTTTTTGATTATGATGTCAGAGTTGTTTCTGAGGCTGTGGATGGCATTGTGTTCTGCACAGCTGAGGTTATGGGGCAAGTGATGCTGCTTTTCCACAATTTCAGCCCGTGCACGTCGGCGGAAGTAGTCTATGTAGAAGTCCAGTCTGCTGTTTCGACCTTCAGGAGGAGTCCACCTAGAATCCTTCTTTTTGTAATGTTGGTAGGGAGGCCTCTGTGGATTAGTATGTTGTTCAGAGGTATTTTGGAAATATTCCTTGAGTCGGAGACGTCGAAAATAGGATTCTAGGTCACCACAGAACTGTATCATGTTCGTGGGGGTGGAGGGGCAGAAGGAGAGGCCCCGAGATAGAACAGCTGCTTCTGCTGGGCTGAGAGTATAGTTGGATAGGTTAACAATATTGCTGGGTGGGTTGAGGGAACCATTGCTGTGGCCCCTTGTAGCATGTAGTAGTTTAGAAAGTTTAGTGTCCTTTTTCTTTTGTAGAGAAGCAAAGTGTGCGTTGTAAGTGGCTTGTCTAGCTTTAGTAAAATCCAGCCACGAGGAAGTTTGTGTGGAAGGTTGGTTTTTTATGAGAGTATCCATTTTTGAGAGCTCATTCTTAATCTTTCCCTGTTTGCTGTAGAGGATGTTGATCAGGTGATTCCGCAGTTTCTTTGAGAGCGTGTGGCACAAGCTGTCAGCATAGTCTGTGTGGTATGTAGATTGTAATGGATTTTTTACCTTCAGTCCTTTTGGTACAATGTCCATCTGTTTGCATTTGGAAAGAAAGATGATGTCTGTCTGTATCTGTACAAGTTTTTTCAGGCAGTTGATAGATTTCCACTCCATACAGCTAAATGCAGTGCCTTGCATAATGACAGGTTTCAGAGTAAAAGCCGTGTTAGTCTGTATTCGCAAAAAGAAAAGAAGTACTTGTGGCACCTTAGAGACTAACCAATTTATTTGAGCATGAGCTTTCGTGAGCTTGTGTGTGTATGGGGGTGGGGGGGTGAGAAAACCTGGATTTGTGCTGGAAATGGCCCAACTTGATTATCATGCACATTGTAGGGAGAGTGGTCGCTTTGGATAAGCTATTACTAGCAGGAGAGTGAGTTTGTGTGAGTGGTTTTTGGAGTGGGGTGGGGGGGTGAGAAAACCTGGATTTGTGCTGGAAATGGCCCACCTTGATTATCATACACATTTTAAAGAGAGTGGTCACTTTGGATGGGCTATTACCAGCAGGAGAGTGAGTTTGTGTGTGGGAGGGCGGAGGGTGAGAAATAGAATCATAGAATATAAGGGTTGGAAGGGACCCCAGAAGGTCATCTAGTCCAACCCCCTGCTCGAAGCAGGACCAATTCCCAGTTAAATCATCCCAGCCAGGGCTTTGTCAAGCCTGACCTTAAAAACTTCTAAGGAAGGAGGTTCTACCACCTCCCTAGGTAACGCATTCCAGTGTTTTACCACCCTCTTAGTGAAAAAGTTTTTCCTAATATCCAATCTAAACCTCCCCCACTGCAACTTGAGACCATTACTCCTCGTTCTGTCATCTGCTACCATTGAGAACAGTCTAGAGCCATCCTCTTTGGAACCCCCTTTCAGGTAGTTGAAAGCAGCTATCAAATCCCCCCTCATTCTTCTCTTCTGCAGGCTAAACAATCCCAGCTCCCTCAGCCTCTCCTCATAACTCATGTGTTCCAGACCCCTAATCATTTTTGTTGCCCTTCGCTGGACTCTCTCCAATTTATCCACATCCTTCTTGAAGTGTGGGGCCCAAAACTCACACAGTACTCCAGATGAGGCCTCACCAATGTCGAATAGAGGGGAACGATCATGTCCCTCGATCTGCTCGCTATGCCCCTACTTATACATCCCAAAATGCCATTGGCCTTCTTGGCAACAAGGGCACACTGCTGATTCATATCCAGCTTCTCGTCCACTGTCACCCCTAGGTCCTTTTCCGCAGAACTGCTGCCTAGCCATTCGGTCCCTAGTCTGTAGCTGTGCATTGGGTTCTTCCGTCCTAAGTGCAGGACCCTGCACTTATCCTTATTGAACCTCATCAGATTTCTTTTGGCTCAATCCTCCAATTTGTCTAGGTCCTTCTGTATCTTATCCCTCCCCTCCAGCGTATCTACCACTCCTCCCAGTTTAGTATCATCCGCAAATTTGCTGAGAGTGCAATCCACACCATCCTCCAGATCATTTATGAAGATATTTAACAAAACCGGATTTGTGCTGGAAATGGCCCAACTTGATGATCACTTTAGATAAGCTATTACCAGCAGGAGAGTGGGGTGGGAGGAGGTATTGTTTCATGGTCTCTGTGTATATAATGTCTTCTGCAGTTTCCACAGTATGCATCCGATGAAGTGAGCTGTAGCTCACGAAAGCTCATGCTCAAATAAATTGGTTAGTCTCTAAGGTGCCACAAGTACTCCTTTTCTTTTTGAGAATACAGACTAACACGGCTGTTACTCTGAAACCTGACTATTTATACCTACCCTTTGTTTTCTACCTTTTAACCAGTTACCAATCCATGAGAGCACCTTCCCTCTTATCCCATGGCAGCTTACTTTGCGTAAGAGCCTTTGGTGAGGGACCTTGTCAAGGGCCTTCTGAAAATCTAAGTACACTATATCCACTGGATCCCCATGCTTGTTGACCCTCTCAAAGAATTCTAGTAGATTGGGGAGGTATGATTTCCCTTTACTAAAACCATGTTGACTCGTCCTCAACAAATTATGTTCATCTATAAGTCTGACAATATTGTTCTTTATTATAGTTTCAACCAGTTTGCCTGGTACTGAAGACAGGCTCACAGGCCTGTAATTGCCGGGATCACCTCTGGAGACCTTTTTTAAAATTGGTGTCACATTACCTGTCCTCCAGTCATCTGGTACAGAAACTGATTTAAATGATAGGTTACAGATTATAGTTAGTAGTTCTGCAATTTCACATGAGAGTTCCTTCAGAACTCTTGGGAAATACCATCTGGTCCTGGTGACTTATTGCTAATTAATTTATCAATTTGTTCCAAAACCTCCTCTAATGATACCTCAATCTGGGACAGTTCCTCATATGTGTCACCTAAAAAGAATGGTTCAGGTTTGGGAATCTCCCTCACATCCTCAGTGGTGAAGACCGATGCAAAGAATTCATTTAGTTTCTCCACAATGGGCTTATTGTCCTTGAGTGCTCCTTTAGCACCTCGATCATCCAGTGGCCTCACTGGTTGTTTAGCAGGCTTCCTGCTTCTAATGTACTTAAAATATTGCTTTTACTTGAGTCTTTGGCTAACTGTTCCTCAAATTCTTTTTTGGCCTTCCTAATTGCATTTTTACCTTTTTACAGCGTTTGTGCTCCTTTCTATTTTCCTCACTAGGATTTAACTTCCACTTTTTAAAGCATGCCTTTTTGCCTCTCACTGCTTCTTTTACTTAGTTGTTTAGCCACAGTGGCTCTTTTTTGGTTCTCTATATTTTTAAATTTGGGGTATACATTTAAATTGAGCTTCTATTATGGTGTCTTTAAAAAATTTCCATGCAACTTGGAGAGATTTCACTTTTGGCACCGTACCCTTTAATTTCTATTTAACAAATCTCCCCATTTTTATGTAGTTCCCCTTTTTGAAATTAAATGCTACAGTGTTGAGCTGCTGTGGTATTTTTCCTGCCACCGGGATATTAAATTGAATTATATTATGGTCAATATTACCAAGTGGTCCAGCTATATTCACCTCTTGGACCAGATCCTGTGTTTCACTTAGGACTAAATCAGGAAGTGCCTCTCCTCTCGTGGGTTCCAGGACCAGCTGCTCTAAGAAGCAGTCATATTAAGGTGCAGTCCCTGCCTCAAAGACCTTAGAATTTAAATGTAATTCCATTAATTTAATTGTGGCTATTCACGTAAGTATTCACCTGGGTGAGAGAGTATGTTGCACAAATCTGTCCCTGACTATGGAGTGGACTGGAAGGAACAGAATAGAGGGCAATCTGCAGTTGGTAAATTATCACCAGAAAATGGCACTTCTGCAAATCTAGCCCATAATATGGCAATTTGAATAAACTCACATGAGATAATTGGGATATGCCTGGCCAAATGCTGCTCTCTACTACACTGGCTGACATCAGGAGTGACACAGTTATTCCTTATTGTGCCTGAGAAGAGACCGTATCATGGAATCTCCAACCAGTGCTGCACTGTCTGAGCAAGAAGGGTATCAAATAGGCCACCTTCCAGATGTTTTCTTTGGGTTACTCTGAATCTGGATTATACATGTTTAGATGCCCTCTGCTCTTTCCTTAGTACACCAGAGCTGCTTGAGCCAATTCTAAGCTATTTAGCAGTCCCCACCAGTATTGTACATCCTACAAAACCCCGTTTCATTTCCACATTTGCTCAGTTCTCGGATGTACATGAATAGAGCTAGTCAAATAGCAGGAAAAATGTATATTCATAAATGTTTTCATGAATAAAAGCTCAATGTTCAGTTTTCATTGATTTGTGTGGTGTTATTGATCCTTTGAGTGAGTCTGGATGTCCTCTGGGTATTTGTAGAAGTGTTTCTGGATCCAAAACTTTCATGAATTTTAGCAGTAATGATTATTCATCTAAAAACTCATACTAGAAGTACATTTTTTCCATCCTGAGTAGTGAATAAGGATTTCCAAAGAGTGTCATTTACTTTAAAAAATGAGTGCAGTGTAACCTCTAGGTAAAATATATATAATAAAATCCAGGGGATTCTGTGATGGAAGAGGACTAAACCAAATAGTATTTTATGCCAAAGATGAATACTATATAAGAGAAATCTAGGATTGGTGGCTCAAAACAAAAACTTACCACCTTAAGTGAAATCAAATAAATAAGAAACAAAATAATATTTATTAATTCTGTCACTTTTGGCAGAAATATTTGACTGCAATACATCAATGACAAGAATGACTTAGTTTTCATTTCCCAGGCATGGTAAGGTTTACATTTGTAAGATTAGATCTATTTTTCCTATGCAATAGTCGTGACAGAGGGGACGCAGGAAAGGATAAAAAAGACTATTATAATTTAGCTTTAACAACAGAGTTATTGAAGCAGGTCCCCATCATGTAAATTGGTGCAGCTCCATTGGTTTCAGCAGAGCCACACCAAAATGTACACCAGCTGAAGATCTGGCCCAGGATATTTAGTTATTTTAAATGGGTGGGATAGGGTTAAACTAAATACAAATACAGTAACTTGAGGTCTATTAATTGTTAAATTGGATCTACTGTCCCTTCACAACTTTATGACACCCTCACATTTGCAACGATAAATAATAGATCCTACAAAGTACAGGCTATTCAAAGTGAAGATAACAATCCGGCATTGATTCACTTCATCCCGTTCACATATTTTCAACCGGATTTCCAAATATTCTAAATCACTGGTACCATTCTGGAAATACAAAGCAGCTATGAACCCAGTTGAACTGGTCAGTAAAGTTGGGTTACTGAAAGCTTTGTATCACCTGGCCAACATAAAGCAGGCAGAGTGTACTGATGAACCTGGCCCTCTGTGTTTTTAGACATGTCAACATAAGAAATTCCTAGGTTTCACTTCTTGGGTATTCAAAGGTGATTTTTTAAAAGCATTGTTTAGAAGGGGACACTTACCACATTCATTCTAATATTAGCTACGTGAGGCCAGCTCAGAGATTGAAGGCATCTCCTATGTATTTGCTCCAGAGGTACCTCTCGTTCCTTCTATACAACACATGCTAATGACACAATTTTTACCAATGGGTATACGGATAAGACACAAACTTCAACAGAAACTTGTTAAACTGTATTATCATCTCTGCCTAAACCGAAGTGATCAGAACTGTGCTGGATAACTCATAAGGACCTGTCTAACTGGAAGAACAAAAGGAAGCTCTTAATCCACTTAGATCAGGCAAAAAGCCTGACTCCACTGAAGTCAATGGCAAAGCCTCCATTGACTTCTTTAGGGCCAATATTTCATCTTAAGTGTTTACGAAGTTATGAGGATAGAGTCCATACTGAGTTGAGCTGAGATGGTATTCAGATGAGATACACCGAGTCCTACTGCTATCACTGACTCATAGATTACCGGGGAGCTGAAGAAGGGGAAATTATTTTTCCATAAAATACAATCATTTATTAAGTGAATCCAAAGATCAAGGTTGACAATTATATGCAAATATCAGATCAGTTTAATTAATATTAATGAACCATGATTTAAGTTAGCTGCTAAGTGAATAGGGCATGAGTTTCCTCTATTAATAAATTGTTGTTAGCCTGGTTTAATGAAAGAAAAAACATTCATTAAAGATATATCAGATGCTGGATGTGGAATATTAGGTACAGTGACCACCTTGTCATCACTTGATCACAATGTCAGCTCTTGAGGTTTAGAAGATATTGGACAGTGTGCATCCAAAACTACTCTGAAATAGATAATTAAATTATTTTCATCCAATATTAATTTTGTCTGATCTTAAAATAAAACGGGAACAAATAGTACAGGAAGAATTTAAGGAAGACAAGTATGAAAGGGAGCAATGGGAGAGTGCTAGAGGGGAAATATATAAGCTCAAGGCTAATTAAGGCGTGATTCCCTGTAGACTAGGGAAGGTGGCTGCAGGTTAATTGGAGCACCTGCAGTCAATTAAGGCCCTGTTAGGAACCTAATAAACCCCCCTGCGTCAGGCAGACAGAGAAAGGAAGAAAGGAAGAAAGAGAGAGGGAGGACGGATGGACCGACCGACCGACGGACCTTGGAGGTGTGTTGAAAGATTTGGAAGAGCTGAGAACTGGAGTAAGGGAGACCCTGTCCAGCAGGGGAGGGAGACTCCCTTCCCCCCAGCATCTAAGGACAGAGGGAAACCCCATCTAAGGGGGATGAGGGTAAGAAACTCACAGGGGTTGAGAGGGGCTGGGACTCACAGCAAGGAGAAAACCCAGACCCCTCCCCTGCTTCCCTCCTCTACCACCTTCCCGGGCTAGTAGCGGGGCCCTTGGCACCCAAGAGCAGGGGCAAAGGGTGGCATCTTAGCTCCCTGCCAAGAAAAGCGCAGGACCCACCAGACTAAAATCGGCCATCCTGCCACAAAGGATATAAAAATTTTCTCAACAATCTGCCAGGAAGGAAGATTGAAATTGGTGCAGCTTAAAACTTATGCAGGTTGTATTGGGCTCCAGCCAGGCTTTTCAATAAAAGATTGCTACCCAGCGACAATTGCTGGAGTGGTAAACTAGAAGGTGGAAAGGTTGCTCAGATCCTATGGCTGTTTTACAAATGTATGGATGTATTTTGCCATTCAGGCACAACCCCACATGGGAGGTGGTGCAAAACCCAACTCCCTTGGAAAGCAAAGCTCAGCTGGCTCCCTGCCTCCTAAAGGGTCCTAAACATAGTGATTATTCCCAACATGAGAATTACAGGTGATCTCTATTTCCTTTGCACCATCTGAGCACCTCAAAGGGAGAAAAGTGGCCCATATCAACCAACACATGCACAGCTCCTCATTACCAAATAGCATATACCTACTTAACTAATCTCTTTCAAATACCTAAGAATCAACATACCATATTTAAGATAGAAAAATATATATTTGGGACGATTGAATCATTTTGTGCCTTTTGACAGGAGCACAGCCTTTCTGCTAGTAAGAGAATGCTACATGTCCTCTGTTAACTATTTCCTTCTGAATCCTATTTTACATCTTCAGAACCCTGAGGGTAAAA
This sequence comes from Caretta caretta, assembly GCF_965140235.1. Lineage (NCBI taxonomy): Eukaryota > Metazoa > Chordata > Testudines > Cheloniidae > Caretta > Caretta caretta. The sequence goes on along the minus strand of NC_134212.1, from coordinate 70,146,459 downwards.
ACATTCCTCCTAATATCCCCTTTACAGCTTATTTCTTTACTTTAGATCACTTCCATTTGATTTACTGATCAGCTGTAATGAACAAAAAAGTTTGTTCTCAATTTTCCTGTGTCATTTCTCAAGTGTCCTCCCCTCTGCCCAACCTAAACACTTTCAGTTTCTCAAGCCTTCCCTCCTAGGACTTTTTTCTCTCAATACATACATGATTCTTGAATTTTCCTTCTGAACCTCTTTTAAGACTTAGATGTTCTTTTCAAAGATAGGAAGCATAGCAGCCACAGTTTTCCAGATAAGGCCTAACTAGTAATCCATATAATGAAATCATTTATCCCATGATTTAAGTGTAATCCTTTAATTTGTACACCATAGTACTCTGTTTCTTTCCTCATTGATGACACTCTTCTCTCACCTTCGCAGTGTAATCCAGTATTTCCCATAGAAACCGGTCGTCTTTTGTTTTCTCTAGCTCTATTCTATTTAGCTAAGTGCTTCTCTTTTGCTGTTGGTTCTACATTTTGACATACTGAAATTTAATTACCATTCATTCATCCACTTGACCAGATCCTTCTGCAATTTGTTACTTTCCTCAACTGCATTAACTTTGCCTACTATTATTCCAGACACCCCACTGTGGTGTATTGAACAACTGTGTTAAAATTGAAAGCTATCAGTTCAAATTCTTAAGGGTTTTCTGATCATGCTTGCAGGCTTGGAGGCTCGGTAAAGAAGCATGAGTTCTGGGTATAGCAGCAGTTTGTGAAGAGCTAGCCTTGAGTTAGGTGGGGTGGATTGTGCCTCTCTGCCTTAGGGAGCAGCCTGCTTTCTCTCTTTTTTGGTTCTTGTATGTTATTAAAAACTAAAGTTGTGTTACAGTGCAACCTTCCTGAAAGAGTATTTTATGGGTTTTGGTTTTTTAATCCAACTTCTCTGTTTATATGCTGTGAACACCACAACAACCCCCCATTTAGGCCCCGTCCAGAAAAGCTTAACTTTGCTAAAGTCAATGGGACTGTTGGGGACACTGGGCACTACACTAGGTAACTTGGGAGGGGGGAAGACCACGAGTGTCAAGGAAGCCTTCCTGCTCTAGGCCCGGATAAACCAAAGCCCCTTTGCTTCTTGAACCCTCTGTGATCCTGCATAACTCTGAGGAAGCTAGCACACAAACAGACAGGTTTGCACACAGCTTGCCAGCCAAGGCCAGCTTCGGCCTGGGAAACAGATAGATAAGGCAGAAATGCTTAGCAAAAACCGGAAACAAATAGGACCAAATAAGGCAAGGCTCGGGCAATGCTACTGACGAAAAACACAACTTGCTGCTTTAGCTGACTGGCTACGGTATTGTACGGGGCAACAGGTAATTGGTTGCATAAGCTTGTGTAGTGAAGTAGGCAAAGGTATAAAATGGAATCTGCTGCACTGCTGCAGGATTTGAGACAGCTCAGTCTCCCTGCACCCTATTTGGAGCTCCAAATAAATCTCTCTGCTTCTCCACCCTGTTGTGGTCATTGGCATGATGCACACCGGGCAATGAACCCAGCTGTTGCTTGCCTTGGGCACTGTGTGCCAGCAACAGGACTACACATATGCTTAAATTTAAGCATGTGCACAGAATGCTTTGCTGGCTCAGGGACATAATTTACCTTTTGCCAAAAGTCCATAAACTTGTTCCACCTCATTTCTGTAGCCAGATGCAGCCCCCTTCCCTACCCCGCCCCCCTAATTTCTCTTTTGAATGCAGTCTGTACGGTTTCCTGTTATGCTCTTAAAAAATCAAAAGCAGCAGCTAAAAGCATGTTAGATGCTTGCTTAAAGCTACAGTGTTCTATATTACCAATTATATTCATGCTTATGAACATGTAATGAAGGAGACAGTGTGAGTGACAGCCATTGGCAAAGCAAAGAAGCAAATATCGCCTTTTATGGAACCCTGGTATTATCTGGGTGAAGATATAGATCTTGAGATGGGTAGCCAGGTTAGAAAATGTAACAGCATGCTAAATTCGGGAGCGGACGGGAAGCAGTAGAGCCGTCCTGCAGATCTGAAGGGACTCTGGGGACTCTCGTCACCTAGCTGGCCGATCTCTGGGCACCTGTGGAACCTGGCCAGTCTCAGCCACCCGAAATCAAAACCAACATTCGTGCCTGCAGTCTGCCAACATGAATGAGTTGTGTGTGTGTGTGAGAGAGTATAACTATGCAAATTAGGGAAGCAATAAATCAACCCTCAGTACCGCTCAAGTTTGACCTTTGTTTGTGATTATTTCTTGACTGGTTCCAAGAATGGGTAACAGTTTCCTTCATCTTCAGAATAGATGTACTCCTTGTGTCATTACTGATCTCTTAGAAAGACCTATAACTTTTGTAAAAAGACAACATCAAGGAACACCATGGTGTGAGCTTGCTATTTGACTTGGATATTTGAGGTTGATCACACAGCATTGCTTTTTTTTCCTGATTGCATGAGAAATTAAAAAGACTGGGACTGTTTACCTTGGAAAAGAGATGACTAAGGGGGGATATGATAGAAGTCTATAAAATCATGAATGGTGTGGAGGAAGTGTTATTTACTCCTTTACAAAATGTAAGAGACAGGTCAGCCAATGAAATTAATAGGCAGCAGGTTTAAAAACAAAAAATATGGAAGTACTTCTTCACACAATGTACAGTCAACCTGTGGAACTCATTGTCAGAGGATGTTGTGAAGGCCAAAAGTATATCTGTGTTCAAAAAAAGAATTAGATAAAGTTAATGGAGGATTGGTCCATCAATGGCGATTAGCCAAGATGGTCAGAGGTGCAACCCCATGCTCTGGGTGTCCATAAGCCTCTTACTGTCAGGTTCTGTGACTGGATGATAAGGGATAGATTACTTGAAAAACTGCCATGTTCTCTTCATTCTCTTTGAAGCATCTGGCTTTGGCCACTGTTGGAAGACAGGATACTGGGCTAGATGGACCATTGGTCTGACCCAGCATGACCACTCTAAGGTTCTTATGGATGAATATAATTTCCATAATCTGGAGAAGGCTCTGAAGAAGTCACCAGACCTTTGGAACTTTCAGGTACATCTTGACAACCTACTCAGGGTCCTGAAGAATGGTTTTTCCCCTCAGGTCAGATTGGCTAGGACCTTGGTGATTTTCATCTTTCTCTGCAGCACACAGCATGGTTTACCTACTGGGATCTATTTCACTTAGATGATTCCCTGCTATTGCAAGGACCTCGGGCATGTGTGGCACATTAGTCTCTCCTGTGCCCACCTGCGGCTGGCCCTTGTCAACTGACTCGGGCTTGGGCAATGGGGCTGTTTAATTACTGTGTAGATGTTCGGAGTCAGGCCTTGGGGTATTTCACTGCAGCGTAGATAAACCCTGAGTCTCCTAGGGACTGAAATGGTTTGATCTAACTAAAGTCTTTGTGCTTATGGATGAAAATTAATGGCCTATGATATATACAAGAAGTCAGACTAGATGATCTAGTCATTCTGGCCTTAAATTCTATGAAAGGTAAAGGTAGTAATAAGAAATATGACAGATCAAACAGGATTAGAGAGTTTAGAATGTTTAAGCCTTTTCCCTTCTCTGCAGCTGTTCCAGTTTGAATTAATCTTTCTTAAACATGGAAATACGTTATCTGATGCATCTTAGGACTGCATTAGCCTTTTTTCACAGCCACATCACATTGATAGCTCGTACTCATCCTGTGATCAACCGATACACCAGGGTCTTTCTCCGCCTCTGTTTCTTCCAACGGATAAGTATCCAGTTTATTCAAGACATCCTGACTAGAAAATGTACGCCACTGCAATGTTGATTAGCTAGGTACAGTGTTTACATTTAATTTTCTCTTACCAGAGTCACATGAAGTAATTGCTAGTGTGTGTAGGGTTCCAGTTGCTCAGATTGTTGGGTGGCTGGCTGAACTGTCTACATATTAGGATCCTAGTGAGTGGTTTTGGAAACCCTGTCACATTCCATAAATAATATACCTCTTCTGGTATGAATACTCACGCTGATGAGCTTACAACTCAAAACTGTTCAGATGCTAATGGAAAGAAACAAACAGAAAGGGAAGATGAGCATGGAAGGAAGCAAAGATTCATTATTTCACAACTACAGTTCAGAATAAGATCCTAGAAAGCCTAAAAAAATTTACCTCCTAAACCCTTGTCATCACCTTTTGCAGATTCCAATCCTACGATGGTACACACTCTGAATAGCCCCTGAATAGTAGTCACTAAAGTCTGTGCATGATTCTTAGTGGAATTAGAGATAGACATTTAGACTGTCATTGGACTATTTAATCAGAGTTCACATTGGTGAGACATGAAACCACATACGTACAACGATATAAAGGGCTTCATTTATTGAACTACTGATTTCCTGTGCCAGTGCTTCTTGTGGGGGGACGGGATGGGGGAGGAGGGAATAGATAAAGATGTCTGCATATTATAACGCACCTGTCACAGAGATCCCCTTGGGACTGTCACCTGATGTGCTGAATTTACCTCTGAGCCCGTTTTCCCTGCCAGCTTGGGACTCCAGAACCCTGCCTTGTTGAGCCAGACATACTAGCCTGCTGCAACACAGATCCAGGTCTGGTCCATGCCCCCAAAGCTTCAGGCTTTAACCCAAAACTGCTTAGCAGGTCACCTATATCCAGCACCCTGACACCCAGTTCCCATTGGGATCCAAACCCAAAATAAATCAGTTTTTCTCTGTAAAAAGCTTATACAGGGTAAACTCAAATTGTCCGCCCTCTATAACACTGATAGAGAGATATGCAGCTGTTTGCTTTCCCAGATATTAATCACTTACTCTGGGTTTAATAATAAACAAAAGTGATTTTATTACATATAAAAAGTAGGATTTAAGTGGTTTTAAGTAATAACAGACAGAACAAAGTAAGTCACCAAACAAAATAAAGCAAAAACACGCAAGGCTAAGCCTAATACTTTAAGAAACTGATTACAGGTAAAATCTCACCCTCAGAAATGTTCCAATAAGCTTTTTTCACAGCCTAGACTCCTTCCTACTCTGGGCCCAATCCTTTCTCCGGTCCAGTCCTTGTTCGTTCCAGCAGTCATCTTAGGTGGAAACTAGGGGTGTTCTCATGACTGGCCACCCCCTTTGTCCTGTTCCACCCTCTTTTATAAGTTTGGCACAAGGTGGAAATCTTGTGTCTCTTTGGGTCCCCACCCCTCCTTCTAAACAGAAAAGCACCAGGTTTAAAATGCATTCCAGTATCAGGTGATATGTCCTGTGAGATCCCAAACTCCATTCTTCCTGGGCTGGCTCACAGGAAGGTTTGCAATTAAACAGAAAAGGAGTACTTGTGGCACCTTAGAGACTAACCAATTTATTTGAGCATGAGCTTTCGTGAGCTACAGCTCACTTCATCGGATGCATACCGTGGAAACTGCAGAAGACATTATATACACACAGAGACCATGACACAATACCTCCTCCCACCCCACTGTCCTGCTGGTAATAGCTTATCTAAAGTGATCATCAAGTTGGGCCATTTCCAGCACAAATCCAGGTTTTCTCACACTCCGCCCCCCCCCCCCCCCCAAACTCACTCTCCTGCTGGTAATAGCCCATCCAAAGTGACCACTCTCTTCACAATGTGTATGATAATCAAGGTGGGCCATTTCCTGCACAAATCCAGGTTCTCTCACCCCCCTCCAAAAACCACACACACAAACTCACTCTCCTGCTGGTAATAGCTTATCCAAAGCGACCACTCTCCCTACAATGTGCATGATAATCAAGGTGGGCCATTTCCAGCACAAATCCAGGTTTTCTCACCCCCTCCACCCCCATACACACACAAACTAACTCTCCTGCTGGTAGTAGCTTATCTAAAGTGATCATACAATGGTCACATAAACACCACCCTATACCGGAAACCTACTGACCGCTATTCCTACCTACATGCCTCCAGCTTTCACCCTGACCACACCACACGATCCATCGTCTACAGCCAAGCTCTGTGATACAACTGCATTTGCTCCAACCCCTCAGACAGAGACAAACACCTACAAGATCTCTGTAAAGCTTTCTTACAACTACAATACCCACCTGTGGAAGTGAAGAAACAGATTAATAGAGCCAGAAGAGTTCCCAGAAGTCACCTACTACAGGACAGGCCTAACAAAGAAAATAACAGAACGCCACTAGCCGTCACCTTCAGCCCCCAACTAAAACCCCTCCAACGCATTATTAAGGATCTACAACCTATCCTGAAGGATGACCCAACACTCTCACAAATCTTGGGAGACAGGCCAGTCCTTGCCTACAGACAGCCCCACAACCTGAAGCAAATACTCACCAACAACCACATACCACACAACAGAACCACTAACCCAGGAACCTATCCTTGCAACAAAGCCCGTTGCCAACTGTGCCCACATATCTATTCAGGGGACACCATCACAGGGCCTAATAACATCAGCCACACTATCAGACGCTCGTTCACCTGCACATCCACCAATGTGATTTATGCCATCATGTGCCAGCAATGCCCCTCTGCCATGTACATTGGTCAAACGGGACAGTCTCTACATAAAAGAATAAATGGACACAAATCAGATGTCAAGAATTATAACATTAATAAACCCGTCGGAGAACGCTTCAATCTCTCTGGTCACGCAATCACAGACATGAAGGTCGCTATCTTACAACAAAAAAACTTCAAATCTAGACTCCAGCGAGAAACTGCTGAATTGGAATTCATTTGCAAATTGGATACTATTAATTTAGGCTTAAATAGAGACTGGGAGTGGCTAAGTCATTATGCAAGGTAGCCTATTTCCCCTTGTCTTTTCCTACCCCCTCCCCCCCGACGTTCTGGTTAAACTTGGATTTAAACTTGGAGAGTGGTCAGTTTGGATGAGCTATTACCAGCAGGAGAGTGAGTTTGTGTGTGTATGGGGGTGGGGGGGGGTGAGAAAACCTGGATTTGTGCTGGAAATGGCCCACCTTGATTATCATGCACGTTGTAGGGAGAGTGGTCGCTTTGGATAAGCTATTACCAGCAGGAGAGTGAGTGAGTTTGTGTGTGTGGTTTTTGAAGGGGGGTGAGGGAGTGAGAGAACCTGGATTTGTGCAGGAAATGGCCCACCTTGGTTATCATACACATTGTGAAGAGAGTGGTCACTTTGGATGGGCTATTACCAGCAGGAGAGTGAGTTTGTGTGTGTGTGTGGGGGGGGGGGGCGGAGTGTGAGAAAACCTGGATTTGTGCTGGAAATGGCCCAACTTGATGATCACTTGAGATAAGCTATTACCAGCAGGACAGTGGGGTGGGAGGAGGTATTGTGTCATGGTCTCTGTGTGTATATAATGTCTTCTGCAGTTTCCACAGTATGCATCTGATGAAGTGAGCTGTAGCTCACGAAAGCTCATGCTCAAATAAATTGGTTAGTCTCTAAGGTGCCACAATACTCCTTTTCTTTTTGCAAATACAGACTAACACGGCTGTTACTCTGAAACCTGCAAGTAAACAGAACCACTTACAACCAATTGTCCTAATCAATGGGAGCCATCAAGATTTTAAAACCACCATCAATGGCCCACACTTTGCAGAATTACTATAGGACCTCAGAATTATACTTTATATTTTTAGCTTCAGATACAAGAATGATACATACATACAAATAGGAGGAATATATTCAGTGGGTTATAACTTTTGTTATGATACCTTACAAGAGACCTTTTGCATAAAGCATATTCCAGTTACCTCATATTCACACTCATAAGCATATTTCCATAAAACATTATGGAGTGCAACATCACAACACCATAAAACACAAATGAAATGTGGTGTTGGAATTATCAAAGGGATGCTGAATTGTCTACCTTGTGAGAAGAATTAGCTGCTAATGCCTCTAATCTATGATGCAACCTTCTAACTAGGAGTCTTGCCAATTCAGGTTCATTTTCCACCTTTTCCCATCAAAATCTTTTAACAGAGAGAGAACCAGGAGACAGAGAAACAAATTGTCTGAATGAATGAAAGGAGAAAGAGATTATACGGGAAGAGGATATTTCAACACAAAATCTTAGCAACTGTCTCAAACTTGATAATAATAAAAACTAACATGAAGCAATTTAATTTCTCATTTCAGATCTTAGCTCAGTTCTAGGAAATGTCCTTCAGCAAGAAAGTATTTTCTTCTCATCACATAAAGATACCCCAAATCTTTCAGTAAAGTTCCTGTAGTCTTTTATTGTTTCATTCTTTTTTTATTTCCTGTTTTCTTTATTCAGAGTTTTATCTTACATCCCTTTGCCAGGGATTCCCACTGGGATAATAACTTTGTGGCTGAGAAGCATTTTAGTTAGGACAATATGGTAGTGTCATGATAGCAATGACTACAGACTCAAAAGCATAAACTTTCCTTGGCAGATTTGGAGAGTTGAAAAGGGGATCTGCTTTCTAAAAGCATTTACTAAGGGCCAGATTTTCGAAGTGCTCAGTTCCCATTTACGCACCAAAAATAAATGACTGGAAATGTCACAATGAAATAGCTGGGAAGAAGTGAGCAGAAAAAGGGAGTAGAATTCATCAAGGCTCAACCACAGTACACAACAGCCAGAGAGAGAATTTGCTTCACTATGTGAAGAGATGTTTCAATTACTCCCCCACTTCCCTGTATAACCAAGTAACCCCAAGACGAATTGTGCTTTCGAGGCACCATGCATCCCAGTGATTCTCCTGGTACAGCGGTAAAACCTCCCTTTAGAATGGGGAGTAGTCTTTTATTAAGCAAGGAGAGCTTGTATTAACTATTCAATTACTTCATTCATTTATTAGACAGCTCTAACACGACAGAAACCACACCTTGCAGGTCCTTGTGTTGCTCTACGGACCGGTGGTGTGCTGCCCTCCCGTGTAGGGGTAGGAGTGTGAAATTTTTCACCTCTCCAGCAACACTCCACCTCCTCGTGCAAGAATAACCATTTCACACAAGAGCTTTACTGCTACTCCAAAATAAGAAATAGCTATGTGCTTAACACACAACAGAAGATCTAGATTTTGCTGATGTCATAGCTCAAAGTGTCAGCTCAGCCAACATATGCATAAAAACCACAAGGCTGTCCAGAATCAGAAAAGTGTCAGGGTTAACATTTATCAAAAAGCAAATCAAATGAGAACCTCAGCTACTTCCAACTCAAGCATTACCTTAGAAGGCAAAGGATTACAATAAATGAGCCAATTTACATACCTTGGTAGTAATATACGATCCAATGGAGATCTTGAGAAGGAAATAATATTTAACTGGCAAGGCAGCATTTGCATTCACCAACTTAAACAAGGTGTGGTCATCAAAAATCTACAATTTAACAACCAACATGGAATCTTCACCTTAAATTTTATTTCCATCTTAGCATACAGATGTGAAGACTGGAAATTAACCAAAGGTACAGACAAACCTCTAATGCCTTAGAAAGCAAGTGCCTTAGAACAATACTAGGTGTTAAACTGAATGAATTTATAACAAGGGAGAATTTTTTTAAAGGAGCTCAACCACTCCTTATCTCTAAAGTTATTTAAAGAGAAGATGGAAATATTTGGCACATGTTAAGAATGAAGCCAATCAGAGCATGTGCTCTGGCAGGCGTGCCATTGGGCAACTGGAGGAACATGCAAAATGGGCCAACTGAAAGAAACCCTTTATCAAACATAACTCAGCATCAGAAAACTTCACCACCACAAAAAAAAAAAAAAAAAAAAAAGGAAAGCACAACCTGAGACATATAGGGATAGCACAGCCTTGTTTATTCTCTAAAGAATGTCTGATTGCAGGAAGGATTCAGATTTGCTTACTGTACATTGAGTATATAATTTTAGGGTGGGAGTTCATACCTGGTCTACATTTCAGCCGAGGAGTTCAATAATGATAGGTTTAACCCACTATAATGATATTCACCTTAGCTAATTCTTAGGCAAAGCAAGCCTAACGATACATCCCTATATAAAAAAAATATAATGTGTGGATCTATACTTATCTACTTGAGGGGTTGTTTTAAGTTTCAAAATCATATCTGACCTGGGTGGCCATATTAAAACGGTAAGAATCCGAATTACACAATGATTTTATAGAAATCTGTGTAAGATATTCATCTTACCAGTTTTAATAGCAGCTGACCATTATCATTCTAGATAAATACCCATATATTCAAATCTACCTTATTGACGGATAGACTGTCTAGCTCAGCTCTGCAGTGGGGAAATGAATATATGAAAAAATAAAAAAATGAAGTAAAGTGAACAGATCTCTGGCAACAAAAGAATGACTCTGTGGGATACAAAGAAGTAAAACATGGGGATGAAATGAATTGGAACTGAATCTATTTGCATTACGGATTGAACACGATGTGCTCAGTAGGAAGGCAAGCAACACTTCACTGAACAATAGAAAAATAAGTTGAACATCTCGGCAATGTTTTTAATATTCAAAAAAGAGCTTTTGTTGTTGTTAACTCTTTAGCCATATTTTTTTCTTAACACTTCTGTCAAGGTTTCTCCCCCACTCTGAACTCTAGGGTACAGATGTGGGGACCTGCATGAAAACCTCCTAAGCTTACTTTTACCAGCTTAGGTTAAAACTTCCCCAAGGTACAAATTAATTTTACCCTTTGCCCTTGGAATTTCCACTGCCACTACCAAACTTTAACTGGATTTACTGGGAAACGTAGTTTGGACACGTCTTTCCCCCCAAAATCCTCCCAACCCTTGCACCCCACTTCCTGGGGAAGGTTTGGTAAAAATCCTCACCAATTTGCATAGGTGACCACAGACCCAAACCTTTGGATCTTAGAACAATGAAAAAGCATTCAGTTTTCTTACAAGAAGACTTTTAATAGAAGTAAAGGAATCACCCCTGTAAAATCAGGATGGTAGATACCTTACAGGGTAATTAGATTCAAAACATAGAGAATCCCTCTAGGCAAAACCTTAAGTTACAAAAAAGACACACAGACAGGGATAGTCATTCTATTCAGCACAGTTCTTTTCTCAGCCATTTAAAGAAATCATAATCTAACACATACCTAGCTAGATTACTTACTAAAAGTTCTAAGACTCCATTCCTGTTCTGTCCCTGGCAAAAGCAGCATACAGACCGACACAGACCCTTTGTTTTTCTCCCTTCTCCCAGCTTTTGAAAGTATCTTGTCTCCTCATTGGTCATTTTGGTCAGGTGCTAGCGAGGTTACCTTTAGCTTCTTAACCCTTTACAGGTGAGAGGATTTTTCCTCTGGCCAGGAGGGATTTTAAAGGGGTTTACCCTTCCCTTTATATCTATGACAACTTCTGAAATAAGTCTTTTTAAAATCTCTTTCAAGTTACACTTTAGTTATTAAATATAGTCAAGTGGGGCCTGGGAAAATGGACATTTTCTTTTTCAAACAACTGGCCCAATATTACGCTTTCACTTTCTCTAATAAATTTCTTGGTTTCAAAATCCACTCACATCGAGAATAAATTCACATTTGTATAGGAACAAGCACTTAAAACTGAAAAGACTAGAAGCCTCCAGCTTGTTGAATCTTAAGTCATGTTATCAAACCTGAAGGGGAAGGGAAAAATAAATGCTTTGTTTAAAAGTGATCCCTAACATATAATCTATGTAGTGCACAAAACACAAACATATTATAGGTAAGGCTGTGAGTCTGTCACAGAAGTCAGATTCCGTGACTTCTGCAATGGCTGGTGCGGCTGGCCTGGGGGCCACCTGAGTAGCTCAGGCAGACTGCCTACTGGGGCAGTCTCAGGCCGCCATGTCCCTCCAGCCCCCAACAGCAGCAGCATCCACAGTGCCCCCAGGCTACTTTCCCTTTCAGCATCCAAGATTTAGTCAGGGGTATATAGGACAAGTCATGGACAGGTCACAGGCCGTGAATTTTTATTTACTGCCCGTAACCTGTCTATGACTTTTGCTAAAAATATCTGTTACTAAAATGTAGTCTTAATTATAGGCTGTTATTTGTGACTTCATATGAAAGGCCCTTGATTAGTAAGTAAAAATAAAAGTTTATTCTAACTTGCAGCCATGAAAATTTAACCTGCAGTAAATGTACCAGACTGTGATACCCTGGCTCCTGTTGAGTAAATCTCATTCCTCATTGATTTCAATTGAGTTGTTTTAGTAGTATGGTACCACTGAAAAAAAGTAAGGGTGATAAGAATCTGGCCCTAAGAGTCTTGCTCAATTCTTTGCTCCTTGTGCATCTCACCAACAATAAGAATTTTAAAATCCAAACATAGCCCCAGTAGGCTATGCAAGTCCAATGTCTTCAGTGGGGTAGCACACACAACTTATTAGGTCTCACAGCCCAACCTCATGCCCACAAAGTCAGTCGGCATTTTACAATAGAAGTCAATGGCTACAGGATCACTTAAATCCCACTTAAGCCTTGAAAATATGTGCCCTGTGTGCCGTTTAAGTCCCACTTAAGCTCTGAGAGACTTAAGTTTTGCACAGACTTTGTGCCGGCTTTCTGGACACAGAGGAATTTCACCCAGGGAGCAAAATTGTTTAAGAAGTTGCTATTTTTATAGTCACCTATGAAAGTAGAGCTACAGCCACACCCACCAAACCCTGAATGAAATACTAACATTAAATGAATGAAGACATTGCCTCTTAAATCTATTGAGGTGGAAGCTTAATCAACATGCAAGCCATCATCACTATTGTCTCACTGCCATCACTTAGCACTTTCATAGGAGTTGTCATCCTTAGATTTCAAACAACTCTACAAAAGTCATTACAGATGTTCCCCATTTTACAGACAGGTAAAAGAGCATGGAGAAGTTGAGTGACTTGCACAAGTTAATGGCAGAATCAGGAATAAAACTCAGGTTTCCTGACTTTTAGAGGGGTATTGCATACACTTGACCATGTTCACCTTATCATTGTTACAGTTATTGTTTTAGAAAACGTAATCCTATGTCACTTACCAGCCTCAGGATATTGCCTATATTCTTAAATTATATCTTCTAGAGAGAGTGTTCGGAACCCAAATGTCAAAGGCTGAACCCCACAGTATTTAAGGAAAGTTTGCATCTGGCTCTAATCTTTGTGGTTTGGGCCAAAGCTCCTTGTCTGGTTGTGAATTGATTTTCTCGCTTACCCTTTGCTCACACGCTCCATCCTCCCACTTTCCCCTTTGAAAATTTTCATCAGAAAAAGTTACCAGTATAAGCATCAAAACCCAACATTATCTCAAGGTGCAGAGTTGCAGAGAATTGTTCTGGACCCCGATGAGAAAATCCCTATGTCGTTTTGAGTCATATTGGGCTACCACTGTATTGACAATTCTTTTAAAGGTCAATGTTATACGCCCGTGATATGGTATGCTAGGATATTTCCGAAGTACCTGCACTACATGTGCAAAATAGTTATGGTGCTGAGAAACATGGCCATTTTCTTCATGTTATATCAGCTCAAGGGTTCCTTTTAGTCCACAGAGATCAAATATAGCAATTTCATAAATACTATAAAATATAATTATGCATGTCAAATCATACTCTACTATATATAAACAATAAGGGCCCAATCCCACTGTGAATTCTGCGGAGGCATAAGGCTTAGTTCAGTATAGGATTGAGACCTAATTGTAATATTACATACTGGCCAATCTCCCCTGATATTTCACATGTGAAGGCACAATATATTTTATATGCATTAAATCTAGGAGTGTCTGAGACAAGTGGAATTTAGCTTGGTTGAGACAGACAGAACTGGAGAACTGGCACCAATGGACTTAAACCTTATAGAATTTTATATGGGTCAGAGCAGTATGGTTCTATAGAAATGAAACAGGATTTTATAAAAATCGTTCCGAAAATGTTCAGAGGTAAATGACTAATCCAGCATCCTTTAAATTTAATGGTTCTTTCCATTGGCTTTAGTGGACATTGGAAGAGACTCTTATTGATGAATGGTATCCTTTGTGTAGGATTTTTAAAGCCTTTCTTTTCAGGATCACAACCTGGTCATGATCATGATCAGGAAGTGGGTGATGATACCTGATGGTCAGAACCATGGGGGTGACCAGGCCTGAGGTTAGAGTGGAACCAAACTGAGCTGGTGTCAAGAATCAGGGCCAAGGGACACCCAGAGGCACAGTTGGGAAGCAGAATCGGGGTCAGAATCTCAAGTGTCAAGGATGGAGAAGGACAGGAACTGGACTGGGCACAAGAGCAGGCAGGGACAGGAGCAGGCATGGGCTGGATGGGAGCAGAAGCACGTGCAGGAAACGGGATCAAACACAGCTGTGGGGTGGAATGTGTTGAACAGCTACCAAGTTCTGGCTGCTGCTGAGTCAAATATTAGCTTAGCACTGCCCCTCCACCAATCAGGAAGTGCAGTTTATCAGGCACTCTCTGCCAGGATCACCTTTGTTCAGTCTGTTGGTAGAAGACAAACCTGCTGCAGTTGGCACCCTGACAGTCCTATAGAATTCTATCTAAGGATATAATATTTTATTACTTCTATTTGATGGACCCAAAAATCTATGGAAAATTCATCATTTTCTTTTAAATTCTGTATGACATATGCAAATAGTTGTAGCTCTATGAAAATCAGTGCAGCTATGACAATTTACATCAGCTGTGGATCTGATCCTGTGTCAGTTGCTTACCTTAGAGTGGGTTGTGCAGGGATTTATGGTGGAAGAGTGAATTCGCAGCACAGGTAAGCTGCTTTCCCCCAACCCCTTCTCACTGATTTCCTTTTATTTCTTCTACCCATGTTGCTGTGAAGTTTCCCCCATCTCTCAGCAAACCTATGGAAATGGTACTGAATGCTAAAAACTATTAAGATAACCCCAAACAGTCCTATTGAAGGGTAGAGATGTGACATGATTTTAAATTGAAATGGGTCACCTGGCAAGCCACTTTCCCTTTGCAGCACATAGTACCCATTAAAGGGCTGCTACAGTACCACCTTGCAGGAGAAATTGTCTTCTTTTCACATAAAGGTATCTGACATTTTGTAACAGGTATTCTCTTCTGATCACCACATATTTTATCATTTCTGAGTAACTATAAATGTCTGTGATAAGTGTAAGATGCAGGTTATTTAATGGAGTAACTGTGGTGCAATGCCTACCTCCTCATGATGTCATCAAAGCTTGTTTCTCTCCTCTACACCTGAGTCTGGTCTCAGCATTAAAGAGCCTAACACAGCTCTGAGGTCAACAAGAAGAAATGGAAGTCTGTATTAGAAGTAGTTGCACTTACAAATTCTACTAGGACAGATTAACTGTTAATCATCTTATTTTATAGGATGTAATTTATCTAAAATAATGTTTGCTGAACTGTTCTGCAAACATAGATTATTGTTTTGGTCATTCTGAACTCAGGAAGAAGATGGGCTAAAATTGTCTCCAAATACCATTTTTTTGTGTTTGTGAAAAGTTGTGCATTTTTGGATTATCTTTAAAGAGGAAAAGATAACAGAGAGATAAAGAGATCTGCTAGCTAATTGTGTAGCCAGCAGCCACTACAATGTTCCCAACAGACCTGAAATAGACAAGAGATAATAAATCCAGAGTAGTTTTCTCCACAGAAACAAAGGCAGTCAAAGTCTCAAAGTAATCAGTTAAAAATGCAAAGAAATAAAAATTCCAGCTCTAAAGTCAGTCACGTAAGGAATAGCAAAACCTATAAATGCAGATCTCACAATCAGATACTCATTTCTTGAAGACTCAAGAGAGAAATTCAGCAAGTCTCAAGGGAAAAAACAATAATAAAAGCCTGCAAGAGGAAAGTTATGCCAAGAATAGATACAAATATACTTCTGTGCAGTTTCACAATTCGATACTTTTTGTGGATGTGGGCTTTTTGTTTTGTTTTGTTTTTTGTTTTAAAGTAATGAATGCATTTTGACTTACTGTCCCATCAGAGTCCTCATGGGTAACTTTAATGTAAATTAATTTTTATCAGGCACTCAAAATTGCAGTTCAAACATCTACTGATTTAATTTTCTCCACACATCTTTTTTTTTGCTTTCTTCCCACCACACTTTGTTTCTTCTCTCACTTTTACCCTTCCCTCTTTTCCTTGACATTCCCATCTCTATTTATATTGTTCAGATTCACCCTAACCCTAGGCTTTTCCTTGCTCTTTTTAGCACTAAGCATCCTGAATACCAGGAAACAAAGCACACTTTTTCTCCCCTCCTTACAAAGCGGAAGTAGAACACCGCTTCCAAGACCATGATAACCTAGGACCAATTTTTAAATGTGCTGAGCATACACTGACTATCAACTGTGCTGTGGATACTAAGCACTTGTGAAAAATCAGGCATTATGGGCCTGATCCACAATTCATTTAAGTTATCTGAAAGATTTTCTATTGATTTCAAGAGGCACTGCTATCTAAAGCTGGGAACTCAAAAGTTGTGGTAACCTAAAATTTGAGGCTACTTTTGAAAATCTGACAGGATTTAAATATACTGCACCATAGAAATACATGGGAGTTTTGCCATAGACTTGAATGGGGAAAGGATCAGAGGCATGGATGACCAAACCAAAGAGACTATATAAAACTGAATTATTCCAAATGCAGTTACCAGATGTGCTTAGCTTGGAGAGATGTTAATATTCCAGTAACTTTTGGTACCTCTGACCCTAGGAGTACTTTTTGATTTGTACCATAGGTTTTAACAGGAGATTTGATTATGTATCCATCAGACACCTGCAAAATACAATTCTGTTCAAGAAATTCCCAATCAAAACTTTTTCTGAGGGCATATTTTTCACATTTTTAACTACCCAAAAACTTCTGTCTTATTTGGCATCCAGTGGTACCCTTGTTGATAGCCTCAGAGAGGCTCAGTACAGAATGGGCCATGGAAATTAATTTACCCTCTGACACCCTACAGGTTGTCCCTCCACACTGGGAAGCTGAAGTTGAAGAACATTGTGGGGTTTCTTCCCTTGCTGTACCTAAACAAGAGCTGAGTAATTGCTCCTACTTAATACTTTGATTATATTCACTGTTTTCTGCTTGGAAATTGCCCAGGAACAGATTGAGAAATTCTTCAGTATATTTGTTATTTTAAATTATTTATACTTTCCCCTCCCCCAAAAATAGTTTGAGATCTGCTTATCATTTGCATGTTGTGAATATTCACATTTCACACTGTGTTCATTAGTTACATGAAAAAGCATGTGATTTTCGTCTGATTGGTTTACTTATGTACATAACCAATAGACTGCAAAATGCAAATACATAGTCCAATATCTATGCTATGTTAGTTAGCTGTGCATCCAGTCCAGGAGCACAAAAAAGCCTAAGTGATAACGACCCAACATAACGAACCAACACAGAGTGAATGTTGAGTTGTATATTGGATTGTAATATTCACAGCTGGTTAATTACACAGAACATCTGGTACCACTTTTGTTTCCTGACTGGATATTTTATATCTAACCCAGCACAGATTAGCAGTTTTACAATAGATTATACAATTAGATATTCCCTTTGTGAGATTCTGAGCATTTCTGCTTAAAATTAGAGTTTCACAAGTATTTATGTAAACAACACTTGGTGCTTCAGTGTTCATGGAAAGCAAATATGAATGGGTCACAAAGGGCTCGACTGTCCCTTTCAACTGTGCATCCACATGGGAACCCTATGGGCAGGAAGAGTGGGTATGCAGGAGTAAGCAAGCACATGGTACCTGCTATTCCCTACCCTCCGCCAATAAGCAGGGACTGACAGATAGTGAGCTAAGCCAAGAATACACATCTCCCACAATGTACCAAATTGAGCCAGTGTAGGATTGGGGAGGGTCTAATTAGAAGTGACAACCCTCCTGAACAAATGCAGAGCAAAGAGGGAACTGTGTCTCTATGAGGTATGATTCTTTTCCTGTAGGGGGTGGTGTGCCTAGGTGCTGCAGCAAATCCAGGGTCCAGACCCGTCATGGTTTCATTTAATCCAAATTTCTATAAATAGCCCCAAGAATTTGTCCCACTAGTCATTCTTTAAAAAAAATACAAAAATAAAATAAAAAAGAGATGCTTGAAACTAACTTCTTCACTTCACCATGGCTTTGCAGTAAAATGCTTCTTGCACACGGGCTTCTTATGCTATATGTCATGTCCCTTCTGACTCTGCTGATCACACCCCACTACATAACACTACACAGTGTGATATCACTTTTTTCAAGAGAAGGGCATGATTTTCAGATCTGTGGAAACACGAGCAATTTGAGGTCAACTGTTGCCATTTACATTTTAATCAGAAGGCAGAAATACTCATGAAAATTGGTTGGTTTTCAGCAGTGACATCTCCAGAAAACACCCATAATTTTCTCTCTTCTTGCTTCATTGCTAACTGAGTTATAATTTGAGACTTCAGATTTAATAACCATTCCCTTTGGTTTGTATTGTACTCTGCCAGTAGCATAAGAGCCTGACAACTTACTTGCTCTTTTCATTAGATTTGCATATGGCATTGCAGTAGAGAATTTCACAGAAGCACCCAGCTCTCTTGAATAGTCATCAATATGAGGCTGCATTTGTGATATGCCACAAAAATAATTTATTGTTCTCCAGCTGTCTGAGTCAATGCTCATTTTCTCCCCATTAATTGCCAAGTGAACTTATAAGTTTTATGCATCCGAATTTCACCCACACTGCTCTTTTCCACCATTTGCAGTGCCATTTCTAAATGTGAAATCCTGCCTACATACATAGCTAAATAGAGAGTTTAATCTCACTTTTTGTAGTCCGAAAAGAAGTCAGTTTAGAGCATGTCATATTTTAAAAACAAACATTCTGACACAACAAAATTAACATGCAAGAGAAAATATTAACATATTCATTACCAAGAAAGAATAGTTAACAGTTATGTGTTTTTTGTCCCCTTTTCTTTTTCTTCATTTGCATTACACTGAGGATATTTTCAGTACAATGGAGTCAGTGACAATTTACAATGATAATATTTATATGTTTGACATTTTGGGAGGCATCAGAATGTTTAATTTAAAGATAATGCTTTAGAACATTAAAAGCAATGTAGAATGTTAAACAAAAGATCCATTGCTGTCTTCCAGACAAAATGTAAACAAATAAGGTGATAATTGTCCATTGTGCCACACAGGTGCAAAATCCTACTACATCTAAATCTGGGAAAGTTACCTATTTGAATCATATTTTGAAATCAGCAGTGTCATAATCAAGTAATAGGGCAACTAGTGTGGTATAAAAACAGAGAGGAAGATGAATTCTGTTCCCAGTTTTGCTTAAGTAAAGATTTCAATGGCATCTATGAAGTAGAGAGCAGAACGGTTCTCAGAGATGAAGTTACCGAGACGCTGTTATTGTGTGGATTTCATCTAATCATTGGGGGGCGGGGTTGTATCTCACCAAGAATGGTTCAAAAATCCTTTCTGGTGCTACAGGTAGATTTTGAGGGACGTCTGAGACAAGAGAGGGAATAGTTGGCTTTTGCCAAGGCCTTCCCCAACCCCTTTCCTGATTCTAGGTATTAGAGCTACACTGACTATGAGGAAAAAGTGCATGCTATTTATTCCAAATTTGAAATGAGAATGCTACAGGCAGAATGACTTATTCATTAACTCCCTCCCTCCCATCTTCAAGCCATATCCCAGTGTGTGCTACATAGTGGCTTAGCCAAGTAAGGCCTGGGAGAGGGCTGTTGGCAGTTTGCAGTATTGTGGGACTATCCTGTGTAGCAGCATTTCCCCATCACTCCTTTTCAGTGCAATTATCTGCCATCTGTTCCTCTCAAGAAGAAGGCAAGTAATGAAGAAAACATCGACATCCTACTGAAGCTACAGGAGAAATTTTACATAGACAGAATGTAATTACTCCTACAGGAGTTTAGCCAGAGCACAGGAGTTATAACTTCTTCACAAGAGTAGACCACCACAAGAGATCAAGATTTTGTTGTTGGCAGCTGGAACAGTATCCCCCAATAGTAAGCTGAATATTCACTAGGTGTAGCGGGATGGTCACCCCACTCTGGCCCTGAAGGGGTTAAAACAGCCTTGGGAGAGGGCTGCCTGTGGGAGCCAATAGTAAAAGCAGCCCTGGAGAGGGCTGTGGCTGGAAAAGCAAGGCTCATTGGGGGAAGCAGCCACAGCTGGGGCCATGCTCCAATCAGGCCACAGCTGGCCCTATAAGAGGGCTGAGGGCCAGGAGCTAAAGGAGTCTCACTCTAGTCCTGGAGTGGGAAGGGCTAGCTGCCTGGGAGCAAGGTACCTGAAGCAGAGTAGTGCTGGGGAGCTCCAGCCTGGCAACCCCCCAGGCTGCAAGCCTTGTTGAAGGCCTGTGAAAGATACTGGGGCTGCAGAGAGGCAACCCAGCGATAGGCAAAGGCAGTTGGTCCTAACCCCTTGCCAGTGATGAGTGGCCATTACAGACTGCAGTCTGCCCCAGTGAGTGGGGGCTAGATGATGACTGGCAGTAGCCACTGAGGCAAGGTGGGTTAGAGGGTTGGGGTTCCCCTGGGAGGGGAGACCCAAAGTGTGGGGGTACTGCTGGGGCAGAACCCCAGGGTAAAAGGCACTGGGGTCCAGGAGGGACAGGGGGCCAGCGGCAGGCAGGACACAGAGGGTGCTCCGTAAGCTGGAAAAGAGCTAATTCCCTGGATGACTAGCAGGAGGAGCCGTGCCGGTGAGTCATTGCCTCACTACACTAGGTTTTACTGAGTGGTCTCTAAAGAAATCTTATAACGTTCATTCAACCCCAGCACACAAGGTAGGCATGCTCATAATTCAGATGAACTTTCAGTACACTGAGGATTTGTTCTAGTTTATAAAGTTGTTACAGTATAAAGTTGTCTGAAGTTACATTAAGGTCTGTGGCTAAGTCTACACACATGTACAGAGAGGTAGTGGGAGGATAACGTATGGAGCATTCCGCCTTGCAAAAGTAGCTATATGTTTGGCATGGAAAGACCAGTGGTGTCTAGTATTGACAGCAGTTCCTCATCACCTCCAAAGAGGTGAGTCAACAAAGGGCCAGTATAGGACAGATTGAAGCTGTGATGTGCACTCATAGGGGCATTCTGGTTGCTTGATTTAACCAGAATGCAACTGGGCTCTGTTATTGGGACAGAGCGTCTCCGCAGTGCTACAGATTATGACAATTAGTATTGAAAACAAAATAATAATTTCATGTCTGTACACACTGACTTTTGAGTCAAGCCTAAAGAACGTAGTAAGAATTTGATGATAAATGCACTGATTTATAAGAAGTCATTTTAGTATTTTTATGTATTGCAGGGATTTTTTTCAGTCTTAGCAGTGGTGTTATTTTTATGTAACAAAGTCAGAGGGCTATAATTGTTTGTTTTACTCGGATGAGAAATTGTGATAGCAAATGATGCTTTACCTATTTAATGACTTAAGTGGGCCCAATCCTGCAAATTTACTTATGCCATTCCAATGGGACTATTCATTTGAATTTGGAAAACTCATACGTAAGAGTTCCACTGGACCAGATCCTAAGTTATGGTGTCAATTTAGGTTGCTCAATGTTAATATCTCTCAGCCAAAGAGAATCTTCTGTTTTACTCAGTTCTGATTTAGAATATGTTTACCAAAGTGTGCACATCCACTTTATTTTAATTAGCATACAAATCACACCCCTGGGGTATATACACCATGAAATTGTTCACACACTTCTTGCTGTTTTATCTTTTTTTCTTTCTTGTGTGTCCTACAGGCCAATGGCTAAGCAGGCTTGTAGTGCAACTGTAAATCTCCTTGAACTGTTAACTTTGAATATACACTTCATACAACTCGGCCAGAGTGACAGCTCTGTCTAAACAACATTTAAAATAGTTGATTTCAGAAAATGAGTTAACTCAGGAATGTAATTTGTGATCATCCAAAAATGGCATGTTCAGCTTTTAACCCTAACTTCTTTAAATCCTCCTTGAGCCGAAACAGAATTTTAAACAGAGGCAAAGTGATCCACGGGATAGCAAACTGGACTGGGAGTGGAGAACCCCTGTTCTGTTCCTGCTTGTCACTGAATTGCTGTGTTTCCTTGTGTGTATTATTTAAATTCCCTGTGCCCCATTTTCCCAATCTGTGAAATGGGGATATATAATGTTTGTTAATCTTTGTTAAGCACTTTGAGATCTATGGATGAAGAACTCCATAATAATAGTTGAAAAATGGATAACTGAGTGAGGAATATACTTGCAAAACAAAATGCTTTTCTATAGCATCAACAAGTTAAATTTGAAAGAAAAAAAATTACGTTGTCTGAAGCTAAAATAAGCATATAGCCCCATTCAAAGTCACAAAGGGCATCGTAACAACATAGACATCTCAGTATGTTTAACCTGGAAATTAAACATTTGTCATTTGTGTTGACAGACATCCTGATTTTGGCATTGGGTTCATCTGATTTTTTTTTAAATAAACATTGTTTCAAACTGTTCAATTTTGATTTCCATGAAGTGGAAATCAATTATGTAGCCTATAGAGAAGATTGTTTCCCCCAGTCTGACACTTTGAATCCTTCACAGCTCACAAATGGCTGTCTAATAAGCAATTAGTTGTAGAAAATTCATTTCGGATTATTTTCAAACTTAGGGCAAAATCCCACATACACATCGCTGGTACAGAGCTGTCAATGTTCCTCCCCCACTCTGAACTCTAGGGTACAGATGTGGGGACCTGCATGAAAAACCTCCTAAGCTTATCTTTACCAGCTTAGGTCAAAACTTCCCCAAGGTACAAAATATTCCACCCTTTGTCCTTGGATTGGCCGCTACCACCACCAAACTAATACTGGTTACTGGGGAAGAGCTGTTTGGATGCGTCTTCCCCCCCAAAATACTTCCCAAAACCTTGCACCCCACTTCCTGGACAAGGTTTGGTAAAAAGCCTCACCAATTTACCTAGGTGACTACAGACCCAGACCCTTGGATCTTAAGAACAATGAACAATCCTCCCAACACTTGCACCCCCCCCCTTTCCTGGGAAATGTTGGCTAAAAAGCCTCACCAATTTGCATAGGTGACTACAGACCCAGACCCTTGGATCTGAGAACAATGAAAAAGCATTCAGTTTTCTTACAAGAAGACTTTTAATAAAAATAGAAGTAAATAGAAATAAAGAAATCCCCCCTGTAAAATCAGGATGGTAGATATCTTACAGGGTAATTAGATTCAGAAACATAGAGAACCCCTCTAGGCAAAACCTGAAGTTACAAAAAAGATACAGACAGAAATAGTTATTCTATTCAGCACAATTCTTTTCTCAGCCATTTAAAGAAATCCTAATCTAACACATACCTAGCTAGATTACTTACTAAAAGTTCTAAGACTCCATTCCTGGTCTATCCCCGGCAGAAACCAGCATATAGACAGACACACAGACCCTTTGTTTCTCTCCCTCCTCCCAGCTTTTGAAAGTATCTTGTCTCCTCATTGGTCATTTTGGTCAGGCGCCAGCGAGGTTACCTTTAGCTTCTTAACCCTTTACAGGTGAGAGGAGCTTTCCCCTGGCCAGGAGGGATTTCAAAGGGGTTTACCCTTCCCTTTATATTTATGACAAGAGCTCTCTCACAAATGTATGACACAAAAGCCAGTCTACAACTTTTTGCACCTAATTTCCCACCCTTTCTATTACTTATTCAGGTTTGCCTCTACCAAGGTAGAAAAGGAGTAGATCGGTATGTCAGTATTATCCATTATAAGTGTCAAAAAGACATGATTTTAAATATATATAAATAAGGTGTTCTCCTTGCCTTCTGAGCCTCTAAGGTACACTCTAGTAGAATCATAGAAGATTGGGGTTGGAAGGACCTCGGGAGGTCATCTAGTCCAATCACGTGCTCAAAGCAGGACCAACACCAACTTAAATCATCCCAGCCAAGGCTTTGTCAAGCCAGGCCTTAAAAACCTCTAAGATGGAGATTCCACCACCTCCCTAAGTAACCCATTCCAGTGCTTCACCACTCTCCTAATGCAACAGTATTTCCCAATATCCAACCTAGACCTCCCCGACTGCAACTTGAGACCATTGCTTCTTGTTCTGTCATCTACCAACACTCAGAACAGCTGAGCTCCATCCTCTTTGGAACTCCCCTTCAGATAACTGAAGGCTGCTATCAAATCCCCCCTCACTCTTCTCTTCTGCAGACTAAATAACCCCAGTTCCCTCAGCCTCTTTGTGTAAGTCATGAGCCCCAGCCCCCTAATCATTTTCATTGCCCTCCACTGGACTCCAATTTGTTCACATCCCTTCTGTAGTGGGGGGACCAAAACTGGATGCAGTACTCCAGGTGTGGCCTCACCAGTGCCAAACAGAAGGGAATAATCACTTCCCTCAATCTGCTGGCAATGCTCCTACTAATACAGCCCAGTATGCCATTGGCTGACTTGGCAATGAGGGCACACTGCTGACTCATATTCAGCTTCTCATCCACTGTAATCCCCAAGTCCTTTTCTACAGAACTGCTGCTTAGCCAGTCAGTCCCCAGCCTGTAGCAGTGCATGGGATTCTTCCTTGTCCTTGTTGAACCTAATCAGATTTCTTTTGGCCTAATCCTCCAATTTGTCTAGGTCACTCTGGACCCCATCCCTACCCTCCATTGTATCTACCTCTCCGCCCCATTTAGTGTAATCTGCAAACTTGCTGAGGGTGCAATTAATCCTATCATCCACATCATTAATAGACTTTGAATAAAGAGTCCCTGGGGCACTCTGCTTGATATCAGCTGCCAACTAGACATCAAGCCATTGATCGCTACCTCTTGAGCCTGACAATCTAGCCAGCTTTCTATCCACCTTATAGTCCATTCATCCATCCCATACTTTTTTAACTTGCTGGCAAGAATACTGTGGGAGACTGTATCAAAAGCTTTGCTAAAGTCAGGATATATCACATCCACTGCTTTCCCCATATCCACAGAGCCAGTTTGCCTTCTATGAAGAGATATCAAGTTGGTCAGGCATGACTTGCCCTTAGTGAATCCATGTTGACTGTTCCTGATCACCTTCCTCTCCCCCAAGTGCTTCAAAATGGATTCCTGGAGGACCTGCTCCATGAATTTGCCGGGGCTGACAGTGAGGCCAACTGGTTTGTAGTTCCCTGGATTCTCTTGTCCCGCCCCCCTTTTTTAAATATGGTTGCTATATTTGCTTTTTTCCAATCGTCCGGGACTGCCCCCGATCGCCAAGAATTTTCAAAGTTAATGGCTTTTAAAGGAATCAGATTCTCATATATTCACTGGCTGGGCTAGGCCACCAATTGGGCTGGGACTTTCATAAAACTACCAAATCATAGTGAGAAAATTATGAGAGAGATCAGCATTGTCACAGTTTTCAGAGTAACAGCCGTGTTAGTCTGTATTCGCAAAAAGAAAAGGAGTACTTGTGGCACCTTAGAGACTAACCAATTTATTTGAGCATGAGCTTTCGTGAGCTACAGCTCACTTCATCGGATGCATACCGTGGAAACTGCAGCAGACTTTATATATACACAGAGAATATGAAACAATACCTCCTCCCACCCCTGTCCTGCTGGTAATAGCTTATCTAAAGTGATCATCAGGTTGGGCCATTTCCAGCACAAATCCAGGTTTTCTCACCCTCCACCCCCCCACACAAATTCACTCTCCTGCTGGTGATAGCCCATCCAAAGTGACAACTCTTTACACAATGTGCATGATAATCAAGGTGGGCCATTTCCTGCACAAATCCAGGTTCCCTCACCCCCCTCCCAAAAACCACACACACAAACTCACTCTCCTGCTGGTAATAGCTCATCCAAACTGACCACTCTCCAAGTTTAAATCCAAGTTAAACCAGAACATCTGGGGGGGGGGGGTAGGAAAAAACAAGAGGAAATAGGCTACCTTGCATAATGACTTAGCCACTCCCAGTCTCTATTTAAGCCTAAATTAATAGTCTCCAATTTGCAAATGAATTCCAATTCAGCAGTTTCTCGCTGGAGTCTGGATTTGAAGTTTTTTTGTTTTAAGATAGCGACCTTCATGTCTGTGATTGCGTGACCAGAGAGATTGAAGTGTTCTCCGACTGGTTTATGAATGTTATAATTCTTGACATCTGATTTGTGTCCATTTATTCTTTTACGTAGAGACTGTCCAGTTTGACCACTTATCTAATAGTGGTGTAACCCTTCTACCTGTTAGAGTAGGCAGCAAAAAGAGCTGGGTTCAGTATCTAAGGGTTCTGTTTCAATAACACAATGCAAAACCGGATCGAGCCCCCACCCAGTGACCTGGGACAATTACATACCCCACCCTGGGCGCCTCTAAGAGGCAATACTTCCCGTTTTGCAAGCACGGAGTCTGAGTGTAGCAAAAGCCTTTTAATAAAGGAGGGAAACAATGTGGCATTATGTTGGGGAAACACCACAAACAGGATTCACAACAGAAACCATGAGCAAAAGACCCACCCCCAAGTAAGTTTGGCAGTGTCCTTTTTTCCCCCTCAGGGTTTTAAGTCCAGCAATCCAACAGTCACCCCACCCACAGTTTCTGACCTTGGTCAGTGAAGCCTCCAGAGTTCAGAAGTTCCTCTGCAGAGTTTACCTCCCAGCCTGGGTGGAAGTGGGGGAAGGTATGAGAGGCATCTTACATGCTCCGCTGCTCAGGTTGACAGCCGATTGCCACACCTCTCCATGGGGTTCTGCTGCGGTCTTCACTGCCAGTCGCGTCTCTCCATGACCTGCCCTGCTATCCACTCCGCCCGCTATCCCTCTCCGTTATCCACTCCTCTC
Source organism: Caretta caretta (assembly GCF_965140235.1). Taxonomy (NCBI): domain Eukaryota; kingdom Metazoa; phylum Chordata; order Testudines; family Cheloniidae; genus Caretta; species Caretta caretta. Next base: position 70,119,699 of record NC_134212.1, on the reverse strand, counting down.
CGCTAGCTGTCCTGCTAGCCATTCATCAACTTGTCTTCAGGCCCCGCCCCCACCCTCTCAGTGATCTCAGCTCTTTAGTGACTTGAGCTCTGATTTTTAGCTAATAGTAGGGGAGCCTCAGTGCTAGTGCACCACTATCCCAAAGTAGGACTAATGCTTAGCCCTAGGTATCAGTTCAGCTGTAATAAGATTCTTAATGAGTCAAAATTAGCTCTGTTGTTGCACAGTGGAGAGGAGAGGTAAAAGCAGTGTTTAAGGCCCTCAGAAGGGGCTCACACTACCAGGTACAAATACCTATTCCTAACCTCTCTCAATTCACTGGGGTTTGGAACCTGTGTCCCTTGCCTAGTGAGTGCTACTTAGTTGAGGGCAAGTCCCTCCATCATAAAATGTCAAGTACAGTTCTACTGTCCTTAATTCACATAACCAGGATAACACTTTATTACTCCTGCCCCAATAACCAAGACTGGGGATCCCAGCCAAAGTGATCATTTGGGCAAGCAGTCCATCATGCTGGCACGATGGGTGTGCCCATGCAAAAAAGATCAGCCCCTGAAGTCCTTTTCCATTGCTCACCACCAGATGTCAGAGTAGAGCTCATTCTGACTCTGCTTACAGTGCACAGATGTGGCCTAGAGAATACAGTGCTTAAAATGCCAAAGGCTCCAGACAATTTACCTCCTCTACGGCAACAAACATTACTATCAGAGGTGGAACTGAAAGAGGGGTAGCAAGTGAGAAAATTTTAGCAAAAGAGCCTAGTAGTCACAGCCAAGCCTACTTGCCCCATTTCATTGGGACTCCCACAGCTTCTACAAACTAGTTCTGGATGTTGACAAGAGTGAAATATCTTGTCTACTGTTGGCTGCTGGTGCTTGATGTTTAAAAAGAAATTGTTTCCCACCATTGAGAGAGCAGTGAAGTGGCTGACCACTTCACCCTCTCCCAGTCTCAGTCACTTTGCTCTGTTCCTGCACTTCTTTCTCAGGGCAAAGTAGAACAGAGCCAGAGTAGCCAGGCTTTCTTTTTTCTTTCTACAACTATGTGGCTTCTTTCATCATTCTCTCAATTGTTTGGGGTTTGACCTACCAAGCTACTGAAGTAGCCTAATATCTGACCTAATGGGAGTTGCTGGGAGAAAGCTCTAATCTGTAGGCTGCAGCAGAATGTGGCAATTCACAGCTGAAGATAATGCAGCTCCTGGTTCAGGCAGCAGTATTAGGTTTAAATTGCTTGCATTAAAACAGAATATAATTGTACATGTAGAAATATAAATATCATTTGCTACATTAGACCTTGTGTACATGAATGTAACCATGGAAGGTGCCTTTAAAAAGAGAAATGGGGTTTCAAAAGAGGGAGGTGAAGAAAACAGAGGCATCTCTATCCCACCTGAGGAGAGAAAGGGAGGACAACTGTTGGAGTTGCTAGGAAGGATGTTGAGACTGGATTCAAGTCATACCTGCTGCAAAGGAAGGACCAAACCATTCTCCCAACTACAAGTTTACTTTTATATATTAAATAAATGTATTAAGGCTTTTTACTTGTAATTTCACTCTTTAATTTTTATTTTAAGAGTACAATTATTTCTACATGAATCAGATCTTAGACAAAACAAACATACTATATATAGAAGTAATGATAGGCCAGATCCTCAGCTGCTGTAGATCAGCATAGCTCCGCTGAAATACATGAAGCTTGGCTGATATATACTAGACGTGTCCATGATGTAGGAATGTTATTGTAGTCCGTAAGTGCTGACGTGCATGTTGTTAGAAAAGGAGGACTTGTGGCACCTTAGAGACTAACCAATTTATTTGAGCATAAGCTTTCGTGAGCTACAGCTCACTTCATCGGATGCCTGCGGTGGAAAATACAGCGGGGAGATTTATATACATGTTACAGTGTGTATGGTAACACCCGTTGTTCCAAGAGTGAGAGTGATCACTTAAGGTGAGCTATTACCAGGAGAGCAGGGTGGGGGAAAACACATTTGTAGCGATAATCAAGGTGGGCCATTTCCAGCAGTTGACAAGAACGTCTGAGGAACAGTGGGGGGTGGAGTGGGGGAATAAACATGGATATCTATTCAGGGGACCCCATCATAGGGCCTAATCACATCTGCCACATTATCAATGTGATATATGCCATCATGTGCCAGCAATGCCCCTCTGCCATGTACATTGGTCAAACTGGACAGTCTCTACATAAAAGAATAAATGGACACAAATCAGACGTCAAGAATTATAACATTCAAAAACCAGTTGGAGAACACTTCAATCTCTGGTCACTCTATTACAGACCTAAAAGGTGCAATTCTTCAACAAAAAAACTTCAAAACCAGACTCCAAGGAGAGACTGCTGAATTGGAATTAATTTGCAAACTGGATACAATTCACTTAGGCTTGAATAGAGACCGGGAGTGGATAGGTCATTACACAAAGTAAAATTATTTCCCCTTGTTTATTCCTCCCCTCCAACCCCCACTGTTCCTCAGATGTTCTTGTCAACTGCTAGAAATGGCCCACCTTGATTATCACTACAAAAAGTCCCCCCCTACACCCACTCTTCTGCTGGTAATAGCTCACCTTAAGTGATCACTCTTGTTACAGTGTGTATGGTAACACCCATGTATATAAATCTCCCCACTGTATTTTCCACTGAATGCATCCGATGAAGTGAGCTGTAGCTCACGAAAGCTTATGCTCAAATAAATTGGTTAGTCTCTAAGGTGCCACAAGTACTCCTTTTTCTTTTTGCAAATACAGACTAACACGGCTGCTACTCTGAAACCTGTGTATGTTCTATCTAAATCAGGTCTCCAATTCAGCTGGTAATGCCAATATAGCACACTTGCACTCCTTTCATGCTCTCTTATCATTCTCCAGAATCCAAGGAAAAGTAAGTCTTTTTTGATGCTTTCTCGGCAACCACAACAATGTGATCCAATGCCGTGACATCAGCCTGAATGATGTGACATGCCCCATCTCAATGTGGGCTAACACCATCAGACATTTAAAAACTGTTAGCTCTTTCACTGCTCAATACATGGAACAGAGGTTCAGATGATCTGCACAATCTACTGTACAGTTCATCTTAACATGACACATTAGTGGGTTTTGAAACAGGCTGACGCTTTTCCAATCTGGAAGGAGACACATCCTAGGAGTTTAGCAGAGCCCTAGGAGACTCCCAAAGGCAGCTGTGCTCAAGAAGCCAAGTGGGGTGTACAAATCCCACTAAGGGGAGGCCAAACCAAGCCAGAGTTCATGGCACTGAGCACACAAGCTGTCCAGAGAATAGCCAAGATCATATTTTGAACATCTAAACATCTGTGAGCAAAATTTCAGGTGGGTGGAGCTAGGAGGAATACGAGCACCTCTCTTCTCTTCCCCCTCCCCCCCGCTCCCTGCCTCTGTGACTAAATCTAAATGCTGACCTACCATCTTGGTATGAAGAGGATATCTCACACCCTGCACAAAAATAATCTTTCATGTCAATAAGGGACACACAGAGTGGAACACATCTTTTGCTCATGTAAACTTGTAGTGAGTAGCCACTTTTCAGAAGATTCATTCCCACGGTGGACCAGAAGTAGGGAAACTTATCTTAGGTCTTTCCTTTAGACAGGGCCTTCTAAAAGGCTGCCATGAACTCTGGCAAGTGGTATGATGTTACCTTTCTGATCCAAAGTAAACTACAGCGCTGACTGCAAAACTCTATATTACGCTACCAGAGGTTCTGTCTAGACTGGTCCCCAAAAAGTGGCAACACAGGGCTAAGATTAAAGTAGGGGCCTGACTCTCTGCCACTTTCTATAGTCTTTTACATCTGTGCAAAGTGAGCTAGTAGCACTTCTCACTCCCTTTGCACCTGTTTGAGGACTGTGCAAGGACCTCGGGGAAAAATCAAGCCCATTATTTCTAACATGATTTTTATTTTGGTTCGCTAGAGATGCACTCCTGGCTGTAACATCTTTTAATCTAATCTCAGAGATCAGGAGGGTTCATTTCCAGGGATTTGTATTTGTCTTAGAAATAAGGCCCAGCTGCCAAGTCTGGATCTGATTTTAAAGTTCTCCAAACTTTAGGGGGTCAAGACCAAGGTGGAGGGGTTATGCAGCTATTCCTTCCCACTATTAGTGCTTTATTATTAGTGCAGAATATTACATAGCCATTGAAAGCACAATACATGCTGCCTTCCAACAACATTGAGTATGATATTCATTTTCATCTGAGCTTTCCTGGCATGCTGTAAGGAGTAGTCATAAGGGAGTCATATTCATTTTTCTGCTATGCAAATTAAATACTCTTTACAATTGTTCCATCTATTCCATTTTGTCAAAGGGCAGAGGACAGATCTAGCTCCTTGTTTTCACATTCCCCGGTGCAATATCTTTCCTTGCACATTGAATAAATGAGCAACATCTGCTTTCCAGGCTATGGAGTTCTAGCCACCAGTCACCAAAAGGTGAGTCTCAAAAGATATGTAAATCAAAGCCTTCACTTTACATATCTCAATAAATTACTGAAAAGAAAGGTCTGACAAACAATTAAGTACTCTAAAATTCAGCATTAGTTTAGGTAACAAATCAAGGAGAGAATTTCCAGGTCTCTCACTCCAGAGGACAGATACTAGAATTGCACAGAGCCTGGATGAAAATTCTAATGTTCTGAGCCCAATGAGATACAATGAAATAAAATATTCAGCTGTATTTCCAAGCACCTCAGAGTTCATGACAAGCAGGATTTGTTCGGTACAACATGGAAAATACCTCTTTCTTCTAGCCATAGTATCAGCAACTGCTTGCTATATGAACATCATTTCTGCTACATGCATGGAAAAGTCTGCTTTCTCCAGGGATCACCTCCATGCACACACCAAAGATGACATTTAAAAGATTATGAAATGGGAAACCTATTATATTTGCTATTATTCATGGGGTGGTGTTCTCAAGCACCAGATGAAGAGGGCCTGAGTGTACTACTCTCACCTTGCCATTAAATGGTGCCTTTGGCACTGATTTCAGCAAAGCGCCAAAGAATATACATAATTTATGCAATCCCCGATTATCTCAAGTAGTATTTGGCTCTCAAGCAGGAACCACATGTGGGAAACAAAAAAATGGTTTAGCTACATATGGAGAGGATAGGGGCTTCTGAGTTATATTGGCTTTCTTTTCTTTCTTCTATATCACTGCATGCATCCTCTGCCTACATAGGGTCAAATTCTGCTTGCCTTATACTTTGTAACATATTACATAAAAAGCATCCCATTGGAAAAGATGTCCTCAGCTGGATAATTGACTTCAGTGAGCTAAATCAATTTGCTCCAGCTAAGGATCTGCCCCAGGAGGCTATTAATGGAGTAAGATACTTGAGTGAGCCTTCAAAGCCAGGCTCACAGTAATTCTGCATTCTAGACCTGGGTTTGGCCTTCAGAGTATTCAGTTAGAATACTTCAACTATTCTATGTCAACTTGACTCCATTGTACTAAAATTGGCGAAATGGTTATTTTGAAATAGTTGTGTAGTACTCCAGAGTAGACAACTGTAAAACAAACACAAATCACAACTATGGTGACCACACGACGCCATGTTTGAGGCTTCATCTTATATACGCAACTATACTGCCCTCCCCTGAAAAAAGGGTTCTGATTTTTCCACACTTGCTATCTGGTCACACTAACCACAACACACACACACACGATTCACCTGTGACACATGCATGAAATTTTACTTTTGTTTTAGAACGGAGCTTTTGCCTTTCCCAGTCTGAACAACATAGGTTTTCTTTTATTTATTTACCTTTTTTCTCTTGTTCTCACAAATGACATGAAAAATTAGTTCTGTGGCATATCAGTACCTTGGCAGCACTTTGATTTGTCACAATAAATAAGGCTTCTTTGAAACCTAATGCATTAGGCTGTTTTCAGTTACTGCAAAGCAGAGCTTACATAGTATTCTGAAAGGCTCTCTTTAAGTGTTGATTTGGGTGAAATTTCAAAAGAACAGCTCTTACCTTTCAGAGGGAGGGTTTGGGATAGATTGAATCTAAATTTTCCCCACAACAAGTAGTGCTAATCCTTTAAATACTTGAGTTATTTAAAACTAGACTGGAAAAACACTGGAGAATGTACAATAGGGACCTGATCCAAGTCCAGTTAAAGTCAGGGCAAAGCCTCACATTGACTTCACTGAGCTCATGATGTAGCCCTAGAATGGAGACTTAAAGATGTGGGAGTCACCAGAAGTAGCTGTAAGGTTGCAGTCCAATTCTCATTCCCGGTCTCATTTTTCTCTGCACTGAGTTGTAGTCTTTTTGCCACTATGCTTTCTCAGACGACAGAGGATGCTCATGATGGCCACGGTGCGGATTCTCACAGATCTGTGAAGCGTAGTAAGTTCTGGCATAAATGATTCTGGTGTTCATGACGACAGCCACTTGCAAGTGGTTGAATATGGGTTCATGCTACCAGAAATAGCCCCAAACTCTTCAAGCCATGCAGTGTAACTTATGATGTCTTTTTTTCTCCTGAATGCTGGTTCCGGTTTTCTCAAATCATTTTTCTCTTGGGTTTGCCAGTGAGTACTGATGTACTTTTCAAAGCTGTGACCACTTGGTGACTAAGGTTTACAGGAGGTGTACCTGTGAACCTTTTCCCTTAGTTTTGTTAAAATTTACTCCCAAATTTCACTGAATGATTTGAAAAGCTTGGGGCCCATGGCCTGAGGGGTGGGATTCTAGGAAATCTTGAACAGCTCTGTTTAAATGTGTTGTAACCACTTCAGTATTGGTAGCTGCTAACAAACTGCATGTGGGAGTACTGGCTTGTGTTGGTATCTGTGATATACAGGAGGTCAGATTAGATGATCTGGTGGTCCCTTTGGGCCTTAAACTCTGACTTTATTCTGGAGCTAACGTAGGGGCTAGGGCTTCCCTTTTCCATTAGTCCTATTGCAAATAATTTCTTGCTAATGTAGTTCTGTCACAAAGGCACATGCCACAGACTGTAAGTGAACATAATAAGGCAAATTAATCCATTAGGCAACTCCACTGAAATCAATGGAGTTACTGCAGGAATGAAATTGGCCCAGTGTGCGCCATCATAGTAGCGTGTGAAACTAAAAACTCAAAGCAAAACATTCATAAAGTTGTTGAGGGAGAAAGGAAAAAGATAGGAATTTTAAAGGAAGTTACCTAGCTTCAACTTTCACAGAACTCTTTGGAAAATTACCTTTAAAGAAGTAGAAGGTCCGCACTCTTCCTTGGCCGCCGTAGCATATAGGAAGTGGGTAGAATCCCTTTAAAATAATTTAGGAGGACTTGTGGCACCTTAGAGACTAACAAATTTGAGCATAAGCTTTTGTGAACTACAGCTCATTTCATTGGATGCATGCAGTGGAAAATACAGCGGGGAGATTTTATATACACAGAGAACATGAAACAATGGCTGTTACCAGACACACTGTAGAGAGTGATTGGGTAAGGTGAGCTATTACCAGCAGGAGAGGGGGAAAAAAACTTTTGTAGTGATAATCAAGTTGGGCCATTTCCAGCAGTTGACAAGAATGTGTGAGGAATGGGTGTATGTGTGTGAGTGAAATAAGCATGGGGAAATAATTTTACTTTGTGTAATGACATATCCACTCTCAGTCTTTAGTCAAGCCTAATTTAATGGTGTCCAGTTTGCAAATTAATTCCAATTCAGCAGTCTCTCCTTGGAGTGTGTTTTTTTTTTTTTTTTTTTTGAAGTCTTTTTTTGTTGAACTGCCACTTTTAGGTCTGTAATTGAGTGACCAGAGAGATTGAAGTGTTCTCCGACTGGTTTTTGAATGTTATAATCCTTGACATCTGATTTGTGTCCATTTATTCTTTTACATAGACTGTCCAGTTTGACCAATGTACATAGCAGAGGGGCATTGCTGGCACATGATAGCATATATCACATTAGTGGATGTGCAGGTGAATGAGCCTCTGATAGTGTGGCTGATGTGATTCAGCCTTGTGATGGTGTCCCCTGAATAGATATGTGGACACAGTTGGCAACAGGCTTTGTTGCAAGGATGGGTTCTGTTGTGTGGTTGCTGGTGAGTATTTGCTTCAGGTTGGGGGGCTGTCTGTAAGCAAGGACTGCTCTGTCTCCCAAGATCTGTGAGAGTGATGGGTCATCCTTCAGGATAGGTTGTAGATCCTTGATGATGCACTGGAGAGGTTTTAGTTGGGGGCTGAAGGTAATGGCTAGTGGCATTCTGTTATTTTCTTTGTTGTCCTGTAGTAGGTGACTTCTGGGTACTCTTCTGGATCCGTCCAATCTGTTTCTTCAGTTCAGCAGGTGGGTACTGTAGTTGTAAAAATGCTTGACTGAGATCTTGTAGGTGTTTCTCTGTCTGAGGGGTTGGAGCAAATGCGGTTGTCTACAGCCAAGCTCTACAATACAATGGATCGTGTGGTGTGGTCTGGATGAAAGCTGGAGGCATGTAGGTAAGTATAGCGTTCAGTAGGTTTCCGGTATAGGGTGGTGTTTATGTGACCATTGCTTATTAGCACTGTAGTGTCCAGGAAGTGGATCTCTTGTGTGGACTGGTCCAGGCTGAGGTTGATGGTGGGATGGAAATTGTTGAAATCATGGTGGAATTCCTCAAGGGCTTCTTTTCCATGGGTCCAGATGATGTCATCAATGTAGCGCAAGTAGAGTAAGGGCATTAGGGGATGAGAGCTGAGGAAGCGTTGTTCTAAGTCAGCCATACTGTGGGGCTATGCGGGTACCCATAGCAGTGCCGCTGAAACCTTTAAAATAGTTTGAGCCCTATGTGCTCACTGTGCTCTGCTTTAGAAACAGCCAAAAACCAGCCAGCGCAGCAGCGTGTATGTAGCCAGTCCTCATGCGTTCGTGTTTATTCAGTAAACACTTATTTGAGACCCACTGTACCAATGTGTTTGGGTGATTTTTTTTTTCTTGTGTAAAGAGCAAGAGACAGAATAGTCACAGTAGTGACTTAGAAAGTAAGACCCCTCTTACCTTCTCACCTGTGGCTTCCATGACACAGGATTGAGAACAGGGGCAACTTGCCTGACACTACTCCCTGGTATGAGCAAATGGGCAAAAGGTGGTGATGGGGGGGGCTGGAGCACTGGGCTCCACACCTTTATCAGAGTAGCTGACTGGGTGCATAGGGAAGGAGTCAGCTGCTTTATGAAAAGGAGCAAAGGAACTGTCCCTCCCATATAGGAGGGGGGAAAACAAGGTAGTAATTGTGACTCTCTGTATCAAAACTCATTCCTTGGACTGCTCCTGGAAAAAAAAGACCTGTTACTTAGGACAGATTTTAAACTTACAATCTAGCCCTTCTACGACCAGACAACTGGAGCAGAGAACGTGTGGTTTCAACAATATTGTAAGTATGCCATAAGGCATTTTCTCTGATAAGCTTAAGTATTATGTTAACAAATGACTCTGTGCGGGGGGCGGGGGGAGGGAAGGGTGTACACCAGTAGGGAGTCACTGAATTCAGCAAGAAAGGAGCTATATAGAAAGAGTCCAACTGTGAAACTTATTTCACATTTTATCCTGGTCTGTCAGATCTCTCAACAAATATTTCTCTTATATATCATTTCACCACTCTGCACATCCCATACTAACTCATTCGCTGGGGAAAGAGTAAGCACATGAATTTTTCTGGGCCAAGCTTTTCTCCACCTGCTGTTCAGAGAAACTCCTGAATGATGAAACTTGCTGCAGTGGCAGCACCAATCTTCACACAGCAGAGCAAGAAGAATTCACCACCATTCATTTCTTAGTGGTCCGAATCACAAAGCCCACCTCTTATCAAGAAAAATAAGTGATAAGTTTCCACATGGACTAGCATTTCAGGACAGCCAAATGTAATGGCATTAGCCACTTTATCTATAATACCAATCTGTATTTAGATTAACAGTGTATAATATGTGCAAGTGAGTAAAACCATGATCTTTGAGTTGAAGTCCTCAGAATGTAATTGTTTTATGCTGGCTTGTTATTTTAATCAGACTGTGCCCGTCTCATAGTAATTTATACCATTTTATAAAGTAACAAGCAAATCTAAACTACCCTCTCTCCATTATGCTCTACTACGAATGCTAACAGCCAAGAAAAAAATGAGCAATACCCACAATATAAAAAACATGTCTTTGTAAATTCTACTGTTCAATCTCGCTCGTATCTCATTGAGAAGGACATAAGTTAAAGAACTCTCAAATTATATAATACATCTCAGCTAGTGTAAATGCAAATTGGGGTCACTCCACTGACTTTGGTGAGCTATGCTGATTTGCACTAGCTGGGGATCTGGCCCATTCTTTTCTTCTTTTATAAAAATGTTTCAACCCACTTGATAAAACACAAGTACAATCAAGTTACATTTCATTAAAATAGCACCTATAAAATAGAGCTCTTATACATTAAAAAAAATAAACTTAACAGGGGGGTTGAGAGAGAGAAGAAACCTGCTCCAAGAACTACTTATGCTGAGAATTACTAAATAAGTTTGTATAACACACAAACTGAATATTAGTAGAACATCTGAAGGTTTGTTTATATTTATGGATTTTTGCACCAATGTAGCTACTGTAGTGGAAAGAGAGCATGAAGAATGGGCCTATTGCAACGCCTAAGGCCTGAACCAAAAAGTCAGCAAAAGTTATGCTCTGAGCAACAGTCAAGCCCTGTCAAAAGCAGATGCTTGCTTGCAAGCCAGTGTCTGGTAAACAAACTCCGCACCAGGATTGCTACAACACACTGAATATATAAACACAGTCCAGAAGGCCAGCACAAGAATACCCCAACCTAGTACACAATAAAATGGTTTGACAAAAGTGATTTAATAGTGATATTTTGTCTGAAACATCAGGAGGAAAGTAGGAAGGGAGGTAATAAATTTCATGAAATGCATACGGTGATATGTAAGCTGTTTATTCCAGATTGTCTCAGTCTATAAATGTTGGAATAGCTTGCCTTCACCCTTTGTCCAGCCTAGGGGGCAGTGGAAAGTCCTGCCACTGACTGAGCTGCGTCCATTGTCATGGACGTACACTTGCTAGAGTAACTGTAGACATTGATCCAGGGAGCTAGGACCACGTTTTGTTGGCAATAAATCTGGCTGGGCGCCTTTGCTACTAAACCAAGTCTTGTAGTCATTGGGCAGTTCGACTGAGGTCTGCTGTGCTAACTATCTGGGGAGAGCTGGGACAGCACACAAAGAACACACATAGCCAAACATCTGACGGCTACCTGGTGCAAACCAGCACTGCACCATTGTAATGAGGGACTTCTACTAGTGTAACTTACCCTGCACTGCAGGTTTGCGATACTGGTGTATTCATTTAGCATTTTTTCTGCTCTAGGTACATCAGTGCAAAAATCTCCAGTGTAGAAACCCCCTGAAATGGACCTACAAATTGTGGAGTTTACTTTTGTATCTTTTGTGCTTAATGGGTCTTGTATAATAATAAAGCTGCTAATACTTTAATATTCAAGAGAACATGGACAGGGGAAAGTGGTATATCTATGTAAAAGGAGTAAACGGGGGTTGCCATCACTGGGTGCTTATGTGCACACAAACCCAGCCTATAATATTTGTATTCCACCCACTTACGGGTCTACCCTCACATGTCCCCTGTGAGGTAGGGAAGTATTACATGCCATTTTCCTGTGACTCACTTCTCCATCTAAGAAAGTAAGAACAAGATTCTACCACCTTTGCACATGTTGATTTCAATGGGACTGCTGGTTAAACAACATATTACTCAGTTAAGTAAGGGTAGTTGATTCTGGTCCTCAGTGAATTGACTCTGGTCTATACTAGAGCTGATATTTAAACCCTGACCTCCCAAGTCCCCTTCTGGTGCCTTGACCTAAAGGTGAGCCTGTCTTTTTGTGCTGGACAGAAATCACAAACAAGCTGGAAGGAAAAGAAGAAAGCACCACCAAGCTGGAAGGAAAAGAAAAGAAAATGTTTACAGTGCAAATTGCTAAACCTGTCAGATGTCACAGATCCTTCACTATTTTGTTAGTTTCACAGCTCGATGTAACTGCCTTCTGCCAGGAAATTAAAATCCACTTTGGAAACGGGAATCGGTGAAAAGCTTTATTCCCCTCCCACCTCATGACAAAAAGGCAAATTTTGCCTATTTCAGATTTAATGAAAAAAAGTCTTACAAATCTCAGCCAAAACATTATTCATGCAAACAAGTAGGAACGAGGGATTTCAAAAATCCTTGCAAGTGATTTTCCGTATGGGGGTGAGACAGGATTAGGTGAGGCTATCATAAATATTCATTTTAGAAGAAGCTGAGACATGCTTACCCTATAGCTGTATATGAATGAGGGCAATGTGGAGCAGAAGTGTAATAATAAAATCACTCATTTATATACTGTTTTGCATCATGAAGGAAAAAAGGGTTTTGGAGGCTAGGTACATGAATCACTTTACCCACCATTGAGCAACACACCAGTTTTAAAAAAAAAAAAGGGATTGCTGTTTCATCTTTAAAGAGGTTGAGGAAATAGTGATGCAGACAAAGGTTAGAGAAACAGTTAGTTCCTATATGTATCTCATGTATTGCCCCTCTGAGCAATAACTCACGTCCCTTTTAACATAGGGAGTGCACAGAAAAGGCAGCTAATTCAACTGCACAAAGGTGAAGTTTCATAGCCACTACTGTGTTCAGATTTCTGAACAGGAGACCAGCACGTAAGAAATCAGTTGTACATCTTCCAGATATGCTCTGCAACAGCTGTTAACCTAACCAGCACATAATATACTGACAGGCACTTAAAACCTACACCTAGAGCCCCGGTTCCTGGAGTGTCACAATTCCATCAGAATCAAAGCTTTCATTTGGTTGAAACCCATAACTCATGCAGCAACACCAGCCTGAGTCTGCAGACAACCTGAAACAATGGCTGAGCGGCGTTAATTGTCTCATTCATTTTAATGGGGTGTTAGCTCAGACACATTGCTTAGGTTGGGGGGGGGGAGCAGAAGGGGAGGAAAAGGGGAATACCAACATCACCTCAGCAGAGGATTTTGAATATGCCAGAAGAAGAGTGCAACAGCCCCAACCTACCCACTCAAGCAGTTGTATTCTGGCTGCTGGAGTAAGTAAGTACCAACCCCGCCCAGTAATCTCTGCATTTCCAGCGAAGGAGAGAATCCCTACTGGCCTAGAGTGGAGGATGGCCCTCTTTGGCCACTCCTTGAAGGCCCAGTGCTACTGCACCTGCCTCTCTGGGAGGCAAGTGGAACCCTCTCCCACTACTACTTCAGGTGCTCGGTGGGGCCACAGGGGCCTCCATATTGTGGTGTGCTGAGGGTCCCAGATTGCTTTAATCCAGTTCTGTGTGCTGCCTTTATGCTGAGGGATGAAGGGATGTTTTATCTATGTGGACCTTACACTAACAGAGAGCAGTCAGGAAAACTTAGACTGTGATAACAGCACAGTGTGGAATTTGAGGTCATCAGACAGGACGACAGTTTGGAATGGAAGTTTGAGTATTTGTTTATTGGGATGTGTGTTTAATTTTGACAGAGGGAGTGGTTAAACTTGAAACAGCCAGTCCTAAGTAGTGTGAGGTATGAAGTACCCTAATAAATTAACTAAAACGTTAAATGCATGTTTGTCCTGTTCCAAAACTTGCAAATCAACAGAATTCATTTTGATAATTGCCAACTTTTCCTTTTCAAAATGTTTTCAAATCAGGAAATCCATCTAACCTGACCCTCTCTCACATACAGATTCAGTTTTGATGATTTAGCATTTCTGCTGAAACATTTTATGAAAAAAATCCTGACCAGCTCTCATGCTGGACTGAGACTATGACATTTTTGTCATTATGTTTTATCATTTACTATGGGATAGAAGGGGGAAAAATAAAAATCACAAAAACATGTTCCATTTGCATTCAAATTATATTGAGATGGTTTGGGATATTTTCTAAATCTATTCTATCACATCTATTAGTGATACTTTTAAAGTGTGGTACTTAGCAAACAGATGGAGTGGACAGCAGATATAAAAATGCTTTGTTTGCTGGATGGGTGAAACAATCAGAGTATGAGTATTTTGATAGAGGATTAAGACGACTCAAGAACTGGATGGGCACCCATCCAAATAAACAAGTGTAAAAACACTAGGCATCCTGCATTGAAAGAGACAGGAATTCTATGGGGGAAAAACATAATCACATGATTTAAGACCATTTCATTAGTATAAACACACAAGGGCCATGTGATGGGGTGTTCACCCCACGCTGGAGAGGAAGGAGTTAATGGAGGTCTCATGGGCGTGACACGCCGTGTCCCAGAAAGGAGCAGTGGAGGTCAGTCCTCCAAGCAGCCTCGGGAGGCTGCACAGAAAGCAGCCAATTGGAAGGAGGCTGCATGGAGCAGCCAAACAGGGCCCAGCGGGCTCATGTAAAAGCAGCAGCAGGGGCAAAGACAGTCAGTTGCAGTGTGGGGAGTCCAAGGAGTGAGGACAGTGTTCCTAGCGGGCTGCAGGAAGGCTAGCACCTTAGACAGAACAGTTGTTGGCAGGGAGCAAGGGGGAGCTCCTGGGTGGTTGCTGGGACTTGCTGGCTGGATACTCAGAGAAGAGGTGTTGCAGGCACTGCAGACTACCATTGAGTGGATAAGCAGGCAGAAGATGAGAGATCTTTGGCCCCCCACTTGGGAAAGTAATCTGCAACAGATACAGAGCTAATGATGATTGCTTCCTGTTTCTACCCCCATACCAGCAGAGGAAGTGGACTATGACTAAGCCCCAATCCTGCAAACCTCAAGGTGCATTGAAATCGGTGGCACTACTCATGGTGGTAAAACTAAAAATACTTGCAAGATTGGGGCCTTCATCACAATCTGCTTCCCTGTCTGCTCCTGACTACGTACAACAACGTGTGACAACTTACTCAGCAGCTTGTGGCAAAGCTACAGGTTAACCCTTGATTGTAATGCAGTTCTGATATCAGTTAAATATTTAACTGGTCTAAAGGTTTGCAAGTATGGCTGTCAAAGTTGAGTCAAAAATCTGTTTTGTGGGGAAAAAAAATTCCTATATAATTTTCATTGTGTGGCTTTTGAAGAAGAACTTTGTTTGTTTTTTCATGGTTTTTCAATAAAAAATACTTGGTTTTAGATTTGGGTATCTTTATCCTTTTTGTCACTGAAGTATAAGAGAGGGAGGGAAGGGGGAAACCCCCCCCCCCCACCATTTCATAGACAGGAAAAAAATGCAAGATTTTTTTTTTAAAACAAAGATTTTTACAAAGTCCATTTTTCATCATAATGAATATCTTGAAAGAAATGTTGACCAGCTCTACTCAACTGCTTCCAGTGAATACTAATGCTCGAATAATTTATGACAGGTTTCAGAGTAACAGCCGTGTTAGTCTGTCTTTGCAAAAAGAAAAGGAGTACTTGTGGCACCTTAGAGACTAACCAATTTATTTGAGCATGAGCTTTCGTGAGCTCACGAAAGCTCATGCTCAAATAAATTGGTTAGTCTCTAACGAATCATTTATGGCAGCCATATTAGTCTTGGTGCATATGGTATCTTACTGTTGCTACCTTACCTATTTTTTACATATGTGATTATTAAGGAAGAATTTTGGCAATGTCATAGGTTGTGAGAGACCAACACACAAGAAAGAAGGGAAAATGGTGTTTCAGGAGCCATGATGACCCAAGTTTTTAGCAAAGGAGGAAAGTGACAAGTGAAAATCAGAGCCATAACAGGGGCTGAGGATCTGGGTCTTTAAATCTAACTACTGCTTTCCCTTCAGTACATGGCTTGATGGATAGGAAAAGAAGAGTCAAGTCCAAAGAGATAGGGCGAAGAGGGACACAAGTGTCTGGTGAGAGACATGGGAGAAAAGGGGGATGAATGACAAAGGAAAATTATTCACCTTAATTCAGTTTGCTGAGGTCTGTGCTCTCCTGCAGCTCTCCCAACTGTTTTAGAGGAGATTCTGTCCAGATAGAAAGTTTCAGCTTTAAGAATGAGTCTGTGGGTTGGATTCTGCCCCATACATCCTTTGGTTTTTGTTTCCTATAAGACAGCACCACAAAGCTGATGTCTAGAATCTTCTATAGAAGAAGAAAAGAGGAGGATCTTTGACCAACTGAATTACCAGCAAGTAATCTTCCCAAAAGAGCTCATGTCTCTGCTACAAAAGATAACTGTTCTCACAGCACAGGAATGGGATATCAGTGAATTAATCAGTACCAGACTGATACAGTAGAAAATTTCTGTTTATACACAAATATATTGGTAATCAGTAGTGATGTGAGAGTGACTACAGAAAAGTTCATGACCGTTAAATGCGAGTTTGTCAAAATATGATGATTTTTAAGCTATGACTGAGCCTGGCAAGGACTCAGTAAGCAGCATCTCTTAGGCAGAGTCTTAAAGTGCATATCAAGCAGCCCTGGGCTTTTTATTTCATTTATTTTAACCAGCCTACTTGGAATTTTCAAATTGATTCACCACCACTGTTTGAACATTTTGTGACAGAAGCAATGCATATTTAAGCAGCTAAAGTTCTTTTTTCAGCATGCCTAACTAACAATATTGGTGTTACAGGGAGCAGCAAAAAAAAATTGGAGTATGTATAATATTTTGTGTATACACTGGGTCTGGGTGAATATTGCAAAAAGCTAGTTCTGAACGTTTGAATAAAACCTGTGAATTTGTTTTGATGGTCTTTAGTACCTCTTATTTGCTTTACATGATCATTTATACAAGTGTTTTTGTATATAGAACATTAGTGGAAAGAGTGTTGTAAAAGTGTTCACCTGTAAAAGTGTTGTAAAAGAATTCCCATGACCCTCTTGAAAATACCTGTAAAGGTTTGGAAACATCCAGTCAGGGATACCAATACCAGATGACTTAAGTGACCAAGAGTATGGACAAAAAATTATGAATAGTGAATACTCAAAAGCAGTAGTTCCAATAAGCAGCCAATAGGCTACCCTGTGTTCATATACGCCATTTGTTAAGTTGTTTGACAAACACACATTATCAGTCTGCAGATAATCTACATATAGAAAAAGGAAATAAGTATTGAATAAATTCTTTGCTGTCAGCACTGTAACAACATATACACTGGAAATGAGTATTTGTTAGCTGTGCAGCTCCTTATTGCCAATACGTAGGATTTCATTTCAATTCCCTACTCTGCCACAGGCTTCCTGGATGACTCCGGGCAAGTCACTTAGGCTCTTTGTGCCTCAATTACCCATCCCTAGCTCACAGGGGAGTTGAGAAGATAAATAAATTAAGCTGCTCAGATACTACTGTAATAGAGGCCAAATATGTACAAATCTTAAGAGGAGTATATTTAAGACAAGACTGAGTTCTTTTAAAATCCTAAACTAGATAATTGAAATCCCAGCTCCATTCAAGTCAATGGGAGTTTTGCAATGGGCTCAATCAGACCAGGACTTCAGGCTAAGGTCTGAAGCCTCCTGTCAATACTAGTCCAACAATTCTTAATGAACAGATGACACTTTTTTAATCATTAAAACACACATGAAAAATCCCCCTCTTTGCCACCCTGCATACTCTGCCTCCTCCTGATGTGTGTGTGTGTGTGCGCGCTCAGTTTGTTAACTCCTTGAGGAAAAGAAACATTTCTCTTTGTGATACACAGGACCCAAGCACACTTTTGTCATTCAACAAGTACAGTATTATAGTTCACTCTGTATCTGGTTTACAGTAGGTTTAAAGTTAGTTTCTATTCTGATTTGCTCTATTTTACGGTATTAATGGTGCTAGATTACAGTACCAGAAACTGAAATCCACTATTTCTTCACTGAGGAGGATACAGCATAGAGAATATAATTACAATTTCCCCCCCACACGAAAACGTTAGGGTGTCTCAAGAATTGTGTTGACAGATTCTTTACTGATGAGAAATTAGTTTGATTTCTATGGCCACTCAGTTCCTGGCCTCTGCGGAAAAAGCTTGATCAGATCAATGTCCCTTCCAGTGAGGTAACAGGTCTCTCATAATGGCTAATATGACTGATAGTGGTTAGATACTTCAGAAGAAGATGCAAGATACCCCAGAGTGGACAGTTATGTAATAACCAGCTCAGAGAAGTTTCAGAGTAGCAGCCATGTTAGTCTGTATTCGCAAAAAAGAAAAGGAGGACATGTGGTCCTTAGAGACTAACAAATTTATTTGAGCATAAGCTTTTGTGAGCTACAGGATCTGATGAAGTGAGCTGTAGCTCACGAAAGCTTATGCTCAAATAAATGTTAGCCCAGAGAAGAAGTTTATTCCTACTAGGTTAGTTACAAGTTGGTTTATGCCTGGACTTAGGAGGGTTTATAACCTTTGTTTTCATCTCATGCAACTGTAGGTATTTTTGCTGCCAACAAGGGAACAAATTATGGGTACCTTCTGTGAAATGGATATATGTCCAAGAGATAATGACCCCCAACCTGGATTAAAATCAGTACCTACAGCTGAGATATTTCCGAATACATTACTCACTCCATAAAGAACCTGATTTTCTTCATTTCTTTGCTATGATAGTTTAAAAAAGCTGGTCTGAACTAAGTCATACAATTCTATGCACCAGCCAACAGACAGCCAGATGAGGGGGAAAAAAGGGTGTTTAAAAAAATGGATGTTACATTACTCAGTGTCTGGGGAAAATCATGTGCCACAGCATTCTGGAACACAGCAAGAACCAAACAGACATCCAAATTAGAGAACAGCACACAAGTGTTAGACGATTGCGATCACAGATACACCACATTGTTGTCCTGAGACATTATAGAACCAAGTGCCCAGGGACATATTTCTTGTGATTACTTTTATAGAGAATTTCAGAAAGCTTTTGACAGCCTACATGGACACAGTCTATGGAAAATTGTGGCACAGTATGGAATACCAGCAAAAACAATTTGAATAATCAAAGACCTATGTGAAGTCAGATGGTGATAACATAAGCCAATGATCTGTAGTGACAATTAGAGTAAGGCAAGGATGTATTACATCTCCACCATTGTTTGCACTAGTCAGCGAATGTCATGAGAAAAGTGAACATAGAAAGCAACCAAAGTATTTTATGGATATATTATGAAGTACAATTGGATTACCTTACTTTTGCTGATGGCGTTGAACTGCTCAGTTCAGTGCATCACTTAATGAAAGAGAAGACCCATCTTATAGCAAACAGCAAAACAAGTTGCTTTGTTCATCAACAAGGGGAAGACAAAATATGGCAGTGTTCCAAAAGTAACCGTCAGAGTAGACGGAGAAACACTAGAATTAATAAATCAGTTTACTTATCTGGGGAGCAAGATGTGCTGTGATGGTGATATTATGCTAGATGTCAAGCATGGAATATCAAAAAACAGCAAATGTTTTTCATAAACTTGAACAGATTTGGAAAAGTAGCATGATCAGCACTGATAAAAACATTTTTAACAGTGAATTCATTTCTGTCTTCCTCTATGGAGCACTCATAGAAATCTAAAACAGTGATAAGATTAACTAATTGCAAAGTAAATGCCTTCAGAGGATTTTTGGTGCCCATAAGAAAGAATTTCTGATGTTGTAATAAACTCTAAGTAGAGCGTATCAAGTTAAAGCATCAAACAGGTCAAGCTGACAGACATATTTACAACACACTTTAGAGATATCATCAATACGACTACCATGTTGAGTGATAATATGGATGCCAGCTGGAAAGAGAAACACTTTATAGAACAATAAAAAGAAGCTAAATCCATTAACACTCAAAAGCCCAAACAGACCAGCAAAGTCCAAAATAAATGGCAGAAACTGGCAGATGCATTGTGCACCTGAGGGTGCAGGAGGGTGAAGAAGATAACAGTGGAGCACCCTCTTGGAGTAATAGCATAAAGAGGAAGGATTGTCCAGTGATTACTACGCTAGCCTGAGACTTCAACAGCAGGTTCATTTCCCTGCTCTGCCGTGTACTTCTTGTCTGACCTTCGGTAAAACAGACAGTCTCCCTATGCCTCTGTTACCTACGCCCATGGTACTTCCCTCCCTCACCAGGGTGTTGTGAGGATAACTACATCGCTAAAGACTGTGAGGCTTTCAGATATTCTAGTACTGATAGACCCTGACTAAGCACAAATGCTATGGTATAGTTGATAGGCCCATGTTGCATGGCCATAATTTGCCATTTCAATATTAAAACCAGCTAACAAATAGTTATTTTGAAATTCAGGTTTAAATATGCTCTCTCGCGCTCTCTCTCTCTCATTATTACAACAGTGTAGGTTCTGTTTCATTTTAATTTTGTTGTGACTATGCAGTTTCATAAGGAAAAGAGGAAGACACGATAATGAAATCCTTGAGGCATTCATTTTAACCTGCAGAAAAGGTCACTTGATTTTTTGAGGGAAATAGAATGCATCTAGAGAGCCTGGAGAAAAAGAGAATTCCTCATAAGTTACAACTAAATGCAGCCCTGCTTAAAACAGCACCAGCAATAAAAGCTGAAGAGCAGCACTCTCCACTTCTAGCTGCAGTGATGTATGTGAGCATAGGGACACTGTACAGAAATCATCAGTGTGACAGATCATTTATATTAATACAAAGCACCTGCCAAATTATTTATACACCAGACGCGTCAGTCTAAAGAAGGTGGACAGTGGAAACTTCATAGAATAATCAGTATAGAAGGCAATAGACCAAAAACAGTGCAAGCTCGGGCCTTGAAATGGGGAAATTTTGATCTTAGATAGACCCTTGTAAATCCAGAATTATGTTATTGATGTCAATGGACTTAGTCCCATTCATTGGTATGAATCCAAACTGACAGCAGAATTTGGCCTTATGTAAAGGGGAAAAAATGTATTGCAAAGAAATAAGTGGACACAAAAGTTTAAGATAGGAGGAAGAAGCATTAGCTAGTTTAATCACAATATTCCATGTTAAACATTTCTCCTAGAATAGCTGAGATGCACCAACATATTTATTGGGTAGTCTTCAAGTCTACAGTGACTCCAGCAGGGTATTTCCAAATGTGGATAACTAAAAGAAAGTCATCTGTTTGAAAGTAGCATTTCTCATATATATCTATCACAAACATTAGGAAAACAATTATAATTAGGAAATATTTTTTCTTCTAAGGCAGTATGATGACATTACTGTACAGTAACTAAACCATCATCTTTTACAGATACTCTGCAGTTGGTTCCCATATCCAGTAGTCATTACAAAGTAGAAATTGGCTCAGCTCTCTTCTGTACTTAGAAGTTCAAAATTCATATCTAAACATGATCACCCCAAATTTGGGATGTTCATCTTTGCCTCCTTATAGAGAGAAATTTTAACTATTAACTTAGTTCTGGGGATGAGAGCAGGCCCTTATCTATAATGTGGCACACAAAACCTTACTCAAAGTTCACTGGAGTCAATTGGAATCTTTCTATTGACTTCACTGAACTGTGAATCAGGTCTGGAGTTACTAAACCTGGCTCACCAGTGTCACCCTTTACTTATATCAGAGTTCACATGCTAATTAGGGTTGCCAGGTGTCCGGTTTTTGACCGGAATGCCTGGTCGAAAAGGGATCCTCGTGACTCCGGTCAGCACCGCCGACTGGGCCATTAAAAGCCAGACCTGCAGTGCTGCCGCCAAAGGCAAGCTAGTCCCTACCTGTCCTGGTACCACACTGCGCCAAAATTATCTAGCAGGTGTGGGTGGGAGGGGGCTCTGCCACCACTCCAGGTACCGGCTCCTCACTCCCATTGGGATCTCAGGGGTGGGGCCTGTGGGCAAGAGCAGTGCTCAGAGCCTCCTGGACCCCCTGCCTAGAAGCTGGATCTGCTGGCTGATTCCAGGGTGCAGCGTGGTGCCAGGACAGGCAGGCCTGCCTTAGCCCCGCTGTGCTGCTGACCGGGAGCCACACAAGGTAAACTCACAACCTAACCCAAGCCCCTGCCCTAGCCCTGAGCTCCCCCCTATCTGGAGCACCCTCCTGTACCCCAACCCTAGCCCAGAGCCTGCACCCTCAGCTGGAGCCCTCACACCCACTGCACCTCAACCCCTTGCCCCAGCCCAGAGCCTCTTTCCATACCCTGAACCCCTCATCCCATACCCCCAGCCCGGAGCCCGTACCCCCTCCTGCACCGCAACCTCCTGCCCCAACCCACAGCCCCCTCCCACACTCTGAATCCCT
This sequence comes from Caretta caretta, assembly GCF_965140235.1. Lineage (NCBI taxonomy): Eukaryota > Metazoa > Chordata > Testudines > Cheloniidae > Caretta > Caretta caretta. The sequence goes on along the minus strand of NC_134212.1, from coordinate 70,097,491 downwards.
CAGCCCCATGACCTGCCTGGAGCCCCCTCCTGCACTCCAAACCCCTCATTCCCGGCCCCATCCCAGAGCCTGCACCCACAGCCCATACCCCTCCCACACCTTAATTGTCTGCCTCAACCCACAGCCCCCTCCCACACTCCGAATCCCTCAGCCCCACCCCAGTCTCCTCCTGCACCCTAAACCCCTCATCCCCAGCCACACCCTTGATCCCACCCCCCACTGCTGGAGCCCTCACCCCCTCCCATACCCTGAACCCCCTCATTTCTGGCCCCACTCCGGAGCCTGCACCCCCAGTTAGAGCCCTCACCCCCTTCCACATCCCAACCTCCTGCCCCAGCCCCGTGAAAGTGAGTGAGAGTGGGGGAGTGAGCCACTGAGGGAAGAGGCAGGGCCAGGGTGTTTGGTTTTGTGCAATCAGAAAATTGGCAACCCTAAAATTTGTATTTCTTTGTTTTTATTTTGACCCAATCCTAATATCTTTTGGTGGTCAGTACTATTTCCTTCCTTAGGTTTCTCATTTTGAAAGATGGACTATAACTGTATGAAGTTGTGTACAAGAGTTGTAGGGCCTTAAGCAAGTAGAAATACAGGAGGTTACCTATTGATATGAGGACAAGACATGAAATAATGGATTATCTGTCTGTAGAAGCACTTAAAGCAATTTTTCAACCCAATATCTCCATTGTCAGATTTCAGACAATTTATAAGCAGAAAATACCTTGTATATTTAGAGCTATAGAAAGGGTGGCTAGCAGATCTGTGGTATACCATTTCCAAAATATAGACAGAAATAGTATGGGCCTAACCTGTAATTTCTAAGTTCTCTTTTTCGCTGGTTAGAGGTGCAGACAAACTATCTTCTAAGAAAGACACTGGATAAATCTGCATACTCTCAAAGTGAGAGGCAGTGTAAAATACTCCCTTGGAATGTATTTTTCCACAAGAGAAATATTTCAGTGCTCTACACACTGAAGTTAATAGAATGACTGCCAGTGACGTCAATGAGTTTTGGCTCAGGCCCATATTATTAGCCGACAATATAGACCGTGGCCTCAGATTGCCTACGATGCCTGAACTGAAATGTATTCTTCCTAGTCTACATTGTCTTCATTAAATTTACTTTAAAAAGGCAACACAGGTTACTGTGCCACTGACAACTGGAGGGTTTTTAATGGAAAGGGAAGTTGCAAATGCACAGTAACCAAAGTACAAATTGCTGGATGGAAAAGCTGAACGGAAAAAAAAAAAAAGAAAAAACCTCAGTAAACATAACTCCCACCCATTTTTAGGAAGACACTCAGGTCGTGGTCACAAAGACAGTTTATATACTTGAGCTCTGAACAAGGGACAGGAGTGAGGTTATTGTAATAAAATATGTCCAAAAGAGGACAATAAGCAGAGAATCTGAGACAATATTCATTGCTGTGAGAAGGTATCAAAAGAGTCAGTAGATGCTGCCTAGTGCCTCCACACTGCCACCAGCCTATTTGTAATCCCAGAATGGTGACGGAGCCCACCAGAAACTAAAGGTTGGCCCCCTCCAACAAAGGAAGGGCCACAGGACCAGGAATCAATTGAATACTTGGAACAAAAAACAGGGATAGGAGTGCAGGTTAAATGTGTAAAATGAGGGTACTGGCAGAGGAGACCCTGAGCAGAGAACTCCGGACAGTGCTCAGTGCTCCATAAAGAAGTCCAAGTAGTCAGAGGATGCACCTAGCAACTCCTCAAAAGGTACTAAACCAACAGCACTGCAGACTGACATTTTGTGCCTATCCACAGAACTGCTGTAACAGAGGCAACAGAGTTTAAGATTCTTTCACACAGTCCTCCCACTACGTCTGGAGGGACCAGCACTGAGCAGTGAGAAGCCAGGTCTGTTTCCATGACTATTCAGTCCTTGTGTTCTGTGCTGCAATGCTGCCATTTAGTATCAACTGCTATTATGGTTTTGTGATGCGGGCAGGACTGGGAAATAGACTGCGATTATCAATCCGTTATACATAGGCAATGGATGATGTTTGCTCACTAATCCGCACTGGGTTTGACCAGTGATCTCTCTATATACCATTAAAATAATCTGAGCCACAACTGCCTTGACTGATTTTGCTAAGGGTTCCAGTCGACCACCTGCGAAAGTAATGGGCAATTTACATGCTCTGTTCTTGCAAGTATGAAAATTCTGGCATTTCAAGAGCTACACAGTTTCAATATACAGGTCAATTTGCATTAGCAGGAAAGGAGACATTCTACAGTACTAGTAAAAAAATAAAAAGGTTAAAACAGATTCTGAGGCTATTTGCCCTCCCACCTTAACAGGACGGCTTCTGCCATGAAGATAACACAGCAAACATCAAAATTATTGCTTGGGTGTGTGGGGGGGTGTGTGGGGTGGGGTGGGGAGAAGAACTTGTGAAAGTTTACCTGATGAGCAAGCTTGATTTTCTAGAGAATGTCATTTCATGTCAATTAAGTTGTTCTTTGAGATGGGAATATAGCCCTTAATATGCATAATATTTTTTTTTGTCCATGCTGTCCCTGACTGTTCTCTCTTCCTTGTTCTCAACCTCTGTGATGTTTTATGTTAAAAAATGTGGTTCTGAAAAGAGGCTCTGTAATAATGGCATATCCTTACATAGCAGATCTGATACCTTTGCATATTGAGAGTCAGATTCACTTTAGTCACAAAAGAAAAAAGTGTGAACATTTGCTGCTATTGTCCGGGTTATATAACCAATTCAGTTGTGGAAGAGAGATGGGAACTTTTTCTGACTTTTGCCTCATCAACAGGTTAGTTCATTAGATGCTATTTGCAGATGCACAGTGAGACCTGCAAAGTCTTAAATTTATACCCTAAATTTTACACCTCTGCAACCTTACTGAAGCAATATGGTTCACAAGTATAGCAGCATAATTTGAGCACAGTGAGGTTGCATAGATGTAACTAGGCAGCATTTGGCTTACAGAACTATTATTTCCTCGTAACGCATGAGACAGAAAGAAGACACCTGGACTTTCAGATACCATATGAAGTTTGCAGGGCTTTCAGTTATTAAACAAATTTACTTTTAAATTGAGCATATTCTATATGAAATATTTGACATATAATAAACATGGAGCCCCGTATTATTTCCACAAAATCACTTAAGCTGGGATTTCTCACCTACACTCACTTTAAGACAACGGCAAGACTCCCATTTACTTTAGGGAGGCAGGATTTCACCTAGATCTGCAATTTAAGTGTCACTGAGGCTCAGAGCATATTCAGAACTATTTTCTTTCCATTCTTTCATTCCTACTGAAACTTAATTAAAGCAAAAGCTCTTTAAAAAGAGGTCACATCAGTGTTCAGTTCACGCCCCTTCCTTTCTCCATCTCTCCAACTGAAGCACATAAGTCTGATCCATTTTGTTTTCCCATCAAGCATTTAAGAAATCAAAATCAGAGATTATTAGTATGTTATGATCCTGCTCTGCCTTTAAAAAAAAACAAACAGCTTTTCGAGCGCTCATGCTTGGCAGACTATAAACACGATTATGCTGCTGCTTCATTGAGAGAGTAGAATATTCTTCAAACTAAATTTGGATGTGATTTAGTGAAAGGTTCTGTCTTGGCAGCCCTGCATATTAACCCCTTGAATACAGTCATAAAGCAGTTCCTGCATGGGGTACAGGGGAAGCTTCATCATGCTGCTGTGCCCAAGGACTGCAGCATTGTTCTAATGATGAGAATTGTTCCGTGTCTATGTCCCCTTGGCTTTTTGCTGGGATTGCCAGCAAGGAAGCCAACTATGATGATGTTTTTTATTAATGGACAGGAAACCACCAACCTATTTCTTGAACAGAGATTAAAGAAAGCCTCCCACATCCTGCCCTGACAATAGTCTTCAACTCTGTTCTGGAGAGATTGTCTCTTGGGGAGAGAAGACAATTCTGGTCCTTTGTCCCCTCTGTTATTTCTCCCCAGCAATGACAATTGTGCTTAATTATTTTGTGATGTGGTCACCTGTCTTGTACGAAAGGAGACAACTAACTTATTCTACATGGACTGCTTAACAGCCATCAAATAGTAATTACTTTTGTTTTTTTTTATTGAGTAGTTTCCACTCCCAGGCCCTAGTGCAGCACAGAAGTAATGGCTATTGTCCAAAAGCCCCACCCCTCCACTTCATGGTATTTGCATTTATTAAAACAAAGCCCAAAGACAGGATTGTAATTAAAAATCCCAATTTTAGATACCATTTCCCCAAAGCCGCGTGGCCTGGCTATTTCTCCCAGAAGAAACTTCTATCCCTCTTCTAGCTTTCACTTGCCTCAGAGAGACCTTCAGCCTTTGATGCTCCAGACCTGGAGCTAACAAGTCCAGCTGGGTCTAAATGTTGGGGTAAAACAGCAGGATAAGTTGGTACCCCTGAAGAGAGTCCTGTAGCCTGACTTTGTGTGGTACTTAATTTCTTATCTACTATGGACAAAACATAGAAATTTTGGAACCTACATTAGGCACCTAAATCTATAAAGAATTTTGTTAGGTCAGAAGTTTAATTTTACATTTTCACACACATCTGCATTTCCTGTTTCCATCCAATAGCAGAAGTGGAAATATTGAAGTACCATGGGAAAAGAACATGCTTCCAGGGATTTTGGCCCAGACAAAATCAGTGATACTGGACATCTCAAGTGCAAGCTGGGTAATAGGAGATTTTCTAGTCCAATTCAGATATGGTGAGTGTCATGTACCCCCAAACAGACCCAACTCAAGTTTTGATGTTTGAAAAAAATCAGTTTACTAATTTATGTTTAAAATTTTAATGTGCCTTGAAATTACCTGATTTTGATCAGGATCTTAGATAAATACATAATCTGCTGAAAAAACAAACCCTATTCTTACATTTTCAGCCTCATTTATAACAGATCTCAAAACATTTTGATAAGCAGCTAAATTTTTGGATGTTTGAAGATTTTTAATAAAAAAATTCATAAGTCACATCTCAGAATTTTTTTTGAGGCTCATCTATTACCTGCAATTTCTAAATGAAACAAGTTTGGGTAATCTTATACAATCTCTAGGATGCTTATCCAAATGTCCATACTTAAATTTTGTCATTCACTAATTACATACTTTCCCTTTGTCAAAGATCCTTCAATATTGCTGGTTCCCTATGCTTTTTTCTAATCTCTATCCCTTCAACCCACTGGCTACTGAGCCTATTAATTTGTACTCTAATCCATGGTGTCTGAGAGACAGAAAAAATAAGAGACAAATTACCCTGGTGGCTCTGTCCACCAGTTTGGGAACAAAACAGTCAGCCACACCCAACTCTGTTTCATCCTTCTTTGCAGGCTCTTCTTTCCTTCTGCCACATAAATGCAAAACATATAGAACAAAAGTGAGAGTCCTGACCTGGAGTGATACTACAGGGTCCTCTATCTTTGAGAAGCTCAAAGTTCACAGCCCTCACGGGGACCACAGAGCCAGCTGACGTGTTCTGTTACCCCTCTCTCTCAGGGAAGTGAGTATTTTTGTCTCTCTTAGACGTCTCTCTCTTACCAAGGTGGGTCCTCAAGTATAGCTTCCAGCTGGGAATCAGAGCCCATCATTATCTGCTGCTTAGCTGGATCCACTGATTCCCAACAGCTGCCTGCTACGCTTCCCCTCAGGGCTTTCTGCTCCCTGGCTGGACCATCCTGCTACAGGCAAGAATTCCTTTTTGGTTTGATATAGAAAAACACACCAAAATACACTGAACTAATGAGGCTGGGGTAGCCATTTCTAATGGTGGCCTAAATGTCTTTCCACTATTACTAAAGCTTAAGTTTTGGTATTTGCACTATCTGCAGGCACAGTTCCTCAGTGTTCAAGGCTCTTTAATGCCATTCCACTGCACAGGGTAACTAAACAATGTGTGGAGCCTACACAGGGTTGTGTGCTGTCTCTCTGCTCAGTGGACAGTAGCAGCTTTGGGGGAATGACTCAGCATCCATTCCTCCTTCCCTGCAGAGCAGGAGGGGAGAGGTACAAGTTATGGGGAGCTGTTGCCATTCTGTGCCCCCCACACCTCCGATCTGATAGGCTTTCCCAGTGCACAGCCTGTTTACTTGTGCTGCATGCTTGGGATAGGATTAAAGCCTTTAGTTTAACCCTTAGTTTCTTTCAGCCAAATTCTGTCCCAGGATATATGTACGTGGATGCCTCCCATTGATTTTAATGGGAACTTCAGCCTACATCCAAAATGCAGAATTTGGATCTAACTTAGTACACTGAGCAGACCTACATATGAAATTGGGAGTTGTTTGGATAGGTTTGATTTTCCGTGGTGATAATTATTACTAAAAGCCTAAATAATTCCCAGGTTTAAAAGTTACGCTTTACAAAGTTAATTACTGTACATTGATTTCCCATTACTGTTGTCATTGATGTTGAAACTAGTTGCTAAATCTTGTCCTACCTTAAGTGCTACTATACAAGCATAGAAAATTCTGGTATTGGACCCTTTTGTAAGTCACTGAACTTGGCTGGGCTGGTGTCCCTTATCTTCTTGTAAAAGAGTGATCCTTACAAAGTGAATATATGAAAGTTATGGAGAAAAAAAATTGTTGCTTCCATTTCAAACAGTAGCTATTCAAATGCATTTAATGCCGTTATTGACCATGCTTTTTTCTCTTAAAGAAATTGCCAGCAATTGAAATAGATTAAGAACATAAGAATGGCCATACTGGGTCAGACCAAAGGTCCATCTAGTCCAGTATCCTGTCTACCGACAGTGGCCAATGCCAGGTCCCCCAAAGGGAGTGAACCTAACAGGTAATGATCAAGTGATCTCTCTCCTGCCATCCATCTTCACCCTCTGACAAACAGAGGCTAGAGACACCATTCCTTACCCATCCTGGCTAATAGCCATTAATGGACTTAACCGGATAAATTAACGGAGGTTCTCTTTTAAACCCTGTTATATATATAGAGTCACTATAGTCCTAGCCTTCACAACCTCCTCAGGCAAGGAGTTCCACAGATTGACTGTGCACCGAGTGAAGAAGAACTTCCTTTTATTTGTTTTAAACCTGCTACCCATTAATTTCAGTTGGTGGCCCCTAGTTCTTATATTATGGGAACAAGTAAATAATTTTTTCTTATTCACTTTCTCCACACCACTCATGATTTTATATACCTCTATCATATCCCCCCTTAGTCTCCTCTCTTCCAAGCTGAAAAGTCCTAGCCTCTTTAATCTCTCCTCATATGGGACCCGTTCCAAACCCCTAATCATTTTAGTTGCCCTTCTCTGAACCTTTTCTAATGCCAGTATATCTTTTTTGAGAGGAGGGGACACCATGGATTTATATAAGGGCAATAAGATATTCTCCATCTTATTCTTTATCCCCTTTTTAATGATTCCTAACATCCCGTTTGCTTTTTTGACTGCCGCTGCACACTACGTTGACGTCTTCAGAGAATTATCCACGATGACTCCAAGATCTTTCTCCTGATTAGTTGTAGCTAAATTAGCCCCCATCATATTGTATGTATAGTTGGGGTTATTTTTTCCATTGTGCATTACTTTACATTTATCCACATTAAATTTAATTTGCCATTTTGTTGCCCAATCACTTAGTCTGGTGAGATCTTTTTGAAGTTCTTCACAGTCTGCTTTGGTCTTAACTATCTTGAACAGTTTAGTTTCATCTGCAAACTTTTCCACCTCACCAGTGTTCCCTCTAATTTTTGACAGGCCATGTGCGCAAAAAATTTCTTCTGTGCAAATTGTTGAGCTTCTGTGCAAATTTTTGTGTGCGCAGTGTTTCGCTGTGTGCTCGCGGTTTAGGATCTGTGTGTGCATGCACACGTGCACAGCTTAGAGGGAACAGTGACCTCACTGTTTACCCCTTTCTCCATATCATTTATGAATAAGTTGAATAGGACTGGTCCTAGGACTGACCCTGGGGGAACATTACTAGTTACCCTCCTTCATTCTGAAAATTTACCATTTATTCCTACCCTTTGTTCCCTGTCTTTTAACCAGTTCTCAATCCATGAAAGGATCTTCCCTCTTATCCCATGACAACTTAATTTACATAAGACCCTTTGGTGAGGGACCTTGTCAAAGACTTTCTGGAAATCTAAGTATTGAATTAACATTGTTAGCTTTTAAACCAATGCACATAGACCGCTCTTATGGTTTTAGTTTTATAATTATTATTAATCATGTTTATTATGGCAGTGCCTAAGAATGGGGCCCCACTGTGGTACAGACACAGAATCCCGAAGAGCTTACAGTTGAAACAGACAAGACAGACACAGGGTGGGCCAAGGTATATGACAGAGTGAAGAATGTGATTGGCAAGATGGGGATTTGGACTGATCCACATGATGAATGGCTCAGCATTCAAGTCATTTATTTTTATACTATACTAATACAACAATAACCTCAATGAGTTCTAATTAAAATGTTACTGTGGTCTGATGGAATAATATTTACCCAAATGGATTCCAGACCCTAATGCTGACTGATTTCTAATCATTCGCACAACAATAATAATAAAATACTGTTCACAATCTCTCTACTGGCTAATGAGAAGGATGTTATTATGCAGTCTCTACTGTCTGCATCCAGAAATAATCAGTGTAAAAATTACTAGAAACTTAACTGAAAATGGTTATCCAATGAAGAGTTCCAATCTGCAACTCTACATTTAATTAAGTGCATATTAAGTGTTTTTTCCCCCGCCAACTATGTTCTTGTTGCAAGTTGGGAACAGTTTAAATACCTTTCACTATAAAATTAAAGAATTTATCCTAGCATAAATTTGTGGGTGTGTATGTGGGTGGGAGTTGGAGATAGAGGGGAGGGAATAATTCATTCCCCTTATAGGTAAGTGAGAATAATCAGCCAAAACACCAAGTATTGGAAGAGTTAGTACCACCATACTGAATACTAAGATGGGTGAAATCAGAAAGTTAATTAGAAAGCATCTAAAAACAATAGTAAAGAAATTGAAATCCATAGAATCAGCATGAAAGCTGCTTACATAAACCATATCGGGGTCACTGAAAGTATGCATAGCTCACTGTGCAGCCAGGAGAGCTTTCTAATAAGAGATTACAAGAGGGTAAGGATAGTCTCCAGTTTTGAAGATCCCATCTGCATAATGCAGCATAAAAGCATAGCCCCTCAGTCAGTAGTGCACAAACATAACCTCCTATGGATGAGAGATAGGCAGTGACGTCTTGTGAAGAACAGACTTAGCCCAACATGGAACTATCAAACTAGAGAATAGCATTAACAGCCCTGCTGACAACAGGGAGGAATTTGGAGTAGAACTTATGATCAACTTAACACTCATGGTCTCTTAAATTGGATGATTTTTACCAGCAACGCTGTAGCCTGGAAACTATGAGAGTGACTGCTATCGTGAGGGTTAAGCACTTGGGGTCGTAACAATACATGGGATTTCTGAGAGTTTTGAAGTGTTGGTCAGCAGTGTGCTGTGTGCACTTCTCTTCATCCTAGATACGGAGTTAATTAGCAGGAGAAAAAACCCTGTGCAGAGACAGAGAAAACAACTATGCGCTGAAGATATGGCCCTTTTTAGTCTGACTACAAATAAGGTATCAGAATGTGAATGTGTTTGAAGATCGTGGTTTGAAGGCAAACACAAAGAAAACTGAAGTATGCAAGTAGGGAAGACAGAAGAAGAGCTGTTGAAGTTCCAGGAAAGAAGCTGACTCAGAAGAAAGAATTAATGTACTTGGGAAGTACACTTAGTGCCATCAGAGATAATCGAAGAACTGAAACAGTACCACTCACTGTGCCTAGGTGGCAGTGAAAAGGGTAGCAGGAGTTCTGTGGGACTGGCCATTAAGTAACAAACAAAGGAACAGTGTCTTACAGAGACGGAAAAAACATACGTGTAGTAGAAAATAATATATGGAGGAGAACGGCAGGCAAGTGGAGTTAGACCATCAGGTTGGATTGTTATGATCTGCTTCAACTGCCTTCTTTCTATGCCATACAAAATTCTTTTCTACTGCTGTTTTGGATCAGAAGGATTAAAAGCAAAATTGGAAGCAGACTTATGTTAATGCAAAATTTTCAGAAGAATGAGGCAAACTAGGTAACCAAAGAAAAATGTCATTACTTCACACAGTGTTTGTTTCCAATTATAGCGTTTCCTCAGTGAAATCAGATGGCTTTATTGTATGTATTAAAATACATGGAGGAAGCTGTCTCCAATTAGCATTCTTTCACTATTAGTAAGGTTTGATTGTTAGCTCCTCTGGGCAGGGACTTTGTCTTCATATGTACAGTGTCTATTACAATGGGGCCCAATACTAGTTGGTGACTTTTTGAACTGTGGCTATATAAATATTAAATAATACTAATTAGACTGTTTACAATAATGTGTTATTTGCTGAGATTCTCATTAGCAGAGTAATTTGCCAATGGAGATATACTTAGGAAAGAACATCATAGTGAAATACAATACATTATGCATTACTTTTCTGCAAAATTGCTATCAACACATAGAGCCAGATCTCCAACTGGTACAAATCTGTGTGGCAACACTGAATGGACAGATGCTGATTTTCACCTATTGAGAATATGATCCCATAGTATTTTCTTCCACTTGTAGTAAACTATCGCAAAAGGGAGTTTTGTGGTGGTGGTGGTCTCCCAACCACCACTCTTTTTCCCCTAAGAAAATATAAGCCCTCAAAGAAAAATCCAGGCTCAGGATTCCAAAACAGAAACTCAAAACATAAAAGAACACAAATGTCATTAGCTCAATGCTCTTCTCTATTATTTAAATAACAAGGACTCTCTTTTGCAAGATACTCTGTCTCTGACTCATCAAAGCACTTAAGCATGGCTTTAACTTTATTCTCATTTACATACATAGATATAGATAAAAGGAATAAATATACCTGTAGAAAAATGTACACAGTTTACAGGAGTCTATTTTGTATTTCACTTTTAAAAATCAAGGTAATATGACATTTCTGATTAAAGGATTTTTATATACTACAGATCCCATGACTATTATGGAAGAAGATGTACTCACAGCCCTAAACTTTCTACAAGTGAAAAATGCTTCTAAAGTTAAAAATTAGTACAATTTAAATGCATGCTGAGGATTATAACCTTTAGATGATGCTATTTATACAAATATCAGCTCTTTCCAGAGAACAAATGACGTGATACTGATAACCATAATTGCCATTAACACTAATGAGCAATGGCAACCTTGGAGCTACTGCAAGCAGATCACTGATTAGCTTCATGCAGCAATTTTGGCCTCTTAATGTTTCCTTTCTCATTTCTTTAGCACATTTGTGTAACTCCAGTTAGTATACATTAAGACTACTGGGAAAGAAATGGGTTTTTATGAATGGACTAGCTATAGCTTGCATCGTTAAAATAATCTGGCACACTGATCAGGTGGCTATCAAGCTATCTTGTAGGATTCCTTTTTCTTCTTTCCCCTCAAAATAGATGTATTTGTTCAGCATATTGTAAAGCACTCAACCTTGCATGCATATCCCCCCCCCCCACCCATTAAAATAAACTGCTTCACATATTATAATTTACAGATCAACAACCCTGGCTCTTTTGATATCTCATCCTGGATTGCGTGGCTGGTATTTTATATATAACCCCCTCCCAAAGAGATATATATGTAACCCTTCTGCCCGTCAGAGTTGGCAGCAACAAGGGCCGGGTTCAGTATCTAGGGATCCATTCCAATAACACAACGCAAAACTGGCTCGAGCCTCCACCCAGTGACCTGGGACAAATATATACCACCCCCCGGGGGCCTCCAAGAGGCAATACTTCCCCTCTCGCAAGCACAGAGTCTGAGTGTAGCAAAAAGCCTTTTAATAACAGAGAGAAACAATGTGGCATTATGTTGGGGAACCACAACCAACAGGATTCATAACACAACCCATGAGCAAAAACCCACCCCAAGCAAATTGGGGCATGCCCTTTCCCTTTGGGTGATTTGGGGTTGCTAGACTCAAGAACCAAAGTCCCAAAAGTCCAATGATCCAAAAGTCTCTGTCCCTGGTCAGGGCAGTCCCACAAGTTCGAAAGTTTATCTGCAGAGCTTTACCTCCCAACCTGGGTGGAGATGGGGAAAGAGAGAGGTAAGGGGCACCTTACATGATCTGAAGTTGACTGCCCCGCAGCTCCACAGGGCTTCGCTCCGCTCCGCTCGACCAGCCGCCCCATGAACTGCTTCGCTCAGCTCCGCTCCGTGGCCTGCAAGCAGCTCCCGCCATCCCATGAACTGCTCCACCAGCCGGTCCACGAACTGCTCCACTCCGCATCCCACAAGCAGCTCCCGCGGTCCCATGAACTGCTCCACCAGCCAGTCCACAAGGCACTCCAGCCATCCCACAAACTGCTCCACAATATATCTTCAGGCTCCCCCACTACTTAACATAACGCTCAGTGATTTCAGCTCTTAGTCAGTTCAGCTCTTTTGTGACTTCAGCTTGTAGTAGAGGAGCCTCACTGCTAGTCCACCATTAGCCCAATGTGAGCTCAGCAGCCTTTAACTAGACTTCTCACAGAATCAAAATTAGCTCTGATATTCCACAGTAGAGAGAGGAGGAAGTGCAATTCACATGTAAGGTCCTCACCAGGGGGCCCATGCCACCAAGTATTAATACCTATCCCCAGTCTTTCTTAATTCACAGAGTTTTGGAACCCATGACCCTTGCCTAGCGAGTGCTACTTAGTTGATGGCAAGTCCCTCCATCATAACAAAAGGCCAAGTACAGTTCCAAGCACAGTTCCCATAATCAGGGTAATAACAATTTATTCTTCCTGCCCCAATAACAGAGACACTGGGGATCCCACAACAGCCAAAGTGACCACTTGGGCAGCTATGGCCTCATTCTAGGCGGGGTGGGTGTGCCTATGCAAATGAGATCGGCCCCTGAAGTTCTTTTCCACAACTTGCCAGACCTCACCACCGGGTGTCAGGGTGGAGCTCATCCTGACTCTGCTTACATCTATTTAGCATGTTATTACCCTTAAAACCTATATGAATAATGCATCTGTCCTCAGGTTTAAAAGGTAATCAAGAAATAATGTCTTAAGATTTCTGTTTTATGGTACTCTTTAAGAACAGTGGTGATACGTATAGTTATGAGTCAACCCAGAGGAGAGCAGAGGGTGATTCAGCCCAGAGGTACTTGATGTGTGTAAGTGTCACAGCACCTGATCCAGTTGCTGTTATCTTCAACAGGAGTTGGATCAGGCCAATATCTAGCCAAAAGGAATCAGGTGCAATATTGCAGGTGTTAACTAAAATGTGTTCACAGGTATTCAGTAATCGGAAGTTATCATCTAGTCACAGCTTACTGCCTTTCGTCAAACAAATTGGTTGTCTCAGAATAGTTCCTATTAAATAGATGACATATCCACAAATCCACTTTCACAGTGGGCACTAATTGACATTCTTGATGGCAATCTTAGCTGAGAGGCAAAGGACTGGCTGGGCTAACTCTCAACGATAAAAGTGGTCCTAGCAGCATGGGACTGAGGCACATTGGCCCATGCTTTAGCTTCACTGTATCAAAGAACACCACTTCATTTTCCAGGTATTGTCAACGTGGCCATTTTCATGACTACTAAAAAAATGCAAGGACACGTAATGTTCTCCCCATCCTGTTTTAAATGAATAATTGAAAACACTGATATTTGCAGACCATTTAAACAAAAAAATGAAAGTTTATTTCTATCAGTCACCTCTTACCACGGCCCATATCATCTCAGGTGTCAAACATCTATAAAGATCAGTGACATAAGCCATAAGGCCTGAAGTCATTCACAAATGTCAATGCCTTTCCTGAGGAAAAAGCAAAATAAAGTTTTAATTTAAAAAAATACCAAAGAACAGGGCTTGATTTCTGACCTCTATTTGCGCACCTGCAGTCCCCATCACTAACCCCTGCACAATGCAGTTGTTAAGTTTTGGACCCATTTAGATTGTACCTTAGATTTTTGTTCCTCCGGTACTGCAGACCTAACAGGCAGTCCAGTTCCTCCATTGATTATAATCACTTACTAGTTGTGGTAATTCTTCCCAGGTGATGCCAATTCTTTCAGTATCCTCTGCCACTCTATCAGCTCTTCCTTGCTCTACCTCACTTTCTTTCCTCCCCCAGCAATGCAGTTCAATGCTTGCTTAGCATGTCACCCATCTTCCATATGGTGTACATGTGCCAATCACCTGTGCCTTCTTTGATATTTTCAAACATGTCCCACTGTATCAGTTCCCTTATTCCTGCATTTGTTTTGTCTTTTCATGAAATGTGCAGTGTCTTCCTCAGCCATCTGCAGGCAGTTTCCAATTACTTTTTGTTAGCCATCATCATTGGTCAAGTCTATGCTCTATACAATAGCATTTTCAGTACAATCACATGGTGTGAAGACCTGTTTGACCAGATGATGTTCATCCTTCCAAAAGTGGCATTTGATTTTCCTAATCTCATATGAATCTCTTTATCACTGCCACCTTCAAAACTCATCATCCCTCCTTCCCCTGCCCCGATAGCAGAACTTTTACCAGTTCAATTTCTTTTCCACCTTTGTATCTCTTGTCCAATTTCCTACCTTCATAATCTTGGTTTTCTCTGAATTTACTGTCCATCCAATTCTTGCTGCTTCCTGTCTTATCTCTTATGTAAAGGCAAGCATTCATTGCATGTCAGTGAGTAAAGCAATGTTATCACCAAAGTCAAGATCACGCAACTTGTCTCCTCTAACCGATTTCAGATGATCCACCATGCCCTTTGTTGCCCACTTCATCACCCACTAGTGCAAAGAGAATTGGTGATAGTTAGCGATATTCCACAGGATCTCTCTGAGGACACTATTGACACTTCTTAAAGTTAATAAAGTTGATTAAGATGGGATTCTGCCGAGCAGTAGCTTTTTTCAATGCTCTATTGTAGAGTGAACATTTGTTCACAATATGATCTGCCTGGATGGAACCCAGCCTATTCTTCTTGCACTATTCCATATGCTGCCTTCTTCATTCAATTCAACATGATAGTAGCCAATATCTGCCCAGGACTGTTAGTAGTACAATACCTCTCCAGTTTGTGCACTGATACCATCTTTGTGGCACTTGCTCTTTCACCCATATTTCATTAGAGTTTTGCTAGCTGCTCAATAAATCATTTTCGCCTCCTGCCTATAGTACTTCTGCTTGAACTCCTTCAACCCCAGGAGCCTTCCCCTGTTTGAGGCCTTTGATGTCTGCATTAGTTTCATCAGGTGTTATTAGTTCCTCTTCTATTTCAACTTAGCACTGGCATTTCTCTTGAACCTGTGCATGATAGTCAGCCTTGGACAGTTTAATATGGAATAGAAATATTCTTTCCATCTGGCTTGTTCTTTATTCACTTTCAACATCTATCCATGAGAATCCCTGAGCTCTGACGGTCTGGTTCTTCCTGAGAAGTCTCTCTCTATTCTTCTGAGTTGCCTGAAATCTTCCTAGTGTGCTGATGCTTCTGCCTCTACAGCCTTCTCCTGAACCCAGGCATCTCTATCTTGCTTACTGTCTACCTTCATTTCTTTGTCCTTTTCTCTGCAACTTATATCCATGTTGAAGAGTTCTGCCCATGTCTTGTACTGTTCCTTTTCTGCCTTCAGAGCTTTCTGCCTGTCAATCACTGCCCACATTCCAAATGTAATCTATGCCTCTTTTCTTCCACCTTCTTTGGTGGCCTACTAGCTCCTCTGCTGTCTTGACTACCATCCTCTTCCAGTTTGATCATGTGTCTTTCATCAGCCTGGTCCTGTAAAATACTGGAATGGTTGCAAAGTGATCTGCATTTCTTTGTCCTTGAACTTCTCTATTGCTATTATACTTTTTGTCCATCTTTGTGATTTTTTTTTTAGTTTAAATCTTCATGTGGCCACTAAAAGATAATGATCTGAGCCAACATTTGGTCCTCTGCTAATTCTGATATCCCTCAAAGAAGATGCCCATCTTTTAGACATACACATATTCTAGTTAATAGTCACCTTGTCAGGTGAACTTCATGTGAACTTGTGAATAGTCTTGTGCTAGATGAGACTACCTCCTAAAGCGGTTTCAAACAGACATTCAAGACCTATTTGCCATTGTCACTTTGAATGCCTTCTGCTGCACCCATGATTTATTCCCAGCCAGTAGACTTCTTACTGAGTTGTGCACTGAAATCACTTATCAACTTGATGTCATGTTTTGGCACATCAGCCAGTACTTGCGGCATCTGCTTGTAGAATGTATCCTTTTCACTGTTGACAGATGAGTTTGTTGGCGCATAAAGTTGGATTATTGTATGCTTGATGAGTCTTGTTTGCAGCCTGGCTGCTGTTCTTCAGTCAATTATCCCAAGCCATCAGGGTCTTCTGTATGATGTTATCCAGCATAAGCTGCTTTCATCTGTTTTTCCTCCTCAGTACAAGACTATAGCACCATCTTGCCACTCTCTGCCCATTTAATCTCACTGACACCAAGTATGTTCAGATAGTAATTTTTCATTTCTCATGTATCTGTGCCAGCTTTCCCGTAATATACAAAGTATGCTATTCTTACTACAGATTTGGTCATCAGGCTTTGATGTCTTGAGATCTCAGCTTCCTTTCAGCTTTCACTGAGATCTGTCATAGTTGGGTTTTGAATTCCATTTGCACTTACCATCCCCAATGTTCGGTTTAACTGTTGCTGTAGCAGTAAGATTTTACCTGAATGGGTTGTAAACACAACTGCAGAACCCTTCTTTTATCTTGCTTGAGACTGGCACCATTGCAAAACCCATTTGACTAAATCAAAATTTTCATTTTACCAAATAGGTGTTTTGATCTTGCAACATTCTATTACCTATGCATGCAAGTGGTAGAATCTAGGAGTAGCATATACAGTTGTAAGTGATGGGAAACAGTACATGGAGATGTGTATTTGAAAACTTGTGTATGCATAAATAGAGGTCAGGTTCAGGTCTCACTGAAAATTAAGGCCTAGCATTAGAATTTTCAATGAGGTTTAAGGATTTGAGGCCTCATTTTTAGTGAGAGATTAGCACCTAACTCCCTCTAAATTAATAAGGAAGTGTTTAGGGACAAGTCTTCTAAAGAATGTGTCTTCCTTCTGTACATTTTGTTTTGGTATGTTTTCCCCACAGAATGCCACTCCCATGGAAATGTAGGGCCTAGCTTTCAGCAGAGGCCTCAATTTGTATTATTAGTGTCAATGTCTCCGGCAATAGAATCCATTTATTTTAGTCCTGGGTACTGAATCTCTTGTTTTGGAGACATGAGAGAGTCATCAGAACTTCCACACAAAAAATGTAGTCACCACAAAGACTGCCTTATACTTGAACTAATGAAAATATTAAGATCTATATTTATGGCAATAATATGTATTAGCCTAATAAGCATGCAATCAAAATTTTGATTGAGTGAAATGCTACAAAAGTGCTTTTAACTACTTTATTTTCAGACTCTAGGATTCTCTGTTACAGCACCAGCCTACACACTGTCTCATCGTTGCAAAATAATTATCTTGGATCTAACTTGCTGATTAAATGAGCTACTAAAAAGTCTTGACACCAGACATACCTGCAGTCTGTTTCTTCATAACCACTTTGTTCTGCAGCACACTCCATTGGCTGATGCAAATAATAAAATGTGCCCTAGCTCTGATGGATGTGTTTTGTTTAGCATTCTAAGATGAGTTAATTCTATATCCAAAGGCAAATGCAGATGAGCAGACCTGGAAGAGATTAGGAAAGGGGAGAAGGTCATAACAATCCAAAAGTTACAATATCCACCCCCCTTTTTTTTAAAACAAAATGCTATAAAATACTTTACTGTGAGAACCAGAATAGGAAGTGAATGCTGTAGGGAGCTACATATAAGCAGAAAGGGAAATTAGGTGTTTGAAGAAAGAATAAGAACAAGAAGCTGACATTTAAATGCCATAAAGACAAAGTAAAAAAAGAAAAGGAGTGCTAGTGGCACCTTAGAGACTAACCAATTTATTTGAGCATAAGCTTTTGTGAGCTACAGCTCACTTCATCGGATGCGAAAGCTTATGCTCAAACAAATTGGTTAGTCTCTAAGGTGCCACTAGTACTCCTTTTCTTTTTGCGAATACAGACTAACACGGCTGCTACTCTGAAAGACAAAGTAAATATTCTTGTTGACTACAGTAGTTACGTTGAAGGAAGGTGAAAGGAATGGGTAGGTTCTATAACGTTTTAAGTTAAAAGCAAACAGGAAGGTTTCAAGATGAGATCTGAAGAGAGGAATGATCCAGTGCCTTAAAGGGAAGGAGAAAGATCCAGATAGGTGCACAATTGGAAGAACAACCCCAAAGAGGTGGAGAGGGCTGGACATATTGGAGAAATGGAATGACTGGCCCAAATGGTTCAAAGGGGCCATTGTGTCTCTGCACAGGAGGCTTTGGGGACCTCCCCTTATTCTTGGACTTAGATTTGTTCTTGCTGGACTGATGTCCCCTGGTAAGATCATTCAGAGGCTTTACAATTGTAGCATAGTTTTTCACAAACCTGCGGTAGTAGCCACTAAACCCAAGAGAGGCCTTGAGTTCTCTGTAGTTACTTGGACGTGGCCATGTAGTGAGTGCTTCTATTTTATCAGGATCAGTACTCACACCCTCTTGGGACACGATGTGACCCACATACTTCACTGAGGTTCTTCAGAACTGGCATTTGTCAATTGAAAGCTTTAGACCATAATCCTCCAACCTATCAAGCACTTTAAGAAGTCTTTCTTCATGCTCCTCTAAGGTTCTTCCAAACACAATCAGGTCATCCAAATAAACTAACACTTGCAGTAAATTCATGTCTCCCACAACTTTCTCCATGAGAGGTTGAAAGGTGGCAGGTGCTCCAGAAATCCCTTGGGGCATGCGTTCGAACTGATAAAACCCTAATGGGCAGATGAAGGCTGTCTTCTCCTTATCTTCTTCTCCCAGAGGGATCTGGTAGTATCCACTTCGAAGATCCAACACAGAGAGCCACTGGCTTCCCAGCAAACAGTCTAAGGCATCTTGCACTCGAGGCATAGTGTACTGGTCGACCACAGTACGGCTGTTTAGGGTGCGGTAGTCAATACACATCCGGATTTTCCCATTCTTTTTACGGACTACCACAATGGGTGAGGCGTATGTGCTGCGGGACTCTGTAATGATGCCATTCGCAGCCAGCTCCTGAAGATGATGTCGCACATCTTCCATCTCAGAGAGAGCAATCTTCCTAGATCTCTCCCTGAAAGGTTGAGAGTCATGTAGTCTGATATTGTGTTCTACTCCTTTTGCACATCCCACATCCCATTCATGCAGTGAGAACACCTTGGATCTTTCACAAAGTTTCTTCCTCAGGCGATCTTTCCACTCCTCGGACACTGGTGAATCTCCAAAGTCAAACTTTGCTGGGTCTATCGTCGGAACTTGAGTTTCACACTGGGGTTTTACAATTGACTTGGGCTCAAAGAGGTCTGCTATCTTTTGTCCTTGCTTCACAAAAATATCACAACTCGTTTCATTAGCAATCAGTATAGTCACCTCTTTCTGGGCTTCAGCAAGTAGGGTTATGACTTCACTAAGAACCAGCACTCCTTCAGGGAGCCCTCCCTCGGTCAGCTGCTCTACCACTGCTAATGTTCTCTTACTGCCTTTTAGGCAGGTACTCATGACAATCACCTCCTTTTCTGTCATTGCAGGCACCACTAAGGGGACCGGGCCTGCGTACCTCAATGCTCCCACCGGCAAATCAGGCATCACTCTTTTTGCGTCCTCAATTTTTCTGTAGGCTGCGGCACAATGTGTGTGTACCACCAAGGTATTCAGGTATTGGTCCCCTGCTCGCTGTCTGCAGTAATCTGCAAGTACCTTAAAGAGGCTGGAGTTGGTCCCTATTAGTACGGACACATCAGAGACACCTTTAGGGTCAGGGCATATTAAAGCTGCAGTGTCCACCTCCTCTCTTCCCTCAGCGATCTCTTCTGGGAATTCCAGGTGTACAATGACATACCCCCGATACGGGTATTCATCCATGCTGAGATCACACAGGCCAAGTCCTGTCAAGGGCTGTATAGGCAGATACGTAAGCATCTGCTGGTAGAAAGACTGGAATATGATAGTCACTTGGGATCCCGTGTCAAGCACTGCTCTACATTCTGTCCCTTCAACCTTTACAGTGACCTCTGCTTGAGGTCCTATCAATCCTGGTGGGATTCGGGTGGCATGGTTCTTCGCAGGGGAGCCTCCAAACCCTGCAGGCCTAGGCGGCTCCCTTCCCAGGCCCTGGGGCCGTTTTCCGATTTTCCCCAGGTGGTCCTCAGCTTTTGGTATACTAGCGGGGGATTCTCTGCATTCTGACACCTGGCAGCAATGTGCCCATCCTGGCCACACCGGTAGCAGAAGGAGGATTGCCCTTTCCCGTGTTGCTGGGGTGGGGCAGAGGTTCTAAATGTAGTCTTCTGGACTGTGGTAACGGGGGGCTCCTTGTACCCTGAAGTCTTTGCTGAATCGATGGTATTCTTTAGTTCAGCCACTTTCTGTGTCAGGACCTGCACTCATTGGGTAAGTTCCTCTTGAGGATTCACCATCAGCACCTTGGGCGTTCGTATGGATGTTATGGCAGTTGCCTGGTGTGGCTGAACCTCCCAAACCTCACTAGCTGCCTGCCTCTCTTCCTCCTCTCGGACCTCTTTTATCAGTCGAGAGTAACCCGGTGGATTGTCTTGGCACTCCCTTAATCGAATGTGGAGAAGGATTGGGTTCTGATATTGAATTTCCCTCACAATCTGAGCCAATTTAGTCCGGTCCATTTGTTCAACTGCTACTGCTCCCCTCATGATGGCTTTCTGTAATAATTTCTCCAACCTCTGTATATAGGCAGAAACTTTCTCTCCCTTTTGTTGCCTGGCATTGAGGAACTTGCAATAAACATCCTCTGAGCCCTCGGTTCTCCCAAAGGCATGATCAAGGGCCTCTAGGCAGTCCTTTACCTTGACCCCAGGGTTACTGAGCTTCAGGGTGCGAATCACATCTAGGGCTGGCCCCCTGAGGCACTCTACTAGTCGCCTTCTCTTTTCAGCTTCAGGTACTGCCCACTCCTGCAGCATTTCAGTGGTGTGTTCCAGCCAGGGTTCAAATGCTTCCTCCCCAGTTATTGGGGTGGGACCCCCAGAAAACAACGTCAGTTTATGATAGGGGCTTGACTCAGGGTGGGGTGGCACAACCTTCTCTAATGCTTGCCCCAAAGCCTTCACCCACTCATCAGGTGATGGAGCAGCCTCCTGGGGTGGGACTTCTGGGTCAAGGCCCAACAGACCCGGCATATCAGCCAAGGTCTTCCCCTCTTTCCCCAAAAAGGCCGACATTTTCTTTAAAAACTCCACTTCAGAGGCAGGGGCTGGTGAGGGCTGGCTCCCAGTAGTTATTACCTTCCACTCACCATCTTCCACTGCTATCGTGCCTGGAACCTGTAGAGGGTCCACAGCCGACGACAGCTCACACGGTACAGCAAAATCTCCATCCTCCCTTACAAACATGCTCCCACGCATTTTACACTTACTCAGGTACTCAGTGGATGCCCTTAAGGCAGGCTCTATTGAGCCTTCATCGAACGCCTCCGGCACCCCGGTCACCAGGACACAGTTCCTAGGGTTAATATTCATCCCCCTGCACCAATCCTCTAGCAAGTGTAGGGCCATTATACAAACTGTAATTTCTTTCCCAAATATAACAGATCAAAACAACAACAACCAGATTTTGGGTTTTCCCAATTTAATGACTCACCTAAGATGTGCTTGCGAGGGGTACTGACCCAGTCTTATCCCGGACGAGCCCCCAAAAATGTAACCCTTCTGCCAGGCCAAGTTGATAGCAGTAAGGGCCGGGTTCAGTACACAGGGGTTCCCTCTCATCAAAGCAAATGCAAAACTGGCTTGAGCCCCCACCCAGTGACCTGGGAAAATCTTACACACCCCCTGGGCACCTCAAAGAGGCAATACTTCCCCTCTCGCAAGCACAGAGTCTCGGTGTAGCAGAGAATCTTTAATAACATGAGGTAAACAACATCAGCATTAAATTGGGGAAACACCAGAACTAGTGTTCATTAACCAAACCATGAGCAAAGACCCACCCCAGCAAAGTGGGCCACATCCTTTCCCTCGGGTTCTTGAGTCCCAGAACCCAAACATCTCTTGAGTCCAGCAATCCACAAATCACCCAAAGTCCAAAAAGTCCAGCCCAGAGTTCAAAAGTTCATCTGCATAGTGTTACTCCCCAGTCTGGCTAAAATGTGCCTGTGTGTGGGGAAAGAGGTAAGGGGCACCTTACGTGTCCTGAAGCTGACTGCCCCACAGGGCTCCGCTCTGCCGTCTCACGAATGGCTCCTCTCTGCACAGCTTGCTATCTCACGAACAGCTCTGCTCTGCACAGCTCGCCTCGCTGTCTCACAAACACTCCGCCAGCCTATCCACAAATAGCACCACTGCACGCTAGACCTTCCGGCTCCCCACTACTTGACACAGCTCTCAGTGATTTCAGCTCATAGTAGTGGGAGCCTTAGTGCTGGTGCACCATAAGGCCAAAGTGAATTCAGCACAGTACCTGTAGCAAGACTCTTAATAGACCCAAAATTAGCTCTGACATTTCACAGTAGAGAGAGACAGAGGTGCAATTGGTGTTTCAGGCCCTCACAAAGGGGCTCGCACCACCAAGTACTAATACCTGTCTCAAGTCTCTCTCAATTCACAGAGTTTTGGAACGCATGTCTCTTGCCTAGCGAGTGCTACTTAGTTGATGGTGAGTCCCTCCATCATAACAAAAGGCCAAGTACAGTTCCAAGCACAGTTCCCATAATCAGGGTAATAACAATTTATTCTTCCCGCCCCAATAACAGAGACAATGGGGATCCCTCAACAGCCAAAGTGACCATTTGGGCAGTTATGGCCTCATTCTAGGCGGGGTGGGTGTGCCTATGCAAATGAGATCGGCCCCTGAAGTTCTTTTCCACAACTTGCCACACCTCACCACCAGATGTCAGGGTGGAGCTCATCCTGACCCTGCTTACACTAGAAAGGAGAGATATAGAACTGCTCTTTAGGGATTTTGGTCAGGAATTCTGAAAGCACACAGGAGCAGCACATACTCCCCGTTTGTGGACCAATGAAGAGAGGGCAATGGCCATCTCTCCTCCCCACCTGAATCTCCCCTTTATGCTGCCCGTTGCTAGGAGCAGCCCCTGTGCTTTTAATGAAAGCCACATAAAGTGAACTCTTGCACCTTTTTTTGTGCAGGCCAGGCAGAATCTGGCTCTAGTTAAGTATCTGTGACTTAGAATACATATAAGGAGCAAGTCTACAGATTAAGAGGTTGCTATTTTTACACATTCATTCTTCAGAATAAACCTGCAATTTAACTAGTTCTGTTTCAGTTTCTGATTTCTCTTATGCTATGTCTACACTACGGAATTAGGTTGAATTCATAGAAGTCGGTTTTGTAGAAAGCGTTTTTATAAAGTCCATTGTGTGTGTCCCCACACAAATGCTCTAAGTGCATTTAGTCGGTGGAGTGCGTCCACAGGACAGAGGCAACCATCGACTTCCGGAGCGTTACACTGTGGGTAGCTGTTCCCATT
This sequence comes from Caretta caretta, assembly GCF_965140235.1. Taxonomy (NCBI): domain Eukaryota; kingdom Metazoa; phylum Chordata; order Testudines; family Cheloniidae; genus Caretta; species Caretta caretta. The sequence continues at coordinate 70,073,815 of NC_134212.1, read as the reverse complement.
TGAATTCTGGGTAGAAATCCCAATGCTTGATGGGGCAAAAACATTGTTACGGGTGGTTCTGGGTACATATCATCAGGCCCCCCCTTCCCTCCCTCCCTCCGTGAAAGCAACAGCAGACAATCATTTCACGTCTTTTTTCCTGGGTTACCCGTGCAGATACCAGACCACGGCAAGCATGGAGCCTGCTCAGCTCAATGTCACCGTATGTCTCCTGGGAGCAGACAGTGCAGCATGACTGGTAGCCATTGTCATCGTACTCCAGGGTGCTCTTAGGTCTTCTAGCCGACCTCAGTGAGGTTGGTCAGGGGCGCCTGGGTAAACATGGGAGTGACTCAGCCAGGTCATTTCCCTTTTAAGTTTCGTCTCATGGCGATTCAGTCCTGCCAGGAGTCCTACTGCACCGTCTTCTGCCGAGCACCCAGGAGATGACGATGGCCAGCAGTCGTACTGCACCGTCTGCTGCCAGCAAGATGTATAAAAATAGATAAAGTGGATCAAAACAAGAAATAGACCAGATTTGTTTTGTATTCATTTTCTCCTCCCTCCCTCCGTGAAATCAATGGCCTGCCAAACCCAGGGTTTTGAGTTCTATCCTTGAGGGAGCCATTCTGTTTCTCCTTGATGCAAAGCCACCCCCTTTGTTGATTTTAATTCCCTGTAAGCCATGTTGTCAGTCGCCCCTCTCTCCGTCAGAACAATGGCAGACAATCGTTTTGCGCCTTTTTTCAGTGCAGACACCATAGCACTGGGAACATGGAGCCCGCTCAGATCACTGCAGCAATTATGAATGCTATAAACACCATGCACATTATCCAGCAGGATATGCAGAACCATAGCCTGCAAGAAAAGTGAAACCAGGTGAGGAGGAGGCGACTGCAGCACAGTGACGAGAGTGATGAGGACATGGACATAGTCTTCTCACAAAGTACGGGCCCCTGCAGTGTGCACATCATGGTATCAATTGGGCAGGTTCATGGCGTGGAACGCTGATTCTGGGCTTGGAAAACAAGCACAGAGTGGTGGGACCGCATAGTGTTGCGGGTCTGGGACGATTCCCAGTGGCTGCAAACCTTTCACATGAGTAAGGGCACTTTCATGGAACTTTGTGACTTGTTTTCCCCTGCCCTGAAGTGCAAGAATACCAAGATGAGAGCAGCCCTCACAGTTGAGAAGTGGGCGATAGCCCTGTGGAAGCTTGCAACGCCAGACGGCTACTGGTCAGTCGGGAATCAATTTGGAGTGGGCAAATCTACTGTGGGGGCTGCTGTGATGCAAGTAGCCAACGCTATCACTGAGCTGCTGATATCAAGGGTAGTGACTCTGGGAAATGTGCAGGTCATAGTGGATGGCTTTGCTGCAATGGGATAACCTAACTGTGGTGGGGCGATAGACGGAACCCATATCCCTATTGTGGCACTGGAGCACCAAGGCAGCGAGTACATAAACCGAAAGGGGTACTTTTCAATGGTGCTGCAAGCACTGGTGGATCGCAAGGGACGTTTCACCAACATCAACGTGGGATGGCCAGGAAAGTTACATGACGCTCGCATCTTCAAGAACTCTGGTCTGTTTCAACAGCTGCAGCAAGGGACTTACTTTCCAGACCAGAAAATAACCATTGGGGATGTTGAAATGCCTATAGTTATCCTTGGAGACCCAGCCTACCCCTTAATGCCATGGCTCATGAAGCCGTACACAGGCAGCCTGGACAGGAGCTGTTCAACTATAGGCTGAGCAAGTGCAGAATGGTGGTAGAATGTGCCTCTGGACGTTTAAAAGCCCGCTGGCGCTGTTTGCTGACTAGGTTAGACCTCAGCACAACCAACATTCCCATTGTTATTGATGCTTGCTGTGTGCTCCATAATATCCGTGACAGTAAGGGGGAGACGTTTATGGCAGGGTGGGAGGTTGAGGCAAATCACCTGGAGGCCAATTTTGAACAGCCAGATACCAGGACGATTAGAAGAGCACAGCTAGGCATGCTGCACATCAGAGAGGCTTTGAAAACCAGTTCCATGACTGGCTAGGCTACAGTGTGACAGCTGTGTGTGTTTCTCCTTGATGCAAAACCACCCCCTTTGTTGAATTTACTTCCCTGTAAGACAACCCCCTCCCCACTTTGATCACAGCTGGCAAAGGAAATAAAGTCCCTATTGTTTTGAATCCATGGATTCTTTATTTATGTAAAAAAAAGAGAGAGAGAGATCACTGACAAGGTAGCCCAGGTGGGGTGGGGGAGGAGGGAAGGACAAGGCCACATGGCTTATTGTAGCCACGCTACAAATCAAGCTGTTTGAATGACAGCCTTCTGTTGCTTGGACCATCCTGTAAAGTGGAGTGGCCGGGTGCCCGGAGCCGCCTCCTCCCCCACATTCTTGGGTGTCTGGGTGAGGAGGATATGGAACTTGGCGAGGAAGGCAGGTGGTTATACAATGGATGCAGCAGTGGTCTGTGCTCTTGTTGCCTTTCCTGCAGCTCCACCAGATGCCTGATCATATCCGTTTGCTTCCCCATTAGCCTCAGCATCTCCTCCTGTGTGTTCTGATCACGCTCACTGTATGTTTTCCTGGCCTCTGCCACCAAATGCCTCCATGCATTAAGCTGTGCCCTATCAGTGCGGGAGGACTGCATGAGCTCAGAAAACATATCATGGGAAGTGCATTTTTTTTCCACCTCCTAATCTGTGATAACTTCAGGGACGGAGTTGATACGGGGAGCATAGAAACATTTGCACATGCAGGGGAGATAAAAAGGGCTGTGTGTCCCTGATGTAGCCTCTCTCCACCATGCCCTGTGCAATTTTGGCATATATATTAGCAATTCTTCTTTTTGATCAAAGTTCTGCCTGCACAGATTCTTCTCCCCATACAGCATTCAAATCCAGTGTCTCCCGTTCGCTCCATGCCGGAGCTCGTTTGCGATTCTGAGACTGCATGGTCACCTGTGCTGCTGAGTTTGCCACGCTGACCAAACAGGAAATGAAATTCAAAGGTTCCTGGGGCTTTTCCTGTGTACCTGGCTAGTGCATTGGAGTTGAAAGTGCTGCCCAGAGCGGTCATATTGGAGCACTCTGGGATAGTTCCAGAAGGCCAATACCAACAAATTCACAATGCTGCACAAGTACTGCCCCAAATTTGACCCAAGAAGGTCAATTTTTAGCGCTACTCCCCTCTTCAGGGAGGAGTACAGCAGACAATTTTATGAGCCCTTTAAGTCGATGGAACAGGGTTGGTTGTGTAGCCGCATTGCTTATAAAATCAACCTAAGCTAGCTAAATTCAACCTAACCTCATAGTGTAGACCAGCCCAGTGACCTGACCCAGACACCAGGGCGGTTAGAAGAGTACAGGAGGGCGTGGTGTGCATAAGAGAAGCTTTGAAAACAAGTTTCAGGAATGGCCAGGCTACGGTGTGAAAGTTCTGTTTGTTTCTCCTCGATGGAACCCCTCTCCCCCGGGGTTCACTCTACTGTCTTGTAAGCTAAGCACCCTCCCCTCTCCCCTTCGATCACCGCTTGCAGAGGCAATAAAGTCATTGTTGCTTCACATTCATGCATTCTTTATTTATTCATCACACAAATAGGGGGATAACTGCCAAGAGGTAGCCTGTGAGGGGTGGGGGAGGAGGGAAGTTCAAGGCCAAACAGCACTTTAAAACTTTAAAACTTATTGAATGCCAGCCTTCTGTTGCTTGGGCAATCCTCTGGGGTGGAGTGGCTGGGTGGCTGGAGGGCCCCCCCACGTTCTTGGGAGTCTGGGTGAGGAGGCTATGGAACCTGGGGAGGAGGGTGGTTGGTTACACAGGGGCTGTAGCGGCGGTCTGTGCTCCTGCTGCCTTTCCTGCAGCTCAACCATACTCTGGAGCATATTAGTTTGATCCTCCAGCAGCCTGAGCATTGACTCCTGCCTTCTTTCAGCAAGCTGACGCCACATACCATCTTCAGCCCACCACCGCTCCTCGCGGTCACATTGTGTTTTTCTGTACTCTGAGATTGTCTGCCTCCAAGTATCTTGATGTGCTCTGTCAGTGTGGGAGGACAGCATGAGGTCAGAGAACATTTCATCACGAGTGTGTTTTTTTCGCCTTCTAATCTTCGCTAGCCTCTGGGAAGGAGAAACATATGCAGTTGGTGGAGTTAAAAAAAGGGAGAGTGGTAGTTAAAAAGACACATTTTATAGAACAATCGGTACACTCTTTCACAGTAAACCTTGCTGTTAACATTACATAGCACATGTGCTTTCATTACAAGGTCACATTTTGCCTCTTACTGACGGTATGCCTGTTTGGTGTGAGAGATCACTCACGCAGGGCGGGCAGCAGAATTCGGCTTGCAGGCAGCCATTGTAAGCCACAGTCTTTTGGCTTCTTTAATTTTCATAACATGTGGGAATGGTTTCAAACAGCAGCGCCCTCATTTCCGATACAAAGTAGCCGTTGGGTTGGCCATTAAAAATGGGCTGGCAATTTAAAAGGAGGGACTGCGGTTTCTGGGTTCACATGCAGCAGAAACCCAACTAACCCCCCCTCCACACACACACACAATTCTCTGGGATGATTGCTTCACCCCTCCCACCACCGCATGGCTAACAGCAGGGAAGATTTCTGTTCAGCCATAGGCAAACAGCCCAGCAGGAACGGGCACATCTGAATGTCCGCTTTCTAAAACCACCCTATTTCAACCAGGTGACCATGAATGATATCACTCTCCTGAAGGTAACACAGAGAGATAAAGAACAGATGTTGTTTGAATGCCAGCAAACACCAGGACCATACGCTGCAATGCTTTGTTCTGCAGTGATTCCCGACTACGTGCTACTAGCCTGGTGTGGTAAAGTGTCCTACCATGGAGGACAGAATACGGCTGCCCTCCCCAGAAACCTTTTGCAAAGACTTTGGGAGTGCATCCAGGAGAGCTTTATGGAGATGTCCCTGGAGGATTTCCGCTCCATCCCCAGACACATTAACAGACTTTTCCAGTAGCTGTACTGGCTGCGAAAGCCAGGGCAAATTAATCATTAAACATGCTTGCTTTTAAAACATGTATAATATTTACAAAGGTACACTCACCAGAGGTCCCATCTCTGCCTTCAGGGTCCGGGAGCCTGTCTTGGGTGGGTTGGGGGGGTACTGGGTCCAGGTCCAGGGTGATAAACAGATCCTGGCTGTTGGGGAAACCGGTTTCTCCGCTTCCTTGCTGTGAGCTATCTTCTTCTTCACCCCAAAAACCCGCTTCTGTGTTGCCTCCCACTCCTTGGACGGAGTCAAAGCACAGGGTTGGGGTAGCGGTGGCTGCATCCCCCAGAATGGCATGCAGCTCATCATAGAAGCAACATGTCTGGGGCTCTGAACCAGAGCGGCCATTTGCCTCTCTGGTTTTTCGGTAGGCTTGCCCGAGTTCCTTAATTTTCACGCGGCACTGCTGCGGGTCCCTGTTATAGCCTCTGTCCTTCATGCCATTGGAGATTTTTTCAAATATTTTGGCATTTTATCTTTTGGAACGGAGTTCTGATAGCACGGATTCATATACAGCAATCAGATCCAGTACCTCCCATTCGGTCCATGCTGGAACTCTTCAGCAATTCTGGGACTGCATGGTCTCCTGTGATGATGAGCTCTGCATGGTGACCTGTGCAGGTGAGCTTGCCATGCTGGCCAAACAGGAAATGAGATTCAAAAGTTTGCAGGCCTTTTCCTGTATACCTGGCCAGTGCATCTGAACTGAGAGCACTGTCCAGAGCAGTCACAACTGAGCACTCTGGGATAGCTCCCGGAAGCCAATACCATCTAATTGCGTCCACAGTACCCCAAATTCAACCCGGCAAGGCCAATTTCAGCGCTAATCCCCTCGTCGGGGGCGGAAAGAAATAGATTTTAAGAGCCCTTTAAGTCGAAAAAAAGGGCTTCGTCGTGTGGACGGGTGCAGGGTTAAATCGAGATAACGCTGCTAAATACGACCTAAACTCATAGTGTAGACCAGGCCTTAGAGAAACCACCTGTTGAACTCCCCTCAAATTCTGTGGTGCCCTAAGAGTGCAGAGCCTTGGATACTGGATCTCATTCAGATAACTCTTTCAAGGCAAGAGGTCATCTCTAAAATATGCTCTATTCTGTTCATGTTTCAGCCCACCTTCTTGGTGCTCATGGAAGCATGTGGCTTTAATGTAAGGCCCAATAGAAATTGGAAAATCAGTTTCCACCCAAAAAAACAAACAAAAGAAGAGGCCTGTTGTACATGGATCATCACACAACTCCAGTTTCTCCCTTCTATTGACACTAAAAATATTAGAGTTGGAAACATGAAAAACCCATAGGTGGACACACATGGAGCTAATTTAACCACAACCCTTTTCTATGTTTTCATCAACCCTACTGAAGCTGCTTTTCTCACTGCAGGAAATAGGTACTTCCAGCCTGACAAGGAGCAGTGCTTTGATATAATGTATGCCAAAGCAGTCTGACTGTCAACGGGAGGCCCAGCAATGGTAGGCCCTTGTCAAGCTGAAACCTGCTGAAACGACTGCCAATTTAAGCGCACTCCAGGCACAAATAAATACAGCAATATTTTAAAACAACTGAAATAGCTGAGAAGAGCTAATTCCTTAGAGATTTATTTATCAATCAGACAAGTTAATTCAGTTATAGCACTGTGTCCACTGGCTCAGTAAAACGCTTACTCAATTTAACATCTTTTAAATTTAATCTATATGTTATGTGACCACCCTGCCCTTCCTGTATTGCTACGTTGGAGGCGGAGGGTGGGGGGAATTCTTGCTTGATTATGGCAAGATGGAAGGAAAAGTGCTGGTGGATATAGGTGTCCTGGTATGTCTGAGCCCCACTGAGATTACTCATTATGCCCAATTCAAAAGAAAACAAACCCAAACCCCTGCATTTTTGCATTGTATTATAAATAATTTCTAACCTAGACTCACATTGCATATAACTCCATGTACAGTATATGGGTAATTCATAGATTAATAGATTTTAAGGCCAGAGTGGCCATTACAATCTTCTAGTCTGACATCCTGCATAACACAGATCATAGAATTTCACCAAGTGTTTCCTGCATCAAACCCTAACTTCTGTTTGGGCTATAGAATATATCTTATAGAAAGAAACATCCACCCTTGACTTAAAGACTTCAAGTAATGGAGAATCCACACTCCTAGGTAAATTACTACAATGGTTTCCTCAGTGTTAAAACTTTGCACTTTATTTCTAGTCTGATATAAATATAAACCAGATCCATTGATTAGATTAGGGATGAGAGTTTCAGAGCAATCTAAGGGGATATCAACACAAATTCCATTCCAGCTAGGAAGAGGTAGATCTAATTCCCTAGACAGCCTTGAAAATATCAGCCTATGTCTCTGATTAATGGCCATTCTAAACAAGGGTTTAGAATGGCCATTAATCACCTTTCTCTTATTTCTTCTAACAGGTATGTATCCTGCATTAGCACTGGGGCTTTATATGAAGCTTATTTTCTTATTTGCATAAAACTATTATTTATACATTTTAGTAATTGAAAAAAGTGTTCAAGGGTTTTGATTCCACAGCAGACCACCATTCTCTGACCATGTAATAAATGGAAGCCATATTTTTAAGTATCTATTTGTCTTTTGTTGTCTGTATTGTGTCTTTTGTTGATGACACATTATTTCCATTTCCTGAACTTTATTATTAAAATTAGCATAGTGTTTTTCGAATAGCAAGTCAACAAAATGCAGGCCTCCACTAGAAGGTAATTTATTGGAATTCTATTATTCTGATCAATGTTACCTGACAGTAGACCAGGCAAGGGATCATTTGGTAATGTACAGAGCACTACTGGTAGTGTTTGGTATTTATGTCCTTCCAGAGTCCTCTGCATTTGGGCATTCCCATAGAGATAATAGATGGGCCTTCTGTCCCCACAGTCACTCTAAGACATATCATTAAGAATTTTACAATTTAAAAAACAATCTTTACTGGGGTCAATATCATTGATAAAGGAGTTTAGAATAATTTTCCTCTAATGGTCTGCAAACAGAGGTATTTGGACCTTGCATCCATATATTCCAAATTCCTTCCAACTGATTCTCTTAATTATATTGCTGTGCCAGGTCCTCGTTTTCTTTTCATTCACCTCTGTTGCTTTTTACATTCTATTTTCCCTTGCATACTCTCTTGCTTTGAACATCTATCTTTGTAGAGCTGATACATGTTTGCCGATGTTGTGGACAATAATATCTCAGTCTGAGGCATCAGAGTTCTCATCATCATCATAGCCACGCCTTTAGCCTACAAAGGCCAATTTTATTTTTTTAATCTTTCCTAGGTCTCTTTTTTTAAGTTTGGCCAACTGCTATACTTCTACCTTGGAAGCAATGTCTGTTTCTTCTTCCTCTATTCCTGAAGTCTTTTCTGTGCCATAACCCAGCCACTTTTTTCTAGACTACTTTTAAATTTGTTTTAATGCATGCTTATTTTGCTAAGAGAATAGGCACTGGAAAAGAGTTCACCAGTGATATCTGATTTCAGGTTCCCGCAGCTCTCTAATTCTCTGTTTTCTCAGCATTATACCCAAAAGCTGCTGAAGGTTTGTATTTTATGACCTGTAGCCCAACGTATATATTAATTCTCTCTCATATTATATAAATATAAAATATTAGATTCTTCCAGTTAATTCTTGCTTTGTTCCCTGCTTGGCATGGAAGCAGGTTCTGTGTTCTGCCTTAATGGTTCTTTCGGTGAATTCAATTTCAACATATCTGTAACCAAGGTGTCTTAAAAAAAAACGGTACCATAAGATTTCCTTCTCATCTGATTGTAGACTTTCCAGCGGAGTCCCACTGGTGAAGGATGAATCAGTGGTCTCCTAGTCTCCTTGACCATGTTCTGTTCCCAGCCAGTGCAACCATTTTTTATAGTGTTGACAATTCCTCCTTGGTGGGAAGGTTTGGGTCACTTTCTACTACTACAAAATCTTCTCAGTGGGCTTTCCACCCCAGAACCCCATATCAGCATTTGCATTAGTGGCAACCTAGTCCTGAGAGTTTTAAGCCATGGAAAATTAAATACAAAGTATTATTTGGAGGCAACATGTAGAAAATCCCAATGTTAGAGTGCAGAATCCAGAACATCTCAAACAGTATTTGAATTATTTCAAAGAACAGTTTTGAAAAATAATGTTGTCATTCAGTAAAATGTGTTATTTAAATGAAACAGAAACATGTTTTCATCTTTCCTAAGCTCTCATGCCACCCTATCTCACATTTCACCCTCAGGATCTTGTTTGCTCTGTAATAAAGATTAACGGGCTTTTTTAATAAACAAAGATGAAAAATAAGTCACAGTACCATATGTTGTATTGAGTTGCACTCAGTGAATTGCAAAGCCTGTCAAGGACACAGAGGATTCCATATCCTTTCTTGTAATGCACTACATTTATTCTGGATGTATAAGCAAAATGTGTTATACCTCTAAGGTGACCCTACCAAATCCAAATTACAGCCTGTGCCTAAACAACAGTTCAATAGCTCTAAGAGAGTTTAGTCATATACATTATTGATGGTTTCAATTTCACTTGTTAAATCATCTGAAACATCACAATTGATGATAAATACAAATGACACCTTCCTATCACCTAATGTGTGAAAAGGAAAGATGTAATTCCAAATGATCAAAGATAGTTAATATTTCCTATAAAATATTACTAAAGCATGTAAAACAAAACTGTATATATTTCAACCAGCACAAGGCTTATATGCCACAGACCCTCAATATAAGGCTTGTGTTGACTTACTCGTTTATATGCCTTGTGCTGGGCTTCTGTACACAGATGGATTTTTCCCTATGAACCTGAATTCCTGTCTCAACCAAACTCCTACTGACTTCCAATGGAGTTTTCCATGAGTAAGAAGTTCTATACTGAGCTGTATAAGAAAAAAGTTTCATTGTAACTGTACAATTTAAATTGCTTTAAAACATAGCCTAGAAATGGGACAGTTGTCCTAAAACCATTCCAGAAGTAAAGAGCATATGTGATTTGGAAAAGAACACCAACATAATAACTGAGGGGTTTAAATTATACTCTGCAGAGCTGGGTGGAAAAGTTTATCCAACTAACATCCCTTTTTTTGTGTAGTAATTTCCCACAAAGTTTTTGATTTTTTTTTACAGATTCCTTTGTTATTCATAACAAATACTCTGTGCAACCATATTTTAGCCATTGGTTGTTTGCAAACTAGAAACTTCCATTATGCCTTTAGCTATTTATGATGCACTTTTCATAAAACGTCATCTAAGCCACATGGTACTGTTTCTGCTTTCTGATTGGAGGGTTGCAGCTTTGTAACCAGGGGCCAAGCACTGCTGAAGTGAACAATGGATACCCCTATTTTCACAGACATGCCCCTATTCACAAATGGCCTGAAGAATGGCTATTTCCCCCCAATACACATATGAAAAAAATAAATTATGTGACTGAACATGGGAAAGCAAACAAAAAGAAGCATGAATATGGACAGAAAAGCAATCAAGAATTTGTGAAAAATGAGAATATTTTTTCCTACCACTGTTAATCCAGCTGTAGAATTCTGTGACCACCTTAGAAAGAAAAAAAGCAAAGGATGCTGTTAGGATCATGCATTCCATAAGGTGGCTAGGCCTATTAAGAGCTTGGGAATCTTTAAGAGCTGGCAAGCACCCTACAGGTCTGGAGTACAAACAGCGTATACCAGTGTAAAAGGGTTAGGGTACGGTTTGCTTGAGTCAGACAGCCCTTTGAGGGGTGTCTTGAATCATTACCACGTGAGGTGGCTTCAGTGTAACAACAAACCTTGGATGCAAAAGGCTGTTCGAAGGACTCTAAAGGGACCTGTTGTATGATGAAGGAATAGAGCTAAGAGCCGTGGAAAGGACATTTCAGTGGCAGTACACAGCTCATTTCAAGTGAGTAGTATATTTGGACCAAGAGTCAGTGGACCTCTGCTATGTACTTGGGGTCTCACTTACACCTATAGAACCTCATTTACTCAGGGGGAGGGAATGTCTTATTCCGAGGTAAGAATTTGGCCTCTGGTACATAGCTTTGGTAAACTCTTAAGAGTATTAGTCAGACTCAGGATAATGCAGCTAGACTGACAAGGATATTTATGATCGACCAGTGTATTCTACTTTTGTACAATGCACACATAAGCAGGAATTTGGTACAAAAAAGCACCTGGATTACTGTAAAAGACTCTATATGTTGTGGGCTCCAGTAGTGCCTGTGCTGAACTATAAAGTGTTAAATAATTTATGTGAGAAAACCTGAGTGTCACTGAACCCCTTGAGACTGGCAAACAATGAATAAAGCATTTTATTTGTTAGCAGCCTCATCTCAAGTATCTAAGGTGAGAGTGTCAGGAACACTGCTTAGGGTTTAACATATAATTTAGGATTACCAATCAGGGAGGGAGGCACCCACAGGTATTATTCAGTCACTGGATTTGACTGCAAAGTTTTAGATGTTTTATGAGACATTCAATTTTAAAAACATTTTTCAGAATTGTTTCATCTTTTCTTCTTAGGATCTACAACTATATATAGCACTATTCACACAAACACACAGTCCCATGACTCCAGACAAACAAATACATGCCTCTGCTTTCTCTCCCATCAACCTCTTAATGGCACATAAGCAAAAGCAAAAATTGAAGCATCCATGAAGTACTTAAAGACTGGATTGTGGATTTTTCTCTTCCTTATTAAAAAAAAAATCTACCTTTTTGTACCATTTTCCCTCCTTTATATAGGATGCAGGCATTGTTACATTTTGCAAAGAGTTAATTAAAGTAACAGTGAGCAATTGCTCAATTTTAAATTACAGTGAACTTTGGTTAATTTCTTCTAGTAGTTTTCCTTGTGTATATTTGAATGTTTATTGCTTTTTCTTCAATGCAAAAGAAAAAAATCAGTTGATGTGTTCTCTCTATGCAACCCTTATTGTTGTTTTGCCATGGTTAGCTCTCTTCTTGTTATTAATGACACCCATGTGAAAATATGGTAGTTCTGTGGCTTGCCTTCTTAATAATGAAGAAAGGTGATGCATTGTATGAAACTGCCTCAATAATTTACAAGGTAATATCAAGCAAAGACGAACTGTAGTGGTCTGCAGAAAATATATTGCACTAAAAATGATTTATAAGCTGCATAGGTGTTATAATGCTAAATTTAAACAAAGGGACTTCCAGACTATTAGACATGTAAAAGTTTAACCCTAAGCATGACGGTTTATTCCCTACTTGTTTAAAGTTGTAAATTATTTTCTATTTCCTTTTTTTCTTCTAATTATAAACATAGTACACACATCCCTTTGAGGAGGGTTTTTTTTTTTTTTTTTTGCCTTCCATTCTACTTGAAAAGAGAGAGGAAGGGGGGTAGAAGAGTTTGTTATTCAGTAAATTCTATTCTTGCCTTTGATTATAAAAGTCAAAGTTACATGTGCTGAATGGAAACCTACATGGCACCATCTATATCTAAGAATATGACTGGAAAGGGCTGCTACACTGCTGAAAATAACACTGCCCAGACGGAATCTTAAGTGGATTTTCTCTTTTGTTTCTTAGTCATCAAAGAAAGGTATGGGTGTTTTCTAAACTAGAACACATCTAATTTCAATGTAAAAGTAGAATAAAGGATTGTCTGGTCTTCATTCTGATCTTAAATGTTCCTGGACAAGGAAAAATGTGTTGATTAATGGGGGTTAAACAAGGGTAAATAACAGCAGTTTGTAAAGTCCTTTGACATTCTTGGAGGAAAGACATTATATTGTACAAATGCATATTATTTATATTATTGTATATATTTCATGGAAATCCTAACATCAGAGTGTATAATAGATAGAGAGTTAAAACATGCTGTGTTGCAAAGGTACAAATAACAGTCTCATTTACACACTCCATTCAGTAAATAGGGTTGCCACCACTCTGAGTCACCTTATCTGTCAGATAGGTCCAGATGCAGAATTCTCTTACCCCAGCTCTCCAGAACTCAGATTCAACAGGCTGGCTCACAAGTCCTTAGAGACCTATCTCAGTACCCACAATGTTTAACATACAAGGTTTCTAAGGGTATGTCTACACTACGAAATTAAGTCGAATTTATACAAGTCGGTTTTTTAGAAATCGGTTTTATATATTCGAGTGTGTGTGTCCCCACAGAAAATGCTCTAAAGTGCATTAAGTGCATTAACTCGGCGGAGCGCTTCCACAGTACCGAGGCAAGCGTCGACTTCCGGAGCGTTGCACTGTGGGTAGCTATCCCACAGTTCCCGCAGTCTCCGCTGCCCATTGGAATTCTGGGTTGAGATCCCAATGCCTGATGGGGCTAAAACATTGTCGCGGGTGGTTCTGGGTACATATCGTCAGCCCCCCGTTCCCTCCTTCCCCCCCCCGTGAAAGCAAGGGCAGACAATCATTTCGCGCCTTTTTTCCTGAGTTACCTGTGCAGACGCCATACCACGGCAAGCATGGAGCCCGCTCAGCTCACTTTGGCAATTAGGAGCACATTAACCACCACACGCATTATTCAGCAGTATATGCAGCACCAGAACATGGCAACGCGATACCGGGCGAGGAGGCGACGTCAGCGCGGTCCCGTGAGTGATCAGGACATGGACACAGATTTCTCTGAAAGCATGGGCCCTGACAATGCATGCATCATGGTAGGCTAATGGGGCAGGTTCATGCTGTGGAACGCCGATTCTGGGCTCGGGAAACAAGCACAGACTGGTGGGACCGCATAGTGTTGCAGGTCTGGGACGATTCCCAGTGGCTGCGAAACTTTCGCATGCGTAAGGGCACTTTCATGGAACTTTGTGACTTGCTTTCCCCTGCCCTGAAGCGCATGAATACCAAGATGAGAGCAGCCCTCACAGTTGAGAAGCGAGTGGCGATAGCCCTGTGGAAGCTTGCAACGCCAGACAGCTACCGGTCAGTTGGGAATCAATTTGGAGTGGGCAAATCTACTGTGGGGGCTGCTGTGATGCAAGTAGCCCACGCAATCAAAGATCTGCTGATATCAAGGGTAGTGACCCTGGGAAATGTGCAGGTCATAGTGGATGGCTTTGCTGCAATGGGATTCCCTAACTGTGGTGGGGCTATAGACGGAACCCATATCCCTATATTGGCACCGGAGCACCAAGCCGCCGAGTACATAAACCGCAAGGGGTACTTTTCGATAGTGCTGCAAGCTCTGGTGGATCACAAGGGACGTTTCACCAACATCAACGTGGGATGGCCGGGAAAGGTGCATGATGCTCGCATCTTCAGGAACTCTGGTCTGTTTCAAAAGCTGCAGGAAGGGACTTTATTCCCAGACCAGAAAATAACTGTTGGGGATGTTGAAATGCCTATATGTATCCTTGGGGACCCAGCCTACCCCTTAATGCCATGGCTCATGAAGCCATACACAGGCAGCCTGGACAGTGGTCAGGAGCTGTTCAACTACAGGCTGAGCAAGTGCAGAAGGGTGGTAGAATGTGCATTTGGACGTTTAAAGGCGCGCTGGCGCAGTTTACTGACTCGCTTAGACCTCAGCGAAACCAATATTCCCACTGTTATTACTGCTTGCTGTGTGCTCCACAATATCTGTGAGAGTAAGGGGGAGACGTTTATGGCGGGGTGGGAGGTTGAGGCAAATCGCCTGGCTGCTGGTTACGCGCAGCCAGACACCAGGGCGGTTAGAAGAGCACAGGAGGGTGCGGTACGCATCAGAGAAGCTTTGAAAACCAGTTTCATGACTGGCCAGGCTACGGTGTGAAAGTTCTGTTTGTTTCTCCTTGATGAACCCCCCCGCCCCTTGGTTCACTCTACTTCCCTGTAAGCTAACCACTCTCCCCTCCTCCCTTTAATCATTGCTTGCAGAGCCAATAAAGTCATTGCTGCTTCACAGTCATGCATTCGTTATTCATTCATCACACAAATAGGGGGATGACTACCAAGGTATCCCAGGAGGGGTGGTGGAGGAGGGAAGGAAAATGCCACACAGCACTTTAAGCACAGCACTTTAAAAGTTTACAACTTTAAAATTTATTGAATGACAGCCTTCTTTTTTTTGGGCAATCCTCTGTGGTGGAGTGGCTGGTTGGCCGGAGGCCCCCCCACCGCGTTCTTGGGCGTCTGGGTGTGGAGGCTATGGAACTTGGGGAGGAGGGCGGTTGGTTACAGAGGGGCTGCAGTGGCAGTCTGTGCTCCAGCTGCCTTTGCTGCAGCTCAACCATACACTGGAGCATACTGGTTTGGTCCTGCAGCAGCCTCAGCATTGAATCCTGCCTCCTCTCATCACGCTGCCGCCACCTTTGAGCTTCAGCCCTGTCTTCAGCCCGCCACTTACTCTCTTCAGCCCTCCACCTCTCCTCCCGGTCATTTTGTGCGTTCCTGCACTCTGACATTATTTGCCTCCACGCATTCGTCTGTGCTCTGTCAGTGTGGGAGGACAGCATGAGCTCAGAGAACATTTCATCGCGAGTGCGTTTTTTTTTCTTTCTAAGCTTCACTAGCCTCTGGGAAGGAGAAGATCCTGTGATCATTGAAACACATGCAGCTGGTGGAGAAAAAAAAAGGGACAGCGGTATTTAAAAAGACACATTTTATAAAACAGTCGCTACACTCTTTCAGGGTAAACCTTGCTGTTAACATTACATACATAGCACATGTGCTTTCGTTACAAGGTCGCATTTTGCCTCCTCCCACCGCGTGAACGGATTTTGGTTGAATGCCAGCAAACATACACTGCAATGCTTTGTTCTACAGTGATTCCCGAGTACGTGTTACTGGCCTGGAGTGGTAAAGTGTCCTACCATGAAGGACGAAATAAGGCTGCCTTCCCCAGAAACCTTTTGCAAAGGCAGAACCGCAAATGCCAGGGCAAAGTAATCCTTTCACATGCTTGCTTTTAAACCATGTATAGCATTTTAAAAGGTACACTCACCAGAGGTCCCTTCTCCGCCTGCTGAGTCCAGGAGGCAGCCTTGGGTGGGTTCGGGGGGTACTGGCTCCAGGTCTAGGGTGAGAAACAGTTCCTGGCTGTCGGGAAAACCGGTTTCTCCGCTTGCTTGCTGTGAGCTATCTACAACCTCCTCCTCATCATCTTCTTCGTCCCCAAAACCTACTTCCGTATTGCCTCCATCTCCATTGAAGGAGTCAAACAACACGGCTGGGGTAGTGGTGGCTGAACCCCCTAAAATGGCATGCAGCTCATCATAGAAGCGGCATGTTTGGGGCTCTGACCCAGAGCGGCTGTTCGCCTCTCTGGTTTTCTGGTAGGCTTGCCTCAGCTCCTTCAGTTTCACGCGGCACTGCTTCGGGTCCCTGTTATGGCCTCTGTCCTTCATGCCCTGGGAGATTTTCAGAAAGGTTTTGGCATTTCGAAAACTGGAACGGAGTTCTGATAGCACGGATTCCTCTCCCCAAACAGCGATCAGATCCCGTACCTCCCGTTCAGTCCATGCTGGAGCTCTTTTGCGATTCTGGGACTCCATCATGGTCACCTGTGCTGATGAGCTCTGCATGGTCACCTGCAGCTTGCCACGCTGGCCAAACAGGAAATGAGATTCAAAAGTTTGCGGTTCTTTTCCTGTCTACCTGGCCAGTGCATCTGAGTTGAGAGTGCTGTCCAGAGCGGTCATAATGGAGCACTCTGGGATAGCTCCCGGAGGCCAATACCATCGAATTGTGTCCACAGTACCCCAAATTCGAGCTGGCAATGTCGATTTAAGCGTTAATCCACTTGTCAGGGGTGGAGTAAGGAAATCGATTTTAAGAGCCCTTTAAGTCGAAATAAAGGGCTTCATTGTGTGGATGGGTGCAGGTTTAAATCGATTTAACGCTGCTAAATTCGACCTAAAGTCCTAGTGTAGACCAGGGCTTAGTTGGTTTTGAAGCTAATTAGATTTTTTTGAACTCCATAGCCACTGCTAGACCTGTAGGGTTCTTTCTTTTGGCCTAAGTCTTTAAACTCCTTAGTAATAACTAGTGATATTAAACATTTTGGGTGCAATTCTCTATTGCTCTGTATCCTGTGTTATCCTTTACACCTGTGTAAACTCAGTGCAAACTGGGTGTGAAATGCTACCAGAATATTTACCAT
The DNA here is from genome assembly GCF_965140235.1 of Caretta caretta. NCBI lineage: Eukaryota > Metazoa > Chordata > Testudines > Cheloniidae > Caretta > Caretta caretta. The sequence goes on along the minus strand of NC_134212.1, from coordinate 70,056,701 downwards.
CGGTTTTGTACTGGTGTAAATGGCTGCACAAGGTGCAGGAAAATGATGAATCAGGTCCATATTCCTTCAGTGTAGAGGGGAAACTTGCAGGCTACAAAGTCAACTTGTTTGACTAGCCCTTAGTAGTCCACAAAGCCCATTGCATAGATGATGGAAATATTAACAGGATTATAATAAAAACATTTTCTGTTTAGTTATAAAAGCGGTTAGCTTTGTCAAACCAGTTTCCCCAATGGTGGAGGGACAACCATAGACAAACAGAGAAAAAGAAAAAAATGGTAAAAATAATGGCTTTTCTTTTATGGTCTTTTAATGCTCTTTCAGGTGGGTGACTGTCATTTTCAGGATAGAGTTTTGGTTTTTTCTCAGCCTATCTGCATGCTGAAAGGAGGATGACAACCTGTAAATGAAAATTCTCCTTCTGGACTGGTTACTACTTTTCTGACTGACATATGAGAGGGACTCACTCATTTGCCTACACAGCTGATGGAGAACAATTACCAAGGTACAATACATTTGATTTTGTCTTCACTAACCCCAGGATTTAGCCCTTAATGTTTGACACTAGTTGCAGGAATGCTAGATCCTTCCCGTCCCTACAGTTACCCACAACAGTTATGCATTACTTGTGGCATCCAGCACCTATCCTGCACATCCAAGTTTTCCCCTTTGTTTGGAGGGACTCATGCTGTTCTGTCAACCTGTCTGGTATGTAAAAGTTAAAGCACCACTGAGCAAGTGACTCCTGTTTTAATTTCGTTCATAGAAATCTTCCTGAGTGTGCTGTTTGCTAAAAGGTTCATTTGCAATGAAGGAAGCTTTCTGCACTCTAAATATTGTATACTGGGTTAGAGGAGGTAGCCATCCTTGAACAATTTCCTTTCGAAGTGTGAAAGTCCTAGTTATTTCCAGCACATTTAGTCAAACTTTGCAGCAGATATGACCACCGTTTTCAAAAGGGACCGGTGATTTTGAGTGCTTCCATTTTTGGGTGTCCATCTTCAAATACCTAAAAAGAACCTCGTTTTCAGAGGATGCAGGATTAATGCTTCCTGAAAATGGTGTTTAAGGTGCCTCAAGTTATGTATACAAAATTTGAAACACCTAAAATCACTGTTCACTTTTGAAAATCTTGTCTACTGTATATGCAGGGTAAATAATATAAGCTCTGTGGACATTCATAACATTTGGATCATACCTCCTGTTTCTCATTTATGCCTCTATGAATAGGTATAATAGATCATGCATTGGAATCATATGAGTCCTGATCTAGGAGCCATTGCATTCCTTTCCATAAAATGTGAAATCAAGCCAAGATTGTTTAATTATAAAAAACATATTCACCACATTATGAAACTAAAATTGCTTCAGGCAGCAGTAACTTATAAACGCTGGGTCATCTATCAGAGAAGAGAAACTGTGCCATATGACTTCAATGACCATTGCACAGCTCAAATATCAACTATATGAAGCAATAAGCATAGTAAGCAGTTTGCAAACTATTCACTCACTGCAATTTGTTCATACAAAACCCTTGTTGCATAATGTTGGAGAGTGAACAAATACATTAGAACTGCAGTCTGTTTACAAACAGGAAAAGAGGTATGTTTTGCCGAATACATTTGTTGTTGCAAATTGTTTGCCCACCTCAAATGAGAATGTTTTCATATGTGGTTTTGCAAGTGTTTTATGGGACTTTAATAAATGATGGAATAGGATGAACATATGTGAGTGTATGACAGAAGATTTGAAATATTATCAGTCTGTCAGAAGTCCATGCATCAGTCTTTTCATTTAGGACTAGACTGTGGCCCTTGCTGCACCCCATGGTGGGGAGTGGAGAATATTAGGCACCTCCTTACTGCTGGTGCACACCAGCTTTATGACAGATGGCAGAGCATGAGGGAGAGCAGTCTCCATGGGGGCCACCTGCACCTTCTGTGCGCTCGTGGGTGGGCAGGGATTGGCAATGGGCATACTCTTGGTGTGATAGCCAGCATGGCAGGAGAAGGAATCTATTTTAGGTGTAGGGATAGAGTAGACTGCTTTCCCATCCTGGAATCAGGATGGGGACCAGATTGTGCCTCTCTAGTCTACTCCTAGGGCAGTAAAGCTGCATGCTGTACCTTGCCCAGAACTTGCAGAAAATCCCCAATTTAGCCTAATGAGTAAACATTGACACAAAAATTTCCTAATTGAGAGTTAATCAAACTATATGAAAGCCACATATTCACTGGACCATCGGTAGTTATATAACATCTCTAGGGCCTTTGTAAAGTTCAGAGGTACTAAGTATGGCTTGCTTTCAAAAGTCACCACCACTGGCTTTCTGGAGTTCCAGACCTGAATAAGGGCAGTTTATAAGCTTCTACCTTCTACCAACAGAAATTCGTCCAATCAAAGATATTGCCTCACCTATCTTGTCTCTGCCAAATGTATGCAACCCCAGTTATCACTGTTAGTAAGCACTGGACTACTTGCTAGTAATTGCTGTAGAAACACTCTAAAGCAAATCCATTGTGACACAACCATTATAATTACCCGCCCCCTCTCTCCGTTAACTGGAACTGTGTACAAGATTTTGTTCTAGTGGTAAAATATATATTTTCGGTTCTGCACAGAAATGGAATCTTTCAATCTCAACTTAACACGCTGTTACATAAACTAAAGTCAGGATTTACATGTAGAGATGTCATTTTGCTGCAGAAAGCTGTTCCACAGAAAAAAGGGGGAAGTGAAATGAAATAAGGCTAATAAATAGTATTTTAAAGTTGTTTGGACCATCTCTAATATTTCACACACAGTGCTGGGTGCTTCCCAGATGGCAGGTAACTGGAATGCGTTACTTAGGGAGGTGGTAGAATCTCCTTCCTTAGAAGTTTTTAAGGTCAGGCTTGACAAAGCCCTGGCTGGGATGATTTAATTGGGGATTGGTCCTGCTTTGAGCAGGGGGTTGGACTAGATGACCTCCTGAGGTCCCTTCCAACCCCGATATTCTATGATTCTATGATTCATTTCTTCTTCCCAATACTAGTGCAGAGTTTTATATGCATTTCTTCAGGAATTAGACACTTATTTCCATTGTTCATTCACATTATTTCATTTGTGAAGCAAAAGGTGAAAATATCCAAACTGATAGCTTTTCGCACTAGGATATTCCTAGCAAAGAACATGTGAGATGGCAGTGAATGGCAGAGCATTCAGTAACTGAATGTGAAATGAGTTTCATGGCAGAGAGGCACCCTTCAGGCTATAACTGTTACAATATACATAGGGCTCCTCCAACATCATTCCATTAGATCATATTTCTGGTATGTGACACAGGGAAGCTCAGATTTACGCAGTTCTTATACCATCATGCCATGATGTGGTTATAGAGACAGTTCAGAATAATTCCACTGGTTCATTACTCTGACAGTCCTCCTCTAAGCACTGGAGTTAGGAAAATTCTAAGCAGCACCATAATAAAATATTTATATAAAGCAACTGACTTTGAAAAATAAAGTTTCATCCTAAGCAATTATAAAATCCCATATCTTTTTAGGCAGCAACATAGTGTGACCATTTTTTTAAAATGTTATTCATGTTAACTTTTACTAATGGAAATCTGCAATTGATATACAAGCATCAGCTCATAGTCATAATGGTTTAGCTGATACAGCTGTTAATTGAACTCTCATTTGAAATTGCACTAAGCTATTACTCTTATGCCTGAAAAACACACAGCTGAATTATGCAGCAATATCACGACTGATCAGTCTTTTTGAAAATAGGACTGCATTTTAAAGAAAAGTCTGTAAAGAAATATAGTGCCAGGAAATGAAATCAAATCTTTGTGCACATACCTAATTAGTACAGCTTTGAAAATAATTAAATGTTTGTTAGTGATTTCTCCCACTGGTGTGTTTGAAAATATCCTGCCAGTTTCTTTATGCTTTTCTGTGCTCTGGTTATTAGTGTGAAACAATGTAGGAAAACTGATATTGAAAGAAGATCTGTAGAGACTATTTTTCACTAATGACTTAGGGCCCGATCCAGAGGTTAATGTGGTGTTAATTGAAATATTTCCACTGAATCAAGCTAGGAAGTTTTCTCTTCTCATCCCTTCTCTCAAGGGCACCCAGATATTGTGCAGCTGGGAGCAGAGATTCTGCATAACACAACACTGCATGGTACTGTATTTTTGGCTTACCAGTAGTTCAGATCACAAAACCATACTACAGTTCAGCTCTTTGGTATTTATATTTAATATATTTCCAAATATTGCAATCCAAACATTTCTCAGACAGAAATGTGCTCCTGTTAATATAATCATTGCATAATTTATTTATTATTCCAGGTTGGCCCAAAACTTACTCCCATTGAACTCAATGGCAAAACCACCATTGACTTCAGTGGGACTATGATCGGGCCGTTTATCTGACATCTTTAAGTTTAGATCAAAGATTTGATTTTCTTTTGATGTGTATATAAAAACACAGGTTTATTTTTAGAATATTATTTTAGAGTTTAAAAAGGAAGCAGGGAAAATGAAGAGCAAAGGCTGAGACACCAAAGAGCTCTTGAAGGAAGCCTTTTTCTCTTGATTGACTAAGAGACCAGAGTTGATGAGCACAGATTAAATTACATAGCAACAATGGTAAGTGCCTTCTCTCTTTTTAGGGGCAGGGTTGGTTTTTTCAAAGAGGGGAAATTTTTTTTCTACTTGAGTAACTCAGATGGAGAAGGCAAAATTGAATGTGACCTATGAGTAAACCAGTTCGAAAAATTAAGGGGAACTCAAACTCACCTGTTTTGAGGTTCAAGAAACTTTGGCTAAAGCTTTGTAATTTTTCTTCAGATTAGCATCTGTATTTGGGGGATTGTATTCATCCAAACCCAAATTCTCAGGGCCAGATTCTCAGCTAGCATGCATATATTGATGTTGCTCTAGTAATGTCACTTAAGCTACTCTTCAGACCCACTGAGAATCTGACCTCTTTGCCAGGTTGTCTATCGTTCTTCAGCACCCATTCAGAATGTTGGGCAGATACATCCTTAGCTGTGTTGGTGCTTTATCTGGAGGGCAAAGATGGTTTTAAATCACATTTACCTACTTCCACCAAATCCTTGGACCATCTAGAAGTCATTTTGGACCCCAGCACAACTTCCGGCTATATCAGTCATGTGCCGTTATGGAAGCCAGGAATCACCAGAACAAAGCAGAGTTACAATCCTCCCACCTTTCCTCAGACTCACTCTGGAAATGATCCCCTCAAAAGCTCCACACCACCAATGGATTCCCATTAAAGGATTCCTTGTGAGCCAATCACATTAGCTGATGAGGGGTACAAAGCATCCCAAGAAGATTGAGTACTCGGTCCTTACACACCAAAAATTTTCTTCAGTATTTTATATTTAATATTTATATTTTGGAAACAGAAACAGATGTTGTGAAGGGAAAATATTACATATTCAAGTGCTTATACTTTATAGGAGTATGGCTTTCCCCATTGACTATTACACAGATTATTCTTAAGGGTACACTTGACTTGCTTTATATGCAAAGTTCTACCAACTCTGTTCATAAAACCAGTGTTTTGCTTTTTCTCCAATTGTTACTTTTAGTGAATAAAGAGAAAAATGAAATAGCTTAGCAATTTTAAGTGAATATTTAATATGACTAATGTGTTTATATAGGAAAAGGACAAGTACTTTGTATTAATGGATGGTTAGCATAAAACTCAAGCAAACTCAAAGTGAGCTATGTAAATTTTTATTGACTGAAAAATTAAATAAAAATAATATTACATTTATTGGAGAAGTTACAGTTTATGATCACATTGCCATTTTGGGGAACGAAATGAGATATTTGTTGTAGAGCATTTTCACTCTTTGTCAAACCTTCCTACCTTATTCCTAAGCAGCCACATACATATGGGAATCATTTCTATTTGTTGCTCAGTAAGCCTGGTCTCTCTTCTGATGTTGCATTTTTCACCCCATTCTCTTCATAAATACAAGATTATATGTGCTTAACCAGGAGCACACACAGAGACATACACATATACACACAGGTATCAGTTTTGAAAGGTGACTAATGATTTTGGATGCCTCACTTGAAATCAGACCTTTTTAAAAAGTGTCAAGAGCACTAAGACTCTGCAATTTAGACCTCAATCCTAGTGACTAGATTGAGTTCTAATCATAAGACACTTATGACTTCAATGGACACTTACTACATCAATTTACAGCAACTGTCCATCTGGCCCTTCATCTACCTTAACAGATCTTTTCCCTATTTGTCAGTGGTTAATGTTAATATTCTTGGCAGGTGTTTAGAAGAGCAATGTTGTGTAGTAATCTTAATTTTACAGTTAAATTAGTTTTTGTCAGGGAATTTCCTTTAAAATAAATAAGAAATTTGACACATTATAAAGAGGGATAGATATATATACACACCATGGGAATGGGAGAGAAATTTTGCAAAGCAGCAGTATATTTACTCAGTATACTAAAGGCAGGAGTATTTTTCACTGACTCAGTGAATCCTCTGTCCCTGCTGGTTCCATGGACTATACCTACTCCATTTCTGAGCAATACAAATATAGAGATTGGCATGGCTGCTGGGTTGGTAAGTGTTTAATAAGGATATTCATATGATATTTCAATATGAAAAATTTCTTTAGACCACCATATACATAGAGACACAAACTGTATAGAGGAAAATTAAAAGCTGAAATGTGGAACACAGCTTGGATTTCCTTACAAAAATATAAATTGTATCAATATTTAAGTCCAATTCCTATCAGAACTTAGTGATTCATTATTTCATGTTAGAATTCTAATGTCACGTGACATTTCTGAACTGGCAAGCCAACTTGTACTGCAGCTCCATTTGGTGCCATTAAGGAATTAAATGTCAAGAAGGTATTAGTTTCTGAAACTACCTTCTGTCAGTTAATTCTTACTATTTATACAGACATGTTTGGAGGGGAGCTTTGTTGTATACGAGAAGAAATGTGGAGCTGCAGTATGTCTAATTTTTTTCCTTGCTTGACAGACACTTCTTTTCAAAGCTCTCTTAACCTTCATTTTTGCTACACCTGTCATTACACACACATATCATAGAATCATAGAATCATAGAATATAAGGGTTGGAAGGGACCCCAGAAGGTCATCTAGTCCAACCCCCTGCTCGAAGCAGGACCAATTCCCAGTTAAATCATCCCAGCCAGGGCTTTGTCAAGCCTGACCTTAAAAACCTCTAAGGAAGGAGATTCTACCACCTCCCTAGGTAACGCATTCCAGTGTTTCACCACCCTCTTAGTGAAAAAGTTTTTCCTAATATCCAATCTAAACCTCCCCCACTGCAGCTTGAGACCATTACTCCTCGTTCTGTCATCTGCTACCATTGAGAACAGTCTAGAGCCATCCTCTTTGGAACCCCCTTTCAGGTAGTTGAAAGCAGCGATCAAATCCCCCCTGGTATCACTCTGGTTATCATGGCAGGAGGGAGGAGGTTTCTCTGTTCAGATATTTCCCCCTGGTTAAGGTATTAAAAAGGTGAGGAGACCACAAAAAATAACATGCTTTTTAAAAATCAATTAAGAACCTGCCTTCTGCTTGCAAGAGAAACAGTGGGCTAACAATTATAGCACTGTATGTTATTCCTGTAAACATACATCTCCCTGTAACTGAGACCCCCCTATATGAAAGGCTATAAAATAAGATTCTTCCTCAAAAACACAGGTAATCTTCAAACATCTATCTTTGGGCCATATTGTATTCACTTGGAGTAGCATCTTACTTTTATACAGTCCCATTGAAATCCAGAGGACAGTCTGGAGAGTAAGGTACTAATTTACATGGTAAGGGCAGTGCAGTCTGGCCAAAAAAGTGTTCGTGGACCTCTAGCTAGAACTTTCAGACCTCATGCTGCCAATTCCCATTATGGGCCCAAGTCATAAATATGCTGAATACCCTCAGCTCAAACTGAATATAGTGAGATCTGAAGGTTCTCAGAATTTCATAGGAAAAGCTGAGCACCTTGCAGGATTTGACTCTACAGAGCTGGATTATTTCTTTTAATACCTGTATTCAACCTATAACATTTTATAATGTTCTTTTTCTTTAAATATTTAGACAGCGGGACATTTGCAGTGTGAAAAAAAAGCTGTGAAGAGGAAAAATCCTGGATGAGACTGGGAATTCCTTCTTAATCCCTTTAGTGAGGAATTACTCACACAAGTAGTCTTGTTGAAGTCAGTAACTGCTCACCAATGGGAAGTTCACTATGAAAGCACATTAAAAGAAAAGGGTGATTGTATGAGGCAAGAGGCCAATGTCTGGAAATACGAGGCCTGATTCTGATCTCACACCTCTGAGAGTCTGGAGTAGACACATTTCTGTCAAGAGAATTACAGCTGTGTCAGTCAGATCAGAATCAGGCCCTTGGTTTGGAAATGTGTCTGGATGCTTCTTAAATATGCCCTGCAACTAGTCTTGCTATTGCCAGTTCATCTGACTAAAATAGTTCAGGCAGTTTATTAGTTGGAATATTTTACCTCCGACTGTTTAGGGAATAGAGGTAGCAGAACCTGCTATTTAATTACTTTATAACAAATATCTTTCCCTTTGAAATGTCCATTGGTAGCTTGTACATGACGTCATAACTGTTCAATCTTGTATACTCTCAGATGAAAAATGGGTAAATGCCAGTGAGAAAGAGAAGTAAATTGAAACCAAGCCCCATAGCAAATGAATTCAGTTCTTGATTGCTTTTGAAGATTAAATAGTGAACTCCAAGGCTTCCCTATAGAAAGTTTTAATAGACCTGTGTGTTAAGAAGTAAGTTACCATTTCTTATTTAAAAATGGTCAGAAATAAATATAAATTCTTGGTAAACAGTTTTCAATCAGTACAATGTTTTCTTTGATTTACACTTGAAACAGCTTTTAAAGCTTCTAATGTCTCTTTGGCCAAGTTCTTGTAGTGTTCTATTTTTTTGGTCTCTTTTTTAACTAATAACGGTGGGGGTTAATCTATAGTGCTTTTAATGTCCCCCTTCTTAGGCATCTTAAGAGAGTCTATATTTTCTCAGCCCCTTTCTAATGATCAGACCTCGTTTTCCCACTTTCTTTGGTTGAAGAAGTGATGTCAGTATTAGGTCTGCTAATAAAAAGTGTGGTTATTTGTGGATGTGCCCTCTGCTGTTTGCTCAGATGCTGCAGAACAAAATTGTTGCAGGATCATGACTAGACTTTTTGAAATTATGTCAGTGACGGTGATGTAAGCATACAGGAATGGGGACATTACTGATCAGATAGTAACAAAGGTTAATCAAATGTTTTAACTGTCACTGTTCTTTTAACCATGAAGGCTGGTACAGTAACATACCATACTGCAACTGTATTATGCATTCTTATGACCAATGGTTAACTTCAGTGATTCAATTTATTGAAGCTTAACCAAACACTAAGTTTATAGAAGGCTTCAGAATGCAATTTTATTACTGGGTAAACATGATCAAGGGAAGGATGGGGAGGGGAAGAGGAAGATTTGTTGGCTGGTGGTAATTTCCAATTGTGAAGCAATTATTTCGACAGCAGATTTTAGTCAGATAATACGCAGTTTAGTAAGTGGCTGGATTTGCATAATAGTAATGTATGTCACTTTAAATTTCCGCTGGGCATTTTCATGCACTTTTTAAAATGAATTCTAATTATAAATGTTATACAAGTCTACATAACGTGAATTTACTTGCATGCACATTTGCATTATCATTTTTAAGAGTGCTGATGATTAATATTAGTCACCAAGTTATATTGTTAACTGCCCCAACATACAGCATGCTGTCATTTAGAAATGAAATAGCATGTGCTGTGTACACAGGGGCCTGAAAATTTAGCTCAAAGGACACTAACAAAAAAAAAATTATTAAATCCAGTATAGTTTTTTTTCCCCTGCAAGCATACAATCAAAGCTTTCTACCCACAAAATAATAAGGGTTTTTAAATGTAAATAAATGTTTATTGCTGTGTTTTCAAATATATTTTTAAAATCTACTTTAATACTTCAAAATTAGATGAGTAGTAGCGATGTCTCAAATTAGATCTCTTTTACTGCCAAAATAATCTGGAGATCACAAAACTAACAAAAAGTCCATATAGTCGATGGGCCAAATCCAGAAAGAGGGATCACAGCCTAAGTAAAAGGAGCGTGCTCACAGGAAATTACGACTGAAAGATGGGCTCGTTAGCCCTAATATGTTTTTACTGGCCACGGCACTCGTACAAATGGGCCGGATTCTAACTGCTAGACATGAGTACTCTGGCACTCATAGTTGATGTGGCTGCTGCTTGAGTCTGTATGCCAGTTTCAGGAATTGTGCTCTGTTCGGAAATTACAGCCAATGTTCTGGGAATGAGCACGTTCCGCCTTGCAGGGACCCAGCATCGTGGAGGTCATCTGTATTGCACATGCAGCTGCAAAACTCTGAGCTACTTTCTGTGGTACCTCTCTGGAGGAAGACAGCACAATGATAATTCAGGAAGAAGGGACAGAGAGGGTAACAATGGCTTTACATCACTTTTGCACTGCTCAGATTCTGGACTGCTCTGAGGGCCAAAAAGATACTACACAATGCAGAGTCAAGAGCGGTCCCATAGAAATTAAAGCTGAAAACATTGTTAGGCTATCTAGTCCATCCCACACTGCCATAAAAGGGCTGCTCCCTATCAGATGTTTTCTAGTGCTCTGGCTAGTCTTGTTTTAAATTTTTCAATTGTCATCACTTCACTTGGGAGATCTTTCTTTCTTTCTTATCCATCTAAGTGTCTGTTTTGCCATATCATCTTACTGCGCAGTATGGCCAACCCCAAGCATTAAAAAAATAGAAATAAAAATCAGGAGTCAGACTCTCTAAAATCATGACATTAAAAAATATATATTTTAAATCAAAGTAGTACATTTTGGGGTTCTTTACTTGACCTCTAATGTTTTTGAACCTTCAGGATATACTCAGAATACATTTTCAAGCTGGTCTCCACAACCATTTGGACTAGGAACTTATTTTTTTCAAAAGAAAGTTGAGATTCTCACATATTCACATGACTCCAAGAGCTGGGACTTTAATAATATCTGGTATTTTCTTATTAAACTCATGAGATAATCATGAGAGGCATCAGCAAAGAGTACCTAAACACTTTCACAGTCATATGGGATTGGAGCATCCCCACCCTTTCTCCTCTGATCACCTTTTTGACAGAAAGACACAAGCCTTTTATTTCTCCTCCCCTAACCCAATTGTGCAGCAATGTAAGTGGCCTAGTTTCTGTTTATGGTGCTGAAACAAAGCACTGGCCTTAACTCTGGGACACTGCTCTACATCAAAATTAGGGACCCAATGTCACTCTGCAGCAGTGAGATCAGGAAGGATTTTATTAGCTCTGTTTCTGCAGAATAGGGGGAATGGGGTGTGTGTGTGTGGAGGGAGATGGAAGGGAGGTACCCAGCGACAGACAATGTTGACCCACGGAAATACAGATACATGGCCCTACTAATCTGACCCTACAAATGCAGCAGAGAAGATTAGGTTAGCAGGCTACCCACTGAAGACCAAATGCAGGACTGTGCCAGCCAACTGTTTGTACTAACCCTGTATTTAAATTAACATACTCTGCCATATTCTTTTTCATAGATCTTGCCATTTGTTTAATTTCCAACCAGAGGGAAAAAACAATTGCTTTTCCCCTATGAGTTTAAGCAAAAAGTCATCTCGTTGCAAATTACAGATTAAACACTTAACACATTTTTTTCATTCTCTCAAACACTTTTTGGTGGAAAATTGAAAACCAAAAAATGTGACTAAAAATGTTGATTCAGATATGCTACTGGGGTGCTGCACAGTGACTGTACTGTGCGTGCCTCTGGCTCCCATTCTCTTCTCTGGGTTGGGGTCCCTGCCAGATTCGCTCACCGATGATTATGCATCATGGTCTCCCCTCTGGCTGAGTTACCACAGTGCATCATTGGATTCCCATGGCTTTGAAAACACAATTAAATAAGAGGTTATACTGATCCCCCAGGGCCTCTAGCTGGTTCAAGTATACTGTAGGTATACATTTGCCCCCACGGTTATTTGTTCATGCTCAGAGCATGCCCGAGTGGAACAACATGGAATTCAAGCCACAGGGTTCCTAGGGTTGATCAGCAATTGCTGTGGTCTTTTAGGTTTATGATGCTTGTTATTCACAGAAACCCTTAACCCCTATCACCAACATGATCCTCCAGCAGGGGGACAAAAGCCATCTTACTAGAAAAGTGATTTTGTGTTACATCTGAGAACAAAAGAACAACCTTGGAACTAAATTTATCTTCACTGTTGTAAAAGGAGAATGTAACTAATTACTGTATTTTGAATGGTGAGGGTGTCACATGGTTGTGATGGTCCAGCACAACTAGATCAAAGACTGACTACAGTGGCAGGTCACAAACAATTAACTGTGGTATACCAAAGTTTCCCTGATCAACAACTCAAAGTGTTTTTTCTTTCATTATACCTGAACCACAGAGAAAAATTTAATACTATCAAGTGGCTCAATAATCAGTGATATTTGAGACTAATCTGAGCTGTGTTTAGGACAAGACTATTTGAATACTGAGGCAAATCACAGACTTTAGTCAGACTATTTGACATTCCTCTGTGTAGCCCTTACAAGTAATACCACAACTGATTTATCACACCTATAATGTTTATTATGAACAACCAATCACCCATTCTTTTCCTAAATGGGCTCAACATGAGATTCCCTTAGAAACCTCTCTTACTCTCTGGGATTGAAATGATTGGCAGTACAGTAACATAGATTCAGTTATAACCTCAGAAGGAAACCAAATAATTGTATTGATTATAAACACCACACAGCATCAATTTATCCAACCAAACAGTCCATGTATCCATTAGGGCCAGGATAATAAATGTATTTCATACTTGCAATAAAAAGCAGCAGCAGCAACAGGGACAAAAGTTAGTGAGTGGAAAACCTCAGAAGACCACAGATCCAGCTGACACCAGTTCAAAGCATGAGAGAAACAGAGGAAAGGAAACTAGGTGTGGAGTCTTATACCCCACATTATGCAAATATCATTTGTGTAGATCCACATTACGCAGATCCATATTTGTTCTTATATCTCAGTGTCTGCCCCCATTGCCTCTGTGGCATTCTGACTATCCATAATTAACTCTGATAATTAATATTAACCATTTGCATCAATCCTTTTTCAGTTATTTCCTAACAGTTGCTATGCATTCGTGCAGTTTAACTACCTACTTATTAACTAGTGACATAACTGCCAAAACTCCTCTCTTACAGAATTTGTGGTATACTGTCCCTTTTGTGGTCTCCTGTTTACCCGCTGAGTGTGCAAAATTATGACCTGGGATTATATTCCTTTAGGCATATACTCTTATGACTAAAACCCAGCCATTAGCATAACTAGTTCTAATAAACATCCTGCTCATACAGCAAATCCTTAATATTGTAAGCCTGATACCACAATTACTAGTGTTCACCTACTTGTAGCTATGCCTATTTCAAACTAATAAACATGACAGCAAAAATCAGTCATATGTCCCCAATATCATTATTCTTATTGCAACAGACAATGCAGAGGAAAAGTCATAGTTCTTAGACACAGGGCCTGATCCCATGCCCATTGATATTGATGGGAAAACTCCTATTGAATTAAATGGAATGAGACTGATTTGCAAGTGCTCAGTATCCACATTTGGGACAAGATTTTCAAGTGAGTTCAGCTCCCATTTTGGCACCTAAAGAAGAATCAGATTTGCAAAACTGTTTTTTCTTTACCCAATTGACCACATTGCGAACAGAATTTCACAAGAGCTCAGCACTCCATATTCGAAGACCTTGTGAAAATCTGGCACAGAATGTGAGTACTAAAGCTTTTTCTAAAATCTGGCCTATAGAGCACAAGTCAATACAGAAATTTACTCTTGCTCACAAGATATTTCTACAACTTACTACCTCCTCCTCCTCACAATTTTTGAGTTGAGACTCAGACTGAGAAAGTGCCTTTGACAAATCGAAAGAGGTGCTCACTTTCTGAAATCCATTTACTGGTATATCAGGAATGTTTTTACAAAGTCCAAAGTTTAAAGTCCATTGTCCTGCTTGAGTAGATAAAATTTAATTTTCAAAAAAATGTAACATTTGTAGACAGATAAGCTTATCAGTACTATAAATCACCATGTGCTGTAATTATTTTCCACTGGAAAATTACTATAGGCATCAATGGATAAATAGTTAATATGAAGACAGCACTGCTTCCACAGAGGGGACTGTATATAGGTACATTGACTGGATGTTGAAACTGAAACGCCTCATATTAAACATTGATTTTTCTTGGGTGGGGGGCTGAGGGGATGGGAAGAGGGATAAATAAAATGATCAGTAACTGCCACTTTGTGGCTAAAGCATTGAGTCTTTGAATCATCACATTACAAATATGACCTTGACTTTCTGTTAGCAGAAGCTAACACTCAGCCTCACTATGTTAATCTTCCAAGCCAGTCACTGTATTGCTGCCATCTGGAAGTCAATGGACTGAATTATGATGTTGTCCCTTATACTAGGATAAAAAGGGGTGGGGAAAAGTAAAATGTGATGTGTGCTGTACAGACTACAAAAGGCAGTGGAAATAAAGTAAAGAAACACAAAACAATGGGCCAAATCTTGCAGATCTCATTCAGTTCTTCCATTAGTCAGGAATTGTCCAAATGCATCTCCAAAAATGCTCAAAGCAGGTTTGTTTGTTTAGTTTACCTATCCCACTATAAGGGCATAAGTCTCCAAAACCTTTGGAGTATTTCCATTAATTTCAAAGGGGTTTGGATCAGGCCCCATAAACATTAACCCTTCGCAATAAGGCAGTGGTGATAAAAGGACTATTGGGTTTTGCTTTTACCAAAAGCAAAGCAAAGCAAAACAAAAGCAAGAGCTGAGCAGACCCGACAACAGCAATTCCAGGGCCTAGGGCAGAACAGTCAATGGGCCCCCACCCATGCACAAGCCGCACCTGCGCGGACATGGTCTGTCTGACATTTGGGCAGTGCTACTGGCTTTGCTGGCTGGTGCCCGGTGGTGCTGCCGGCTGCACTGCTGGGTGTGTTCTTCTGGCACGGCCAGGGCTTCCGCATGCCCACCTGATAGGGTTGCCAACTATCTAATTGCGCAAACCCAAAGACCCGTGCCAGGCCCTGCCCCGCCTCTTCCCCTGAGGCCTCGCCTCTGTCCTGCCTCTTCTGAGGCCTCACCCCCTGCTCACTCCATCTCCCCTTCCCCACACCCTCACTCACTTTCACCAGACTGGTGCAGGAGGGGATGAGGGGGTCGGCTTTTACCTCAGGTGGCTCCCAAAAGCGACCAGCACATCCCTCTGGCAGCGGCTCCAGGGGGCGGGGGCTAGGGTGTCTCCGCACACCGCTGCCCTCAGGCACTGTTCCCACAGCTCCCACTGACTGCAGTTCCCAGCCAATGGGAGCTGCAGAGTCAGCGCTCGGGGCAGGGACAGCACATGGAGACCCCCAGCCCGCCTGCAGGGCTGTTCCGACTGCTTCCAGGAGTGGCGCAGAATGGGGGCGGGCAGGAAGCCTGCCTTAAGTCAATTGTGCTGCCAGCGGCCGGGGCCCCCAGGGCCACTTCAAATGGCCCAGCCCCCTTTGTTCCCCCTGCCTGTCGGCAGGCCTGGAGCTGAGAGTCATGAGATATGGATCTCTCTGCACTTTCTGTATGATTTCCTTCCACATAATGTGTCCGTTTCCCAATCTGTAAAATGGAAATGTCAATATAATTCCCTGTTTCACAGACCAAGACTTAATTAGGATGTTTGTAAAGAACACTAGGATCTGAAGATGCAAGGCTTGTTGTGGTGTCTATATAGATGTATGAAATTTTTGATAAGAAAGATTAGTTATAAGCTAATGTCAGTTTAGGGCAACTGCACTTGTACTTCCCCTTAGTGATCTAGCAAGGGCACCTGTCATAAATATAAAGGGAAGGGTAAACCCCTTTGAAATCCCTCCTGGCCAGGGGAAAGCTCCTCTCACCTGTAAAGGGTTAAGAAGCTAAAGGTAACCTCGCTGGCACCTGACCAAAATGACCAATGAGGAGACAAGATACTTTCAAAAGCTGGGAGGAGGGAGAGAAACAAAGGGTCTGTGTCTGTCTGTAGTCGTCTTGGCCAGGGACAGAACAGGAATGGAGGCTTAGAACTTTTAGTAAGTAATCTAGCTAGGTATGTGTTAGATTATGATTTCTTTAAATGGCTGAGAAAAGAATTGTGCTGAATAGAATAACTATTTCTGTCTGTATATCTTTTTTGTAACTTAAGGTTTTGCCTAGAGGGGTTCTCTATGTTTTTGAATCTAATTACCCTGTAAGATATCTACCATCCTGATTTTACAGGGGGGATTTCTTTATTTCTATTTACTGCTATTTTTTTATTAAAAGTCTTCTTGTAAAAAACTGAATGCTTTTTCATTGTTCTCAGATCCAAGGGTTTGGGTCTGTGGTCACCTATGCAAATTGGTGAGGCTTTTTATCCAACATTTCCCAGGAGAGGGGGGGGTGCAAGTGTTGGGAGGATTGTTCATTGTTCTTAAGATCCAAGGGTCTGGGTCTGTAGTCACCTAGGCAAATTGGTGAGGCTTTTTACCAAACCTTGTCCAGGAAGTGGGGTGCAAGGTTTTGGGAAGTATTTTGGGGGGAAAGACGCGTCCAAACAGCTCTTCCCCAGTAACCAGTATTAGTTTGGTGGTGGTAGCGGCCCTTCCAAGGATAACGGGTGTAATATTTTGTACCTTGGGGAAGTTTTGACCTAAGCTGGTAAAGATAAGCTTAGGAGGTTTTTCATGCAGGTCCCCACATCTGTACCCTAGAGTTCAGAGTGGGGGAGGAACCCTGACAGCACCTATTCTCAGGCTTCCAGCTCCGCAGTCATTGGCTTGGGTGAAGACCCACATCTCTATCCCTTCTGAGCAGGTATTTCCAGGCTGCACAGTTCCCTGTCTTCATGTGTTATTCCCAGCAAAAGACAAATTAAGCAGAATTCTGTTGCCTTCTCTTCAGAGACTGATAACCATGTAACTGCTTATAGTTAAGCTACCACACAGCTCTTTCTATGAAAGCTTATTTATTCTTACAGAGAAAGGCTATTAAAACAATAAGAGAAAAATAATAAGCTTACCAGAGATCACCCAAACTCTAACATAGGCTCTGGTAGAAACAGGCCTTCCAAACCCCACAAATGAATATCTTCTCTGGTCACAAGTTAATAACAGCCTCAGCTCAGAACTTGTACACCCATGCAAAGTTTAGCCAATACAAGTCAGGGATCTTTGATCTGGAGTTTCCAGGAATAGACCATCA
The DNA here is from genome assembly GCF_965140235.1 of Caretta caretta. Lineage (NCBI taxonomy): Eukaryota > Metazoa > Chordata > Testudines > Cheloniidae > Caretta > Caretta caretta. The sequence continues at coordinate 70,039,269 of NC_134212.1, read as the reverse complement.
GTAGAGAGTGGTTTTTTCTCCCCAGGGTGTAGTTTCAAAAGGCCTCCCAAGTATCTCCTAAGAAACCCACTTCACACAGGAACCTTAAAGAACTTCTTGAGACATAACATTTACTTTAGTCACTTCACGAGTAAAGTTACATAAAATTCTACACCATCACAAACAATTGCATTTTTAATACAATGGACCCCAAACTTAGTTCAATGTTTACCTTAATTCTGCAATGTTTGTCCAGGTATTGCAGTCTAACAAATTGAAATTGACAGCAATTTCAACTATATGAGCTATGATTGAATGATTTTTGGATCAGGTCCTAAACCAGTAGAAGATGCGCTATTTTTTTCCTCGGCTAGAAATCACTAACAGTTGATTAGTTCAGGAGTATCGGCAAGCGCTACTTGCTAACTGGTAGTTAGCTCCTTATGAGCTTTAGAGAAAAGCAGACAGATGCTGATATATTTATTCATATTAGGTAGCCACTGATTTTAGTGGGACTAACGTGATACACCCTGACCCAATGGCAAGTATTTAGTTAAATGTGTCTGAAATAGAATCAAAAACATAGTAAAAGGATTTTCCCTCTTATAAATGCTTTGTGGACCAAATAAAAAGGAGACACACCTATGAATCTATGAAACAGAGAGAGCTGAAATGAGCAAAATTAGCATTTTGTTAACGTAAGAAAAATTATGTCTCCTTCAGTCTAAAGCATTGAACTTTCCTTGATAAATTCCTGTGATACAGCATTTCAATCAGGCAACAGCTTGAAAAAATTACATTAGTGCATGGTTAGTATTGCATTCACATAGCCAGCTTCCTAATCCAATTACCCTAATTTAAAGGAAGAACAATTTATATTTTCTAGTGCACACAGTGGAGAAATCAGGCTTATGTTGTGTCTTTTATTAACTTAAATAAAAGATTTGGACAATCCAGGGTAGTAAATGCTTTACAATTATAAATCACGCGTTATATTCCTACAGATTTTTTTTAAATGCATTTCCTTACACAACTGGGTGGCTTCACAGACCATCTACCTTTATTTTGACCTTTGAGTATCCTTGGTTTAGAGTCTACCCTGGCCAAAATGTCCAAAACCTCTTTTCCTAATTAAAAAGAAATGCAGTGGTATATCTGCTCAGTTCCTAAAGGACTATAATCAGGTCACTTGACATGAGCCAAGAAGGCAATGAATGACAAACTCAAGACCAAGGCCCTGATTCACTAAGGTACTTAAGCCTGTGATTAACTGTAAACAAAGGAATAGTCTCCCCTTCAAGGCAAGTTAGCCACATGCAGGTATTGGGCTTAATTGGGACCTAAATGGAGAGCATAAAATGACCTTTCCACTGCACCCATGGCTTAGTCAGCTACTTTTCTATTACTGAAGTGAACAGACAACATCTGGAATGTGGCATGTGCTAATGTCTGAAACTAGTGAAGAGCTTGGTAAAAACCTACACAGAGACAGGCAAGGAAACCACCTCCAGTAACTAATTCAAAATACCTCGTAAACATTGATCAGGATGAGAAGCAGCCCTGAATATTATATTACAGCCTGATTCAGCTTCTTTTTGTCATTTTGCCTTGGGGGAATCTGACCTTCTAATTTAAGAAAACCGAATACCCTCCAAAGGAATCAAGACTGGATTCATTTTCAATAGTATACAACATTATGAAAAGTTTCCCTTCTAAAATTTGAGTACACAGAGCTAGAAAACAAACACTACTTTCCTTGCCCCGCTTTCTGATGTTTGCTCTCTTTGAATGATTCATGATACAGTCAGGAATTTTAAAATTCTCCCAAACACTCATAGCTTGAGACCTGTGCACTTACTGAAGCTATACTGACATCAGACAAACATTTCAATCCATTTATCAGTGTTTTACAGTTTCGGTTTTAAGCCAGGTGAAAAGTAAAGCAAAGGCCCTGACCACATTTGATCATTAAAGATCCTGTGGTATTTTTCAGAAGAGGAGAGCCAAATCCCAGCTAAGACTTTCTATTCTCTCTACCTAAATCCCCATAGCTTAAATTGGATATGTTATTCTTCAGATTTGGTTCCTAAGAAATCCCTGTTAGGTAGCATGCTGACCTGGAAAAAACTCCTGTTTCTACCCTATGGAAGGTTGTCTTAAAAAGAATAGAAGGATGAGGACATGTTTATATTATCTTCAGTCTGTATTTTCCACATTTCTGAAAGATCAGATGATAGCATTCAATTTATTCCTATTTATTTATTCCTACACCCAGCTTAGGAAAGATACTTAGTCATGTGGATTATTACTATCAGCTTTTTGTAGGCTTTCTTTTTGCAATACTCTGACATATCAAGGATATTATCCTACATATCAGAACATTAATTGTTCCCCACTTGACCCTCAGCAAGATTTATAGCACACCCTAAGGCAGAAAGCAATGATTTGGGGACCAGTATCAGTAGATGTCAGGTTTTGCTAATTTCTTTATTCCTTGGTCACTTTCATTTTTCTTTTCAGTTTCTTGTGCTCAAACAGCTATGCCCTACACTCCAAACTTTGGAGAGGCAAAGAAAAAGAGCCCCCTCACTCTCTGTAATACTACTCTGTATCTGCTAAGCCTCTTCCAAACTATTAAACATATGAGCAAACTTCAAGTGAATCAGTTTCATTTATGGTTTGGATAAAGCACCCAAAAGTCTGCATAGTCATCTGTACCCTATATGTATTTACTGGTGCAGATTCTCAGCCGACAAAAATCTGGCCTATGGAGCCTGCAAGATTTCCTTAAAAAGAGCCAAAACAGGCTTTCTTGAGAGATGAGTATAATGAACATCTGGCTGGGCCAGCATCATCCTCTGTTCAGCTTCCAGCCCTGACTGGGACTCAGAAGCACAAACAACAGGAAATCAAAAGGTTTAAAAAAATGATTTGGTTTGTGTCAATTCTCATTTCATAGCTGGAGAACCCATGCCCCCCTCTCTCACAATGGAAGTGGTTATCTTTGCTATACTCTTCTGTAATTCCTGTTGAAGTAGTTTAGGGTGGCAAAGAGTCTAAGTTGGTATAATGTACAATATATAGTGTGAGGGGGACAGAAGATGGTGTGTGTCTTCATTAGACTCACCTGTGAATTTATCCCGTTGTCACTTTTATGCTCCTGAGCAGGGCTAGATAGAAAAGAGGGAGATCTAGGTCTTACCCCTTCTTTTCTTCTAAATTACTACAATCATCTTATTGCTCTCTGCCCCCTTTCACTCCCTCTTTTCATCTGCCAAGCACCTTCTCTATACTCTGTCAAATTTCTCCTTAAAACCCACTGCAAAGTTTTTTTTGCAAATGCCAATCTGATGCAAAAATCCTGGGTGTTGCCAACAGGGTAGACTTGGTAGATTCAAGGATTTACAGCAAATCTAAACTTTTCACCTACCCAAACTTTTACAGGAATACGGTAATGGAAGCCTGGAGCTTTCACCAGCTGGGTGTGAAAGTGAGCGAGATTGAGAGCAGAGCACTGGGTATGTTTTTTACTGAATGAAGAATCCAGAGTTTGAGATGCTAGGTAGAAAGAGACTGGAGGCAAAGAGCCTGAAAGTATTTAAATCTATCATAATTCACGTACCAGGATTCCTTCCAATGGATAAAGAGACAGGATATCTGAGTGGGAAATCCCTCTTTGTGAAATAAATGGTCCTGGTCTCTAGGTGGAATCAGAGGACAGACACCCTTGTCCCTAGGAGATTTTGCATTGTCTGGTGAGTGACTTCCTTATTCCTGGACAAGTTTGGAGAGGTGAAATGTTTAAATATGCTATAAAATCCTTCAGTCTACTGAGTCTGCCCTATTGGTAACACCCAGGATTTTTGCATCAGATTGGCATTTGCAAAGAAACTTTTCCAACTCACTGTAGCTTATTTCCTCCCCACTGTGTCAAGCAATTGCATCCACTGTGGATGTGTATGTTATCTGATGTTGCTGCAACCAATAAACTTTGTTCTGGTCAGTCTTTAACTTAACTTAGAGTTAGTCCCATACCACTTGAATAATGTCCTACTGTATTTATTCCTCCACCTGGAACTGGCACATTTGTATCCAATTCAAGCTGGAATAGTCAGGATTAGTTTATTAAATATCTGGAAAAAATCATTTAATGCTTTTCCACATCACATCTTACAACATCTGATTTCAATCAGTCTTCTGGACTAGAGGGGGGTATGGCACCCAATAAAATATTCTTCACTTTTTATACACAAGTGCTTCAATTCAGGAATACATCCCATTTCAGGAATTCACCTATGCACTTCCTTAACTCCCACTGAAAATCAATGACACTTAACTACTTTCAGCATATGCCAATGTCCCTTCCTGAGTCTGTGGCTTTCTTATGCCAGCTTCTTCTTGGGCAAGCCACAAGTTAAAAAACAATGAATATGAAAATGAGACTCTTACAACAGTGGTTTGAATGAAGTAGTATTTTTAAAAATTATGTGAAAAAGTCTGTCAGCAAAATTATGATATGTCAATTTTATTATCAGTTTAAAAAAAAATCTCAGAGATTATAAAGGATGTATAACAACCAGTTCTACTTTTGGTTCCCCACCCCCCTTTTATGATCATTTCAATGTGGGCTCTGTAAAACTGTCATTAAATGAGGGCTAATGAAATTCAGCTTTATTAAAACATTTTAATACTAGAAATAGTATTCCCAGCAATAATCGTGTATATATATTTCTCCCCAATAGCTCAGAATTGCTTTAGTACACAGCAGGATACAATGGTTGAGGGGCAACAAATGAAATTTTGCAAGTATACAGATTTCATTTTTCAACTACACCTTGATTGTTCATAAAGAAAAGCTGGATTCTTGTATGTCCTTTTGTTTATATATGTAAATATAATACCTCTTTTTATAAAGGGTACAAGTATAGAGTGGTGGAATTGCATTTCCCGCCTCTGCCCCTAAATAGAGAATTGTTTTCTATCTGCACTCACAACAATACCATGGGTATCAGTGTGGTTTAATTTGGACTACAGTAGCTGTACCATCCTTGAGATTACATTAATCTGTGGACCTTTCAGTTCATCTTCTGGTGGAAAGTAAAGATTACATGACAGTTTTGGAATAAACAGGGGAGGGCTACTGGGGGAAAGGGAGGAACATGAGAATAGCTCAGAACTCCAAAGATAGGAGTGGACTAACAGTAATTACTCTGTTTTAGCATGCAGTCTGTTTTGCAGGAAAAAATATTACTGCTAGTGGACTGAAGTCTTCCCTCTATAAAGTTGGCCCTGCCAATAAGTATAAAACGACATGGTGAGTGCAAGACAGATGCAGCTGAATGTGTGCTACTGTAGATTCATCTACATAATACATACCGGACCAGGTTGTTTTTTTTTCCTGATAATTCATTAAGATTGAGATCTGTGAACGAGAAAGGACTGATTCTACAATCCTCTAACACAAGTAGTACAATTCACATTAATGAGACTACACGTGAGTAAGGGATGCATAATCAGACCCCAGGCCCTCCCACACCCCTTTTATTTAAAAACAACTTTTAACCACACAAATCCAGTAATTTACTTTTTTTTAAAATAGTGATTTTACCAATTGTGTAATCCTGAAATCTCAATGCTATTGTAAGTAATTGCCTACCTAGTAAGGACAATGGTAACAAAATCATTGTACAGCTCTACATAGTTATACATGTGTTACATGGAGTGTTTGAAAAAATAAAATTTTGTACTTGAAATATAATTCTGAAAGCCATGTAATGAGATTTTTCTCTTAAGTATAAGTCACAATCCATCAAAGACTTTAACATGTGATTTCCTGGATTTGGGCGATGGTGACAATGTTCTCAGTGTAATTTAATCAATGAATCCGCTAAATCAATCCACCCACAAAACTGAGGTGCAAGTTTATTCATAAAATCAAACTAATACATTAGAATAATAGGTCCAACCCTCTGAATTGCTGAGCATCCTCAACTCCCACTAGCTTCACTGGCAATTGAGGGCACTCAACACCTCACAGAATTGGGTCCATTATGTATAAAGCACTTTGATAGTTAAAACCTTATAGACAGATAAGGGATGGGTGGACAGTTCTAACTAATTCTGACTCTTGCTTCTGTATGGAGCCCCAGTAAATTCAATGATGGAGCTTATTTCATGATCAAGGACAAAGTGACATTTCAAAAAAGCTACATGTTGGAGGGTATGGACTTTTGGAGGATTCATTAAATAAAATGCAGCTTGGTCTACCCATTGCTATGAAGATCTATGCTTTTCTACAACAGATTGATAAGTATGCAAAATTAATGTTCATCACACTAATCTGTTTCCTTGCTAACCTTTTATGGAGCCTTTCTAAAAGTATAATTAGTTAAAACTACAAGTTAGAAAATTGTGTTAGTATTAATTAATTATAGCAGATGGAATTTAGAGAGGAAGGAGAAAGGCTAATTTCAATTTCTTTTAATAAATAGAGTTAAAAATAGAGCCATGCCAGCTGCAAGATATTCTCAGCCAACTTGTATTTGCTGAAAGGGAGAAAATACCATCAAGCCAACTGCTTGCTTGCAAAAGTAGCTGCAGTTGTACAGGACTTCCGAACTTGTGATGCAAGGTAAGGAATATGCCCTGCATTCAAACCTTTCCTTCTCAAAACAGGAGAGCTGCGTTAAATTGTGTCACTTAGAGAGATTTATTCCGAGACTAAATTTACAGCACTGGTCACCAGAGGTGATGTTGCCAGAGCTGAGTAAAGATTAGCAGTTTGCCTCTAGCTGAAAGCTATTACAAATAAATCTTTGAAGGTACTTAAAAACCTCTGGGCCTGATCTGGCGAGGTACTAAGAGCCCCCAAGTGTCACTGATTTTAATAGGAGTTGGAGGTACTCAGTGCCTTGCTGGGCTGGACAGTTCCTTCCCTCCTTTTTTTAAGTAAATAATATTTCTAGTTGATTGGAAAGAGCTTTAGGATACTCATTTTTACATTTTAAGTATAAATACTAGAGACAAGGTACACCCAGAACTTTGTTTCCCGGCATCACAATTTGCTATTATGCACTGGATCATGGGTGGGGTCCAAAACCAGAAAGACTTTTTTTTCCTTTCTAGTTCACGTTCAAAAAAATTTTGCAAAAGGCAATTTTTATAATCACTTCTCAGAGTAGAATGCAGTTTAAGAAAGTCGTGCCCATTTTAAAAGTCACATTCTTCCTGGTTCCTATGAATTTACAATGAACTTTCTAATGGTAAGTGAAGCTTATTTGAAATAGCAAGTCATATTCCAACTCCTTCAAATAGCAGTTGGGGTAAGGCCTAATATAATACCATTCCCTAGGGGTTGTTGGGCAAAACATTTACTCATGCCCACTTTGATCAGAGCCCTCTGTATGTTTCACTTTAAATATACGTACAATTCCAGGGTTTCAAAGCCACCTGTATCCCTGCCACAACTTTTTACAGCTAGTGACTATTCCAAGACAAATCCTGCACCATTTCATTAGCATTGGTGAAGGAACTGCAGAGGAGAAGAGGCTGCTAATTGCATTTGTTGTAAGTTCAAGACTCTATTCCCACAGGTGATGCCCGACTCAAACACTGAGGCTGGATACCTATATTGGCACAACTCTGCTAGTGGGAATTGCTGTTACATAGTCACAAAGTAGAAAGGAATAATGGCATCAGCAGATTATTCTATTTCTATTGTTTCTGTGATGCACATGCTTTTTCAATGTGACACTTTCCACAGGCTTTGTTTCCGATGCTATGAACTCTTCAACAGTTTACCATAATTGGACTTTACCGAAATCCATATCTGCGGCTTTTAATTTCTTTATCTGCCAATTTGATTTGTCAGTCTTTGTTCAGATACTGCTGATTTCTTTGCAGTGCATACATTGTTTCCCCAGCTCCTGAGACTGTTTAGAGCTACATTTGTTTCCTAGACTAGATCCCTAGGGTCAAAATAGAATTTTGAGTCAAATCCCCAGTTGCATACTTTGCAAACACCGACTGCAATACAGTTCAATCTGGCTTTGAAAGACCTTCCCCTAGTACCACCCCCCGCCCCCCAAAATAACAACAGGAAAAATATAGATTGTTAGAATATTCTCTGCCATGGTTGTCCTTTATACATCCAGGTTTACTACACTTTAAAATCTTTACAAATTTAAGAAGAGAGCAGGATGACTTAGAGTCTCCTGCATTAAGTAAACCAAAATCCCCAAACAATTAAATATTTCTGACTTTAAAAGGGCACAGGGTAAATTCAACCTGACAGTAATCCCTACAAACAATCAGCTCTCTTTTCTTTTTAAGATCATACCTTTACTGTAGATGAACCCAGAAAAATCTTTTTGCAAAAGCTAAAACATAATACATGTTTAGATAATAGAAGTAACACAGACAATGCAAACACACTGATTATGCAATCTTAACAGTGGGAAATCCTTAGAGCCTTGCCTCACGTTTGCTTAAACCTTCACAAAAAGGGTCATGTATGTATTCTTTAACTTCTTTATTTATAAAGCTTAGAATGAGACTAAATACATGGAACTATATATATTACTGTTTAATCATTAAAGCCACACATTTCAGTGGACATCCTTAAAGCAACATTTACTTACATCTAATGACTGCATGCCGCAGGATCTTCAGGAGGGATTGAATCTGGGACCCCTTGTACTAACATCACCAGCTTCTACTGCTAAGGACTAACCCTCAACGGTCACCTGACAGTCATTTATCTCTTAAGTGGATCAGCCACAAGAGGGGGACAAAGACTCTCCCTCTGCTAAGGTGAGCAACAGAGTCAAATATATGCAGGTACTCGACATACCACAATACTTCTCTTTGCTTAGTACAAGGAGCGAGCATAGTATATTAAATACCACTATGATAATACTGGGAATAAGGTGACTTTGTAATTACTTTAACAGGAGTCCTGCATAAATCTGGGTGAAGAATACACATATAATGTACGTACATATGTACATACACACATCCACCCCACTTTCACTTTGATACAACACTGAAATATGTTCACCTTTGGGATGGAACATGGACTAAGTGTAAAAACCTAAACGCTAACATAATATTGGATTCTCAACATTAGACTAGTTTGGAAGCATTTGGACAAATTGCATGCTCAGTTAAAATGCAGCAACACCATGGGTTCTACAGCTTACAGAAAGAACAGGATTTGTCTTATGTACATGGATGGTTAGGTAAATAGCCTTCTCATGTAGCTAGCTGATTTGGAAGAGTCTGTGCCATACAAAAATAAGACACCAATCAGGCCTTGATTTGGATTTGGGTCTTTGAACATTACTGTGGTACAAAACATAATCACTGTAAATACAATCCTAATGGCTCCTTAAATTAAATTTCTGTTCTACACAAAGGAATTCTAACAACACTCCATTCCTATTTTTAAAAAGCTACCTTCCTGCAAGACAGTAGGGATGTTAAAGGGCAAGGAGTGCCCCTACACACCACACACATTCAGTTTCATTTGGAGCTATAGAACTGCAAATATAAACAGAGTTTATTAAGTTTAGGACAACATATCCTCAGCTGACAGACCCAGAGGGAGATACTACTCAAAGCAGCAGACAGGCAGCCACATTTCAACAAACAAATACTGTTTATATACAAAACATAGACAGGACTCAGGGACAAAAGAAACTTGGGGAAAGGGATTTTATACATTAAATGATTTAACTAAATTTTGTCTTCTCGCTACAGAAAAGAGATCATACAAAGAAGTTAGAAACCAAGCTTGCCCTTAAGTAAACAGGCACAGAGTTCAAGACTCTGATCATAGAAGAACCTTATTGTGCAAGCTGCTGAAAGACACTAGAAGGTGCTGAGTGCTATTTAGTGAGAAATCCATTCCATTACTTCAAGTCTACGCCCATATTTTGGGGTTCTGTAGCAGGGTAGGCACCTGCTCCTGCCCTGAGGGGCTTAGAACAGCCCAGGAGAGAGCTGTGGCTAGGGCAAGCAGCCCAGGCTAAGTAGGGAAATAGGCTCAGTTGGGCCATGCCCCAGTTAGGGCTCAGCTGGCCTTATAAGTAGGCAGTGAGCCAGGAGCTGACACTCTCTCTCTCGCCTTTGGAGAGGGAGGGACCTGGCTACAGGGAGCAGAGAGTACCTAGATTGGAGCAGAGCTAGGGAAAGGCCAAGGGAGCTGGGGAGCTCCAGCCTGGAAAATCCCAAGCTATGGCCTAGTACAAGGCAAGGCAGGTACTGGGGTTGCAAAGGGGACAGCCCATGGGTAGGCCGAGGCAGCAGGTCCAAACCCCTCCTTGCCAGTGATGAGTGGCTTTTACACTGTAGTCTGCCCCTGATACAAGGGACTAGTTAGTGACTGGCAATAGCCTTACACTGAGGCAAGGTGAGGATAGTGGGTGGGGGTTCCCCTCGGGTGGGGAATGACCCTGAGAAACAGTGGGTGTACTGCCAGGTGGCAGCCATCCAAGAGACATGGGGCACCGGGTCCAGGAGGGACGTGGGGCCAGCGGTAAGGCAGATCACTGACCTGCAGAGGGCACTCTGGAGCCTGGTGAGCTAATTCCCGACAAAGACCAGTAGGAGGTGCTGCAGGGGTGAGTCCACTCCCATACAGGCCCCCTATATGATCAGGGTGACACTGTAGAGCATTGGCTACCTAGGTTGCAAGATAGAGTGTGCCTCAGAACTATCATCATCATTCCTATTACGACTCTGGTGTTTAGGGCAGTGACGAAGCTCCTCCACTCCTGTTTCTGGAAAGTGTTTCAATGGTTCCCCAGCTGTGCCCCAGGTTTTTCTGCTCAGCTTCCACAGTTCTTCACCATGTTGTTTTCAGGCAGCCTCATTTTTGCTTGCCTTCAGCCATCTTATTGCTACTCTGGTGATAGAATCAGTTTCCATCCAAAGTACACGACTGATCCATCTCCAACGCCTCCTGGCAATGATGGTGCTCAGATCCTCTTGGCTGCACTGTGTCAGTAGATCTTCGTTTGAGATTGTTCTGGGCCAAAAGATAGAGGATTTTCCTGAGGCAGGTTGTATGGAATGAAGACAGTTTGGACAGGTCATACTTTCTCATTCTGCACTATAAAATAGTGTTGAAAGTACACAGCTCTAATAAATCTTGCATTTGGTTTTGTATTTTGATGATTTCCAGACTGTATTTAAGCTCCTGAAGGTGTTCCTGGCTTTATTGGTTTTGTTCTGGATGTCCTGGCTTGTTCCACCGTCCTGGCTGATGGTGCTGCCCAGGTATGTGAATGTTTCTACATTGGTGAGAACATAATCCTCTATCCGTACTAGTGATGGTGAGACAATATTAAAGGTCATGATATCTATCTTATTATGGTTGACTTTCAGTCCAATTTGCTGGCTCAATGCGTTGAGTCGAGTTTTTTGTTCTTGTATATGATGTTGGGTATGTGACAGGAGAGCAACAACATCTGCGAAGTCCAGGTCTTCAAGGGATGAGAAGAGTGTCCATTTAATGCCTCTTGGCACGTCTTCTGTGGTACGCCGCATTACCCAGTTGATGGCAATGCTGAAGAGGACTGCAGACATGACACACCCCTGACGTACTCCTTTTTTGACTTCAAAACTGAGCTCGCTGTGATCAACACTGCATGTAAAGTTGAAACAGAAGCTTTTGATGATGTTGATAATGTGGAAAGGAATTCCATATGCCCGCAGAATGGAAACATAGGCTGGTCCTGTGAATGCTATCAAAAGTCTTTTCAAAGTCTATGAAATTTATGTAGAAATGCCATTGCCATTCTAAGCACTGTTCTATTATGTTTCGTAGACTGAAAATCTGGTCTGTGCATCCACGCCCTTTCTGAAAACCAGCTTGCTCTTTTCTGAGAACGCTATCAACTGCCTCTGATATATGATGGACTATGATCTTAAACAATACTTTGCTTGGCACAGATAAAAGTGATACCACACCAGTTATTACAATCACAGAGTTCCTTTCTTTGGTATCTTCATTATAACCCCATTGGTCCACTCTGTCTGATGTAAATAGAGGGGCCAGGATAGATGCTGCTACTTTAGGATTTACCATGAACAATTCTGCATTCAAGTTATCCTTGCCAGGAGCTTTCCCATTTTTTGAGGATTTGATAGGTTGAAAGATTTCTTCCTTAGTTGGGGTGTCTGTGTTGATATCAAGATCATCTTCTGCCTCCTAGCTGTTTACTTCCTCTTTAGGTGGCTCCCTGTTCATCAATTCTTTGAAATATTCTGTCCGGTACATTACTTTTCTTTTTTGGTTGTTAGTAGGTGCCTTGTTTGTTCCTGATGAGAGTGTTCGTTGCTGTCTGCTGTTTATCTCTGATAAGCCATGTCAGAACTATAGGGTTTCTTTATTTCTACTGCAATAGAGGCTGCAATGAGCACGTTCAACTATTATGGAAAGCAAGTTAAGTGTCCGGTCACAATCTGGCCCAGTGTGAGCACATAACCAATTTTTATTATACACCCTTAAAATAGGAACTATGGTAGGGAAGGTACACAAAATATTGAACGCATAGCTCAAGAGTGAAAGTCAACCATGCCCAAGCCAGATGACAAAGTAAGTTTTGAGGAGACCCTTGAAGTAGTGAGGGAGACTGGCTGGTGCAATGCTAAAAGGAGGCTGTCTGTGCAATTCACTATTTTGTAGTATTCACTATTTTGTTTTCTCCTCATTGTTCAGTGTGTGCCCCCCCCCCCCCCCCAACCTTATTTATTGCATACTACTCAAGCCCTGATCTGAAGACAGAATTATTTATTTCTGCATGGGCTTTTCTGTGGCACTCACAATATTTGAGTGCGTGACAGAGTTAATTTTCACAAAACCTCTGTAAGGTGTTGCGGGGGGAGGGTGGTATCCCCATTTATCAAATCAGGAACTGAGGGACAGATTAAGGTCAATAGTAACCACTAATTTTGGATGTCCAATTGGAGAAACTGAAGGACCTGATTTCAGAGTATGTAGTGCTTTATATATTCAATCACCTCCACCTCCCTGCCTAATTTGAAGTCCCTACTCCACAGCACAGGTCATTAGGATTTAACAGGCAAAACTATGTATTTTTCTGTAACTTCATTCTCATAAAGGGCTGTACTGTTTCAGATGAAATAAATTCAACTTGAGGCAGACAACTGGCATGGAAAATTTTAGCCCAAACAATTAAAGTACAGTAACACTGTAAGTAACTGAAAACAGGGTATTCTCATGGAAAGTGTCAGGCAACTTTAATAGTAGGCAGTGCTATAGGCTCCACCTTGCACATTGTATATAGTTAATATACATGGTTATGTGACCCCACTGTAGCCATGTGGAGTCTTCATATCACATGTATTGAGAGATGCCTTTTGTTCTTACACACACAGGCCTGTGTGTGTAAAGGGGACAGGGAGCCAATGGAGGGACTTAGGCATGGGGCTTTATAGGTTCAGAGGTGTGTGTGAGGAAGATCAGTTTAGTTGATAAATGTCAGATATATTGAAGAGGTGAGAACTGGAGAGGGGGGAAGAGGGGTAGTCCAAGCCACTACAGAACCATGGTAAAAGCAAGGATTTTGGTGATAGGGACAGAAAGGAAGGGGCAAATGTGAATGGAAAAAGATTAATCTAATCTCTTTCCGATCTCACAATATCCTCAAGCAAATTATCTTGCATATTCAATTATTTCTTTTTAGCTTTGTGGTTTGATCATATTTCAGTGTTGGTGTTCAATATTTGATAGTCAAATTTCAAGCTGTGTTGCTTAGTCATGATTGCTTAGGTAAGTCACAGGGTACAATTTTGGTTCCCTGATTGTGCAAACATTTCTCATGCAGATTGATGTGGAAATTTAAATTCTGCCATTGTGAATACTCATCCCTGAATTGTGAAGTTTGCTTTCTACAAAAGTTAGCACCAGATAAGTTGAGACTGAATCAAGCTCATTAAAACATCAAGTGCATAGTCCCAGATTTTGCTTCAGAAGCTCAGCTGTATTTTAGCATATCCAAAATAACACTAAAAAGTAAATCTAACCAAGTGCAGAAGTTTCTATATTAAGCAAAAAACAAACAAAAAAAATCTTGATAAAGAAAGAAAATAAAGAGGGAGTGCATGCCATTAGCAATTGCTCCTAGAAGGCCTGCATTTCATTTAAAAAAAAGAGAAGATTCGGTAAGAAATAATCTAAGGCACAAGCTTCACTATGGAAGATGTGGTATTGAATAGACCAGAAATAAGTGTCCTAAAGTTACAAAAACTGATGATGCAAGTGCAGCAATTAGGAACTATATCATGACAGTGTGGCATCTAATTAAGGATGCTATCTCCAACACTGGCCAGTATGAGAGGATTAAGAGAGGTTCAAAAAGTATTGCAGAAGCCCCATAATTTGCCTTCTAACCACCAGCCTTAGATGTTTGAGTTATTTCCGGAAGCATGAGAACTTATTCATTTTAAACTCTTTTTAACAATCAGTAATGCAACCCTTCATGTTCTGTCAATGCCTTTATTGAATCTGTCTAAGTTCTTGGCCTCAATGGTATTTTGTGGCAATAGGTTCCACAGACTAATTGTGCATGATGTGAAAAAAGTATTATCGGGTTGACATTTGTTTCTTTTCAATTCCATTGAGTATTTCTTTTTTCTAGAATTCTGGAAAGGGTGTAGAGAAGTTCCCAATCTATCTTCTCTTTGCCATTTATTTATCTCCTCTTTAAGGTAAATAGCTCTACTTTTCAATCTCTTCAGATGGAAATTTTTTCCATGCCTCTCATTCTTGTTGCCCATCTCTAAGTCCCCCTCTACTTCTGATATATTATTATTCCCCCACCACCAGAACTGAACATAAAATTTAGGTGAGGAGGTAACAGTGCTATATTTATGATATTATAATAGTTTCATTGTTGTTTTCCATTCTATTCCTTATTTATCTTAACATTGCTGGCCTTTTTGCCAGCTGATGCCCATTGAGCACAGGTTTTCATTGACCTGCCTCTAACAATGTCCAAGTCTGTCTCCTGAGTGTTAATTTAGAGTCCTCTAAGGTGTGAGTAGTTCAAATAATTCCTTCCAATGTGTAATGCCTTGGAGGTGTCAATATTAAATTTCATCTGCCATCATGCTGCTTATTCTCCTAGGTTTGTTAGCTCCCTCTGAATTTCCTCATAGACTTCTTCTGTCTTGATTAACCTAAATCTGAGAGACATTCTATACCTTGAGAGTGCCCTGTAACCCCCACATTCCTCATTTATATGTAATTGTCATCTTGCATATAAAGCATGTCATGTAAGGTATCGGGGACAGGGTTATGATCTGGTGTAAGTCACTGTTCTATCTAAACAGGTATATCATTAGCACATATGAATTTGAGATTGTGTTTTATAATTGACAATAAAACATGCTGTAAATTGGGGAATGTCAGATATTAGCTCCACAGAGACAACTGCAAGAAAAGTAACCAACGCCCAGGGGGGTGTCAAACAACCATTAACAGCCATTGTCCAGCAAGGGAACTACAATTCAATGACTCACCTGCATCAGGCCACACCAAGGAATCGCTCAACCTTGCCTGGGGACTCAGCAATGCCCCCCAGACATGCCTGAACTTGTGTTCCCCAAGCACACTGACTAAGGGTATAAAACAGAACACAGGGGCCCCATGCTGGGCCTTTCTCTTTCCCCACATCTATTCTGCAAGCAACAAAGACACTCTGAAGACTCCAACAGAGGAGACTGGCACAGGTTTAAGGGACAAACCTGTACACTGAGGACTGCAATATCCAGTGGGGTGAGAGAAACTACTTAATTTAGATGTTGTCCAGCCTAATAGGTTGAGAGTTTAGACTGCATGCTTATATTTTATTTGCTTTTGGTAATTAACTCTGACTTTTTTTGCTTATCACTTAATCTATCTTTTTGTAGTCCATACATTTGTTTGTTTATCTTCACCAGTGAGTTTGCATGAAGCATTTGGTAAGAGTATTTGCTCGGGTTTACAAAGGCTGGTGTATATCCACTTTCCTTTGATGAAGTGGTGAACCAATTAATAAATTTGCACTGGTCATCTTGAGCAGTGCAAGATATATTTCTGAGGTACAACGCTGGTAGCTGGGGTGATTTGGCTGGTGCCTTTCTCTGTGTGATTCATGAGTGGCTCTGGGACCATTCATGCAATCTAGCTGGGTGTGGGGTTCCACATGTGGTTGTGCTGAATGATAACAGCACCTGGAGGGCCTTTCTGCTTGTCACTAGCAAACCATTGTTAGAGACAGTCCAGGATGGAGAGTTAAGGGGGCACAGCAGCCCCACAGTCACAGGTTGTACCCCAGGGATTCCATCACAATCTGATGTGGGCAAATTTTGCCACCTCACTCTTCACCCTCACTGTCACCTAATTAAGTCAAATGGTCCTATTACAGAACCTTGACGCACCCAGTATCCAGATTGGAGGAAGTTGGTGGGGAAGTGTAGGTAGTTAAACTGCACTCCCACTTCCGAATGGCACAGAGAACACCAGTCAGGTGCTCCAAAATACAACAAGGCGTTCACTTCTGAACAGAAAACAGGAAGGCTCCCAGCACACAGAAGGGGAGCGTGACCGGTACTAAGACCCAGGAGGCAGCATCCAGCTGCAGAGTCAGCAGCCGGAGCTAAACCCTCCTTCAGTTTGGCATCTGTGCCCACAGTAATGGAGAGAGGGCAGTGGCATGTGATCCCCACATACCCCCTTCATGCCTCGCCTCTGTTGGCTGGGAGGAGGGTAATGACCCCCACCAAAAAACCCTACACCTATGGATGTTCCCAGGCTCACACTGTTCCAGGTGTTGGAAATCACGTGAGTGCATGACCGCTCTTGTGACTTCCCTTTGCTTCATTTTCTGTGGGGAAACAAAGAAATCTGAGGAGGGACCTGAATTCCACACATGAGCAGTGGTACAGAATTCCCCCTGGAGACACTCTCAAATGGTAGAAAAAGTAATTCTGAAGTTTCAAGCATTCATGACCTTAGACAACTGTGTTGCCTGAACATTAATTACAAAAGCCTTAAACTTGAAATTCAAAGCAACAGACACATGGCCAGTAAAGAAATATATCTAAACACACACACACCTCCACACCCCCAAAAAGTTGAACTGAAGTTGAGTCCAGTTTGAACCCACAAAAGAAGAGCTGGTCTCACAAAGGCAGCCTTATACTGGCCCAAATTAAAGTGTAATGTGGTATCATTACACATCATTAAGTAGGTGTAAATAGGCATAAAAAAATCTAAATTGTAGCCTACATGACAAGAAAGCAGGAGGATTTATTATAAGGGCAATGTTTCCTTAAATTAATTCATTCTTAAGCCCTTTTTCAGCAACACTTTCTGTTGCACTTCTCAACTAACTCTCATGCTGAAGGGATAAATGATCACATTAGACTCCCTCAGATCCAGCAGGAAAATTCAGACATATGGTGTAAAGAGGTATGAATTACATGTTTCAGTGTGGATTTAAGGGAGTCTAGCTGAATCTATGCTAATGAAACAAACTGTCAGAAGATCTAATTACATCAAATTGGATTCCCTTAGATTAGCCTCTGATTTTGGCCCTCCATCTTTAACTCATTCAGTTGTGACTAACAGGAAAACACACTGAAAATTTAGTTTGTGATCTCATTCCATTTTAAAATTAAAATAAGGAAAAATAATGTTGCTGCACTTTTTATTTTAAAAACTTGATCTGTTTGAACCTTTTTTAAGTTCAATATAGCCCAGACCCTTTGGTTCTTACTAAAGCAGTTTATGTGAATGTCTGTGGCCCTATAAGCCAATACATAAGCAATGTTCTAGTTACACAACCTAGTTGGAGACAGATTATGAATCATATCAAACTCTTTCCCACATACCTTTGTCAGGTGGTCAACCTGGCCTTGTGACTATATCTATATTTCACCACCCTAACAGCATACTGTGACACCCATAACCTTCATAGAGATATTGTTATGATATGAATATGACATAAGAAAGATGTATTTTATGCAAGATGGGTCATGAGGTATCATTAGAAAGGTTATGATTTACTGAATATGATTACCCTAGTTGTATGCATGTATCATTTTTGTATCTAAAGTTAGGAATATTGACTATGTAACAATTACAAGCGGGTTTACACCTCAGAAATGCCCACCAGACAGAATGCAATCAGCCTGGATGGGCCATTAGGGAGAACAATAGGATTTAGAAGATGCCAATCTCCCACCTTCCCAAGAAGATTCCTGGGATGCTGCAAACAACCTTTGACTCATGGCTACTTTGACATTGCAGGATCATGTGATCATATCACTTGGTATTGGACTCCATCTTGGACTACTTTAGTATTTTTCTAATAGCGGGTTGGGATCAAACTGGGAAACAAAGGATTCCCACCATATATAACAGGGAAGTGAGTTAATCAGGATGATTCTTCGCTGAATCCCTGCCCAGGGTGCTCTGGGAGGAACTCCCCACGGTCAGCATGGGCGACCGAGACCTACTAGAGCGGCCTCTCACCCTGGCCGAGTTCTCGGAAGCCCTCCGTCGCATGCCCACCAATAAATCTCCGGGCATGGACGGGCTGACCGTGGAGTTCTACCACGCGTTCTGGGACATCCTTGGCCCAGACCTAGCCACTGTCTGGGCTGAGTCTTTGCAGGGCGGGGTCTTCCCCCTTTTGTGCAGGTGAGCGGTGCTCGCCTTGTTGCCGAAGAAGGGGGACCTCTGCAATTTACAAAACTGGCGTCCCGTCTCGCTCCTTAGCACGGACTACAAAATCATAGCAAAAGCAATTTCGCTGTGGCTAGGGTCCGTGATGGCGGATGTGATCCACCCAGACCAGACCTATACTATCCTGGGTCGCAGCATTTTTGACAACCTATTTCTAGTCCGAGATCTTTTGAAACTCGGGAGTAGAGACGGTCTGTCGTTCGCCCTCCTGTCTCTTGATTAGGAGAAGGCGTTCGATAGAGTGGACCATGGGTACCTCCTGGGCACTCTGCAGGCGTTTGGATTCGGACCTCAGTTTGTGAGTTTTCTCCAGGTGCAGTACGCTTCCGCGGAGTGTCTGGTTAGGCTCAACTGGACCCTGACCGAACCGGTCAGGTTCGGGCGAGGAGTACGGCACGGGTGCCCCCTCTCGGGCCAGCTGTACGCTCTGGCGATCGAGCCCTTCCTCTGTCTCCTCCGCAGGAGGTTGACGGGGTTGATGCTGCGGGAGCCGGAGCTGCGGCTGGTCCTGTCGGCGTACGCCGATGATGTGCTCCTCGTGGTCCAGGACCTGGGCGACTTGGCGCGGGTGGAGGCTTGCCAGGCCATCTATTCGGCAGCCTCCTCCGCCCGAGTCAACTGGGTCAAGAGCTCTGGCTTGGCGGTGGGGGACTGGAGGCAGGTGAGCTTCCTCCCACCCGCGCTTCAGACCATCCGGTGGAGCGCGGGTCCACTGCTCTACCTAGGTGTTTACCTTTCTGCCACGCACCCTTCTCTGCCAGAGAACTGGCAAAATTTAGAAGGCGGGGTGATAGAGCGGCTCCGGAAATGGACGAGGCTACTCCGATGTCTCTCCCTCTGTGGGTGAGCACTGGCGCTTAACCAACTAGTCCTGTCCATGCTCTGGTACCGGCTCAAAACCCTGGTCCCGGCCCCGGGTTTCCTGACCAACCTCTGGACATCGATTCTAGAGTTCTTTTGGTCAGGAATGTACTGGGCCCCTGTTGGGGTTCTTCATCTACCCCTGAAGGAAGGAGGGCAGGGCCTGAAGTGTCTGCACACTCAGGTCCGTGTCTTCTGCCTCCAGGCCCTGCAGAGGCTCCTTTATAGTGCAGGTAGTTCAACGTGGAGCATATTGGCACACGCCTTCCTACGCCGCTTCCAAGGACTCCGATATGACCGGCAGCTCTTTTATCTTTGTCCGAGAGGTTTTCCGTGAGGTTTTCTTCTACCAGGACCTCCTCCGGACCTGGAAACTGTTTTCAACGACCAGGTCCATGGCGGCCACCATGGGGGCAGATCTCCTCACGGAGCCCCTGCTACACAACCCCCAGCTCCGTGTGCAGGCAGCAGAGTCCCCCTTGGTGCACCAGAATTTGGTCCTGGCGGAAGTCACGAGAGTCGGAGACCTCCTGGACTACGACCGGGGAGACTGGCTGGATCCCCTGACGCTCACTCGGCGCATGGGGCTCTCCAGACCTCGTACCCCCCGGCGTGTACTTCAGGAGGTGAAGGCCGCCTTGACACCCGCTGCTTGGGCTTATCTCAACCAAGCCCTGCGCGAGGGTGCACCCCGCCCACCCTCTACCCCAGGCCCGCCGGACCTTTCAGTTGGGCCCCTACCCCGTAGATCCCAACAAACCCCTCACCCTTTCACTGCGAGCCGGCTGCATGAACTGCAGCCAGTCAGCTTCCAAATTGCACCACGGAAATATCTATACACACTCACGCTTCACACCTTCATGCCCACACCCTGGTGTCCCACCCCGATACAAAGTGGCGGGAACTCCTGCCACCTTTGGAGGGTGAGCAACCCCAGTGGGCCAGCCTGTATTCCGCCTTGGTCCCAAGGCCCGTCAGGGACATTAGTTGGCGGCTCCTTCACGGAGCTGTGAGCACGGGCGTGTTTTTGACATGGTTCACCCCCATCCCAGATACTTGCCCTTTTTGCAACGTGAAGGAAACCCTGGTGCACGTATATTTAGAGTGTGCCAGGCTGCAGCCCCCTTCCCGGCTCCTCACAAATATTTTATTATGCTTTTGGCTACACTTTTCCCCTCACCTTTTTATCTACACACTCCCCATCCGCGGCCCCACAAAATCGCGAGATCTCCTGGTTAACCTCCTCTTAGCCCTAGCTAAAACAGCCATTTATAAAACCAGAGAGGGGAGGCTGGCTAATGACGCGTCCTGTGATTGTAGGGCCGTTTTCTGATCCTCAGTACATTCACGTATCCGGGCGGAGTTCCTCTGGGCAGCGTCCACCGACTCCCTTGATGCCTTCGAGGAGCAGTGGGAGCTGTCCGAGGTTCTCTGCTCGGTGACCCCGTCCGGTTCCCTCCGTCTGACCCTTTGATTGAGGGGAAGAGCAAGAGACCCCAGCCCCAGCCGTTGCTGCTGTGGATATCATCATCACTGTCACCTAGGTGAGGTCCTATCACACGTGGTGTACGTCCCCCCCACCCCCAAACCGCCCACCCTGCAGCCGTGCCCATCTTGTCGGGCACTCTCAGGAGAGGGATAATCAGTGACACTGGGCGTGGCACTGCGTAACTTGAGGGGGTGGAAGACCATGAGTGTCGAGGAAGCCCCCCCCGCTCTAGGCCACCAGGTAACTCAGGAGGGTGGAAGACCATGAGTGTCAAGGAAGGCCCCCCGCTCTGGGCCCAGGCTAGCCTGAACACTTCTCCCTCCTGAAGGCTGCTGTGTTATATCTTGTGTTTGCTTTTGTTTTGTTGCTTAGTTTTACTTTATCCTTTTTGGTGATTCCTTGTAAGTGTTACACAAATAAAATTTTTTCTTAAAAAAAAAAGACACTCTCCTGCTGCCCTCTGCCCATGCTGTATCACAACCCCTTATCACATTTAAACATATACCTTCCTAACAGTCCTCGAGGAGTATGATCCTGGATAGAACCAGACTGATACAGAGATGGTCTGAACCCCTTTGCTGGATATAGAGTGGTTTTTCATTAGACAGCCCAAAGTAGAAGGAAACTTGTTGCAACATGAGATATTACACTGCAAGGCTGTTTCCTGGGGCACCTGAAGGGGTTTTGAGGGTTTATGTATTCATATTACCATTATCAAGCACCATGTACTATATACATCTGTAGTGCCACATAATGATACATGATAACACCACAGGTGAACACTGAATGGACATGATATTGAGGCATTCAGGTGATCTGTCAAAAACATTTTTTATCTGTACTATAATCTAATTAAGTGTAGCCTAGATTTATTTCCCCGTTAATTTGGTTTTTACCTACCTCCGTACAGCAAAAAAACCTGTCCTTCCCAGCTAGAAAACTCAGATGCTATATTTTATTGAAAATGTCCTTACCTTGCAGATATAATTTATCAAATACATTACTGAGACAAAATTCCTGAGACTTTCATTTCTAATACAACAGCTTTCAAGTCCCCTTCCACCAAATTCATGTATTAGAACCAAGGGAAAAAATTCAATTATAATGTGCACTTTGGATTAGTTATATACATTTCTGATAATTTTTGAGAGTTAAGTCAGAAGCAGGTGACCTATATAAGACCAATATAATTAACCGCTGTCATTTAACTGATTTTTAGAAATGTTGTTTTTGGCAACAATTAACATAACTTTTCTTGGGTTAATGTTTTATAGCATCATTTGTCTGACATTTTATAATGTCAAACCTAAGACCTTTACCTTTTCAAATTCTATAACTGGAAGAGAATTTCTAATTAGAGACTAAATTGTGTTTATACTCCCCTCCATGAAATCCTTTTAAACCCAACAAAAGTTTGGAACAATAACGCAATTGTAAGACTATAGATTAGTACATGTTGCATAGTATGAGTGACTGTCCATCCTATTTTGTAGAATATGGAACACACATTTTTACCAAGCTCTACAAATTGTAAAGAGCCCTGTGACCTAAAGCTGGGCCTCATTCTTGAGCTAATTAGTCAAACTGCCTCACTGCAGTCTGCTTCACCTACATTAATACATGCTATTTGCAAACAGATGGCACAGCAGTGGGTTCACATGTATCATTAGTAATTAGGCATTGCTTTGAAGATATAGAACAGTGAATCCCAAATAACTAAGGGTATGTCTACACTACGAAATTAGGTCAATTTTATAGAAATTCGATTTTATACAGTCGATTGCGTGTGTCCACACTAAGCGCATTAAGTCAGCGGAGTGCATCCTCACTACTGTGGCTAGTATTGACGTACAGAGCAGTAGCTATCCCACAGTTCCTGCAGTCTTTGCCGCCCATTGGAATTCTGAGTTAAGCTCCCAATGCCTGATGGGGCAAAAACATTGTCGTGGGTGGTTTTGGGTACATGTAATCAGTCGCCCCTCTCTCTGTGAAAGCAACGGCAGACAATCGTTTTGCGCCTTTTTTCCTGGGTTACCCATGCAGACGCCATACCATGGAAAGCATGGAGCCCACTCAGCTCACCGTCACCGCTGCTGTTGTGGGCAAGTCTACTGTGGGGGCTGCTGTGATCCAAGTAGCCAATGCAATCATTGACCTTCTGTTATCAAGGGTAGTGATTCTGGGAAATGTGTGGGCCTTTTTAGATTTTTATGTGCTTCATATTCCTGTCCTTTGTCGCTGGTGAAGAAGTCTTGCAGCCGGACATTCAGTCCAGTCCGCGCTTTAACATGAGCGCCCCATAGCACTTCTGTGGTTGACACATGGAACAGCTCCAGGGCTCTTGCTCTTTTGCCTTGGCCGAGGTACCTTGCCCTACCAGAACCTCCAAGCATTCAACACAGAAACACCTGCAGCAGCTGGCATTGCTACACAGCAGCAGCTCCTGGGTGCCTGCACAGCAGACGGTGCAGTAGGACTGCTAGCCATCCTTGTCCATGGCGTACGGTTCCACCACTTCTGATGCAATTTTGTTCTCCTGCAACTCTGCAGGAGTAGGACTGGTAGCCATCCTCGTTGGACAAGTAGCTTGGCTGGGGTTCTGGGAACGTCTTCCCTGCCCTGCTCCTAGCAACCTCCAGGGCATGGTGTATGGCTCCACCACTTCCGCTGCAACTCCTGTGAGGTGGAGGCTTCTGCCTCAGGCTGCTCTCCCAGCCGGAAGCACTGTGCGGTTGCACCTACCCCAGCCTACCCCTTGCTCCCATGGCTCATGAAGCCTGGACAGTAATAAGGAGCAGTTCAACTATCAGCTGAGCAAGTGCAGAATGGTGGTAGAATGTGCCTTTGGACATTTAAAAGCTCGCTGGAGCTGTCGGTCAGACCTCCGTGCAACCAACATTCCCATTGTTATTGCTGCTTGCTCCATAATATCTGTGAGAGTAAGAGGGAGATGTTTATGGTGGGGTGGGAGGTTGAGGCAAATCACCTGGCATCCGATTTTGAGCAGCCAGACACTAGGGAATTAGAAGAGCACAGCAAGGCACACTGCGCATCAGAGAGACTTTGAAAACCAGTTTCATGACTGGCCAGACTTCGGTGTGACAGTTGTGTGTGTTTTTCCTTGATGCAAACCCACCCCCTTTGAAATAAAATAACTATTGTTTGAGTTCCCTGTAAGCCAACCACCCTCCCCACTTTGAAATAAAATAACTATTGTTTTGAAACCATGCATTTTTTTTAATTAAAAAAAAAAGAGAGAATGGACAAAGTAGCCCCGGTGGGGTGGGGGAGGAGGGAAGGACAAGGCCACACAGCACTTTAAAAGTTTAAAAGTTTAAAACGTATTGAATGCCAGCCTTCTGTTGCTTGGGCCTTCCTCTGGAGTGGAGTGGCTGGGTGCTCGGAGCCTCCCCCCTCCCACCGCGTTCTTGGGCGTCTGGGTGAGAAGGCTATGGAACATTGGGAGGTTATACAGTGGATGCAGCGGGGGGGTCTGTGCTCTTGTCGGCTTTCCTGCAGCTCCAACAGATGCTTCATCATGTCCGTTTGCTCCCCCAATAGATGCTTCATCATGTCTGTTTGCTTCCCCATTAGCCTCAGCATCGTGTCCTGCCTCCGCTCTTTGCACTCACTTAATTCTTTCCTGGCCTCTGCCACTGAATGCCTCCATGCATTAAGCTGTGCCCTATCAGTGCAGGAGGACTGCATGAGCTTGGAAAACATGTCATTGCGAGTGCGGGTTTTTTTTCGCCTTCTAATCTGTGATATCCTCAGGGACGGAGACGATGGGGGAGTGTAGAAACATTCTACAGTCTATGATTCTGGGGGGACTGCATGGTCAGTTCCCGGCGTTCAAAGTGCTGTCCAGAACGGTCACAATGGAGCACTCTGGGATAACTCCCGGAGGCCAATACCGTCGATTTGCATCCGCACTACCCCAAATTCAACCCAGCAAGGTCAATTTTAGCACTACTCCCCTCGTTGGGGAGGAGTACAGAAGTCAATTTTAAGAGCCCTTTAGGTTGATGGAATGGGGTTTGTTGTGTGGATACAGTCATTTTTAAATCAACCTAACGTGGCTAAATTCGACCTAACCCCGTAGTGTAGACCAGGGCTAAAAAAAAAATCATGATAAAAGTTGTTTATGGGTAATCAAGAGACAATTTTCAAGGTATCTTGCCGAAGATGAGCCAGTTCCTCAAAACAACTATTACTGGATGTGCCTTCATCCTTAAATACCTCAGGCAAATATCAACTCAGCCTAAGCCCTCAGGCAGACACATTAATAAAGTATCCTTGTAGTTTTGGGACCTGGGGCCACCATTTAGAAGTGGTTCAGTCAGATGCAGTGGTCACTAGTGAAGCAGAGCAAAGCAGCAGTAGGCAGCATGCCTCGCCACTCATTGCATCTGTCAAGGTTCCTTCCGCACCCTGAACTCTAGGGTACAGATGTGGAGACCTGCATGAAAGACCCCCTAAGCTTATTCTTACCAGCTTAGGTTAAAAGCTGCCACCACCAAAGTGTTACACAAAGAACAGGGAAAGAGCCCACTTGGAAATGTCTTTCCCCCCAAAATCTTCCAAGCCCTACACCTCCTTTCCTGGGGAAGGCTTGATAAAAATCCTCACCGATTTGCACAGGAGAACACAGACCCAAACCCTTGGATCTTAAGAACAATGAAAAAGCAATCAGGTTCTTAAAAGAAGAATTTTAATTGAAGAAAAAGTAAAAGAATCACCTCTGTAAAATCAGGATGGTAAATACCTTGCAGGGTAATCAGATTCAAAACACAGAGAATCCCTCTAGGCAAAACCTTAAGTTACAAAAAGACACAAAAATCAGGAATATACATCCCACTCAGCACAACTTATTTTATCAGCCATTTAAAGAAAACAGAATCTAACGCATATCTAACTACGTTGCTTACTAACTCTTTACAGGAGTTCTGACCTGCATTCCTGCTCTGGTCCCAGCAAAAGCATCCCACAGACAGAGAGGACCCTTTGTTTCCCCCCGCCCCCCAGCTTTGAAAGTATCTTGTCTCCTCATTGGTCATTTTGGTCAGGTGCCAGCGAGGTTATCTTAGCTTCTTAACCCTTTACAGGTGTGTCAAGGTTCCTCCCCTACTCTGAACTCTAGGGTACAGATGTGGGGACCTGCATGAAAAACCTCCTAAGCTTATCTTTACCAGCTTAGGTCAAAACTTCCCCAAGGTACAAAATATTCCACCCTTTGTCCTTGCCGCTACCACCACCAAACTAATACTGGTTACTGGGGAAGAGCTGTTTGGACGTGTCTTTCCCCCCAAAATACTTCCCAAAACCTTGCACCCCACTTCCTGGACAAGGTTTGGTAAAAAGCCTCACCAATTTGCCTAGGTGACTACAGACCCAGGCCCTTGGATCTTAAGAACAATGAACAATCCTCCCAACACTTGCACCCCCCCTTTCCTGGGAAATGTTGGATAAAAAGCCTCACCAATTTGCATAGGTGACCACAGACCCAAACCCTTGGATCTGAGAACAATGAAAAAGCATTCAGTTTTCTTACAAGAAGACTTTTAATAAAAATAGAAGTAAATAGAAATAAAGAAATCCCCCCTGTAAAATCAGGATGGTAGATATCTTACAGGGTAATTAGATTCAAAAACATAGAGAACCCCTCTAGGTAAAACCTGAAGTTACAAAAAAGATACACAGACAGAAATAGTTATTCTATTCAGCACAATTCTTTTCTCAGCCATTTAAAGGAATCATAATCTAACACATACCTAGCTAGATTACTTACTAAAAGTTCTAAGACTCCATTCCTGGTCTATCCCCGGCAGAAACCAGTATATGACAGACACACAGACCCTTTGTTTCTCTCCCTCCTCTCAGCTTTTGAAAGTATCTTGTCTCCTCATTGGTCATTTTGGTCAAGTGCCAGCGAGGTTACCTTTAGCTTCTTAACCCTTTACAGGTGAGAGGAGCTTTCCTCTGGCCAGGAGGGATTTCAAAGGGGTTTACCCTTCCCTTTATATTTATGACAGCATCTGACTGCTAGGAGACCAGAATCATGACCTAACTGAGGAGGAAAGGATAAGAGGAATTCCATTCCCCAACCCCAAATCTTGACTACGGACATCAGGTCATGTAGTTACTTGATAGAAGTGGCAGGCAAGAGCAGCAGCAAGAAGAGCACCTCACAATTCATTATAGCCAACCAGCTGCTACTATAGTAGAGGAAACTAGGAGGAAGAGACAAGATATCAAGAACAGGAAGTACAGACCTGGGGGGGTGTCTTCCCCACCCATCGTGACCAAGCACCCTGAAGTTCACATGCTTCTCTAAAAACATATCTAAATATCTTTGGTCTGCAAAACTAGTCAGGAACTCTCTCCAGAATGGTTTTGTCACTTCCTCTTCTGCCGCAAACATCCACATAAAAACACCAAAATGTTGGCAGTGAGAGTTTTTTGAATCTTAAAGGTTTGACTCACTTTTTATTTACTGGACATGGTTCAGCTATCCTTATGCCTACATTTGCTTGACTCCTCCAGCTTTACCAGCAACATGTAACCTCTTCCTGGCTATTATTTGTCACGATGTGCTACATGACATCAGATCATGGTGAGTTTTTGACTGAAAGTCAGCAGTGGCTGAGTTGTCAGTTATACTAATTCATATATTTTCTACTGAGGGTTTAATTTTTCAGTTTTATTCAGAACTCCCTTTGTATTGCCTCAAAATTAGTGTAATCATTTATCAGGAGCATTTCCAACACACCATTGGAATACTGCATTTTCTTGAGTTTTGCCCCCTAAAGCGCCCCTAGGAAAAGAGGTTCAAATTTAGCTCAAATAAGTGAAAATCAAACCAAAGAACAAGGAGTAATAGCCTATGTTTTCAAATTCCTTTGCTATAATCAATCTTGCTAAAATCTGTATTACCCTGAGTTCGGGAAGAAGTTCTCCTAAGGTTTTATATTGAAAGATTCCAGCACATCTGTAGGAAACCAGAAAAACTGAAGGCATGATTAAATCGAAAAGCTCTATTAAATATTGTTTCACCATATTCATAAATGATTCAAAAGGGGTAAACAGAGAAGTGGCAAAGTTTGCAGATAATATTAAATTATTCAAGACAGTTAAGACCAAAGCAGATTGCAAAGAGTTACAATGTGATCTCACAAAACCGGGAGACTGGACAACAAAATGGCAGATGAACTTCAGGGCTAACAAATGCAAAGTAAAGTGCATTGGAAAACAAATCTCAACTATACACACAAACTGATGAGGTCTAAATTAGCTGGTAACACTGAAGAAAGATCTTGGAGTCATCATGGATAGTTCTCTGCAAACATCTGTTCAGTGTGAAGAGGCAGTAAAAAAAAAGCTAACAAAATGTTAGGATCTCTTAGGAAAGGGATAGATAAGACAGAAAATATCAGAATGCAGCTATATAAATACATGGTACTCCCACATCTGGACTACTGAATGCAGTATTGGTCACCCAAATTCAAAAAGGAATTATTAGAATTGGAAAAAAGTAGAGAAAAGGACAACTAGAATTATTAAGGGTATGGAACAGCTTCCATATGAGAAGAGATTATTAACACTGGGACTGTTCAACTTGGAAAAAGAAACAACAGAGAACTGGAATGATAGAGGTCTATAAAAGCATGAATGGTTTGGTGAAAGTGAATAAGGAAGTGTTAGTTACCCCTTCACATAAACACAAGAACCAAGGGTCATGCAATTAAATTAATAGGCAGCAAGTTTAAAACAAACATAAGGAAGTACTATTTCATAAAATGCACAGTCAACCCATGAAACTCATTGCCAGATGTTGTGAAGATAAAATGTAATTATTTTTGAACCCAGTTATACAAGTCCATAGAGAATAGGTCCATCAACGGCTATCAAGATGGTGAGGGATGCAACCGCATTCCCTGGGTGTCCCTAAACGTCTGACTCCTAGAAGCTGGGACTGGACAACAGGGGGTCAGACACTTGATAAATGCCCTGTTCTCTTCATTCCCTCTGAAGCATCTGGCATTGGACACCGTTGGAGGACAGGATACTGGCCTAGATGGAATGTTGGCCATACTAAGCCACACTATGTTTATATTTTTACTGACTCCTTTGAAAGGATGCTTCTACTCAGGCTTATCATTTTCAGAGTTTTTGAAGTAAAAGGAATGGAGTGACATGAATGGAACAGTTTCAATTCTTTATGCTTAAATAGCTAGAAAAATCTACAATTGTGAAAAACAATAAGACTGAGAAGTCCAAGCACTATACAAATATGATAATGATCTTACATCTATTCAAACTGATTTCAAACCATTTTAGAAGCTTTACTGATTTAGAGATTATAGAAATCACTTTTATCCACTACTAGAGGGCAATTATCTCTGGCCTCAAATGTAGCAAAATGCTCAACAAGCTAGGACATCACTGCACAATAATTTAGGACAGGAAATAGTAAGTAAATAGGATGCAGTTACACAAAATAGGAATTACTAATATAGTAAATGCAAAAAACATTTAAAATGTTAAATTTTCACCGAGTCAAATTTCCTGCAGCAGCTGGAACTCTGTCCTTTTGGATGCATGTATTAGAGCAGATTCTTTATTAGCCTCAAATATAATATGCCAAGCAGAAGCATAGAGAAAGGAAAATACTCATCCTGCTACCCAGCCTGCAGCTTTAGCAGGCCAGAATCAGGGATGAGAGGGAGATCTCAACTGAGGCAGTGCTCCACTCTCTCTTCCCCATATCATGCTGCAGAGCATGGGGTGAAGGGTGTCACAGGCTGAAACTAGGCTCAGGCTCTAGGGTCTATCCCTCACTCAGCTGCATCCATTTGAGGTTCCTGTAAGCCAGGGGACTTCTTGTGCATTAGCCCTGAACAGAGCAATGTCTGGTGCCAAATAACATGACTCCGCACCTATCATCTTTCTGACCTTCTGCATGGGTCATGCAAGTGCTTTGGAGGATAGGATTATAATTCAGAATGATCTGAACAAACTGGAGAAATGGTCTGAAGTAAACAGGATGAAATTCAATATGCTCACAAATGCAAAGTACTCCACTTAGGAATGAACAAGCAGTTGCACAAACACAAAATGGGAGATGACTGCCTAGGAAGGAGTACTTTGGAAAGGGATCTGGGGGTCATAGTGGACCACAAGCTAAATATGAGTCAACAGTGTAACGCTGTTGCAAAAAAAGCAAACATCATTATGGGATGTATTAGCCGGAGTGTTGTAAGCAAGACACGAGAAGTAATTCTTCTGCTCTACTCCATGCTGATTAGGCCTCAGCTGGAGTATTGTGTCCAGTTCTGGGCATCACATTTCAGGAAAGATGTGGACAAATTGGAGAAAGTCCAGAGAAGAGGAACAAAAATGACTAAAGGTCTAGAAACCATGACCTATGAGGGAAGATTGAAAAAACTGGGTTTGTTTACTCTGGAAAAGAGATGACTGAGAGGACATAAAAGGTTGTCACAAGGAGGAGGGAGAAGAATTGTTGTTCTTAACCTCTGAGGATAGGACAAGAAGCAATTGGCTTAAATTACAGCAAGGGAGGTTTAGGTTGGACATTAGGAAAAACTTCCTAACTGTCAGTGTGGTTAAGCACTGGAATAAATTGCCTAGGGAGATTGTGAAATCTCCATCACTGGAGATTTTTAAGAGCAGGTTAAACAAACACCTGTCAGGGATGGTCTAAATCAGAGGTCGGCAAACTATGGCACGCGTGCCAAAGACAGCATGCGAGCCAATTTTTAATGGCATGCTGCTGCTTGCCGGGTCCCAGCTGCCAGCCCCACTCAGCCCACTGCCGAACCCAGGCCGGCAGCGGGCTGAGCGTGGCTGGGGCCAGGACCCCGGCAGGCAGCAGTGTGCCATTAAAAATCCTGCCCGCCCCCGCCCGCTCTTCTCCACCCCCCACAAGGAAAGGATGAAGAAGCTTGGTCGTCGCTGCTGCTGCAGGGCAGGCAAGCTCCCCCCCTCCCGCCTCTTCCCCCAACGTGCTGGGTTCCTGCCCCTCCTCCTCTCCCTCCCTGCCACCAATCAGCTGATGGCCCTTGCGAGGGAGGGGGACAAGCAGAGCCGCAGCGTGCTTGCTGCTCCAGGGAGGAGGCGGAGAAGAGGTGGGGACAGGGCCTTGGTGAAGGGGGGGTGGAATCAGGGCATATTCCCCCAGCCCCCTGCCGTGAGCTGCTCTGGGCAGGGAGCTGGGACCACCCCCACAACCCTAGCCCACACCCCCAGCCCTCTGCCCTGACCCCTGCACCCCCCTCACACATCCCCAGCCCTCTGCCCTGACCCCTGCACCCTCCCACGACTCCAGCACCCCCCACACATACCCAGGCCCCCACACCCCATGCCCTGACTCCTGCACCCTCCTCACATGCCCCCAGCCCTCTGCCCTGACTCCTGCACTCCCCTCACACACTCCCAGCCCCCCCACACCATATGCTGTGATTCTTGCACCCCGCACATTCCTACCTGCACCACTTGCACCAAATGGGAGCTGCCCAGGTAAGCACTCCACACCCAAACCTCCTGCCCCAACCCTGAGCCCCCTCCCTCATTGTAGCTCCTGCTCCCCAACCCCCAGCCTGCTCCTTCACCCCCAGCCCTGTGCTCAGTGCACTCCCATCCTCAGCTCAGTGCAGAGAGAGAGGAAGAGAATGGGCTAGAACCAGGGAGAAGGTAGGTACCCACTCTATGTGGACAGGGCCGGGATCCCTGACCAGCAGCAGGCTGAGTGGCAATTGGCTGAACCGCTCAGCCCACTGCAGGTCTGGGGTCCCGGCCGCTGGCCCCGCTCAGTCTGCTACCGGTCTGAGGTTCTGGCTGCTGGCCCCTTGCCAGTCGGGGTCCCAGCTGCAGGCCCCACTCAGCTTTCTGCCGGCCTAGGTGAATGGAACCCCAGGCTGGCAGCAGGCTGAGTGGGCCGGCGGCGTAAGATCATCATTTTAATTTAATTTTAAATGAAGCTTCTTAAACATTTTGAAAACCTTGTTTACTTTACATACGACAATTGTTTAATTATATAATGTATAGACCTAGAGAGAGAGAGACCTTCTAAAAAACGTTAAATATATTACTGGCACGGAAAACCTTAAATTAAAGTGAATAAATGAAGACTCGGGACACCACTTCTGAAAGGTTGCCGACCCCTGGTATAGATAATACTTAGTCTTAACATGAGTGCAGGGGACTGGACTAGATAAACTCTGGAGGTCCCTTCCAGTCCTATGATTCTATTTTGGACAGCCTTTCTTTCTGGCATAAATGAGGTTGATCCACAACAGATCATTATCTGAACAGTTGTTAGGCATAAAAATATAATTGAAATAATTCCATTCTTCCCACCTGGTCTTTTCATTAAAAAAAAAATCACAAATGGTAACTTAGTCCTAGAATACTCTAAAAATAAGACCAATTTTGTGCTAATTTAAAAAAAATTAAAATGTTCTGATTATTGAAAATCTTTTATATACATATAGAAATATAATATAGATGCAAAATATTACTGGGTTTTAAAGTGATCTAGGATTTTGAAGCTTTATTATGCATGTAGGGATTTGATTATAATAAATAATATTTTGGATGTTGCCTGAAAAAAAGAGTCTCCATTGCAATCATACAGCGGAAGTATATTTACCACTGAAGTCCAGTGTATTGAATGAAGTGACTAGGGAAATATCCATTGGAATTGTCAGGTAAGAAATTAGGTTTGTAAATATTCTTCATAGAATAAGAAAACTGAAGCTATAATTTCAATTTATTCTTTTAGTTTAGTCACAGACATAAAAGATCTACAACTGCATCTATCATTTATCCTGTGAGATCTTCTGATGACATGGGAGCAAAACTTCAGGCTCAAGAGGTATTCCTCTGAACAATGGTCTATAGAAGCCACAGGTGCTGGGATTTGGAATAAGAAGTTGGTAAATCCTTCCCAATTTAAATTTTTAATAATTGGTGTATAATAAATCTTAGGTTTGATAAAATATTGCATTGCAATATATTTGTTACAGACAGACAGGTTGTGTGCTTTATTGCCTGATGAATAATTGCTTGAATTATGTCAAGCCCCAGATCCCTATTCTCAGATACTCTTGATAACATGTACTTGACATTTTAGTATCTTCACTATTTGGAGTTCATTATCAAATACATTGATAAAGTGTTTAGGGTTTTCTGTCCCCTAATAATTAAATGTTTCCCGGTGTCTGCATATGTGCAATTCAGAAATGAATTAGAAATGTCTTTGATTTTAAAATCTCTTGGCACATCACATTGTCTATTTTGGAATTTCTCAAATGAATAGGATCCCTTCAGCAGGACTATGTAGATGCTTAAAGTTAAACATGCTGGATCAGGATCAGTTTTAAGCACCCTGCGAGACTGAGGCCTTTAATGATTTCATCTTGCAAATCATCTTTAATAAACTTCAGTCATTTTCTTCCTTTCATTGCAAAGAAAACCTGTCTAGACCAGGTTGAAATTAGATTAGCCCTGCTACACCTAGTTGAGGTACTGATGCTATATTGTTGTTTTCTGGCTCTGTTTCAGTTCAGAAAAGCCATTGCTATTGTCAGGGTAGTTTTTCCTCTGGAAGCTTTTCTTCTTGTATAAGTTGGATGTTGAGTTCTATTATCATTTTTCATACGTATTTTTTGAGTGCCTACCCTGAATTGCTGTACAGAACAGAGAAGAAATGCTTCACATAACAAACATATTGTGGATCCGAAAATCAGTAGTCCCAAAATTACAAGATTCAAGGTTTGAAACAAATACTTGTGCTACTCAATGTTTTCAGGTAAAGAATGTTGGCTGGCTGAAAGAGCAGTGCTGTGGGGGGACAGGCAACTAAGACTGGCAGCAGATCTAGGCAGTTTGGGCTCAAACCACAGACAGAAGAGAAGTCTACACAAATGACTCAGGTGCAGGCTTCCTTACCCAGCAGTTAAAGCTTAAATCACTTCCCCTGAGTGGCAGAGCCACCAGGGCTGCACAGATAGCACACACCTTGGACTTCTCCAACCCAGGCCAGCTAGCTATGAGCAGGGAGCTAGAGAGGAAGGAAATGACATGAGCACACCACTGTGGCCAAAGGACTGAGGTTGAGATTACTGTTAGGCTATCTTATGGGGTGGGAGTCTTACATCATAGAATTTGGTGGATTGTTCATTGTTGCCTTTCCCAAATTCATTCAGATATCTTCCTTCCTCCACCCCATAAAGTTCTTTTTGTTGTAACTCCTGGACTCAGCGCTTATGAGTGGGGAATAATTGCCCATCAGGGGAACCAGTGGGGTATACCTAGTTACTCCGGCTTCTGGGTGGGACCTTAAGCAAGTGTTAAGCTTTTAAGGAACCCCTTAGAAACCTGAACCTGACCCTTTTCTATGCCCTGGTCTACACTAGGAGTTGAGGTTGAATTTAGCAGCGTTAAATCGATTTAACCCTGCACCCGTCCACACGACGAAGCCCTTTTTTTTACTTCAAGGGCTCTTAAAATCGATTTCCTTACTCCTCCCCTGACAAGGGGATTAGCACTGAAATCGGCCTTGCTGGGTCAAATTTGGGGTACTGTGGACACAATTAGACGGTATTGGCCTCCAGGAGCTATCCCAGAGTGCTCTATTGTGAACGCTCTGGACAGCACTCTGAACTCAGATGCACTGGCCAGGTAGACAGGAAAAGGCCCGCGAACTTTTGAATTTCAATTTCCTATTTGGCCGGTGTGGCAAGCTGCAGGTGACCATGCAGAGCTCACCAGCAGAGGTGACCATGCAGAGCTCACCAGCAGAGGTGACCATGATGGAGTCCCAGAATCGCAAAAGAGCTCCAGCATGGACCGAACGGGAGGTACGGGATCTGATCGCTGTATGGGGAGAGGAATCCGTGCTACCAGAACTACGTTCCAGTTTTCGAAATGCCAAAACATTTGTCAAAGTCTCCCAGGGCATGAAGGACAGAGGCCATAACAGGGACCCGAAGCAGTGCCACGTGAAACTTAAGGAGCTGAGGCAAGCCTACCAGAAAACCAGAGAGGCGAATGGCCGCTCCGGGTCAGAGCCCAAAACATCCTGCTTCTATGATGAGCTGCATGCCATTTTAGGGGGTTCAGCCACCACTACCCCAGCCGTGTTATTTGACTCCTTCAATGGAGATGGAGGCAACACGGAAGCAGGTTTTGGGGACGAGGAAGATGATGATGATGAGGTTGTAGATAGCTCACAGCAAGCAAGCGGAGAAACCGGTTTTCCCGACAACCAGGAACTGTTTCTCACCCTTGACCTGCAGCCAGTACCCCCCAAACCCACCCAAGGCTGCCTCCCGGACCCGCCAGGCGGACAAAGTACCTCTGGTGAGTGTACCTTTTAAAATACTATACATGGTTTAAAAGCGACCATGTTTAATGATTAATTTGCCCTGGCATTCGCGGCTCTCCTGGATGTACTCCCAAACCCTTTGCAAAAGGTTTCTGGGGAGGGCAGCCTTATTCCATCCACCATGGTTGGACACTTTACCACTCCAGGCCAGTATCACGTACTTGGGAATCATTGCAGAACAAAAGCATTGCAGTGTATGTTTGTTGGCATTCAAACAACATCCATTCTTTATCTCCCTGTGTTATCCTCAGGAGAGTGATATCATTCATGGTCACCTGGTTGAAATAGGGTGCTTTTCTTAAGGGGACATTCGGAGGTGTCCGTTCCTGCTTGGCTGTTTGCCTGTGGCTGAACTGAAATATTCCCCGCTGTAGCCACGGGGAAGGGGGAGGGGCTAGCCAAGCGCTGGAGGGAGGCAAAATGTGACCTTGGAACGAAAGCACATGTGCTATGTATGTAATGTTAACAGCAAGGTTTACCGTGAAAGAGTGTACCCATTGTTCTATAAAATGTGTCTTTTTAAATACCACTGTCCCTATTTTTTTTCTCCACCAGCTGCATGTTTTTCAAGGATCACAGGGTCTTCTCCTTCCAAGAGGCTAGCGAAGATCAGAAGGCGAAAAAAACACACTCGCGATGAAATGTTCTCTGAGCTCATGCTGTCCTCCCACACTGACAGAGCACAGACGAATGCATGGAGGCAGACAATGTCAGAGTGCTGGAAAGCACAAAATGACCGGGAGGAGAGGTGGCGGGCTGAAGAGAGTAAGTGGCGGGCTGAAGACAGGGCTGAAGCTGAAAGGTGGCAATAGCGTGATGAGAGGAGGCAGGATTCAATGCTGAGGCTGCTGGAGGATCAAACCAATATGCTCCAGCGTATGGTTGAGCTGCAGGAAAGGCAGCAGGAGCACAGACCACCGCTACAGCCCCTGTGTAACCAACAACCCTCCTCCCCAAATTCCATAGCCTCCACACCCAGACACCCAAGAACGTGGTAGGGGGGCCTCCGGCGACCCAGCCACTCCACCCCAGAGGATTGCCCAAGCAACAGAAGGCTGGCATTCAATAGGTTTTAAAGTTTTAAACTTTTAAAGTGCTGTGCGGCCTTCTCCTTCCCTCCTCCACCACCCCTCCTGGTGCTTCTCTCCTCCACCACCCCTCCTGGGCTACCTTGGTAGTTATCTCCCTATTTGTGTGATGAATTAATAAAGAATGCATGAATGTCAAGCAACAATGACTTTATTGCCTCTGCAAGTGGTGATCGAAGGGAGGAGGGGAGGGTGGTTAGCTTACAGGGAAGTAGAGTGAACCAAGGGGCGGGGGGTTTCATCAAGGAGAAACAAACAGAACTTTCACACCGTAGCCTGGCCAGTCATGAAACTGGTTTTCAAAGCTTCTCTGATGCGCACTGCGCCCTCCTGTACTCTTCTAACCGCCCTGGTGTCTGGTGTGCGTAACCAGCAGCCAGGCGATTTGCCTCAACCTCCCACCCCGCCACAAACGTCTCCTCCTTACTCTCACAGATGATGTGGTGCGCACAGCAAGCAGTAATAACAGTGGGAATATTGACAGGTTTCAGAGTAACAGCCGTGTTAGTCTGTATTCGCAAAAAGAAAAGGAGTACTTGTGGCACCTTAGAGACTAACCAATTTATTTGAGCATAAGCTTTCGTGAGCTACAGCTCACTTCATCGGATGCATACTGTGGAAACTGCAGAAGACATTATATACACAGAGACCATATCACACATACTATGCTGACAGCTTGTGCCACATGCTCTCAAAGAAACTGCGGAATCACCTGATCAACATCCTCTACAGCAAACAGGGAAAGATTAAGAATGAGCTCTCAAAAATGGATACTCTCATAAAAAACCAACCTTCCACACAAACTTCCTCGTGGCTGGATTTTACTAAAACTAGACAAGCCATTTACAACGCACACTTTGCTTCTCTACAAAAGAAAAAGGACACTAAACTTTCTAAACTACTACATGCTACAAGGGGCCACAGCAATGGTTCCCTCAACCCACCCAGCAATATTGTTAACCTATCCAACTATACTCTCAGCCTAGCAGAAGCAGCTGTCCTATCTCGGGGCCTCTCCTTCTGCCCCTCCACCCCCACGAACATGATACAGTTCTGTGGTGACCTAGAATCCTATTTTCGACGTCTCCGATTCAAGGAATATTTCCAAAATACCTCTGAACAACATACTAATCCACAGAGGTCTAGGTGGACTCCTCCTGAAGGTCGAAACAGCAGACTGGACTTCTACATAGACTGCTTCCGCCGACGTGCACGGGCTGAAATTGTGGAAAAGCAGCATCACTTGCCCCATAACCTCAGCCATGCAGAACACAATGCCATCCACAACCTCAGAAACAACTCTGACATAATCAAAAAGGCTGACAAAGGAGGTGCTATTGTCATCATGAATAGGTCGGAATATGAACAAGAGGCTGCTTGGCAGCTCTCCAACACCACTTTCTACAAGCCATTACCCTATGATCCCACTGAGAGTTACCAAAAGCAACTAGAGCATTTGCTCAAGAAACTTCCTGAAAAAGCACAAGATCAAATCTGCACAGACACACCCCTGGAACCTCGACCTGGGATATTCTATCTACTACCCAAGATCCATAAACCTGGAAATCCTGGGTGCCCCATCATCTCAGGCATTGGCACCCTGACAGCAGGATTGTCTGGCTATGTAGACTCTCTCCTCAGGCCCTACGCTACCAGCACTCCCAGCTACCTTCGAGACGCCACTGACTTCCTGAGGAAACTACAATCCATCGGTGATCTTCCTGATAACACCATCCTGGCCACTATGGATGTAGAAGCCCTCTACACCAACATTCCACACAAAGATGGACTACAAGCCGTCAAGAACACTATCCCTGATAATATCACGGCTAACCTGGTGGCTGAACTTTGTGACTTTGTCCTTACCCATAACTATTTTACATTTGGGGACAATGTATACCTTCAGATCAGCGGCACTGCTATGGGTACCCACATGGCCCCACAGTATGCCAACATTTTTATGGCTGACTTAGAACAACGCTTCCTCAACTCTCGTCCCCTAACGCCCCTACTCTACTTGCGCTATATTGATGACATCTTCATCATGTGGACCCATGGAAAAGAAGCCCTTGAGGAATTCCACCATGATTTCAACAATTTCCATCCCACCATCAACCTCAGCCTGGTCCAGTCCACACAAGAAATCCACTTCCTGGACACTACAGTGCTAATAAACAATGGTCACATAAACACCACCCTATACCGGAAACCTACTGACCGCTATTCCTACCTACATGCCTCCAGCTTTCACCCTGACCACACCACACGATCCATCGTCTACAGCCAAGCTCTGCGATACAACCGCATTTGCTCCAACCACTCAGACAGAGACAAACACCTACAAGATCTCTATCAAGCATTCTTACAACTACAATACCCACCTGCGGAAGTGAAGAAACAGATTGATAGAGCCAGAAGAGTTCCCAGAAGTCACCTACTACAGGACAGGCCTAACAAAGAAAATAACAGAATGCCACTAGCCGTCACCTTCAGCCCCCAACTAAAACCCCTCCAACGCATTATTAAGGATCCACAACCTATCCTGAAGGATGACCCAACACTCTCACAAATCTTGGGAGACAGGCCAGTCCTTGCCTACAGACAGCCCCCCAACCTGAAGCAAATACTCACCAACAACCACATACCACACAACAGAACCACTAACCCAGGAACCTATCCTTGCAACAAAGCCTGTTGCCAACTGTGCCCACATATCTATTCAGGGAACACCATCACAGGGCCTTATAACATCAGCCACACTATCAGAGGCTCGTTCACCTGCACATCCACCAATGTGATATATGCCATCATGTGCCAGGAATGCCCCTCTGCCACGTACATTGGTCAAACTGGACAGTTTCTACATAAAAGAATAAATGGACACAAATCAGATATCAAGAATTATAACATTCATAAACCAGTCAGAGAACACTTCAATCTCTCTGGTCACGCAATTACAGACATGAAGGTCGCTATCTTACAACAAAAAAACTTCAAATCCAGACTGCAGCGAGAAACTGCTGAATTGGAATTCATTTGCAAATTGGATACTATTAATTTAGGCTTAAATAGAGACTGGGAGTGGCTAAGTCATTATGCAAGGTAGCCTATTTTCCCTTGTTTTTTCCTACCCCTCCCCCCCCCCCCCCGACGTTCTGGTTAAACTTGGATTTATGCTGGAAATGGCCCACCTTGATTATCATACACATTGTAAGGAGAGTGGTCAGTTTGGATGAGCTATTGCCAGCAGGAGAGTGAGTTTGTGTTGGGGAGTGAGGGGGGTGGGGGGTGAGAAAACCTGGATTTGTGCTGGAAATGGCCCACCTTGATTATCATACACATTGTAAAGAGAGTGGTCACTTTGAATGGGCTATTACCAGCAAGAGAGTGAGTTTGTGTGTGTGTGGGGGGGGGGGCGGAGGGTGAGAAAACCTGGATTTGTGCTGGAAATGGCCCAACTTGATTATCATACACATTGTAAGGAGAGTGATCAATTTAGATAAGCTATTACCAGCAGGAGAGTGGGGTGGGAGGAGGTATTGTTTCATGGTCTCTGTGTATATAATGTCTTCTGCAGTTTCCACAGTATGCATCCGATGAAGTGAGCTGTAGCTCACGAAAGCTCATGCTCAAATAAATTGGTTAGTCTCTAAGGTGCCACAAGTACTCCTTTTCTTTTAGTGGGAATATCGGTTTCGCTGAGGTCTAAGCGAGTCAGTAAACTGCGCCAGCGCGCCTTTAAACGTCCAAATGCACATTCTACCACCATTCTGCACTTGCTCAGCCTGTAGCGGAACAGCTCCTGACTACTGTCCAGGCTGCCTGTGTACGGCTTCATGAGCCATGGCATTAAGGGGTAGGCTGGGTCCCCAAGGATAACTATAGGCATTTCAACATCCCCAACGGTTATTTTCTTGTCTGGGAATAAAGTCCCTTCCTCTGATCTTGGTATTCTTGCGCCTCAGGAAAGGGGAAAGCAAGTCACAAATTTCCATGAAAGTGCCCTTATGCATGCCAAAGTTTCACAGCCACTGGGAATCATCCCAGACGTGCAAAACTATGCAGTCCCATCAGTCTGTGCTGGTTTCCCGAGCCCAGAATCGGCGTTCCACAGCATGAACCTGCCCCATTAGCACCATGATGCCCACATTGCCAGGGCCCGTGCTTTGAGAGAAGTCTGTGTCCATGTCCTCATCACTCGTCACAGCACTGACGTCGCCTACTCGCCCGGTTTCGCTTTGCCAGGTTCTGGTGCTGCATATATTGCTGGATAATGTGTGTGGTGTTTAATGTGTTCCTAATTGC
Organism: Caretta caretta; assembly: GCF_965140235.1. Taxonomy (NCBI): domain Eukaryota; kingdom Metazoa; phylum Chordata; order Testudines; family Cheloniidae; genus Caretta; species Caretta caretta. The sequence goes on along the minus strand of NC_134212.1, from coordinate 69,998,380 downwards.
CAAAGTGATCTGAGCAGGCTCCATGCTTGCTGTGGTATGGTGTCTGCACAGAAAAAGGCACGGAACGATTGTCTGCCATTGCCCTGACGGAGGGAGGGGCGACTGACGACATGGCTTACAGGGTTGGCTTACAGGGAATTAAAATCAACAAAGGGGGTGGCTTTGCGAGAAACAGAATGGCCCCCTCAAGGATAGAACTCAAAACCTCAAGGATAGAACTCAAAACTGGGTTTAGCAGGCTGTTGATTTCACGGAGGGAGGGAGGAGAAAATGAATTCAAAACAAATCTGGTCTATTTCTTGTTTTGAGCCACTTCATCTATCTTTATACATCTTGCTGGCAGCAGACTGTGCAGTACGACCGCTCGCCATCCTCATCTCCTGGGTGGTTGGCAGAAGACGGTGCAGTATGACTGCTGGCCATCATCTTCTGCTGGCTGCTGATTAAAAGACAGTGCACTGCCGGTAGCACTCGATCGCCATGAGACAAAACTTAAAAGGGAAATGACCTGGCTGAGTCACTCCCATGGTTGCCCAGGCGCCCCAACCTCATCGAGGTCAGTTAAAAGAACACCCAGGACTACGTCGACGACGGCTACCAGTCATACTGCACTGTCTGCTGCCAAAAGGCAATTAACTGCTGCAGTGTAGCAATGCAGTACCGCATCTGTCAGCACCCAGGAGACATACAGTGACGGTTAGCTGAGCAGGCTCCATGCTTGCTGTGGTATGGTATCTGCACAGGTAACTCAAGAAAAAAGGCGTAAAACGATTATCTGCCCTTGCTTTCACGGAAGGAGGGAGGGAAGGGGGGCCTGACGTATGTACCCAGATCCACCCGTGACAATGTTTTAGCCCCATCAGGCACTGGGATTTCTACCCAGAATTCAAATGGGCAGCAGAGACTGCGGGAACTGTGGGATAACTACCCACAGTGCAACGCTCCAGAAGTCGATGGTTGCCTCGGTCCTGTGGACACACGCTGCCGACTACATGCACTTAGAGCATTTGTGTGGCGACACACACAATCGACTGTATAATTTCTACAAAACCGACTTCTATAAATTTGACCTAATTTTGTAGTGTAGACATACCCTCAGCCAACAACACCAGGCAGAAGGGTTACCCAAGAGGAAAACCACAATCTGAATCAGTTTTAGAATGTACTGTATTGTACTTCATGAGGGAATTTAGGTGTAGCCGCATGTAGAATGCATAGAAAACTTGTCTTGCTCCTTCCTAGTCAGTCTTCAGACCTGGATATGGAATGAAAACAGCGCTATATTGCTGTGTCTAAATGGCACTGGTAGGTGATTTATCCACTGTTCGTGGCTATAAGGAGATCATTAACTAGTGCCACTAGCAATATCCTCATGCCATATCCCAAACTAAAACCTAGTTTTGATATTGGATAACTAAGATATTGTATTTTATCCTCGAAAATACTGCAGTCATTCTAGATATTGTTCAGACTTCTCCGTACCTGTCCAAACGCTTAGGATACCCTTAGGCTTTATCAAAAGGGCAATAATTTCACACAGCACAATATGCAATCTGTGAGGAGTGAGATCTCCTCTGCTAACAAGAAGAATGTTGAATGTAAGGGAATTACAGAAGAGATCACATCACAATATTAAGTTTGCTCCTGGGATATGGGTATATAATGTGAAAAAAACCTCTCAATCAAGATTTGCAGGCACTTCTGCTGACAAACATAATATGATGGTCCCAGGGAGCTACATTACCTTACACTAATAGAAAAATATCAGCTGTAATCTCATATAGCATGAGTATTTTTTTTACATTGCTAATGCTCCCTAAAAGAGAGATGTATAATCATTTTGCATTTTCCCCTCTCTGTTTAGAATTTCCTAGGCAAAATATCTCAGCTCCACAGTCTCTCAGCTCACCAATCTCTATTTCTTAGCTGAAAAGAATCCCAATTAAACCATAGATTGAGTTTCTACCAGGAGAGCCCCAAAAAGCAGCTTTGCAGAGAAAATAAACCACACAGCAATAAAAGTAGGACTGGGCATGTTATTTATCCTCAGAATGCTATCAGTTTCCACTGAGATGATTGATTCATGCTGGATCCATAATTTCATTCCTGCACTGGAAAGGCTGATAATGCATTTTTAATTTCATGTTGGGCTCTTTCTTTCTAGTTGTAAACTTATAACCGTAGGCAAGGGGCGAGCTTTCACTCAAAGGAATAGACTAGACTCATGCAGTTTAAAAGAAAAACTCAAAACAAGTCAAATTTCATAGACATACGAATCTTACCAAAATCAATAGAGCTTTCTTTAAAAACAAACAAATGAAATTAACAAATAAAATAAAATTAAGTGATCCATCACAACCATGTAGTTTTCGGAGTTTTTCAACTAAGTGTCAAAAGAGACCCGCTCATGTCATCCCCACTGATGGATTCTAGCGCTGTACTAGTTATTAATGCTGATAAACAGAGTAAATGGGCAAAATGTCAGCCAGTCTAGCAATGATCATGTTTGAACATGTGTCAATACAGAAACAATGACAATATTTATACAGAAGTACAGCTGATAGAACACAAATGTTGCTTGCAGGGCTACCATGCGATTGTGGATAAAGATCATTTTATAAAATGAGTGATATTTTATTGATGAACAGGGTAAACCTCTTAACAGATACCATTCAATTAGAAAAATTCACACATTGCTACCTACAAATAAATGCCTGCACTATGAATAGCATACAGATTAATCAAAAGACAGCAAATAAAACAGAACTAGAATGTGAAGTGGGCTTCACACTCACATACCGGAGAGTAAACACCTGCTCACTCCCCTGCACGGGCAATCTGGAGCTTTGTCAGAGAGTACAGAGGTAAGGGGTACTGCATGCTCACTGGAGTAGGTGGATATAGAAATGGGCCAAAAGGGGCAGCCAGCTAGTAGGCCAGTAGTAAATTACTACTGCCTGGGAATAAGATGGGCTAAGCAGGGAGGGAATGGTGGCTTCCTGTGTTGTTACTGGAGTGATGCAACTACATGCCATCCTTATTAAAGACCGTGTCACAGGGACACAATGTACTCATCCAATGTAAGGGCCTGATTATGCTCTCACTTACATTATTGTAACTCAGGAGTAACTGCAAGAGTTATGCCAGTGTAAAACAGCTGTTTAGGACCCTGCACTAGTGAGGCACTTACGCATAATCATAACTTTAAGCATGAGTAATCCTATCACTTTCAGTGACTCTGCTCATGTGCTTACATTTAAACTTGTGCTTAAGTACCTTGCTGAGCTGAGGCAGAATCTGACCCCATGATTCCATCAATGTCAATACAGAAATAAAGTATGCTGTTACCCTCTTGCTTTATTTATTAGAATTTTCCAGAATAAGTTGATGGTTAGACAGGGTTAATATTCAAATGAGAATTACTATGCATGTTCTTACAGTTATTGAGATTGTATTTTAATTTGATTTTAATGACTGTAAAGTACTCTGAGATGTTTGCATGAAGGGTGCTATATAACCATAAGTGACTGATTAAATTTTGAATATTTAGCTTGTTTGTTAGTACAGTAGGCAAGGAGTTAGGGGAAAGGGAAGCTTAGGTACCCACTGAATGGAATTCTGCTGTACGACAGTAAAGCAGTGATAATATTCCATGCTGACCAGAATGGGTTTTCTCATTTTTGTACATTGGTTTTGCTTTCTTTTTGTGTGCATGTCCTATGCCTTCAGGCTAAAGGCTAAGGCTGCAGAAATATCTCCTTACTGCATTTACATCCTTGTAAAAGTAAACACGGCAGTGAATTTGCTGCTCTCAAAAGCAAGGGGTTGACACACAGGTTTGAGCTTGCATAAGTGGGGGAAACTATCATCCAAGGTCCTGCACATAGCAATGCTAGTGCTCATTATTGATTTGGAGTGTCACACACTATTCCTAATCTGGGTATCCATTTAGCAAATCTCCCATCGTACCAAATTGTGAGATTAATTTCTTATGTGCACAAATGGGGACTAGAATAAATCCTCTAAATGTGCACTGAATTATTACCCAAGTCAGTATTTACACCTGAGAGAATGGCTGGCAAGTGGCACCAATCTGCTGGCCCATATTATATATAACTTCAAGTGATAACATTTTATTTCATAGCATTTTGTGTTACTCTTGTTATACAGCTACAAAAAACATGCTTTAGCGCTTGTCCATTAATTCTGTGTCCTGGACTCAGCTTGAAAAAGAGACATCACCTGACTTATGGAAATATGCAAATTAGTGTAAATGTGTGGGATTTAACAGGTGATCATGCTGGTATATATTAATTAATTTTCTTAATTGTGGCCTCTTGCTGCAGGAACGGAGAATCACCTAATTAACTGTTTTCCTGGCTAGTTTCCTATTTAATTCCAGTTATTCCCACAGCATTTCACTGACATAAGAAAACTTGAAATTGCTCTGACAATTTTTTCCAGCATCATCCACACAAAAGACCATAGGTATAAGGTGAACTCTATAGACTATATCAGCATTTGGTGTACAGTTAGAATACTTCAACTGATTTCACCAGAGGTATGGTAATTTACCTCAGCTAGGGTCCTGGACCTTTACGTAAATCATCAGCTAGGACTTGCTGCTTTGACAGACCGAGGCATCAAAATATCACAGCTAGGATCTCATTATTGAAATCAGTGATATTGAAATGAAATGTCATGGAGACTTTTTAATGTTCCATTGTACGTTAAATTGCACACTAAAATTTGCAGGAGTGCAGGTAAAGGTCTTTCCCTGAAGTTGCTTTCTTTAGAATAATGCACAGTAGCGTGTTATCAAAATATACTGCTGTGTGAGAATTTTCACTATTTAAGTATTTCATTAGAATGAGTTTAAGGTATAGTTATTGTCAAGGTTCCTCCCCCACTCTGAACTCTAGGGTACAGATGTGGGGACCTGCATGAAAACCTCCTAAGCTTTCTTTTACCAGCTTAGGTTAAAACTTCCCCAAGGTACAAATTAATTTTATCCTTTGCCCTTGGAATATCCACTGCCACCACCAAACTCTAACTGGGTTTACTGGGAAACGTAGTTTGGACACATCTTTCCCCCCAAAATCCTCCCAACCCTTGCACCCCACTTCCTGGGAAAAATCCTCACCAATTTGCATTGGTGACCACAGACCCAAACCCTTGGATCTGAGAACAATGAAAAAGCATTCAGTTTTCTTACAAGAAGACTTTTAATAGAAGTAGAAGTAAATAGAAAGAAAAGAATCACCTCTGTAAAATCAGGATGGTAGATACCTTACAGGGTAATTAGATTCAAAACATAGAGAATCCCTCTAGGCAAAACCTTAAGTTACAAAAAAGACACACAGACAGGAATAGTCATTCTATTCAGCACAATTATTTTCTCAGCCATTTAAAGAAATCATAATCTAACACATACCTAGCTAGATTACTTACTAAAGTTCTAAGACTCCATTCCTGTTCTATCCCCAGCAAAAGCAGCATACAGACAGACACAGACCCTTTGTTTCTCTCCCTCCTCCCAGCTTTTGAAAGTATCTTGTCTCCTCATTGGTCATTTTGGTCAGGTGCCAGCGAGGTTACCTTTAACTTCTTACCCCTTTACAGGTGAGAGAATTTTTCCTCTGGCCAGGAGGGATTTTAAAGGGGTTTACCCTTCCCTTTATATTTATGACACGCCCCCCCAAATCTCAGCTAGGGTGAAACGCTGGCTGGGATGTCTTCCTGGAGCTCTAGGAAAAACAGAGTTAATAAGACACATGCACCTCTAAATATACTGCCAAGTACATAAAGACTAACAATATTTTCCACATCTCAAGGACGATTTTAACCAGTTGATTCTGGGAAACTTTCACGGGAAAGTGCATCAGCCACTTTGTTAGAAACTCCTGAGATGTGTTGGATGTCGAAATCAAAATCTTGGAGAGCTAAACTCCACCGAATAAGATTTGTTATTTTCCATGGTGGTATGAAGCCACTGTAGTGCAGCATGGTTGGTTTGCAGGTGGAAACGACGTCCCCAAACATATGGGTGTAGCTTTTCCAGAGCGTAGACAATGGCGTAACATTCTTTTTCACTGACTGACCAGTTGCTTTCCCCCTCAGACAGTTTTTTGCTGAGAAACACTACAGGGTGGAATTCTTGATCAGGTCCTTTCTGCATTAAAACTGCTCCCACACCACGCTCGAACGCATCTGTGGTTACTAGGAACGGTTTGTCAAAGTCTGGGGCCCTTAGTACAGGGTCAGACATGAGTGTCGCTTTAAGCTTGTTGAAGGCCTTCTGACACTTTTCGGTCCACTGAACAGCATTTGGCTGTTTCTTTTTGGTTAGGTCTGTCAGTGGGGCGGCAATTTGGCTGTAGTGCGGTACAAATCATCTGTAATAACCGGCCAAGCCTAAGAAGGATTGAACCTGTTTCTTTGACTTTGGGACAGGCCACTTTTGGAGAGCATCCACTTTGGCCTGTAGAGGGCTTATAGTTTCTTGACCCACCTGGTGTCCAAGGTAAGTCACTCTGTTTAGGCCTATTTGACACTTCTTAGCCTTAACAGTTAGTCCTGCCTCCCTTATGCGCTCAAGGACTTTTTGTAGATGTTCCAGGTGGTCTGCCCAGGAATCCGAAAATATGGCCACGTCGTCAAGGTAGGCGACTGCATATTCTCCTAATCCGGCTGGGAGACCATCTACAAGTCTTTGGAAGGTGGCGGGTGCATTTCGCAGCCTGAAAGGGAGTACATTAAATTCATACAGTCCGAGATGTGTGGTGAAGGCTGACTTTTCCTTGGCAGATTCATCTAGCGGTACCTGCCAGTACCCCTTGGTTAAGTCCAAGGTAGAGATGAACTGGGCCCGTCCCAGTTCCTCTAATAGTTCATCTGTGCGTGGCATTGGATAGTTGTGTGGGCGAGTTACAGCATTTAGCTTACGGTAGTCCACGCAAAAACATATTTCCCCATCTGGTTTGGGAACTAGAACCACTGAAGATGCCCATGCACTTCCAGAGGGGCGGATTACACCCATCTGTAACAAATCCTGGATCTCCCGTTCTATAGCAGTTTTAGCTTGAGGAGACACCCGGTAATGTTGGACTTTAATTGGGTGAGCATTACCTGTGTCAATGGAGTGGTATGCCAGTTCAGTCAGTCCTGGGGTGGCTGAGAACGTGGGTGCGTAGCTAGTGCACAGCTCCTGGATCTGCTGTCGCTGCATACGCCCAAGGATCATGGAGAGGTTCACCTCTTCCACACCACCAGCACATTTCCCTTCGTAGTAGACACCTTCAGGCCACTCAGCGTCGTCTCCTCCCTGGGCTGTAAACTGACAAACCTTTAATTCTCTGGAATAAAAGGGCTTTAGAGAATTAATATGGTACACCTTAGGCTTTCGGTTGGAGGTGGGGAATGCTATGAGATAATTAACAGCTCCCAGGCGCTCCTGGACCATGAATGGCCCTTCCCACGATGCTTCCATTTTATGGGCCTGGAGCGCCTTTAAGACCATGACCTGGTCTCCTACTTTGAAGGAACGCTCTCTGGCATGTTTATCATACCAGGCTTTTTGCTCTTTTTGAGCATCCTGTAAGTTTTCTCTAGCAAGGGCTAAAGAGGTTCGGAGGGTGTTTTGTAGGTTGGTTACAAAGTCCAGAATGTTAGTTCCTGGAGAAGGTGTAAATCCCTCCCATTGCTGCTTCACCAACTGTAATGGCCCCTTAACCTCATGGCCATATACAAGTTCAAATGGGGAAAACCCTAAACTGGGATGTGGTACAGCTCTGTAGGCAAAGAGCAACTGCTGGAACACTAGGTCCCAATCATTGGAGTGCTCATGTACGAATTTACATATCATGGCCCCCAAAGTTCCATTAAACTTCTCCACCATGCCATTTGTTTGATGGTGGTAAGGTGTGGCAACCAAGTGATTTACCCCATGAGCTTCCCAAAGGTTTTCCATAATTCCTGCCAGGAAATTAGTCCCTGCATTTGTGAGGATGTCGGAGGGCCAACCTACCCTGGCAAAAATGTCTGCTAGTGCCTGGCACACACTTTTAGCCCTGGTGTTGCTTAGAGCTACTGCTTCTGGCCATCGGGTGGCAAAATCCATGAAAGTCAGTATGTACTGCTTTCCTCTGGGTGTCTTTTTCGGAAAAGGACCCAGAATATCCACAGCTACTCACTGGAATGGAACTTCAATGATGGGGAGTGGCTGGAGAGGGGCTTTGACCTGGTCTTGGGGTTTTCCCACTCTTTGGCATACTTCACAAAGACCGGACATAGGTAGAAACATCCTTGCCCATTCCCTCCCAGTGGAATGACCCCCCAAACAGTCTTTGGTCCTGTTCACCCCAGCATGGCCACTAGGGTGATTGTGGGCTAAGCTCAAGAGCTTGGCCCGGTATTTAGTTGGAACTACCAACTGTCTCTGAGGATGCCAGTCTTCCTGGTGTCCATCAGAAAGAGTTTCCTTGTATAAAAGTCCTCTTTCTACAACAAACCTGGATCGATTAGAAGAGCTGAGAGGCGGTGGGTTGCTCCGTGCCGCTGTCCAAGCTCTCTGGAGGCTTTCATCTGCTTCCTGTTCGGTCTGGAACTGTTCCCTTGATGCTGGAGACATCAGTTCCTCATTGGATTGTGGACCTATGCTTGGTCCCTCTGGAAGCGATATAGGGGCTGGGGCTGTTTCCGTTGACTGTGAACCCCTCTCTGCTGGGACACTCTGTTGGGGTTCAGGCTCCGGCTGAGCCTCTTGTGTAGGGTTATGGGCTGCTGCCGGTTCAGGTTCGGTGGGGCCCTCTGGTGTTGAGGTTGCAAGTACTGGATTCAATGCTGGCAATGGGTCTGGTGTTGGTTGTTCGGCTGGTTCCGGTTCTGGGATTGGTTCCGTCTCGGTCTCTGGGACTGGAACCACTACTGCTGTTGCAGACATTGGCCTGGGGTCCAGGTCCATCACCTCTGACTGGGTCCTGATAGAAGTTTCCAGAACAGAGCTAGGCCTCACGGCTTGTTTAGCCTGGCTGCGGGTGACCATTCCCACCCTCTTGGCCCGCTTCACATGATTGGCCAAGTCTTCCCACAACAGCATGGGGATGGGATAATCATCATAGACTGCAAAAGTCCACGTTCCCTGACCAGCCCTGGTACTGGACAGGCAACTTGGCTGTAGGCAAATCGAAAGAGTTGGACTTGAAGGGTTGAATCGTCACTTGGATCTCTGGGTTGATTAAATTGGGGTCCACTAAGGAAGCATGGATAGCTGACACTTGTGCTCCGGTGCCCCTCTACGCGGTGACCTTCTTCCCGCCCACACTCACAGTTTCCCTCCGCTCCAAGGGTATCTGGGAGTTATCTGGGCCTGCAAACCTCTGGTGTGATTCCGGTGCAATGAACTGTAATCTGTTGGGGTTCTTGGGGCAGTTGGCCTTTACATGCCCCAGCTCGTTACATTTAAAACATCGTCCAGCTGACGGGTCCCTGGGGCGAGGTGGGTTGCTGGAGAACGGGGTGGTGGGACGATAAGGGGTCTGGAGGGTTCTTTGGGAGGTAGGTGGGGCTTTGGGCGGCCCCCGGTAATAGGGTGTGGTCTGGGGTGGTCCCTTCTGGTCTCCGCTCCAACTGCGACCAGTTTTCTTCTTCTCTGCCACCTCCACCCATCTGGCTCCAATCTCTCCTGCCTTGATTACAGTTTTGGGCTTCCCATCTAGGATATATCTTTCTATTTCCTCAGGAACACCCTCTAAGAATTGTTCCATTTGCATTAGGAAGGGCAAATTTACTGGAGATTCAACACTTGCTCCAGATATCCAGGCATCCCAATGTTTCACAATGTGGTAGGCATGTCGGGTAAATGACATGTCTGGTTTCCACCTTAGGGCTCGGAACCTCCGACGAGACTGCTCGGGTGTTATCCCCATTCTGGCTCTCGCCTTGGATTTAAACAGTTCATACTTGTTCATGTGTTCTTTAGGCATTTCAGCCGCCACCTCAGCTAAGGGTCCACTGAGCTGTGGCCTCAGCTCTACCATGTATTGGTCTGTAGAGATGCTGTACCCAAGGCAGGCCCTTTCGAAGTTTTCTAAGAAGGCCTCAGTATCATCTCCTGCCTTGTAGGTGGGGAACTTTCTGGGATGAGAAGTGGTACCTGGAGAAGGATTGCTAAGGTTTGTTGGTATATTCTGCTGAGCCTTTATCTTCTCCATCTCCTCCACATGCTTCCTCTCTTTTTCCTTCTCCTCCATTTCTTTGTCCCTTGCCTCCATTTCTTTGTCTCCTGCTTCCATAGCTCTCCTGTAAGCAGCCGCTTGGTGTTGTTCTGCCTCTTTCGCTGCCTCCCTTTCTTTGTCCTTTGCCTCCATTGCTCTCCTGTGAGCAGCTTCTAGAGCTTTTTCGGTTTCTTTCATTGTCTCTAATTTGGCTAACTCCAATTTGTATAGTGCCTTGGTGTCTATCATCTTTACCTCTCTGTTTTTAACTAACTTTACACCCGAGGGTTAGAAATAAAACAAACAAAACTTGGCTGTAAAATTTTGCTGTGCTGGAATAGGATACCAATTCTCTGATCGTGATTGTCAGCCTACAGAAAAAGACAATTCCTTTTGTCTCTGCTCTGGCCCCAAATCAAAGCAAAAAACCTCCAACTACTTGGAATTCTGCTTACCAGCAGTCCAAAGGAAAAAAAATTCCTTTTCAAACTTGTTTGAGCATGAGCTTTCATGAGCTACAGCTCACTTCATCAGATGCATACCGTGGAAACTGCAGCAGATATTATATACTCTGTGTGTATATAATATCTGCTGCAGTTTCCACGGTATGCATCTGATGAAGTGAGCTGTAGCTCACGAAAGCTCATGCTCAAATAAATTGGTTAGTCTCTAAGGTGCCACAAGTACTCCTTTTCTTTTTGCGAATACAGACTAACATGGCTGTTACTCTGAAACCTTTTCAAACTTGTGCTCCTGTAAAAAATTAAAATCCTAAAAAAAAAACCCTGCCACTTTTGTCTCCAGGCAAATGGGTAGAACACCTCCCCCCCCCCCCGTTTACTTTTAGGGAAAAAAAACTCTGGTTTGGAAGACTGAATTTCCCTGCAGGAGTTAAGTACCCTGCCTCAGGCAAAGAAAACCTGCAATTCACAAAGATAAACCCCTTTTGTCTCTGCTCTGGCCCCAAAGGAGAGAAAAAACTAGCTGCTTTCCAGCAGCCCCAAAGGAAAAAAAAATCCTTTTTAAAATCTGTATTTCTAGTTCAAAAAATCTCAAATTGATCTCAAAATGATTTCAGGTTAATCCCACCGCTGCCACCATGTCAAGGTTCCTCCCCCACTCTGAACTCTAGGGTACAGATGTGGGGATCTGCATGAAAACCTCCTAAGCTTACTTTTACCAGCTTAGGTTAAAACTTCCCCAAGGTACAAATTAATTTTATCCTTTGCCCTTGGAATATCCACCGCCACCACCAAACTCTAACTGGGTTTACTGGGAAACGTAGTTTGGATACGTCTTTCCCCCCAAAATCCTCCCAACCCTTGCACCCCACTTCCTGGGAAAGGTTTGGTAAAAATCCTCACCAATTTGCATTGGTGACCACAGACCCAAACCCTTGGATCTGAGAACAATGAAAAAGCATTCAGTTTTCTTACAAGAAGACTTTTAATAGAAGTAGAAGTAAATAGAAAGAAAAGAATCACCTCTGTAAAATCAGGATGGTAGATACCTTACAGGGTAATTAGATTCAAAACATAGAGAATCCCTCTAGGCAAAACCTTAAGTTACAAAAAAGACACACAGACAGGAATAGTCATTCTATTCAGCACAATTCTTTTCTCAGCCATTTAAAGAAATCATAATCTAACACATACCTAGCTAGATTACATACTAAGGTTCTAAGACTCCATTCCTGTTCTATCCCCGGCAAAAGCAGCATACAGATAGACACAGACCCTTTGTTTCTCTCCCTCCTCCCAGCTTTTGAAAGTATCTTGTCTCCTCATTGGTCATTTTGGTCAGGTGCCAGCGAGGTTACCTTTAGCTTCTTACCCCTTTACAGGTGAGAGGATTTTTCCTCTGGCCAGGAGGGATTTTAAAGGGGTTTACCCTTCCGTTTATATTTATGACAGTTATATTGCTTCTCATATTGCTTAGACTGCAGGTTATATTGCAGTACAATGTAAGAAGGTTCCACCTTGATTTTAGCCCATTTGGCCACATCCTGCCATCACGTTTTATAGAAACCTCCCGTTGACTTCAGTGGGAGTTGCACGCTTAGGGTTGCTAATTTTGATTGGACATATTCCTGGAGGTTTCATCACAAGACAATCTTTAATTAAAGATTAATCTTTAATTCCTGGAGACTCCAGGACAATGCTGGAGGGTTGGAAACCCTTTTTCACACTTGGAAGGATGCCAGGATATAGCCCAGTGTTCATTATTATTAATTCTGCTACAAATATAATCCACACCCAGCCTATGTTCAGCAGAGACAATTCACCTAATTGATAATTTCTGGCCCATCATAAACCTGTATTTGTTTAATTCTTTCCCCACAGGAAAGCTAACCCAGCAGACAGAAAGGCGCTTACTCGGAATTTAAAACTATATTGCTCTGTCTAAAGAAAGCTATCCAGTGCAGTGACAGATATAACTTATGTCAATTTGAAACTCTGTATTAATATACTCAGGGTCAGCTCCACCTATGGAGTAAATTGGTGTAGCTGCACTGAAGTTATTGGACTGCACAACTATACCACAGCTGAGGTGCTGTATGATTTATCATCATTTCTACTACATATTATTTTTATTGTAGTAGCACTGAGAGGCTCCAATCAGCAATCAGGTTCATGTCAAGTGGAAAGTGAAGGCATTGGTGTACTGTACATTTCACAATCCAAATAGAAAGCACACCGCTGAACAACAGTGGCATATCTTCATGCTGTATAGGTACACTGCATACGTCCTCTAGCTTAGTACTTAACTATTTGTTTTCCTTTCCTGAAGATTTCTGTTAATATCTTACATGTAGGGGGATGTTTTATTTGTTTGTTTGCTTTCCTTCCTTCCTTATGGTTTGGTTCACTATAGTTATCTCCTTGGAAAATTTTGTTATTTGGATAGCTATTGTTCTCTTTTGGTTCCTGGGGAAATCCTCTTATATCCAATTGGTCATAAACAATTTTCTTAAACAATGATTACAACCAAAACAGCTGTCTTCTGCATTCAATTGCTGTTTTCCTGCCTTGTCTCTACATCTCAAGGAATCAAAACTGTTTGGAGCTACAAACTAATGCATGCACGAGAGCATTGCATTCAATCACTTGAGCTAAAAAAAATACATAGCATTGAATTGACTTGACTCAAGCTACGCAATCATTGATACACAAGGGTGGCATGATGTATATTGACTTGATACTTTTATTTGTGTTTAACTTTGGGATTTATATAATTTCATGACAGACATATTCCATAAGAGCTTGTTTGCACAGTTTGTATATTTTCAAAGTGCTGGGCAAGCTTTCAGACATGTGACTCATAGATTTTAATGGGAACTTCATAACTAAAACCAGTGCAACAGTTTGGAAATGTATGTATTTTGCAAAGAAATGTATACTCTTTTTCTTTATTATTAATATTTCAACATTAAATATGTGATATGCCACAGATGAGGAACTGATGGTGTGGCTGTATTTCAATAAAGCTCTTAGGACAATAAAAAGGATGTGACATACTAATATAGGGTTTATCTGGATGTCAGAAGTTTGTTGTTTTTAATTTCTCTCAACTGTAACTTGTCAAATACATTTTAATGCCTTTCAAATATGGAATTCCAATGATAGCAAATTTGGAGTCTCATTCATACTACAGCAGTATTGAACACATTCAATTATTTGAAGCTCTCTAAAGTGATGACAACATGGAATGGACAGGGCGGTTCTGGGGGATTGGGCACAACTGCAAGGACTTTCAGTTCTCTACCCACAAATCCAGCCTTTGCCTATAATAACCCAGTCATCGCTATCTGATTTCTAAAGAAACAGATACAGGGCTGGATTGTAATTTTACAATCTACCTTGAGTAAGGGGCAGAGCGTAGCCATGCTGCCTCAGGAGCAGGCCAAAGAATAAATTGTGACTCAGGCCTGGCCTACACTGTGGGGGTAAGTCGGCCTAAGTTATGCAACTCCAGCTACATGAATAACGTAGATGGAGTCAAAGTAGCTTAGGTCGACTTGCTGGGGTGTCTACACCGCACTGGGTTGACGGGAGAAACTCTCCCATCGACTTACCTTATGCTTCTCGTTCCGGTGGAGTACGGGAGAGCACTCTGTGGTCAATTTAACAGGTCTTCACTAGACCTGCTAAATCGACCCCGGTGCATCAATCATCACAGCGTCAATCCCCCAGTAAGTGTAGACATACCCTCAGAGTCCAAATTCCTCCTCTGCTCTCTCCTTGTTCTGGTGAGAGGGACCAAGTTTTCATTGAGTAGTTCACTGCCTTTGTGCATCCAGTCAGCTTCTTTAGCATGGAGCCCCCACAGCTTATCACCAGGGAGATCCCCCACCACCACTTATCCCCCCTCTCCTCACTCGTTTTCAGCAGATAATACTGGGCAAGTAGCCTCATCAACTCTCCCTACTACAGCTGGGTTTACAATCAGAGCAGGGACAAGCAGGGAAGGGCCCTGTCAATAGAGACTGAATTACCCTGATTCCTTGAGATGGTGACCCTTCAAGGTGAGGCACACTGGTAGAACAGTCAGGGGAAACGCACTTTTCCTCACCCTGTGGTGTTCTGTAGAACAGTGCAGTTAGTTTCCCTGTGCTGTGAATCTGGCACTATCAATCATTAGTGCTAAACTGACTTAAGAAAAGTCATTTACGAAAAATATAGGTGCTACAAATGTGCAAATGGATATTTGGATATTTGGCTGCAAGGGGCATTCAGCTAAATGACTGAGGTAGGGAAGATTTACAAAAGGCACAAGTGGCATTAGGCACCTACATTCTTTTGACTTCCAATGGGATTTAGACACCTATGGCGAGATCCTTATCTTATGTAAATTGCCATAGCTTAAGTCAATGAAGCTATGACAATTTATACGAGATACAGATCTGGCCCCAAACTTCAATTTCTGCCTTTGAAAATCTCCCCCATTTTTATTAGATCTGACAAATAACTCAATTTTTTTAATTCAAAATGGGCTACAAACAAGGAGCAAATTTCTCAAACTGACTCATTATTAGAAGTTATTTACTCATTAATTATTGTGAATGAATCTTGGTTGGTAGCTCACTCTCAGACAATTGCTTGTAACTATTCAGTTTTAAAAATCAGAAATGTCTGTCCCCTGACTGGATGAGCATAATTCTTAGAATCAGGTTTCCAGTGCAAATACAACAGTGAATTGGAAATTTGCTTTCTGCAAATATTCTCCAGTATTTCTTTACATACATGCTTTCCATAAACATCCCTGCCAGTAAATTAGATGAACAGAATATTCTTGGTAAGCAAACACAAAAGTGGTGCAAACACATAAAAGTTAAGTCATTTGGAGCCAGATTGTGAACTCCTTAGACGATTAGTCCCATTCAAAATCTTACTTAACATTTCACAAACCGGACCTTAAAATGAGAATGGATACTTGCTGGACATGTGTTTAGTATTAACCACGCGCTAACTTAACCATATTGGAAAAAAAGTTATACTGTATATATTATGTGCTAATACACTACACTTTTTAGATAGTTCTCCTATGGATCTTTTTGTCATATGTTTATAATACAATTAACAAAGTCTCATCATTTTCTCATACAATTTTCCTTTACAACATGTTCCAACCTCTTAGTTGGAAAAACAAATGAAAATCTGAACTCTCAATTGTTCTCTTACACCTTTTCTTTGTATTTATTTCTCACCTGATTGAAGAAGTATGCCCAAAATATCTCCGCATTTTTATTCAAGTGTTCCCAGCTAAATCCACTGGACTACATGCATATGAAATAATGAGCAATTCCTGCCTTTCTCAGCTAATCTAAAATTGAAACCGTGAAGGGAAAAATATAGTAGGCCTAAACTAATAGGCCTAAAACTTTGGTCAAGCTAACTGTATATAAAGCCGAAGAAGAGAGTAAGAAAAATTCCATTGTGGGGCAACTACAACAGCACAGCTTAAGAAATAAACCATAACTGCTAGAAGTTAGAAAAAACCATTAACCGCAAAGGAAACACCTGTCAATAACAGGAAAAGCTTGTTTTTGCTAAACTCCAAGTAAAGCAAAGGTACTGCTGAAGCTTGCATTATATGCCAAATAAGGAAAATGCTGTTGAAGGAAGTTAGTTTGGCAAATTGTGGTTTTCAGCTATATAAGCTCCTGTATTTCTGTTTATGCCAGAGCAGCTCCGGCTTACTCTCCGTGTATGTGCATGCTTGTATAAAGAAACCTCAGGTTTTTTCTGATCCAAACACAACATGTGGTTAATTTTCCACCACAATCTCGGTGCTGTGACTCGGACAGACGGTGACCCCCGAGAGCCGGAGGACCGCGAGCTGTTCCGCACCAGACCCTGGGCCCATCCAAAAAGGTAAGAGACCTTTTGAAATCTCTGTATTGGGTTTCTGGTGGAGGACCACCCGTAGGCTCCGGGCTTGGGAGAGTTACACACTCAATTTGGACTTTTTGCTGCCAGACATGCCTGACACCCTTGGGGTGGGTTACAGTGCCATCCAGGTTTGGTTCCCCTGCAAAAGCCACTGAGTGTGACTGGGCAGGTCGTGGATAGACCTGGGTAGGTCATGGATAGACCTAGTTCCGTGTCCCAGTGTGAAAGTGAAGGTCGGTAGACCAGTGTGACTAGTGGGAAGACGCCCACAGCACCCTGCGAAGCCATTGGCTCATGACTGGCGAGGGGCCTGTCTGGGTTTAGGAGTGTGTGATTCCCTCCCTTCCATCCTCGGATGGTGTATTTCTGTACCATCTTTCCTCCCATCTCTGGTTCCCACCTGAAGGCGGTTTGAAAAGCCACTAACTTGTCTGATCACCTCACCCAAAGTGACAGAGTATGTGAGCTGTAGCTCACGAAAGCTTATGCTCAAATAAATTTGTTAGTCTCTAAGGTGCCACAAGTACTCCTTTTCTTTTTTAGAGTATGCAGTGCCAGCCGACGCTCTTTGCTAAAGGGAGGCTGTAAGACAGTTGTGGAGGCCCTCAACAAACCTTCCCTGTGTGAGTGGGACAAGTTAAAGATCCATAGGGATTCTGGGAGCCAGGGGGTCCAAAAGGAATTCCCGCACTCGCCTGCTAAAATTGGGGCCGGTGAGTCAAAAAGGATTGCCATCCCGCCAAAAGGCACACACTAGTTCACTTGCAAGTGTCTGGAAAAATTGGAATTGGTATACCAGGGATAGCGATAATTTAAAATTATGGTTTCCCTTAGAGGAAAAGTTTCGACCTTGACAAGATTGTGCACCTCAGAAGTGTGCTTCTGGCCAATGTCAGTGTGAGGCATATTTCTATTGGCATGAAGAAACAGAATAAAAAAAATGGTACTGTGAATCTCAAATAAGGAGTTTCAAGGACTCCCAGGAGAAACTTACAACACAATTAAAAGAGAAAAAGGAAATTGGCAAAGAATTTAAATCCAACTAAGCTGGCAAAAAATATTAAGCAACAGAAGCCCCTTTACGTTCACCCCTCAGACAGTGTCTCCCCATACTGAGAAAATGTTCCCCTTGCGCCAATTCCCAGGCATTGGTGCTTTCGGTCATGAGGCCTCGGTATCTCCACATGCACCTTGATCTCCTACGAAATTGTATAATTTACTTAAAAATTTTCCAAAAATAAGAGAGGATCCTGTTAAATTCAAAAAGGAATTGCCAATTGTTATAAACTGTTATAACCCTACATGGGCAGATTTAAACCAGCTTCTACAAGGGGTCATGCCTAGGGAAACACTGAGTCGCCTTTGTAAAGAAGCTCATTGGCCCAACCAGAAAAAGTTAAATAAAATCAGGGAGAAGCTGTTAGATAAAATTCTCACAGCCTGCACAAAGAAAGCTGACTGGAGCAAAAATTAGCACCTGTAAACAAAGTAAAAATAAAAATTTAAATAAAACCCAAATACTCTCACCGCTACATTAAAACTATGTTAATAACCTTCCAGCTCCAGAACATACAGGAACCCCATAATAGCCGCCCATTGCGGGGGGAGAAGCGGAAGGCCAAACCAGGGTCCCCACTGTCCACCTCCCGTAGGGACCCAGTGATGGCCCGTGTTGCTATTGCAAGCAAATGGGCCATTGGATACAGTAAATGTCCCTACCACCCTGGTCGATCCAAAAGCAGTAGGGGTGGGCAATACTCTTATTCCCCACCCAGTCTCTTCACCTCTGTCCATTTCTATTGGTCCTTTGTTTGACCATCATGCTTTCCTCCTAAGCCCTTGTTCACCTGCTAACCTTTTGGGAAAAGACTTGCTGTTTAAATTAAATTGTATAATCTGCTGTACACCAAATGGTGTGTATCTGGACGTGCCTGATCCCACTCACAATGAGGTCCTGGAAGTTTACAGGAAAAGACCGACCCCAGCCCTTCCTCGTTGCAACAGGAACTGCTGGCTAAGGTCTCTCCCTCCTTGTAAGCCAATCATGCCAACCAGGTTGGGTGCATTGGGTCTGCCCAACCCATTAAGATTCACCTAAACCCAGCAAGACCCCTTCCCGAGGTGCAGCAGTACCCTCTATCAAAACAAGCCAAGAAAAAATCCAACCTGTTCTTACCTCCTGCATTCAGCAAGGAGTCATTATTCCTACGGTCAGCACATTTTACCGTGCTGTTAATGCTACTGTTCTTCCTACCTTTCCCGTTGTCCCTAGCCCTGCTACTATCCTTTCCTGGAAAGCACCGGTGCTGAGGGGTTGTTACCGCCTCAAATAAGGGAAAGGTTGTATTAAATCCGGACATAAAGGATTAAGGTTATTGTTAAATAAGATGCATCTAGATATGAGGAATAAATGTGTGTGTATGTAAATAGGTGTGTATGTCAAGGTTCCTCCCCCACTCTGAACGCTAGGGTACAGATGTGGGGACCTGCATGAAAACCTCCTAAGCTTATCTTTACCAGCTTAGGTCAAAAACTTCCCCAAGGTACAAAATATTCCACCCTTTGTCTTTGGATTGGCCGCTACCACCACCAAACAAATACTGGTTACTGGGGAAGAGCTGTTTGGAAACGTCTTTCCCCCAAAAATACTTCCCAAAACCTTGCACCCCACTTCCTGGACAAGGTTTGGTAAAAAGCCTCACCAATTTGCCTAAGTGACTACAGACCCAGACCCTTGGATCTTAAGAACACTGAACAATCCTCCCAACACTTGCACCCCCCCTTTCCTGGGAAATGTTGGATAAAAAGCCTCACCAATTTGCATAGGTGACCACAGACCCAAACCCTTGGATCCGAGAACAATGAAAAAGCATTCAGTTTTCTTACAAGAAGACTTTTAATAGAAATAGGAGTAAATAGAAGTAAAGAAATCCCCTCTGTAAAATCAGGATAGTTGATACCTTACAGGGTAATTAGATTCAAAACATAGAGAATCCCTCTAGGCAAAACCTTAAGTTACAAAAAAGATACACAGACAGAAATAGTTATTCTATTCAGCACAGTTCTTTTCTCAGCCATTTAAAGAAATCATAATCCAACACGTACCTAGCTAGATTACTTACTAAAAGTTCTAAGACTCCATTCCTGGTCTATTCCCAGCAAAAGCAGCATATAGACAGACACACAGACCCTTTGTTTCTCTCCCTCCTCCCAGCTTTTGAAAGTATCTTGTCTCCTCATTGGTCATTTTGGTCAGGTGCCAGCGAGGTTACCTTTAGCTTCTTACCCCTTTACAGGTGAGAGGAGTTTTCCTCTGGCCAGGAGGGATTTTAAAGGGGTCCACCCTTCCCTTTATATTTATGACAGAGTATAAATAAATAAAAGGTGGGGTTAGTCAAAAAGCCCACCCTCCTTGCTAAATTGGTAGTGAAACAATACCTGTGCTCATGGAAAGAAATGCAACAAAAACAAACAAACAAAAAGGTTCGGGCGCAGACAAGTAGGCAACCGCAGTTTGAGGAAGTTAAAAGAAAGAAAGTGAGAGGTTAACTCTGTAGTTACTGGAGGAAATTAAGCAGTGAAACTTTGTACAAATGTTAAAAAAAAAGGTGTTATGAAAAGAAAATTCTTGGTTTCTTTGCAGCCATTCCTTTGCAGAAAGGGCACATTTCTCTGGGAAAATTTCTCTGGTAAATAATCCAGGCAAAAGGTTATTTAAGTGAAATCATTTAACTATGAACAAGTTAGGCAAATCAGCTAAAAAAACCAAAACAAAACAAAAAAACAACCACTCACTCCTGGTGTGTACAATCTTTGTTTTATAAGTTTAAGATAAATTGGTGTTTTAAAATTGTAAAACCAAAAAATACTTTTGCCAGACAAAAGAAACTAGTGTTGTTTAATTTTGGTATTTAGCATTTAATCCTTAAGGTAACTTAATGCTTCACAAGATTTAAAATGTTTTTAAATAAAGACCAAAGTTGTGGCTGCAGCAGGGCAGTCAAAGCCAGGAAAATGGAAAAAGATTTTAAATTTGTTTTGGTAATAAATAGCAAATAAAAGCTGTTGTCAGTGCCCCACACTAAGTCTTAAGATGGCTCTGTGTAATCAACGGTCCCTTTGCCAAAGGGAAGCCAAAATGGGTTGTGTTTTCCTCTTCAAATCAGTGTGTGTTTAAAAGCTGAAGTTAAAGTTAACTGTGTCCTTTTTAGACAAAGTCTCTAAGCGGCTGATAACTCTGAAGCCAAAAGCAAGCCGAGAATATCTATATTAATGCAAGTCACCTAAGTAATAAAAATAAAAGCTGTTGAAACCTGACCCGCCTATAAAACAAATACAAAAAAATATGGAAAGTAATTCCTCAGTTTTGCCTGCAATCAGCAAGGGTATTTGTAAAAAAAAATAATAATAATAAAAGTTATTTAATCGCCCAACTGGTAAATAATCAAACAAATACCCCAAAAGTTTGTTCTGCTGCTGAAAAAAGTTACCTGTACTAAAAATGTCCCAGTAACTGATAATTTGACCTGTACCATATTGTAATATACCCTTTCTTATGCAATTGATGCTGATGCCTCTCAGCCTTTTGTGAAGGTGTTTAGCCAACAGATGTGGTATAATACTTCACAAGGGAGAGATGTGTTAGTGTGTTGGGACACTGATGGACTGTAATTAATGATACACTAGGAACTGTAAAATGTACACTACCCTTATCTAGTTTTCAGTTTACCTCTATGTATCCTAATTGTTCAAAAGAAGCTGCCATTAGGTTGGCACAGCAACGGACCTGGGTTTCCACTAGGAAAAAAAAGGGACTTGGCTGGACACCTATGGGATGGTGCAAATAGCGTAGCTGCAATCTGGAATATCCATGAAGGTCAGCAACATGAGGAAAAATTTGGACAGTTGGAAAAAGCCACATGTCTTATTACGGGAGCACAGCTAGCCCAGATTCAGCCTGGTGTTGGTAAATTATACGTTATATCTGCCCTTAGTTGACCCAAAAGCTGTTAACTGAAATGGTACTAGGTATCACCAATGCTGGAAAGGCATTGCAGTGGGATCTGGCTTGTTCAGAGTTCAAAATTTTCTGAATGACCAGCTCATGGCCATTTGAAGGAACCTTGAACATTAGGCATGGCCCTCTGCCCTTACAGTCACCTCAGGAGAACCATCTGATCTGTGGCCATGGAGAAATACTTGGAGATTTTCCAAGTAAAAATGCAGACACTCTCAGTGCTCCTTCCAAGCATACAGGCCGGTCGGAGGGGTGTGGGCTCTCACCTACCGAATCCTGCCAGGTCCGTGGAAAGGATGCATGTGGAATTGGATAATTCACTGAGACATTTGGGAACTTAAACGACCTGGTATGCCCAACCGATTTGTAGTCAGTGCTCCTGGAATAACACCCGACATTTGGGTAGGGATTGAAAGCCATTGGACACTCTGGCCGTTAAAACCCCCTCAACTTCAGTGTGTACATAAACTAAAACCAGGAGAGGTTGTCACTGTTCATCACAACATTTGTTGGGAGGGTATGGGATACAGGACTGCCCTGACAGGACACCTACTTTTCCAAACTAATAATAGCTGTGTGCATGTTGAGACCACCACCTTAAATAACGTACATTTAAACCACAGCCGCAGGCAATCATATCATTCATTGGCCTGTGGATAAAACTCTACAGTTAGCCCTTAGGTTCCTGATACCCTTTAAACTGGACTGCTTTAGTACCTGACCGATTCCAAAATTTGCTTTCACTCCTATTGAAGGTTCAAAAAATTTCCAAATTACAGGGACAAATTCACATATTCCAAAATATATACCAAGCCAAAAAAAGTGCCTTTAATACTGCCTATGGAATGTCTATTTTGTGTACCCAAACTAATGTATTGTGTTTTGTAACTGAAGCTATTCAACAACTCCAACTACATCATATCATCACCATGGGAATGCTGTTGCTTTTACTGCTGTTTAACATAGGGTTATGTTATTGTTGCTGTAAAAAATGTATTTATCATTGCCTATCCAGCCCTAGACCTGCCAACCTTGGCGCAAGAAAGCAGGTGGCACTAATAATTGTAAATCAAATGCATAACACAGTTTGGGCAAAAGGACAGGAGGACAAAAAGAAGAAAATTAACAGGCTCATAGCTATAAAAGTTTAGGCCCAATTAGTGGTGCCAAAAAGGCACCAAAAGAGGGGGAATGTGAAGGAAAAAAACTTTGGTCAAGCTAACTGTGTATATAAAGCCTAAGAAGAGAATAAGAAAAATTCCCTTGTGGGGCAATTGCAACAGCACGGCTTAAGAAATGTAACCATAACCGCTAGAAGTTAGAAGAAAAACGTTAACCGCAAAGGAAACACCTGTCAATAACAGGAAAAGCTTGTTTTTGCTAAACTCCAAGTAAGGCAAAGCTACTGTTGAAGCTTGCACTATATGCCAAATAAGGAAAATGCTGTTGAAGGAAGTGGGTTTGGCAAATTGTGGTTTTCAGCTATATAAGCTCCTGTATTTCTATTTACCCCAGAGCAGCTCCGGCTGACTCTCCGTGTATGCGCATGCTTGAATAAAGGAACCTCAGGTTTGTTCTGATCCAAACACAATGCATGGTTGATTTTCCACCACAAAACTGAAAGGCTCTATGTTTAGGTTGATAAACCTTCTTAAAATAAGCAAAGTGTCAGTACTTTCCTTCAGTTTTTTAATCGGGAACATCCTCTTCCCCATGACCATCTCCTACTGCCCACCCCTCCAAAAACACCATACAGAATTAATGAAGGGAAAATATCCAAAATATCATTAGTACCTTCAATTGCTAGGGGAAATTTAGGTATAGACAATTACTACTATTTGAATACTGCCATTACAATATTTTGATCTTCCATCAACATAGCTTTAATGTACTTTAAAACCTGACATTAGCTATACATAAAAAAGTGGCTCAAATCACAAAGGGAGGGGGGAGCACATTTCTGTTTTATACCATTTACTGCAATCTTCACAGTAGTGGGTCAAATTTGGTTTGGCAGTGTGTCTCTCAAAAGGTTCCAGTGAAGTTATACTCTGTAAACCAAAAGCACCCAGGGTAGAATCTGGTATGCTTCACCATTATGGGACAGATCTTTCATTGGTGTAAACTGGCATAACTTCACTGAAGTAAATGGCACTATGCCAGTTTGAATCAGCTGATGATCTAGCTCTATATTTTCATGTATGTATGTGCATACATTATAGCATGAACGCTACAGTTACTACAGTAGCAGCCACTGTATCAAAGTTGCTAAGCAGTTATTTTTAAAGCCCTGATTTTCCTTGCTCCTAAAACTTTCACTGTTTTTGATTCTTGAAAATTACACACACACACACATTGTAAGTGCAATATTTATATTGCAATTGATTCATTTTATAATTTTATGGTAAAAAATGAGAAAGTAAGCAATTTTTCAATAATAGTGTGCTGGGACAACTTTTGTATTTTTATGTCTGATTTTGTAAGTTTTTAAGTGAGGAGAAAGTTGGAGGTACACAAGACAAATCAGACTCTTGAAAGAGGTACGATAGTCTGGAAAGGTTGAGAGGCACTGGAGTAGAAGACAGCACTATTCCAGAATATTTTTTTTTATGTCACTAAGGTATGTACATGTTAGAAAATTGCCTACTGAGTGTAGAGATATACTGATGGAAGAACATAATTTAGGAGACATTCCTTCATAAGGGACAGTACTATGAATTCAGGAATGTAGAGAAGCTGGGGTTGAGAACACAGCATAGTTATGTACAGCAATTCACCACAGAAGCACTCTAGTTTGTAAGTTTTATTCCTTTCTTATTCACTGGCTTGTTGTTTAATGAACCCCCACGTTCATTAGACTGAGTATTCACAATAGATCATTCAATCTGTCTGAGTGCATGTTTACACTTCAATGTAAACCCAGGGTTAAAAGAATTCGAATTAGCAGACCATGAGTTTGTTCACCTAGGGCTTGAGATGCCTACACTCAACTGTAAACACAGGTGTGGAATCGTTGAACCCTGGGTCTCAACCTGGCGCCTCAGGGTCTACACTAAATTATGTGGGCCCAAGTCCAGCCACCCATACCCCAAACTTCCTCTCCCAAAATGTGATCACTCTAGCCCTTTGCTCGGGGTGCAGCGTGGAAAACTTTCCTGTCCAGAGGACAAATAAAGTCAGCCTGCAGGATTGTGGAATACTTTTGGAAGACTCTCAGGCCTTGTCTACACTGCAACTTACAGGGCTGAAATGTTCTTCACTGAGGGGTGTGAAAAAACACCCACCTGAGCGATGCAAGTTTCGGCGCTGTGAAGCGGTAGTGTAGATAGTCCTGCTGCACTCCCAGCGCTGGTAGCTATTCCCCTCGTGGAGGTGGTTTTAGTACAGCACTGGGAGCGCTCTCTTCCAGCGCTGGAGTCAAGACTACACAGCCATGTTAAAGCGCTACCATGGCAGCGCTTTAGCGTTGGCTGTGTAGACATACCCTTTGAGCGCAAGTCCAGTGGGGCTGTATTTATGCTGCCAAGAAATAGTGCTTGAACCCCGGGTCCCAGCTTGAGTCAGATTTGAACCCCACATCCCTGTAGTGCCCTAGGCCCATAGGTCCAATCCCTGGCTTAGTTTAATTTGTGTGTAGATGAAAGGGGGGTTATACTGAGCCTGAGTTTGAATCCTGGGCTAAAATTGCAGGGCAGACATAATATGCAAGCAATCCTGTTATGTCCTCTTCTTAAGAGCAAGGAGAATTTAGATGATAATATGAGATTAGTTGCTATGAATATCAACCATCCTTGGAGTTGCATACTGTCAATTTGCAGGATCATTTTTCTGCACTAGTTTTAACCATCAGGGTGTAACATGTTCTCGAACTGAGCAACACTCTCTCAGCTTAGAATGATTGAGCTCAGCTTTGTGTTCACTCTGAGGCTGAAATGTTGATGATACCCAGAAAGTATCTGTCTTGCATCACTGACTGCATTATCCTTAATGTTTCTTCAGATAAGGGGAACAAAAATAAGCTATTCAGTCTCCTAGTGAGCAACGTGCCATGTACGGATATGAACGGAATATATGTAACAAAAACTCTAAAAACACAAAGAATAACATGATGGTGATGTGAAAGGAAATAAGGAGAATAGTGTTAATTGTAAGGGGAGGAAGGACAAATGCATGTTTTGTAATAACAAAGCAACTCCACCCTCTCCCTACCCCTTACTTAAAAAAAATTACTGGGAAATATTATTTTTAAAATGCATCTAAATGCTTGTCTGGTTTTTTTCCCCCTCATTTGCTTCCATGCTCATAGTAGCACTGCTCTGAAATAACTACATGTCTGGAGCATCCTGGGTACTGACAGGCAAATAATCAAGCCAATCAATCCTACTTTGTTTCCAAAATCCCATAGCCATTACTGCTACAAGTACAGTGGCTTTTAAGATGGGACTGAGGCTGCAAAACAAAGATTTGAAGAACCAGTTCAGAGATCCAGTCCTTGGTTCAAATTTCAAACATTCCCAAAATTCAAGAGGTTCTGGGATTTCAGATATTGGTTCAAGCCCTCTAATATCATCCATCCAGGTACAATGGACCAGATGGATGGGAATACAGAAATGACTATAATCCTTGAGGAGGGCATTTAGGGATCTGGGGCAAAAATTGGGGATTGGTCCTGCTTTGAGCAGGGGGTTGGACTAGATGACCTCCTGAGGTCCCTTCCAACCCTGATATTCTATGATTAAGACCAGTGGTTGCTTTAATTCAGTACTCAGTCAATGACCATGTCCTGTACCAGCTGCTTTGGAGGAAGGACATTCAGATATTTTTGTTATCCATGTAAGTGTCCACTCCTTTTTTGAAACTTGCTATGCTCTCATTCTGAATGATATCTTGTGGCAATAAGTGTCACACCCTAATTGTGTGTTGTGTGAGAAAATATTTGTATCCATTTAAAAATGCTCAGTGTAATGCCACAAAGCAATGGAATTAAAACCAAGGATGGATTTGATGCCAAGAGACTATTGGGAAGTAAAAGTAGGAAAATATTTCCAAACCTCTGGCTTGTAGAGCACACAGATATTTTCTTTCCAGTGCTCAGACACTGGCACTGCCATGAAATAGCTCTGGGTTGGAAGAGTTTTCTGGATGATGCAAATTTGGTTCTGTTGCCTCTCACTATTTCACTGCATACTAAGTAGTCAGATTGTAAATATATTTGCCTTTTTCAAAACAGATTTCTTGAACTAAACGGTTATTGATTTATTTTTAATGCTCCTCCTAGAAATCAGTCTTAGCCATTACTCCCTATTCTGTCGCTCTGAAAGATTTTTAGATATTCTCTCTCACAAGTTCAGGAGAAGTCTGTCATTTGCTTTCGAAACAGGCAAAGATGGTATTTGGCTGAGATAAGTTATCATCTTGGTGATCAAAATTAGAGTCTTTTTGTAACAAATAAAATGTGAGTGAAATGAGGTAAAAGGTTTGATCATAATGATCACATAAATCTGCCCTTAAGGTAATGATTTTTAGTGCCAAAAAGAAAACAGACATTTTGATAGACACTTGTGGAGGGGTTTAGTAGTTTAAAAATCATTCATATATGAATATTTTCAGTGCTGGTTTAATGGTCCCTTTTAGTACTGTTTACAACTGGGGCATCCTGATTAGTAACGGGGAACTCTGACAGGTTAGCAGATTTCATTCGGAATAAACTTTTCAAAAGCAATGAAGTGACATAGGTCATATTTTCAAAGGTATTTAGGCACCAAAAGATGTTGATAAGCACCTAATGTGATTTTTCAAAAGAACCTAACCAGGTTAGATGTCACTTTGAAGGGAATTAGGTTTTGAAAATTTCCTGAGGGTGCCTATCTACATCTTTAAGCATGTTTAATAAGGACAAGGGAAAAGGCATTTTTCAAATATCTTAGAAACAAAGGAATCATCAAAATGGAATGGCCCAACTAGTGTAGTATTCTGTATTTGACAGTGACTGGTACCAGCAACTGCAGAGGAAGGTGCAAGAAATGCTGCAGTTATGAAAGAACCTGTTCATTGCAGCCTGGATTAGTTTGGGGTACAAATATACTTGTCACTAATAACAGGTTCTTTATTCAGGCATCTACTTCGAGTTAATCAAGATGAGATGAGAAGATGAGAGAGAAGCACACACAGAGACTTTATGAGCTTTAGTTAGTACAGACAAATCTAACTACAATCAACCAAAATAAGATAGAGTACGAAAAGTATAGCAAAATGCCCCCCTGGATTGTGCGTACCAGCCATAGGCTGGTACAAGATTCAAAAATGGGGGACTGCTTTCTTTCTTACAACCTTATGCACACTTCCAACCTTATTAAGGCAATTAGAAACAAAGATGAAATCAACAGTCAGTGGAGCACACCACAAAAGATTATGACATTTTCAGCTGCTGCCTACTCAGTAACTTGGTGTCCCACTTGTGAACATTCCTGCATTAAGTTTTATGTTCCCTTTCCCCTACATTTACATACCCATGACTATATTTACTTAGGTCTCAGACCCTTATCCACATGTGGCTTTTCGGGTACCCACAATCAGGGTTCTGACTGACTGATGACCAACTATTTGTGTCAATATTGTGTTGATACATTTCCAATACATTAATGCAGTTAGCTGCAAGGGTCCATGTTACTCACTGCCCCCCAAAAAAATTCCATTGGGATTTCTTTACTTTGTTCTCTTGTGGTTCACTTGTTTTTTTATTGTGAAATCTTATAACCCTAGGTCACTTATGCTAAGATGTTACTTCTTATGCTAACAAGACTGTAACTATTAGGCTGCACTAGGCCACATTCTGTTGCCAATCCTACCTTAACTTCCTACCTTAACATTAAGATTTAAAACTGTAAATTCTCCTACTTGTGTTTCAGCAATCAAAGACGCATTATATAGATTAAACTCAAGCAATCAAATTAAATGTAAGCAATCCAGAATTAGGTCAACACCATAGAGACAGTTTCTTCCTAACTCCCGCTACTTACGATTTTTAGCAACTTGAAACTGAAATCTCTTTAGCAGTGTTTTTTTCCTCTTGCAGGTCCAGACCCACAAGGGACCAATCCTACACACACTGGTTCAGTGGATACACAGTCAGGTTCTTATTATAGTGCTTTAATAACATTGTTCTGTTGACACTATTTTAAAAGAGCATTTGAAATGTGTATTTGGAAAAAAAACAACATTGATAAAGAATGAAACTTGGAAAACAGGCATTTGAAAAATAAAACTGTTGCTCTTGGGTATCTCAGCTTTAAGAGCACTACCTTCTATTTAAATAAAATGACAAATGGGAAAAAAAGAGAGGTAAGGAAGATATAAACTTTCTCTGCTCTGACATATTCTTTGTAGAATTGGAATGATTAGGTACAGAAGTTTAAGATTCTCTCAGGGAGAATTAACTTATGCAATCAGTGTTTACTCATCTGATTAGCATAAGTCTCTTTGACATAGACCGCATTATCAGGGTCATATTTTTACAAGGACGAACTGTTCTTTAACAAATCTTTTGAATGTGTTAAGCACAATCTGCTATTCTTTATGTCCAGTATGCAGGCCTGCTCTTTCCATCTATTTGTCAGCACCCACCTCCAAAAATTAAAAAAAAAACAAAAACAAAAAAACAAAAAAAAAACCCAAAAGTGCCCAATTTATAAATGAATTTAATTGTAAGCTTTGCAGAGTAGATGACCTTCTCCATTCATGTGTGGTTGTCCCCTTGACAGCATTTCAGAGTTTCTACAGAGTACAGAATCTTGGTCCACACTCAAGTTGTCTGTCTGCATTTTTCCATCTGTTATGTGGGTGGAACCAGTGACTGAGGTTGTGGGAGCAGGAACTTTGAGAATCAGCCAAGGTAGTAACAAAGCCTAGGAACTTTTCATGGGCCTGGCCCTGAATTCCTTCCACACACGAAGCTCTGATGGAAACCAATAAGAGTTCAGGATGTATAAGAAATATGGAACTGGGTCCACTCAGTATCATACACTTTGAGCCTATGATCTTCAAAGGGAATGTTGAGAGAGAGAGTGCCCTGTTTTTTTTTGTTTGTTTGTTTTGTTTTTTGAACATGAGTACTTGTGGCACCCTAGAGACTAACAAATTTATTAGAGCATAAGCTTCCGTGGGCTACAGCCCACTTCATCGGATGCATAGAATGGAACACATAGTAAGAAGATTATATATATATATATATATATACACACACACACACACACACACACACACACACACAGAGAGAAGGTGAAAGTTGCCATACAAACTGTAAGAGGCTAATTAATTAAGATGAGCTATTATCAGCAGGAGAAAAAAAACTTTTGTAGTGATAATCAAGATGGCCCATTTGGACAGTTGACAAGAAGGTGTGAGGATACGTAACATGGGGAAATAGATTCAATATGTGTAATGACCCAGCCACTCCCAGTCTCTATTCAAACCCAAGTTAATGGTATCTAGTTTGTATATTAATTCAAGCTCAGCAGTTTCTCATTGGAGTCTGTTTTTGAAGCTTTACTGTTGCAAAATTGCCACCCTTAAATCTTTTAGTGAGTGGCCAGAGAGGTTGAAGTGTTCTCCTACCAGTTTTTGAATGTTACGATTCCGGATGTCAGATTTGTGTCCATTTATTCTTTTGCGTAGAGACTGTCCGGTTTGGCCAATGTACATGGCAGAGGGGCATTACTGGCACTTGATGGTATATATCACCTTGGTAGATGTGCAGGTGAACGAGCCCCTGATGGCATGGCTAATGTGATTAGGTTCTATATGGTGTCACTTGAATAAATATGTGGACAAGAGTTGGCATCAGGCTTTGTTGCAAGGATAGGTTCTTGGGTTAGTATTTTTGTTGTGTGGTGTGTGGTTGCTGGAGAGTATTTGCTTCATGTTGGTGGGCTGTCTGTATGTGAGGACTGGTCTGTCTCCCAAGACCTGTGAGTGAGGGATCATTTTTTCAGGATAGGTTGTAGATCTTTGATGATGCGCTGGAGAGGTTTTAGTTGGCGGCTGAAGGTGATAGCGAGTACATTCTTTTATTTTCTTTGTTGGGCCTGTCCTGTAGTAAGTGACTTCTGGGTACTCTTCTGGCTCTGTCAATCTGTTTTTTCACTTCAGCAGGTGGCTATTGTAGTTTTAAGAATGCTTGATAGAGATCTTGTAGGTGTTTGTCTCTGTCTGAGGGGTTGGAGCAAATGTGGTTGTATCTTAGGGCTTGGCTGTAGACAATGGATTGTGTGGTGTGGTCTGGGTGAAAGCTGGAGGCATGTAGGTAGGAATAGCGGTCAGTAGGTTTCCGGTATAGGGTGGTGTTTATGTGACCATTGCTTATTAGCACCGTAGTGTCCAGGAAATGGACCGCTTTTGTGGATTGGTCTTGGCTGAAGTTGATGGTGGGATGGAAATTGTTGAAATCATGGTGGAATACCTCAAGGGCTTCTTTTCCATGGGTCCAGATGATGAAGATGTCATCAGTGTAGTGCAAGCAGAGTAGGGGCATTAGGGGACGAGAGCTAAGGAAGCGTTGTTCTAAGTCAGCCATAAAAATGTTGGCATACTGTGGGGCCATGCGGGTACCCACAGCAGTGCTGCTGACTTGAAGGTATATATTGTCCCCAAATGTGAAATAGTTGTGGGTGAGGAACAGTCTGATAATAGAAATAGGAGTCATGAACTCCTGAATTCTATTCTCAGATCTGAAAAACAACATAGTCCTAACGCAAAATTTTCAGAAGTGCCTCAGTGACTTGGGACCAAAGTCCCCTTTTCAATAGTGACTTGGGGCCAGATTTACAAACATATTTAGGCACTTAAAGATGCAGATAGGAATCGAATGGGATTTTCAGAAGTGCCTAGGAATCCTGACTCCAACTGATGGGATGTTCATAAAGTAAAAGGGGGAAGAGAGAGTAGAAAGCCCAGAAGCTGGAGAGAACCAGGGAGGAGAACAGCTTGTTTAAGCCAGCAGACTTAGCTCTACTGGTGTTTTAAACTTAAATTTAGCACTTATAGTTTAAGCCACTTTGAGTACACTGAGAAGCCATGTTGGGAGGCAACAGCACTCAGAGCAATATAAGTTTCACCGGTTTCAGATTTATGCAATGTCAGAACTCTTAGTGCCACTGTTGCTGCTATGCTGTCCTGCACTGCTTCATAGGATGGTTTAGATACAACAAACCCAACATATTGGCATGGGGTTAGATTAGATGGCACTTAGGGTCCCTTCTAACCTTATGATTCTACATCGGCTTGCATGGTAGCAGGAAGGAAGAAGCAAAGTTAAATGGTAGCATTGTAACAGTCTTATTTTCTTTTTCAAGAATGGATACAAAAATGGTTTGGGGACCACTAGCAGCTAGGAGGCTAAGATGAGATGCAGTGGACCATCAGGAGGCAATATGTGTAGAAAGTCTGCTCTAAGCTAAGCTTAGAACAGCTGCTCTCTGAGAGCGGGGAAGCACTTCTTAGTGGTGCATGGAGAGTTGGTCTTATATGGGTGTACTGGGAAGTGATGGACGGATATCTTTATGCTGTCTTTTTTGGCACAATCCTAATCCATTAGTACACCTGATCTTAAAATTTTCAATTAAATGAAATTTCATTGAAATAGGCCATTTTGTTGAAGCCAAAATGTTTCACAGAGATGTGATAATTTTTTTTTATTATTTGGAAGAGGTTTTTAATCCTGGGCTCTCTAATAACGAGAACGAGAGAGAGAGAGAACAGAAAAGATCATTTTTTTCCTCCCATAAACAGACATTTCAACAAAATTCGGTTTTGAGAAAATGTTCAAAAGTTTTTGTTCCCATGTGGAATAAAAACAAAAAGTTTGAAATCTTAAAAGTTGCCACAAAACGGAATTGTCATCGTCTGTTCAGATCTAGCCCTTAGCAGTCAGGAGATTGAGTGGTAAAGTATGAAGATTTATTTGAATAAGGGATATTTTGTTATTATCAACATTTGGGATGAGAATGAGAAAATTCAGAAGCAAGAAACCCAGCTGCCCCCATTCTTTATTGCGGAGTTAGTACAACAGGGGATAGTGGCATAAGTATAAATTTCTGAAGCTGGACTGAAGCTTCTTGAATTAATAGTACAGGTGATCTTTTAAATCAGAATGATTTCCTGTCACTCCAAATGAAACAGAACCTAAAACCAGTGCTAAAAGCCTGGTGCATTAAAGACAGGTGTATTAATCTACTTTGCCATTAAACCCACTCAGTTACTTTTTTCTAATCTTTGTGATGCTCAAGTCCGGTAACAAATAAGGATATCACCAAAATGCATTAAGTACAAACACTGAGAAATAAAATGGATGGATTGACTTGTCAACATTTTAGACATGACATTCTCATAAGCAAACTAGGGAAATGGGGTCAAGATGAAATTACTGTAAGGTGAGTGTACAACTGGTTGAAAGACTATATTCAAAGAGTAAAAAGAAAAGGAGTACTTGTGGCATCTTAGAGACTAACAAATTTATTTGAGCATAAGCTTTCGTGAGCTATACAAAAGAAATCATGTTAAAAAAAGAGAAATAATCGCACTTTAATATCTTTGTAATACTTCAGTTCTTAGATGAGATAGCTGCATGAAACAGACACCCAATGAGATTGTATACTTTATTTATTTACAGGTGTTTCTATCACATCTATCTACATAGTTAATGTTCTACAAATAGTCTAGGAAGCAAAGTTTAATGGTGGGAATATTCCTAGAAAGAAATAATTTTAAGTAAATGTTTGAAATTCACTTTCAGTGACTATTCTCTAATTGATGGGATTTCCTCCGAGACCTCTTTCCATTCAGCTTCTCAAAAGCTTAGTTCAGTGTCAGTTTTCATGACTCATTTGCCTTTATCTGGCATACAGCAAAATTACAGAGTTGATCAGACTCAAGCATAGGGTGTATCATACATCCAGTTGCACAGCAAACCTCTGCCTTTATGTACATTTATACATTACAGTGTATTTACTATATATTTCATTACACATTTTGAAATTGGCTTGGTTACTTTGTAGGAACCAGTCTGTGTGTAGCATGCTCTATCCAGGTGCAGTTCATGCATAATCTGACCTCTGCTTAATCTTGCATTTAGGCTTTCTTATTAACACCAGGATGTTCCTGCTGATTTTAACTGGCTATTCTGACTGCAGCATACTGCTTGTTATGAAAATTTACCCTTCCATTCATCTTCCAATCATGCCTGCTAAGAAATGAGGCAAGTTACTTATGTCAAGACAGGCCTACACAAATTTATAATCAGATTAATGCAGAAAGCCTGACACTAGGATTTATGTTAATCCAATTAGGAAACAATGATACCATATGATATTCATGTCCAGTCAAATCTGCTTCCATTGTGACTATCTAATACTAATAATGAATTGCTTGCAAATGAGCTAAAGGGCAAGACTGATTTGCAGGAATTATAATTTCAAACAACAAATAAATCCAAGAAAGTATTTGATCTGTTTACAGTCAGCTTGTAAACAGGAAAATAAATGAAATTCAGCCCAGATTATTCATTATTTAGCTCTGCTTCAGTTTTATACCATTGTAACTGAGATCAGAATCAGGAACATACATCTGCATAAACACAAAGTTATATTTATTTGTAGGACTTCATTGTTGCTAAATGAAAACAAGTGATTAAAAAAAATTAACCCATCAACCCCAAGGTTGAACATCTGGCTAGCACCCTAATTTGTGTTAAATCAAAATATTTCAGCAGCATCTATGCAAGTTTGTAACCTAGGTCAGGCACCAAGGTTACTTCCTGGAGAAATACAATTATACCTGAAATATTATTGGGATGGAATACATTTGGATAGTAAGTATGACATAATTTCAGATTCCTTTCATATGAATGACTCAGTCTTTCCTTCAAAATAACTGAATAATACTTTGGCTCTGTAGGCAGAAGCAAAGATTAGCTATGTAACCAGAAGTTACAGTGGCAGCATTTTGGAAGCTAAGTGCTCATTACAGTGACAGATAGTCATTAAAAAGTGAAATATTTTAAATGGATGTATTTTACATATCCATAAGTCTCTTGTAGGTAGAATGGCAACATAAATCTCCCAAACAGCAAACACTAGTAGAACATAAATATTTGTCTTCTTTATAGATAGTCTCAGCTTCACTGTCTTGTTATGCGTCCATATTGTGCCATCACTGAATTGAAGAACACTTATACTCCTTTGACTCATTACAGAAATTCTTATTTCCTGTCGGAAGCATGATGTCAAAACAGGCATAGTACTAATTCAAAATAATATGTATGCATCTTAAAATAAACAATTGTAAATTCCATAGATTCCATTTACTTTATTCCATAAATTCCTAAGAACCTGTAGTTCCTAAGTTATAGGCATGATTTATCATAACTTATTTTGTGAATCGATGTACATTCCTTACGTATCTCTCCATCAGCTCCCAAACATGTTTAAAATTAAAAGGAAAACTGATTTTGCAGTAGGATTTTTAGATCATTTGAGTACCTCATGCCTTTTTCTCATCCTTTCCAACTGAAGTTTTCAGAGTAGCACGCTCAGGGCTCAAAGATTTGTAAAACTCCAGTCAATCTTTTTAACATACTGGAAATTCAAATGGCTTCCATTATTTTCCAAACACAGTACTAGTCTTGCAGAGAATATAACTATAATAAATAATAAAAAAAATCATCATCATCATCCATCATCATCTTGTATTCAAAGAGTGCCTTTCATTCCAAACCATTTACAAAAATGATAGTATGTGGCTATTGTGGCTTGCCTATCTGGCTCTGGATGTTTTCAACACAATCTTACTGGGATAGAAATATTGGTGATGATGAATAGGATTGATTAGTGTGCAATTTTTTCCAAGTTAATTTGGGGGTGGGACAGGCCCCAAAACACAAAAATTGATATTTTTTGTTTTCAAATGGGCCAAGGGGTGAATTTGTACTTAATTGCAATTTCAAAACTATTTGATGAAGTTACTTGAAGTTTAAGGAAAACATTCAGCTCCATCCTTTCAAAGTATGAAGTTAAAGTGTTATCAATAATAGAAATCATTTTGTCATGTCACTAAAATGTAACCACCTCTGGGGTAAAAGAAAGTAGCTGTTTGACAGTGCACAAGACTATTATCCAGCTATTTAGGCTAAGAAAGGAGAAATATTCTGTTCAACTGAAACTACAGGGTGAAATTTAGGCAGGTGAAACAAATACTCAAATCTCAACTCTTACTCATGTTCTATAGCACTCATTAGTGTAGCCACACTCAGTGGCGCCAATTGTGGGGGAGCAGGGACGTGTCCAAAAAAGCAAATGCAATCCTGGGACGCATAAACTGGGGAATCTTGAGTAGGAGGAGAGAGGTTATTTTTACCTCTCTATTTCATACTGGTGCAACTGTTGCTGGAATACTGTGCTCAGTTCTGGTGCCCACAATTCAAGAAGGATGCTGATAAATTGGAGTGGGTTCAGAGAAGAGCCATGAGAATAATTAAAGGATTAGAAAATGTGATAGACATAGTGATAGACTCAAGGAGCTTGGTCAATTTAGCTTAACAAAGAGAAATTTAAAGGATGGTTTGATTACAGTCTATCAGTATCTACACAGAGAACAAATATTTAATAATGGGCTCTTCAATCCAGCAGAGAAAGGTTTATCACAGTCCAATGGCTGGAAGTTTAAAGTAGATTAATTCAGACTAGAAAAAAAGCATACATTTTTAACAATGAGAGTAATTAACCATTGGAACAATTTACCCAGGGTCTTGATGGATTCTCCATCATTAACAATTTTTAAATCAAGACTGGATGTTTTTCTGAAAGATATGTGCTAGGAATTGTTGGGAGCGGGAGAGTTCTCTGGCCTGTGCTATACAGGTGGTCAGACTTAGTCCCTTCTAGCCTTGGAATCTATGAATGCAAAAATTTGGCTTAGTCCAATCTTCACCTTGTGACTGTGGGATAGTGATGCACATTGTCACACACGTAGTGGAAGAGTGCACAGTTAGAAGATTGTAGGGTGGACCGCAATACCTTGCTACCCTAAATGATGCAGCTGTCAGTTTGCTGAACAATCTAGATATCAACTTGTGACACATACAAAAGAAGTGAAGTGAAGTGTCTAAGAGTGGCAGAGTAATAATAATAAAAGCACTAAATGCCACTACCAGCAGCGGTGTTGCTTGTTTTGCAACACATCATTTCAATAAGTCTTCCTTAGTTGAAGTCTTTCATGATTGATCGCCACCATAGACATCAGTGCTGAAACAGTGTCACTCAGTCAATTGCATTTATATTCTGTACTCATCCATCTACTGGAAAGAAATGCTTGCATATTTTTTTGACAATGATAAATTATCCACCATTGAAAAGGGCAGAGATTTAGTTATTCTTTTAGATAATCACATCCAGGACAAATATCTGCTTGACACAATCAGGGTTACTGACAGGAATGCGGACTATTTCCAAGCAAGGAAATCAACAGCACTGATGCTGGCAAGAAGCTCCATTTCCCTTTCTCCTCCAGTTACACTAAAGCAACATGCCACATGCTCATCATTCACTGACAGAAGAAATAGTAATTGCAACTGATGGTGAATCTGAGGAGGATTTCAAGCTGCTTTCATCAAAGTATTGAATTTCAAGGCACATGCAAGATATTTACTTTCTTCAGTTTCACTAACAGTTTTTGTTTTGTGTTTTATTCTCAGTGATTAAAGTAACCAGCTGTCATGGTGAGAGGCACTCTGAGAATCTGTAATAATGGACCCATGGCCTCATTATCTCATAGAAACTTAAAGTAACATAAGAAAGGACATTTTGCTTTATAGTTTGTCTGAAGAAAGCAGAAGAGTGGGTTGAGGGAGAGAAATAATGACAGTATCTACAAAGACAAGGTAGGTGAGGTAATACCTTTTATTGGACCAACAGAAGTTGGTGAGAGAGAGACATGCTTTTGAGCTTACACAGAGCTCTTCAGGTCTCTCTTACTCACTAACAGAAGTTAGTCCAATAAAAGATATTACCTCAACCACCTTGCTTATCTAATCTCTTGGGATCAACACAGCTACACCTCCACTGTATATTACAGTATCTACATGTATTTGAAGCATGCAAAAACATCAAGGCCCAGTCTCTGATCTCAGTTACACAGATGTAAAGAGTAATAGGAGTATTAAGGTAGTGCAACATCAGAATCAGGCCCTACAGAAGGAAATGATTTTTTCGGGGTTGTCTAAAGAAGATAAAAATAAGAGTAATGGAATGAAATAGACCAAAGGACAATACAGATTGTTCTACCACTGTGTTAAGCAGTGTTGCATCCCATACATTCAGAAGTACTAAAAATCACTATTCATGAGTAACTGAGCAGGCAGATAATTGCATGTGCATATACAATTTGAATAATTACTTAAAATTATCTTTGATCAGGACAGGGAGAAGAATGAAACATACACAGAGATTCATTATGAAGTACAAGGCTATAACTATTATCTTTGAACTCTACCATGGGGGGGAATAAATCCCGCTCCCCACCCTCCACCCCAAATACTAGGCATTTATTTAAGTGCAGCGTAGTGTTAAATGGCCTCATGTCAAATAACCAGTATTCAGGATTGCCCCCCTTCAACTAAATCCATAAGATTCAGCCACCTCTGAATCCCTTCTCCCTGCCCCCATGTGAAGGCTACCTCATTTGGCAAAGATTTTAGATCTACCATTCTTCCTCCAGTCTAACACAGTTCCCCATTTATCTCCCAGGTCTTCTATTCATGTCATGGAACTGACACCTTTGAGACTGTTACTGACACTGGGCACTAACTGTAAGTGGTGATCAAATTGCAAACACTACTTATAAATATAAAAAACTTTAAAATTTCTGTCCTCACGCCTTATTAACCTAAAACTAGGCCTCCAAGATACAGTATAGAGAGGTGGAAAGGGGGAAACCACCAACCATCAGACACACCTTGTCAGTCAGGGAAAAATTCCATCCTGATCCCCAAAACTGACAATTTCAGATAGCAAGGGTGGCACAGCAATCCCAGCAGAATGGCTTGAGCATGTCCTGAGGACTTCATAAACAGATCAGGGGGCTGAAGGGGCATGACACGCAAACAGCTCTTCCTTTGCTCCACCTCTATAGGCTAGCCACTCTCTCTTGGCAACTCTCTCTTCCCCCCACACCCATGCAGGCATGATCTCCACATGTGTTCTGGGCTAAGGATGGGAAGGAAGGCTTCAGAGCACCAAGGCTGACCTTCCCTTCTCCCCTTCCTCTCAGGAACCCAAGGCTTGTCTATCTGCCAGTCCAATCCAACATCCCCCCTCTGAGATAGGGGATTAGTTTTCATTCTGCAGGCACTCAGACAAGCAAAATTGGATCACATGAGTGTTTGTGGAGAACACTCACAAGAGAGCCACAAACATCACCATTGACATTTTAAAATGTGAGTGAATGATCATAAAAATGTTTTCTTTAATTTGTCCAGCTCTACTTATCAATCCTGATGAAGTACCCAAAAACTTCCTGTCTGTGAGTGCAGACCTCATTGGCTACACTGAAAGGAAGGGTGGGAAATAGTTTGAGATTTTGAAAAATTTTCCCTTTCTGAACTGGGGATACAAATTCAAAATGCTGAAAATGTTTGTGAACTGAGAATCCAAAACAAATGTCAGAGCAAGTCAATCAAAATGTTTCAGTCTGATAATTTTAAAATATTGCATTTTGACTGAGTTCTTACTTTATCGGCATTTTCCAGTGAAATTTGTGTCGGAAATTCCTGTCTAGTTCTAGTCCCCGGCATTATTCCACATAATCCAAACAAATATTATAAAAAAAAAGAAATGCACTTCAGAAAGGAACAGAAACAAGAGTAGAGGCTAATTTAAAAAAAATGTTTTCTTTAATTTGTGTATCACAGATCTATTGTAAATTGCATAGACTACCAGAGAAAGCAACCTCCCTGTTATAAGTAACAAACATGTCTGAACTGTGGTCAATGCCTTTCTCAAGAGGACTCTCATTCCAGAGTGCCTCTTTGTGTTTGCATTGCTAAAGGTAAAACATGAGGTACGTTAAAGAAATGAACACTTACATAAGCCTGTATATTCCTATGGTTAGATATCATACCTACTACATTTGAGTTCTGAAACAATAGTTCCAATTTGTTTTTTGACAGATCTATTTCTGGAAAGAAATATGAAACCATTAGCAATTTTGGTAGTAGGTGATAAGGAACAATTTTGTTCCACTGCAAGCAAAACAACAGTTTTAAACAAGTTAGGAGACTCCCAAGATAAACAACAT
Organism: Caretta caretta; assembly: GCF_965140235.1. NCBI lineage: Eukaryota > Metazoa > Chordata > Testudines > Cheloniidae > Caretta > Caretta caretta. Next base: position 69,958,415 of record NC_134212.1, on the reverse strand, counting down.
ACAAATATTTGTTAACAAGAGCATTTTCAAACTATTACACTAAATATCCTTTCACTATCCCTGGATTTAAATACAAATCTCCTTACAGCAAAGATCTTTTTATCGCTTGATTCTCCTGTCACACCAATATTACATTGATTTCAGTGTTGAGTTATACACCTGTCCTGTGGTTTAGTTGGTTTCCTTACAAAAGAAATATGCTTTACGATGCAAAGTTCCCTGCCCATATACACCAAAATAGGGCATGTTGAAACCTTTGGAAGTTAATCTAGTCTATGCTCTGAATATGATCACTGAAACTCAAGAAATTCTTCTCAAAATAGGAGTATCTATATAAATAGATAATAGAAATTAATAAAATACCTCTTGTACACTTCTATTGTATGGCAGACTATTTTCATCAAGCTCTGATTCATTCATTGTCCCTTGCAACTTTAAAATAAGGATTCTTACTGGAACACTGAAGAACATGGGACAAATTGCTAGCTGATGAAGGCAATAGAACTATGGCAATTTGCACCGGCTGGGCTCAGAGAACTAAGCAAAGTCTTATTTTACAATGAAATTTTCCTTGTAAAGAATACAATATATTATAATTACTGCAACTAACTGCAAGGAGGAATAAATCATTAAAATGTGAAGTGTCAGACAAACTTCTAATAAAAAAGAATTATTAACAGTCAGCTAGGAAGCTGCCATTTCATGATTCAAAGAGAGCAGGACAAATTTCAACTTGAGTGTCTAAAGTTAGGCACCCAAATCTGTATTTAGCTGTGTAAATATGCATGAATTGCACATATCAATAATATTTCCTTTGCACAAAAATGTAGAGGCCAGTGGGACTATTCATGTTGCCAAAATTAAAGACACACACAGATCTTTGTACAATGGAGCCTAAAGTATTTATTTAGGTGCCTAATTTTACATAGCTAGTACTGAAAATTTGGCTATTTGTAGGTAAGGGGAAATAGGGGTTTTAATTTAACACTAATTACTAATTGTTAAATTAACCCTTCTGAAAAAGTAAACAAAAAGATTTTCCTTACAATAACTTTGAAAATCCCTGCTCTCCTATGCACACAAAGGACTCAGCTATTCTTATTCTCAGATCTGAAGTCCAGTTTCCAAATCTGGAAACCTAACAAGCTCTTTAAATTCCTTATTTGAGTGATCCATCAACACTTAGATACCCATTTCAGTAAGTATGGGCCCACAGGCCAATACCATTATCCCAATATACTAGATATGGAGTTACATAAGATATTAAATCTAGACACTGGAGTTTTCCTTTAAATTCAGTTAGATATGGAAAGGCAGATATGTTGCAGTTTGGTTTTTTCAGCCTGGGACGGGGGCTCCTAAAATTGGAGCCTTTTTTATGGACTAGATGAGATGTGAGTCCCAAAACTACAGGAGGAGCCTAATGCTGTTTTCTGTTGAAACAGGAGGTCATGGTATGGAAAAGTTTGGAAATCACTGGTTTACTGTATCAGATAATCAAGTCCATTTCCCTTCAAAAGCCAGGTATAAAACCTAAGAGGATGCCCTATCAAAAATTAAACTAATACTACTCTTGATTCTAGCTAAAATGCTAGAGATTGTTCCATTGCAAATCTGCAGTTTTTTTGTCAAAAAAAGTTAGATATTGACAGTTTCTACTGCCTATTGAAATGGAAAGTTCAGCACTGAAGATGGACTGTTTATTCCTTGAAAGAAACTAGACTTGGTTCATAGGGTGATGAGATCACAAAAAAGCTAGCCATTCCCAGATGTGTATCCTTTTCCACTTCACTTTTCAATCTCACTTTCCAGTGTTTACACCACATGGCATCCTAACAGCAAATAATAAGACAAACGTGTACCAACTGAGCATCCATTGACGCTTAATAAATGTTTCATAAACATGTTCACATGCTTTTTGAACTGGTTACACCCTAGCCTTCCTACAGTGTCTCCTCCGATCACCAAGGTACAGCCTATTGTTTATTCAGGAACACTGCAAACATAGCTATTATATGCCGTGAGTGGAACAGAATATATAATAGCATCCAAGCACCAGTGTCAGGGTTCTCTCACATTAGTTTCATACTGCAAACAGTCTTCACACACAGAAGTGGCAAGTTCAATACCAAGTGTTTTATTTACAATTGTGCTTTGTAAGTGTTTGGTCCCCACAGCATAAAGCTCTCCCCCAAGTCTTTATGTACTACCAAGGCACAGGGCAGGAGATCTCACCTCTCTTGGATCTTGGGTTTCTCTGGCTCTTCCTTCCAGCTTTCCCCCTCCCTACTGTCTCTTCCTGCCCCTGCCACCCTTTTAGCTGTTTGTAGCTGATGAGCTGAATCACGCAGATGATTAGTAATCACTATTACCTCATGAATTTATTTTGTGTAGGAATGCTTCCAAAATGCCCAGAGTGGTGAGTCAGCCTTAGGCTACTCACACACTATCACATCCATATGATTTCTCTCCATTCCCTTGCTGCAGGTAAACAAATTTGCAGTAATCCTCAGTCAACAAAGCACACACTACTAGAGAAGACTGAAAATTTTCTGTCAGATGGGGGCGGGAGGGAGGGAAGGAGAACCAAGGGGAAAAAAAAACTGACTAAATTTTCACAAAAGTATCCGGTTTTAAATTTTATTTTTTTGGACAAAAACCCATTCGTTTCAGATAAAATGTTGATAAAGACACCAAAGCTACATATTCTGGTCAAAATATTTTTGGGAGAAATTATTAATTTCCTGACCAGCTCTGTACATTGGCACATCATAAAGTATACAATGTCTCATCCAAAGACAACTGAACTCAATGTAAATGTCTTTAATTCACATCAATAGGCTGTTTCATAAGGTCCATACAGGTCAGAATAGAAAGGCTTACATCAATATCTATGCAACCAAAAAATATCATCCAACACATTTCACATGCGACTTTTAACACGTGGCAGTTTTGGGAGGTTGTAATTTGGAGTCCAGTTCAAAATACTGCAGCCGGCAATAAGAAAAAAAGAAAAAAGAGAAAGAAAGAGACTATATTTTCCTTCTGTCTCTAAACAAATATTTCCTCCAATTATAGCATCTCAGCAACTTCAGTGCTAGAATCTTGCTATAGGTTTGGGATCTAACTGCAGCAGCAGCTGGTAACTATTTCTCAACTCCGCTGAATGAACTGAAGATAATATAGTGTATAAAATTAAAAAGCACAGCTTTTGGCAGGCAGAACACAGCCACATTTATACTGCTAGGTTAGGGTCAGAACTGTGTGAGCCCAAAGAAGGCAGCTGTTGGGTAGCCATTATTTAGATTCATGACAGGTACATGAATTGAGGGTATGCTCTGGAGAGAACAATGCAGAGGGATGAAGTGCTGAAGTCTCAGGACTAAACTACAGAAAAAGGAAAGGACAAGAAAAGAGAAATACCACATGGTGCGCTCATTAAATGTGTGCCAATAGCTATAGGAGATGGAAACAACTGCTAAGAGATCAGGACTTATTGACAGATACTAGTACCAAGAATTAAATAAATAGATAATGCTGTCTTGCATATAGGTACTAAGTACATGTGCCTATCAAATTCAAGCTCAAGCCATTTCCTAATCACTTGTGAGGAAGGGCAGAGCACACCTCTCTGCCCGCTCAAGCCCAAATGTGCATGACACTGAATTAGAAAAAGTTTGACAGAACCAGAACAAGAGAGCCATCTAAAAAATAGTCCAGGAGACAATGTGAAATGCAACAGTAAAAAATAAAAAATACTGACTGGCACTCTTATGGACACTTTTCTTCCATAGATCCCAAAGAGCTTTACCAAAGTGGGTAATTATTATTATACCCATTTTACACACCGTGAAACTGATCAAACCACTTTGCTCAAGGTCACACATGGCTCAGTGCGACAAGTTTCTGAACAATCTGGCCTAAATTCAGTGACTCACTTTAAGCATGTGTGTAGTTCTAATGACTTTGATGGTGCAGGTGATTATAAGTGTCTCTGGATCAGGTCTAGATGCAAAGCATCTCACAGGATTGAGACCACAGTGGGCCAAAGCAGAGCCAGCATGAAAACTCATGTCTTTTGACAGTTCAACACCCTGTGCAGTTTATTTACAGTTGCATTCCATCACCTTCACAGCACATTTAAGACCTTTCGCTCGCAAGCAAGCAAGCGTGCGTGCGTGCGTGCGTGCGTGCTCGCTCGCGCTCTCTCTCTCTCTCTCTGTGCTTCTCCTTTCTGTGCCTATTTGTGGGCTCTTGGCTAATGGCTTAATTGGCCTTTCTTGCCTGCCCTGCCCACAAATTAGGCACAGCCTTGCATAATTAGCTCCAATATGCTTTGCCTGATTGGGGCTGCTGTGAAGAGTGCTGATTCAAGCATTTGTACCTAGCACTCTGTCACAGGGAGGAAGAATGATCTAGCCAATTGGGTTTCAGGAGATCTGGATGCAGTTCTGGCTTAGTCTCAGTTTCCCTGCGCAGATGATAGGGGATTAAATTAAAGGAGGGTATATGATTAATGCCAATCAACATATTTATGGAATATAGATCCTGCCAGACTAACTTCACATGCATTTTAACATGGCTAAGTAGTCCTTTGTTCTAGAAACAAAGAATGTAGGCCATACTTACAGGATGGTGGAACTCTATCCTGGGAAGTAGTGACTCTGAAAAAGATGTGGGAGTTGTGATAGATAATCAGCAGAACATGACCTTAAAGTGCATTGCTGAGGCCAAGAGGCCTCATGCGATCTTTGGATCTATAAATAAGAGTCTCGAGCAGGAGTAGAGAGGTTACTTTACATCTCTATATTTGGCACCGGTGCAACTGCTGCTGGAAAACTATGTCCAGTTCTGGTGCTCAAAATTCAAGAAGGATATTGATAAATTGGAGAGGATTCAGAGAAGAGCCATGAGAATGATTAATGCCTTATAATGAAACTCGAAGAGCTCAATCTACTTATCTTAAAGAGAAGGCTAAAGATTTCAGTCTGTAAGTACCTACATTAGAAATATTTGATAATGGGCTCTTCCATTGAGCAGAAAAAGGTCTAACACAATCCAATGGTTGAAAGTTGAAATTAGAGAAATTCAGACAGGAAATAAGTTTGAAATTTTAAATAGTGAGCAAGTAACCATTGGCACAGTTTACTAAGAGCTGAGATGGATTCTCCATCTCTGGCAATTTTAAAAGCAAAATTACATGGGGCTTCCCCACCCCACCCCAAAAGATATGCTCCAGGAATTATTTGGGGAAGTTCTATAGCCTGTGCGATACAGTGGTATGTCTACACAGCCTGTGGTAGCGATTCTCAGATCCCAGTTCAACAGACGTGGGCTCAGGCTACCACACTACAAACAGTGTGTACACATTGCAGCTCAGGCTGGAGCTCAGGGTCTGAAGTGCCCTATCCCTAGGCTCCAGTGCCTGAGCTTCAGACTAAGCCACAGCATATACAAAGCTATTTTTAGTGAGGTAGCCCAAGCCACACGCTGTCAACCCAGGCTTTCACACTTGCTGCCATGGGCTGCCACTCGCTGCGTAGACGCACCCAGGAGGTCGGATTAGATGATCATAGTGGTCCTTTCTGACCCTGTAATCTAATCTACCCTGTGACCCACCTCTATTTTCCAGATGAGAAAGTAACACCGCTCTACCTCTAGGGTTTTGTGAAGTTAAAATCCATTAGTGATTTCAGGTGCTCATTTATGATGGTAAGTAGTGCTGGTTAAAACAAAAAACGAAAACTATATTTCATGAACAATTTAGAAAGATTTTTTTTCCAAATTTCTCATTTATAAAAAATTCCATTATTCAATCTCCTGCATTATTAAATAAAAATCCCTTTTCCATTGGAAAATGTGTGGAGTAAAAGAATGGGGGAGAAAAACACCCCCACCCCCCGCTTTATTAAAACATAAAATGTGGACGAACTTTGTGTCTTATTTACATCCTTTGAAGTTTGTCCTTCATTAGCACAAGTGAGTAGCAGATATTTCAGTTTTGACTCAAATCCTATTGGGAAGCCCTTAGGCATGTAAAGTATGATAAAGATTATAAATGGGACAGTTCATCTGAATTTGTTTATCTATATTAAGTCATTTGCTACTTCAGTTATGCCTACTTTCCATTTGAAATTAATGTAGCTTCATGCTTCCATGTTTTGCCAGTCACTTCTGTAGGAGATCATGAGTGTTATAAATATATGTTTTAAGTTGAAGATATATATGTTTGCTATTGCTTTGAACTCCATTGCTTCTGTAAGTACTGCTTATTGGGAAGTGCCTTGGCTTGAATTTCAGATAAATTGCGACAGCATAAATGCAACATTGTTCTCTATTTTGGAATATACCAAAGCCATCTATTATATTCCCATTTCTGAATAAGAAATAATTGCGTCACAAGCTCCCCTTGCCATTGAATGGAAAGGATTTTTTTTAATCCTTGGTTAAACATGCTAGAAAAAGCATGGGGAAAATCCTAAATATAAAGGAAAACCTTGGTTCTCTAGCATCCCTTCTCAGTTGTAACCAAACATTCATGTCAAAAGCATTGGGAGGGAAATTTTCAAACCACAAAAGGCAATTAACAAAGGCACAAACCCCAGTTAAATGTCCAGGGGATCTGGGCATCTAACTCCCGTTTGTACCTCTGAACGTGTCCCCCATTACAGCCTGAAATTGATAGGGGAACATATGGATGCAGTATTTCTGTAATACTATACTGCACTGGAGCCTCAGTGAAAGTGAGTAAAAGAGACATTGAGATTTTGTGTTTGTACTGGTTTTTGTTTGGGGCATGAAGGGATACTTGTCCAAAGAGTGGAATAAGCTTTTAGCCACATAACTCCTATTAACGTAGAAAAAGTCCTGTCAAAAGGTGTCTGAGTGCACTAATGGAGGCAATTTAACACATGTAGGGAAAATTGATAGAGAATGGTATCTTAAATCCAAGTTACAGCCACTCAGGATGGTTGCACTGTATCTGAATCAAAACAGGGCACACAAAGCCTCCCTGAGGAGCCTCTAGTCAAGTGCAAATCGCAGCAATGGGATATATTGCATGCTGGAATGGAACAGTCACCATAAAAATGTTGCCAGACTGACAGGGAAGTCCTGTACATTCTCACTGAACAGGCACAATGTAGGCCTGCAGAACTCTACACTCCCCGAGACTGTCTGGCCTATTGGCCTTAAGCTAGATTTTAGAACAGGTCACATCTTCTGTGCCCATTCAGTCCCTGGCCTCCTTGCTGAGAATGGCAATAGATCCGTAGCCTAGCATTGGTGACATCAAGGCAAAACGTAGGTGTTCTGGCCCTGAAGAATTTTGCCACAGCAGCTGAGCTATTCTGAAAGGATTGGTGGCTCTCCAGGAATAACACAGGCAGAACAGACTGCACATCCCTTGCATCTCTTCATGGCCATTTGCTGTGAAAGCAAAGGTAAAACCTTCAATATAGAAACAATATGGTGTGTGTGTTAGACAAACTGTAGGGCAGTCTGTATGGAAGAAGTCAGCTGTCTCCACTGCATGGTCTTCCCCTGATCTACGGAGGGCTATGGGTCAAAAGATCTATTAAAGGAAGGAAGAATTCTTCACTTCTCTTCCTCCATCAAACTCCAAGAGGAATCCACATGAAAATAGTACAGCCAAGACTATATGGAGCTCCTGTGCTATCAAACCATCTTCCAAGTGTGGAGGGCATCATGGGGAGAGGGGGCGTCACAGAAGCAGCCACTTGTGTGGGTTTCTCTAGCAGCATAGCTCATGGACTAGGCTTCAGCACTGATGACTGTCTCTCTCCAGTGAGTCTTGGAGGCTCCACACATGTTGGGGTCTAGTGCCCCCCTCCCATTTATTCCATGGAATGCAAAAGCAGCTCTGAGAGGGGGACCCAGTGAAACTTTCCTCCCTCACAGAACCTTCTCTCCTTAGTCTTCTTGTGAAGTGGTCTGTACTGCCCCCGTTTGTTTATTTAGGTTTTGTTCAATGAGTGTGTGCTTGGTGCTCCACAACACACAGAAGATTCTCTGCCCTGTGGCACTTGCAATCTACTACAGTATTAATAATCTAGATTTCTTCCCTTCTGATTCTTTATCACAACTGTATTTGCATGAAAAAACAACTTCTATTCCTTTAGAGCTTGATCCCACATCCCATTAAAGTTAACTGGAGTTTTTCCACTGACTTGAACTTGAGCAGAATGAGCCTTTAGTGTTCATTGGCTCCTGCTGCTTCAACTAGACCAGAAGTCATAAATGTGGCTACATCATCAGCTACCCTGGAAGTTATTTTTGTGCTACACATGTAGGATGACAATGACGATTTTGGATTGTGGAACCACAGGGAGCAGAAGCCAAAGTCATCTTCATCTTTTTGTTTCTTTAAACATCCTCAGTAAGAACAAAGAGAGGAGGCAAAATGCAAGCAGAATGAAATACTTCCCAAAGATTCCCCATAAGTCTTTGACTACTCCTTATGGGTTTGATCCAAAGTCTGTTGAAACCAACAGACTCCCATTCACTTCAATTCCTAAATAGACTCAAACCTTGACCAGACCTAAGAGTCCCTCCCATATTGTGAATGGAAAGTGATTGTGGGAAGTGCCCCACCTCTGTAAGCAATTTGGAGGGTCTCAAATTGTCCCATTGCCTCCCAAAGTATTTCCGACAAATCCCACTGTCAGGATATTGTCATTATTTAAATTGAAGATAGATTTAGGTTGCAGGTGGGGTGGAGGGGAAGCAGCTGAATCTCAAAGCCTCACTTGTTTTGCATTTCCTGGAATAGCCAAATGACTTTGTGAATGTGTAACAATAATTTCCTTCCTGGGTTGAGTCCTAGTTTGCTAGATTTCAGCCTGGAGCAAATTTTATAGATGTGTTAACTGTGTTATAAATCCCTGAAAATTGGGGTTTCTAATGGAAATGCAGGAAGACTCTTAGCTGCAGCAGTGCTGGTGGGGCCCAATATAATACAATAATGATAATATAGCTTGTGTATCATGTTACTTATGTAACCCTTCTGCCCGTCAGAGTTGGCAGCAACAAGGGCCGGGTTCAATATCTAGGGGATCCATTCCAATAACACAATGCAAACCGGCTCGAGCCCCCACCCAGTGACCTGGGACAAATATATACCACCCCCGCTGGGTGCCTCCAAGAGGCAATACTTCCCCTCTCGCAAGCACCTAGTCTGAGTGTAGCAAAAAGTCTTTTAATAACAGAGAGAAACAATGTGGCATTATGTTGGGGAAACACCACCAACAGGATTCATAACACAACCCATGAGCAAAAAACCCACCCCAAGCAAATTGGGGCATGCCCTTTCCCTTTTGTTCTTGAGTCCAGCAACCCAAATCACCCAAAGTCCCAAAAGTCCAATGACCCAAAAGTCTCTGTCCCTGGTCAGGGCAGCCCCAGAGTTCAAAAGTTTATCTACAGAGCTTTACCTCCCAACCTGGGTGGAGATGGGGGCGGAGGTAAGAGGCACCTTACATGATCTGAAGCTGACCGCCCCACAGCTCCATAGGCCTTTGCTCCGCTCTGCCAGCTGCCCCACAAACTCCTTCGCTCAGCTCCGCTCCGCGGACCACCAGCAGCTCCCACCGTCCCATGAACTACTCCGCATCCCACCAGCAGCTCCCGCCGTCCTATGAACTGCTCCACCAGCCTGTCCACAAGGCACTCCAGCCGTCCCACAAACTGCTCCACAATATATCTTCAGGCTCCCCCACTACTTAACATAACGCTCAGTGATTTCAGCTCTTAGTCAGTTCAGCTCTTTGGTGAATTCAGCTTGTAGTAGAGGAGCCTCACTGCTAGTGCACCATTAGCCCAAAGTGAGCTCAGCAGCCTGTAACTAGACTTCTAATGAATTAGCTCTGATATTCCACAGTGGAGAGAAGAGGAAGTGCAATTAGCATGTAAGGCCCTCACCAAGGGGCCCATGCCACCAAGTATTAATACTTATCCCCAGCCTCTCTCCATTCACAAAGTTTTGGAACCCATGACCCTTGCCTAGAGAGTGCTACTTAGTTGATGGTGAGTCCCTCCACCATAACAAAAGGCCAAGTACAGTTCCAAGCACAGTTCCCATAATCAGGGTAATAACAATTTATTCTTCCTGCCCCAATAACAGAGACACTGGGGATCCCACAACAGCCAAAGTGACCATTTGGGCAGCTATGGCCTCATTCTAGGCGGGGTGGGTGTGCCTATGCAAATGAGATTGGCCCCTGAAGTTCTTTTCCACAACTTGCCACACCTTACCACCAGATGTCAGGGTGGAGCACATCCTGACACTGCTTACACTTATTTGTATAAATGACTCATGCTACAGAGAGCAGTAAGGCATTTCAACTGTGCTTTATTTCTTAAAGCACCTCAGAGGCATCCTGGACACATACAAACACTGTCATGCCTGCTTGTTTCATCTCTTTTTTATATTCATATCTTGCTTTCATTTATTTGCTGAAATTTAATGCTGACGAAATGAAAATCACACTGCTTTAGCTAGTGCTAAAGCTTGGAATCAGTTGAATAAGTGAATATTAATTAAAAAGTTTATTTGAAAAAAACACTGAATTACATCAAGTAAAAGATCCTATTTCATATTATTAGACCAATTCTCATACTATGGGTAGGTCTTGGGGTCAGTTTTTCCACATAGCTTCTGACACTGCACATTAGTCCTGGCTCTACAGCATGCTTCCTGTTCAAGTTCTCAGTCTCTCTGGAGAATAGAGTGACACTTGGGTAGGTCTTTGGGTTTATGTGCTTTCGAGGCACTAAATTACACTTACAACCGATGATATGTTTTAATCAAAAGGCCTCCAGAGGATGAAATGTTGGAGCAATAACAGATATTAAACATCTTTTTACTGAACTTCCTCTCCCATATTATATATTTACATTCAGAAATAAATGACAATGGATTACTCTTGTACATTTATTTAAGCACACAGTTTCCTCACACATGACATTTTGTGCCTATATACCTACCAAAAAGTGCTACTTTCCAAAGTATTGAGCATTATTTCCCATATGCCCTATCAATAAAGCCAGATTGCAATGAGTGAAGTATGGAGAAGATTGGCAGTTTAAGAGAGGACCTGCTACTTCTCTTGTGATATAGGAGGAGGAAGTAACAGTAATGTTTCACACTACCCTTTGTGTGGTGCTATAAAGCCTGAGATTTGCCTGGCCTCCTAGATTCAATGATGATTGCATAGTTTACTTACAAATAACATTTTCCAGTATTCAGACAGGTCTCATTCATACAGGCTTTGTGACAAGTTCTCTAAAAACGGTGTCCCAAATGTAGAAACAATTGGTTTTTAGTATTGTTCTAGTATATTCATAGAGGAAAGAGGCATTCAAGAGAATGCCTCATGACTTTTTGGTGCCATTAATCAAAGTCAAGGCAATTTATAACAGCAAAAGCTGTTCACAGATACTACTCTGATACCATGAACATTACTCCTGTTGTACGATAAGCACCACCAAAGAGAAAAAATAATGGTTTTCTTCCCTCATAAGAATTTATTTTTTCTGCACTGCTGACTTCTTAGATGTTTCATCAAGGGGCATATTAGAGGTGGGGCTTAGATGAGCAGCTGTTTGAGGAGTTGTCACAGAAAGTGAATTGCTTGAAAGAGTGGCCCATGCAGAAAAGGAGTGATGTGACTGGACCTGCCCAGCATTCCTAGGGATTTCGTGGTTGTTGAGACGATAGCTGGATTTTTCTGGTCTGTACCAGGTGTGTGTCTGTCGCTCTCCCTCTCTAAACACGAAGGGCCAGATTCTGCATTTATTTCATGGGTGCACTGTGTATGTGTGAAAGATCAGCATTCACCCACCACCCACACACCCACTAAAGGCCACACTGAATTCCAGTCACTATGCTCAAGAAAGCACACAGGGCACAGCATCTTAAAGTAGAATGCAGTGAAGGTAGTCATTAGGACCTTGGTGCCCCAATTATGAGGCCAGAGAAGCTGGATAGTTTCAAGGAGGGGGGTTGCTGTTGACAATCCCAAGAGGACTACACAGGGGAGTACTCTGATGTTGTGGGAGATCTGGAGGTATTGTGCTTCCCTGTGCTCCCTCTAAAGGGGTTTCCGCTACCTTTACCAGGGGCTCTGCCTAAATGACATAAACAAGCCTTTAATTTGCATTCCCTCCATGGGCCAGATCCTCAACTGGTAGAAGTCAATGACATTCTTTCAACTTCAGCAGATGATCAGGCCCAGGAGGTCTAATATGGTTCCCCCCCATATCTAAACCTCATGAGCACAGGATCTGCAACAAAATATACACCAGCTGGAAAGCATGTTAATGATATCAGAGCTGCAGGACATTCCCCAGAAAAGAACAGACTTTATGCAGAATTGAAACAAAAGGATCAATGAGTAATTCCTGGAACGTGTTAATAGACCGGACATTTCCAGCAGCAGCAACAGCTGTACTTTTCAAATTTATGCCGCAGAGTACCAAAGCACTCCCTGCCATTTGGCTAGCAGCAATGATAATGGATTCCCAAAAATCCATTAATAACGTCCAGCAGTTGATTCTGTTGTCAGCATAGATTGTTTCAAAGTAGCCACAATTTGTCATTAAGACACAGAACATGATGACAAATTACATCTAGTGCCTTAGAGTGGTTATGTGGGTGAAATGCAGGACTCACTAAAGAGCTGTCACACCTAGGCAAACAGGAAAATAAAAACAGAAGCCACAGTAACCTTGAATTGTATTGAGAACTAGGACACCTTAATTCTGGATTTCATGTGTGTTCTCTTGTACTTAAATTTCACATTTAATGGTGAACAACCATCTTTTTACTAAACAAATATTATGCACAATTCTCTTTCTACTGCAGAAATTACTGGCTCAAATTCAATGCCTGACTAAATGAGTAGAGTGGTCCCCTCTGGCCTCAAGATATTGGAATAATTGGCAGACACCCATTTGAAAGTTTAGTTGCTCTGCTCCATACGGATATTCTACAGTGCAATTCCCTGCCATATATAACCCCTCTGAAGTGATATCTCCAAAATTGCTAGCTTTGTCAAGCCTTTGGAAGGGTTATAAAAAACTCATGTTTCTGGTCTTAAACTTATTTCAAGCTGTTAGGATAAGACTTTAATGGGGCTGGCAGCATTGGTGTAGCTGTGTCAACCCCAGGATAAGAGAGAGAATATGGGTGAAGTGATCGCTTTTGTTGAGCTAATTTCTGTTGGTGAAAGAGGCAAGCCTTCAAGATACACAGAGCTCTTCTTTTGGGCTGGGAAATGCACTAAGAGTGTTACAGCTAACTACAAGGTGGAACAGATTGTTTAGCATAAGTACAAGTTTCAGAGTAGCAGTTACATATTCTAAGGGACAATTCAAAGTTGAAGGTAACTTTGATAGACACTTAAAATCATGGTCTTAATAAGGACACTGGATTTATTGCTTATCACAACAGCCTGGAATCTATTAACTCCCCTTTTTTGTCCTAAGACTGCAGGGGTGTTAATGGGCCACATCACCTTGAATGGTCCCTTAAAATGTGTGTTAACTACTTATGCTAAACAATCTGTTCCACCTCATATTTAGAGTATGTCTACACTTACCATTTAAAGCACAAAAATTCCCTTTTTTGTGCTAAAACCATGGGAGCATCTACACTTGTTAATGACTTTTTGCGGTGAAACTGAGTTTCACCACAAAAAGAAAACCACCTTCACAAGAAGTGTTCAGCTCTTACCGCTGTTCTTTTTGCGCTGCTATGAAAGTGAAGACACGTTCCACCAGTGTAAACACCCTTTGGCCTCCGAAGGATATCCCACAGTTCCAAAAGTGACCACTCTGGCCAGCAACTCTGCTGCTCTGATGCACAGATTTTTGCCCCTCCCCCTGTAAGCCCCGGGAAGTTTGAAGCTCCCTTTCCCTTTGTTTGTAGATGTGGGGGGGAAAGCAGCCAGACAGCAGGAGGTTTTAAAAAAAATGCCAAGGAAGAAACAAGGAAGTAGTGGGGCTCCTGAGACATGAAGCAGGGCAGCACTGAGCAGGGACCCAGAATGCCTTCCACTCACCACCCCCCATTCCCACAAGACCTATCGAGAGAGCTGCACTGTGGGATAGCTGCCCTACAGCACTGCTCTCATTGGCAATGGAAGTGCTGGTAGTGTAAACACTCGCTGACACCTGAGGAATTGGGTGAGTACACAAACCAGAGCTTTACTTTTACTGGTTCCCTATCACTGGTGAGACTTATAGCGCAAAAAACTCTGTAAGTGTAGACATACCCATAGCTGTAACATTTCCCAGACAATGAAGAGCTCTGTGTAGCTCAAAAGCTTGTCCCTTTCACCAACAGAAGTTGTTCCAATAAAAAATATTACCTCACTCATTTTGTACGATAATCTGCCACCCCATTAAAGCAACATCAATCTAATTTCCATGCCTTCCTCTGAAACTACTACTACCCAACAGCTTCACAGGCAGGATATGTGACTTAGGCTTTGTCTAAGCTAGAAAGTGAACGACAAAACCTCTGTTGTTCAGGGGTGTGAGGGGAACACCCCCCCCCCCCCAGAACAACAAAAGTTTTGCCAATGAAAAGCTCTGGTGTGAACAGCGCTTTGTCGGCAGGAGCGCTCTCCTGCTGAAAAAGCTACCGCCACTTGTTGGGGGTGGAAATTTTTTGTTAGTGGGAGAGCTCTCTCCCACCGACAAACAGTGGCTACACTGCGTGCCTTTTAGCAGCATGGCTGTAGCGGCACAAGTGTGTTGCTAAAAGGTGCTTAGTGCAGACAAAGCCTTAGCTGAACCACTGCTCCAGAATGGCAATTCCTATATTCCTTTCTTTTACTGATCAGACGCTCATTCCTACTGTTGCATGGTGGTTGTGTGATGTGAGCAGATGCTCACTTTGGATCTGATACAGAGCAACTCATTTCCTACAGATCTATATACCCAGGTACCCAAAGGTGAAAGGCAAGCAAGGTAGCCTTTTGCACTGCTAGAATTTGCAGAACATGAAAAATGTTGTGGGACAACTGCATTATATATATATATATATAAAGTTATCCCTGGGATAGAGTAAGCAAGCAGTCTGGGACAGTTATAAAAAGTACAGCAATAGGAGTTTATTATTATCTACTGCATAATGTTTTAGCTTTGACTGCACCAGCTCTATCAGACCATGTATGTTTTGACTCCAAATCACATGGCAAAACTCTGACAGAAATTCCACTGGGGTTTGCCTTCAAACAAACACAGGACAGAAAAAAATAAATTTAAGGCAAAGAAGCACCAAAAGGGAACCTTTTGCTGCTGTTGCTAGGAGGGGAGCATATCTTCAACCTCCTAATGTGCAGTTCAAGTGGTTGCAAACAATGTTTCTACCTTTGCTCAAAGACAATTTCCCCAAATTCAGTCATTCATTGCAACCAACTTGAAAATTTTCCGAGCAAGCTATGCCAATTTTTGAAGCTAATAAAACAAATTCCCAGAGTGCTGACCCACATGAGGGGCATTTTAGGTAGGGTATGAGATTCTGAAAGATTAGAATGGCCTGATTCTGTTTATACTTGCTCCAGTTCCATGCTAGTATAACTCAGTTTACTTGGAGTTATTCTTGATTTCCATTATGCAAGTGATAGTAGGATTAGGTCACTTCAAACCAAGGACACTTTACTTTTGAATGAGACCACGGAGGTTTAGTATACTGTAACTTCACAGCTTTAGCTGATTTACCGTAATGTTCTGGAGCGTGCCCATGTAGACAAGTCCTTAGAGTTAGGAAAGGAAAATGCTGGTTAGGACTAATTTCTATCTGCTCTGCAGTCCCACTGGTAACTACATTATAAGAATATTTTTCTCCAATATACTCTCCAGTCCCTTTTTAACCTTAATTCTAACTCTTAGACCTCAGTAGGTAAGTATATTTAGGCCTGTCATGAAGTATTTCTCACTAGGAAGCTGGGAGAGGAAAGATGTATTGAAACTTAAGATTAGCTGTCTATTCCCCCTGTCATAAATATAAAGGGAAGGGTAAACCCCTTTGAAATCCCTCCTGGCCAGGGGAAAGCTCCTCTCACCTGTAAAGGGTTAAGAAGCTAAAGGTAACCTCGCTGGCACCTGACCAAAATGACCAATGAGGAGACAAGATACTTTCAAAAGCTGGGAGGAGGGAGAGAAACAAAGGGTCTGGGTCTGTCTGTAGTCTTCTTTGTCGGGGATAGACCAGGAATGGAGTCTTAGAACTTTTAGTAAGTAATCTAGCTAGGTATGTGTTAGATTATGATTTCTTTAAATGGCTGAGAAAAGAATTGTGCTGAATAGAATAACTATTTCTGTCTGTGTATCTTTTTTGTAACTTCAGGTTTTGCCTAAAGGGGTTCTCTATGTTTTTGAATCTAATTACCCTTTAAGATATCTACCATCCTGATTTTGCAGGGGGGATTTCTTCATTTCTATTTACTTCTATTTTTATTAAAAGTCTTCTTGTAAGAAACTGAATGCTTTTTCATTGTTCTCAGATCCAAGGGTTTGGGTCTGTGGTCACCTAGGCAAATTGGTGAGGCTTTTTACCAAACCTTGTCCAGGAAGTGGGGTGCAAGGTTTTGGGAAGTATTTTGGGGGGAAGGACGCGTCCAAACAGCTCTTCCCCAGTAACCAGTATTAGTTTGGTGGTGGTAGCGGCCAGTCCAAGGACAACGGGTGGAATATTTTGTACCTTGGGGAAGTTTTGACCTAAGCTGGTAAAGATAAGCTTAGGAGGTTTTTCATGCAGGTCCCCACATCTGTACCCTAGAGTTCAGAGTGGGGGAGGAACCTTGACACCCCCTTTCTTTGTTTGGAAACCCCTCCTTGGAAAAGGACCCACTAGTAAATTCCTCCTCTTCTCCATGTCCCTCAGCCCTGGAAGTTAGCCAGTTCCAAAGTGAGATCCACATGAGGTTTTCGCTTTATAGAAACTAGATAATGTCTAGAGTGATAGGATAGTCTCTCACAGAGCTTTGAGACCATTTCAGAGTAATAAATATCACTATTATAAAATGTTTGCCTACTATTCATCGTATTTTTTTTCTTAATTTCATCCCATTACTTTTTGGATGACTATGGAATTCTCTGTCTTGCAGTTTGCACCCTTCCAATAATGTAGACGTTATATATTGAACTGATTATCACTGTGTACAGCACCTAGCACAGAATGGCCCAACCTGATCACAGCCTTTAGGTGCTCCCACAATGGATGTTAAATAACTATACCATAAGGGATGGCTATAAAGACTATACAAGCACTTGAATGTTTCTGTATCTGGATAGAGGTTTACTGCATAAGTTTGAAACAGTTATTTCCAAAGCTCAACTTCCAGAGCTCTCTTTTCTGTACTAAGCTGTCCCAGAACTTACTTGCCCTGACCCTCTTTTGGGCTAAAATTCTCTCACTGTACGACAATCTTCCCCAACTCAAGGAACCAATTCTGACATCCTGCTGCAGGGCCTAGTCATCTCCTTATATTCACTGTCACCTTCATCCAACTCCCTCTTATACTTTCCAGAATGCAGTTACTCATCTCTCGGAAGGGAGCCCTGGTGAGCAGCTCCCATAATAATCTAAAATTATGTTTTCTGAAAAAATGTGTCAATTTCAATTTCTGGTGGGATGGGGGTGGGGGGGAATGTGAAAGCATTTGACAAGATCAAAGCATTCCATTGAAATGAAACACTTCATTCCAAAAAGTCAAAGTGATTGTGTTTTGAAATTGTTTTATTTTATCATTTTTAAATGTTGAAACTGAAATTAATTTATCAGAGTGTTTTTATGGCCCCAAACATATATATTTATTTTATGTTTATTTATAGTTTATTTTATATTTATATATATAGTTTTACAGGAAATTGCAAAATTCTGTTTTCATTCTGATTCACAGGAAAATAAGTTAAAAAATTGTGAAATTTTCCTTGAAATGAGAATGCTGGATCCTGTACAGCTCTAGCTCATGACTTGGACAAGGCTACACAGTGATTAAGTGCACAACAGAGAAGAGTTCTGCCTATTGCTGGGCATTTACTCTAACCTCTAGCTATAACTATTTACTGCTATTGACTTTAATGGTACAAAGACTGGCCCAATAAATCTCAGTGAAAACTGGTAAATTGTTACTATGTCCCAGTATGAAAAAGGACAAAGATCCACTTGATAATGTTGTCACACAATTTCTCTGACTAACTCAGACTGGACGATAATACCTAAAACATGATAGGTAAGAGGAGGAATGAATTTATAGAACAAATTACTAGGCGAGCTCAGGTGGATGACTTCAATTATAATGAATCAATACAAATGGTAATAAAGTAGTGAACAAAAATGACCAGTAGTGTAATTGTAGCAGTGGCTGTTTCAGATTCAATATGAATTCCAGTCAATCTTTTCAAGAAGGAGGGAGAATAGCTTAATACGCATTGGACTGATATTTTGTATGTGCCAATACATTCATACTCTGCTCTGCATATGGACCCTGCTCCCACTGAAGTCAGTAGACTGGTCTACTTAGTACCAGATCCTCAGCTGGTATAAATTAATGTACCTTCATTGACTTCCATGGAATTATAGCAATTTACACCAGTGGAAGCCTTTTGTCTTAAAGGGATCATTCAACCCACTTCATTCACAAATTGTGTGCTTCTCCACTACTGATTATCCTTAACTGGGAAGGATAGAACAAAGAGATACTGGGCCAAATTCATGCCAGGTGCAGCTCCATTGAAGTTAGTGAAATATAGCCCTATTCAGTTGAAGAAAAGCTTTAAAAAGATAAGAAAAGAAAGAAGTACTCTTTAAAGTTTTATTGTTAAACTTCGATCCATTCCCATTATATTTTGCCTATTTGCCTGCCTGTAGTATCATTCCTCAGTCAAGAAAGGCCAAACAATTTCAGAGTTCTTCTCCCCCTCCCCATCAGCATGTTTACTCTTCATGTAGATTGTCTGAACATTTAAATAGATTTTCCTCTCAACATCAATTATCAGGACATTTAAAATTAGATTTTCCATGAATTTACTAACATTCTGACCACCTCTACCCTCAGGTCTCAAATCCAAATATTGCAGCAATGCTGCTGATTTTTATGTATTTATATAGTCCCCAAACAGTGCCAAATTGTGTGCTTTTCAGACAATTACAAAGACAAGGCCCCCTAACCCAATGGGACTACAATCTAAGTAATTTTCAGAGTGTTAGTCTGTATCAGCAAAAACAATGAGGAGTCCCTGTGGCACCTTAGAGACTAACAAATTTCTGTGGGCATAAGCTTTCGTGGGCTAGAACCCACTTCATCAGATGCATGAATGCCCAAATAAATTTGTTAATCTAAGTAGTGTAAAGCTTGTCATCAGTTTTAATAACGTTATATTTCCTTTGCCTTTCTAAAACTATTTGTATGAATAACAAAGGCTTATGATTTCAGAAAGGAAAGCAGAAGCAGTAATCGGAGAAATATTGTATAGTTATAGTGTATAGTTACTAAAAACAGTAGAATGTTGCATAGAGTTTTCCATAAGGCAACAATAAAGCCTTTAAAATTCTCTGGTTTCTTATTAGAGTTTTATTTTCAGTTTCTTCAAAGGCAAGCACTATATAATAAATAAAAATACATAAATAAATGAGTGATTGCAAATGCATGCAAGATCCACCAACTGCTACGCAAACATTGTTTTTTCCTCAAGATAACTGAAGTTTTCCACCTAAAGGCAAGAAAGCAGAGCTGCATTTCTTAAAGTTATATATAAAAAAATAAATAAAAAGCTCCAAGAGGAACCACTAAGCTCACTTTAGCTAAGTAAGCAGAAGAATCACAGTAGCTAATCAATAAAAGAATAAGTCCAAGCAAAGGGTTGCACATATGATATTTGAATAAAATATAGTGGTTTACTTTACCTTGGAGTGTGAAGCTGAACATATTTCTTAAAAATAATTAAAATCAGCATTCCCTGAGCCAGGCACAGTGCAGTAATTGTAATCCTCACCACAAGCAGATTCTGTAAATTTCATGCACTTTATGTGTATTTGACTATACTTGCTCTTTTTACTGCATAACCGAGGAGGAAGGGTTCACCCCATTTTTCCCCCACTGCCTGCACAAAACTCTTGGTAGGAGATCTCATGCTAACAATGGTTAATTTCAGGGCCAGATATTCAGTCCTAATTATTTATCAGTACAGTGTCCACCTATGTTGAAAATACATCCATATATTCTCTACCTTTTTTAGGTTGTTGAAAAGTTCTTTATAGAATTAAACAAGGGCTTTCAGTTTACTCCAGAGTAAACTTTCCGTTTACTCTAGGCAATGCTGCAACTACAGAGGGCCTCCAAGGTCCTGGGGACCAGTGACTAGTGTGATGTTTACTGCACCTGCCCCAGTTCAGGGAGGTGTGGAGAACGAATTCCTTTATGCGGATAGAAGAGGGTTATCCCCTATGGGCAATCAGACTGTCTCAGCCTCTATCTTGGCTCATTCCATTGCAGATATTGCATTTCTTCCAGTTTAGCAGGAAATCTCAATTCACCATACTACCAACACACACAAATTCTGACATATCACTTTCTCCTCCAACCTACCCACTGTCCCTCAGCTATCATGTAAATGGAGTTTGGAATGGAAGTCACGTTGACTTTGGGGCCTTTCAGTTAGTAGATGAAGAGGGGAACCAATTGAGGGGTTCACAAGAGACTAGATTTCTCTGATCCAGCCCTGCTATTTTCCTTATCAGAAAGGAAATGTTTGAGAACTAGAACGGTGTCAAATCATTTGGGGACCAGATGTGATTTGGGATGATCATAGCAGTGTCTGTCAATCAAAACTAACAGCCAGCTGCATGAAGAACTTTCATGCATTTGTAGACAAGTTCATCTGCATTTCCCTTTGCTCCATCACCTAGTACCTCCTAGGTTTTTTTTGTTTTCTTGGATTCAGTATTTATTCTATTCCAGTGATTTTTATAACTAGTTGGACAACTTGCCCAAGAAATTGGGAAAAGACACGTCAATATTAGGGAAAAGGCATCACCCAAATACTCTTCCCATCAACAAACGTGCAGGGTTTTCATCTAAGTTAAGAACAAGTTTTAATCTGTTTCCAAACGGTTTCTGGCTAAAGCAATCTGAACTCCACATCAAGTTTCAAAACTACTTCCAAAACTACTTCCATTGTCTCAAAATCTATCGGGAAATTACTAAGATCCACCCGCCCTGAAATATTTTTGAATATGTCAATACCCCTCCTAAATGAGTACTGCTGAATAGAAGCTTTTGAAAGTTCCTGCTATCTCTATCATTTTCCACAGCTTCCTCTTGCTTGACAATTATTGGGTCATGCTATCTCTTTATTGACTGCTCAACTTTCGAAATAGCAAAAGAAACACCTCAGAGAGTAACCAAAAAGTCTTGCTATGTCTGCTTGATTCTTTTAGCCAAGCCTAATTATTTTCCTCTTTCCTTTATGCTTTGCATGTATGCCTCCCCGAAACTTCTGCTGTTTTTTCTTTTGTGTAATTTATAGATGGGATTCTTCTATTCAACATATAACAAAAAAAAAAAAAGGGGGGGGGGAAGCTTTGTAAGAGGATATAGCCTAACTGGTTTCCTCTTGGATATTTCATGTTATTGAATACTCTTGTACTGAACACTATTTAAAGCTCTCCCACTTGTACTAGACTTCCTTCATAGCCAATATTAATTCCTTCATCATTGGTTCCAGTGATTGAGAAAATCAGTCCTGGGATTAAGAAGCCATTGACACTACATGGAAAAGCCTTTAGAGACAATTCTGCAGAGATAATTTATTTTCAGGGAAGATGGAGGAAGAGGTCTCCCCTTTTCTATTGGTTTCGAACACATTGGGATGAAAAGATGATGATTGTTGCTTATAAATTTATCTTCTCCTGCTATTTAATCCTCCTTTGAATGTGATAATTCTCTGTTAGGGACACCATAGTCACCTCTACTAGCTAATGGGATGTTACAAAAATGATTCAAGTGTGAAACTAGGGTACAAAGTATATGAGGGGGTGTGTAAAACAAACTTTTGTCAAAGCTTCTCAGTGATTAGGAGATCTTAGATTATGTGAAAAAAAGAGTGGATGACTGAAGCAGCCCAGTGTGAGCAATATTCCTTCCTTGGGAGTATAAGATATTATTGACCTATCCTTAGCCACTAACTTTTCAGCGTGCGAGCACAGTTAAAAGCAGATTCACAATCCACATGGTTACGATACATCATGAGACAGAAAACTACTCTCAGCTACTGTGAAGCAGGAGTGTAAATAGGAATAAGCAGACATGGTTTGTCTAATTTCAAACAGTCAAGCTTGGCGACTTTGAAGTTGTGTTCAAGCTCTTCCGGGTTCACCTGTCACTTAAGCTTGGTGTACTACCCAGCTGCTAACACACATTTAGCAAACTTCAAGTGTTTTGATAAGGATTAATAAACTAAAAGCAAGAGGGTTTCTCAGAATCTGAATTCTCACATGAAATTAAAGGGGAGTTGTGCACTCTGAGTTCCAAACAAATTATTCAAAATGTTAAAGCTTTCATTCAGCCTAGCCTCGTAACTAAAATAAGACAGGACAGTTAGAGCTCAAATAATTTAGAAACAGGATTCTTCCAGTCTAATGGTCCTCTGTCTCCTAGGGAAGGTCTAGCTGCTGGGACAGGCGAAGGGACAAGCTACCTAGCTAACTCCAAGAGCACTCTGCTTTATAGGTCCTTTGGTGGTCAATAATTCACAACTGTACCCAGTTATATTTCCCTCATGACTGGGCTCCCCACAGCAATTGAAGGACAAGCCGCTGTGTATCTGCCGAGGGAGAGAGTGTTAATCTTCCTGTTCCATATTAAACAGTGTCTACAGCTCATCACTGGGGAGAATATTTCCTCTGCATTTTCTGTTTTCTGTTAGCAAACAAATAAAAAAAGTTTTGATTTCACAGTGCTATTTGTGTGTATATACTTTACTCTTTCTATTTAAAGGTTGTTTGAAAGAGTTCTCTGGCCTTCCCCAATTTGCGCAGATCGTTCTCAGGAGCATAAGAAATTAATTAAACTATGTCCATATATGGACATCTAGAAAATGAAATTAAATAAAATTGGCTTTCTTGCTTTCATTGTAATGGGGTCCACCCCAAAAGGCATAGCCCTGAGAGAAGTACCCATGGGGTTAAGTATGTGCCACAGCCATATTTGCTTAATATACATACAGAGCTCATTATCTCTAGTCTGTTAATTCATTTGTAGATAGTTTAATAAAGGATAATTACCACTACATCTCTAAAATGGAGATGCACAGCATCCAAATGGATAACAATTATAAATACGGTGATTTTTTTTAAAAGAAAGTTAATAGGGGGAAGGGTTTATTTAGATGTTTAACATGCTTTGAGCAGTGTCTTCTAGTCATGCTAGTATAACTTGTCCTAATTAAGAACTTCCTTTTACTTCAGAGGAAGAACTTGTGCCTTATCAGTACAAACATTTAGATGCTATTCCAATCTGAGTGGCTGTATTGCCAAGAACTGAAAAAGTAGTAATATCCTCTGAAGAATCAAAGCGTTAGCTAAATCCTTCAGAATAACATGATTGACTCTGGCTACCTGAGTTTCTGAACAGCTGGTCAAAGAAAATACACTAAAAATCAGGAGGAAAGAAGATCATTCCAGCCCTGGGGATAGACTAATGGCCACAGATCAACTCCTTTACAGCATGAAGAGAGAGGATTCCACCTAACCTTAGTCCCCAGGGGTCCCAATCCCCATCCTTTCCAACAATAAATTCATTCGCTTGGGTTTGAGGTGAGGTGGGGGGAGAAAGAGTGTCTAGTTGAGTGAAAGAATAAAACAAAAAGAAAACTGTTGAGTGAAACCAAATATTTGCAATAAGGAGGAAAAAGAAAACTGCCAGACTCTAAGGCTGGACTGCTTGATGTTCTCCTGCCAGCTCCCAACATCATGTGAGCCTTTGCATATAAGTCAAGTATTTTTAAAGAAATTATGACTCATTCTACTGCAATTCAGTTATTAACAACTGACTAATAAAGAAGTTTTATTGAATGCTTCCCCTGTGCCTTCATGTGGTTAATTAATTTGAGTAGAGTGTTGAATGTTCTTCATGCTCACTTTGCAATAAATTTTACTGTTATGCTTTTGAGTAACAATCTTTGATCAAAAGACCGTATGTAAGTCTCATAATGATGTACCTCTGAGTACTGTGACATTCCCCTCTGGTGGACCGGTGATCTGCTAGGCCACTCCAATCCTTGACTCTGTGAGCCAGCCTTACCCTGCTCTGCTGTGAGAGCCCCCACTCCTGAGCTGTTCACACACAGCCTCTGGCATGTAAGCTGCTCCCAGCTACTTGCAACCAAATGACACTAGCCAATATCTCCGGTCCCAGCCACAACCCTAGGAACCTCCATCTTTCAGTGTCCAGTTATGCCCGCTGGACACTGCAAGCTTATATGAGTTCATCAATTTAACAAAGAAATTGATATGTACCAGGCTTGTTAGCCCAAGGGGAGCCTCTGACACACACTTCAAACCAAAACACACAGCTTCAGGTAGAACAAACAAATAAATTTAACTATAAAGATATACAAAAAAAGAAAAGGAGTACTTGTGGCACCTTAGAGACTAACCAATTTATTTGAGCATGAGCTTTCGTGAGCTACAGCTCACTTCATCTGATGAAGTGAGCTGTAGCTCACGAAAGCTTATGCTCAAATAAATTGGTTAGTCTCTAAGGTGCCACAAGTACTCCTTTTCTTTTTGCGAATACAGACTAACACGGCTGTTCCTCTGAAACCTATAAAGATATAATCACTTAAAATCTAAGTCAAAGCATAACAAGTCAGAGTGGTTACCAAAAATAAAATAAAAGTACGCAGTCTAAACTCTCAAACCTATTAGACTGGGCAGCAACTAGATTAAGCAGTTTCTCACCCCACTGGATGTTGCAGTCCTTAATCCTGGGCCAATCTTCTGCGTTGGAGTCTTGTCTTCTTCTCAGGGTCTTGGATGCTTGCAGCATATGTGAGGGTAGGAGAAGGGCCCAGTAGGTGTCCACTCTGTTTTATACTCTCAGTCCATGTGCTTGAGGAGCACAAGTCCAGGCATGTCTGGAGGGTATTGCTGAGACTCTCCAAGCAAGGTTGAGCAATTCCCTTGGTGTGGCCTTGTGCAGGTGAGCCATTGCATTGTAGCTCCATTGCTGGACAATGGCTGTTGATGGGTTGTTTGACAGGCCCAGGCATTGGTTACTTTCCTTGCTGTTGCCTCTGGGGAGCTAATATCTGGCTGATTCCTCAACTTACAGCATGCTTTAGTGACCACCACACAACACAATTTTCATAACTTCATACGCATTAATGATACACATACATGGATAGAGAAATGGCTTTCAGCAGATCATAACCTTTCCCCTGATACCTTACAAGGCATGCTTTATATGCAAGATCATGATTATATGAAAATGGGGGATATGAGCATTACAGTATGCTCCCCCCAAGGTACAGAATATCACAACAGTGTGTTACTTAAGATGGAATATAAAAAAAATTGAAAAATAAAATCAATTTGATTACATTTTCTCACCATGCTGGAAGACATGGAATGGAGACACTTTCTTTTAGCTTGAACAAAACAATGGACCAAATTAGACTCTTGAATACATATATAACACCTCTTGCAGGAAGCTGGACAGCTCACATGCTTTACGTTAAGGACCTGCTGAATTGGGGGTCATAACAGGCTATCTTGTGTTGCCAGGACATAGCAGGTGGTAAGAGGTGCTGCATTGCTGCAATAGAATTGGTTGATAATTGCCCTTTTTGAAAAATCAACATTGGGAAAATTCCAGTTTTGCAGAAAAAAAAATATTTCCATCAGGAAAGTCAAATGACATTTTCCTAGTTCCACCTAAAAGGCTACTGTCAGTTCGAACGTCTGAAGGGAGAAAGTGAAATTCAAAAGAACCTTCAAGGAGGGCAGTTTGGGAACCAAAAAATTCTGTCTCCATTCTCCCGAAACAGAAGTTTTCAGAATTTCTGTCCCATGAAACAATGCGAGTTTTTTATTTTTCCATCCCAAATTGGGACACTTTCCCCTCCCCAAAAAAAGCCCCCCCAACATTTTTCTTGAGAGCATCCAAGGGAAGGAACTGTGGCTCCATCCCTGCTCCACTGTTGTTCCAGAGAAGAACTAATTTGTTGCTGGACTGTACTGGCAGCTGCTCTATCAACCTCTCTGCACCAACTTATCTGCACCGTCCAGCATGTTTGGGGACAGTCAAGGCTTCCTGCCTAGCAGGAGAGTAAACAGGCATGTAGAGCCTCTTACCTCTGCATGGGACTAGGCAAATCTCACATGGATGTTAAGGGAGGTTCTTATTTCCCCTTGCTCTCCTACACAGATAAACATAAATCACCGTTGTGGTTTGGAAAGATTTTACCTTGAGTGAAAGGGAGATTTGACCAGCATAAATTGCTTGAAGATCTGCCAGAACAATAAACTTTCTTAAAGGTTTTTTTTTTTAAAGTTGTAGAACTATGATAAACCTCACAAACTGAGAAAAGAAAAATCACACTTCACAGCATGTGGCAAGCAAGTGCCACATTCAAAGTTTGTGTATGGTATCTACTTTACTGGCCTGAGTGTTTTCCACTATTTACCTCTGTCTCATTTTCTTGCACACCAAACTGGCTGCAAATATTTCTACACTTGACACCATAATTTTAGAACATGCCTTTGAAAATCCTGTCAACCCTTTCATCTCACTCTAATAAAAAAAAAATAATTACAGCAGTGTCCACACAACATTGTTATCAGAAAAAAAATCAATTCACTCTTCTATAGATAAATAATTAACGTTGGGTTAGAGTAAAATTCAAAGTGTACTGGATTCCTACCCAAACTGTGGTGCTATTTACAATATTAGCTGTGCAGACCCATATAATGTATAAGAAAAAAAAATTAGTCTCACCCATTGAGTACTCATTACAAGAAAGGATTCATTCTCCCATTAATATCTGGAGCTATTAACCTAAAACTTCCATATATTAGAGAAAAAAATACCCATTAAGATGCTATTTTGTCCTTGTAAATAGGCGCATACTAATCCATATTTGAAAGAATTTCCAAATGTATTTTGTTAAATTGCCTCCATGTGTCCTCTACAACTCACAGGGTATGTTTGTACTTAGCTCTTTTAATTTTGCTAACCATTGCGGTGACTGAATCTTTCTGTACTTGCAAGCTATTCTTTCTGAAAATGAGCTATTGTGTCTTCCTTAATTTTCAGCATAGATGCTTCTGTTGTTTGCCTTAAGCTTCTGAGTTATGGGCTGCATACAGTACTTAATCACTGATTAAAATCCAGCCCATTATCAATGTGTTCAGAACAACAAATGCAGATAAATGATTTCATGCAAAGTGTTGTATGTAATTACAACGTTATAAGATACTGTTACAATGCATTCTTAACCTGAGGGCTTTCTTCATTTCCTTGGGGAAGCCCATTCATTTTCATAGTTGAAAGGGTTTTAAAATTAGAAGTGTCTCTAAAATGATCCAATATGTATAAGAGGCTTCTCTTTATACACTACAAGTGGCTGTACCTACACTATGTGTCTGCAAATATGTACAAATATTGAAAGTAGTCCCACATACACAGTATGTTTGTGAATTGTTGTGCCACCTTTGTGTCCCTTTTATAACCATATCCCACTTCTGCCTCCATACCTCTTTCCCCACAACTCCCTATGCATGGGGTGCCCTCCTCAAATCTGTTAGCAAAGCCATCTCCCTTTCCTCATTCAAATGATGCTTAAACATTCACTTCTGCAACTCGGCTTATGGAAAGTGAATTTAGGAATATATCGCCTTATGGAACCATCAAGATGTGCATGTACCTTCATGGAGATCCCAACTTAACACAGTACATTCTTAAATCCCAGTGCCTTCAATCAAACGTTTATGTGCTTTATTTAACTGGGAGCTGGATAGCCAGTCACGTGATCTTATTATTCTAACCCATTCTTCTCTATCTCCTCCACGTGTTGTGTCGTGCATACATTTATATTTTCAGCTCTTTGGAGCAAGGCACTGTGTCCTTACTGGCCTGGGACATGTGTAGAACAGTTGTGTACTGCAAAAAATAATATAAACAGTTTCCCGTTCTCGTCAGGATTATGGCATTGTGTGGTAATTCCCAATTCCTCAATTCACGAAGTTTTAATAAGAGTCATAAAAGATAAAATAGAAATGGAAGTATTCACATTCCCACACAACAATATGCGAAATAAGATAGAATCATCTCTGAATTTAAGGACTTGAATGTCTACTAAGATATGCTACTGCTCAAAGAGCTGACGCTAGAAATCAGACAAAATAAGTATGGTGGAACAAGCCTGGTGAAACCTTCAGATGCACCAGTGGGTAGAGATGTTGGTGAGGATCTTAAGGACCAATGGACTAAGTGAGTTTTGAAGGAGGGAATGGAATGAGGAAGGAAAGAACAAGAAATGCATGGCTGATGTGAGCACAGGGAGTAGCAAGATAAGGAGTAAATCTGAGAGTGGAGACAAAGGAAGCAGATTTCAGTCACAGTCACCGAGATAAAGGACAGACCATCAGATCACCTAGTCTAAAAACACACGTCACAGGCCATTAGCCACCCCGACCCCAAGCCCAACCACCAGAATTAGACCAGACTATTACAGCTGTCAAGAGAAAACTACTGTGTGCCACAGGCAAAGAACAGGAGGGACCGAGGTGTACCAATGCCTCTGTCATGGTAGTGAATTGATTAAGGGTTTGTCCTCACTGGAGCTAGAAGGTATAATTTTCAGCTCAAGTAGATATACCCAGGCCACCTTTGATCAATCCAGCATACTAAAAATAGAAGCATAGCTGCCACAGCACAAACAGCAGGAGGGGCTAGTCACCCAAGTGAATACCTAGGGCCTCAAATGGGTTTGTACTCAGAGCAGCTAGCCCCTCCTACTGCTCACGTTTCTGTGGCTTTAATACTTTGGCATTGGTACACCTCAGTCAGAGCTAGTGCAAGTATGTCTCCTCAAGCTCGAAATTACACATTCCAGCTCCAGGGTAGACATAGGGAGGTGGTAGAATCTCCTTCCTTAGAGGTTTTTAAGGTCAGGCTTGACAAAGCCCTGGCTGGGATGATTTAACTGGGAATTGGTCCTGCTTCGAGCAGGGGGTTGGACTAGATGACCTTCTGGGGTCCTTTCCAACCCTTATATTCTATGATTCCCTAAATGAAATATATCCAGATGATCTAAGCAGGTGACCTGCATCCCATGTGGTAGCCATCTGATGTGGAAGCTGCGTGTGTTGTGGTTGATGTATTATTATTATTATTTATTTTAAGATCTGTGGCTGCAATGTTTGTTTTTGCTAGTAAAATAAAGTCTAGTTATATTTGCAGATTCCAAAGCTCTATCTGAAGTTTTTAGTTCTTCTTTTTTGATTATTACAACTTTTGACAATTTTTTCGATCCGCTGGTGCTCAAAGTTTTTCCCAGTCGGATAACCAATTATTTACCACATACTTCACATTCCCACCCACCCCTTTCCTCTCTAGCACTGTATGACGTGCAGGAAGAGCAATCTGCATTTTACTACATGCTGTCTGAAGCATCCTGTAACTATTCTTATTAAATGTCATTGCCCACATTTTCCTAAAAATGCATTGGAGATGTACTGTACTTTATATTTATACCTTTTTAGTTCCTGGTTTCCACTCTATGATTTTCAAAAAGGTTGCCAGTTGGTGACAATTGGTAGCTTTTTATGATGCGGACAACTGACTTCAAACCTCCAGTATATTTCACATATGTCAAAGAATAGCCAAAATAAATAGCTTTTGTTTTTGCCTATTTAAACTAGATTTAAAATTCTTTAAATAAAGAGTACTTCATTTACCCATGAAGTCATTTTGAGTCCTTTCAAAAACATAACTGTGACAGACATAGCAATTTCCTGCATACTGCATTCTTAGGAGATCTTATCAAATTAAATTAAAGTATCTCTGGGTTCCACTGTTTGTGTATTACTATTGGCTGGGATTCCATGTAATCTCCTGGGGTATTGGTGGGAGGTAGTATGGGGAAAATGTGATGTGAGGCCTGGAGTTCAAAGGACTATATTGAAAATGTGCCTGACAAGAATGGACTTTTGGGATAATAAGTGTGAAGTGGATTTCTTGGGGAATACGTAGAGAGGTTAACGCAAATTCCTTCCCCTCTGTTTATGCAAAAATTCACACCACGAGGAATGAGTCATTGCTTGCCAATTGTCTGTCCCTGAAGATGAGACCAAAACCCTGAGTTGTATAAAGAAACAGCTGAACTGCACTGCTGGGGTTCTGGTTCTAAATTTGAAACAGTTATGAACTTGTAACTATGGGAGAAACCCAGTTGTGAGTTTTGAAGGACTAATGTAGAGTTGGGGTAATCTTGGTAAGATTTTTAGCAGATTTTATTAGATTTTATTGTTTTCAATTAATTTTCTCTGTAATGCTTTCACCTTAAGAATAAACGTGCTTGCTTAGAAAGTAATGTGTGGTAATTTGTAACTACCGGCAATTACTTTGCTCATAGCCTCTGGAGAGAAAGCAAAGAGCAGGCATTGGCCTGTTGAGGCAGTGTGGCTTGGTGGGACTATCACAATATAAATCAGGGAGTTATGAAGCCTGAAAACAATCCAGTTAGGAGAGAGATGTGGGTCTTTTCCCAAGAGAGGTGACAGCTGGAATACAGAAACCTTTAAGTGGGTGCCCATAGTAGACTATGGAGGGGGAATTTTGGTGTAGATACCCTGAACTGCAACAAAACCCAGCTATAGCTATAGGAGTAGCTAGAAATATACTGGGCCAGATTATGAGCAGTGGAAAATTGGCATATACCCATTAACTTTTGATTTATAGCAGCTGAGGATATGATCCATTATTTTTTAAACACAACAGGCTTTTTGATTTCTCTTTTATTGTGGTTTCTCTTTTGGTTACTCTTATTTTGTTTTAATATGCAGAAGATATGGATAAAAACCACACATCCCCATTCTTAACATGAAGTCATGCAGGGTCTGATTCATAGCTGCTTTGTGAACCCTTTAATTACCCGGACCATAAAAAGCCCACACAGCCACCACAGGGAGTTCTCTGTACTGGACTCCTCTGTAGGAGTCTTGGAACAGATGAAGTGCTCCAAGGAAGGTGGATCTTTGGGGACAGGAAAAAGAAAGAAGAGGAGTCTTGATGACTCAGGATAATGATAATTTGGTCATACTTACTGAAAAACCTCTAGTGCAACTAGAAAAATGGAGAAGTAGATTTTCAAAAGTTGATATAAACAAATAAATAAATAAATAAAATGCCATTTGACTGGTGACATATGAGCTGATGTGATCATTCTAATTGTTAGTGGACAAGTATCCACTTCACCAACAACAACAAACACACACCTTCTCTCCTCCCCGTCCCCACCCTCAGCAGTACTCTGACTGGAGCTGTAAGAGCATCCAACCACTTTGAAATTACTCATCTCTTTTCTTACAGGCACATTGGAGAAGTTAGAACACAAAGTATTTTAAAAATATATTAAACAAATCATCAGATAACAGACCCCTTTAACTGTCTTCAGTCTATCTAGACAAAAAAAGTGAAATTCTTTTTAAGCTGATTGTTGCTTGTAATTATAAAGCATGACTCAAATTTTAGCTTACAAAAACTAATTCCTATTGATGGTGCCATCTAACGGGCTCTTCCTTTCATTGTTTAGTCCAGTGGTGCTTCTAGCTGTAGAGATCAGATTAGAAAGGATTTCTAATTTTATTTCATATTTTCAAAGGTAGGAGAGAATTACATGCCTTTCTCTGAGTGTCCCTCAACCATGGGTAAAAAATATGACAGCTTGAAGGGTTGCTAATTACAGCTAACTGTGGCATGAAGACTGACCTGCCATATCACCAAAATTCCTGGTAGAGATCACTCAGGAGTTGGAAGGTGGAGATTGTGCTTCTGTTCATGTCTGCCTTTCAGGAAGTTCTTTCTTTTATGGAGTCGGATGTAGTCAATATTTGGATGTGATGCTCAGAAAGGAGTTTGCCTAAGAACACTATAAATATATATTTCCGATTCACACGACGCGCATCCAAGCGAGTATGATGCAAAGAGGTTGAAATTACCAGATGGCAGAGATCCTAGACTCCTCTTGGTTTTGTGTAGGATGTATGTGAAAATTTTGCCTCCTACCACTCTATCTTACTGGTTCACTATGTTTCTTGCAGAAAAGGCAAGAGACAAATTATGGCAATAGCTCAACTATCAAAACATATACAATTCTACTGACTGTTTTTAAGGATAAGAGGATTAACAAATAAAAAGGTTATAATACCAAATTTGGTTTCTTAATCTCTGTGAAGGTCTGGCTTTACACTCTCCAATATCTTTTTCCTCACAACTTTTGGAGACCCACAGTGGGTATCCAATTCAATCATTTGATGTGTTAGTAAATTTTTTAATATACTTTTGTTACCCTTCTTGCAGTTCACATCCCCTAACTAATCAGATAAATCAGTTGCTGGAGTCATTCTGCTCATCTTTCAATCTTGTACCATTCCTTCCTGCCCTGGAAAAGCACTGGGAAGGCTTAGATCTATGATCCAGGCAGACACTAGTTAGACAAATGGGGAATGGGGGGGCAGGGGGGGGCTTTTCCCCTGCATCACCATATAGACAACCACTCCAATCCTGTCCTCCTCACTGAAACCAATGGCAAAACTCCTGCTGTCTTCAGTAGCGGCAAGATGAAGCCCCTAACTTTCTTTTAGTGAAGTCCACAGTTCACTCTATTCTCTCAGTGCCTAGGCTAATAAAGAAATATTAGAGTTAATAGGTGAAAAGGTTCTCAAGATAGAAATTGGTCTGTCATTGCTGGGTTGATACCTGGTAAATGTATGGTTTTTCATTCAGTTTTCTTTTATAAAAGTTTGTTACTGGTGTTATAAAGAAAGAAATATATAAACAACTTTTTCTCTGGAGAATTGGCTATCACTTTTACACTGTGTTACTGTCCAAATCTTTGACTACTTTTATTCTATTTGTCTACCACATGCCCATTTTTATGTTCATTCTGCCTATCTCTGTCAAATATATCACTGAACAGCTATGGCAACTTAATCCTACCCTTACTCCTGATTTAATACTCAATCCAGCAGCCATTGAAATTATTGGTGACATTTCCATTGCTATCAATGAAAAAAAAAGTTGAAGACTGTTGTTCCATATTTTTGGGTTTCAATCTTAGCAACTAGATTAAAAACATTAAATTTAGTGGCCAGTGAAAATCACCTCTTTCTAAAAATGGGTGGAGGTACCACCTTATCTTTCCCAGGTATCCAATGGGCAGTTTTCTGACAACTAACCCTTCCAGTTACACTTCAGCAAGGAAGGTCAGTGGGACTCATGCTGCCTCTCTGGTACTTGTATACGCCATCTCCTCAATGAATTGAAAAGATTAGAGGGTGCCCAAAAGCTTCCTTCAGGCATCCTCTTTATTTAGGCCATTTCAGACAGTCATATGAAGACTTCTTTCCTCTCCCGGAAGAAATGGAGGAACTTGGATAGTTACACTGATGTCAGAAATGACAGTCTCAGTAGCACTTTTTTGTTTTTCACTGCCAACAAACATTGCTGCTTTTTTTCCCCCTCTTTTTCCCTGCAGTAGGCAGCCTCGTGGTGACTACCTGCAATGTTTTTCTTTTATATTGGTTATTATGCATTAATCTTAAACTGACAGCAGTCTTTCTAGCTGTTGTCTTCCTGGTCTTGGCATTGTTGCACACACTTCAGAGGAACAGGCAGGCAGTTCTCTGGTGTTAAATTATCACCTCATACACATGATTAGCATATATTTTTATATTTTCTTTGTTAAATGAACTTGTTAACCTTGCATCTCTTTAAATGTCTCAGTCAGATGGCATCAATTTACCTATAGCATGTTAAAAGAATGCGCTGGCACGCTAATCATGAATTAGCATATGAATACCAGTTAGATGACAAGATTAACATAAAATAGAATTGCAAAACTGTGGAATGCATGGAAAATCTGCATTGTACTGTCAAATTTCAAGATTCCATTACAAACCTAATCCTAAAATTAACAAGGCACTGACTATCGTTAAATACCAGCTTTCATTTCCCTTAGAATACGGAGGAAAGGTGGTTAATATTGTCTAATAAGAGACTAAAAGGATATAAAGATGAGGAAGTCCACACAATACAATTTAGTTTTAATCTACAGAGTGGTATGAACTGGATATTTTTCTTCTTTTATGACAAAAAGCAAGAAGGAAGAATCAAAGAAAGGGATTATCCTGTCATAACAAAAAGATAACATTCATTTTCTATCTAGCTTTAATGTGCAAATCAATCCTAATACTGTTCCTTGCCAGTTTCCACTAAGTTATTCATCCTGGAACAGCTGGAAGCTCTCCTGCCACTCCACCTGTGACTTTTTCCAGGATCAAAAGAGGTAACTTCTCAAATCTTTTATGTGAAATTAATTGAAACAGGTGCTCCAAGGGCTGCAACCATTTGCTAGTTGTATTGATTAATGTAAATGAGTTAGCCACTCCCCCATACCTCCTCATGACCATTGGGCCCCTGCCCTGCCCTATATTTTCTCTCTTCCAGGCCTCTTTACATAGACTCCACACACTTGCTCATCCAATCACCACCCTTACTGAGTCTAGGTTTATTTAGACAAAATACTCTCAAAATAAAACTCAAAAGTCCCAAAAATCTGCCCCAGGGCATTGCTCTTACCTTAGAGCCTGGGTGAGCAAAAGGGCTCCTTCACAGAGTCTTTTTACCAGTTCTTAGGCGATGACTAACTCTGGGGTATGGCTGGCTTTCAGCAGCCCTACTCAGTACCGATTCCTTTGCAGACTTCTTGAGTCACATCCTTTCAAAGAGCTGCTTCAGCTCTCTTATAAGGAACCAGCTGGTTGAGGTTCCCTTCCCCTGCCATGTGTCTTTGGTTTGGTAATTTAGCAAACCTCCTCCAGGTTTCACTTCTCCTGTAGGCAGTTCTCTCGCTCCCTTTGCTCTCTCACAGTAAATTGCAATGAAACAATGCAAGGATCATTAACTTGCTAATGAAGATTATTAAACAAACAGCTTACAAATTCAAGGTCCTTTTTTGACTCTGTTCCAGTAGTCTGCTTTGTTTCCAGTATACAATGTTCTTTAATGGAAAAATGACTTTTTTTTCCAGTGGGCCAAATTCTTCCCCTCAGTATCTGCACACAATTCCCCAGCAGTCAGTGGGCTTTGCTCTAGTGCAGATGTTTTCTCAGTATGTTTCAGAGTTTCATTTAGAACTAAATCCAGAATTTCAGCCATTTGGGGATAGAGCAAAAAATGCCATTTTCCTACTTTCTAACTACTAACCTACTGGTTTGGATTTTCAAAAGCACTCCCCACTCCTCACGAATCTCCCAACAGCCTCATGTACACATTGAACAAGAGAGAGGACAAGATATAGTCCTTTGTAAATGCACACTAGAGAATACTCGTGGCAGAAGTGAGATTACCCAAAATTAGGTGCATTTTTAAACTCATGATACACTTATATCTTTCCCAATAGCCTTTCTACCTTTTTCATGAACTAGTATTGACTGAATTCTCTATTTACTTCTATTTGCCTATTTTTTAGACAACATATCCATATGAAATATCACCAGTATGAATAATTTACTTAACTAACTTAATTGGTATAATTTCCTATTGTAATTTTGATAAAAGTCTTACTTTGTACTGAAATCTTCTCTTTTCCAATGAAAATAGCCTTTCACCCTCTGAGATTGTTGTGATTTATTATGGTAGTCCTACAATCCACACTCTCCTGGGTAATAATATTTCCCGTGTACACAGCATGACAAATATGATCCAAAAGTATATTATCTAATACTAATACCTATTTTGTTTTATCATTCTATTAACATAATCTAGTAACCCTATGGATTTTTTTTTTAAAAAGCTGAGATGATTTCAATGATTTACTAGACTAATCCCTGGAATAATTTAGTACATATTTCCTGGCTAGAACATCAAATATAGTCCTGTTGAATGCTAAATGCTAATTTACTCAAAGATTCCATAATACTTGATAAAATTAAGAGTGATATCAATAACGCCATTGAATTCAATGACTCACTCACCCTCCTGTGGGAAACACTTAAAGCTACTTCTTATGGCACATATAATTCCTTAGCAGCCTCTTGGAAAAAAACAAAATCTCTGAAGGATACTCACAGCTTCACAAAGGAGCAAATTAAAGTCCCCAAGAAGATCTGCATGCAAACTGGGTCCTGTTATAAGCTTCATGAGCTTACTATCATCAGGAAGCAGCTTAATAGCCTTTTGATTGAAATAATGGACTATTTACTCCAGCTATGTATGCAACATTACTATGAGCAAAGTAATAAGCCTAGCAAAATATTAGCATATAAACATAAAGGCAATATTTTGCAAAACAAAGTTAGCAAAATAATTAATGGCAACAATGAAGTCTACGCACAGAAAAATCACTCATGACTCAAGAATATGTATGATAAATGATACACTTCTCAGATAGTAACCTCATATAAATATACTGGAACCTATCTTATCACAATACATTTTGTGGTGCTTGATGCTGAACAATTTCAAAGCTTGGATATTCAAATTAGTGCTCATGAAGAAATACAAGCAATTTCAAATCAACTTGTAGCAAAAACTTTCAGCCCATACATATATATAATTATAAAGGGCCAGATTCTCAGATGGTGTAAATCTGTACAGAACTGTTGACTTCACTACAGCTATACGGGGAAGATTTTTTAATCTCTCTGTTCTAAAGCATCAGGAATGGCCATGGCTGGAGTTCAGACACTGGACGGGGTGAGCCAAGGCACTGAGGTGGCACCAAACATTCTCTCTCTCGGGTGCTGTGCTGGCTGGTCCTTGTTCACATGCTCAGGGTCCAACTGATCATCATATGTGGGGTCAGGAAGGAATTTTCTCCAAGTCAGAGTGGCAATGATTTTTTGCCTTCCTCTACAGCATATGGGCCAAGATAATATTTGTCTTTGAAAATAGGCTACCTTAAATATATACTCATGGGGAAATTCTGCACCACTGCACAGGCATAATTAATGAGCCGCACATATTTTTAATTTTTTGTGCGGAAAAAAGCTTCCGCTGGAAAGTTGCTGCCGTTCCACCTTTCTCTCACCAGAGGGTGCTGTGGCAATAGAACAGAGCAGTAGCTCCTAGCCAGCTAGGGAAGAGAAAGATCCTGCCTTCTTCACAGTGCCAGTCAGGTCAGATCAGGAGCTATGGGGAGACAGACACTGTGGGGCTGCTGGGGGGTCAGACAAGGGCTCATAAGGGCTAGTGTGGGAAGACACACTAGAACAGGGGCTGAATGGGAGTGGAGGTGCAGGGCCATAGGGGGAAGGGAGGTGCAAGGCCACATGGTGACAGGGGAGGCATGCAAGGCCACACAGGGACAGAGGGTGCTGAGTGGGGGCACAAAGACACATGAGGACACGGGGAGGGGGTGCAAGGACACTTGGGGATAGGGGGAGTGGGTGCCTGAGTGGGGGTGGAGGGACACATGTGGACAGGGAGTGCAAGGACACATGGGGCTGCAGGGACACATGGGGATAGGGACAGATGTGCCTCACTTAATGCCTCATACTAGGAGTCAGCCAGGATCTGTATGGGGGAAGCTCCCTAACAATTGCTCCCCACCCCCCCAAAAAAACCCATTGCATACTTTCCCCACCAATACCCAACTACCCTCCAAGTTCAAACCCATGCTCCTTTCCAGCAATTACTTCCCTCTCCCTCAGCTCCTCTGTTACCCCTGACTTTTCCAAGCCTTTGCACTGCTTCTGAGAGATGAGAGAAATATGGTTCTATATTGTAGTTTCAATGTATTATTACTCAGAGTTCTGTACTAATAAAGAATCTGTTGAAAAAAATTTCCTGAATCTTTTTTGTTGTCTGTATTTTTAAAGACATACTTGCTGATATAAGTGACCAAAAATAATTGAAACAGGTGTGATTATATTGTGTTATTTTGACAAATAAGATATATGGAATTTTGTAGAATTTGAAAATATTGTTCACAGAATTTTTTATTTTTTGGCGCAGAATTCTCCCAGGAGTATATAATATAGGAATCTTCACCATATGATCTCTTGTCCCTTTCTGGAGTTTGCTAGAAAAAGAAACATGGAAGTTCAGAAACCATTGTCTGGGTTTTTTTTATGCCAGTATAAATTGGAATCCTACAAACTGTGCCTTCCCAGCACAAATACTACCCCCTTCCTATTCTGCGTTCAGTTAACACATCCATTTTTCCTTCTCATACCATCCCCAGGGTTTCCTTAATGGAATTGCTGGCTTTATTCAGATATTCTAGCTTTTCAAATGAATGTTCATCTATATCATATTACTTGATTTATTTGTGGTGTTCCACCAGGCTTTATTTTATTTGTTGGAAGTTTTCCTTCTCTATTTTTTTAAAACCTGAAATGGCTGTTTCAAGTACTTTTATCAGCATAACATTTTCTCCTAGCTGATATTATGTACTAATCCATCATAGCTTAACTTGATTGTAATCACTATTTTATAGTATTCAGGCTTTTGGTATTAGTGTCAGCTCAGAAATTAAGTACCTTTACAAATCAGTTACACTTTTTTTCCACAAAAAAATTAAAGAGCAAAATAAAAACCAAGCACCTCGAAATATAGACAAACTGATCAAGGTGGGTGAAGTAATACCTCTCCAGTCATAGGGAGGAAAGGAATGGTGTCCAGAAGACAGCTGTGTGTATGTATGATGTGTGGGGGGGAGATTATTACTGGGTTATAGATTGCTGTATTAAGCCATACATCCAGTGTCTCTGTTCAGTCCATGATTTTTAGTGTCTAGGAAAGTTATGAATTTAAGCTCCAGGCTCATCTTTTGAAATTGTTGTGCAGGTTTCCTTTGAGGATGATGACTGATAGAGAGTGATGGCTTTGTGAAAAGTGTTCACCAAAGGTGATGTAGTGGTTTTGTCATATCACTATCCTGTGTGATGTCATTTGAGAGCAAAGTGATTGTCTGGTTTCACCATATAGTTGATATGGGTCCAGATGATGAAGATATCATCAATGTAGCGCAAGTAGAGTAGGGGCATTAGGGGACGAGAGCTGAGGCACTGCTATGGATACCCGCATGGCCCCACAGTATGCCAACATTTTTATGGCTGACTTAGAACAATGCTTCCTCAGCTCTCGTCCCCTAATACCCTTACTCTACTTGTGCTACATTAATGATATCTTCAGAATCTGGACCCATGGAAAAGAAGGCCTTGAGGAATTCCACCATGATTTCAACAATTTCCATCCCACCATCAACCACAGCCTGGACCAGTCCACACAAGAGATCCACTTCCTGGACACTGCAGTGCTAATAAGCGATGGTCACATAAACACCACCCTATACCGGAAACCTACTGACTGCTATACTTACCTACATGCCTCCAGCTTTCATCCAGACCACACCACATGATCCATTGTCTACAGACAAGCTCTAAAATGTAACCGCATTTGTTCCAACCCCTCAGACAGAGACAAACACCTACAAGATCTCTATCAAACATTCTTACAACTACAATATCCACCTACTGAAGTGAAAAAACAGACTGACAGATCCAGAAGAGTACCCAGAAGTCACCTACTACAGGACAGGCCCAACAAAGAAAGTAACAGAACACCACTAGCCGTCACCTTCAACCCCCAACTAAAACCTCTCCAGCACATCATCAAGGATCTACAACCTATCCTGAAGGTTGATCCCTCACTCTCACAGATCTTGGGAGACAGACCAGTCCTTGCTTACAGACAGTCCCCCAACCGGAAGCAAATACTCACCAGCAAACACACACCACATAACAAAAATACTAACCCAGGCACCTATCGTTGCAACAAAGCCCGTTGCCAACTGTGTCCACGTATCTATTCAGGGGACACCATCATAGGACCTAATCACATCAGCCATACTATCAGAGGCTCGTTCACCTGCACATCTACCAATGTGATATATGCCATCATGTGCCAGCAATGCCCCTCTGCCATGTACATTGGTCAAACCGGACAGTCCCTATGCAAAAGAATAAATGGACACAAATCAGACATGAAGAATTATAACATTCAAAAGCCAGTTGGAGAACACTTCAATCTCCCTGGTCACTCTATTACAGACCTAAAAGTCGCAATATTACAACAAAAACAGACTCCAATGAGAGACTGTTGAACTGGAATTAATTTGCAAACTGGACACCATTAAATTAGGCTTGAATAAAGACTGGCAGTGGATGGGTCATTACACAAAGTAAAACTATTTCCCCATGCTTATCCCCCCCCCACTGTTACTCTCACCTTCTTGACAACTGTTGGAAATGGGCCATCCTGATTATCACTACAAAAGGTTTTTTCTCCTGCTGATAATAGCTCACCTTAATTGATCACCCTCGTTATAGTGTGTACGGCAACACCCATTTTTTCATGTTCTCTGTGTATATACATATATATATATATATTCCTACTGTATTTTCCACTGCATGCATCCAATGAAGTGTGTTTTAGCCCAAGAAAGCTTATGCTCAAATAAATTTGTTAGTCTCTAAGGTGCCACAAGTACTCCTTGTTGTTATTACTGAAGCTGATTACGGTGTCCAGGAAGTTGATGCTGGTGTGGGAGTGTTCCAGAGAGTTTAATGGACAGGTAGTGGGGTTGAAGTTGTGGTGGATATCTGAGGGAGATTAAGTCAGAGGATGAAAATATCATCAATGTATCTCAGGTATATCATTGGTTTTGTGGTGCATTTGTACAGAAATTATTTATAAAAGACAAAACTACCACATCACTTCTGAGTGATCACTTTTCACAACATGATCATGCTATATCTGACCTATCAGTCCTCATTCTCAAAGGAAACCTACACAACACTTCAAAAGATGAGCCTGATTTAAATTCATAACTTTGCTAGACACTAAACATCATGGATTGAATAGAAACATTGGGTTTATGGCTTATTACAGCAATCTAAAACCCACTAACAACTTTCCCAGATGTTTCCCTCCTCCCCCACATTCCTTTCCTTCCTATGATTGGAAGGCTGTTAATGGGCCACTTCACCTTGAATTTTGTTAACTACTTACACTAAACAATCTGTTCCATGTTGTACTTAGCTGTGACATACTGATTAAGTTTCCCAGACCTGAAGAAGAGCGCTGTGTAATTTCAAAAGCTTTTCTCTCTCACTAACAGAATTTGGTCCAATAAAAGATATTACCTCATCCACCTTGTCTCTCAAGGGGTGCCAGAACCATTTGAATAGTGGGGGTCCTGAGAGCCATTTAACCAAACTGAAAACCCTGTATATGATGGTAACCACTTCAAGCCAGGGGGTGTGGCAGCACCCCCAGCATCCCTTGTTACAGCACCTATGTGTCTCTCTGATATCCTGGGACCAACACAGCTATAACAACACCGCAGACATACTGATCAGAAGTCTTAGTAATGCACACAGACTGCTATTCTCTCCATAACGTTGTTCTCATGGATTAATAAATAAGACCAGGGAACTAAAAAAAGTGGATTTTTTTTTTAGTACTGGGCGTTTTCAAAGACAGTTGGATTTGTCTAATGCTGCTCTCATTGAAGTCAATAGTGAAACTCCCAGTGATTTCAATGGCAGCAGAGCTAGGCAGGTGCTGAGAGCTCTTGAACATGGCACGAATTATTTTTGCTCTCCATCATCAAAAGGGCTGAAGTTTCAAAATGTTGCTTTCTTATAGTTTATCACAATCTGGCAAAGTCTGATTTTTCTAATATACTAGAAATGAACACAATTCTTCTTTTTCTGTTTTTCTTACTACTTATACCTCATGATGTAACGTTGAATATGTAGTTCTGGGAGGAAAGTTACCTTCAGGTGCTGAAGACAAAGGTCATGAGTAGAGCTGGGTGGAGAAATGTACTTCTGTTTTATGGAGGGTTTTGCTATTTCTAAATTTGGTTTAAATCCAATTTGCAACAAAACCCAAAGGGAATGGAGCCTTAGTTCCGGGGCAGTCTGCTTCGGGGGCTGCCCTAGAGCATCAGAACCTGGAAGCTCATGCTCCCCAGCAGCCCACCAGACAGAATCCTGAGGAACCAGGGAGCTAGCTGGCATGAAACCAACAGGTTTCCATTGGAACCCTGATTCCATCAGAAAGTCAGTGAAATCAAACGATCTCTGTGAAATGTTGCCAGTCAAATCTAGAGATGAAATCTCTTGAGGGTTTTATTTTAATAATTATTATTTTAATAACCAC
This sequence comes from Caretta caretta, assembly GCF_965140235.1. Lineage (NCBI taxonomy): Eukaryota > Metazoa > Chordata > Testudines > Cheloniidae > Caretta > Caretta caretta. The sequence goes on along the minus strand of NC_134212.1, from coordinate 69,915,924 downwards.
AGTGAAGCTGCAGAAAGTAAATTTGTCTGATGTTTATTTCATTTCTGGCAATCTACCCCTCTCTCTCTCACACACACACACACTGCTTTCCAAATCTTTTACCTATGGACTTTCATATACCTCTTTGTACAGAAGTACCTATATTTTTAATATACCGGTAGGTATTAACTTCATAAAGCAACTTTACCAGTGTCTTTTTTGGGGGGAGGGCAGGGGTTGGTTTTCCACCCCCCCCCCATTATATAAATTTCATGACAGACTTATTTGAATATTAATCAGATATTTACAAGTTATCCCTTTTATGAAAAATGTCATTGGCAAAAGTGATAAACTTTTCCCTTTTGTCTGTCATGTCATCTTTATTTATGTTATTAGTGAAGCAAGGTTTCTATAAGGTTTGTATACTTAGTTTTAAAGGGTCAGCTTTGCTTACGTATTTCAAGCTTTTTTTCCCTTCATAAATCTTCACAAGAAAAATAAGATAATGAGAACAAATTCATTTTCTGGGGTTCTTTTTGTTTACAATTCTAAATGACAATGAGTATAGAAGAAATAACGTGACCAGATTAGAATAGGGGAAGATATGTCAGAATCATAGAGTGAGATAGTACCATTTATTTCCATGAGTTTGGATTGACCAAATAACTCAGAAATGGTAGAGTAAAGCCAAGCCAAATAAATGGTCAAATCCTGAAGTTCACTCTCAGGTAAAACTGTTGTTGTGTTCTACAAGTGTTTCCCTGAGTAAAGACTATGAACTAAATTATGGTATCAACATTGCACTCAAAATCACTAGTTTATTCCACTTGTCCCAGCTGAAGATGATCATGTTACCCGTAGTCATTATTTAGCCATAATATATATGTATATATTTAATCCCAGTCTTACAGTCTAACACTTTGGGGCATACTCCCATGCCCACAAGGAGCCCGACTGACTTTGTTAACATTGTTTCAGATCTCATTATTGTTCATCTCTGAGGAGCTAAAACAACAGAAATTTATGAACTCATTACACAATTATTTTCAATTCATCACAAGTCAGGTATTTTTCCCTTGTGTAACAATAAATTTGTAATAATAGGCTTGAGTACAGAATAGGCTCCTCATCACAGATTATTTGGCTCAGGGGGAAGGAAATGGGAGATGAATCCTTTCATCATCAGGTAACTAATTCAAATCTAATTTAGGTCAATAGTTTTTATTATACTTCATTTCAGGGGCAGTAATGTACCATAACTACTATTGTTTCTGTTTAGTACCATAAAATGAAAAGCCATCCTTTTATTATCTACAATTCTTGATTTTGCATATGTTGTGAAAAGTGTAATAAAATGTGGGTTCTTACATGAAGTAGAGAGAAAATGAGGAAGGGCAGATAACAAAATAGGAAAGCATGATCAACCAATATTATATATCCACAATTGTCTACCAAAACTGAGCCTGCAAATACCAAGGGATGCTATTCATTACTGCCGGTTTGCAAACTGACTGAGCATAATATATTATAACTTTAACTTTAAAAAAAAACAAAACAGGAAACTAAGTAATGGTGAATAATACCTTAAAGGATCATAATAAGTGTTTATCTAAAGGGAGATGAACCTAGAGGACTTCTCTGGATTCATATTTGGGCAAGCCAATCTTAATAAACCCATATAGATTAGATAAACATTTCTGGAAGAAAAGGAAGTAGAGATAACAGTCAAGAAATAACTATTCCCTATTGAATTATATAGCAATATTTTCCAAATAACACAAACCCATACTTCAAAGAAATTCTATTAACCGTGTATACAATATATTTGTTTCTTATATAGAAGACTATATAATCTTCACCTAATTTTTGATTGCAGCCAATCCTCCTCAGGCTGGGATAGGCTTAGACTTCATAGGTTAGTCAGGGTTGGGAGTGGCCACTTCCGCACAAAACACAAATGTAGGGCAATGGAGTGAGAGCTGAGGGGTGATTCAGTAGGTTCCACTCTTCAGTCTATGTCTATATTGATGTCTTGCCTTAGGCCTGGTCTACACTATAGAATTTGGTTGATGGAAGCCGCCTTAAGTCGACCTGTTAATGTATGTGTCTACACTCCTGGGTCCTTTATCTTGATCTAAGTCGCCTCTGATGTCGACTTCTGTAATCCACCTCTGCGAAAGACATAGCAATTAGTTTGATTTTCATGGGCTGATTGTGAGATAGTGCATACGCAGCAGTGTGTAATTCGACTTAATTGACTTCCAGGTGTTGTCCCACAATGCTCATCTGTGACTGCTCTGGAGATCACTCTCAACTTTGCTGCACTACAGCCAGGTACACAGGTAACAGCCCCTCCCCTGCTAAAGCCCCAGGAACTTTTGAATTCCCATGTCCTGTTTGATCAGCATTGGGAGCATGCCAGCTTGAGCACAGCTGATCATGGAGACTACATGCCCCAAACGCGTTCCAGCCTGGTCTGCACAGGAGGTAGTGGATCTCATCTCTGCGTGGGGAGAAGAGTCTGTGCAGGCAGAGCTCCAATCCAGCAGAAGAAATGCTGACACCTATGCAAAGATTGCTTGTGGAATGGGGGAGAAGGGCTACACAAGGGACACACAGCAGTGCTGTGTGAAAATAAAATAACTTCTCCAAGCATACCAGAAGGCAAGGGAGGCGAACAGTTGTTCTGGTGCAGAACCCCACACATGCTGGTTCTACAACGAGCTGCATGTGATTCTCGGGGGGTGACCCTACCAGCACCCCTACAAGCAATGTGGACACCTCACAGATGTGTAAGTCTAGGGACAACAAGGAGGATTATATGGTGGACGAGGAAGAGGAGAAGGAGGATAATGGGAGAAAGGGGAGCAGTGGATCCATTCTCCCCGAGAGCCAGGAAATATTTTTAACCCTGGAGCCCTGTGGGTTGCAGGACATCAAGGTGGTCGACCGTAATGCTGGGGAAGGCACTTCTGGTGAATATACAGTTAAAATGAAAGTCCAGTTAAACTTTAGAGGGCACACACATTCGATGGTATTGCATGTTTACTGGGAAGAGAAAGTGAGGTGCTGTGGCTCTCTGCTTACAAGAGGCCACTCCAGCTACGCAGAGGAGGCCCCCAGAAAAGACGGTTTCGGTGGACTGGGACAGCCTGTGGGCTTGTCTACACTTACATTTTATAGCGCTCTAACTTGCTGGCTCAGAGGCGTGAAAAATCACCCCCTGAGCGCAGCAAGTCTGAGTGCTTTAAAGCGCTAGTGTAGACAGGCTCCGAATGCCGGGAGCCAGGCTCCTAGGTCTTGGAGCAAATCCCCTCGTGGAGGTGGATTACCAGGAGCGCTGGGAGAGCTCTTTCCCAGCACTCATGTGCGACCACATTCACACTTCAAAGCACTGCCACGAGGGCACTCCCAGAACAGCGCTTTTAAGTTTCCAGTGTCACCATGCCCTGAGAACCCTCCATGGATATCACTAGGACACTTTCATGGAGGTAGTACTCTGAAATCCTTTGCAGAAGGTTTCTGGGCAGGGCAGTCTTATTTCTTCCACCATGGTTCGAAATTCTGCTGGCATCATTGTGGTACACAGAAGATCAGCATAAGGACGTGGCCTCTACCCAAATGCTTGCAGCATCTCCCTCCTTTCCACCTCTGTTACCCTCAGGAGACTGACATCACATAGGGCCGCCTAGAGGAAACGGGGGAATTTCTCATTAAAAGTGCTCTTACATGGGGAAAAAAGGGCATGTAGAGCCCCCCAGCTCCCCACATTCCGGATTGCCAAACCACGCAGCTGCTAATGCGCCTTTACTATGCTTGGCATGGGTCAGTAAGTAGTTTAAAGTGGCTGATAAGGAACTGGGGTCCCACATGAGAGATTCCACAATTTGGGAGTGAAAATGTTCCCCCCTCCACCCCGTTTGTAAACAGCTTCCCGTGGTGCTATGGGGAAGGGCCATATGTTTGACATAGCTACCTGTGCTCCCGACATGAGCCTGCCATAGATTTCATTAAAAGTGCGGTCGCCCATGACCTGGAGGGGCCTACTCACCATGGAGCAGCAAAACGGCACAGTGAATGGTGACAGATTCTGATTGTTATTGCACCTTGCTTGCACCTAATATAATAAGGGTATTGTTTTAAGAAAATGGCCTTGCTATGGAAACATTTTATTCACGTACAATGGCTCCTTTATTTTTCCCCCTGACTGACAGCTGGAAATGTGTCCTTCAGCGGGTCATCAGTACCTGAAAGCAGACTTTTGGTGATTAGGAGGAGGAGAAAGAGAGGACACGTTCACGGAGATAATGAACGCCTCTGGGACAACTGACAGAGCTGAGAGTGTGGAGGTTTTCACTGTCTAAGAAGTTAGACATGGACATGGAGAGCAGGAAAGTTCCAATGGGCAAGAGCATACGGTGCAGGATGGGATGCTTCAGATTAGGAGGGACCAAGCAGACATGTTGAGGCATCTGGTTGAACTGCGGGAACAGAAGCAGAAGGGTAGAGAGTACTTCTGAAGACCCTGGTGGACAGCCAGCCAGCATCCCCTGGCACAGAGTCACACTCCCACAAGTGTTCCATGAGGCGTGGGCAAAAAGTCCATTATCCCTTTCACTTAACTCAGGGGAGGGTGGGAGGGTACAAGGACCAGAAGGTGCCCATTCACAGACCTTTGATGGTCTGGAGTGCAGTGTTATGTTACACAGTTGAAAATGTTTCTCCCGTTCCAACTTTACAACCCCTTTTCCACAAGGTTACCTTTTCTTTCCATAGCCATGGGGGTGTTCCCCTCACTGAGGTCCAACCTTGCTAGTAGACTTCTCCAGCACCTTTTCAAATGACCAAAGGCACATTCAGCGACCATTCTGCACTTGACCATTCTGCACTCTATAGTTGAGCTGTTCCTTACTGCTGTCCGGACGGCCAGTGTATGGCTTCATGAGCCATGGGAGAAAGGGGTAGGCTGGGTCCCTCAGGATAACTATAGGCATCTCAATGTTGTCAGTGTTAATTTTGTGGTCTGGAAAGAAAGTCCCGGACTGCAGCTTTTTGAACAGACCCAAGTTCCTAAAGATGCACACATCATGAATCTTTCCCAACCATCCTATGTTGACGTCATTAATTTGGGAGCATGAGGTCAAATTAGATAAAGTCGATTTAATTTTGTAGTGTAGATAAGCCCTGAGTGTACTATCCGCAGTTATTAAGGACTAGTGGTGCAGTCCTTTAGAGGTACAATAATTACCATGAACAGGCTTTAGTGATGGAATATAAAATCTTGAAAACCAACCAAAAATGGCAGAATAGAGCAAGCAGGAATGGTGAGCAGCAATTAGATATGAGTTTGCACAGCAGGACTGCAACAAAAGAGGTCAATTCAGTTCATGCTGCATTCACTGTGACATGACTGAGCAGAGAGAAGTGAGAGTCTCTGTCTCTCCTTAGGTGTCTCTGGTGAGACCACACCTGGAATACTACATTCAGTTCTGAGCACCATAATGTTATATACACACTGGGGGGAGTCCATAGCAGAGGTGGGGAGGGGGGAAACTGAAAAGGTTGGAGGAATTAATTTAGTTGGACAGAGTAAAATAACAACATGAATAGCCAAGACAAGCAATTAATAGGTGACATGATGCCATCTATCAATATTTGAAAGGTGAGAGTACCAGGGAAAATGAGGAATTATATAAGGGTTACAGGCAGAAACCATGGGATGAAATAGAGAATGGGCATCATCCCCTGCTCCCTCAACAAAATAGTTATATTTTCTGTGCATCAGGTGAAACAAATCTTGTTGTGCTCCTCATCATTGCTTGCTACAGTTACTAAAGGAATGGTTGAATTTGTTTGAACAAAATAAGAACTCACCCAAATTTCAGACAAACCATTTCACATCCAAGCATTCAAAAGGGTCTGACTAACTGGTTCAAATATTGCTCTTGAAAAGGATCCAGCCTGATTTCTAGATCAGTGAAATTCAGAAAAAATGTAAATCAGTAGCCAAACTATTATGCTTATTCAGCCCACACCTCTAAATCATTTGTGACATACATGTTGCTAGTAATAGCCACAGCATTAATATAATGATATATCATATAATAATATAATCTTTTACGCGGGCACTTTATTCAACTCTATTAGTGCAAAGTGGTCTTAAAGTGGACGTAAATATAATTTACTGCACCTTTAAGTCCTTTTTACATTGCCAGCACAGTGTAAAATGACATGAGTGTAAATGAAAATCATCCCCTTCACCTCCAGAATATCAGGAATTTTTCACACCTCTTTTCCATGATGATTCGTTTCATTATGTTTTTGTCTGATTTCTAACTCACATTTAGTTCTTTACCCTGCCTGTGTCCTATGCAGTGAAGAGAGCCTCCTTTGTGTGTTTACTGAATAGGATTAGTCTGCCACATATCATCATAAAAGCTAGCATTCAGCAATAAACTTTTTGCAGTTAATAGTTTGACCAGCTCTAGTAATAGCACCAACACAGAAGATCTAAATAGTAAGTATTTGCATCACAGTAGCATCTACAAGCTGCGAATGTGATTGGGTCTTCATGATGCTCATATTGTATATACACAAAGTAAGAAACAGTCCCTGCCCCTCAATGCTGAGCTGGAGCCGGTTCGCACCAGTTCGCTAGAACCGGTTGTTAAATTTAGAAGCCCTTTTAGAACCGGTTGTTCTGCGAGGGACAACCGGTTCTAAAGGGGCTTCTAAATTTAACCGGCCAAAAGTGGTCCCTTAGGCACTGACTCCATGGGTGCTCCAGCTCTTGGGTGCACTTAAGGGGAAAATTTGGTGGGTGCAGAGCACCCACTGGCAGCTCCCCGCCCCGCACCCAGCCCCAGCTCACCTCCGCTCCGCCTCTGCCTCCTCCCCTGAATGTGTTACCCCGCTCTGCTTCTCCGCCCCCCCTGTCCCCAGGCTTCCCGCGAATCAGCTGTTCGCACGGGAAGCTGTGGCAAGCTGAGCAGCAGGCTGTGGCTTCCCGCTTAGGCCTAGGGAGGCGGAGGTGAGCTGGGGTGGGGGGGCGCGAGGAGGGCCGCCCGCTCTGCAGGTCACTTCCACCACCTTCAGCCTGAGCGGGAAGCATCTGCCTGCTTCTCAGCCCTCCCCGGCTTCTGCCGAATAGCTCATTCACGGGAAGCTGGGGACAGAGGGGTGGAGAAGCAGAGTGGGGCGGTGCGTTCAGGGGAGGAGACAGAGGCGGAGAGGAGATGAGATGAGCTGGGGCCGGACGCGGAGCAAATTTTTCCTGTGGGTGCTCCAGTCCCGGAGCACCCAGGGAGTCGGCGCCTAAGGCACCACTTCTGATGTGATCAGTGGGGGAGCGGCTGCTCCCTCTGTTGCCCCCAGCTACGCTCCGCTGCCCCTAGGAGCCAGAGAGACCTGCTGGATGCTTCCTGGGAGCTGTCCCAGGTAAGCACCTCCGGGACTCCCCACCTCGCCCCCCGCCAGGTGCCTCTGGCTCTTAGGGGTGGGGTGAGCACCCACTACGGTGGCCCACGAGACCCTCCTCCCCGGTTCTGGGGGCAGTCAGGGGACAGGGGAGGGGGGGTGGATGGGGCAGGGGTGCTGGGGGGCGCGTCAAGGAATGTGTGGGGGTTCGATGGGGCAGGAGTCCCGGGGGGCAGGGGTGGGCAACAACACCCTCGTGGGGTGAGGAGGGAACCTGTTGTTAAGATTTTGGCAGCTCATCACTGCTGCCCCTAACAGTTTATAAACTAACTAGATAATCCAGACAAAGGGGAACTGAGGCACATTTTACAAAAGAACTGAGGTGATGGAGATGAAGCTATCCCTCCGCCCCTCAAAATTGCAAGGGAAGTCAATGACAGAGCCAAGATTTAATCTCAGATGTCCTGAGGCTCAGTCCAGGGACTTCATCACATTTTATCTTTTTCTCTGTCAGGAACCTGCTAGCCTTATATAATGTAAAGAACTGGCTTAAAAGAAGAAGGTACTGTCTTTTAGGGACAATTTATTGTGAGATGCTTTAATACTACATTGAGGATCATGGAACAGCAATATGCAATAATATCTATATTCCTTACAATAACGCACAGAATGTTATACAATATCACTCAAACAATAAGATGAAGTGAAAGGAAAGGTTCTTTGGCATTGAAACCCTTTCAGAACAAATAAGATATGGTGAGGTTTTCTTTCTTTGTCTCTCAGTCTTTTTTTTCCCCTTCTTTAGAAAAAGAATCCAATGTATACATTTGTAGTTTAGCAAAAATGATCCCCGTTAATAGAATGTCACCCAACGTATGATTCATGCTCCCAGGCAAAGAAAAAAGAAATAAAAGGAAAAGTAACTCAAGTAAACCAGCAGGTGAGCATTTCTGCATTAGACATAACCACTCAAAGATTCAAGTCTGGCTAAATAAAGAGGATTATCTTCTTAGAGAGTTAATAAAGGAAGAAAAGTACATAAGTACAAGAAGGGCAGAGATCAAGATTTGTAGCTCATGGAAAGTTAGGTTTGCTATGCTCGTTGGAGAAGGATGGGACTGCTAGCAGGAATATACTGATAGCACAGGACAGTTTTCCACTTTTGTAATTTAAAATGGAGGATGAGGACATGAAGACTGGTGCTTTGTTCAGTCTAGTTTTCAGTTTCTCAAGTAACGGGCTGCCAGTATTTTCAATGGAAGACTACTTCAAACCCTAATTGATCTTTCTAGTAGGAACTCTTTTTCTGATTGTGCAACAATACGTAGTGCATCATCATTGCTAGTCGGACACTTTTTTGACTTTATCTCCTTTACCCAACACTTCATTGTCAATGAAAAATGGTGAGATTTCAGGTGGTTCACAGAGTTGTTACTGAAATTCTGAAAGTACCATAGCTCTCCAATATGATAAAGCAGTTTCAAAGATAAAATATCCTTCTGGGAACATTCTTTACTGAAATCAGCTTTTAAATTTAAGAACTACAAAATCTCTATCTTTTTTTCCCAGTGGATCATGCAGCAAAGAGACTACTATTTATACTCTAGTGGTGTAAGTGAGATAATATCTTCTCTTCTGAATTAAATATGTCCCTGAAGAAGGTGTATACCTATAAAAGTATATCTTACTGCTGCTGAGTTCTCAGTGCCATAAATGATGACCATATACATTACCTGAAACAACTTACCAAGGGATGTGGTAGATACTCCATCACGAGAAGCCTTTAAAGCAAGACTAGAAATATTTTTAAACATATAACATAGCTCAGATAAAAGTTATGGGCTTGATACAGAAATTATTGGATAAGGTTCTTTTGCCCATGTTATACAGGAGGTCACACCAGATTATCATAATAGTCCCTATTGGATTTAACAGCTGAATCTCTGACGCTTGCTACATAAAGTACCTACATTTCGTTCAACCACACAATCATTCTCGACAAGATTATAGAATGCTTAACTGATAAATATTTTAAATTGTTCAACTATAGGTTTCAGCTGAGAAATAATATATTTAGGGAAAGGGTTTTTTTATGTTATTTATAGAATAAAGAGTTTATGAATAGGATCATATGATGGTGGTGCTTGCAGTAAGCAGGGGGACTGGACTCCATGGCCCTGCGGGTTCCTTCCAGACCTATGTTAATTTCTTAAGGTTGCTACTATAATGAATAAGAATGAGCGCTCGGGGTCTAGGGGCCTACATATCTTTGCAGATCTGGGCCTAAGTCTACTGTGCTAAGCTACTGATCTTCTCTGAAAACATTTCAGTGTATGATTTTAAAATATAGGCGAGATTTTCAATGGAGCTTAAAGGAGCTAAGCAACCAACTCCCATTGACCCAAATGTGCCTTTGAAATGTTCCACATAATAATTTCAACACAATAGATACAATATTGTAAACCAATTTCCTAAAGCAAAACACACTCCTGTCTTTGGTGGCATTAGTGCTTCTGCCATTTTGTGAAATTAATGAAGTGAGGTGAGAAGACATTTTGCTTTTGGGAGTGGGATTATGGTACTTCTGGGGGTAGAGGGAGGGTATTTAAATGTTAATATTCATTTTAATGTTTGATTTGTGATTGTTGGGTTATGTAGATAATAGACTTTTATTTCTGTCTGTGAACTGAACAATTTGAGCCAAATTTCCAATGGGCCTCGACACATGCCTGGGCACATACATTTGTATAAAAAAAATCAAGCATTTACCCATACAAAATTGGTAACTGTACATCTAACCCTTTGTGTCAGCAAATATTTTAGATAAGAGCTTTTCATCTATATTCTGCTTTTAGTTACATCAATATAAATTTGGATTAGTTTCACTGGATTTTCTCTGGGTTTATAACAGTGTACATGAGAATTGAATTTAATCCTATATATGCATGTATGCACCACAGAGTAAATAAAACACTATGTAAGTGATTGTGCAATAATTAGTGATGGACAAACTGAACTGAATATGTCTAAATATTCAAAATGTTCAGTGAATATCTGTGACTATCAAACGCTATAAAAATGCCTAAAAGGCAGATTGGAAGGAGTGCAGGAGACTGAGCACAGAAGGATGGTGAAACTCAAATGAAACCTCTCTATTTCTCTCCAAATATATGTTAAAAAATATTGGGCATTGTAAATGTTTGTGTCTCCCACAGTAAGATTCAGGACTAGTGCAACTGAATTACTCTGTAGATCCACTGCTATTGGCAGCTGTGAATATCTCTATTAAAAGATAATGGGAAAGGTAGAAACATTAGATGTATTGAGAATTAATTCATCTACAAATACTCTAAAGGCACAAGAGCTAAACTAATTCTGAGTTAGGAAGAACTGGCCTTTGGTGGCTAAAATGCTAAACGAAAATTCACCAACCTCAACGCAGTCATTCTTCAGTAAATAATTTAGCAAAGATACTAATGGGGACAAATTATTAAATATCAATTGAATGAATACATTGATTTTATCTAAAGGCAATCATCATTCTATAAGAACTATATATATACAGGATATCTAAACTTTTGGTTAACTATCAATAATAAAAATAAAATAACACTTCACAGTTGTGATTTGTAATAGTGACCAGGTAAAGAAAGGCATATACAGTGCTGTACCTGATACAATGTAAGCTCTTTGGAGTGGGGACAACATGACCTTTTGTGTCCTGATTAGCGCTCTGCACACTGTTGTTTAATAAATAGTAAAACTGTAATATAAGTATGCCTAAGAAGCTCCCAGGATGAAATTCTATACTGCAAGGATCAAACATTTTCCTAGAGCAAATCTTTTAGAAAAATATCCAATTTAAATTAAGATTGGAGGTTTTTCTAAAAGATATGCTCTAGGAATTATTTTGGGGAATTTCAATGCCCTTGTTACACAGGTCAGACTAGATTATCGTAATGGTCCCTTCTGACCTTGGAATCTATATAAAGGTAAATTTAATATTAAAAGTTGTTCAACTCAGCTACAATCATAGAATCGTAGGACTGGAAGGGACCTTGAGACATCATCCAGTCCAGTCCCCTGCACTCAAGGCCAGAGCCGTCCCTTAGGTAGGGCAAATTGGGGCAACCACTCTGGGCCCTGTGCTTTGGGGGGCCCTGCGGGCTGGTGCAATTGGCCGGCACGGTCAATCCCGGAAGAGATGAATCCGTCACTTTGTTCCTTGCCCCCACACTCCCACAGGACAGCCCTGCTCAAGGCAGGAATAAGTATTTTCTAGACCATCCCTGACAGATATTTGTCTAACCTGCTCTTAAAAAACTCCCTTGACTGAGATTCCACAAACTCCCTTGGCAATTTATTCCAGTGTTTAACCACCCTGACAATTAGTAAGTTTTTCCTAATGTTCAACCTAAACTGCCTGTCAAGGTTCCTCCCCCACTCTGAACTCTAGGGTACAGATGTGGGGACCTGCATGAAAAACCTCCTAAGCTTATCTTTACCAGCTTAGGTCAAAACTTCCCCAAGGTACAAAATATTCCACCCTTTGTCCTTGGATTGGCCGCTATCACCACCAAACTAATACTGGTTACTGGGGAAGAGCTGTTTGGAAACGTCTTTCCCCCCAAAATACTTCCCAAAACCTTGCACCCCACTTCCTGGACAAGGGTTGGTAAAAAGCCTCACCAATTTGCCAAGGTGACTACAGACCCAGACCCTTGGATCTTAAGAACAATGAACAATCCTCCCAACACTTGCACCCCCCCTTTCCTGGGAAATGTTGGATAAAAAGCCTCACCAATTTGCATAGGTGGCCACAGACCCAAACCCTTGGATCTGAGAACAATGAAAAAGCATTCAGTTTTCTTACAAGAAGACTTTTAATAAAAATAGAAGTAAATAGAAATAAAGAAATCCCCCCTGTAAAATCAGGATGGTAGATACCATACAGGGTAATTAGATTCAAAACATAGAGAACCCCTCTAGGCAAAACCTTAAGTTACAAAAAAGATACACAGACAGAAATAGTTATTCTATTCAGCACAGCTCTTTTCTCAGCCATTTAAAGAAATCATAATCTAACACGTACCTAGCTAGATTACTTACTAAAAGTTCTAAGACTCCATTCCTGGTCTATCCCCGGCAAAGACAGAATATAGACAGACACACAGACCCTTTGTTTCTCTCCCTCCTCCCAGCTTTTGAAAGTATCTTGTCTCCTCATTGGTCATTTTGGTCAGGCGCCAGCGAGGTTACCTTTAGTTTCTTAACCCTTTACAGGTGAGAGGAGCTTTCCCCTGTCCAGGAGGGATTTCAAAGGGGTTTACCCTTCCCTTTATATTTATGACACTGCCCTTGCTGCAATTTAAGCCCATTGCTTCTTGTCCTATCCTCAGAGCTTAAAGAGAACAATTTTTCTCCCTCCTCCTAGTGATAAGCTTTTATGTATTTGAAAATTGTTATCATGTCCCCCCTAAGTCTTCTCTTCTCCAGGCTAAACAAACCAATTTTTGTAATCATGTTTTCTAGACCTTTAATCATTTTTGTTACTCTTCGGTGGACTTTCTCCAGTTTGTCAGCATCTTTCCTGAAATGTGGCACGCAGAACTGGACACAATACTCCAGGTGAGGCCTAATCAGCGTGGAGTAGAGCGGAAGAATTACTTCTTGTGTCTTGCTTACAACAGTCGTGCTAATACATCCCAGAATGATGTTTTCTTTTTTTGCAACAGTGTTACACTGTTCACTCATATTAAGCTTGTGATCCTCTATGACCCCCCAGATCCCTTTCCCACAGGACAAGTCCTTTCCCATTTTGTATGTGTGCAACTGCTTGTTTCTTCCTAAGTGGAGTACTTTGCATTTGTCCTTATTGAATTTCATCCTATTTTCTTCAGACCATTTCTTCACTTTGTCCAGATCATTTTTAATTTTAATCCTATCCTCCCAAGCACTTGCAACCCCTCCCAGCTTGGTATTGTTCATGAACTTTATAAGTGTACTCTCTATTCCATTTTCTAAATCATTGATGAAGATATTGTAGAGACCCAGACCCAGACCTGATCCCTGTGGGACCCCACTTGATAGGCCCTTCCAGCTTGATTGTGAACCTGATATCTACTCTTTGGGAATGATTTTCCAACCACTTATGTATCCACCTTATAATAGCTCCATCTGGGTTGTTTTCCCCTAATTTGTTTATGAGAAGGTCATGCAAGACAGTATCAAAAAGCCTTACTAAAGTCAAGATATACCACATGTACCACTTCCCCTCCCCAATCCACAAGGCTTGTTAACCTGTCAAAGAAAGCTATTAGGTTGGTTTGACATGATTTGTTCTTGACAAATCCATGCTGACTGTTACTTATCTCCTTATTATCTTCTGTGTGTCTGCAAACTGGTTGCTTATCTTTCTGGGTACTGAAGTTGAGCTGGCTGGTGTGTAATTCCCTGGGTTGTCCTTACTCAACTTTTTTATAGATTGGCACTATATTTGCCCTTAGTCATCCTTAAAAAACTTTCCAATGTTGCCTTTGACAACTAAATAACATTTTTAGGGGATATGCACTATACTCTTTAATTCCCTTCAGCACTCTAGTGACTTGAATGGGATCATTACTCGGGGTAGCTAGCTCCTCACACTTTTCAAACTGCTGGAGCTACCCTTGTGTTTTCAGTTAGCTCAGACACAGCTAGTGTGGATAAGTCTACTCGAGCTCAGAATTATACTTCCAGCTCCAATGTAGACACATCCAAAGAGTAGGGAAAGAAATTCTCTACATAAAGTTAGGCATTTTACTCTGTATTTAGTCACCTAAAAATTATCCTGATTTTCAGAGGTTCTGATTTCCAAGGCTCTGCCACTGAAATCAGTGGGAGTCAGAGATGGTTAGCACTTGAATATAATTTTTAGACGCATAACATTAAGCCCTCAAGTTTGAAAATGTTGGCCTTAGTTTCCATTGTACTTTGATAACTATCCTCAGAATCTTTACACAAAATAACCAAAAGAGAAAAAGACTAAATGAGTGTTGTTTATTTGTTAGTGTTCTCTCTGTGGATCTTGGCACAAATAAAGAGAGACTTCACTTGGTTGCACAATACATCACAAGATACATTGACAGCAAAATCAAATAGCCGTAACAAAGGCCTAGTCTACACTAGGAAATTGATATAACTCCGTTGCACAAGAGTGTAAAAAATCCCAGTGTAGAAAGTGTTATGTCTACAGGAGAATTCTCCTGTCAACCTAGCTACCACCCCTCAGGAAGGTGGAATGCCTGTGCCAACAGGAGAATCCCTCCTGTTTGCATAGGTAGTGTCTTCATTGAAGCGCTGCAGAGGTCCAGCTGCAGCGTTTTAAGTGTAGACAAACCCAAACACAAGTCAGTCAGACATGCATGTGTGTACTTTGCTTCTTTCAGGAAACCCAATGCTCGAAAATATAGGCAAAAAAAAGAGTGTTTTGCATTGTCAGCTTAGGTCCATTTGAACCAGAACTATAATTCTAGCTGTAATTGAGTTGTCTTATTTCTCTGAAAATAGGCAGAGAGTTGGGTTCACTGTATAAAAATTTTCATTCATTGCACAGTTCAGTATCTTAAGTCACTAAACACACTGTAAAGAAGAACTATATAGACAGCATACAGGGCTTGTTGAGCACTCTGGCCCTGTTCCTGTGAAAAACCTAATCATATACTTAACTTTAAGCTTGTGAGTATTTCTGGTGGGACTCTTTTAACTGAACCTAGAATTTTTTGTTCAAAATTTGAATTAACATTTACTCTATAAATGTTGAGCATATTTTAATTTTGCTAGATTGTAATCAGGTGTCTCATGAACCTCAGCAGCCAAGATAATGCTACCTAAATAACTATATATCTAATGCATGTCATCTAGAGAAAAACAGATACTATTGTATGAAAATAATATTACAGTGATTTAACAATGCAATACACAAATGTTGTCTAGAAAACTATAAGTTACAATAGCATTACTGCAGCATTTTTGAACCATTACTGCAATGTACATTTTATAGGGGTTACCAGGCTTTTTTCCTCTTACAACTCTAGTGAATGTATTGGACTAAATGGTCTCTATAACTTGCCATAAAGACACTGAGCCACTTCTTCAGTCCCGCTAGACATGCAAGGATTCCTCAGCATGCCAGCTATGTTGGTTTTACACCAATATCTTCCATTCCCTTGGTGGGTCAGGGCATGCTGTGATGGGAATGAACTCTGTGTTCTATCACCCCTGTTGGCATATTGGCCCCAGTACACAGCTACAAGCCAGCACTACTGTGGCTACTCTAAATTGTACTTGGGGTGAAACCAGATCTGGTAGGCCCAGGTATTCATGGGAGCAAAGTGCAGAAAGATTGTCTTTTTCCCTTTCAGTTGCACCCAAGTTTCTGGCCCATAGTCTTAAATTCAGTCACTAGTGAGAAGCAATATACTAACAATTTTTACCAGGTTGGACCAAAGAGCCAGATAAAAGTTTGATTAAATTTGAGTACTGAGGATACCTCTTTTCTCCTTCAGATCAGGAAGGATCTGCAAGGAGTGCAGCTGGGCCCATAACAGAAGATTGGGCGAGAAACTCCATTAGTTTCTACTTGCTGAGTTTTATCTCTCCTACACACTTTATTCCCTGATGTGGGCCCTACATTTTGCTGATATTACTCAAAGCATTAATTTAAGAAACTCATCATGCACATTAGCAATTTTCTTATGATATTATTTCTTTCCAATAATATTGGCAAAGAGGAAGAATATAGCACAAATGTATTGTATAAATGGAAATTCACTAATCCGGTAAGACTTTTGCACTCTATCAACACTAATATATTATGAAGGAAAATCTCTAATACAATAGAACTTTCACTTCTTATTAACACAGAAACATTTTTTCTCGCCACCATCCAGATATTGTTCTATTGATGTTATCTAAGTTTTAAAATAATATGGTAAGAACTTTTTAACCTTCACTTCATGTTTAAGAAGATAAATACTAAGACCTCAGTTTAATTACATTTGTGAATTTAGAACTGGGGTGTTTTTCTGCACATGTAGGTCTGATCATTTACACTACTGTTAAACTAATTCTGGTTTTAGAGTGACAGCCGTGATGTATATTAACTGACAATTTCCTAAAAGTCATCTCTGGTTTTCAGGTTTTGCTTGGGATCAAAAAAAATCAAAAGCATGAATGACAAGGTAAAAGAAAAAGATAAATTACAAATAAATGACACTCAATCTGTGGTTTCCTTAAAAATACATATCAGTTGCTCTCCTTTTACCACATGAACTACACTGACATTTCTGGTATTTAGTAGGAACCTGAATTAAGATGTTAGTTAATAAAAATGTTCGGGAATATTTTTTTGGATTCTGCATCACATCCAGTCTTTGCTAAATGACAACATATTGCTATATGCACAGTTTTATGTGACTTTATTACCAAGCAGATCAATGAGTTTAATCATGTGCAAAGAAAAACCATCAGAAGTAATGAGACATTCTATGCATAGTCACCCATTTAATGTTCTACCTTAAAAACCATGAATTAATAACAAAACATGCCCATTTAAATTAATGTAACTATTTAAAAAATTCATTAATTTGCCTTGAAATATCAGTTCTTAAATCAGTTGTACACTTCCATCATCTTTACCTTTATTTCTGTCATCCATATCATCCTGTCATTCTCTGTTTTGTTACTTAGTGCAAGACTGTAGATGTTAGAAACTGGGCCCATGCTTACCTCATTTAGGACCTAGGTGTTCCAAAGTGTGTAAACATGAGTCAAGTTTTGACAAATGTAAACTTGAGTTTCAAATTTACAAACAGCTCTGCCTTTGAATATTTTCCCCATTATTTGATGTGCCTTGATTGTCTTTATTCTGTCAATGTCTCAGAAAGAACATGCACTATCATCACAATGTACAGAAGGTAACTATACCTATAACTATATTTCACAGCTTCTCTAACTCCCTGGGCCACTTCCCCATGGCCCCGCACCATCTTCACTGTTACCTCAGGGCCTTGTCCTAATGGAGTCCCGGCAACCAACTCAGGGCTTCTTCTTGCTCTCCCTGGCTTCTGGCAGCGCTGCCCTGTTCAGGGTTCTGTAGCTCCATCAGCCTGCTACACACTATCCACACTCCTACAGCTCCAGCAAGGAACTGAATTGCCTCTGGCCCTGCAGCTCTTCTTATAGTAGGATGTGGGGCCACAATTGGCTGTGTCCCACATATTCACTCTAGGCAGCTTGGAGGACCCTCTCCACTGCCTTTTTTGGGGCAGGGCCAGGAGGCCTCCAGCAGGGGTATACCCCATCACAGTTGGTTTTCTATTTCTCCTTTCCTATCAAAAGCCATCTTGATTCTGCTTATTTTTAATTGGAGAGTAATGGAGAATAACGTGTAACTTTTTCCACATACATCTGTAGTTAGAGACACTTGGGCACTGGTTCTAGTTCTTAGTCTTAAGCAAAACGTTCTGAAAAATCTGAACTTTTTATCCAAAGTATTCCCCAGCCCTATGGGATACAATATATCTAGTCAAACTGCTCACCCAACCACCAAGTTTTTCCTTCTGATATTGAGAATAATTTAATTTATTAACACTGTCAATTGAGTCAAATTCATTGTTGATGTAACTCTATTGACAACAGAAAATATTTTGGCCCATTAGTTATGACTTCTTGGGCTCTGACTTCTTACTCCCAGCTTTATCTGGTACTCTTGTCACTATTGTGGGAACTGGCAGTCACTTCTTAAACAGGCAAAAAAATTTAAAAAATAAAAAGACTAACTGTGTCTGCAAAACATCTTTTGACACTATATTCTTGGAAACCTCAATGACTTGATTCCTCAACTTTCCTCTCCAAACTGATAACAGAAGTCTATTTAAATATTCTTGAAGCAATAAGAACTGAATCATCACTTTGGCTCAGGTCCGCCCCATTCTCAAATTCAGATTCCCTTCTCCTCCACAGAATGACTACAAAGTCATTCTGAAATTTGTTATCTTTTGCATCAAACACACAACTGTGATTTTTGTTTCCTGAAGGTTGTGGAAACTGTCAAGAGAAATGCCTTCTCTTCCCACTCATGCACCTTTTTCTGCAAGTATAATGCAAAAGCTATTCCATTCATCATGAATCTTTCAATAGATTTCAGAGTAGTCCTTTCAGACATCTAGTATATCTGGTTTCTTGCACATCATATAAAAACATCTTGATTTAGCCTGTACTGTGTGGCACTATCAATGCTATACTATGTGTTACTATGAAACACTTTAATTTATCAATAAAGACCAAGTTCAAATAGGGAACATAGGTTGGGATTTTCAAAAGGGCCCAAAGGTCTTAGGATCACCCGTCAGGGCGAGATTTTCAGAAGGGCCAGTAGTCAGCAGCTCCCAAGGAGAACATTGCTTCAGTCCAGCCCTGATTTGAAGGCTTTTTATTTTCAAAATAGCTGAGAAAATATTGAAAATTTATGCCACTGGCCTTTTGATTGGTCATTGACACAATGCCAGAGAGCAAAAAGAACAGCTAAGGGTGCAGAAAACCAAATAAGGATCTTTAAAAATACCCACTATCAACACACAAAACCAAACAAACTCCACTCCTTGGTTTTCTTGTATTTTAGACTTCACTCTCAAAACACATATCCCTTTTTATAATTGGAGCCCTCTCTTTATCCAGTAGCTATTTCTAGTATGATATATTTTTTCCTCTATCAGGAGATATCACAGTATCTGCCAGACCTGTCATATATAATATTAACACTTCCCTACATGAAAATTGCCTATGGGTTTTGTGTGTGTTTACTTTCCTGGACACAAGATCTGTATTTAGTCTTACTTTAGGTCTTTGCTCATCCCAGCTGATTAAAACAAAATAACAGAGTGATGTCCAAGTAAGAGTACATTTTCACAGACAACAGAATTACAGAATGCATCTAGTATGGTATCTTATCCACTAAGATTCATTGCTGAATTGCTGCAGAGTAACCACCTTAGTAATGTATGCCTCACTGTACAGAAGTGCAATCACTAAAAACCATTCATCAACTTCACTTGGACGCATGCTCATACATATCAGTTATGCTCAGCAGCCACAGCATTGTCGTAAATGTTGGCATATTATCCGTTAGCATAGCAACCACAAGGACCTAATGAAATCCAAAAAATCTCAGCATAGCCTAAAGAGTTTTCAAATCCATGTTTATCTTTTCTATAAATTCCCAGAGGTTACATATATAAATGGTAAGTAAGTAACATCAAAAGTCTTAAACATTGCAACTAAGTTTTCCCCATAAACAGTGACATCAAGAAAAATATGACTTTCATATAACATTTGTCTCTGTTTCCACATATTCCCGACAGCACATTCCATATAAAACACAAAACAGAAACAATCTCCCACTCTTAAAGTTCCAGGACCTCATTTAGATGTCATCAGTTTGATTTCTTGTTAAGTGAATCTCTTTAATTTTCCTTTTTCTCAAACCTCCACGGTACTAGAAGCCTGGCAAGTTTCATTTGAACTGGGAATATTTTTTTTCCATAAGATTCCATGTAACAAATCATTGAGAGTAGCTAGGTAGCTCCTGCAAGGTCACCATTGATTCAGAACAAACAGGAAGCTAAGGATGATTTAAGCCTTTCCATACACAAGTTCAATTAATCACTTGAACTAAAGGCAAGAAGTTGTATGCTAAGAAGAGTTCATATAATCAGAAAAGCCTTTTTACAGTTAGTGGTCAATTGGGATGGTACAATTGGTATTAACAAATGATGCACAAAACAGAACTTTGTATTTATTCTTAGCAACATTCTTTATTTATTTAAATGTGCATGTGCAGCCTGGGGCAAATTTTAAGGGTCCAGCAAATGATTCTTAGACTATAATTTATTGACTTTTTTTTAATGCTGATGAGATTTTTCTGTAAATGAAAACTAAATGCTACATTTCAACGTTAAAATAAATGAATACAGACAAAATAATTATTTGTCTACAATTAGATCTTATTTGAGACCATTGTGCCCCAACTTTGTGACTGAGTTCTACACTTAATTTGCATGTCACACAACATGTTTTACCTCTGACTTTTTTTTTTTGCCAGGAGGGTGCTACTGATAGATATCACAGTTGTCAGGATGCAACGTTCCATCCTGATTTGGCTGATTCTTCTTGGAAGCCTGCTGGACCTGTTGCTTCCATGAACCGCATGCCAAGTTGCCAACTCTTGTTATTTTATCGCAAGTCTTGTAATAGTTGGTTTCTGCACAAAGCCCCAGCTCCTAGAGTCATGTGATTACATGAGAATCTTAGTTCCTAATTTGTTTTTAAAAGTATGTTTCTAGCTTTTCATACTTGTGAAGAAAAGCTTGAAAATGTGGCCCAAAACCTCAAACACCTGAAGGCAAGTAAAAAGACCCCAATAGTTATTCTTTTAATAACTAATGATTTTTAAATCAATCTCATAATTTTTGGGGGTGAGGTAAGGGGAAGGGGTGGGGCTGACTCAAGATGTTTGAATAGATGGGCTTGACAATACAAGAGCTATCCATATTACAAAACTCCAGACTTTAGCCTCACCAGCTGAGAAAAAGAATTATAAATCTTCTTTGGGAGCAAAGGGAGGTTAGGATATAATTGCACAGGAGGATGAAGAGAAACCACAATGCCTTCCTAGTCTTGTGCTCCCTGAATTAGAAATAACAGTATCTGTGTAGGACTTGGGCCTCCATCCTTTGGGTACTCTTCATTAATAATTATTTACTGGTTCTTCTTTCTTTATTAATTATCCAAATGTCTTTTCTGTTTTTCTTGTTGAAGGAATTCAAGTTTCTCAGCCATTTTTATGTCATTCATTCAATGTATTTTTGTTGTTCTGTAATAAGATTAAACATTGGCATGACCTAATTCAGAATTACCGAGCTACATATATAAAATGCATTCCCCCTTTTCTCTGTAGATGCTTTTTATTCTGGTGCTCTGTCTCTGTTAAACTGTACCACCGACAGAGTAACACTGACTGTGTTAAGGGAGGGTACTTCAAGAAGGAATGTGTATTGGAAGATTGTCAGCACTATCTCAGAACCAACTTCTTCCCTTGTTTGGATTCCATATGGAGTCCTGTCATTTCGGATTGTGTGCTGCTTTAAAGGGCAGATCAATTTTTATAAAGGCACTGGGGAATCTTCTGCCTGGTGACTGTGAAAAAGCATTTTGTTTATATATCTTGCCTATAAAGCAAATTTGCAGTGATACATTCCTCTTATCACTTTCAACACTCTTTGCAATTTGTCCAGTAAAGCCCTCTGATGGAGGAGAGATACATCACTGTGTCACTTCATGTACCTGCATCTGGACATGGTTGTTGTGCTAGGGAACAAGATTACTCGATGCATCACCTTCTTATCAACTGTAGTGAAGTGCCCCCTGCCCGACCTTGTGCTGTAGTGAAATCAGGACAGCCATGGCCAGGAAAGGCTCCTTATAAATGTTTGATTTTCAGTGCTTTCGGAGGGACTCTTTCTTGAGTGAAGGGCTCTGAGGGTTAAATTTCTAAATGCAGGTGAGCAGAGTTGGGGGCTTGCCCTGCTCCTGCACTCCAGCCAGGGAGTGGGGTTGGGGGCTTGCACGCTCCGTACGGCTCCCAGAAGCAGCAGCATGTCCTCCCTCTGGCTCCTACGTGTAGGGGCAGCCAGGGGGCTCTGCATGCTGCCCCCACTCCAAGCACCATCCCCACAGCTCCCATTGGCTGGGAACCATGGCAAATCGGAGCTGCAGGGGTGGCACTTGTGGATGGGCTAGCGTGCAGAGCTGCCTGGCTGCGCTTCTGCATAGGAGCTAGAGGGCGGATATGGCGCTGCTTCCAGGAGCTGCTTGAGGTAAACGCTTCTTGGAGCCTACACCCCGACCCCTTTCCATGCCCCAATCCCCTGCCCCAGCACTGATCCCCCTCCCGCCCTTCTAATCCCTTGGTCCCAGCCCAAAGCGCACTCCTGCACCCGCAACCCCTCATCCCCAGCCCCACCACAGAGCCTGCTCCCCCAGCTGGAGCCCTCACCCCCCCACACACACACCCAACCCCCGTCCAAGCCCAGAGCCCCCCACACACCCTGAACTCCTAATTTCTGGTCCCACCACAGAGCCATCACCCCCAGCCCGAGTTCTCACCTCCTCCCATACCCCAACCCCCAATTCTGTGAGCATTCATGGCCTCCATACAATTTCCATACCTAGATGTGGCCCTTGGGCCAAAAAGTTTTCCCACCCCTCTGCTATAGTGTCACCTCTCCCTTCAGCTGTACACATGATGACTGGACATCAGCCCAGAAAGTTCCCTGAGATCAAGAACAAATAACTATTTATGACATTCCTTTTGGGTGAACTTAGTAGCTCTTTGTTGCTTCTGAATTTCTCCATTGGGTACAAAAGTGGCCAGCCATCTATATTCTCCTGATTTAATCCAATTGCCCCAATCTATATCTAAATCTGTCATTTTCATGCAGACATCTACATTATGAGATTAAAGAGAGAATGATAATGCTTGTGATTATGATGATTCATATTACATTGGACTCCCCCACAATGCCCTTTTAGTGTATTAACTTTTTTTTGTAAGTTTCAGAAGACCAGACAGTGTATCATGATGGCTTCTTTCCTAGCCTGCCATCTCCTCCAGTGGCCTGTACTGATTCCTCCACCTCCCTTTGCGTAGACCCAGACAGTGGAAGGCAGCATGGTCTAGTCCAGGGATGGTGAGGGGCTGAAACAACTGAGCCTCCCTTCCCCATGGAGGAAGGAATATGTGCAGAGAGGACCCCTCTGCAAACAGATCTCAGGGGCATTGCATGGCTTTTGGGTTAGCTGGGCTCAAGTATGGCAGGTTGGGGGCTTCAAGATCCTGTCCAAGCCATTCATTCCATGGTAAAGTATTAAATGGAAAAGGCCCAATACCAGGCTATTAAAGTAGCATCTTTATTTTGAAAGAAATGGAAAGGGGCATTTTGATAAACTTGTGAGTATCAGCCAATAACAGAGAATTTACAATAGCTTCCAGAGGCTTAATTTTTATCCAGACAAATGTTGATTCAATCTTCAAGGTCAGCTTTTCAAGAGTGCTTATTATTGTGTACAGAAGGGTCACAAAGAGCACACTTGCAATTTCTTAACAAATATGTTTAACTTTTAATAGAAAAAGTTTCCAAAGGATGTCAGATCAAAACAGCCATTTTTGCTATTTCCAGAAGCTGCTTTCCTATTCTTAAATACCCACAGCTACTGACTTTAAGTAGAAAATTGTTTAAAATGGAATACTACTTGCAACAATGTATTATCTTTCAGGATTCCCAGGCAGGCTCACATGAATTCCAGGTTAGCGACATACATACCCTTTTATGTAAAAAATATTTTATTATTAAATTATTACACTGCACAAAGCATACATCTAATCCCTAATTATAGTGCACACATTCCATTCTAAATGTATAGCTGGTTCCCAAAATCTGAAGGTATGACTGTGTATGTAACGTGAATCTGTTACTGGAAACATGTTCTGGTGCAGATGGGAAACTATCACCACAGGAAAATGGATGTCAATGTTGTATTACTCTTACATTTAAAATATATTCATTTTTTAGTAATTTAATGAGCCTCAAATATCAAGTGCTAAAGGACAATATTTTTAAAAAGTGAAAGTTCATTTCTTCCCTGCTTTGTAATTTTTCTAATAACCTAATCCATCAAATTCCTTGCAGAGTAAATTAAGATTCAGAATTTAAATCTGATTAACAAATACCAATTTTAATAATAAAATCCTTATTTGTAATTGTTAAATAGCAAACAATTAAAATTAAAACATGCAGAAGAAAAAGACAATGTTTTAATTTTCTGTCTCAATCATTTATTGTATTAATTTGAGAGCAATGGTACTTGAGTGATGGATCCCTCACAATGTAAAGCAACAAAGAGTATATTTATTCTGGTAGAATGCAGCATGTTTTTATATCTAACCCTACAAGTCATTTGCTACTGGCTTTAGCTTTTTATTACCTCACGCTCAATTGCTGATATGTCTTCCATGGATGAAATTCATCCCTTTGTAGCAAACCAGAGCAAGCCCTATGCACTGCTTAAGTGCTCAAAATAGGCTTAAGTGGAACTTCAGTGATGCATAAACTTTGTGCTGAGCCATCAGTAAATTTCATCTTATATGCATAACTGAAGAGGGTTGCTTATTACTAAACTAGTCCTTACTAGTGTATTAACGTGAATCCCCACCCCACAGCTTCCTTCATCTTTGGAGGGCTAAATGCACAAGGATCTCTAATCAATGCTAATGTACGACTTTTATTAGTGCTAATGAGAGCTATCCTCACATGTTTGTCCCAAATAGGGAACCCTATCCTACTGCTGTTTGGGTGCATTAAGACCACAGGAAGTAGCTGCACCTCTACAGTTCTCTCTTAGGGTATGTCTACACTATGAAATTAGGTCAAATTTATAGAAATCAGTTTTGTAGAAAGCATTTTTATACAGTCGATTGTGTGTGTCCCCACACAAATGCTCTAAGTGCATGTAGTTGGCGGAGTGTGTCCACAGTACCGAGGCAACCGTCGACTTCCAGAGTGTTCCACTGTGGGTAGCTATGCCACAGTTCCCGTAGTCTCCGCCGCCCATTTGAATTCTGGGTAGAAATCCCAGTCCCTGAGGGGGCTGAAACATTGTCGCAGGTGGTTCTGGGTACATATCGTCAGGCCCCCCTTCCCTCCCTTCTTCTGTGAAAGCAAGGGCAGACAATTGTTTTGCGACTTTTTTCTTGAGTTACCTGTGAAGACGCCATACCGCGGCAAGCATGGAGGCCGCTCAGCTAACCATCACCGTATGTCTCCTGGGTGCTGGCAGACGCGGTACTGCATTGCTACACAGCAGCAGTTTATTGTCTTTTGGCAGCAGACAGTGCAGTATGACTGGTAGCCGTCGTCGACGTAGTCCTGGGTGCTCTTTTAACCGACCTCAATGAGGTCAGGGGCGCCTGGGCAAACATGGGAGTGACTCAGCCAGGTCATTTCCCTTTTAAGTTTTCTCTCATGGCGATTGAGTGCTACTGACAGTGCACTGTCTTTTAATCAGCAGCCAGCAGAAGATGATGGCCAGCAGTCATACTGCACCGTCTTCTGCCGATGACGATGGCTAGTGGTCGTACTGCACAGTCTGCTGCCAGCAAGATGTATAAAGATAGATGAAGTGGCTCAAAACAAGAAATAGACCATTTCTGTTTTGAATTCATTTTCTCCTCCCTCCCTCTGTGAAATCAACCAGTTTTGAGTTCTATCCCTGAGGTTTTGATTTCTACACTTGAGGGGGCCATTCTGTTTCTCGCAAAGCCACTCCCTTTGTTGATTTTAATTCCCTGTAAGCCAACCCTGTAAGCCATGATGTCAGTCGCCCCTCCCTCCGTCAGGGCAACGGCAGACAATCGTTCCGCGCCTTTTTTCTGTGCAGACGCCATACCACAGCAAGCATGGAGCCCGCTCAGATCACTTAGGCAATCAGGAGCACATTAAACACCACACGCATTATCCAGCAGTATATGCAGCACCAGAACCTGGCAAAGCGAAACCGGGCGAGTAGGCGACGTCAGTGCAGTGACGAGTGATGAGGACATGGACACAGACTTCTCTCAAAGCACGGGCCCTGGCAATGTGGGCATCATGGTGCTAATGGGGCAAGTTCATGCAGTGGAACGCCGATTCTGGGCTCGGGAAACAAGCACAGACTGGTGGGACCGCATAGTGTTGCGTGTCTGGGATGATTCCCAGTGGCTGCGAAACTTTTGCATGCATAAGGGCACTTCCATGGAACTTTGTGACTTGCTTTCCCCTGCCCTGAGGTGCAAGAATACCAAGATAAGAGCAGCCCTCACAGTTGAGAAGCGAGTGGCAATAGCCCTGTGGAAGCTTGAAATGCCAGACAGCTACCGGTCAGTCGGAAATCAATTTGGAGTGGGCAAATCTACTGTGGGGGCTGCTGTGATGCAAGTAGCCAATGCAATCAAAGATCTGCTGATATCAAGGGTAGTGACCCTGGGAAATGTGCAGGTCATAGTGGATGGCTTTACTGCAATGGGATTCCCTAACTGTGGTGGGGCCATAGATGGAACCCATATCCCTATCTTGGCACCGGAGCACCAAGCTGGCGAGTACATAAACTGCAAGGGGTACTTTTCAATGGTGCTGCAAGCACCGGTGGATCACAAGGGACATTTCACCAACATCAACATGGGATGGCCGGGAAAGGTACATGATGCTTGCATCTTCAGAAACTCTGGTCTGTTTCAAAAGCTGCAGGAAGGGACTTTATTCCCAGACCAGAAAATAACTGTTGGGGATGTTGAAATGCCTATAGTTATCCTTGGGGACCCAGCCTACCCCTTAATGCCATGGCTCATGAAGCTGTACACAGGCAGCCTGGACAGTAGTCAGGAGCTGTTCAACTACAGGCTGAGCAAGTGCAGAATGGTGGTAGAATGTGCATTTGGTCATTTAAAAGCGCGCTGGCGCAGTTAACTGACTCGGTTAGACCTCAGCGAAACCAATATTCCCACTGTTATTACTACTTGCTGTGCGCTCCACAATATCTGTGAGAGTAAGGGGAAGATGTTTATGGTGGGGTGGGAGGTTGAGGCAAATCGCCTCGCTGCTGGTTACACACAGCCAGACACCAGGGCGGTTAGAAGAGCACAAAGGGGTGTGGTGCGCATCAGAGTAGCTTTGAAAACCAGTTTCATGACTGGCCAGGCTACAGTGTGAAAGTTCTGTTTGTTGCTCCTTGATGAAACCCCCCGCCCCTTGGTTCACTCTACTTCTCTGTAAGCTAACCACCCTCCCCTCCTCCCTTCGATCACCGCGTGCAGAGGCAATAAAGTCATTGTTGCTTGACATTCATGCATTCTTTATTAATTCATCACACAAATAGAGGGATAACTACCAAGGTAGCCCAGGAGGGGTGGTGGAGGAGAGAAACACCAGGAGGGGTGGTGGAGGAGGGAAGGAGAAGGCCGCACAGCACTTTAAAAGTTTAAAACTTTAAAACATATTGAATGTCAGCTTTCTGTTGCTTGGGCAATCCTCTGGGGTGGAGTGGCTGGGTGGCGGAGGCCCCCCCCACCGTGTTCTTGGGCGTCTGGGTGAGGAGGCTATGGAACTTGGGGAGGAGGGTGGTTGGTTACACGGGGGCTGTAGCGGCGGTCTGTGCTCCTGCTGCCTTTCCTGCAGCTCAACCATACGCTGGAGCATATTAGTTTGATCCTCCAGCAGTCTCAGCATTGAATCCTGCCTCCTCTCACCACGCTGCCACCACCTTTCAACTTCAGCCCTCTCTTCAGCCCACCACCTCTCCTCCCGGTCATTTTGTGCTTTCCTGCATTCAGACATTGTCTGCCTCCACGCATTCATCTGTGCTCTGTCAGTGTGGAGGACAGCATGAGCTCAGAGAACATTTCATCGCGAGTGTGTTTTTTTCGCCTTCTGATCTTCGCTAGCCTCTGGAAAGGAGAAGATCCTGTGATCCTTGAAACATATGCAGCCGGTGGAGAGAAAAAAAGGGACAGTGGTGTTTAAAAAGACACATTTTATAGAACAATGGGTATACTCTTTCACGGTAAACCTTGCTGTTAACATTACATACATAGCACATGTGCTTTCGTTCCAAGGTCACATTTTGCCTCCCCCCAGCACGAGGTTAGCCCCTCTCCCCTCACTGTGGCTATCAGCGGGGAACATTTCTGTTCAGCCACAGGCAAACAGCCCAGCAGGAACGGGCACCTCCGAATGTCCCCTTAAGAAAAGCACCCTATTTCAACCAGGTGACCATGAATGATATCACTCTCCTGAGGATAACATAGAGAGATAAAGAATGGATGTTGTTTGAACACCAGCAAACATACACTGCAATGCTTTGTTCTACAATGATTCCTGAGTACATGCTACTGGCCTGGAGTGGTAAAGTGTCCTACCATGGTGGATGGAATAAGGCTGCCCTCCCCAGAAACCTTTTGCAAAGGCTTTGGGAGTACATCCAGGAGAGCCACGAATGCCAGGGCAAATCAACCATTAAACATGCTTGCTTTTAAACCATGTATAGTATTTTAAAAGGTACACTCACCAGAAGTCCCTTCTCTGCCTGGCAGGTCCGGGAGGCAGACTTGGTTGGGCTCGGAGGGTACTGGCTCCAGGTCCAGGGTGAGAAACAGTTCCTGGCTGTCAGGAAAAATGGTTTCTCCACTTGATTGCTGTGAGCTATCTACAATCTCATCATCATCATCATCCTCGTCCCCAAAACCTGCTTTCGTGTTGCTTCCATCTCCATTGAAGGAGTCAAACAACCCATCTGGGGTAGTGGTGGCTGAATCCCCTAAAATGGCATGCAGCTCATCATAGAAGCGGCATGTTTGGGGCTCTGACCCGGAGCAGCCGTTTGCCTCTCTGGTTTTCTGGTAGGCTTGCCTCAGCTCTTTAAGTTTCACGCGGCACTGCTTCGGGTTTTTGACAAATGTTTTGGCATTTCAAAAACTGGAACATAGTTCTGATAGCACGGATTCCTCTCCCCATACATCAATCAGATCCCATACCTCCCGTTCGGTCCATGCTGGAGCTCTTTTGCGATTTTGGGACTCCATCATGGTCACCTCTGCTGATGAGCTCTGCATGGTCACCTGCAGCTTGCCATGCTGGCCAAACAGGAAATTGAAATTCAAAAGTTTGCAGGCCTTTTCCTGTCTACCTGGCCAGTGCATCTGAGTTGAGAGCACTGTCCAGAGCAGTCACAATGGAGCAGTCTGGGATAGCTCACGGAGGCCAATACCATCTAATTGTGTCCACAGCACCTCAAATTCGACCCAGCAAGGCCGATTTCAGAGCTAATCCCCTTGTCGGGGGTGGAGTGAGGAAATCGATTTTAAGAGCCCTTTAAGTCAAAAAAAGGGCTTTGTCATGTGGACGGGTGCAAGGTTAAATCGATTTAATACTGCTAAATTCGACCTCAACTCCTAGTGTAGACCAGGGCCTACTAACCTTTTGAGCACTAGAGTCTGGGCTAGTGAATTATGTGGTTCTCCACAGACTCAAGTGGGTTTTACTTTTTAGCTTGCAGTCATGGTGATTCAGGCCATCCTGCATGCATACTTTAGTCCATAATACTACAGGGGAACTTCATTCCCTGAGCCATCCTACCTTGCAGCAGCAGTATGGTTCCATCATCCCTGATGAGATAAGATCTACACCACTGCCCTTTCCAGTGTGCCCACCTGTAGCAAGGCAGTGATTTTGTCCATTGACTGTAAAAATGCACAAAAAATAGGACTTGCTCAGTAAAATCTAACCATCAGGGCACAGAAATTTCATGGGAGATTCTTTGAAGGAAAAACAAAAAGGGGAGAGAGATGACTTTACAATTTGCTGCTGTTTTAATTTTGGATAAGGTGTTCTGAGTTCCTCCCATTCTCCCCCAGCTCCTCTAAGGTCACAGCAAACCAACCTGCATTTGTTGAAGACAGGAGTTTTCTTCTGAAGAGTCATTAATTCTCTATCCTGACTCAGTTAAAAATGGATGCTCACAGCATCTTCCCACTTTGTTTATTTTAAACAAGCAAATGATTTTTTTTTTGGTATTTATCTTATCTTGAACTTCAGCCAACATGTTCTAGTTTTTATTACCAAATATCTTATATAGTGGTTGCCATTAAAAGTCACCATTTACTAATATAGTGTTATCTGAGATGTCATAATTATTTACTAATATTAGCACAAGGAAATACTGCAATATTTCTGGTATAACTCTGTTCAATGTTGGTAAATGTTGGCTTTTTACTGGAGATGACTACAAATCATTTATATATATAGGCAAGCAGCATGTATTATGTGGACATAAAATATTATCAGCCACGTTATCAGTTTAATGTCCAATACAACCTTAATTTGGGCTATAGCCAACACTTATAGGAGACACAATCAAACTCTAAATGTTATGATTCAATATTATTGAAGGGCAATTTTTTTTTATAAATACAAAATCTAGAGCTAATCTGTATGTTTTAAAAATAGATAAGGAAGCATCAGAGTACCTCTCCTTGGTACCATGGTATCCATTTCAGAATACGGGCTTCCATCCTTCTGCTCAATAGCAATCCAAAGCAGTGCGGATTGACACACATTCATTTTTATCATCAAGAGTCAGATGCCACCAACAAAAAGTTGATTTTCTTTTTTGGTGGTTCGGGTTCTGTAGTTTCTGCATCTGAGTGTTGCTCTTTTAAGACTTCTGAAAGCATGCTCCACACCTCATCCCTCTCAGATTTTGGAAGGCACTTCAGATTCTTAAATCTTGGGTCAAGTGCTGTAGCTATCTTTAGAAATCTCACATTGGTACGTTCTTTGCGCTTTGTCAGATCTGCAGTGAAAGTGTTCTTAAATCGAACAACATATGCTGGGTCGTCATCAGAGACTGCCATAACAAGAAATCTATGGCAGAATGCAGGTAAAGCAAAGCAGGAGACATACAATTCTCCCCCAAGGAGTTCAGTCACAAATTTAATTTATGCATTATTTTTTTAACGAGCGTCATTGGCATGGACTCATGTCCTCTGGAATGATGGCTGAAGCATGAAGGCACATATGAATGTTTAGCATATCTGGCACATAAATACCTAGCAATGCCGGCTGGCTACAACAGTGTCATGCGAACACCTGTTCTCACTTTCAGGTGACAGTGTAAATAAGAAGCAGGCAGCATTATCTCCCGCAAATGTAAACAAACTTGTCTGTCTTAGCAACTGGCTGAACAAGAAGTAGGATTGAGTGGATTTGTAGGCTGTAAAGTTTTACATTGTTTTGTTTTTGAGTGCAGATATGCAACAAAAAAAAATCTACATTTCGTAAATTTCAATTTCACAATAGAGACTGTACTACAGTACTTGTCTGAGGTGAATTGAAAAATACTATTTCTTTTAACCAATTTATTTGAGCATGAGCTTTCGTGAGCTACAGCTCACTTCATCGGATGCATCCGATGAAGTGAGCTGTAGCTCACGAAAGCTGATGCTCAAATAAATTGGTTAGTCTCTAAGGTGCCACAAGTACTCCTTTTCTTTTTGCGAATACAGACTAACACGGCTGTTACTCTGAAAACTATTTCTTTTATCATTTTTACTGTGCAAATATTTGTAATAAAAATAATGATATAAAGTGAGCACCATACACTTTATATTCTGTGTTGTAAATTGAGATAAAATATTTGAAAATGTAGAAAAATATCCAAATATTTAATAAATTTCAATTGGTATTCTATTGTTTAACAGTGCAATTAATTATGATTAATTTTTTAATCGTGATTCATTTTTTGAGTTAATCACAAGAGTTAACTGCGATTAATCAACAGCCCTAATATTAATGTTTATAGCCAGTGCAATTTTATAGCAGCCAAGGATATTGTTCTGTGGACTGAGTTATCCAAGATATTTTACAATTAATCTACATTCACAGTCCTACCTTCGGAACCTAACTAGATCCCTGCCACATCCATGCTGAGCCTCTGCTGATTTTAGCCTCTTAAAATCTTGTTCCAGGAAATTAATTGCATAATGACCTGCTGCCAGTTGTCAAACCTTTACAAACTACCAATCTATCTAGTTATCTGTCTGCCTAGCTAGGTATTTCTAATGTGTCGTTTATCATTGTGGTACTAAATCTAAAAGATTAGACTTCCCCAAATGTTTTCATTCGGGTGTTGGTGATTTTATTGATGAATACTGATAAATTAGTGTAAAAAACTGTATCACCACCTACCAGCTGATCACTTGTTGCTGAATATATATGTATATACTTGACAATGTCATTTTCAGAGACTGCTTGAAAGAAGCTTGTGATGTTTCATTCAGCCGACAGTGCGCTTCCTCATAGGAGTGAATGCAGAAATGTATTATTCTGCCAGCAGGCAGCAAATAAACTGACGAGTCCTCTGTTGTCATGGCAACATAACACTATCAAACTAATTCGGTCTTGGTAATGACAACAAAACATTCCCTCCCAAAAATGTACCAGCACCACATCACCTCAGAATTCATTCCACAATTTCTTCGTACTTTTTGACAATTTATCTCATTAAATGGTTTCCTCTCCAGGTCCACAAATGCAATGCAGATAGAACCTTATTTCACCCTCTCTTTTTACTGACTCTGTCTCATCATTAATACTTAAATCTATGAATTTGGGGGTTTTGTCACACATTGTGTTCCATGTTTTGAGATTTAAGCATTGGCAGATTTGCATTAGTAGAATACACAGACCTGTATTCTCCAATCCGGTATCAGTGTGTGGATCAGCTATTTCAGAAGGAGCTCCTGCAGTGAATGATCACTCTCTCTCTCGGGAAACCCAAAGCGCCCATTTTGTGGTCTTCCCTTAGTTACACTTACAGTGAGATTGTTTTTGCTAAAGCTTTGACTAATATCACTTTTATATCACATAACTAACATATTGAAGAAGAGACTTTTAATAATTTACAGTACTGAGGGTTGAACAGGACAGGATCTACAAAATATAATAATTTGGTTGGAACAGTATGGGCCAGATTATCTAATCTATCTGCACAGATGTGTACCCAAAATTCACACTTAATTTGCATACTCAGTTACTATGACTGCATATGCAAATCATGAATGTATGCTCATGCAAGTGTCCAGTTATCCATTTAAGTGGTAATTTGCACATGCCAATATCCTGTTTACACAGATCATTTTTAATAACTTCACATGCAAATGCCTGAGTGATCATTTTGTGTTCCTCAAACTTTTGTCAAGCATTACATATGGGTATGTGTGTTGTTTGAAATTGTTTTGGGTGAGATGATAATGAATCAGACAGCACTGAGATCAGTGTTTCACTGGGATACCTTATCCAATTAGGAAAATTCACTTTATTGTATTACGGAGGACAAAAGGCTACACGTCTTACTCATTCCTAACACAAATCCTGAGGGTTAATCTCGAACCTGTGTCTCTTCACAAACGTCATTGCTGACAGTCTCTACAATAAGACAGTTAGCTGCAAAGCACTGTCACTGTGATTGTCTAATGATTATGATTCCTGCTTGGTGAATGATTATGATTCCTGCTTCCTGCTTATTCTTTTAAGCTTTTGCAATTGAAATAAATAGCAAATCAATCAGATGACACAAGACACTGAACAAAATTAATTGTGTAATGCAACCTTCACCTGACAAATGACTTTTCTCATGGATTGTGATTTTGAATGCACATCTCTGTTGTCATTGGAAAAGACGTGTCCTAGTGGGGAATTCCAGTGCCTCTTGTCCAGCACTAATCTGCCATTTCCCACTTTTTGTAAAAATCATTTTATAATAATGCAAATTTTAAGGATAAGCTATTTATACAAACACACACACACACACACACCTCCTGGGGTATGATCCTCATCCTACTGAAGTCAGTTGCTCTACTCCTGCTACTAGGGAAGCGTAACTTGGCATCCCTAAAGCAAGCACTCAATACTGAAGGTATGCTTCCACTCTGTTTCCTATTCTCCTCAGCATGTTGTACCTTGCACTTAACACTCCACACCTGAGCTGTGCAGCCCCAAGCTCTGATTATGTGGAAATACACAAAATGTGGAAAACTAGAGGGAAATAGTCACAAAGCCTGGGAATTTTGACAGACACTTTATTTTTATTTCATTTAAATTGGAGGGCTTTCAGGGGATTTTTCTTTAGGGCTGAAATGTAAATGAGATCTACAAAGAGGAGAAACTGTGAAATAGTACCCAATTGCCTCTGCCTTACATCAGACCAATGTTAACCAGCCATCAGAGCTAGTCTGGAAAAGAATGACTTGATGCAGCACACAGATCAAGGGTGTCCACACTCCACATTCCTCTTGAGCTCCTGGAAACATTGGACCAGACTCTCTCTTGGAGCAAGAGGCCAGAGGGATGGGACAGGCTTATGGGTCCCTGATCCTGAGGGCTAGGGTGCCCTGACTGCCACAATTACAGTGCATAGATTGGTTGCTGGGATGCTCTAAGACATGTTACTCCTACAGGAGACAATGAACCCAAAACACACCCTCAACATGCAAGACCCTGTGCCAGTCACTCCCCTGCATCTGGCATAGTTATGTCAGCAGGGAGTTCCCCAAAGCCAGGGGAACGCTATGCTAGTCATTTGCTGCCATTTCCTGTCCCCTTTCTGCTGCACAAAGGGGTTGCATCTTGGTAGAGAATCCAGCCCATAATGTTTACTTGAAACACAATTGCCTCCAAAATCTCAATGGGACTTTGACTCTGCCTCACTCTAACACAAGACATATAACTCTGTGTCTTTGTCCCTCTTTATTTCATAGTGTGAGAAATAGTGACATGACTTTTTGTTCTCTAATGCAAAAAAAAAGAGTTCTATCTTTCATAGGAATATTTTTCAGCTGCTCTGTTGCATAGCACTACAGTTGTAAGTCAGCTTGATAATTATTCAGGAATACATTGGTACCAGGGGTGTGAAGGAAGTGTGCTGTGGGAGCCCTACCTCAGAATTTGCTTTCTTTTGGGGGTTTAAATCTGAGTATCAGTTATTCTGATGAAGGTTCTAAGTGTTTATGGTAGAAATACTGAGCACTACAACTAGTTAGATCAGCTGGCATCAATAAGAACCTCCCCATATTGGGATCAGAGTGACAGCTAGTTGAAAAAATCCAAAAAGGAGTTTTGCAAAGTATTTTGAAGTGTTGATCTGGTTTTGGTTCCAAGTATTCAAATTGGAGCCCTTTTTTCAAAACTGTTCATGTTTAAAAAACTAATTATTGAATATAGTATAGAAAATCCGGTCTTTTCATTAGACAAAAACATTCCATTCAGCCAAAAGCCTGGATTTTGGTAAATGTCAATTGATAACTATTTAGATAATGTTTTCGATAACTAATTAGGGGTAAAAACTGAAAAAAAATGGCCCACAGTTTTGCAAAAAAATGAAAAATCACTAAATGGAAATAATTTTTCACAAAAAAGTTGTTTTTAAAAACCCATATTTCAACAAAGATTCTGTTCAAAAAATATTGCTCAGTTCCAATCATAGCTCAGGTAACTGTTTTGCCAGCAGAATTTAAGCACTGTTTTCTTGATCATGTAGACAGGATAATTCCCCCCCCCCCCCCCCCATCAGATCTATGCTGGCCAAATAGTGTCATATCCCCCCTGTGGACCACAAGAAAAAATTTTACTTGATAGATATCATGGGTCCTTCCCTATATCTGTATATTACCACCCTGCCTGAATGCATAAAGTTAAATCAAAAGGGATGGTTAAAGACTCAGATTCATAGATTCCAAGTCTAGAAAGGACCATTGTGATTCTCTAGACTGACCTCATGCATAATGCAGACCACAGAACTTTGCCAAAATAATTCCTAGAAGCTCTGTCTTAGAAAAACATCCCATCTTGATTTAAAAATTGTCAGTGATGGAGAATCCATCAAGACCCTTGGTAAATTGTTCCAAAGGTTAATTATGTTCACTGTTAAGAATATATGCCCTATTTCCAGTCCTAATTTGTCTAGCTTCAACATGCAGACATTGCATTGTGTACTACCTTTCTCTGCTAGACTGAAGAGCCCACTATTAAATATTTGTTCCCCATATAATTCTACGCTGTAATCAAGTCACCCCTTAACTGTCTCTGTTAAGCTAAATAGACTCAAAGAGCTCAATCCCTATAAGTGTTTTCTAATCCTTTAATCATTCTCATGACTCTTCTCTGAACCTGCTCCAATGTATCAGCATCCTCCTTGAATTGTGGGCACTAGAACTGGACACAGTGTTCTGTCAGTGCCAAATAGAGAGGTAGAAATGACCTCTCTATTCCTACTCAAGGTTCCCCTGTTTATGCATTCCAGAATTGCATTAGCCCTTTTTGCCAGAGCAAAAAAGCTCACTGGGAGCTCATGTTCAATTGGTTATCCCCCATAACTTCAAAACCTTTTTCAGAGTCACTGCTTTGCAGGATAGAGCTCCCCACCCCCCCATCCTGTGAAGGATACAAAGAAGCCAGTCAGGAAAGGTAAAACAATAGCCAGGGTAATGTCCACAAGGAGGGACTCCTCATCCCTGACCCTGATGGCAGAGCCGTGAGCCAAAGCTGCAAATCTGAAGATCAAAAGACTCTAGTCTGTAAAATAGGATCTGCCTGACAGAGATGGAGGGGGGAAGCCTCAGCCACACACACCAGGCTGACAGAGAGACTGACTGAGAGTCAGGGTCTGCAGCAAGCAGGCTACAACTTGATCCCCAAGAGACCAGGGGGCACCAAGGCTAAATCATGCCTACCTAGAGGCTTGAGGGAAAAGCCAATCCATTATGTGTGCAGGATTCTTGTTTTAAATCCACTTGGTTACCAGGGAGTTGCAATCTGGAGTCCCAGACAGGAAGTGGTACGACTATGGGGCTCAAGCACAAAGGGGTAGAAGCACAGGCCTGCCACTTGAACAGTTGAACTTGGGCGGCTGAATTTTGGTGTCAGATGGGACAGTCTACCCAAGGACCATAACCCCCCTTGCTAGTCTACAGCAGTTTTCCTTGGGTCTCAAGACAAAAATCCCTGTTTATGTTGTTCAGGAAAAACCCACTGTTAGTAAAAGAGTTTAAATATGCCTGCAGCAACTGGGCACAATTCTAAATCCAGTGTAGAGATGGCCTTACAGAGTTTAGACAAAACTTCCATATACTAGTTACTCTGCATAGACAAGACAGAAAGGAAAATGAAGACTTCTCTGAAGTACTTGGTACTAGTCACTGTTGGAGACAGAATAGGACTAGATAGGCCAGAGGTCTGAAGCCTTTTTTCTTATTTTTTTAAATGGCTTGACTCATGACTTTTGAATGCTTGGGATAGATGCTACTGGAAGAATAGGGCTGGCAATACTGGAAGAATTTAGACTGTGAATTTTAGTCCAACTTCACTTAATATTTCTTCATAGTTATACATTCTTAAAACAGCTGAAGGGAAAGTACATTAATTGAGGGTTCAAAGTCTCCTGATGATATACCGTTAGCTCTCAATTTATTGCTACCTTTCAGGGAATAAAATCTTCAATTACTAACAATTTGCCTCTACTCCATTTTTTTTTCTTTAAATAATCTTAGAACCTGTGCTCAAATTCCTGCTGGGTGTTAGTTCTCGGTTTCCCACAATTAATTATAAAATAAGTAAACCTTGGGATAAGATCTTAATTTTTTTTATTCACATTATCCAACTCTACTTGGTCCTGTAGGGATTCTTCTAGGGCAGTTCTCTATCATTGTCTTTGTTTGGTGCCAAAAATATTAAAATTGTAATTATTGCACCTCTGAGAACCCTGGTTAAGTTAATATCCTCAGGTCATGAAGTAATTTTAGTTAGCAGAATTAAGATGCAGTGCTGACTTTGCGTAGTGGCTTCTCCAATCTGTTATATTTAATTAAGGAGTGTATACTCCCCAGTGATCCCCCTCTGCTGATGTTTTTTTCCTTTCCATAAAGAAGTTATTCTTTTCATTTTCATTAAGATTTTAGAATATTAGTGTAAGATAACTAGAAACACTATTGTTGCCCTTAAGGATGGTCTTTATGTAACAGTTCTCGTCAGCATACTAAAACTATCCCATTACCAGATCCGCTCTCTAGTGAAGCCTTGTCTACATTAGGGAAATTTCAGATTCGTTGCTAACAGTGATGGGTTAGGAGCCTTAGTGTAGAAATGCCACCAGTGTTTTAAACAGTGTATCCAGTTAGATGGAAGGGAAAACACCGTCCAAAGCTGGTCCCTCTCCACTAGGAATCCCAACATTCCTACCACCAGTGGTGCTGAATTTTGTTAACAGTAGGAAACTTTGGCATATATATTACCATGACAGGTTTTGGATGCCAGTTTCATGCATGTATTGAAATGGAAAAGGGAAATGAAGTTTTACACCAGTTTACATTATTACAACACTTGTTCTTCTAATACTAGATTTCTCATGGAAAGGCTTGAATGAGGGTTCTAAGTTTTACATATGTCACAGACAAAATATGGGGGGAAAATGCTTTCCACTAGCCCATAATTCACTCTGCATCGATGTCAGCCTGAGCCAGTAGCTAAGTGGTGTTTCTATTAAAAACAAACCTACAAGGTGAAAGAAACATGCACTAGGAAAGTTTGCTACAGAATTTGTTAACCACTCAATTTCGTACTCTCTCTTCTGATTAACCTTCCCCTCCATCTTTTCTTTATTCTTTCAGCCTCCTCATTATGCCTTTTGCTCCTCCCCCAGGAAAGTTGCCTTTCAACCTCTAATAGTTAAAGACTGACTGATACCCTGAAGCTTGAGAATCTATAGCCCTTCCTAAGCTATTTTTTAGTGTTGATAAGTGTGGATAGTCACATTCTCCATATAAATATTGACTCCTTTTATGATGAGAATAGACTCTCTCATTGCATTTTTTCACTTCAAATGCAGGCCAGGATTTTAGAGTTGCACAAAAATTAAAACAGATGGAAAACAAAAAGTGAATAGAACCTTTTGTGCCTCAAGACAATTGTATTCAAGTTGGAGATGGGATGTTTCTTTTATTCAACCAGTTTGTCCAACACTATTATTAAGTCCTGATTTTGAAAGTACTCTGTGCATGGCCTTTCTTTTTGTGCCCACAAAATTGTGGGTACAAATAATCACAAATCACAAACTGATATATCCAAGGTACAATAATTGTTCCTGTGAAAAATTGCAAAAATTGCAGGTGCAAAAAGGGAAGGCATTTTAAGAATAGAGCCTAAAATCAGTGCCTCTTGGGTGGAAAAGCCAGATCTTCGGGTGATAACATCAATGGAGCTTTGCTGAGTTACACCAGCTGAGGATCTTGCTCATTAAATTAACAGTAAATTTAAATTCTGCACTCGTACTTTTTTGTGGGAGCTTCTTTTTTTCCCCCCATTTTTCCCCATGAAAATTAAGATTTGTGGGGCGGTACGAGTGGGACTAGGTTCTCACAATTTTAATGCCTAAAATATATGTTTAGAACTTAGTTAATCCTTACACAAAAATAGCAGTGTGACTTGGAACAAGCAAAACTGCATTCATAAGCAGACAGATAGGGGGAAATAAAACATCTGTTTTAAAAAAGGGAAACAGATCAAACACAGAGATAGCTAAATCTAAATATCACATTACACCTAGTTTTGAGAACTGTCATAATTCCCCAAGTAAAATAGTATGGTAGAGGCAGAGGTGAAAGTAAGCCGGTACTCCCCGGTACGGCGTACTGGCAAGAGCCTGTGAGTTGTACAGGGGCGGATCGGCTTTCCCAGGCAGCAATTTAAAGGGCCTGGGGCTCCCAGCAGCAGCTGGAGCCCCAAGTCCTTTAAATTGCTGCCAGAGCCCTGCTGCCAGAGCCCTGTGGAAGCGGTGGTGGGGCTCAGGCGGCGATTTAAAGGGCCCAGGGTTCCTGCCGCAGCTACTGACCCGGGCCCTTTAAATAGCCGCCAGAGCGGCAGCAGGGCTCCGGGGACGATTTAAAGAGTCTGGGGCTCCGGTAGCCGCTCCCACCCTGGGTCCTTTAAATCATCCCCGGAACCTGCCAGAGCCCTGGCAGCTATTTAAAGGGCCTGGGGTGGTAACGGTGGCCAGAGCCCTGGGCCCTTTAAATCGCTGCCGGAGCCCCGCCACAGCCTCCCCAAGGCTCCAGCAGCAGGGCTCTGGAGGCAGATTATCTGATTTAGGCCCCATTCTGCAGTCCTCACGCTGGCTAAACTCCTACTGAAGATGAAACACATTCATGGCCATTGAGATGAGGCAGAGTGGATAGGGAATACTGAAAGAAAAGTCCTCACCAGAATAAAGTAAAAAGTGTATTTATAGGAATCTCAGCTGGACCAGTTACAGCAAGGGTGAATTCATGTTTGGGTGCCTGAACAATGAAGACCACAACTGAGATAAATGCACAATTTTTTTCTTCTCCTGGAGTTATATAATAGCATGCAGCATTCCTGCTGAAGTCTTCAGAAAAAGTGCAGGACTTTTTGTGAATTTAACTGTGCGACATGACAGCTAGATTATGTAGGTGCGGGTTGTTGTTGGGTTGAGGGGTTTTTTGAAGCATATTGGTGGGTGATGGGTTTTCTGG
Organism: Caretta caretta; assembly: GCF_965140235.1. Lineage (NCBI taxonomy): Eukaryota > Metazoa > Chordata > Testudines > Cheloniidae > Caretta > Caretta caretta. The sequence goes on along the minus strand of NC_134212.1, from coordinate 69,875,303 downwards.
TTCCGTTAAAGGGGAGCTGCATTTAATAGACACTAAAAATTAGATTTTTAAAAATATGTGTGTGTTTGACTCCCATTGGAATTTGGCACATATATACCTTTAAAAATCTAGCCCTAAGTTCTCATTCCTCCATCACTTCAGTAATGGGCTAGATTCTGTTCAGGATCTACATTTACTTCCACCAGCACAAGCCACAGCAGAAGGCTGCAGAGGTAGAAGGCTCGCCAGGGGAAGAGGATGCAGTGATAGAAGTCAGCCATAACTTTTCTTGTGGCAGGATGGGAGCCAGATGGTTTGGGAGAAACACAGCCAGGACAGCTGCAGAGCACACTAATTCAGCTACCATCCACAGAATTGCTAAAATGTTCCATTGAGAGTTAAAGATGCTTCCCCCCTATAGTGAGAGCTATAAGGAAGGTTGGTGATGGTAACACAACCTACCTTCCCGTGAGCTGAATCACTGCTTGGGCACAAAGAAGAAAAGGAGTACTTGTGGCACCTTAGAGACTAACCAATTTATTTGAGCATGAGCTTTCGTGAGCTACAGCTCACTTCATCAGATGTATACCGTGGAAACTGCAGCAGACTTTATATATACACAGAGAATATGAAACAATACCTCCTCCCACCCCACTGTCCTGCTGGTAATAGCTTATCTAAAGTGATCATCAGGTGGGCCATTTCCAGCACAAATCCAGGTTTTCTCACCCTCCACCCCCCCACACAAATTCACTCTCCTGCTGGTGCTAGCCCATCCAAAGTGACAACTCTTTACATAATCAAGTCGGGCTATTTCCTGCACCAATCCAGGTTTTCTCACATCCCCCCCACCCCCATACACACACAAACTCACTCTCCTGCTGGTAATAGCTCATCTAAACTCACCACTCTCCAAGTTTAAATCCAAGTTAAACCAGAACATCTGGGGGGCGGGGGTAGGAAAAAACAAGAGGAAACAGGCTACCTTGCATAATGACTTAGCCACTCCCAGTCTCTATTTAAGCCTAAATTAATAGTATCCAATTTGCAAATGAATTCCAATTCAGCAGTTTCTCGCTGGAGTCTGGATTTGAAGTTTTTTTGTTTTAAGATAGCGACCTTCATGTCTGTGATTGCGTGACCAGAGAGATTGAAGTGTTCTCCGACTGGTTTATGAATGTTATAATTCTTGACATCTGATTTGTGTCCATTTATTCTTTTACGTAGAGACTGTCCAGTTTGACCAATGTACATGGCAGAGGGGCATTGCTGGCACATGATGGCATATATCACATTGGTGGATGTGCAGGTGAACGAGCCTCTGATAGTGTGGCTGATGTTATTAGGCCCTGTGATGGTGTCCCCTGAATAGATATGTGGGCACAATTGGCAACGGGCTTTGTTGCAAGGATAAGTTCCTGGGTTAGTGGTTCTGTTGTGTGGTATGTGGTTGTTGGTGAGTATTTGCTTCAGGTTGCGGGGCTGTCTGTAGGCAAGGACTGGCCTGTCTCCCAAGATTTGTGAGAGTGTTGGGTCATCCTTTAGGATAGGTTGTAGATCCTTAATAATGCGTTGGAGGGGTTTTAGTTGGGGGCTGAAGGTGACGGCTAGTGGCGTTCTGTTATTTTCTTTGTTAGGCCTGTCCTGTAGTAGGTAACTTCTGGGAACTCTTCTGGCTCTATCAATCTGTTTCTTTACTTCTGCAGGTGGGTATTGTAGTTGTAAGAAAGCTTGACAGAGATCTTGTAGGTGTTTGTCTCTGTCTGAGGGGTTGGAGCAAATGCGGTTGTATCGCAGAGCTTGGCTGTAGACGATGGATCGTGTGGTGTGGTCAGGGTGAAAGCTGGAGGCATGCAGGTAGGAATAGCGGTCAGTAGGTTTCCGGTATAGGGTGGTGTTTATGTGGCCATTGTTTATTAGCACTGTAGTGTCCAGGAAGTGGATCTCTTGTGTGGACTGGACCAGGCTGAGGTTGGTGGTGGGATGGAAATTATTGAAATCATGGTGGAATTCCTCAAGGGCTTCTTTTCCATGGGTCCAGATGATGAAGATGTCATCAATATAGCGCAAGTAGAGTAGGGGCTTTAGGGGACGAGAGCTGAGGAAGCGTTGTTCTAAATCAGCCATAAAAATGTTGGCATACTGTGGGGCCATGCGGGTACTCATAGCAGTGCCGCTGATCTGAAGGTATACATTGTCCCCAAATGTGAAATAGTTATGGGTAAGGACAAAGTCACAAAGTTCAGCCACCAGGTTAGCCGTGACATTATCGGGGATAGTGTTCTTGACGGCTTGTAGTCCATCTTTGTGTGGAATGTTGGTGTAGAGGGCTTCTACATCCATAGTAGCCAGGATGGTGTTATCAGGAAGATCACCGATGGATTGAAGTTTCCTCAGGAAGTCAGTGGTGTCTCGAAGGTAGCTGGGAGTGCTGGTAGCGTGGGGCCTGAGGAGGGAGTCTACATAGCCAGACAATCCTGCTGTCAGGGTGCCAATGCCTGAGATGATGGGGCGCCCAGGATTTCCAGGTTTATGGATCTTGGGTAGTAGATAGAATATCCCAGGTCGGGGTTCCTGGGGTGTGTCTGTGCGGATTTGATCTTGTGCTTTTTCAGGAAGTTTCTTGAGCAAATGCTGTAGTTGCTTTTGGTAACTCTCAGTGGGATCAGAGGGTAATGGCTTATAGAAAGTGGTTTTGGAGAGCTGCCGAGCAGCCTCTTGTTCATATTCCGACCTATTCATGATGACAACAGCACCTCCTTTGTCAGCCTTTTTGATTATGATGTCAGAGTTGTTTCTGAGGCTGTGGACAGCCCCGCAACCTGAAGCAAATACTCACCAACAACCACATACCACACAACAGAACCACTAACCCAGGAACTTATCCTTGCAACAAAGCCCGTTGCCAATTGTGCCCACATATCTATTCAGGGGACACCATCACAGGGCCTAATAACATCAGCCACACTATCAGAGGCTCGTTCACCTGCACATCCACCAATGTGATATATGCCATCATGTGCCAGCAATGCCCCTCTGCCATGTACATTGGTCAAACTGGACAGTCTCTACGTAAAAGAATAAATGGACACAAATCAGATGTCAAGAATTATAACATTCATAAACCAGTCAGAGAACACTTCAATCTCTCTGGTCACGCAATCACAGACATGAAGGTCGCTATCTTAAAACAAAAAAACTTCAAATCCAGACTCCAGCGAGAAACTGCTGAATTGGAATTCATTTGCAAATTGGATACTATTAATTTAGGCTTAAATAGAGACTGGGAGTGGCTAAGTCATTATGCAAGGTAGCCTGTTTCCTCTTGTTTTTTCCTACCCCCGCCCCCCAGATGTTCTGGTTTAACTTGGATTTAAACTTGGAGAGTGGTGAGTTTAGATGAGCTATTACCAGCAGGAGAGTGAGTTTGTGTGTGTATGGGGGTGGGGGGGATGTGAGAAAACCTGGATTGGTGCAGGAAATAGCCCGACTTGATTATGTAAAGAGTTGTCACTTTGGATGGGCTAGCACCAGCAGGAGAGTGAATTTGTGTGGGGGGGTGGAGGGTGAGAAAACCTGGATTTGTGCTGGAAATGGCCCACCTGATGATCACTTTAGATAAGCTATTACCAGCAGGACAGTGGGGTGGGAGGAGGTATTGTTTCATATTCTCTGTGTATATATAAAGTCTGCTGCAGTTTCCACAGTATACATCTGATGAAGTGAGCTGTAGCTCACGAAAGCTCATGCTCAAATAAATTGGTTAGTCTCTAAGGTGCCACAAGTACTCCTTTTCTTTTTGCGAATACAGACTAACACGGCTGTTCCTCTGAAACCTGCTTGGGCACAAATAGCTTTATTATTGCAAAGGGATGGGATCTACACGTCCTTGTGCCAGCTTTAGAGAATCAGGCCTGATTTATTCAATGGAAATAGTGCTGATATGAGGGCACTTGAAATATATTAGCTTTTTTACTCACAACTTCATGCCATTGTTAAGTATCAAAAAAAGTGACCTAGTGCTCCTCCTGTTTGCTACCTGCAAAAAAGAAGCCTTTTTATTTTTAGAAAACCAAACACATAAAAACTAGAGATGGTGGGTAGATCTAACCTTGCACGTGTTTCCAGCTATAAATATGGGTGTAAAACAAGCAAGGGAAAATAGTGCAAGGACAGCAGTTTTTACAGTTTCGTTTATGTATTTGTTTATACTGCCGCTATTTTAGTGCTGGCCAGACTGACTGCTCCTTTAGTGCCTGAAATCAAACAGTATAATATGTAGCTTAAAGATAAGAGTACTCAAGAGAGAGTTTTCAGGCCAAAAAATGCTGCTTTTCAATAGGGGACTCCTTACTGTGGCTTCTCTGTGACATTTTTTTTGTTTGTTTGTTTCATTTCAGGCACTTAAAGTAAAGGCACCTGAACACTGCTATAGGGCCTGATCTAAAGCAGAATGGTGTCAATGGAAAGATTTCCACTGAATTTAACTGGCTTTTGATCAGGACCATAGTGTCTAACTCACCTGAGTACGGTACCATTCACTTTTCAGTTGCTGTCTAGGAGCATGTGCTTCCACTCAGCTGTACGTCAGTGCATGAAGACAAAAGGTGGAAGATACAAACACTGCCTTGCCTGGCTTTGTAATCCAATGGTTTAACACTTCTAAAAAAATAATAAATCTGATTTTTTTCAGCTAATGATATATGAAAGATCCTTAACTCTGTTATTGCCTGGTGTGTGTTTTGGGGTGAGATTTTAGTGTAATGATTAATTTTAAAGATGAGAGTTTCTATGGAATGATGCAAGGGATCAGAGTTGGTTTTGAATGATCTCCTCCAGTGACCAATATATCACCAGTGAGTCCTGAAAGAGCCACAACCAGTCTTCCCTATCTGGGAAGAGTCCATTGATGGAGGGGAAGCGGCATGAAATTAACCCCCACCCCTCCAATACCTAGTGACAGCAGCATTTGTAAGGATTATTAAAATCTATAACTTTCCCGTAACTTGTACGGTATGTGAAAAAGAATACTCTCTGTGCCGAGCTAAGGACAGCGCATATGGAGGTTGAGTGCAAGTTGTGCATATCTGTAGGTGCATGTGGAATTTGACTTGCTTCCTACATTGATGGGGTGGCAGGGGGCAGACTTATGGACTCAGTAGGGTGTGTGCCATAGGGCATGCACAGTAAGTCTTGCATCTGTTTATACACTTGGGCCAATGTCTCCAAAACACAGTTCTTCTTTTTGGTTTGGCACTTTGCCTGCGTACTCACTTGACCAGGAGCTCTACTGCTCAGATCTCTTTTACAGGTGCTCAAAGAACATAAGAACACAAGAATTGCCATACTGAATTACACTCACAGTCTATCTAGTCCAGAATCCTCTGACAGTTTCCAGCACTAGATGCCTCAGAGAAAGGTGCAACAAACTCAGCAGCAGGATGATCTGGGGGAATCTGCTCCTTCACCAAGTTCTCGCCCCAATCCCTGGTAATTAGAGACTGGCTTAAACCATGAAGAATGAGGTTTTATATCCTTTCTAAAAAAATTCTTACAGTTAATAACGCTGGATATTTTTGTTGTCCATATAAATGTGCAATCCTATTTTTTAACCCATACTTGGACATCTCCATCTCAGTCAGCACTGGGAGCAGAACCAGAACTGTGCCTCACTAATAAAGGGACAAGATTATTCACTGAAGACTCCTCCAATGTGAGTATTTTCAACACTGCAAAATGCTGACTCTGCATAAGATATTACTAACAATATATAACCTTGCTGTATGCAGTGTTGTTGTAGCTATGTTGGTCCTGGATATTAGAGAGACAAGGTGGGTGAGAAAATATCTTTTACTGGACCAACTTCTGTTGGTGAGATAAGCTTTTGAGCTACAAAGAGGTCTTCCTCTTACTCACTGTTAAGTTAATCTCTATTCTTCTATAATAGAGTTATTCTTACTTTCAGTATAAATATGTCTAAGTGCTATGGCGTTAAGAAAAGTGATTGTCCTGAGTCAAATCTTTCAAGCAGGTTTGTATGGTTCCTTTGGGAATAACAGGCCTGGTAATTCTGTGAGTACTCAGTGGAGAAGGGGTGGACTGCAGGGAAAGTCCTGAGAACATGGGGGAAGGAGTGTGCCTATCACTCCTGGGGGAAGAGAGCAAGGCCTGCAAGGACCTGGAAGGCCATGCTTGAGCTGCCAGAGGCTGGTGGTTTCAGGGAGCTGATCCACAGCAGGCTGAGACAAGACTGCTTCACATCATGTCCGGTGAAGTGCCTCACAACCCTGGGTATCCTTGGGGAGCATCACATATGCATATAACATATAACAAATAACATATTTATTAGCTCCCTTCCAATCATCATTGAGCATTATACGTCTCTCAATTAATATCAGACACACAATATCAGCCATTATAATCAATTATACACCACACCATCTATTGGCTACTTAGTGCATCAGTACTATGTCCTAATGGCACTTCTTAATTTCCCATTTCTTGTGGTCACAGACTGGGTGGGGACCCTCCTGCAAACATACCTATCAGTTACTTAACAAGCACCTTATGCAACTTTTAGACATTTTGTGGTTTAAACAGAAATTTTCCATCCTAGAACATAAATAAATTTATGAATACTTAGCAACCCTTGAGCCAGACTTTGACCTTCAGTAGGATCAGACCTGACCATTATGATTTTTACATACTCCCCAATACTTGGGCTCTTCAACAGTAGAGACAGGACCAAGTAAACCTAAACCATCCCTGACAATTGTTTCTCCAGCCTGTTTTTAGAAGCCTCCACAACCTTCCTTGGAAGCCTATTCCAGAACTTAACTACTTTAAGAGTTAGAAAGTTTTTCCTAATATCTAACCTAAATCTCCCTTGCTGCAGATTAAGTCCATTACTTCTTGTCCTACCTTCAGGGGAGAACAATTCATCACCATCCTCTTTATAACAGCCCCCAATATATGTGAAGACTTATCAGCTCCCTGCTCAGCCTTCTTTGCTCAAGACTAAACATGCCCAGGATTTTTAAACTTTCTTCATAGGGCAAGTTTGTATTTTCCCTCCCCAAACCCTCATTTATGGACTCTCTCCATTTTATCTACATCTTTCCTAAAGTGTGGTGCCCACAATTCGACACAGTGCTCCAGCTGAGGCCTTACCAGTGCTGAGTACAGCAGGACAATTACCTTCCTGTGTCTTACATATGACATTCCTGTTAATAATTCCCATATGATACGTACTATACTTGTACTATCTTTAAAAAGGGTGAACAAAGAGGACCCAGGGAATTATAGCTCAGTCAGCCTAACTTTGAAACCTAGAAAGATACTGGAGCGAATTATTGTACAATCAATTTGTAAGCACCTTTAGTATAGCAGGATTAAGGGATGTCCAGCATGGATTTGTCAACAACAAATGATGTCAAACTAACCTAATTTCCTTCTTTGACAGGACTAGCAGGCTAGTGGATGGGGGACCACTGGATGAGATATATCTTGATTTTACTAAGGCTTTTGATACAGTCCTACATGACATTCTCTTAAGCAAACTAGGGAAATGTAGTCTAAATCAATTTACAATAAGGTGGGTGCGCAACGGTTTGAAAGACCATACTCAAAGAGTAGTCATCAGTGATTCACTATCAAATGGAGAGGTGGCATTTTGGGGAGAGCGTAGAGGCTACTCCTGGATCCAGTACTGTTCTATATTTTCATTAATGACTTGGATGATGGAGTGGAGAGTATGCTTATAAAATTTGCAGATGACACCAGACTGGGAGGGATTGCAAGCACTTTGGAGGACAGGATTAGAATTCAAAATGACCTTGATCAACTGGAGAACTGGGCTGACATCACAAGATGGAATTCAATAAAGATAAGTGCAAATACTACATACATAGGAAAAATCAAATTCACAACTACAAAATGGGGAATAAGTGTTTAGGTGATAGACGTGCTGAAAGATATTTGGGGGCCACAGTGGATCACAAATTGAATGAGTCAATTTGATGCAGCTGTAAAAAGCTAATATCATTTGGGGAGTGGTAATGGGACTGTTGTACATAAAGACACTCATGAGGTATTTATTCCACTCAATTCAGCACTTGTGAGTCCTCAGCTGGAGGACTGTGTCCAATTCTGGGCACCACTCTTTAGGAAAGATGTGGTCAAATTGGACAAAGTCCAGAGGAGAGCAACAAAAGTGATAAAAACCTGACCTATGAAGAAAGATTACAAATAGGTGAGCAAATTTAGTCTTGAGAAAAGAAGACTGAGCAGAGACCTGATAACAGTCTTCAATTATGTTAAGTGCTGTTATAAAGAGGACTATGATCAATTGTTCTCTCTGCACACTAAAGGTAAGACAAGAGGTAATGGACTTAATCTGCAGCAAAGGTGATTTAGTTTAGATATTAGGAAATCTCTCTTACTATTAAGGTAATTACGTTCTGGAATAGGCTTTCAAGGGAGATTGTGGAAGCCGCATCATTGGAGGCTTCTTAGAACAGGTTGGACAAACAACTGTCAGGGATAGTCTAGGTTTACTTGGTACAGCCTCAGCCCAGGGAGCTGGACTTGACCTCATGAGCCCCTTCCATCCCTACATTTCTATGATTTGATGCTATTAGCCTTTTTTGCAACTGTATCACATTGTTGACTCATATTCCATTTGTGATTCCCTATAGCCCTCAGATCCTTTTCAGCAGCATTATCACCTAGCTTGTTATTCCCCATTTTCTAGTTGTACGTTTGATTTTTTCCTTCCTAAGTGAAGCACCTTGAATTTTCTTTATTGTATTTCATCTTGTTGGTTTGAGACCGCTTCTCCAATTTGTTAAGGTCTTTTTAAATTCTAATCCTGTCCTGTAACATGCTTTCACCCCCTCCCATCTTGGTATCATCTGCAAATTTTATAAGCAAACTCTTCCAACTGCAGTGGGAACATTTCTTGTTAAAAACATTCACAAAAACTGAATCCCATTTTTCAAATAGCTCTACCGGCTGATTTTCACCAGCTGAAAATATTTGTGAAATTTCACAAAATTGGTACGCATGAAAAAATTTCCCTGTAGTACCACAAAAATTCATTAACTTGGAAACATGGACATTTTATTCCCTTTTTCTTATGCCGTGGCCAGACTGGAAAAGTTATTTCCTATATCCAAACCAGGTGATGCCATAATAATACAGACTTATAACTTGGGATATTTTAGCTTCACACAGAAATGGCAGAAACATTAAAACATTCGCTAAAAAGGTAATGAACAGTGAGCATGTATTGAAGGAAAGCATCTTTGAATTCATTCAGAGGGGGTTATTTAGACTTACTTGTCAACCTACAGCTGAATTATTTTGGTTTGGAATGACAAAGAGCTATTAGAATTACTTCATTTACTGAAAGGTATGTTAATATATTGCCCAGGCTGTTTGAGGAAATGACATAAATAAATAAATAAATAAGTGAATATCAGCACGTCATTATAAAGGTGTGTAATGTAAAAGAGAAAAGAAATCAATGGTGTTGGGACCACTGATTCTTGCAGACAGGAGATCAGTATACACAGGGGGAACATTTTTTAAAATTACTTTTATAAAACAAGAGGGAGTTGTGCCTGAGGGGGTGTGCATGCATGGGTGTATTCGTTCCCCCTTCCCCTCACCAAACCAATCAGGTACTATCAAATCTATTTTCAGTATCCTTAATACAAAGTGTCATTATTTGGAGATTTATGGATTTGAGCTGGGGGCAGGGCCCAGAGAGAGGGGAAGTGTTGCAATTTGTAAATCCCTGGAGAAGAATGGATTTGAACTTTTCAAACTAGCAAGGTATATAATTGATATAGAAACGAGGATTAAAAATTCACAACTAAACATACTGTAGCCTTCCTTTCAAAATACAAAACATTGACATTTGCTGCTCCTTGAGGTTTCCTCCTCAAGGAAACAAACTACAGTAAAAAATCTTGGATTCAGAGGAAGTTATTCACTGGAATATTTCAGTTTTGGGAGGCTCGCAAACTGTTTGCTGTGTCTGTTCATTTGAGTATTTGCTATTTGTTGTTTCCTCCATGTGATTGCTCACCTTATCACATAGTATTGTTTCTGTTCAGCTGGATGACTGAAAAGTTTATAAAAAGAACAAGGCAATTTGGGTCTGAACTTTTGAATACAGATTCCCAACTCTTCTTGTGAACAAAACATTCACTCACACAGATGTTCACAGAAAGTGAACCAAAAAATGCTCAGGGATGCCATTGAAATAAATCTGCAAATTTTATTAGCACAAATGTTGTGAATAATTTTTAAGTATCCACATATCTCTATCTGAAAGGACATCACATTTATTTTCACTTATCTTATACCCTTACTTGAACCTAGAGGTAAAACGCAAATATATCAGTTCACCTGGTTAACGTGAACACTGATTTTGGTAGGTTTAATTTTCCTTGCTGTTTCATTAACATTTTAAGCTCTTTTTTTAAATCAGTTTGGTTAATTGAAAAGTGCTTGTACAGAGCAACGATGATAATAAAATAATAAATTACACTTACCAAGCATTTTTCAAACAGATCTTTCAAAGTGCTTTAATTGATCGTTAAACAAACAGTTTATTGCTAAAGTCACAGCTGTTTGTATTTCTTTGCTGGTCAAGTGGAACCAAATTGCATATTCACAGTTACAGTAGTTGAAGTCAGTGGTTAAAATACAAAGGGATGGAAAGCACTTTTGATTTAGTACATGGAGGCATATATATTTTTTTAAAATACTTGTGCACCAGGGTCTCTAACCTAAATTAGAAGGTACTGGAATATTTACGACTATTATTGAGGATCTGGACATAATTTTTATTTACTTTGAGGCCTGTTTTTATCACTGTCCATGTAAAGGAGAAACAGGCCTTCCACTTTACTACTGAGAAAATGTAACCCCTCTATCTCCTGTCCTCCCACACATGCAAATCCTACATGAATGTGCATTCAAGTATAATATACTTATTAAGGGCCAAATGCACCAGTGAAGTAAGTCAGCACCATTCAAATGAAGATGTTGATAACATGATGAAAATTTATAGCCACCTGCTTTCCAAACAGTTGACATGCCGAGAACTGATTTTCATTTACATTAACTCCACTTGACACTTCTTTCCTGGGTGAAAGGAGGAGTAAATATTTATACAATTTTAAGGCCCCCATATACTAAAAAAAGTGGTGGGAAGAGGCCTTAGTGTAAATGAGACTCAAGCTCCGAAGTGCTCTTTACTGCCAACACAGCCCACACTCCACAAAGGACCTCAAATGTCCTCAGAAATCAAACATGAATAGGGTCAACTAGACCAACCCTGAAGTAAGACCCACAAGGAATGTCACTGCTGTGACTAGAACCAAAAGATCCTTCTTTTCCACTACCATAGTGTTCACTGCATCCCAGCTAAGGAATATGTTCCATCTCATTAACCCCCAATAGAAACAGACTACCTTTTTCCACCTCCTGTACGAGGAACTTTCCTCCATCTTTGTCAGCAAAACTGAGCAAATCCATGACAGCTTCTTGGAGACCTGTGCAAGACACTGCTTGTACCACCATCATCTATGGCTTAGATATAACAGTGAACGATATTCCAGAAAGCCTTCAGGTACTATATCTAGTTTTTTGTTTGTTTTTTTTAATCTGTTTCTCTAACATCTTGAGTGAGCTGTAGCTCACGAAAGCTTATGCTCAAATAAAGTGGTTAGTCTCTAAGGTGCCACAAGTACTCCTTTTCTTTTTGAAGTGTTATGGTAGACCAAAAAAGTAATAATTAAGATTTTATATCAACATGCAGCTTGTATAGTTAAAGTAAACACAGACTTGAGCAAATGTTTTAACATAGATAACGGTGGCAAAAAAGGATGCGTTCTCTCATCTCTCCTGTTTGGCATTGACATTGACTTCATTATGAGAAAAAGTGTAGACAGATACAACATTGGCACCACATGGTTTTATGATAGTACACTAGGTAATACAGTTTTGCTGACAAAATAGCTCTTAAGTGACAGCTCATCCAGCATACAAGCAAAGTCCAGTATTACGAAAAAAGACAGAGTGTATTAATTATGAAAAAAACAAACCTAATGAGAACCTCAGTGACTGAAAGTTTTAGCAACAGGCAAAGGGAAATCAAAGCTACAGCAAATGAACACTATGTTTAGCACTATGAACACTTCCAGCACTTACCTTCACGAAAACACACTTGCACCAATGTTCACAACATTGCAGCTCTCTGCAAACAAAACAAAAATATCACTCAGACAAATGTCCATAAATAATGCGGGGGTGGAATTGCTATGAATATTGCTAAAGTAAATGTTTGGAGTTCTATATGACCATATATTTATGGACACTGCTTTGTAGTATTTATCTGACTCTAGAGGTTCTGATCAAGTGAGATCCAAATCCCAATCATCTGTTGATCTTATTTTGTAACACTAAAACCTTGCAAACAGTTTTTTCAAAATAAAATGTTGTTTATTTTTCCCCCCATGTATAGTATTTTTAAATTGTGAATGAATTTGTTACTCATGAAAGTTGTGGATGGGTAGCAGCCTAAAGCAAACCAGACTATAGATAGGTATTGTACAAGTTTCTTCATATAGCAATTAAAATGCACCTACTGGGTATTCTAATCACAGTGTTCCTAATGCATAGTCCCATTTGTGAGTTTACTAAGCCTGGATCAGGATCAGAATTTACTTTTTTTAAAATTTAATTATCTCTATCTCCAAATAAAGTCCCTTGCTTCGAAATCTACTATATTCAAGGCCTTAGCTATCCATATTAGAAGATACAACCTCCTTTGATTTTTACATAGTTATGTAACTGACTTGTATAACCTTGTGCTGATGTAATATGTAATGAGACTGCACAACAAAGTCAGCACTGAACCAGTATTAGTAGCAGCCATTGAAACTCCAGTTCCTAGTGGCTAGTGAATGTTTAATCAACAATCATTCTCAGTGTGTAACTGCAGCACTTCAGAGGGACCTCCCCTCCCCGGCTTCAGGGAGTATCCGCATACTGAGTTTTCATAAGCATCTTTAGTCAGATGACATATTTTAAAAAAGGCAATGAAGAAATATATGGAATGTAAAATTAAATCGCAGCTAGGTTTCTCAGTGTGAAGCTAATGGAAGGCCAAATGCATATCCTGCAAAACCTGGCAAACTGGAATTCTTTCAGTGATGACAACCTCTGCAGGAAAGTGATCTGCCTTAGGAAAGGATGCATGGGAGTACAGCAGTGGAGGGTTGTAAACCCCCTCTCAACTTCCAGATCTACAGTTATCTGAAAAAAAGCATTTTACTATATCCCGCTCAGTTTTAGAGGGCGGTGGGGAAAACTTGTTTTAATTAACAGACAAATTCCTCAAAGCATCTACGTTTAAATTATAGTAGGCATTTGCTGCGTGTTTCACCAGCACAGACAGATTTCTCTTCCAAGAGATTATTGTTTTCTAACAGGAAAGTGTTACTTAAAGAGAATGACCAATGACTTTCACTTTGCCTGTTTCCCTTCCACAGGAAGGGCTATTAAATACCTTCCATTGTACATTCTAGGACAAGGATTTTCTATTCTAGTCTGTTCTATGTATACCATCCTCCTCACCACAGTACCTGAGCACCTTCCGGTAGCAATTTACATAATGTGACTAACATCTGTCATGTGTGGTTGGTGTTCTCTCATCCTCTCCTCACAGAGGGAATCATGTGTGTAGTGTAGTGCTGTCATTTGGTAGGCATTTATTTTTGTTTTTTAAATATGCCTGTTTATATTAAAGAAGGCTAGGTTGAAGCAGTGCTTCTTCAACATGGAGTGGAAGGTGGGGAGGTTTGTTATGGTCCTTAGTTGCTGTGTGAGTTCATTACAACACCCCAGAGCAGCTCCTGAGAAAGCTCTCTCCTTCTTGTAGCAGATGGAAGGTGGCAAAGGTGTGTATAACCAAGGCCGGGTCATCATCTACCACAATGGGACAATCTCCTAGTCAACCACAGATGGAGCAGGAGCATTTTGAACTATGGATTGAATTGACCAGTTGTTAACTGTGTACCTTTAACCAAAGGAGGTTGCATCATAGGGTCACAAACATGTACTAGGTTTCAGAGGAACAGCCGTGTTAGTCTGTATTCGCAAAAAGAAAAGGAGTACTTGTGGCACCTTAGAGACTAACCAATTTATTTGAGCATGAGCTTTCGTGAGCTACAGCTCACTTCAAGTGAGCTGTAGCTCACGAAAGCTCATGCTCAAATAAATTGGTTAGTCTCTAAGGTGCCACAAGTACTCCTTTTCTTTTTGCAAACATGTACTAGGGGGATTTTGATCTCCCTACCCTTCCCATGTTGCTAAATGGGAAAAGGGTCCCGGATAGATCTCATCCAGGTGGAAGAGGATATCAATGTGGAAAAGGTTAATGACTGTTCTACAGACAGACAAAATTTGTATATGTTTTAGCCTGGAAGCATTTACATGTTGGTTCTCTAAAAACTGTTCTTTCCATGTAGAGTTCACTAGTATCACATTGTGCCAGAGAATGCCAGGAGGAAGAGAGCAAGCTCAAGATCACAAATCTGAGGTCACCTTTGGTCATCAAACCTGCATGCAATCCACAAGTCTGTTACTATTCCATCTATTTCTTCATTGCCAATAGCAAATAGATTACCACGTGCATTCCATTCTTGCAGGATGGTGGGGGAGATCTGTGAAGGCAAGTTAAACTATAATAGCTCTTATAATGGGAAAACATTAAAAGTGTCAGACACTTGTTACAGTTGAGCATCCAAAAATTCAGATAATCTGAGGCTCTTTCAAATTTAATTAAGCCCTTTAGGGCTTGAAATCATTCTGGACTGGAGCGGGATGTGAAATAGTTTTCCCATTCTATTAAAGTTTTTCAGAAGTTTTCATTTCACATCAACATGAAACCAAGACGAGTTGAAATTTTTCATTAAAAACAAAACACAGACACCCCACACGATATGGTCTGACCTCTGAATTAAGTGGAGCAGAGGCTGGGTTTCCCACATCCCATGTGAGTGCCCTATCCACTAGGCTATTTGGGGGTGAAAAACTAACTTACTCTTCTAGTTCTGACCAGAAATTCCATGCTGGACCTGAGAAACCATTTAATTAAAATTGGTATGTTCTAGTGAAAAGTTTGTTTTGCCAAATCAGCATTTTCCAATGAAAAATTGTTTTATTGAATGATTCCTGATCAGCTCTACTCTAAACTGTTCATGACCAGGATTGCTTGTTAGATTTCAGGTGCTTCAACCAATTCTGAAATTGGGTGACACAGTATTAGGGGAGACAGAATCCACTTTTGCCATTAACTTTAATGTAAGCATCACTAGAATCATGCCTTTCATGACATTCTGTTACTTCTGCTCCCCTTCCTGGGACTTCCTGATTCTATCACAAGGAAGGAGAAAATAAAAACAAACCAGACTGTGCAACTGATTTCTATATAAGTGTTTCAAAATTAAATCCTCCATTCATAAATTCTCCCAGGAAATCTTGCTACAAGCCTCCTTTGTATGAAGTACTAGATGATATTTCTAGTGCACCCAAACATGACCATTATAAAAGTTACTTGTATGGAACCAAATTCTGACTAGAACCATGCAGAGGTATACACCAGAAAACCTATAGTCAGCAATGTGGTTGGGATTTGATTGCCAATATTCTGGCCATTCTGATACACCATGGAGAAGCCAGCACTCAGCCCTTCAAGGACAGAAACAGGGGAGTATACCATAATGTAGCTGGGAATTAGAGAATGGCCAACAGGTTTCGAGATGGATGCTCCATGAGCCTGCACAATGGTTAGTGCAAACTAGTGCAACTTTTAGTAGAAACAGAATGCAAAGGGGCTGTTTCATGGGGCTAATTTCAGTCCCAAGTTGGGTTCTCTGTATTTTCATGTGCATAGTTTTTCAAATTAGAAAACCAAAAGAAAAACAGGAAGGTTGTTAGTATGTCAATGAAAGGGACTGAATGGAGGCCAGGGTGAGAGATTAGCCAGCAGATCGGTTAAACTTTTTATTTTCAATAATATTTGTTACAGATTTAGCTCTCTTTTTAGTGAGTGAATCAATCACAAACTGATCTTGATTTTCTTTTAGGGCTGGATTGTGTCCTTGAAGTTTGCTCTAAGTAAGGACAGTTCACAGCCATACTACCTCAGGAACAGCAAGGATCAAGTTTTGAGCCAGAGCATGACAATTGGAGCCAATAGAAATTTTCAACAGGAACTGCTGGCAAGGATGCCAGCCTGCCTGGTTTCCTGGCAGCTCACCTCTGGTTCACCTTCCCAGGCTCTCCAGCAGCCCACCTGACAATCTTTTGTGAGCTGTGGAGCCTGTGACCAGAATGTTTTTCAATACACATTCCATTTTGATTCTTCCAAAATGGAATGTTTTGAAAAAATTCCTCTTCAAATTTTTTGCATATCCCATTTTTGTTCTAATTTGTAATTATAATTTTGTTTTGGAAATGTGAAATTGCTACAGGATGGAAATTCCAGTTCCCACATAGCATTACTCACAATACAGTTCCTGTTTCCTCCTTGCTCTATTCTGGATGTAAGTGGAGATGTAAGTGGCATTCGGGATGTAAGGGGCATTTCCCAGCCCTGCCTGCCTACTCCCTGCCCACCTGCAAGAGAAAGTAGCAACAGCTCAGTGATTGCTTTCCCTGACACACTGCAGGTCACAATGTGGGTATCCCAGGCTTGGATATGAGGTACCTAACCCTCCTTCCCCCCACCTATGTTTCAGGTGCATAGGCCAGCTCATGGTTGAGTCCTTAATGTATTAATTATTCATAAATATTCACTGCATAGTCTGCACAAATAGCATTCAGACACTGGCTTGTTCACAAACAATTTTGCTTCAGACATTCACTATTTGTGCAGTAGTTCACTTATATCTCAGGGTGTTGTTTCTGCCCCCTGGTTGCAGGAACTAAAACTATTTTGCATAAGAATACTGAACAGCCAATAGCAATTCATGCATTAGTAGTGTGAATTTTTGCATGAATATTTGTGTAAAAATTCACAAAACTTCGCGTTCTCAGGAATACACAGCAGCCATCCAAATACCCTGGAATAACAAATATGGCACACAAATGATAGTGAACCAAGTTCAATGGTTATTAATGCAAAGAAGACCTTTCTCTGTTTACAAATCAGAGGGTTTTTTAATTTATTATTATTATTCAGACAGACCTACAAGTTAGTATAAGGCAAGATGATGTCAGTGGCATGCATTAAAATGGGATTTTAAATAAATCCTGTCTAGAGAATAAAGATGTATTAGGTAAGTACCCAAGAAAAAGGTTTTGAAAAAGAAACAGGGAAGAGAGTGGGCTGAAACAGAGAGCCTGAAGCAACAAACAGGCAAGGATGAAGAGACAGACACAAAAAGAGCAAAGTAGTGCAAAGAAGAGCCAGAGGGGGAAAAAGTAAGTTGATAAAGGACAGATGACAGAGACTGAAAATCAAAGTGACAGACATAAGGAAGTTAGAGAGATGCAGGAATTTTTTAAGAAACAAACTGTTATTTACCGAAAGGATCCTTCCAACAAAGATATTGCCAGAATCAGTTTCATTTTCTCTCTTTCAATATGTTTGTTGATTCCTCACATGCTCATAAGTGGGGGGAGGGAAACACTAACCCAGTTTTTGGAATTTTCATCATCATGAGAAAGTCCATCACTCACATCAGTTGTGTGATAAGTTGGATCACAGAAACCTCCTTTGGGACTGCCACCTGATATGCGAGACTACCTCTGAGCCTGTTTTCCCTGCCAGCTTGGGATTTCAGTGCCCTGCCTGCTTGTAGCCTGCTACAAACCCTCAGGTCTAAGCCACGTCCCCCAAAAGCTGCAGGCTTAACTGAAAACAGCTTAAGAAGTGTTCCTGTCTCCAGCACTCAGATACCCAACTCCAAATAGGGTCCAAACCCCAAATGAATCTGTTTTACCCTGTATAAAGCTTATACAGGTAAAACTGTAAATTTCACCCTCTATAACACTGATAGAGGGATATGCACAGCTGTTTGTGTCCCCCCCCCCGCCCCCCCTAAGTATTAATACACACTCTGGGTTAATTAATAAATAAAATTTTCATTAAATTTCATTAAATGCAAAAAGTAGGATTTAAGTTGTTCCAAGTAATAACAGATAGAACAAAGTGAATTACCAAGCAAAATAAAATAAAACACACAAGTCTAAGCCTAGTAAAGTAAGAAATACTTTGAATACAGGTAAAATCTCACCCACAGAGATGTTTCAATAAGCTTCTATCACAGACTGGACACCTTCCTAGTCTGGGCCCAATCCTTTCCCCTGGTACAGTCCTTGTTCCAGCTCAGGTGGTAGCTAGGGGATTTCTCATAACTGCAGCCTCCTTTGTTTTGTTCCACCCCCTTATATATCTTTTGCACAAGGCGGGAATCCTTTGTCCCTCTCTGGCTTCCCACCCCTCCTTCTAAATGGAAAAGCACCAGGTTAAAGATGGATTCCAGTTCAGGTGACATGATCACATGTCACCGTAAGACTTCATTACCCACTTGCCAGCACACAGGTATACAGGAAGACTTACAAGTAAACAGAGCCATCTACAGTCAATTGTCCTAGTTAATGGGAGCCGTCAAAATTTCAAACCACCATTAATGGCCCACACTTTGCATAATTACAATAGGCCCTCAGAGTTATATTTCATATTTCTAGTTTCAGATACAAGAGTGATACATTTATACAGATAGCTTATAATCTACTGAGTGTGGTCATCCTTTGTAATGATACCTTACAAGAGACCTTTTGTAGGAAGCATATTCCAGTTACATTATATTCACACTCATTAGCATATTTTCATAAAATCATATAGACTGCAACATCATAAGTTAGTTGGATGATTCAACACAAATTAACATTGTCTGAAATTTCTAAAGGGGCTGATGTGAGTTTGGCACCCAACTTCCATTAAATTTCCTTAGGGTCCTTATTCATCAGATAGAGCTCTTTTTCTGTTGCCAATTTTTCTACAGACTGATCATGTGCCTGATTCTCCACTCCATTACCCCAGTTTACACTCTATCAAATACCCCAAATCCAGGAAATTATCTGGTCCCCACCTGGAGATTTGCTACTTTGCAAACACCAGTCTTATCACTCATAAATAAAATATAAGCTATGCTTAAATACATACTGTACTAAATGGTAAACAGCCAGAGAATATTAAATATATGTGGAATGAGGGGCAGCCACAGAGAGGGGACAGTGTAAAGAAGAGCAAAGATATCCTACAAAAAATCTTGAATAGAGTGTTGACTTTGTGCTCTACTGAATATCTGAAATACAGCGTTCAGAAACCAGATCCTCCATTTGTAAGTGCCTGTTCTTTTGGATACTTTAAAAGCTTATTTACTACAGCATGCTCATTAAATGTATAACCTCCAGGTGTGTGTTCCTGCTTACAGGATAATTTGCCTGAAGATGGAATCCCCATTTCTATTGCATGGGATTTGTTAGGCCAGATCCACAGTTATTATTACTATTTAAATTTTAAACTATCACCTAAGGGCTGAGCTCCAATCATGGACCAGGACCCAATTTTGCTAGATGCTGTACAAACAAAAAAGACTGTAAACTCTTTGAGGCAGGACTAGCTAAATGTAAGACAAGAGACAACAGATGGATACAATCTTGGTCAGCATGAGTGAAAGTGGTCTCAGCTCACCAACAGCCTAATAGTTGTCAAGCTTTTTGTAGGTATCACAGCAGAGAGTTTTAAGAAGGCATCTGAAGGAGGATAGTGAATTAGTTTTCTGACATTTATGAAGAACTGCTCCTGAGAAGGGTGGCAGCATGGTAGCAATGTAAAGAAATGTAAGGAGGGAGCAATGGAAGCTGGTATCATAGACCAATGGGAAGTGGGAGCTGACCGTTTGATGCTGAATGAGAGAGGATAGGTAGGGTGAGGATAGCTTGAGAAGGGACTTGAAAGAAACTTTTGTTTGGTATGATGGAGAATAGGGAGCGAGTAGAGGGATGTAAAGATGGGTGACAAGGTCAAAACAACAGGCTAGGAAAATCAACTTCGCATCAGCATTCTGAATGGATATGAGTGGAGCAAGACTGCATTTGTCAAAGCCAAAGAAAAGGATGTTGTAGTAATCTAGACACAAGATAATGAGAGCCAGGATGAGAATTTTAGCTGTGTAGATAATAGGAAAGGATATATCAGAGACATTATCCAAAAAGACTGGGGGAAAATTGACACAGATCCAGTGAGGTAAATAGAATTATGGTGGACTAAATACACGTTACATACATGATAAACAGCCACCTTGAGAACACCTATATTGGGAGTGTGCCTGGCAACTTTCTGTGATCCTGTACTGAACATGTGTGAATTAAAATAGTATCAGCCAGCCCTCCTGTTGCATCATCTCAAATAATCTTAAAAGTAACTTTTATGTTCAAATATATTTAGGAAGGAAAGTGGAAAAACAGCTTTCCATTATGAACTGTAAACTGACTGTTCCAATAAACCATATCCAATTTTTTTCTTAAAACAAACACAAGCAAAATCCCCTCATAGCAGCAAAGTGTCCTTAGATATCTTTGTCTGCCTGATCTACCCATAATGATGTCAGATCAGTTAACTGGGGAAACAGTGTATGAAGAACAACATGTTGTGAATGCAACTGTAGGCTGTTTTTGTAGTGCTATTTATGAGTAAATAATATCTAATACTAGGGTGTCTTCTTTCCAACACAGATGTAGGTCAAGTGGGTAAATACAGAACAGAAACAAACAACACTTTATTCACACACACACACAGACACACACACACGTAATTGACTGGGACTGTTGTGGGCGCTCTCAAATACCAGTCTAGAATTATTCAAAGGTTGGTTTTGTGTGAAAACCTCCTGCTAACAGAACCAAAGTAGTGCTGCTCACAAATAAAGATCAAAATAAGGTTTGCATGGAGGCTCTTGGGAATTCTAAATCACAGTGGGTTTTGAGTTTTGGGGTTTTTTTTTTATATATCACCAACTGTTTTCCTGACCCTCAGAGAATAATCACTATGATCAAAACGGTTACACTCCAGAGCTTTTAACGGTGTATATATACGCATTGGAATTTGTTTGAGATAAAACACAGGGAATTCCCCTGGACAATCTATGTGGCTGAGCAAATACATGCATTCCCATGATAATTCACTGTTGACTTTCATAGAAAAGCAAAAGGATCTTCTTTATCCAACTCTCTCAAGCACTTAATTTTAATCATAAAGAGGCTTTATAAAAACAGACTATTCCAAGCCTAAGTGATATTGGTCAAAATCAAAGCAATATTACAGTCTGTAATCATGCAGCACTGCCAATAGAGTTGTCACAGAGAATTTTATTCTTTCCTGTTGTCACATGCCATGAAGTCTATCAGTGAGCCTTGTTTTACACTCTGGTTATTTATATGATCTAATCAAAAACTTACACGAATAATAGTTAAAAAAAAATTTTATCCCTCCTTAAGTCCTGAAATTATTACCTTCCCCCATTGCCAATTGCCAACTGTTGTGAGATTTAATCAAGAGGTTTACATACCATAGGGAAATTGGTTACTTCTTACTGTATCTCCTCAGTGGCTAGAAGTATAATTGGTATAAAATATCTGCTTCTTAAAAATGTCTAAATATGGACTATTGAATAAATAATGTACCTATGGTGGATCTTAAATGCTAGCTTACCCACTGTCTGTCAGACAGAGAAACAAAATCTATAGTTGGAAAAGCTTTTGCAATGCCTGTTCAGAAAGACAACCCTATCATTAAATAGAAATGGGCTGATTTTCCAAAGGTTCTGAGTACCCACAAATTCCATTGGCTTCATTGGAAGCTGCAGCTGCTCAGCACATGAGCAAAATCATACCTTAAGTGTCTATAATGGGCTCAGCACCGTACAAAACTCAAATGCAAGAACAGACCCTGTTTCCAGGATCCCTTACAGTATCAGAGAATTATTACCTTTAGAAAGGACAGGATATATTGTGGGACCATGAGGAGACTGTGAATTTGACTCTCATTGATTTTAGTATAAATAATGCCAGCCCCTCAGATATGATGTTATAATGGAAAGGGCAGTTACTGTGGATCAAGGCCTCTGGGATTCGTGAAAGAAATGGGACTTTATGGGGGACTTGAATGAGGTGAGAGTGAAGGCCTACTGGCCTAGGTCCAAATCGTGGCCTTATTCAGGTTAGCGGGAGTTTTGTCCACTGAATTCAACAGGATCAGAATTTCGCTCACAGTGTTATAGAACTGTCGCTCCATTCAGAGAGAATTTTTTCACAGAAAATGCTTACCATTGTGTCAGCTGGCCCTACTTACAGTCTACAGTTTCAAGACATAACAGGTGGATAAGACAGACACAGGGGTCAGGGTGAGGGCAAGGGAAATGGTGTAACAAAATTAATACACAATTCCTAGTCAGAGCAGTAATCACAACTTGCCACCTGCCTTGTCATTATTAAATTATACATTGATGTGCCAGGACTGATGTGGGCTCCCTTCAAGGAGCCACACAATGGTGTTAATTTTACATACACTGTACTGTTCTACAGCATAGCTAATTCTTACACAGAAGGTAAATTATGGGCATCATCCATGAATTTCTCCCCTTTTCAGTTCAGGAATTATCTGTAAACAAATATTGATTTCATTGAATTAATCATCAACAGAATTCATGGGCTTATAGCTTGTTCATGAGCAATTAATTGTTATAGGAAATTTGATCGATTGTCATTGGATACTTAGGTCACATAGTATGCTTCAATTTCCTGATTGGGAAAGGCTACACTCTTACAAGTAGATTTGCATTTCATAAATGTTTTGCAATATTTCTTTTAATTTAGCTGGGTTTTGTGCAGTGATGAGCTGCCAGAATCTTAACAACCGGTTCCCTCCTCACCCCACGAGGGGGTCGTGGCCCGCCCCCGCCGGGACTCCTGCCCCACCCCCGGGACTCCTGCCCCATCCAAACCCCCAGTGTTCCTTGGAGCCCCCCCTCCAGGGACCTCTGTCCCATCCACCTCCATCCCCTGACTGCCCCCAGAACCGGGAAGGAGGGTCTCGTGGGCCACCATAGTGGGTGCCCACCCTGCTCTGCCCCTAAGAGCCAGAGGGACCTGCCAGAGCGAGGTGGGGAGTCCTGGCGGTGCTTACCTGGGGCAGCTCCCAGGAAGCATCCGGCAGGTCCCTCTGGCTCCTAGGGGCAGGGTAGCGTAGCTAGTGGGAGAACAGGGGGAGCGGCCGCTCCCCCCACTGATCACATCAAAAGTGGCGCCTTAGGCACCGACTCTGTGAATTTGGTGGGTGCAGAGCACCCACCAGCAGCTCCCCACCCCCCGCCCAGCCCCAGCTCACCTCCGCTCCACCTCGTTCTCTGAATGCGCCGCCCCGCTCTTCTTCTTCGCTCCCCAGCCCCCGGCTTCCCACAAATCAGCTGTTCACGGGGGAAGCCTGGGAGGGCTGAGAAGCAAGCAGTGGCTTCACGCTCAGGCCCAGGGAGGCGGAGTGGAGGTGAGCTGGGGCGGGGGGGGCGCGAGGAGGGCTGCCCGCGCCACAGCAGGTAACCTGGGGGGCACGCAGGGGAACCGCTCCCCGCCCCAGCTCACCTCCACCTCCGCCTCCCTGGGCCTGAGCACGAACCCGCTGCTTGCTTCTCAGCCCTCCCAGGCTTCCCGCGCGAACAGCTGATTCGCGGGAAACCGGTGGGGTGGGGGGTGGAGAAGCAACATGCCCATCATACTAATGACCCCTCCCCTGCTGCTCCCTCTCCCCCGCAGCCTCAGCGTGCTGCGCCACCGGCAGCGCAGTTGTGGAGCCGTGGCCTGACCTGGTGCTCCAGGCAGCGTGGTAAGGGGGCAGGGGAGTTCGAGGGCTGTGGTCAGGGGGCCGGGGTGTGGATAGGGGTCAGGGCAGTCAGGAATGAGACGGGAGGGTTGGATGGGGCGGCAGAGGGCAGTCAGGGGTGGGGGGTCATCAGGGGCTGAGAAGCAGAGGGGGGCCGAATAGGGGGTGGGGGGCCAGGCCACGCCTGGCTGTTTGGGGAGACACAGCCTCCCATAACCAGCCCTCCATACAATTTTGGAGACCTGATGTGGCCCTCAGGCCAAAAAGTTTGCCCGCCCCTTTTATAGCACCTACCCAAGCCCCTACAAAATAGTGGAGGAATATATATCCTGGAAATACCTAACTATAAGCATTGTGCAGTGTTGAAAATTATTTGTGGAAGGATCAATACACCCTAAAGGTCTCCAATGCTCATATGGACCTCATTCCCAGGAATCCAAACAGAACCATTTGTTTTATATTAATAATGAAAAATCATAAATTTATAAATCTGAGTTTCAATGCACACTGCACATAAACCTCCCTAATCTTCCTAAAGATTCACGCCAAAGATCACAGGATACACAGATGTAAATCAATCATCCTAGTCTTCTCATATGGGACAATGTTTCTTTTACAATGCAATTCCTCCGGGCATGGAGGAGTATGCTTTTTTATAGTATTTTAAATTGCACTTTTAAAAAAAAAAAACATATTGTTAAGAATTGCTTACAGGGTTAGAAGTCAATCTGAGAGTCACATCAGTTTGAATTACTGAACGCCTTAGTCACATTTCAGACACCAGGACAATACTGTGCAGCTGAACATCCTGGCTTTATAGCCTGATGTCCAAAGTGTCCATGAAACACACTTTCATTCAAATAGCGGTAACCTGAAGTATATTATAAATGGGATATATGGATTTATTGCTTAGCAGCAATTCATGATCTCACTGCATGATTAACAAGTCACTTATTTTCCAGTTTGTATAAATAACTCTGATTGCTCTTTATGATAACATACATTTACATATTTATGATAACATAAAGAAACTTATCCTTTCTGTTTAGAAATAGAGGCCTAAATTTTCAGGAGTGACTAATGTGATTGAAGGTGCTTCAATTTTGGGGTGACCAATTTGAAACACCTTAAAGGGGCATGGCTTATAAACTGTGGGTGCTACTAAGGCATCTCAGTTTGGTACCCAAAATATGAGGGCCTCAAAATTACTAGCTATTTTTGAAAAAGTTTGTGTCCTTCATTCTCAAAGGGGGGAAGGGAGGAGACATGGTCTGTAGTGTATTAAAGGCATATACAGGAATCAAAAGCTCTGAGTGTTGTTACTAGCTCTGCCACAGATTTATTTTTTGTGGCATACAGTCACATCAGTTAATGATTTGTGCCTGGGATTGCCCATCTTTAAAATGGGGATCAAAGTAGTTACCCACCTCAGAAGGGGCACTATGGACCTTCATTAGGTACAGGCTGGGCACACAGGCTGTAAGATCTTTGCATTTTCAAAGTATTATTAATTATAGAACTAAGCAACATGATTCTGAATTCTTCTTTTCCCGTAATGTTTTTCCACAAATTCTGTCTGTTTATGATTGTATTATAAGCATCTGACAGTAGAGTTAGAGCTACCTGTCCACATAAGCAAAAAAGTGTCATGATAAATTGTCTTCATTAAACATAAATGGTAAAGGACTTGACAAAATGAACTTTGACAAAACAATTGTGGATTTATGATATGTCACATTTTGTTGACAAATGATAGCTACTTGAGAGAATGCCTTCTGATAATTACAGAGAACAATCAAAGGATCCTCGCAGTGATTATAACAACTGTCTTAGCTGTGTGTTGGATGAAGTCAGTGAGATTCCTTCTGGCAGTTCGTTGCAGGCTTGTCTTTGACATTTTGCATATGTGTTGCATGCTATCTTATTACCATCATCAAATCAAAGTTGTGGATGTCTGAACTATATTAGCAAAGTCCACCTTCCTTAAAAAGGCATTCATGGTCAAACATAGCACAGTCTCTGGTAAGAGAGAGGCAGATGCTACAAAGCTGCTTCCAGATGACAAAAACCCACCTAGCACCTGAAAGAAATTTAAGGGCAATTCTTCAATACCCAAATTTGACTTCCTGAAAAGGACTGCCTGAAAATGCTGCGTTACCAAGGAGTACTGGTTTTCTTTCATGCAATGGGCTATGACTGTTCAATTTTACATAGCAGTCTCACATTCAAAAGCAAAGTAGACACAAAATTAAGCAAATTCCAAGGCTGGTATAAACAGCTAGCCACTATCCTTTACTGTAGAGATCATTGTTCCTTGGCACCATTGTCTGACATGAGAAATCTGGGAAAAGCAGCTAGACAAAAGTGATCCCTGCATGCTAGGGATCCATCCTCCAAAGGCAGCAAGGAGGAAAGAATCAGCTATTTCCCAAGTGACTGGCATCTCTTGCCATCTATACTCTGCAGATGGGTTCCCAGTGCTCTTCCTGTTCTCAGCTGCCCTCATGACATGACAATGGTATTATTCAAACACCAATACATCACAAAGCCATGCCTGCTGAACACCCACATTTTGTTTCAAAAAGGGGCATTTTGTATAGACTTGGATTATTTTCTGATCAATTTGCTGATCCCTTGAATGTACATACTGCACTCAGATACCAAAGTCATGGGAGCTGAGTAAGAACCTAGACAGGCACTTAGGTCCATACAATAGCTCTGTATATAGTGTAATCAAACAGAGAAGTTCTATGATAAAGAACAGAAAGTCATTCTATTGAGCAAAATTGATATTCAAGTATATGATATATAATACATTTTAAATACATCAGTGCTACACATATCAATTCAGAGAAGCTGGATTTCATGTTTCTCTAGTTACACAAAGAAGTGTGATTTTCTAATTCATTAAAGAAGCACAGGAAGAAAAGGTGAACAGTATATATCTCAGTTTAGTACCATGCCACAAACTGATGCAAAGAGGGGAGGGGAGGAATTCTAGAAAGTCACCATGTACTTGATGTAGTGGAGCAGCTGGTAAAAGATTATAAAACAATTTTCATGAGATTTACAGTAAGCTAGTAAACTACAAAATGGCAGAGGGCTGAAAATGAAATTAAAGTAGGCCATACATCAATGGTGATTTTGTTTTCAGCAGCTATGAACTTTAAAATGAATTAAACAGAGAGCAAGTTTAGATGGGTACAGCTCTCAGGAATACTGTGGGGCTGCCTCCAGGGAACAATCTAGAAAAAAAATGATACATGCAGTTAACCACTGGGATTACAGAAAATGAGATATGGCTATTATGTTTATTAAATGGAGCTAATTAAATGAACAGGAAAGGGTTTGGGGAAGAAGCACTGGGTTTATCAGAAATGTTTTCCAATGGGAAACTGAGTTGGCTGGCAGCCCCAACTCAGTTTAAGTGTGATGTTCAAAGGAATAAATGTCATTAAAATATTTTGAATGCTCTATGAAGCACTTTGGCATTTCTTTAATGTAATGCATTTGTACAGAATAGCGTGCACACAAAGTATTCTTTTGCAAGGGGCTGAGTACCCTTGATTCTAGGTGGAGCCAATGATTGTAACCTCACTGGAGATGCTATGCCCTTCACTGGAGTGAAACCCAAGGTCCCTGTCTAATTCCCCATTTAAATCAATGGGACTCCTCTTCTTTGACTGCATTGAGGATTGTCTGACTCCTTAGTGTGGTAAGACCCTGGAAATATTGCCATATAAAACTGAAAACATTGCGGGGAGTGAAAGAGCTAAAAGATTGTTCATTGCTTTCTGCAGACAAAGGGCCTTTATGAAAAGTTTTATGTAGCCATCAGACACATTACAAATTAAAGAAGCCATTTCTCTAGCAATTATCATGGACTTAGACTGTCTTTGAATTATACTGGTGCCTTTGTGGAATGGAATATAGAGAAAATTAAGAAACATTCACTAAAGACTAGACAAAGTATAATATCCACTGCTATTTGAAGTGACTAATTTTTGAATTAATTTCCCAATGGCATAGCAACAAAAATACAACATCACCAGGGAATGTACATTGTCCCAGTAATGCAGCATCTCTCCCAAGATAACGTCCTCCTGAAGCCGTGCAGCACTTCAAGTTGTGAAGTCTATAATGCTTCAGCATTTAATGTTCACTTTCAAGGCTTCCCGAATCACACTTCTCTCTGGTTCAATGTACGGCACTCTGTTAACGTTTTGTGCATATACATATATATAAACATACACACACACACACACACATTAGGGTCCTATTTCATTTGTGAAACTGCGGTCCTGCAATATTAGGCTTCCACCACAATTTTGATTTTCATTAGCTTACTGTACACAGTCCACAATTTTGCATACATTTTGAGGTTTGCCACCCACCCACCCACCTTGCCCCATACAATTTTTTTGCAAGTGAATGTGAATTAAATGATCTTGGAGAGTTTGGGGATTCACCTGCAGTTCTACAGTATTTTCTAGAGTTAGCAGAAATAGCAAAGCGATCACTTTCCATCTCGCTTAATTCCATTGATGCCAAGTGTGCAGTACCTTGGTACGGACAAACCTTTACAAAGCAAAGACAGAGAATGAAGGATGCCACTGTAGTGGGGCACAGAGATTCAACACCTGTAAAATATAAAAGGCTGATTTGACTGAACTCTACAGCAGTTGTGTTAAGACTTTTAGTCTTCTGAATTTTATACTTGTACCGGTCACTTTTTAAAAAAAATAATTGTAATATAGCTTCAACAAAATGTCTGGTCATCAGAAAAATTAGGTGGCATAACATAATACTTGAGTGTTTAGATTATTCCAGCAAATTTTTCTTAAACAAATGGGTCTGCTCTGGCTTTTCCAATTTACTGCTATTAATAAAGGCCCATTATTACTTTTCTGCAATTTTTCATGACTTGTCTGCAACTCAGCTGCAATTATTTGAAGATGATCACGCGATTCAAGTAGGGCCTTTATATACGTTTTATATAGCACTTTTATATGCCACTCCCATAACAAGGGGGATCCAGGTTCAGGGAGCAAAAATATGTACACACAGAGTTTCTCTCTTGGTTTTCAGGTGCACACAAAGGTGAAAGCTAACATTTTGCCCATTGTGAAAGTGATTCTGTGAAATTCAGAACAAAAAACTTCCTTATATGTCTTCCACTGCCTATCTTTATATGCATCCTTTCCCCCAAAATCTGTGAAGTTTTTGTAATTCACATTTTATCTTATTTCATTTTCTCTTTAACCCTCTTATTTTATTTTATTAATCTACAAGATAAAACAAAAGGAAGGCCATTCAGAAATATTTATTGGCGCACTAGACTGAACTGAATTTGCTGCTCCTGGACCAAGTTTTATAGAAAGCCCCTAAAAGCACTCAATTATCATCACAATTATTCTGCACCCAAACATGATTATACAAACTGGAGATGATGGAGGGGGGTCCGGGGGGCGAGAGGGGGAGAAGAGGCAAATGTTCTGGAAGTATCCAAACAAAGGAGACAATTTAGCAGATATTTCATTACATTTACCAAAGGGTGAGTTCCCGCAACATATACATTTGTATTCTGGATGGCCCTGAAACTGAAGAGATATTAATTTTTTAACTCATATTCATGCCCCTCCACCATTAGAGATTGTGTGCTTTACACCTAGGCCTGTTTTGGGGGCAGTGTGAAGCACCTCTCCCTAAGTGAACTCTAGGTGGGATTGGATCTTGTGTACATAGTGAGAGTGTGTATGGTGCATCAGTCATTACAACAGTGCAGCTTCTCTCCTGAATGAAGCTGTTGGCTAAGGCTGTAGCAGACTCATCGATCTCTAGCTAGGTGCCACTAGAGGGGAACAGAGTACCACACCAAGCAGGCATGGGTTACACCACCACTGAACTTGAAGGGGCAGAATTTGGAAGGAGATGTCAAAACAAGATATAGTCAATTTGAGTTCATTTATGATAGTTTCCTTGATGCAAATTAAAAATACCACAAACAAATATATTCACAGAGATCAGTCAATTCACCAAGGGGTTTTCAAGTAGAAGATTCAAAAGGACTGTTAGAACACAAGGGACCACTATCATCAAGTAATCTGATCTCCAATTTAACAGGTCATACAACTTCACTCAATGATTCTTGTAACTAGCCCAAAAGTTTATGGTTGAACTAGAACATATATTTTGGAAAGATGGCTAAAGCCTTAATTGTACTGTTAACATCAACTGTACCACCCTAGGAGCAGACCCTTCTAAGTTATAATTCCATCCCTGCTTCACCCTGACTTTGGAGAGGGAGTGATAACTTGCTGCTAGCCTGCCATATACCAACAGCAAATTACAGCACTTACCCTGTGCTAGATAATACGTGCTGGCTGGTGCACTGTTGCAGGGAAACATGGTTCTACCATTCTCTGTCCCCAAGTCCACCTGCCTGGAGGAGAGCGGGTAGCCCATGCTGCAGTGTAAAGGGGAGTCTTACGTGCCCTTACTCCGCTGTGTGGGCTTACAATCTAAATCAAAATCTAGCCCTAAATTTGCAATTTATGATATTCACAATGAAAAAACTGATGGACACTTCTACCAATTCTGGTGAGAATTCAGAATAGATGGATGACTAAGCACAAGAAACTCCATATCCCTAATTCATTTTGTCCGTTTCTTCTGTACTAAAGGGAAATTGTGATTTAAAAGTTGGCAAATTCTTTGATCAGCCTGTATTTACGCAGTGTTTAAATAAGAGTAGGTTCTACACTAGGCATCTTTACAGAGGTCAACCAAAGTATAGCATGAAAAGGGCGGTAAGAGTTCTGTTTCTCTAAGCATCACCCCCACTTACAGCTGGAAAATGGAAAACAACTTTTCATTCTAGAATGATTACTATAATATTAATTCTAAAGCACACTACATGAAACAGAAATAATACAGCTGAATTTTCATGAGTAAAGTTAATCAGGTGCATCTGAAATAGCAGGGAAAAAAAGCTTGTTTTGACTAAGTAATCTCGGCAAACATGGCATAGGGTCTTAAATATTTTGTTCTGACAATATCTGCAGCACTGAAGTGCAATTTATGCATAAGAAAATTTTAATTGTCCTCCGGTGGTCACCTGCAGTCACCTGGATACGTGCTCTCTTAGCTAGGGTACATTATGCAGTACATTACCAACAATATCTAATTAAGTTGGGGTATGCACGGTATTTTCAGGAGTGATATTTGCTTCCTTTGTTTATATACACACTGTTATTTGCCAGCAATTATTTTAATATTGAACTTGGGCATTTATCCCTAGTTTCCTGATACATCCCTTACGGCATTGCTTTGATGAACCAGGATATGGTCTCACTGGGAGAGAGGAATTTTAGCAAACATTTTGGCAGCAGGGCCTGTGAACTCTGTTGTTGGATTCTTTCAAGAGTTTCAATAAAACATTCCTGTTTTAAACATCACACTGGGGTGGGAATGTAACATATGCATGAGGCTGAATCAAGATCCCAGCATGCAACATCCCATGTGGTATCATCGGGACCATTCAATCAATTTGACAACTGTGTTTTAAAGAACATTTTGGTGCATCTCCCAGACTGCAACTATTGTATTTGCAATAAGTGGGGAAAAGAAAACTGAATCAGGAGG
This sequence comes from Caretta caretta, assembly GCF_965140235.1. Taxonomy (NCBI): domain Eukaryota; kingdom Metazoa; phylum Chordata; order Testudines; family Cheloniidae; genus Caretta; species Caretta caretta. The sequence continues at coordinate 69,843,715 of NC_134212.1, read as the reverse complement.
GTAGGCATGTATAATACCGTATAAGCTTTGTTGATCTCAATAGCAGTGGAAAGCGAGGTAGCAGGGGAAGCACTAATGAGAAATATTGAACACACAATAATTCCCAGCACATGCAAATGAGAATATATCTTAAAATGCTTATTTTGAAAATGTTAGTTTAACTTAGCTCCCATAAAGATTCCATTGCTAGGAAATTCCTCTTCGGACACTGAGGTTTCACAACACAATCATCTGTGTGACATGTGAATGACTAATTGACCCCTGGAGAAAAGTTCCTGAAAACTCTCCAGAATTTAAAGTTCATTAGTCAAGGGCGTATGCTTTTATAAAGGCAAATGTATTGTCAACAGAGAAAAGTCTGACTTAGTGAGGGGCAAGCTAATCAGGAGGTAAACAATCAGTGAAGACCAGGGGCGCTATGCGTCCAAGAGTAAGGTGCAATTTCTGCCAATGCAATTGTTATTTAATTCCAAGCTCCTTAGGAATCATCCTGGTTCACCATGTTAATAGAGTACTCCTTGTATTCCTCAGGGAATTTTAATCAGAAATTGACATGGCAGAATTAAATGGCTATTGAAGGTGAAAGGAAGTAATTAAAAAGAAATAAATTGCCATGAAATTCTAGCACTCTACTACACACATAAAGGACTGTTACATTTTATTGTTATTAATTATTAATTTTGTCCCAGTCACCTTTTTAAATAAAATTATGAGAGCTGAGAAGTATTTTGCTGGCCTTTCCAGGGTGGCATATTGATTCACGAGGCTTAAAGTAAGATTTAGAGCCAAATCTCCAGTTGAGGTATATTGATGTAGCTCTACTGATGTGAATGGAAGTCTTCTCATTTACACCAAACTGAAGATGAGGCCCTCCATCTTTACTGGAGGACATTTAGAGATGCATTACACTGGTATGATTAGACATAGATGATATGCGGAATCTACCTTTCAATATGAAATGTAAAGTTAGTATGGGTGTGAATATTAACCGAATGCCACTGGACAGGACAGTTCAGTACTTTAGAAATAGGAGACTATAGGAAGTTCGAGGCAACTGATCAATTAATGTGTGATGTTATTCTATTCTTCTGCTTGCATATTATCTGCCGACAGACAATGGGGTTTTTTTTACACAGATGTTGCTGTTGAGAATGTATTTAATGAATGACTTATACAAACAGGTTTTACCAATGGATGGCTCACAAGCCATCTGCATGACTATCACTTCAGAAGATCCAATGCTGAGGGCTCTGCTCTCTGGTAGGTGATTCCAACACATAGTGTGTCCCAATGCCTTTACTGTTGTGGATAGTTGAAGAACAGACATTCAGTGGGAGCACAAGATCAATTCCAGGCACCTAAATGGAACTCCACTTCCATCGCTTACAAATGGTCTCAACAGCCCCTCCAGCCTTGGTCCCCTAGTCCTGGATTAAGATGCTTTCTTCTCTTTGGGCAATGACAGAATCTTAAAAGCCATGCAAGCTCATATGGACTACGCACTCAGACTGCTACCAGACTTGTTACTCCAGACCTGAGCTCAGGCTCGCACTGGGTTTACAGAGTCCCAGCAGTGGCAGTATACGTCCTGTCCTGCAACCCATACAGTCCCTTCTCAAATGGTGGCCTCTTCTTCTAGTCAGGGGAGAGCTGTCAGCAAGAAGTAGGGGTAGGATTTCCTGCTAACTCTACCCAGACAGATCTCTGGGGTAGGAGGGAGAAAGAGGCCAATGTCTCTTGTTTGCCCATCTTCCGCTTGCCAGGGTTTCAGGGCATATAGTTCTGCAGCTGTGCTGTGGAGTGGGGCCTCCACTTTTTGTATTTCACAAGATAGCTGGGGACTTTTTACCCATGGAAGGTTATGCCCAAATAAATCTGTTAGTCTTTAAGGTGCCACTGGACTCCTCATTGTTATTCTGGTGCAATTAGTCACTTATGCCACATGGTATTTTTCTGCTTCCTAACTGGATAACTCCCCAGCACAGAGCTTTCAAGATGGCGGTGCAAACATTTCCAGTACAACAAATATTCATGCTTACATGTGTGTGTTCACATGTGACTATGTATTTGCACAAGTATTTGCAACATTTTCCCTTCCCTCTAACATTGTCAACAAAAATATGGTGATGTTTTCAAATAAAATCTAGCAGAGATTAACTCATTTGGAGAAACTCATAAGTTTTATTCAAATTAATCTTTACCCCCTCCACCCCCAAATAATTAATCCAGTTCTAATTACAGGGAATAGGCCAGATCTTCAGCTGGTATAAATTTTCAATGGAGCTGTAAAGACTCACCCCAGATGAGAATCTGTAAATAAAGTTTCAGAGTAACAGCCATGTTAGTCTGTATTCGCAAAAAGAAAAGGAGTACTTGTGGCACCTTAGAGACTAACCAATTTATTTGAGCATAAGCTTTCGTGAGCTACAGCTCTCTTCATCGGATGCATACTGTGGAAAGTATAGAAGATCTTTTTATACACACAAAGCATGAAAAAATGGGTGTTTACCACTACAAAAGGTTTTCTCTCCCGCCACCCCACTCTCCTTCTGGTAATAGCTTATCTAAAGTGATCACTCTCATTTGCAAATTGGATACAATTAACTTAGGCTTGAATAGAGACTGGGAGTGGCTAAGTCATTATGCAAGGTAACCTATTTCCCCTTGTTTTTTCCTACCTGCCCCCTCCTCAGACGTTCTTGTTAAACCCTGGATTTGTGCTGGAAATGGCCCACCTTGATTATAATACACATTGTAAGGAGAGTGATCACTTTAGATAAGCTATTACCAGCAGGAGAGTGGGGTAGGGGGAGAGAAAACCTTCTGTAGTGATAATCACCCATTTGTTCATGCTTTGTGTGTATAAAAAGATCTTCTATACTTTCCACAGTATGCATCCGATGAAGTGAGCTGTAGCTCACGAAAGCTTATGCTCAAATAAATTGGTTAGCTTCTAAGGTGCCACAAGTACTCCTTTTCTTTTTGTAAATAAAGTAAATTTGCTAATTAAATTCAAGAGATGGCTACTTGCAATATTTAATGTAATTCTTGAAATGTTCTTAAGAAGTGCACCCGAATTACAATTAAACTTGTACTGATGGGTAGATATTGACATTCACATGAATATCAAATGAATTCATTAGAGCTAGTCCCGTGACAATGAATGCTATCTGAATGCATAATTCTGTGACAAATTAAAACATCATCCAAATTCCCCTGGCTTAGCTGCTAAGCCAAGACTGTGTCAAATTCTACCCCTTCTCTAGCTTGCTCCTTTTATGCAAGTGAAATAGAAGTGGGAAGTTGGAAAAATTCAAAGGATTGAGGGGGAAGATGACGCCACAGCTTGTTCAGAAATCTGTGTGTTGCTAGAATAGGCTTTTGACCAATGTGTGAACGGCACAGTATACTTGGAGATACCAGTTAATGTCTCAAACGCTGTCATCAAATATGAATGTTTTCCACATGACCAAAGGAAGCCAGCTGCTTCATAATTTAAAGGGATCTGAAATGCCTTTTGCCAGAGGGCTTAGTTGTGCAGTTCACCCTTTCAAAATGTTTTACTTGTTCAACATTATCTTCTTTGCACAGCTACTACACCTAAGCTCTTGTCTACTTACTATGTCACCTCCCTGTATCCTTTAGAAGTGGTTTAGCAGCCCACTGACTGCAATGTCCTATCTGTTGCAAACAAGGTATTCTTACTGAGAAAGGGGTCATGGAAAGATCAGCTTTAGTACAACTTGTAACATTTTTATTGCTGACAAGATGTTTGCAAGGAAAATAAAGTGAAAGGGGAGAGTGCACAATAAAAAGCCAGCTCCTCCTGGCTTGGATGGATTGAAGGAAGTGGAGGGGCAAGGCTATAGCTGGAAGGACAAAGAGAAGGAGTTTGCAGTGATCAGAGCTTGAATGGGAGTTTGAGCAATGAGAGCAGAGAGAAACAGGACTAGTAACAAATATCTCCAATGGCTCATGATGGGACATTAGAGGGGGAGAGCTCCAAGTTACCACCGAGAATTCTTTCCCCGGTATCTGGCTGCTTGGTCTTGCCCGCATGCTCAGGGTCTAACTAATCACCATATCTGGGGACAGGAAGGAATTTTCCCTCATGTCAGACTGGCAGGGACCCTGGGAGGTTTTCACTTTTCTTTGCAGCATGGGGCATGAGTCACTTGCAGGTTTAAACCAGTGTAAATGGTGGATTCTCTGTAACTTGAAGCCTTTAAATCATTATTTGAGGACTTCAGCAACTCAGCCAGATGTTAGGGGTCTATTACAGAAGTGGGTGAGTGAGGTTCTGTAGCCTGCAATGTGTAGGAGGTCAGACTAGATGCACATGATGGTCCCTTCTGACAAAGTCTATGAGACTGTGGGGATGCCACACAGCAGCGTTTCTCAGCCGTTTCAGATTGGTAGTCCCTCACAGAAAAGTTAAAAAATTTCATGACCTTCTTTCTTGCATTTACTAGAGAATGTATGTATGTATCAATGATAACAATAAGCCTGTAATTTGTGTATTGTGAGAGGTTCACAGAATACTTGACCTTGAAGGGTAGGGATGTGGGGGGGAATTAAGGGGGTGATATAGTGGCAGTGTTACCTGCATGGACATGAAAGAGGTGGAGCTAGGTTGCACAACTCCAAATATTACAGATAACTTCATAAACTTGAAGGTAATTCTGGCACTTCAAGAAGTATTCAAAGGTATTGTGGAAATGTTGTTTTCTTTTAAATAGATTTAATAAAATTTTCAGTGTCTCACAACCACTTCTAATTACTGATGGGTCACGACCCACTGGCTGAGAAGCTGCTGTGGAATAAAGATCAGCAGGATTTAACAACAGCATCAGTGCAGGGAGAGAAGGAGAAGAGGACTCTAAATTTGTGATACTGATGCACAAGGAGGATGGAATTTACAATGACAATAGATCCCTGCATGCTTTGGAATAGACCCTTGCTAGTATGAAATGATCTCACCCTGAAGTGAACAGGTGTTAGAGGCAAATTAAAAGGAGAATGACTAGATAAGTCTTTTCCCCTCTATACAGCATCCAAGTTTGGGTGTTCTCCCCCCGTCCCATCCCCATTTGATGTGATCTCACTAAGTAGTATAGAATAGCAATGGAAAAACCTCAAAAGCTCTAAAATCATCAATTTTCTGAAGCAAACCAAAGATCTTGGTGAAAAACTGGACTTGTCATTTAATGGGAGGAGTCCGTCTTGCAACATTTCTATTATTTCCTTCTTTTGATCAGGTTAGAAACACAAAGACAGCCTTCCTTGCGATGCTTCAGGACATTATCTTCCTGTCCTTGATAGAATTCAGGTTTCAGAGTAGCAGCCATGTTAGTCTGTATCCGCAAAAAGAAAAGAAGTACTTGGGGCACCTTAGAGACTAACCAATTTATTTGAGCATAAAATGTGTTAGTCTCTAAGGTGCCACAAGTCCTCCTTTTCTTTTTGATTGAATTCAATGATTCACAGGCAACCATGTATCTTGTTTTGATTTGACTTGATTTCATCAGAATGCTCTATTCTCATTCCCTGTGTGATTTCATTTAAGTAAGTGGCCTCATTTGGTGCTTATCAAAAAAAAACTTTGCACTGTGTGTGTCTTTACTTTGTGAAATAATATTCAGTTGCCCAAATCCATATGCTATTTTAAAAAATAGTTATGTTTATAACTCTTCCCCCTCTTTCCCATTCCCTATAAAGTATTTTGACAGTGCCTATTAATCACCATTATGGATTCAAGTTGTTTAAAAATAAAATAAAAATGGAAATGTATTTGCACAGAATTGTGATTGCCCTCTAGTGGTTGTTCCTATTGTAGCACTTAATACTTTGAATTCAGGAAAAACTGTACACATTTAGCTGCAACACTTAGCAGACCAAGTTCTGGCTGATAATGGCAGTGAAGCCATTAGAATTGCCAGGGGCGTAAGTCAGGGTAGGATTTGCTCTGTAATCCTTCAGATCGTTTGTCTGTATACTAGAGTAGGGAAATGAAGCATTGGTGGACTGATTGCAATGAACTCTGAAGGTAGTTTTCTTGGTCAAACTCACAAAATCTGTGAGTCAAGTTGTTAGCCAGGAGGAAACTGGTGCAACTGGAGGATGAAATATTCAAGCTTGTAGGCTCATTTTAAAGGAGTTCTCAAAACTGTTATGCTGACATGAAAAATGTCCATCCACAGCTGACAGTAAAATTCTGGCCCATCATGTGATGTAAATAAGCTGGGAGAGGGAACTCAAGGAAGTTCTTGCCGAAATCAGAGCAGGATACAAACCTAACTCCCCCTTGCTCATCAGATAGAAGCACAGTTGGTACGTCCAATAGCACTACCTGGTGTATGGTTACCTGGCTCTGGGGAGCACTGGTAGACACTAGCATGATGAATGGAAGGATAAGCAAATGGTTAAAGGCACTAGCAGGCACTTGTGAGTAGGGTTCAAGTCTCTGCTTTATCACAGACTTCCTTTGAGACCTTGAGCAAGTTTAAGCCTCTCTGTGTTTCAGTTCCCCATCTCCAACACAGAGATAATAGCTCTTTCTGATCTCAGAAGTGTTGTGAGGATACATACATTAAGGATTGGGAGGTGCTCAGACTCTGTGATAATGAAAGTACCTCGGGAGGTGGAGCTTGGCAAGATAGGTGAGTGATGGGTTCTCTCCCTTGCAGGCAAAGTCCAAGCTATGCCCACTACTGCTGTATCTAGCTGTATGAGCAATGACAGAAATATGCAGGACAGGGGGCCAAAACACCCTGTGAATGGGGGAATAGAAGTGGAAGTGAGGGGAGATATAGAGATTCCACTTGAAAAGGGGAAGCATGCTCCAGGCGGGGAGGGGGTGGGTCCTCAGGGGTTCCTGCCTGACCCATGGCCCATCCCAGTCACTGTGGTGGCTGCTCTCATTTATACCCCATGTAGTTCCCCACATGCGCACAAGTTTATGTAGGGATGCATTCCCCATTTTATTTCAGTTGCAGGGGTGATAGTCTCCCCTTCCCCCCATCCCACTGCCACTGGTGGAGGGGAAGTTCCTCCTTTAGTCCCCTCATCTGAGTACGACCTAGAGACAACAAGGAGGCTCAGATGCTCCCATAATCCCAAATCAAAGAAACCAACTGATCACTCCAAAATGGAGTTGCTGTCTTCTGGGAAAGCAGGGTGTCAGGCTGGAGGAAGTCCGTCCCCCCCTGCCCCCTCCCCCGGTAATCAGGATTAAGGAGGCAAAGAAGCACCATAGGGCATCACATTTTTCATTCTTCCTGCCCCCATCATTCACAGGAACCAAAAGCATATATTTTGGTGTTCTGAGTCCCCTTTCTCTCCCAATCATGCAGGCAGCTCAGCAAGAACATGCAGCCCCTAATAGACTCCCTGGGATTGTGCATGATGAGTGGGAGGCCAGGATCTACAAGTGATGGTAAAGGAGAAAGGCATCTTATTATACAAACACCTCTCCTATATTTATATGCTCCTGGGGGAGCAGATCATGCCATCTCCCGCAATGGCCTGAGCATTTTGAGGCTCAATAAGGCCAGCCCAAAGATCATCTCTTTGGGAAAGGACCTATGCAGCAATAAGTGAACTTGGGCATGTAAAGTGAAAAAGTAGCATGTTTACACAGTCACATTTCAGTCCATAATTATAATTCAAAACTGTATAGGATAGAACACGTAAAATATACTGCTAGGAGCAATCTTGCACTAGTAGGGTGGTGGGTTAAATGACCTAATAGGCTTTATCGTCTGTTATTTCTATCTTCCTACGGAGAAGGCCTACCAGAGTCAATTGGTGGGAAAAGGAAGAGATTGAACAACTATAAGAACAGCTTTCAGAGTAACAGCCGTGTTAGTCTGTATTCGCAAAAAGAAAAGGAGTACTTGTGGCACCTTAGAGACTAACCAATTTATGTGAGCATGAGCTTTCGTGAGCTACAGCTCACTTCATCGGATGCATACTGTGGAAACTGCAGCAGACTTTATATACACACAGAGAATATGAAACAATACCTCCTCCCACCCCACTGTCCTGCTGGTAATAGCTTATCTAAAGTGATCATCAGGTTGGGCCATTTCCAGCACTAATCCAGGTTTTCTCACCCTCCACCCCCCCACACAAATTCACTCTCCTGCTGCTGTTCTTCGTTAAAATAGAATGATTCTACATTGGCATTACACCATATATTTTCTATACAGCTCCTCCCACCTCCTCTGTTACTAAAGGTATTTGTATGAAGAAAAAAACAACCAAGATCCCATTTTCATACTTTATTGATTATTAGTGCCCATTTCTCAGTCATAACCCTCCAGTTTGTGATACTGACATTGGGTAATCTCATGTTTATTCTTGAGATATTTTTCAAGTAGAAATCAAGTAACATCAAAAGGAACTCTCTTTTTTCCTGGGTAAAATGTCCTTAGTAATAAATAAAAAATGAGAGAAATACCCTGCAATAGGTACACAGAATTTTCTCTACAATATTGTTGCTTACGAGATATGCCTGCCTTTTAAACCCTTCACTACATACCTACAGTACCTGCTGGACTGCTTCCAGCACTGAGCTGACTGGTTATTTTCACAGCTTCTAGTCACTCAAAGCAATGCAACAAAATTTAGTTTACCGGGCAGGGATCTATATTTGCATCTTCCTGGATTATTCTATAGATTATGTTCAGCACAAAATCTGCAGTACAACTTCAGTTGTGTCCAGTGGAATAAACACACTAAAGCCAATGGATTTACTCCAGATTGCACTGATGTAACTGAGCTGACTCAGTCCTGTGGGCCCGATCTTCAAACTGGGTTCATACCCTTTTGCACCACCCTTGTGGCTCAAAGGGGGCTATATTCCAACCATAAAAGTCCAGAACATTCCTTTGTGGGAGGGAAGCTACCTGCTGGCTTATCTGTGCCACACCCAGGCCTGTGCTTCTGTCCACTGCTACCCATTGTATGGGGCATGTTAGGAGAGGGCATGTTGTTAGCTCAGCTTCATCACTGCAACCCGTTACTGGTTTAGGGTCCATTAAAGATCTTTAGGCCACTGGCAGAGCTTACTGCTGACCAGGAAGAACACTACCTATCCCCAAGGCTGGCTTGGCATCTGAGACGCAGAGAGCTGTATCCATCCTTCCGACACCCACCCCTCCATTCCCATGCTGAGCAGAAAACTAGTACAGGATCAAATCTACCCCAGATCGTGTATGCATACAAACACACACTTCCTAAATCGACTGAGCCATGCTTAGTACACCTGTTAGCTAAGGGAGGAAATAGCTGCGAAGTACATTTCCATCCTTAAAAAACAAAACCCAATTAGTAGCTTAGTTCTAAAAGCAAACAGCCTGGATTTTAGTAGATTTGTTCATGATTCACATACTTCAAAGAGACCTGCATAAACACGTACCATTATTAGTGGATGGCTGCATTATATTTTCACTCCGAAGGTTTCACTATTTGCCTTCTGTTTTAGATGGGAGGACAGAATTTTCTCTGTGAAAAGTCATTCTATACTTTCATCTCCAGCACCACCAAACATGTTCTTCCATATTGGCTTCTCTATGTGGAGTCTAATTCAAATGCTTTCAATATCAAAACCCTGTTTTAAATGTTTCTCACTCAGAGCAAATTTTGTAGGACTGAAGAAAAGGTTTGTTTCTATTTAAACTGATTCTTATCTTGAAGCTCTGGTTCTTTTTAGATTTGTTTTTAATACCCCTGATGCTGTCAAACTACAGGCTCAGTGCTAAAAAGATGTAAATTCCTAATGCATTATACGGGGACTCTACAATCCAAAAGTAAGAGAAGAAGAAAGGAAATAAGAAAATATACTTTTAGAATAACTCCTTGTAGGGTCAAAGTATGGAATTCAAATTGCCTCTTTTTAGATGCACAGGGAATGATTCCATCCCATTTTACTATATCAAGGCTATGTGAACTGCATTTTTTCTAGCAGAGGTTTTAGTCTAGCTAAATTTAGACTTCTGCAGTTCTAATATATATAAGGATATTGGGTTATTGTTAGGGGCATAGTTCTGCTGTACTATTCTTTGGATCATGCAAAACAGAGGTCTTGACTAACTGTGGTCATGAAGGGCTGAATTCTGAAGGATGCTGAGCATTCTGACCTTATCCCTCTAAGCATTTACACATGTGCTTAAAGACAAGCAGGTGGTTAGTCTCAGTGACTTCAAGTTCTAGACAGGAAGAGAACCCTGATCTGAGGCAGTGGAACCATATCTAACTCATCAGCCCACAGTGCCTCAAACAAGACTTCTGTATGTAAACCAGATATAAAATTGGGCTATTTGTCTCTGTACAGTGTTTTGAGATTTACGGATGAAAAAAAATACTGTGACTGCAATGCTTTAGTCATATTTTTTTCAGAGGGAATTACTAAGGCACAGAGATATGCACTGATTTTACTGGAAGGCACTCTGGCATGGTTAGCTAGCTAGACAGATGGTTAGGTGTTTGCTGTAGAACCAAGAGAAGAGGATTGTGAGTCCCAAGACTACAACTATCTGTTATGTAACCTGAACACAACATTATGAGTGAAGGTGGACTGTGCTGTGAAGGTAGGCCTAGCTAACTCTGCTACTTAGGGAACACGTGCATGGCATCTTGCCAAATGTGCAGTAAGAAAAGCAAGGATCCACATACCAGCACCATTCACTCCTTCGATTTAATAGTTTGGTGACCCAACCAATCTCACATAACATATATCAAACACTAGTCTGACAAATACTCTCAACACAAACCCCTTCTGGAAAAGAAACAGATTAATGACACACATTGATCAGCTTCACATGCAAGTCCACATATTTCAGAGGAACAGCCGTGTTAGTCTGTATTCTGTAGTCTGTAGTCTGATGAAGTGAGCTGTGGCTCACGAAAGCTCATGCTCAAATAAATTGGTTAGTCTCTAAGGTGCCACAAGTACTCCTTTTCTTTTTGCGAAGTCCACATATGTTTAGCACTTAGCAGTTTGTCACTCACCTCTGCCACAATGCCTACAGAGCAATTACAATAGGCAGGTAAGCAATGAGATGAGTCTGTTCCTTATAATACAAAACCATGCTCTTATTTGTGCTTTCTCTTCCTTGTAGCTGTCTCTCATCTACTGGATCTTGCCATAAATCTAGATTGTGAACACCTTAATGAAAGACAGTACTTGCTCGCTCATTTGCGCAATTCATAGCATAATGGATCCTTGACTGGGGCCCCTAGGCATTCCTGTATTACAATTAAATATATAGTTTCCAGTTAGATTACAGATACAACATTGTCAAGAAACAGAAATTATGCAAGAAAACAGAATTATTTTTATCTGTATCCATGAAAATATTTAGATACCAAAAATCAAGCTGAGAAATTATAATGGGGGAGAGGGGAATAATCTCTGGGTAAGAGTTAAGGTTGTATAAATATGTACTTTATACTTCATGAAAAATGTTATTTTTATTATCTGACTACCATAAGATGCATTATATCCTTGGATATTCACTTAATTTTTCAATGCTCTAAGGTTAGAAGTGATATGATAGATTGATAATTTTGCAGTTGGTTCTCAGCAATAATAGTTTTTGGTGTCTGAATTATTATGGACCTGAAGACCCATGATTTGCTTTAAAAATGGAAAGTTTTCATCTTGTCCTCATTAAACAGACTAAAGTTAACATTGCACATGCAAAAAAACTCAGCATTTTAAAGGGTAGTTGAAATGCAAGACTGCAATTTCGCAAAGCTGTTTGCTGTAAATAACCTACATTCTTACAAGCAGACTGAATGCCTTTTATTGTCTTTCAGAAAACATAAAATGCCCTCTGTTTTAATAGTCCAGTTGATATATTAAGTATATGCCGTACCAACAATTACTCCTTACACATGTCTGCAACCCACTGATCAACCACAAACATGAGGGTTTTGCATTTGGCATCCCAATGAAACCACTCATTCAATAAGAGAAAGAGGTTTATTGACCTTTAAAACAGCTTCCAATCTATTTATAAACCTTCCCTGCTCACCACTTTTACTCGTGATGCATGCTTCCCTTGATGCAAGCTGCCACCTCATAATGTCTCCCTTATACATACTTGCTTAATATCTCTAAAACTTCTAGTAAAAGAAACATGATGCTGCAGACACACTAATGCACCTTGACATGAATGTATTCGCCATTCTCAGACCCATTCCATGTGTTTCACCTCCTGCTGATATGGTGTACATCTGTGATGTGGTGAAGCTGTACTTGGTTACATTGTGTCTGGCTCAGCACAAATCTAAAGTGTGTGTCTTTGCTCTCTCATAGGAAAATTATTTAACTTTTCCATCCTCCTCTATAATTAATATTTATTATCTTAGAAAGTTCTAATCTAGATTCAAAGTTCGCAGCTTGAGCCCATCAACAGTAGTAAGTTATACCTCTATGATTCAAGTTCCTCAGATGACATGTAAGTCTGGTCTATATTACAAAGGACAACCAAGAAGAATCAGCCTCCACATCACATCAGCTAAGGGTTTCATCATGGTGAGCTGTCATAATGCTAAATGATTTGTCTTTGTCTATCCCGATAGCTACACTGTATTCAGCAACAGCTTATTTAACACAATTGTTCATAGCCACATTCAGACTTAGTACAATTTGAGTGTAGACCAGGCTTTAAAAAAGGGGAAAACTGAGTCATAGGCAAGCTAAGAGCTTGGTCATGATTCACACTGAATGGAAGAGCAGGAATAGAATTCAGTGCTCATGGCTCCCAGCCTCTTAATCTAATCACAAGATCTCCCCATTTTTACAGCTGCTTTTGTGCAGCCTCAAGTGGTTTTAAAATTGTTCCAAACTAAAGCATTTTTAAAAGCTTGTTGAGCTGGCTGACAGAGGCGTGACTCATCAGCCAGCACACCATCTTGTGGCTGGACATGGCATATAGGCTCTTCTCCTCTGGTGCTCCTTGCTGGCAGCTGCTCTGGCCCTGCAGGGATCTGCTGCTTCTTGTGACTCAACCCTCCAGCCAGCTCACTTAGCCCCACTTCCGGGGTAACAGGAAGCCTCACCGACAAATAGTTCAATGACCTTGTGTCAGGTCCTCATCCCAACTCTGGGTCCAGTGCTCTTTACATCCCTCGCCTCAGGACTTCATGATCTCTATCTTCCCAGGCTCCACAACTTCTCATGGCTCACCCTTCCTTCATGGCTGGGGCTTACAAGGCTCTCCCCTTTAATCACCCAATAAATCCCAGATCAAAACATAAACTGAAAACTTCCATCCTTCTTAAGTTTCCCCTGTGCTCCTGTAACCCGCATACCTCCTGGGCATAGTGTTCTGTCCCGTCTAGTGGCACTGAGACCACTTAGAGAGAGAGTTAAATAAGTCCGCTCTACAGCCCTAGCTAACAGTCAATTGGCTTTCAGCTCATGCAGTAGAGGCTCATGCACTAAGCTCCAGAGGTCCCAGATTCGATCCCGCACACCGACAACCAGGGTCCATCGGTGTTACACTCCGTTCCTCAATTCTTCCATTCCTTGGAGTCTTACACCTATTTCAATTCAAGGCCCACCACAGGAGCTACCTGCCACTCCCCCCCCCCATCATGATTTTTACCACTTCTCCTTCTACTTGACTGTTCTCAGATCCTTCTTGAAGCAAGAGAACTCCAAACCCTCTTTTCTTGGGTTTCCTCCTTCCCACTGGGGGCTTACTGTAGGCTTTTCTGACCCTTTCCCAGTTGTGTCCAATAATTACAATTAAGATACCCAGTCAAGATAAGCTGGAGAATAGATGCTGAGTCATAGGTGAAGCTGAACCAGCCTTAAAGAGTCAGCCAGCCTGTGGCACTGGCAGTTAGGGACAAGGCCAAATAGAGTTAAAGCTGTTTTATCCAGAAGCTGTAATGGCCATTGTGAATTTTCACAAGGACTCAGTCTCTCGCTGAGAGTTTCAGTTGCATACCTCATTGGTAAACATTTGCCACGCATTGAGTGATCCTACTTGCCATTTCCACAGTTGTACAGTTAAGAATAAGGATCAAGGACTGATCCACACTTAATAGTTAGGTCTATATCGCTATGGCTCTCAAAGGCGTGAAAAACACACACCCCTGAATGCTGTAGTTAAGCCAAACTAACACACACCTTTTGTACACACAGCTAGGTCAACTGAAGAATTTTTTCATCCATCTAACTAGCACTTTCTGGGGAGGTGGATTACCTACCGTAACAGAAAAATCCCTTCTGTCGCTCTATTCCCCCCCACTCCCATAGTGTAGACATGGCCCAAGTCAGAAAATGATACCTGTGGGACTAAACTGAATGAACCTTGAGTTAGTGTATCAAGAGACAGATCACCCTTTCCCCTGGAAAAGCCTGCAGGAAAGAGGCAGAGGTGCAAGTAATTCCACTAGAGGAACCGGAGTTTCCTGCGAACAACAAGGCCATGGAAGGAATGAGTCCTTGTAACCTTATGTAAACTGAAGATCCATTGGGAAATTTACTCTCATAAAGGCAGACCCACACAGAGATTTCCTCTCTCTGCAGCAGCGACCAGAGAACCAGCTCTGTTAACTCTTGTTTTCCTGTGTGAAAATCTGATTGCATCTGCCAGCAAAAGCATTGGAAGCTACAGTCAGTCTCCAGTTCTAAGCTACTACATACTCTCTTCCATGTGAAGCCCTTTCAGAGGGGGTGCCACAAGAAACAAGATAAGATGTTAGTGTCCCAAAGTTTCTGCCCTTCTGCAGGGGCCAGGAGAGCTTCACATGCTTATTGTGCCTAGAGCCTGATTTCCAGAGTGCTGAGCACTGAGAACTCTGGTTAAGTCAATGGACCCTGTGGAAGCTCAGCACTACAGCTGGCTGAATATTTTCTGTCTAGCTGAGGGGAGGGGTATTTGTATGGAAAATGGTTGGTATTTTTTATAACTTGGGATTTACTTTTTTAATCCCATTTTGGTTAAAAATTTCATTCTATTTTATCAAAAAAAAATAAAGAGAAAATGGGGGTATTGTTATTTTCTATATAAATGGGGGGAAAATAAATACTTGTTGTTGATGTTTTCATGTTACCCCCTTCCGCCCCCCCCCCAAAAAAAAATCCTGACCAGCTGTACACAACACCATTGGAATTCAAGCCCTTATTGTGCATAGATCCTACTGGAATTATTCAGGTCATTGTTCATTTCCTAATCCGAGTCATTTTGTCTTCAGTCCTTCAACATTTCAGAGCTCATAGATTCAAACTTTAAATGCAGAAAGGACCATTGTGATTACCTAGTCTGATCTCCTGCACCCTGTAGGCCACAAAGTCTTGCCCATCCATTCCTGTGATAGACCCATAACTTTTGACCGAGTTACTGAAGTCCTTAAATCATGATTTAAAGACTTCAAGTTACAGAGAATCCACCATTTACTCTAGTTTAATCCTGCAAGTGACCAATGCCTCATGCTGCAAAGAAAGATGGAAAAACCCCAGGATCTCTGCCAATTTGACCTGGCGGGAAATTTCTTCCTGATCCCAATCACTGTGATCAGTTTGACCCTGAGCATATCAGCAAGATCCACCAGCAAGATACTAGAGAATTCTTTCCCATGCAACTAACAGAGCCCTCTCCATCTACTATCCCCAATGGCCAGAGATGGGACACTTGCTACTAGCAATTGCAGATGTACCATTATAGGCAGTGTCATCATACAATCACCTCCAAAAATGCATAAAGCTCAGTCTTGAAACCAGTTAGGTTTTTTGCCCACACTGCTTCCCCTTGGAAGGCTGTTCCAGAACTTCAGTCTTCTGATGGTTAGAAACCTTCATCTAATTTGAAGTCTAAAACTTGTTGATGGCCAGTTTGTATCCATTTCTTCTTGTGTCAACATTGGTGCTTAAATAACTCCTCTCCCTCCCTGGTATTTATCCCTGACGTATTTATAGAGAACAATCATATCTCCCCTCAGCCTTCATTTGCTTAGGCTACACAAGCCAAGCTCTATGAATGTTCTCTCATAAGGTAGATTTTTCATTCCTTTGATCATCCTTCTAGACTTTCTCTGCACCTTTTCCAGTTTGAATTCACTTTTCTTAAACATGGGAGTCCAGAATAGCACACAGTATTCCAGATGAGGTCTCACCAGTGCCTTGTATAATGGTACTAACACTTCCCTGTCTCTACTGGAAATACCTACCTGATGCATCCTAGGATTGCATTAGACTTTTTCATGGTTGCATCACATTGGTGGTTCATAATCATCCTATGATTAACAAATACACCCAGGTCTTTCTCCTCTTTGGTTGCTTCCAACTGATAAATTCCCAGCTTATAGCAAAAAGAACTGTTGTTGTGCATGACCTTGCCCTCTGCAGTATTAAATGGCATCCCATTTTATTACTCCAGTTTTCAAGGTCATCCAGATCTTCTTGTATGATATCCCAGTCCTCCTCTGTACTGACTTTGTGTCATCTGCAAATTTTATTAGCGCTCTCCCACTTTTTGTGCCAAGGTCACTAATAAAAATTTTAAATAAGATTGGTTCCAAGACTGATCCTGGAGGAACTCCATCAGTAACCTCCCTCCAGTCTGACAGTTCACATTTCAGTGTGACCCATTGTAGTCTCCCCTTTAATCAGTTCCTTATCCACCTTTCAATTCTCATATTAATCCCCATCTTCTCCAATTTAACTAATAATTTTCCATGGGGAACTGTATCAAATGCCTCACTGAAATCCAGGTATATTAGGTCTGCTTTAAACCACTCTGTTTCTAATGATAAATAAATAATGCAACTAATTCTCCCATTGGCATTCACATACCTTGGCTTGGGTTTAATTTAAAGTAATTTAATTCCAGGGTTTTTTATGCCATCTGAATGGAATGGTTCACTAGAAACATGTCTTTTCGAAGTGGAAAAAGGATATCTTCCATAGTTATGTAAAAGATGTCTCCTTTTTCACAGTAAATTTATAAAGATTAAGGTTCATGTTAGCTTTGCACAGTGTAATCATTTAATGAAGCATTTCCCCCCAAATGGAGACAAAGTGGACACCCCATAAAATGCTCAACAGCAGGAAAGCAGTTTTTGCACCTTGCCTTCCATAGGAATGAATGATGAACATAATTATCTCCATAATGTTCAGCTTCCTGTATATCACAACTCTTATATCAGATCCAATGCACAGATTTTGCTGGCCTATTTGGATTGCTGATATAGCTTATTGAGAAGAGTCAAAAATGTCTCACAAAGTGTCATTCCCCTTCTCACCATCCTCCCGCCTGCTTGGGTGTGAAAGAATGTGAAGGAATTTCAGCAAACATATGTCACCATTGCGCGAACATAAAATTCTGACACAATTGTGTCAGAGGGGAAAGGCAGTGGTAGGTCGAGTGGATTGTATCCTGAAGATATTTTCAGGATGCCACAGGCTTGGGAGTATGCAGTACAGGGATATGAAAATAAATACAAGAGAGCTAGAATAAGAAAAATCTGCATGCTGTTCACATTGGAACAGTATAAGAGACATAAAGAAACTATTTAGCTGTTATTATTTAGTAGCACCTGAAATGAAATGTTAGGATACTTATATATCAATATTGTCATGAGTAATACTGGGAGTCCTCTAGAACTTTAGCAACCTGAATTTGAGCATAATCGAAAGACCATTTTAAAGATTAATTCCAATCCAACAAAAGATTGAAAGACATATTACTCTAATATATTAAAATTAACTGCAGAGGTATAAGGATGATATATAAAGCTGCTCTGAATAGAGTTATGATTATAAAACAAACCCTATGACACATCAAAGTAATAAGCTGTTTGAAAAGCAGTAACATTTTGCTTTAAATGCTCTTTCAGTGTAACTCCTACATTGTGTACCTCTTGGCAACATGTTAAACAAAGATGTAACAACAGAAACAAAACAGGTTTGACAGTCATGGTCCCTCATTGTCATCTGTATGCCAATTCTCAATATATGAAAGCAGAATTGTTGCTAAGTGAAGTGACCAGAAAACTAAGGGAATTGAAAAGCAGCTAAAACAAGAATATGGGCATAATTAAGCCTAAAGGGACCCCCTCGCTTTGTTATGGCTTCAGAGTCTGCCCTCAGAGATTATAATATTGCATATCTACAAAGGAAAACTGAAAAAGAGAAAGAAACCTACACTTTTTATTTGCAGAGCATCATATATTGCATGCTATCTTAGTTAAAAATTCATAAATCCTTAGCACTGAAAATTCTCAAGCAGTCCTACTTTCAACACACATTAAACTCAGTTGGCCTGATGCTTAAAACTGCCACTAAAATTTCACACCACAGCCTATTCTTTGTTTAAGGGCTTTTGCAGGCACAACATCCCAGGAATCCTGAGTTACCATAATTTACAATACAAAGCTAAGGACACGTGCCAAAATGAGTTCTGTTAATTATATCACAACAAATGGGGCTGGAGGGGGAGGGGAGAAAGAAAGAACTCTTTGGATTTTATTCTCTGCAGGGAGAATATTAACTATTTGTATTAATTATTCATACAAAGTCATATGTCCTGGTGAATTACAGACAAATAAAATGATAGGTCCGTGCCCTGAAAAACATACAGTCTCTAAAATCAAAATATACACCTATCCATCAACTGAATCCTGTGACTGCGAGGAAAAACTGCTTGCTAATGAATTATTTTAGGAGATATTAAAGACTGAGGGAGTCCTCTTCAGCGCCTGTCAGGATTACTGTAGTTCTTGTATTTTACATGTGACAGAGTTGGTGTTAGGACTTCTGGAGTTGGATGCTTGCATTGTTCATAATTTGGCAAGCCAATGATTCGCTTGGTTTTGAGTTGCATGAGCCTAGCTGGTTCTTGACATGGCAAAGATAGACAATATTTAATTTTTATATGGATCTTTTAATCTATAGACCTCAAAGAAAATGTTTTATATCTTCAGCATTTTACAGATAGGAAAGTTGAGGCATCAAGAGATGAAGTGATTTTTCTAAGGTCCCAAAGTCAGTCAGTGGCACAATATGGAATAGAATCCAGGTCTCCTGACTACAGTTAGCTAAAAATTTTTTTTTTTTAAAAAAAAGGGCAAAAAATTGCTTTTTTGAAGAAAATGTCAACAAATATGAAAATATTTGGAACTTTTTGAAATTTTCTTTGGATGAAAGTCATTCCTGACCAGCTTGAACCTTTATATTTGTTCTTCTTGTGCATCTTTTCATAGATCTTCTATTAAAAACACTGGTACTATATTTGGCAATGAGAAGTCCTTGCAGTCTGTTCAGCAGCACTGAGAACGTGAGAGTCACTCATGGGACACCTATGGTGGCATTTCAAGTCCTGTAGATGAGACTGTGCTCACTATGTAGTGATAAGTTTGCTGGAACGAGGCATCCATGCCTTGAAAGCCTCTGTGTTTTGTTTACTTTGAACAAAGTCTGAAATATCGTGTGTTTACATTTTTTGAATGAACAAAATGAGGCCTAACACTCAACTGTTTCTCTGTAATACAATAACTTTGAAGACTACATCTGATCAATTCCAAAATTTCAGTGAACATTCTAGGCATCACTGCAACAACCCCATTGATTTTGCTGACAGTTGCCATCAGAGGTAACTCAGCCAGCCAGCCAGCCATCACTCACTCACTCCACTTCATTTGCATAGTTCAATCTCATTGATTGAAGTGTGTTCGTAAATGAAACTGCAGGTCAGGAACGAGGTCCTTTGCCAAAATTGGGCAGGGGGTGCAGGAGTTCAAGACCGGAATATCGGGGACAACTGAGGCTCTGTAGCTGAGCAGAAATGAAGCTGAAGATTTGCACTGAGGCTCCCTCCACAATATGTCTGACTCAGGCATGCTCATTTATTTTTGCCAAGTCAAAACTATTTTAGTTCATCGAAAGTGTGTCCGTTTGGGGTAGCAAGCAGAGGACTCTCTCTCCTTCAAGGGGAAGTTGTTGGCAATATAACACGGATAGACAGCACAGAGAAGAAGAGGAGCAGCATACTTTTTTTTTTTTTTAAAGTGGCAGTACCCTGTAAAACTGTGATAGGTTCAAGGATAGAAATTGCATTCCTGCTCCTTCCACCACCTGCGAGCTCAGCTTACGTAAGCAATAAAGTAGGCAACCCTCTAGTTAGTGATCTTTTTAAATACAAAACAAATATAAAGAATACAAGATCTAAAAAGCAGGTGGAATGAGTAACCCCAAGGAGACCAATAAAAATCTGTTTTATTAAAATAAGCTGTTAATGAAATCAATGATAAAGTTTTATGGTGCTATCTTTCAGTTATATAGGTCATAATGAGGTGACAATCCACAATCAACAGGTGGCAGGAAGATTAAATCAAAGTTGAGAAGAGACAGAAAGTGGTATTTGTTATTAGTCTGCCCTTATGAAAAAGCAGGATTATTAGTATTGTCTTGAGATAAACATAAAGAAGCCAAGCGCAGTGCAAGCTTCCTTTACGCACCTTAATATCTCCACCAATGCACCCGAGTCTTCGCCTACAATATCCCCACTCAGGGTCATGTTGTGACCACTTAGGCCAGTAGACAATATGGCTCCTGGGCTTCTCCTGAACAGGAACCATGAATTGTCCTGATATACAAAATGTGTGGCTGTTTTACAATAGGTACTGCAGCACTCACAGGGTGGGGAGGGGGAATGCTGGGGTCCAGCCACGGCCACCTATCCTCACTCTGCACTTAAAACTGTATAGGCATGACACCCCCCTTTTGAACCTTACAGGACACAACCCACCCAACCCTCCCCATGTGGTTTTGGGGAAAGAAACTGCAGGGAGCAGCAGCCAACCAAGGACTGAAGCCAGCAGGAGCAGATACAGAAGCATTTTTAGCAGGAAATGTTGGACATTCATGATATCATCCATCTGCTTTCTACAGATTTCATTCTGAGCGGTCTCTACCTTGTGCTGACTCCAGTCCCCTCCCTCCCAGTCTCCTCACCACAGCCTCATTTTACCTCTCCTTCATTCTGTCCCTTTTGCATCCCCTTACTCTCTGTTCATCCTCCTTATTCCTCTGTTCAGTGGTCTCTTGCCCTTACTTTCTTTTCTCCTTTAGCTAATTCCCTCCTAAATAAACCCAAAACCCACCCATCAAAAATATTTTCAAAATTGTGGCACTAACATGCTGTTTGCTGCCCATTACTCTGATTATACCTTATATGGCTTTTCCCCATCCTTCATCTGTTTTGTCTATTTATATTATGAGGTCTTCAGGGCAGGTACTGTCTACCACTATGTTTGGCTACATCTACATTTTGAGCTAGGGGAGTGATTCCCAGCTTGAGGAGACATACTTACTCTAGCTAGCATACTAAAAATTGAGTGTAGCCACAGCAGTAAGAATTGCAGGATGGGCCAGCCATCCTAAGTATGTGCCGTGCTCGTCCATAAATTATATGGAGACATTTCTTACAGAGGTTTGGCTGAGGCTACCACACTCATTTCATTTGTAAGTCACCAAAATTCACAATCTGAACTTGGTTATCCAGCAGTGTGACCTATTCTGAAAAGCTAGCAACACAGTATCGGTACTATAGGCAGAACCCACTTCTTAGCAACATTTAAGCACACCTCCGCTCCCATCCACCTCTCTAACTCGTAAAGGGACTGTAAACGGCACCTTTGCACACATACAAAGCTAGATGGCTAACTACGTTCAGAACAGAACAAAGAGTAGAATAAAACAGGGTTCACTCACTGCAAGAGCACCTCTGCCTGGCATAGCATAGCATAGCAGATTTCTTCCCATATGGCACCCCTTGCCAATGCTCACTCACTTCACTGGTCTCTCTTCCCATCTCAGCCCTCAAGCTCAATTACTATAATGTCCCCCCTTCAGGTCTCACCAGACCAGCTGGCGAGATAGTACCTCCAACAGTCCTGGTCCACTTCCCAATGGCTAGTAAGGAAACTCAGGCCCTCCCTCTACATAGGCTTCCAGCCCAGGGATCCTGTAACCAGCAGCCAAGGTTTACCCAGTCCCCTTCCTTGCTGTGATTCCCCTCAGCTTCTTCCTACCCTGCCTTCTCAGGCTCTCTTTCTTCACAAATCATCTGGGGTTAACCCATCTCTCAGAGCCCGGATCCTCACCTCCTTTCTACTATCAGAAAGTAACTAAATACTCTTACCCTGCAGCCTTCTCCTGCTACAAACTTCCTCTCCTTATAATTAATCAATCCCCCAATCTGGTCTTCATCAGCAATTTGTATTTATGAATCCTTCGGCCTCCCATCAGGTGCAACTGTGAAGGTTAACTGGCCCCTTCTAACACCATCACAAGTAATAAGCGCATTAGCACAGCGTACCAGTTAGCACTGCATACACTTTTAATTGGCTTGAGTTTTATTTGTTTAATTTGGTGGGACAGGGAAGACATTATTGTTTAAAATTATCAAATGTGTGTTCTGAATTTATTCCATGCTTCAGTGATTAAACATTCTCAAAGTGTTTAAAATGTATTCATAATGCTGCATCTCTGATAGGGAAAAGACTGACTACTGCACACTTATTTCAGTTTCTCTCAAGGCTACTGCAATTTTGTGTATCCAAAACTGTGTTAAAATTGGAAGCTATCACTTAAATTTTCTAATGGGTTAACAGGACCTGCTTGCAGGCTAAGGGTTCTATAGGGAAGCATGTGATTAGAGTCAGTCTGCTGACCGACAGCCTTGAGTAAAGAGAGCTGAGTTCAGCCTGCCTGTTTTAGGCATCTGGATTTTAAGAAATAAAGTACTGTTACATTGCAGTCTTCCAGAAAGAGTATTTTATGGGGTTTTTTTAATTTAACTGCTGGTACTTTGTATGCTGTGAACATGATATGCAGATGGCCTCCCCACCAATCCCCACGCACAATGCAGAGTCACCCTACAGTTTTAAGTGCCTCCCCCCAGACAAAGGGTCCCTCTTTATACTCACCGTCCATTAAAGTTACCCTACCTCCTGCAACCCCTGATGGCTCTGTGCTTTTCCTAACCCTTGATGTGATTGCCCTCTTATGCTTGTACTGTACATTTGTACTGTTCATTACCTCTTTGTCCAGGCCTTACCTATGCTGCTCCTATTGCTCAGTGCTACAGAAGTTTGGCTGGAGGGGTAACAGGCAGAGAGGGAGGACCAAAGAAAGTAGCTTCAGAAGAGCCGTTCCCTGGTAGCAGTAGAAGCCTCTTGCCATGATAGCAAGAATTTGGCAGCTTTACTGGTTCTCTGATACACTTTGAGTTCCCTCAACTGCCCTGTCCCCCACCACTACAAAACAATCAGAGGCAAGTAGGGAGAGCAGCAAATTGGGCTCCCTGACCATGATTCCTTCTTATAGTCTGTCTCATCAATGGTTAATATATTCTGGAATGAGATTAAAAATAAAAAGGAAGAACTCTTTCCCCAGCATGTCCCAATGTCCTTTATCTTTAAGGTTTCAAACCGAGACGGTTAGACAAAATCACTGATTCAAATCCGTCTTCCTGTCAGAGCTGGCAGAAAAAGCTCTGCTTCAGACCAACCATTCCCCTTGCTGTCACTCTCTTCCAGTTAATCTTTAAAATAAGGGAGTGGATCTGACCCAGCAACCATTGCATGTTGAAGTCAAATCAGGATCGGGCCCCATGTGACAGACTTTTGAAGATCATGCTACAGTTTGAATTGCCAGCCTGTTCAAGCAGGCGGGTGAAAGGTTCAGGTAAAGAGACCTTCTACTACGTATCTTCAGGTTATTCTTTCAAATCTAGCTCAGGTTGATAATGACTGAAGGGTGTTACCACTATGATTGATATCTGTTTGGTGCCCTAGTGAAATGAGTTTTCTGGTTTCAGGCCAGCTCCTGGTGGACACTTGCCTATATCAGGAAAACAACCCTTATAATATTCACATAGGACCAGGTCCCTCTCCCATTCAAATCAGTGGGAGACTTTTCACTGACTTTGCTGAAATTGCCATCAAGTGTGTCATTTATGACCTCTTTGAGAAGAGTTAAATCAGGCTAAGGATTTAAAGGGACATGAGGACTAAATTACCTTGCCAGTTCTAGAGGTGATCCCCCAGAGAAGGAGTGAAGCACCATGACAGAACCACAAGAATTTCCATAACAGATTAGACCAATAATTCACCTATCCAGCATCCTGTATCCTACAGTAGCTAGTTTCACTTGCCTCAGAGGAAGATGTAAATTACCTTAAAATGGAAAATTAATACAATACCAATACGTCTGCCTTCTTCCCATTCTACTCCTCTCATGGTACTGCTCTGCTACCTACCCCAATAAAGGAGAACTAACAACTTAAAATGCCTTGCTCAAAATTTTTAAGTAACACTTAACTTTCAAACACCTGAACAGCAAATGTAACTTTTCTTCTCTGCATAGTAAACACTGGCATTTTTATCTGTTTGAACAATCAAAGTGGTGCTTTCTGTGCCTTCTCGGTTGAAAAGATTTGAACTGCTTCCTGCTGAAGGTCCACAGTCTGGGCCAGCTCACGCTTTGTTGAGATGGTTGCAAGGCCAACCAGCCTCTCCTGTGTCGTTGTGGAGCGTAGATGTGTTTTTATCAACTTCAGCTTGAAGAAGGACTGTTACAGGAAGTGTTAGAAGTATGCTCAGAGCAACAAAAGCATTTGGAAAGAGGGTGGTCAACTTATTTATGCACATATATTCCGGAACAGCCTTTGGAGTTGATCCTGCTGAAATGCATCTTGAAAAGGCTTTCAGGTCATCGCCTAAATCACTCGCATCAATATCGCGCATGTCATCATTTGTCAACATTGTCTCTAGTGCCCTGCATTGCTGGTGTAGATCTTCTTCAGCTATAGTGAGGAGTTTTGGAATATCATACAACATCCCAAATATACTGCTGTGTTCCCTGAGCTGCATGAAACATTCTTCAGCTGACTGTATTGCACAATCTAGCACCTGGTTAAAGAATTCAACTTTGAATTGTTGTTTGGTGTCTCTTATGGGATTATCCCATGCCTCGTAATCAAAATTTCTTCTTCTTCTTCTTCTTCGGTGACTTGTATTCTTGAATGGGTGGAAAATAGCTTCACTGTGAAGTTCCTCTGCCAACTTCTGGGCACTCTTCATAACATTTTGAAATCCCTCATCTGACCGGTAAGACTGTAGGTATGACTTTGCTTTGTCCAGTTGTTCCATTGCTCCAGATATATCAAGGTCAACACCTTGGAGTCTCTTGCTTACAACATTTATTTCAAACAGTATGTCATGCCACAACACTAAGCCACACAGAAATTTGAAATTATGTAGGTTTCTGGTGATTCCATTCCCCTCTACCACTGTTCTCCCAAGAACAGTTCCTGTCATAGCATTATCCTCCAGAATGGTAACTATGGCATCATCTATCTTCCCAATTTGGTGTTTTATAGGCTTTATTGCCTCCACTCAACTTTCCCGTAGTGTGCCACTCAGTGGTTTCAGTGTCAGAGAGGATGTTCCCAGATGTTGCTTCAAAATTTGCCATCGATGAGTTGATGCAGAGAAAATTACATAGATGCTTTGAATTACATTAAAAAATTCAGCAGCCTCACTAGAAGCTGATGCTGCATCACTGATCACCAAGTTCAATGAAAAAGCTCAAGGGTTTAACTCTCGGATCCGTGTCTGCACTCCTCTGTTCTTTTCTCACACGTTGGCACCATTATCGTAGCCCTGACCTCTCATGTCAGCTATTGCAATTTCCGTATCTTCAAGCTTTTTAAGAAGCACATTTGTCATATCAGCTCCTGTAGTATCATCAATGTCAATAAATTCTAGAAAATGCTCTCTGACAGGCACCATTGCAGGGACATTTTCACTAGTCTCTGTCATTGTTACAAAAAGCACCATTAAAGTCATTTGTTCCGTATGGCTAATGTCAGGTGTGCAGTACAGAATAACAGAGTAATATCTTGCTGACTTCAGATCTGCCACAATCTTCTGTTTGACTTTTGTTGCCAGTAACTGTGTGATCTCATTTTGAATGGTTTACCAATTATGCTCATATAAATTGGTTAGTCTCTAAGGTGCCACAAGTACTCCTCTTCTTTTTCCAACGTAGTGGTGTGTGTACATTTCTTGGGTGTCAGAGTAACAGCCGTGTTAGTCTGTATTCGCAAAAAGAAAAGGTGTACTTGTGGCACCTTAGAGACTAACCAATTTATTTGAGCATAAGCTTTCGTGAGCTACAGCTCACTTCATCGGATGCATACTGTGGAAACTGCAGAAGACATTATGTACACAGAGACCATGAAACAATACCTCCTCCCACCCCACTCTCCTGCTGGTAATAGCTTATCTAAAGTGACCACTCTCTTTAAAATGTGTATGATAATCAAGGTGGGCCATTTCCAGCACAAATCCAGGTTTTCTCACCCCCCACCCCTTTTTTTTTTTCCAAAAGCCACACACACAAACTCACTCTCCTGCTGGTAATAGCTTATCCAAAGAGACCACTCTCTTTACAATGTGCATGATAATCAAGGTGGGCCATTTCCAGCACAAATCCAGGTTTTCTCACCCCCCACCCCCATACACACACAAACTCACTCTCCTGCTGGTAATAGTTCATCCAAAGTGACCACTCTCCCTACAATGTGCATGATAATCAAGGTGAGCCATTTCCAGCACAAATCCAGGTTTTCTCCCCCCCTCCCCCCCACACAAACTCACTCTCCTGCTGGTAGTAGCTCATCCAAACTGACCACTCTCCTTACAATGTGTATGATAATCAAGGTGGGCCATTTCCAGCATAAATCCAAGTTTAACCAGAACGTCGGGGGGGGGTAGGAAAAAACAAGGGGAAATAGGTTACCTTGCATAATGACTTAGCCACTCCCAGTCTCTATTTAAGCCTAAATTAATAGTATCCAATTTGCAAATGAATTCCAATTCAGCAGTTTCTCGCTGGAGTCTGGATTTGAAGTTTTTTTGTTTTAAGATAGCGACCTTCATGTCTGTAATTGCGTGACCAGAGAGATTGAAGTGTTCTCCGACTGGTTTATGAATGTTACAATTCTTGACATCTGATTTGTGTCCATTTATTCTTTTACGTAGAGACTGTCCAGTTTGACCAATGTACATGGCAGAGGGGCATTGCTGGCACATGATGGCATATATCACATTGGTGGATGTGCAGGTGAACGAGCCTTTGATAGTGTGGCTGATGTTATTAGGCCCTGTGATGGTGTCCCCTGAATAGATATGTGGGCACAGTTCGCAACGGGCTTTGTTGCAAGGATAGGTTCCTGGGTTAGTGGTTCTGTTGTGTGGTATGTGGTTGTTGGTGAGTATTTGCTTCAGGTTGGGGGGCTGTCTGTAGGCAAGGACTGGTCTGTCTCCCAAGATTTGTGAGAGTGTTGGGTCATCCTTCAGGATAGGTTGTAGATCCTTAATAATGCGTTGGAGGGGTTTTAGTTGGGGGCTGAAGGTGACGGCTAGTGGCGTTCTGTTATTTTCTTTGTTAGGCCTGTCCTGTAGTAGGTGACTTCTGGGAACTCTTCTGGCTCTATCAATCTGTTTCTTCACTTCTGCAGGTGGGTATTGTAGTTGTAAGAATGCTTGATAGAGATCTTGTAGGTGTTTGTCTCTGTCTGAGGGGTTGGAGCAAATGCGGTTGTATCGCAGAGCTTGGCTGTAGACGATGGATCGTGTGGTGTGGTCAGGGTGAAAGCTGGAGGCATATAGGTAGGAATAGCGGTCAGTAGGTTTCCGGTATAGGGTGGTGTTTATGTGACCATTGTTTATTAGCACTGTAGTGTCCAGGAAGTGGATTTCTTGTGTGGACTGGAGCAGGCTGAGGTTGATGGCGGGATGGAAATTGTTGAAATCATGGTGGAATTCCTCAAGGGCTTCTTTTCCATGGGTCCAGATGATGAAGATGTCATCAATATAGCACAAGTAGAGTAGGGACAATGGGGACAAGAGCTGAGGAAGCGTTGTTCTAAATCAGCCATAAAAATATTGGCATACTGTCGGGCCATGTGGGTACCCATAGCAGTGCCACTGATCTGAAGGTATACATTGTCCCCAAATGTAAAATAGTTATGGGTAGGGACAAAGTCACAAAGTTCAGCCACCAGGTTAGCCGTGACATTATCGGGGATAGTGTTCTTGACAGCTTGTAGTCCATCTTTGTGTGGAATGTTGGTGTAGAGGGCTTCTGTATCCATAGTGGCCAGGATGGTGTTATCAGAAAGATCACCGATGGACTGTAGTTTCCTCAGGAAGTCAGTGGTGTCTCGAAGGTAGCTGGGAGTGCTGGTAGCGTGGGGCCTGAGGAGGGAGTCTACATAGCCAGACAATCCTGCTGTCAGGGTGCCAATGCCTGAGATGATGGGGCGCCCAGGATTTCCAGGTTTATGGATCTTGGGTAGTAGATAGAATATCCCAGGTCGGGGTTCCAGGGGTGTGTCTGTGCGGATTTGATCTTGTGCTTTTTCAGGAAGTTTCTTGACTCTTCTTAGATGCTCCTGAAGTACAGCATCAAACTCAGCCATCAGCAGATTTCTAACCAGATTTTTCCAGTCCTTTGTTCCTGTAGAACCCGATGTGGCTGAAACATCAGCCTGGAAGAGTTTGCAACAAAAACAGTGTGCAGCATTCTTGGTTTTTGAGTACATAAGCAATGACCTCTCCACTTTGTCACCATTAGGGATTTCACACCAGTAATGTGTTGGTTGGAAACTTCTATTTTCATTGTCTTTGGGGAACATGAAGCTTTTCACTTGCTGTGGCCCATGCAGTACAAGGAAGTCCCTCAGGCTACTGCTCAAGTGGGTCCACAGTCCTGGATCATCTACACTTAAGGAACTAAACTCAGCAGCAGCTGTTTCTTGTGCCTCCACCACACTCTTCTCTGATCTACACTTTTTTCAGGAATGTGCATGGTTACATCCATTTGAGATGGAGATATGGATGCTGCAGTAGCTGCCAGGTCACCTGCACTCTGACTAACTGGAAGATCAGGCATCTCCTCACCACTCTCATCCACACTGGGGCTGGAAGGCTCACCACGAACATTTGTGTCTATAAAAAGAAAAGGAGTACTTGTGGCACCTTAGAGACTAACAAATTTATTTGAGCATAAGCTTTCATGAGCTACAGCTCCGATTAAGTGAGCTGTAGCTCACGAAAGCTTATGCTCAAATAAATTTGTTAGTCTCTAATGTGCCACGAGTACTCCTTTTCTTTTTGTGGATACAGACTAACATGGGTGCTACTCTGAGAGTTGTGTCTATGTATCTCAGGAGAGCTCCTTCCTGCTTAGATAGAAAAGCTTCCTTTGCTTTTTTCTTCTGAATGCTGCCCCAGAAGGGCATTTTCTTTTTTCACTCATGATTGCTGTTCTGTGCCAGCTAGAGTGGCTCTCAACACTGAATTGAAGGGGACAAATAAGCAGGCTGGTAGCAGGGCCTGAGTGAAGGAAGATATCAGCGTCTTAAGGGCCTAACTGGCTCCTACTACTTCAGCTGACTGACTGCTTTCCTCAAGTGGGTTCAGGGAAGCAGCAGGAAACAGGAAGCTCCCTGAGAAGCTGGTGTTAGTCAGTCCAGGCACCTGGGGGTGCTAGAGAGGTATATAAGAGGCTCCTCCTCCTCTCTCTCTCTCCCCCTGCATCTCCTGCTGCTTTCTGTTATTCCCTCTCACCTTTTCTCCTGCCTGCCTGTTATTTCTCTTGTGCCATCCTTCCTCCAGCACAGCACTCCACCATCTCTGTGCATCTAGAGCAAAGAAAATACATAAGCACCAGCAGCAGACAATTTTCTACACTCTGGGTCCTAGTGGCTCCTCCCCCCACACCCACAGTCTGGCACCTGAGGTGACCGCCTCAGTTTGCCTCATGGTAAGGCCAGCCCTGTCTGGCAGCTAATGATACACTGACGTCCTGAAACACAAGACTTGAAATGTCTAATAATTTGTATAATAGCTAGTGTAATTGTGAAAGATTAACTTATTCATATAACTATTTTTTTAAAAATGTACTAAACTTTTCCTCAGCATTATCTTATGTTGGGTTACACAAGCTCGTTATGCTTTTACTATAAAAAAGTATTTGCTTTTGTTTTAAATTGTTGCTTTTTACATCAATAATTCACTTCATTCATGTCTTATGAGAAAGGATAAATAAGGGCATGCACCTAACCTTCACTATGACATTTATTGATCCATTCTTATTTTTTATAAGCCTCTATCCTTAGTACTTGGTGAATAATTCATGACAAATTATTTGACAAATTTAACCTCATTTTCTGTTCGCAATTTGCCAGTAAATGGTTTACATTTTGCACCTATTTTGTAATTCAAAGTTATTTGCTGAATAATCTCTGCACCTCATTCTCTGTGTGTAGATCTGTCATAAATATAAAGGGAAGGGTAAACCCCTTTGAAATCCCTCCTGGCCAGGGGAAAGCTCCTCTCACCTGTAAAGGGTTAAGAAGCTAAAGGTAACCTCGCTGGCACCTGACCAAAATGACCAATGAGGAGACAAGATACTTTCAAAAGCTGGGAGGAGGGAGAGAAACAAAGGGTCTGTGTCTGTCTATATTCTGTCTTTGTCGGGGATAGACCAGGAATGGAGTCTTAGAACTTTTAGTAAGTAATCTAGCTAGGTACATGTTAGATTATGATTTCTTTAAATGGCTGAGAAAAGAATTGTGCTGAATAGAATAACTATTTCTGTCTGTGTATCTTTTTTGTAACTTAAGGTTTTGCCTAGAGGGGTTCTCTATGTTTTTGAATCTAATTACCCTGTAAGATATCTACCATCCTTATTTTACAGGGGGGATTTCTTTATTTCTATTTACTTCTATTTTTTATTAAAAGTCGTCTTGTAAAAAACTGAATGCTTTTTCATTGTTCTCAGATCCAAGGGTTTGGGTCTGTGGTCACCTATGCAAATTGGTGAGGCTTTTTATCCAACATTTCCCAGGAAAGGGGGGGTGCAAGTGTTGGGAGGATTGTTCATTGTTCTTAAGATCCAAGGGTCTGGGTCTGTAGTCACCTAGGCAAATTGGTGAGGCTTTTTACCAAA
The DNA here is from genome assembly GCF_965140235.1 of Caretta caretta. NCBI lineage: Eukaryota > Metazoa > Chordata > Testudines > Cheloniidae > Caretta > Caretta caretta. The sequence goes on along the minus strand of NC_134212.1, from coordinate 69,812,667 downwards.
CCTTGTCCAGGAAGTGGGGTGCAGGGTTTTGGGAAGTATTTTGAGGGGAAAGACGCGTCCAAACAGCTCTTCCCCAGTAACCAGTATTAGTTTGGTGGTGGTAGCGGCCAGTCCAAGGACAACGGGGGGAATATTTTGTACCTTGGGGAAGTTTTGACCTAAGCTGGTAAAGATAAGCTTAGGAGGTTTTTTCATGCAGGTCCCCACATCTGTACCCTAGAGTTCAGAGTGGGGGAGGAACCTTGACAAGATCATTCACTAACATTTCAATGTGAGTTTATGGTATTCAAAATTTGAGCTACATTGGTTAGTTTTAATTGAATTTGAGCACAATATTGCAGATTGTGAATTCTATTAGCTAGGATAAGCATATTTTTTCAACAATCAATTAGCATTTATTGTGGTGCTTCCCTGAGCCAATCTTGAACAGATGTCTGTTTATGACCTCACTGGTTTCTTGTGATACTTCTTCTTATACATGCCAATCAGATACATAGAAATGTGATTTGATCACTAAAGGAAACTCAAGTGATAAAAAAAGATATTCTAATCACTCCAACTAATTTAAGGACAGTAAGTTACTTGGCAATTTTTTAAGTTTTTATATATAATAAATAATTTACAATCAATCTACAGCCCTCTCAACAGTCTGATACTTTACAGGATGACAGAATTTAACTCACATTTGAAAGCAGTCAAAGTATGATTTTAAAATTTGTTCTAAATCTTGGAATTCTGTTTTTGAATGGGTTATTTTTATCAATTAAATTGTTTACATGGCTGAATATGATTCATATGTGTAAGTCTTTCCGCTAACCTACTACCTAAATTTGTGCATTTTAGGAAAAATTATTATCCCACTTGAAGTGATATTGTTTGTGTTCAGGCATTTTCAATATTTCCCCCTACAGTTCAGAAAATGGTGGGTATATACAAAATCATTCATACAATTTTTTTGTGTGGGGGACTTCTGCACAGAAATGTTAGCACAAGCAGGCAGAATTTTGCACAAAAAATAACAGTATGAACATTCTGTGCACACAGATGAAGAGGCCACACTCGAACACTTCTCAAGTTCCCCTGAAGATGAAAGCCTAGCCACTGGACATCTACACTCGAGTCCTCCACAAGACCTGGGTAAATATTAATCTCGAGTTAATTTGGGGGTGTTTACTAACCTGTTGAGGACATATGTAAGTGCTGGAGACTAAAAGTAGAAGCTTTGAGTGAAAACACTTTTGCTTCCCTGCTTGCGTGAACTATCAGCCGGACGGGCTGTGTCCCCATTGATTTACTTCCTACCACTGGCTAACAAAGAATAAAGTTGCCAAGAGCTTTGGGTTCAGCAAAACCTCAGGTAACATACCCAAATACCATATGATAGCTGATGCTGCAAGTGAGAGAAACTTTCTTGCTCGATAAGAGCCATCCTGTCAGTGAATATAAATCTGAAAGAGACAGTGTCACTTAACCCCAAGCATTCAAATATGAGTCAGACAAAAAAAAGATTTAAAAAATTATAAATGTTGGGTTCTTTTTATGTGCCTTCTTGGTTTTGAGCCTTTAAGGTTCAAACATCAAGCCCTCTTCGGCAACCACAAAGGCTTACAACTTACCTTTTGTAATGGAAGAGGAGGTTCCCTAGTAATCCCAATGTTCTGGGAACTTGGGTTTTAAGAAAAAAAACACCAAATATCAAGAGACTTGGGATAAAATTGCTAGAACTGGCAACACTGAAGAACTGAGTAGGGGGAAAAATATAAAGCAGAGAAAGTGAGCCAGAAAGAACAGATGGTAAGGTCATCAGAAGGAAAAGAGGGGGCAAAAACAAAGAGTGAAATGTAAACCAAATTTTAAAAGAAGGTTTTGAAATGGATCTGAAATTTAAGGAACAAATGACATGAGAGAAAACTGTGCCTGAGTGATGGCTGCTGAGTTTGATCTTAATAGCATGATCTGAAGAAACAATATAATGGTTTTAGGCTTCAGTTCAGCAAAGCACTTAACTATGTGTATAACTTTAAGCACAAGTAGCCTCACTGAAATCAAATCTTTTTTGTCTCATCATCCTAGGCATTCATTTTTAATTATATTATTAAATATGGGCCAAAGCCAGGCCCCCACATGCATTCTCCTTGTCTAAAATTAAAGAGGCAATAGATTTCTGCAACTGGAGAAGGCAGGGATGGGCCAAATAGAAACACACTTACGTCACAGTTTAGGGGGGAGAGGGATAGCTCAGTGGTTTGAGCATTGGTCTGCTAAATCCAGCGTTGTGAGTTCAATCCCTGAGGGGGCCATTTAGGAATCTGGGGCAAAAATTGGGGATTGGTCCTGCTTTGAGCAGGGGGTTGGACTAGATGACCTCCTGAGGTCCCTTCCAACCCTGATATTCTATGACTCTATGACACACACATTGCATGGAAGGTAGAAATGGGTGTGGTTATTAAGTCTATGAATTGTGCGGAACCACTGTCCCACAAACACATATATATAGTGAAGTGGCAGCCCGCAAACTCGGCAGTAGTAGCTATCTAGTACAAGCACATCAGCTGCTATTGGTTGTAGATGAGCACTCCACTTCTCAGCTCCTGAGCATAACCTGTTAACTTAGTTTTTATACTTCTTGCTTTCACTCCAGTTGTTCACATAATAGAGTAAGTATATTTACATAAATTTCTCTTCCCATTATAAAATACAATTATTTATCATTGCTTTTTGAATAAAATACTCACCATATTCTTGCTGGATGTGATTCAGGGGGCTTAGTATGTGAGGTAAACTAAATGGACCAGTTTCTGACTTTTTTTTTTTAAAATATTGGCCTCAAGCCTGCTCCAAAAGCAGTTGTGTGTGCAGACTCTAAACATGCCTCCCAGGAGCTTGTGCTTGCCTGTCTAGCCACTTGAGGTACCCTGGAATCATTCAGTCAAGCTTTGAGTACACCAGCCTTTCCTTTAAATTATCCCTCCATTGTGTTGGGTGGTGGTGGGGACACTAGCTTACACAGGACACTAGCATTTTTACCATGTCATCGAGACCCGGTCAGGCCGTACACTGAGGATTTCCCAAGGGGCTGAGCAGAAAGGAAATGTTTTGAATTACCCTTTCCCCCACCACCGACCCAGCCCACGCATCTGTCATCCACAATGGGAATGTCCATGCAGTCATGGATGCTTGGCTCCTTCCCCAGCAGTGATCCACCTCCAATACCATCAGGTACACTGAGGCTTGGAGATCTCCCATGGGGCATGCTTTGGGCTGCATGGGAGATGCAGATAAACAGTGTGGGTTTCCAGCCTCTTTCTTCTTTCCCTTTCATAGAAGAACTGCCCCAGCCTAACTTTGCTCAGGGCTTCTATCATTAGCAAATTATCTGAGTCACATTTGGCTCCCCCTCTAGACTTCCAATCCCCAGAAGTTCAAGGTTGGTTGGATACAAAGATTTGATTTGGGCTGTTATATATATAGGCACCAGCTGCAAAACTGGGATCTAGATTCAGATTCCATACAATTGCAAACTTTAGGAGTTGCCAAATCCATGGCTTTGACTTGGCACTATCTCAGTTCATTATGGGATTCTTTTCCTGGTTTTGCTGAAAAAAAATATCAAAGTCTCTCAAAGCTTCTGAATTCTGTTTGGTTTCAGTGTTTCCATCTTGGTTATAATATTGGATCATGATTCTTTTAATTCAGAATCTATACATAATATTGCTTAATCTATTCCTTTACAAACCAATGTGACTACATTTTGCACACCCTTTTCACTTACATCCTGTTTGCTGCTTTTTTTTATTTTTTTTTGTCCGTCTCTCTGCTTACACAAAGATTCTCTTGGATATCACTCTTCAAGTCCTGTGAAGATTTCCTTTGCTATAAAGTAGCACAGAACTAGGCTATGGGAACCCAATCATTCCTTTGCTGTATTAATGAATTCTAAGTGACTGCAGGGTCATTTTTCTGTGCCATGGCTAATTGCTCTAATCGTTCTCTTTCTTGTATTATTGATACCCTCACACTTCAGCGTTGTAATTCTACCACCACCTAGATAGACCTCTATGGGTCATTGGTGAACCTTCTAAACTAAATTTATTCAGTCAAAGATTGGAAGCTAAATAGAGAAACTCAAATTTTACTATCAGTTTTAAATTTGGAAATAGAATTATCACCTCATCAGAAGGCTCTTTCTGATATTAACAGAATATTAATATTCTGTTTTTAATACTATTGATTGTTTTCTTTATAGTCTCTTCTGGCTGGCTATTTCTAATTCATTTCTTACAGTGAACTCTCTGAATGTTTTTTCTCATTTTCTACAATTAGGTTTTCATTAACCCACACCCATTTAAACAATGCATTGCTGAGTTTCCCTATATGGAGATATAATGTTTCTCTTGGTGTGAAGTTGGATTGCTGAAGTGTCCCATTAGTTAATGATGATGAAGCTTCAGATATTATGCCTTCTGTTTGCATTCATCCACTTGAGTTTCAGAACTTCTGTCCTCATAAAATCATAGGACTCGAAGGGATCTTGAAAGGTCATTTAGTCCAGTCCCCTGCACTCATGGCAGGACTAAGTATTATCTAGACCATCCTTGACAGATGTTTGTCTAACCTGCTCTTAAAAATCTCCAGTGATGGAGATTACACAGCCTCCTTAGGCAATTTATTCCAGTGCTAAACTACCCTGACAGTTAGGAGGTTTTTCCAAATGTCCAACAAACTGCCCTTGCTGCAATTTCAGTCCATTGCTTCTTGTCCTATCCTCAGAGGTTAAGGAGAACAATTTTTCTCCCTCCTCCTTGTAAAAACTTTTTATGTACGTGAAAACTGTTATGTCCCCTCTCAGTCTTCTCTTCTCCAGATGAAACAAACCCATTTTTTTTTCCAATCTTTCCTCATAGGCCATGTTTTCTAGACCTTTAATCATTTTTGTTGCTCTTCTCTGGACTTTCTCCAATTTCTCCACATCTTTCCTGAAATTGTGGCACCCAGAACAGCACAGAATACTCCATTTCAGGCCTAATCAGTGAGGAATAGAGCAGAAGAATTACTTCTCGTGTCTTGCTTATAACACTCCTACTAATACATCCCAGAATGAGACTTTATTACACTGTTTACTCATATTTAGCATGTGATCCTCTATGACCCCCAGATCCCTTTCTGCAGTACTCCTTCCTAGGCAGTCATTTCCCATTTTGTATGTGTTCTACTCATTGTTCCTTCCTAAGTGGAGTACTTTACATTTGTCCTTTATTTCATTTCATCCTATTTTGTTCAGGCCATTTCTCCACTTTGTCCAGATCATTTTGAATTTTAATCCTATCCTCCACAGAACTTGCAACCCCTCCCAGCTTGGTATTGTCCATGAACTTTATAAATGTACTCTCTATGCCATTATCTAAATCACTGATTAAGATATTGAACACAACCGGACCCAGAAACGATCCCTGCGGGTCCCCAGTCGATGTGTCCTGTGACATGACTATGAACCACTGATAACTACTCTCTGGGAACAGTTTTCCAACCAGTTATGCACCCACCTGATATTAGCTCCATCTAGGCTGTATTTCCCTAGTTTATGAGAAGGTCACACGAGACAATATCAAAAACCTTACAATAGTCAAGATATACCACGTCTACTGCTTCTTCCCTATCCACAAGACTTGTTATCCTGTCAAAGAAAGCTATTAGGGGACTAGACCTATAGTGCTAACAGATTAGACCAATAATCCACCTAGACCAGTATCCTACAATAGCTAGTTTCACTTGCTTCAGAGGAAAGTGTAAATTGCCTTAAAATTGAGGAAAAAGTGAGGAGAATTTAGAGATAGGTGTTCCAGATACATTTAAGAGTGAGATAAAAAATGGCCTCCTTCTCAGAAGACTATGGTCTGAAGTAGGGCTTATAAAAAAAATCCAGCAAAATTGCTTTTTGTTGGAAAATTCAGCTTTTGAGTAACTGAAATTTTGTACAAAAATGTCTGCTTTCTACACAAATTTAGTTTTGTAGCCAAGATGTTTTGATTTTCAAGTTTTTGGTTGAAAATGTTCTGTTTGAGTTTTGCGTGAAAATTTCCTTGGAAATTTGACAAAAATGGTTTGTGTTTGTTTTCATTGCTGTTACTGGTTGGTTGATCCCCCCCCCCACACACACACACACAATTTTTGTTGAAAGCTTTCATTAAAAAAAATATTTTTTTGACAAGCTCTAGCCTAAAACCAAGCCCCAGAAGTCAATGGCATCCTAATTTGATGGGCTTTGGATCAGGCTCTCTGAATACTAGAAGCCAGTTCCTGTGCTGAATTACATTCCATGCAGCGCCTTTAACTTCTGAAGGTTGAACAGAATGGAAAATGAAGTCCTTGTTTTTAAGTGAGTCTTATGATTTCTGTATGTATAACCCAGGTTCTAAAAAGCAGGATGAATGTTCAGCATTGTACATCAGCGACTCCAGGGATCCTCAAGCCCACCACATTGAAATTGCCTTTTCTGACAAGTTGAGATAGATTCCCCAACCCCTAATCTGAGCCTTCATCACTATTGGCTATGAGGATGTGATTAATAATTTTGATGCTAACAAACCTAAATCTTACAAACAAGGTGTTAGCCTGGTTTAAATCGGATTTTAGGGATTTTAAATTTTGGAGATCTTCACAGAACACACATTTCATTAAACTGGGGATATGCCACAAGGCTCTAATCTTTACTCTTTATTTTTGGCTCTGTGGAGTGTATGCTGCCCTTTGAATTCATGTCTTATGGCTTACATCTGGGTTTTCCTAGCTGTAAACCATGGCAATATAGAAACAAATTGAAAAGGTAACTATATCAGTATGCTATGAATTTGCAAAATTGCTTTCTAAGGAATCTGGGTTGGTAAACTTAAAAAAAAGATGAACCTGAATAAAACTGAGAAAAACCTGATGCTAACAAAGTTACTAAGCAAAGGGTTAGCGATTCCATTTCTGAGTCTTGAATCTTTTGCAAAGCTCTTCATTACGCCTGATGTTGGAAAGTCACCTCCATGACTCTACTGCATCTACTACAATAGTATCTAAAGTCCCAATCCTGTAAACTGCTTTGGCAGGCAGCCCAAGTCAGTGGGGCTTAATGCAGACACAGCAGTGAAGTGAGGACTGCCACATGGATGGCTTTTAAGCATCAGGCCACAACCTGTATTGAAATTTAATAAAAGAGTGGGGTGGTACCCGCCCATCACCCATACTCTTCTATATCAGGCTTTTAATTGGTTCCCATTTACAGGGATTACAAGAAACCTGCAATATAACCCAGCCTACACCCTATGATTCAGCAGTCTCTGAGTTCCAGCATCCTACCAGGGTGTTCACCAGGGGGACAGAAGATGGGCTAAGGTCCTCATGCAGGGCTACAAGGTCTCATCCCAGCCAATGAGACCAAGGCCCGTCACCAACATTCCAGGTATTTTTTTACCTCTGGGAACCACAGGGCTGCCAGCAACTAGCTTGGTTCCCCCTCTCCCTCCCCCCTGCCATCTGGTATCATGACTCCTGCCCATTCCATTCCCCCACGTTCTGTAGCCATATGTCAGTGCCTCCGTCTGACAAATGTATGTCATCATGCCTGAAAAATTCAGGCTGATTGTAACATATGTCCCTATGCTGCATCACAGAACCTCCTATCGCTAGGAATACCCTGGTGACTTTCCTATTCACTTTCTTCCTAGCCTTTTCCATGCAAGCTGGATCTGCAGCTCCTTGCCACACCCATCTCAAGACTATGCTATTTCTGATGACACTAACGAAACCTTTGGCCATGATTTTAGGATTGCCTAATCAAACTAAGGGACAGAATCCAGAGGGATGTTAAGTTAACTCCCATGCAGCTGGAGGTCATTCTCTCCACGGTGAATAATCAGGACGAGGCAGGTCTGCATTGTTCATCAATGAGCACAGAAACAGCATGAGCTGATCCCACTGTGTGCCTCTTCTGCCAAATCACTGGATGCAAACAGCTTCAGCCCTGAAGCCCTACACGGATCAACCAACAAAGAAAAGCTTCATCAAATCATAGAACCATAGTGCTGAATCACTAAATCTTCAAATCCTTTTTCCTGAAAGACTGCACTATTCACTAGGACCTAAAAAGACATGCAGGGATGAACAGATAACCAGCAAAGTAATAAAGCTGTGCAGTGCCTCAAGTTATCATTGCCTCTGTCCAGAATAAGTGTTTCATTCTCTGTTACGTGCCATGATTTTTTTAAAAAAATGCATTCCAAGCACTAGTACCCACTAAGTCATTGGACTAGCCTTTCAAAACAGCTTTTTATCATCTTACAAAAATAGCAAGGATTAAATGTTGCTTGACTCTGGAGGATTTGGAAAATGTTTGTTACATGCAGACAGGCTTTTGTTACATCCAGATTGGATTACTGTAATTCTTTGTTTGCAGCTTTGCCAGCGTCATGTTTACAGATACTGCAATAGGTCCAAAATGCAGCGGCAAAAAAGAAATCGCCCACTTGTGGGAATGGGGCCTTTCAACCTCTTCTGAACTCACTGCATTGTCTCCTGATTTTATCCTGCATCAATTTGAAAATTAGCTCTAGTACCTACCCTATAAAATTCTGACATACTTGGGATTTGAATGTTGGGAAAGACTTTCCTAAACTTTGTAATCCTTGTCATTTTCTAAATTCAGGTCACAAGGCATTGGATGAAATCCTTTGGCCCATGAGTGTTATCTGCCATAAAGTTTATTTTTTTGGCTATGCAACTTCTTCCTGACTGTCATATTTTCCCCATCCTTGAAGATTTCTTAATGATTCACTTTAATGGAGTTGTGCTGATTTACACCAGCTGAGAATCAGGCCCAAACTGTTGTGTCCCAGATGACTTCGGGAGACAGAGCATTAATAAACTAAGGTGTAATGCTAATATAATGGAAAATACATAAACAGACTCCTATAAGCTATATTGATTATACCTTCTCCAGCCAGATTGCTGCTTAGAGCCAATTAAAACTCCCAAAGTATGTCCTTAAAATGCACTTACAACTTGAGTTTAATTCAAAAGGGCCCTATGGTACATTTCACATGTTTTAAAGTCTTAAGGCCTGATTGTCCATTGCTGTGTGTAATTGTTTACACCACTGCAAACGGGGTATAAATCACTAGTGTAAGTGATAACACAAGGTGCAGGGCAAAACGGGAATTTGGTCCCGAAGAGCTGATTCTCCTCTCCTTTACAGTGGTTTTATGCTAGTGTGACCCACTGACTTCGGTGTTATTACACTTGATTTACACTGGTATTAAGTCAGAGCACCATCAGGCCCATTAGTCCGATACATGGAGGCTAAAATTTTCAAAGGTGCCTACATTCCAGGCTCAAAAGTAACTTAGGCATCTAAGTCGCATTGAAAGTCAATGGGCTTGGGATGAAAAGATCATTCCTATTGATTTTTAATAGGACTAAGACACTGAAATTATTTAGGTGCTTTTGAAAAATGTTACCCCTAGGATCCTGTGTCCCATTGATTTTCAATGAGTGTTAGCTACCTAAGTCATTTAGGCTCTTGTGAAGATTTTTCCTAGAAGCTTATTTCGAGGAGATCTCTCTTCCTTTTTATATTTCAGGTTCTGATGATCTGGCTTGCCTTCAAGATTTGTAAACTGAGATTGCTCCCACTAAAGTTTCTGTATATTAAGTGGACAGGGATTGATTATGTACAGTTTGGTTCCATTTTGTTAGGGCATATATAAAATGATTTACACGGAACGCTAAACAAAGTATAAGAAAAACAAATTATTTAAATAGGAATGCTCCATTAATTAAAGAGGTTTTCCCTTCACTGTGGTGTGGCATAGAAGAGTGCCAGACTCACATAAGTTTATGTATGTGTAGTTAGGGCTGAAGAACAAGCAATAAGTGCTTCAATAGCAAGTGAACTTTTAAAAGCATATGAGAGGTTTGCAAAAGCGTATCCATGTAGCAATTACCTTGAAAGGAAATTTGCTTAAATAGAGCTATTTTAATTGTACCTCTACTAAAGATCTCTGTTGAATCACTAGCAAGGTCTCCCCCCCCCCCATAATGGATACAGCCTTAATAACACTCCAAACGCTACAGAAATATTCTAATAATTCACCAGGGGTCTAAAACCAGAGTAATTTTGTTTTATTAGCATACTAATTTTGTCCAACGCTCACTAAGTTTTACTATGTCAGATAGAGTCTTTTCTCTCATAATTAGTGTTGATTTTACATGAAATTCCTTTAAATTCTGTGGTGTGCAAAATTCCAGCATTTTTATTATTTATTTCTACAGCACCAAAATATGTTAAATGCTTTAGACAAGATCCCTGACCCAAAGAGCTTATATATTAATTTTAGACACAACTCACGGTGGAATGACAAACAGTGATATAGGAAGGAGTTTGGTATAAACAGAGTTTAAAAGCTGCTGTGTTTCCTCCAGAGAGGTGGCTGTATTATAGTTCATAGAATATCAGGGTTGGAAGGGACCTCAGGAGGTCATCTAGTCCAACCCCCTGCTCAAAGCAGGACCAATCCCCAATTTTTGCCCCAGATCCCTAAATGGCACCCTCAAGGATTGAACTTCACAACCCTGGGTTTAGCAGGCCAATGCTCAAACCTTGTGTGCTCTGGGCGTAATCTGTATATCAGTTTAAGTCTGTGAAGACCCTCAAGATGAAAAGATGATACATAAATGCAAGAGAGTCTATTTTCATGTGGGGTCATTTCCATGGATCATACTTTCACCTTGCTTTCTGTAACCTCATTTCTGGCCTCTCATATCTCCCTCTTCCTGTCTGGCCAAATGCCATAAGAACATCAGAATGGCCAGACTGGGTCAGACCAATGATCCATCTAGCCCAGTATCCTGTCTTCTGACAGTGGCCAACGCCAGGTACTTCAGAGGGAATGAACAGAACAGGCAATCACAGAGTGATCCATCCCATCGTCCACTCCCAGCTTTCAGGCAGTCAGAGGCTAATTCATTTACCACATTCATCCTTCTCTTCCCTGACTTCCATCATGATATCCCTCCTTTCTCTTAACTCAGAAAATGCAAGTTTGCCCTCCTCCCAAAGTATTGCCCAATATACCTCTCTGGTCTCATATGTGCTTTCTGTTCATGTTTTCCATGCTCTACCTCAGTGGTCTCCAAACTTTTTGGCTCGCGTGCCACCAACGGAAGAAGACCGGAAGACCAGCCGTAGACGCGCCGCTGGAGGGGAACACCAGCCGTGGACATGCAGAGCTGCCGCCAAAGAAAAAAAAACAGCAGAGTGCCGTCCGGTGGCGCTCCTGCCGCTACGCGCCCCATGGGATCATCTCGCATACCCCATTTTGGAGACCACTGCTCTACATACCCATTTGGCCTTACTTTTCGCTTCATCTCCCACTCTGGTCTTTGCACCTTGTATCAGGTTGCTTTCTATGTCAGGAACCACCTCCTTTTTTCAGTCATCCTAATGCCAACTCACCCCTCCTTCAAATCCCTCTTCAAAGCCTGCTCCTTCAACCAGTCCTTCCTGCCCTCTTCTCATGTTTGCAACATGCTTTACTTGACCCACCGCCCTCTGCCTTGCCTTTCATTTGCTTGTCCAGTCTCTCTGCCGGTGAATCCTTTGGGTCAGGAAAGATATCTTAACCTATGTTTGCAAAGCACCATTTAAATGTATTGTGTCATATAAATGATTTTTATTGATAATCTCCACTGGGGGCTTAACAAAAGCAAAACTATCTAGTCACTAAAGTATATATAGCAGCCTGTTCCTCTTATCTGCTGAGTTAAAAGACATAAGAAAGAATATTTTTCTCCTTTTTTCATTGAATGTGGGTGTCTATCCCCTAGAAAAGGCCAGTACCTCCCCAGGAGAGACTCATCTCACCTTTTAAGAAATGCCACTCAGCTGGCAGAATGCAGAGTTCCATCAACAAAAGCAGCTGGCCCCATCCATCAGCACGAGTAGTTTATTCATTAGTCAGTAATTTTTTCTCTCCTTCTTCCAATTTCCATAGTAAGAGAACGCTTACTTTTGCAACCTCTGTAGCATATGACTCAAGCTGCCTCTGAACTGCAGAATCCCTCAAAGCCATTACTCTTCAAAATGCAAGCAGAATTCCTCTACTGTCATACTTACTTGCCTTCTGGGAGTGGAGAATGGGTGTACACACAAAACATTTCACAGATTGATTTTCCAATAATCAAAAAAACAAAAAACAAACCAAAAAAAAAAACAACAAATCAAAGCTAACTCAACCAAACAAAAACCCTAGTGAAAAGAGAACTGTGGGTGTGAGGGGCAGTTGGAGAGAGAGAGAGAGAGAGAGAGAGAGAGAAAAATATGGGATTGGGGGGGTTGTTTTTAAGTACTGTGTGCCCTGGCCTGGGAAATGCTGTTGGAAATAGCAACGTATCTACCTGGCAATACAACAGTCAAATGGTTTTCCCTGTGTTTGCACCCTGAAATTTATAATAGGGATAATGACAGTCTTGCAGGCATGTATATATGCTGGTGCAAAATGCCAAGCTGATAGCACTGGAGAGTAGAGTCTAAAGCCCCAGTTCTTAATTGTGGCTGAGGAGAACACGGAACAACAGGGGTCTGGAAGCGTGTGCAAAGGTGTCTTTAAGCTCACCAAATTCTTTGCTGGCAATGAACAGGGCTGGTCTCCTGGTATAACCTCCTGAGGATTATTCTAAATTACACCAGTTGCCAGTTGCTGCCTGGGGTTTACTGCATTGCCAGGAATACTCCCATGCCACCTACAGGAAGGGTTAGTTGCATAAAAAACAATACATTGACTTTATGGTGATGGAGGATCCTGTACACTAGGATGATTCTCTCATGTCCATCTATGATTACTTCAGGGTCTCTTTGCACCAGCAGAACATTGCAAAGCTCCCCAATTCGACTCAGGATCAGGGTTCGTCAAGTTCAGCAAGAAAAACTCAATAGAAAATCAGCAGCACTGCAAGGTTTCACACATACTGTTTCACCCAGCAGGCTTCAATCCTCATCTGGGGGAGACCCCGTTAGAAATGAGAGGATAAATCCACCCTTTCTGCTAAGATTGCCAGTGAAGGTCCCCAAAGCGTATGGTTACTTAGTAATTCTCTAATGTGACTCTTCCAGCTGTTTGCTTTGCAGCACATATTATGCATCTCAAGATCCCATGAAAATATCTGGTATCACAAACAGTAATAGCAGCATAAATATTCTGTGTCAATTAAGCCTTTAGACTAGACTAGGTTAATTATGGGGAGAAGGTTCCCGCTTCCCCCCTCCTCCCCCCCCCCGGGTAATCTAAACATCTATAAAAAACATATATTTAGATTTATTTACAGCAGCTCATGCAAATATGATGCTTTTGAGGAAATATATATTTGCTCCATTTTTCCCCCAGTTAGTTTACTTTCGGTCTGGAATCACTTTGGAATGAATCCATCCTTTCGCTGGTGCTAGAGCCAGTGGAGGGACAGAGAAGAGAGAGCTTGAGGCTGCAGGTTCAGGCCTCAGCTCAAGCAACCACAACTCTCTGGGCTGCCCTATAAAGCTCAGTCCAGAGTGGGCAGTACACTCCTAAGGTATGGAGAAGCATGCAAGCTCCCTGTGAGAGCGAGCAAGTGTTTCCTTGCCTCCTTGAGCTGCCTCTGGGGAGGAATGAGTCACACAATGTAGGGCTGAGCTCAGAAAGCACTTGAGTCAGGTTGGAAGTTAATTGGACAACATTTCCTGAGTAATTAGGGATTGGTGCAAAGATTTTTTTTTAATAGTCTAAATGATCTAAATTATAGAAGTAATCTATGCTGGCAGGGGTCGATGCCTTATTCCCTTTTAAAATACTGGCTTCTATGGAAGTTGGGTGCCTAAATAACTGAGGATCTAAGCCCTAGGTGCCTGAATTCCACTGAAATCAACCGGAGTTTGGCATCTAGGTGTTTCAAAAACCCATCTGGGTACCTATTTGCATCATTAGGTGCCTAAATACTTTAAAAATCTGCCCCTAGGGCCCAGAGTCTCAAATTTGGTTCCTACATTGATTTTAGTGGATGTTAGGAACCTAAATACCTTTAAAGATCTGGGCCTAAATGCTTTACTTTACACAGTGGAGTAATCCCATTGACTTCAGCGGGACCATAAATCTTTGCAGAATCTGAACTCCAATCTGTAGAAGCCAGAGTTCATTAACTTTCAGGACATGCTACATGGTCCATCTCTTACCTAGATCCACAAGGAGTTGAAGTGGAGATTTCAGTAAAGGAGACTCTCCTGCACATTTAGTTAGTGGGGGTTGTTACATTATTTTCAATTATGTTACTGCCAGAGTAGTGCTATCTGTAGGCAACTGCTGGATTCTATTTAATTTTATTATAAGACAGGTATTTTTAAGAGTTCGCCAAGGGCCCCCCCCACACACAATTTAGGATTGGCTCCTTTTTGTAGTATAAATATAAAGAAATAAAACTAATTAATTTTAGGTGGAAGGGACAATTATGGACTGATCCCAAGAGTAAAGTGGCAAGCTGAATGAAACAATGTAGCTCAAATTACTTCAGCTCAAATTACTTCAGCAGAGCCTCAGCTGGTGTATTTCAGTGTGAATTGAGCCCTACATGGCTAAGTAGTCGATGCTATCTACAGTTCTAACATAGTAATTGTGTGCAGAAAACAGGCAAACAAGAATGTGTATGTTACCGCAATTCTACACTTGGCTGAGAATGGAAGTGACCGCGTTTGGCCCAGCAACAATTGTAGGTCAGTGGCTGCGCAAAGCTTTCACCCATGGCTGTAATAGCCTCTGCCTTGCCTCACTCCAGGAAACTGGGCTCTGACTTTCTCTGTCCCTTGGCTCTGGCCTCTGACTCTAGCTCTGTCCCTCGGCTTTGATTTGACTACCTACTCCTTCTCCAACCACTAGGCATGACCACCCAATCCCAGTCCCTGGCAAAAGGAAGGTAAAATGGGCATCTCTCATCAGCAAGACCTGCCATTCAAGGGCAACATACCCAGAAGCCTTCTATAAGGGGTGCTCAGTTCTGGAGGAGTAGAAAGGAAAATAAGGCATTCATGAAAGTGCAAGTTGACCCTAGTGCCTTCTGCATCTCAGGCTTCAAAGGGTGTTGAATCACACAGAATAGAACCAACTAAGAATGTCAGTGATTAGGATAGTAGGTAGTAACCAGAATAAATACAACCTACTCCCAACATAGATCAGTGAGTGTGTCTCTGTCTAACTTTTGGGGACAGTTCCTCAGAAGCTGTAAATCGACATAGCTCCACTGACTTCATAGAATCATAGGGTTGGAAGGGACATCAAGAGGTTATCTAGTCCAGTTGTTCTCAACCAGGGGTACGCATTCCCCTGGGGATACGCAGAGGTTTTCCAGTATGTACACCAACTCATCTAGCTATTTGCTTAGTTTTACAACAGGCTACATAAAAAGTACTATCAAAGTCAGTACAAACTAAAATTGCATACAGACAATGACTTGTTTATACTTTTTATACTATACACGAAAATTTAAATACAATATTTATATTCCAATCTATTTATTTTATAACTCTATGGTAAAATGAGAAAGTAAGCAATTTTTAGTAATAGTGTGCTGGGACACTTTTGTGTTTTATGTCTGATTTTATATGCAAGTAGTTTTTAAGTGAAGTGTAACTTGGGGTACACAAGACAAAGAACAACGAGGAGTCCGGTGGCACCTTAAAGGCTAACAGATTTATCTGGGCATAAGCTTTCATGGGTAAAAACCCACTTCAGATACATGGAGTGAAAATTACAGATACAGACAAATATATATTGGCAAATGAAGAGAAGGAAGTTACCTTACAAATGGAGAACCAACGTTGAAGTCCAATTCAGTCAGGTGGTTGTGGTCCACTCCCAATAATTGATGAGGAGGTGTCAATACCAAGAGAGGGAAAATTGCTTTTTTAGTGAGCCAGCCACTCCCAGTCCCTATTCAAGCCCAAACTGATGGTGTTAAGTTTGCAAATGAATTGTAGCTCTGCGGTTTCTCTTTCAAGTCTGTTTTTGAAGGTTTTTTGGTTGAAGAATGGCTACTTTTAAATCTGTTATTGAATGTCCAGGGAGACTGAAGTGTTCTCCTACGGCTTTTGTATGTTTATCATTCCTGATGTCTGATTTGTGTCCATTTATCCTTTTACGTAGAGACTGTCCGGTCTGGCCAATGTAAATGGCAGAGGGGCATTGCTGGCACATGACGGCATAAATCACATTAGTAGATTTGCAGGTGAATGAGCCTCTGATGGTGTGGCTGGTGTGGTTGGGTCCTATGATAGTGTCGCTAGAGTAGATATGGGGACAAAGAAGACAATGGGGTTTGTTACAGAGATTGGTTCCTGGGTTGTGTTTCTGTGGTGTGGTGTGTAGTTGCTGGTGAGTATTTGCTTCAGGTTGGGGGGCTGTCTGTAAGCAAGGATTGGCCTGCCTCCCAAGGCCTGTGAGTGGGGGATCATTTTCCGGGATAGGTTGTAGATCATTGATGATACGCTGTAGAGGTTTTAGCTGGGGGCTGTACATGAGGCCAGTGATGTTCTGTTATTTTCCTTGTTGGGCCTGTCCTGTAGTAGATGACTTCTAGGTACCTGTCTCACTCTGTCAATCTGCTTCCTCACTTCCCCAGGTGGGTACTGTAGTTGTAAGAATGCTTGAGGGAGATCTTGTAGGTGTTTGTCTCTGTCCGAGGGATTAGAGCAAATGTGGTTACATCTTAGGGCTTGGCTGTAGACAATGGATCACGTGATGTGTCCTGGATGGAAGCTGGAGGCTGTAGGTAAGTATAGTGGTCAGTAAGTTTCTGGTATAGGGTGCCGTTTATGTGACCATCACTTATTTGCACTGTAGTGTCCAGGAAGTGGATCTCTTGTGTGGACTAGTCCAGGCTGAGGTTGATGGTGGGGTGAAAATTGTTGAAATCCAGGTGGAATTCTTCAAGGGCCTCCTTCCCATGGGTCCATATGATGAAGATGTCATCAATGTAGTGTAAGTAGAGAAGGGGCGCTAGGGGACGAGAGCTGAGGAAGCGTTGTTCTAAGTCAGCCATAAAAAAGTTGCCATACTGTGGGGCCATGTGGGCCATAGCAGTGTCATTGACTTGAAGGTATAAGTTGTCCCCAAATCTGAAGTGGGGGTGGGTGAAGTCACAAAGCTGAGCCACCACATGTGCTGTGGCCTCATCAGGGATACTGTTCCTGACAGCTTATAGTCCATCCTTGCGTGGAATATTGGTGTAAAGAGCTTCTACATCCATGGTGGCCAGGATGGTGTTTTCAGGAAGATCGCCAATGCATTGTAGTTTCCTCAGGAAGTCGGTGGTGTCTTGAAGATAGCTAGGAGTGCTGGTAGCGTAGGGTCTGAGGAGAGAGTCCAAATAGCCAGATAATCCCGCTGTCAGAGTGCCAATTCCTGAGCTGATGGGGCATCCAGAATTTCCAAGTTTATGGCTCTTGGGTAGCAGATGGAATACCCCGGTCAGGGATCTAGGGGTATGTCCATGTAGATTTGTTCCCGTGATGTAGCAGGGCATTTCTTGAGCAGATGGTGTAGTTTCTTTTGGTACTCCTCAGTGGGATCGGAGGATAGTGGCCTGTAGAATGTGGTGTTGGAGAGTTGCCTGGCAGCCTCCTATTCATAATCCAACCTGTTCATGAAGACTACAGCACCTCCTTTGTCAGCCCCTTTGATTATAATTTCAAAGTTGTTTCTGAGGCTGTGGATGGCGTTGCGTTCTGTACAGCTGAGGTTATGGGGCAAGCGATGCTGTTTGTTCACAATTTTCAGTCTTCAAAGACTCTTAAAAAGGGGTACAGTCATCTGGAAAGGCTGAGAACCACTGATCAGTCCATCTTCCTCCTCTCGCTCCCCACCCTCTGTATATAGGCATGACCAAGTATACCTAGACTACTCTAATAGAGCACACAGAGCTGACCTGAAGAGCTCTGTGTAAGCTCAAAAGCTTGTCTTTCACCAAGAGAAGTTGGCCCAATAAAAGATATTACTTCACCCACCTTGTCTCTCCAGTGGAGCATGTCAATGTACATCAGTTTAGGATCTGGCCCATGGTATCTATGATAGTCAACATTTTTACGACAAGTACAAATTAGTGGTTAAGGACTGGGACTCAAGACATCTAAGTTCAATTTCATGTCTGTCACAGACTTCCTGTGGGATATTGGTAATTTAGGACCTTTAAAAAAAATGGTATTCCGACACCTTAAAGATGCAGATAGGAACCTTGGAAAATGCCACTCAGTGCCTTCTTCAAATGGCACCTAACTTCCTTCATCTCTGTGCCTTGGCTCCCCATCTGTACAACGGGGATAATATTTTCTTTACAGAACTATTTTGGGGATAAATTCTGTAAAGTTTGCAAGATGTTCAGATACTAAGGTAATGATTAATTTTAATCTTTAAAACCATCATTGATTGGGTCAATTATTTGCCCTTTCGAGACTCACTAGTAAAGTTGCCTGCACCTTTCATGGGAGGAGTGGTAGATACACTGGAGGGTAGGGATAGGACATAGAGGGACCTAGACAAATTAGAGGATTGGGCCAAAAGAAATCTAATGAAGTTCAACAAGGACACGTGCAGAGTCCTGCACTTAGGACAGAAGAATCCCATGCACTGCTACAGACTAGGGACCGAGTGGCTAGGCAGCAGTTCTGCAGAAAAGGACCTAGGGGTGACAGTGGACGAGACGCTGGATATGAGTCAACAGTGTGCCCTTGTTGCCAAGAAGGCTAACGGTATTTTGGACTGTATAAGTAGGACCATTGCCAGCAGATCGAGGGACATGATCATTCTCCTCTATTCAGCATTGGTGAGGCCTCATGTGGAGTACTGTGTCCAGTTTTGGGCCCCACACTACAAGAAGGATGTGGAAAAATTGGAAAGCATCCAGCGGAGGGCAACAAAAATGATTAGGGGACTGGAACACATGACTTATGAGGAGAGGCTGAGGGAACTGGGATTGTTTAGTCTGCAGAAGAGAAGAGTGAGGGGGGATTTGATAGCTGCTTTCAACTACCTGAAAGGGGGTTCCAAAGAGGATGGATCTAGACTGTTCTCAGTGGTAGCACATGACAGAACAAGGAGGAATGGTCTCAAGTTGCAGTGGGGGAGGTTTAGATTGGCTATTAGGAAAAACTTTTTCACTAGGAGGGTGGTGAAGCACTGGAATGGGGAGGTGGTGTAATCTCCTTCCTTAGAGGTTTTTAAGGTCAGGCTTAACAAAGCCCTAGCTGGTATGATTTAGTTGGGGATTGGTCCTGCTTTGAGCAGGGGGTTGGTTTAGATGACCTCCTGCGGTCTCTTCGAACCCTGATATTCTATGATTCTAGATTTACCTTCTTTCCCCACCTTTTCTTAACCTAATTTTCCCCCATACAACCCTGCAATCACTCGTGCATTAGACCCTATCATTCTCCCATGGTCCCATGGGAACTCTGTTAAATGTGGAGCAGAATTTGGACACCATAACTGAAGATAGTCATTTTTTCCCTCATGTTTCCCTTAAACATCAGTGAAATAGAAAAACAACAAAAAAGCACTTTACTGAAGAATCAGAAATGCTTCTGGGTGAAAAGTCAGTGACCCCCATAAATGATCTAAAGGGCAAGGATTTCCCTTAAGCTGCTTAATTCTATTTCAACATACTTCTTAATATTATGTCCCTAAGTTGTGCCGCATAAAATATACATAAACACATGCATTGAGACGGACTTGTGTAACCACTGAGTACAGTGCACAGGAATTACATTAGAGCATTCCACTCAGAATATAACTCAGTACGTCCCAAGAGGCCATTACCACTTATTTATGCTTACTCAAGTTATTTTATTCTTGAAAGGGGGTTACAGACTATAACAATAACATTTACTTTG
Source organism: Caretta caretta (assembly GCF_965140235.1). Taxonomy (NCBI): domain Eukaryota; kingdom Metazoa; phylum Chordata; order Testudines; family Cheloniidae; genus Caretta; species Caretta caretta. The sequence goes on along the minus strand of NC_134212.1, from coordinate 69,792,731 downwards.
TTCTGATGACACAAAGTAGTGCACTTGGTAACCAACAGGTGAATTATGAATAAAAATATGGATTAAAATCATAGGTGACTTGCATAGTAGTTCCAAGAGCTATGAGAAAAGAACTCTAAAATGTTATAATCTTAGGGAATCATCTTATCTCCTGGCCAGGGGGAAAGGCAGTGTAGATTTCCTTCTTTTTTATATAGAACACACAAAGAAATGGCGAAGATGAGAATGAGAGTTTGCTCTTATAATACAGAAGCAAGCAACGCAGAAGTATTGCCCAAATAGATCTGTTACTTTGAGTGATCAGACTGTAAAAAAAAAAAAAAAAGTGATGATACTTCACCGACAATCAAACCAGTCCTGTGCACACAGTCGAATGTTCAGGACTTCAGAATAAAATTATCCCTTCTCTTTGTGTGTGCTTTGATCAGCTTTGAAATAGTAAACAATGCTGATGCTTACGTTGTCACCACAGCGTTGACACTCCACGGAGATGTACTATACATAGGGGCAGTTCACAGCATTCAGAGCAATTGTTTCAGGCTGTCTGCAGACTCAGGCACACATCCCTGGATTGGTTTTCATTTTGAGAGTTTTGTCTGCAACCATAAAGACTACAGACTTTTAACTAAAAGCTGAGATTCTGGAGAAAAAATAGCGATCTCCAGAAAATGTACTAGTGACTAGCAGCTCTGTGCTAGAACAATTCAACTCTGACATGTGCCACATTAAAAATTGGAGTTTTTGAAGCACTTTTTCGGGGCAGTCCAGAATACTAACCCACTTTCTAGATTTCAGCAATTCGAATAATCATTTTAAACTATTAGTAATAGTTAACTAAACTGCACAGAAGTGATGATGCAGCCTTTTAATAAGAATGAGAATGCAAACACCCAAGTTTCATAACTCAGTTAAGAAATGTGAGAGCTGATCTTCCTGCACTAAATGTACATTATACAAAATTTTCAGTTTTCCCCAAAATCAATGTTACTATGGGAATCTTAACTTTCAAGTTTCCTGTTTTGAGTACTGAAATCCCTGTATTTCCTTGACCCATGTACCAGGGGTACTTCAATATCATAGTCCAATAATAATTGACTTTATTTAACCATGTTCCTACACGACAACAGTGATCAGTCTTATGGCACCAGAAATCTAGGACGCTTTCATTTTCCCCCCATTAGCAAAAACATTTGCTGAAATTAAGTCTATTAATGGGCAGATGTGGGCAATATTCCCCCACCCCTCAATTGTCCATACACATTCACTCTAAAAATTTTGCTTTGAATGGGTTCCTACCCCTTTTCTGTTCTTTCTCCATGAATGTTCTGGTGAACAAATCTGTTGGGCAGAAACACTGGAGGGAACAGCACATTTTAAGTGAGAGTAAATATTCATAGAAAAAACTGGCTAACCTTTTAAATGCTTCTTCTCCACAGTAATTTTTCTTGGGGGGGGGGAAGAGGTTGGAATGACAAATTTTTACCATTCTCCAACCAACTTTAATGGAAAGTGAATGTTGACCATGTAAGCATGACTATTAATGCCAGAAACCTGATTCAAAGAGCCATGCTTATCCATCCAGGAAAGAAAATATTGTGTGCTTTACATATCTAATTAAAACCAACCAACACACTTCACATTTCAAACCCCAATTATTGAATATTTGCCAAAAGCTGCCACTGAACAATCCAGACACCAAGAGTTAGTCCGGATTTAGTGTTAAGTTTGTTTTTATATTCTATCCCTGTTCCAATATTTATGAAAACACTGACTTGCATTAGATTGAAAAGTTTTCCCCAATTCCATCAGAAGCATTTTGTCTAACGGAAGGCGACAAGCAAGTGGTTTGCATAAAATCACATTACCCTTTGATTGTTTTAGACTTTAAAAAAAAGAAATGGTTGAAAGCACTGTGTAAAAAGAGTCAGCCCCTGTTTTCAGGGTAAGATAAAATATACAACAGAATATTAAGTTTCCCCAGATTTATATGGCAGGCAATGTTGCTTCAATTTTTTTTTCTGTGTGCAATGACTAAGCTGAAGTTTAAAACCTATGAGTGCAGAGACTTTTCCCCCTCTCATTCCATCCTCCTGTTATGACATCTTCTGCCTCATTCCACTTCCCCTCTGACTCATTCATTCCCTGTTCACAGATTCACTCTTTGTCCTCATTCATTCTGCACTCCACATTTGTTCTTACTTTATCTCCACCACTCACTTTCCCTCCCTTTGCCTTTTGTTCCGACCCCACACACTCTCTTTTGCTTTATGCATGGGTGGCCTGGAGGTGAACTCTTCTCCCTGGCCTCCAGGAGCAGCAATGGCTGCTGCAGGAGTAGAGAGAGTGCCAAAGGCCCTTCCAACCAGCCAGTAGCCTCTCATCTCCATGGCGTAGCAGGCACTGGTTAGACAGCTGCATCTTTAATAGGTAGGTATGGCCATTCATTTGCATAGTTTAGGGGAACTTGGAGAGCAAGCACAATTCAAAGCCTATGTCAAGACATTTAATTTAAAATTTAAAATGCATACTGTTTGATCCTGTATTATAATCCTGCTGATCTGTACAGCACCTCTATGGGAAGTAGTAACTCCAGCCTTGGTAAATAGAAATGTAACACCAATTTTTTAAAAATATTACATTTGTAAGAATGGTTTATAGAAGATTAGGTTCTTCTGAAACTTTCAAAGTTCTAGCAAGGGCCACTGTAATTAGATAGTATTAATATAAACCTGTTACAATGTTTTAATCTGTAATTCAGTCACTATCTCACTGGTTTTTAAACTTTCTTTCTCCATAGTTCACAGTAAAATGTATGGTGCAACAAGAAATAATTAATGCAACAGTACAGCAAATATAGACATACTAGAATTTGTATGGTTATTGCATTAATTATATCCATTGCACCACAAATGTCTGGGGTGCTTAATGGACATACAGTAAATGAAAAACATGGTCCCTGTAACACAGAGTTTATAGTCCAAGGCCTGATTCTTCATTTGTTGTGTGTAGGTGCAGCAGTCCATTACCATGCCAAAAGATATTAAAGGCCTCAAAGATGTAATTCTCAACCTAGGCATTACAAACCGTTCCACAGGATTTGTGACCACCTTCCTTTCTTTTGGGTTATATGGGATGGAGGCTCCCAAAACTCTTCTGTGGGGTCACTATACAGAAAAGTTGAGAACCAGTGCTTGTAACTCCATTAACTTGAAGGGGATTAGTCCTGATTCACACTAGTGTAAGTGAGAGGAGAATCAGGTCATAAATTCAACAACAACAGATACAGGAAGTGGAGGAAGGGAAGTAACATAATGCTCACTAAATGCCTTAATGAAATCAGTGTGACTATTTGTGGAGTCAGGTGCTATCAACATGAATAAGGGTTGTAGAACTTGACCCTAAAAGGTACCTGTCAGGGTTCCTTCCCCTCTCTGAACTCTAAGGTACAGATGTGGGGACTTGCAAAAAAGACCCCCAAGCTTATTTTTACCAGCTTAGGTTAAAAACTTTCCCAAGGCACAAACTCCGCCTTGTCTTTGAACAGTATGCTGCCACCACCAAGTGATTTAGACAAAGAACAGGGAAAGGACAACTTGGCGTTCCTATTTCCCCAAAATAGCTCCCCAAGCCCTTACACTCACTTTCCTGGGAAGGCTTGAGCATAAACAAGATGAGCACAGACCAGACTTGGATTTTTTAAAACCCAAAAAACCCAATCAGATTCTTGAAAAACAGAACTTTATTAGAAGAACAAAAAAAGATAAGAGAACAACTCTAAGATCAGAATGGAAGATAATCTTACAGGCAGCCATATTCAAAACAGAGAATCTCTCTAGGCAAAACCTTAAATTACAAAAAGACACAAAAATACACATTTCCTCCAGCACAGCGAATTTCACAAGCCAAAACAAAGAAAACCTAATGCATTTTCTAGCTAGATTACTTACTAACTTTACAGGAGTTGCATTCTTGATCAGTTCCCAGCAAAGGTATCACACAGACAGACAAAAGACTTCCCCCCCCCTCCAGATTTGAAAGTATCTTGTCCCCTCATTGGTCATTTTGGGTCAGGTGCCAGCCAGGTTATCTGAGCTTCTTGACCCTTTACAGGTAAAAGGACTTTGCCTCTGGCCAGAAGGGATTTTATAGCACTGTATTCAGAAAAGTATATTCCCTTTATATTTATGACAGTACCACTCACAGCACTGCAAACTGGAGTTCTCTCCAGGGTATAAATTCTCCTGTGGCTTCAGGATTTCCAATGGAATCCAAAGCCTTCCACCTTGGGGTCTAGTTCAACTCTGCCCTAGTTGGTATTGTTGCTTCTTCACTCAAGCAGTAGCTGTTTCCAGTGCCTTGATATAAGTCTGTTTCCCACTAGAAGAGAATTAGGCCACACTGATTTTCTGTTAGATTGTACTTATTAATAAAATGTCTACCAGTCTGGTCTATCTTGAACAGAGGTGGGAAAAACGGCAGAAATTCCACATGCTGAAACCCCAGCTAAGATATTTTGTCTAGCCCTACTCAATAAAAGCAACTCCCAGCCTTTGGTGGGTGTGCTGCACTCACAACATAGTGTGTACCAGTGCACCCCCTGCACTCTCGCTTAGGAAACCCCTAGGCCCAAAGCCACATGGCTCTCGGCTAGTTCAGGTGCGCCTGGACATAAACCTCCTTTTTGTCCAGCTTCTTTGAAACACAAATGATCTCTTCAGATAGGTACAGCTATAATCAGTCTGCACTGGAGCCAGCCCGTCTCCATCCAAAACCCAAACAAGCTTGTTAATGACAATCCAGGTGCCATTACTGTAGCCAGTCCTTATGGGGCCCCTTAGGCAAAGCTCTCTGTTTAACCGTTCCACTGGAGAGTTTCATCTTAAGAACTTATATACAATATCCGTAATTCATAGCAAGCATTTCCTTCTGCAGATCCAAAAGAGGAAAGATGAACCAAGGGTTAGGAAGCAATGTGGAACTCAGAAGACCTACATTCAACTCCCTGCTCTGCCACATACCTCCTCTCTGACCTGGGGAACCATGGCACATAGAGACTAAGTACCTTATCCAATCTGCAAAATGAAGATAATAGTACTCCCCAACCTCCCAGTGGTATGGGGAGAATAAACACATTAAAGGGTGTAAGAAGCTAGGACACTATAATAATGGGATTTGACACTCATCTATATAGATTTGTTGTCACCTTTGCCATAACAAGCCTGAAACTCATAACCTCTGATGTCTGCTTGACTTATCTGAAATAGATTGCTTCTCTCAGTCCATAATAGAGAGCTCTCTATTATCAGTAAAAAAAAATTACACACACACCCTTCGCATCCTTTCTGGTGGTGTCAGTATACAGGCTAGGACTCCTGATATTTACGCTGAAAAAAGACATTGTGCTATTCTAGCTTTCAATTTAAAAGTTCCTAAGTGGGAAGGACTCATTGTGTCAGCAATGTTTGCTTAATACAATATGATTTTTCCTCATATTAGGGGTCTGTATGTCCTACTAGCAATATATGGAATTGAAAAGGCTGACTTTGGCTGTCTGCCCCTTAACTGGGCCAGTTTTACAGCACCTTATATTTATTGTGTCTGACTCTCCAGAGCAAATGTATAAGGTTTGGAGAACATTAATGGGAAATGCAACAATTTTAACTGTGTCCCCACTTCTTTCCCCTGATCATTATGGAAATGGTATGAAATCAGCATTTACAGTGCTAGACTACCCATTCTAGATGTAATTTAACTTCCAGAAGTGGAATGGGTTGATACCAGCAATGTGAGAAAGCTTTGAGTGCTCTGGCTGGCAAGCAGTTGCTGAGGGAGTAAATTTCCTTTTCCATCTATGGATGGGGGTCAAATTTCACCTCAGCAGCTCCAGTGGTGCTTGGGGACCCATGAGTCCAGAAGACCCTAAGAGGAATTGCCACCATACATAGAAAAAGTCAGGCTCCAGACATGACTCTTCCCCTCTTTGTGATTAGCCCACAGGAAAGAAGCAGAGTGGGATTTGGAGGAGAGGAGAAAAGAACAAGCTCTGGTGAGGAAAAGATGCCAAGTCAGTGCCTTGTCTGTAAGAAGCTCTTGCTGCCTGGGAGAACATAAAGTACCTGTCAGCTTTCTTAAAGCTACTCACCTATCAACTGTCCTCCACTTCCTTTGGTGGAGCAATACATGGAGGAATGCAGTTACCTACTGGGGAGCAGCTGCTGATGATGGAAGCAGTCTTTACCAATCATCACCATGTGTGGGCAGAGGCAGCTAGACAGTGGTGCTGAGGAGAAGGGCAGTTACCAGGGAGCTGTGGAGCATCTGAGGAGAGGGCCTGAGCCACCCAAGACTGGAGAGGTATAAGGAGAAGGGAAGAGCTGCCAAGATCTTAGGTAGGAGTTGTAAGGAGTGTGGTCTGGGTTTGAGATATTTTGCATTGAGGGGAGAGGGGAACCAAAGAGGCCAACACTGAAGTAACTAAGGAGGCCCCACCTTGAATCTGTCCTTGGGAACCCATCCAATACTTATTCTATACACATGCTCATGAGTTGAGGAGGAACCATGAATTTGACTGCAGAATATGAGTTTCCTAACCAGTGATTAGTCTGTGTGAGGCACAGGGTAGGTTCACCAGGGTTTTCTTGGTCCTTAAATTTAGGTGTTCATTTGAATCTCCACCCCCGTATCAAGCAGCCCCCCGAATTCAAAGCAAAGCTCAGCTGCTAGTTTAAATTCACACTTATTCTTTTATCCTGTACTATACAGATTTCATGGGGGAGACCAGCGTTTCTCAAATTGGGGGTCCTGACCCAAAAGGGAGTTGCAGGTGGGTCGCAAGGTTATTGTGTGGGGGGGGTGGATGCAGTACTGCCACCCTTACTTTTGCACGGCGATGGTGCTGCCTTCAGAGCTGGGCAGCTGGAGAGTGGTGGCTGTTGGCCAGGAGCCCAGCTCTGAAGGCAGCACCCCGCCAGCTGCAGCACAGAAGTAAGGGTGGCAAGACCATACCATCAGAAATCAAACAAACAAGATTTCAGAAGAAACCCTCAAACAATCAGTAATGAAATTTTTTTACCACTCATGTACAAACCAGGACATACTAAACAAAGAATAAACTGAGCTTGAATTTAACATGATGGAAGGCTGCTACTTTATATAGCATACAGAGGAGAACTGCCCTTAACTAGGAGGCATCTCTCACTTTAGACCCTGATCTCACACAGACTTCCCACTTCTATGCCACAGTTTTGAGATTAAAAAAAGCTGACTCATGAGACTGCTTTAGAAATCTTGATGCAAGTGAAAGCAACTCATCTCAGATTATTAAAAGATGCTTGCTAGCGTTTGTCCCTTATGTTGATTCCTTGTCTTGCCACCATTTTAAAGGTCACTGTCACACGTCTGAGACTTTGAGGGTTGAAAACTAATGGAAGAAGCTAAAAGGAGTACTCTGTGATGTTATTTTAAGAATGTGAAACGTAGTGTTTTCTAGGCTTTCTGCAAATCAGATAGGAGTTTGTGTACATGTATATCTGTTGTAATGCACATGTCCTTGATTCCCTGCTGGCTTTCTGAGCATGAGTCCTGTCCTGCAGGGAATTCTGCTTTTCAGTTATCTGCCCTATAATTATATCTTTACTTGCAGCATAATATTCAGCCTGCCAACGTCTCTGTGTGTTGTATAGCGTTCCAAACAGAATATAGTCATTGATAAACATGGGAAACAAATTTGGAACTTAAGATGAATAGAAAAGGAGTACTTGTGGCACCTTAGAGACTAACCAATTTATTTGAGCATGAGCTTTCGTGAGCTACAGCTCACTTCATCAGATGTTTACCGTGGAAACTGCAGCAGACTTTATATACACACAGAAATCATGAAACAATACCTCCTCCCACCCCACTGTCCTGCTGGTAATAGCTTATCTAAAGTGATCAACAGGTGGGCCATTTCCAGCACAAATCCAGGTTTTCTCACCCTCCACCCCCCCACACAAATTCACTCTCCTGCTGGTGCTAGCCCATCCAAAGTGACAACTCTTTACATAATCAAGTCGGGCTATTTCCTGCATAGATCCAGGTTTTCTCACTTCCCCCCCACCCCCATACACACACAAACTCACTCTCCTGCTGGTAATAGCTCATCTAAACTGACCACTCTCCAGGTTTAAATCCAAGTTAAACCAGAACATCTGGGGGAGGAGGGGGGGTAGGAAAAAACAAGAGGAAACAGGCTACCTTGCATAATGACTTAGCCACTCCCAGTCTCTATTTAAGCCTAAATTAATAGTATCCAATTTGCAAATGAATTCCAATTCAGCAGTTTCTCGCTGGAGTCTGGATTTGAAGTTTTTTTGTTTTAAGATAGCGACCTTCATGTCTGTGATTGCGTGACCAGAGAGATTGAAGTGTTCTCCGACTGGTTTATGAATGTTAGAATTCTTGACATCTGATTTGTGTCCATTTATTCTTTTACGTAGAGACTGTCCAGTTTGACCAATGTACATGGCAGAGGGGCATTGCTGGCACATGATGGCATATATCACATTGGTGGATGTGCAGGTGAACGAGCCTCTGATAGTGTGGCTGATGTTATTAGGCCCTGTGATGGTGTCCCCTGAATAGATATGTGGGCACAATTGGCAACGGGCTTTGTTGCAAGGATAAGTTCCTGGGTTAGTGGTTCTGTTGTGTGGTATGTGGTTGTTGGTGAGTATTTGCTTCAGGTTGCGGGGCTGTCTGTAGGCAAGGACTGGCCTGTCTCCCAAGACTTGTGAGAGTGTTGGGTCATCCTTTAGGATAGGTTGTAGATCCTTAATAATGCGTTGGAGGGGTTTTAGTTGGGGGCTGAAGGTGACCGCTAGTGGCGTTCTGTTATTTTCTTTGTTAGGCCTGTCCTGTAGTAGGTAACTTCTGGGAACTCTTCTGGCTCTATCAATCTGTTTCTTCACTTCTGCAGGTGGGTATTGTAGTTGTAAGAAAGCTTGACAGAGATCTTGTAGGTGTTTGTCTCTGTCTGAGGGGTTGGAGCAAATGCGGTTGTATCGCAGAGCTTGGCTGTAGACGATGGATCGTGTGGTGTGGTCAGGGTGAAAGCTGGAGGCATGCAGGTAGGAATAGCGGTCAGTAGGTTTCCGGTATAGGGTGGTGTTTATGGCTTTAGGGGACGAGAGCTGAGGAAGCGTTGTTCTAAATCAGCCATAAAAATGTTGGCATACTGTGGGGCCATGCGGGTACCCATAGCAGTGCCGCTGATCTGAAGGTATACATTGTCCCCAAATGTGAAATAGTTATGGGTGAGGACAAAGTCACAAAGTTCAGCCACCAGGTTAGCCGTGACATTATCGGGGATAGTGTTCTTGACGGCTTGTAGTCCATCTTTGTGTGGAATGTTGGTGTAGAGGGCTTCTACATCCATAGTAGCCAGGATGGTGTTATCAGGAAGATCACCGATGGATTGAAGGTCGAAACAGCAGACTGGACTTCTACATAGAGTGCTTCCGCCGACGTGCACGGGCTGAAATTGTGGAAAAGCAGCATCACTTGCCCCATAACCTCAGCCATGCGGAACGCAATGCCATCCACAGCCTCAGAAACAACTCTGACATCATAATCAAAAAGGCTGACAAAGGAGGTGCTGTTGTCATCATGAATAGGTCGGAATATGAACAAGAGGCTGCTCGGCAGCTCTCCAACACGAGTTTCTACAAGCCATTACCCTATGATCCCACTGAGAGTTACCAAAAGCAACTACAGCATTTGCTCAAGAAACTTCCTGAAAAAGCACAAGATCAAATCCGCACAGACACACCCCTGGAACCCCGACCTGGGATATTCTATCTACTACCCAAGATCCATAAACCTGGAAATCCTGGGCGCCCCATCATCTCAGGCATTGGCACCCTGACAGCAGGATTGTCTGGCTATGTAGACTCCCTCCTCAGGCCCTACGCTACCAGCACTCCCAGCTACCTTCGAGACACCACTGACTTCCTGAGGAAACTTCAATCCATCGGTGATCTTCCTGATAACACCATCCTGGCTACTACTCTACTTGCGCTATATTGATGACATCTTCATCATCTGGACCCATGGAAAAGAAGCCCTTGAGGAATTCCACCATGATTTCAACAATTTCCATCCCACCACCAACCTCAGCCTGGTCCAGTCCACACAAGAGATCCACTTCCTGGACACTACAGTGCTAATAAACAATGGCCACATAAACACCACCCTATACCGGAAACCTACTGACCGCTATTCCTACCTGCATGCCTCCAGCTTTCACCCTGACCACACCACACGATCCATCGTCTACAGCCAAGCTCTGCGATACAACCGCATTTGCTCCAACCCCTCAGACAGAGACAAACACCTACAAGATCTCTGTCAAGCTTTCTTACAACTACAATACCCACCTGCAGAAGTGAAGAAACAGATTGATAGAGCCAGAAGAGTTCCCAGAAGTTACCTACTACAGGACAGGCCTAACAAAGAAAATAACAGAACGCCACTAGCGGTCACCTTCAGCCCCCAACTAAAACCCCTCCAACGCATTATTAAGGATCTACAACCTATCCTAAAGGATGACCCAACACTCTCACAAGTCTTGGGAGACAGGCCAGTCCTTGCCTACAGACAGCCCCGCAACCTGAAGCAAATACTCACCAACAACCACATACCACACAACAGAACCACTAACCCAGGAACTTATCCTTGCAACAAAGCCCGTTGCCAATTGTGCCCACATATCTATTCAGGGGACACCATCACAGGGCCTAATAACATCAGCCACACTATCAGAGGCTCGTTCACCTGCACATCCACCAATGTGATATATGCCATCATGTGCCAGCAATGCCCCTCTGCCATGTACATTGGTCAAACTGGACAGTCTCTACGTAAAAGAATAAATGGACACAAATCAGATGTCAAGAATTCTAACATTCATAAACCAGTCGGAGAACACTTCAATCTCTCTGGTCACGCAATCACAGACATGAAGGTCGCTATCTTAAAACAAAAAAACTTCAAATCCAGACTCCAGCGAGAAACTGCTGAATTGGAATTCATTTGCAAATTGGATACTATTAATTTAGGCTTAAATAGAGACTGGGAGTGGCTAAGTCATTATGCAAGGTAGCCTGTTTCCTCTTGTTTTTTCCTACCCCCCCCCTCCCCCAGATGTTCTGGTTTAACTTGGATTTAAACCTGGAGAGTGGTCAGTTTAGATGAGCTATTACCAGCAGGAGAGTGAGTTTGTGTGTGTATGGGGGTGGGGGGGAAGTGAGAAAACCTGGATCTATGCAGGAAATAGCCCGACTTGATTATGTAAAGAGTTGTCACTTTGGATGGGCTAGCACCAGCAGGAGAGTGAATTTGTGTGGGGGTTGGAGGGTGAGAAAACCTGGATTTGTGCTGGAAATGGCCCACCTGTTGATCACTTTAGATAAGCTATTACCAGCAGGACAGTGGGGTGGGAGGAGGTATTGTTTCATGATTTCTGTGTGTATATAAAGTCTGCTGCAGTTTCCACGGTAAACATCTGATGAAGTGAGCTGTAGCTCACGAAAGCTCATGCTCAAATAAATTGGTTAGTCTCTAAGGTGCCACAAGTACTCCTTTTCTTTTTGCGAATACAGACTAACACGGCTGTTCCTCTGAAACCTGTCAAGATGAATAGAAACTTTTTTATATCTTGTAATTGTTCTTTTTAATAAGCACCCCCTGTTTAAGGAGGACTGTGATAACATCATGACATGCACTAATTGATGACCATGTTCCCATTAAAGACCTGATCTAGCAAACACCTTCTGGGGTCAGTGGGATTACTCAACTGAGTAATGCGAATCACCTACATAAATCCTGTCAATTTAAAACTAGTATATTCTCAACATTATTTGCTTGTAAGTAGATTTACTTTCCACAGTTTTTTCTGATATGCTGTGTTTTATTTTTTGTTAAAAAATGAAAAATCAATTAAATCAGCTTCATTTTTGTTTATAGAGACTTTCACTTCCAGGTTCTTAGTACTTCAATGTTTGGATTTCAGGCACCACAGGACAGTGTTTTAGAGTTAAAAACAACCTTTACATTTAGAATTTTAAGGAGAATCATGGAAACATTTCTACTGCTCAAGGTTGTTATCCATGCAAAATTTAAATCTGGGTCAGTAGTGAATGGACAGAGTCTGTAGATGAGTGAAACTAAAAAGGAAAAATGGAAAGTGAAGATAAACAATGTGCCTATGGGTGTAGATCAGGCACATGTTCTGTATGCCACATTGCATGATCTTATACATCATGGTGGTAACTTTTCTTGTAATGGCACACTGCCAGAATTTATTTTTTGCTCTTCATCATGCCTTTCATAACCAGTGCTAGTAATCTATTACTAAAAAATGCTCCCTCTAGGGAAGTAATATTTTTTCTTGCAGTAATGGCAAGTATAAGAACATAAGAATGGCCCTACTGGGTCAGACCAAAGGTCCATCTAGCCCAGTATCCTGTCTTCCGACAGTGGCCAGTGCCAGGTGCCCCAGAGGGAATGAACAGAATAGGTAATCATCAAGTGATCCATTCCCTGAAAGTATACCTGGGGAAGTGATGGGCATGGGGGTTCAGTGAACCAGGAGGCTTCTTCAGACTACTCAAGGTAAAAGAGGTGTTTTAGATATAGCCACAGGAAAAGGAGCTGGAACTAAAAAGCAAAAGTATGCACATATACACACAGATGACCATATAGATTAAAAGCACATAGATCTTAACCCGAAATGATACTAGGCTCATTAGCCAGCACTTAACTGAGCTTCCCTGTCTGGATCCCATCTCCTGCGGTTTCTGTTCTTGCATAGTTTCCTGTGCCTAAAAATCCCATTTGCTAACCTGAATCAACTGTGCTCCCTACAAGGGTTGGGTAATCTGCTTCTGCCAGCAACCACCAACTCTACTTTTTTACACAGGAGTCTTTAGGCATTTGCCTACTTGATTTTTTTCCTGGTTTTCTGAATCAAACGGGGAAAGAGAGATAGTATGTGTGCACCTGCACACCTGCTGCAGGAACTCACAGAAAGAAATAAAAACAAAAGAATTTAAATGGTTTTCATACTTCATTCATATCAGTCCTCCAGACAGACTCTCTTTGTGTTATTCTTCTTGGCCACACTTCTTAATTTCACTCTTTCAATCTGCTCTAATTCATCACTATTTAATTCTGAAAGCATTTGAACACAGAGTTAGACCCTAGGCTAAATTATAATTAAAACAGTTTACTCATGCATCGGGGCTAATTCTCCATTGCACTCCCCTCTGAGTAGCCATTTATACCAATGAATATCATAATAGTAGCATTTTACCTTCCCTTTCCACTGGTGCAAAACTGAGAATTGGGCCCATTAATTTAAATATTATGGGGTCATACAACATTTAAATCAATGGGATTATTCACAGAAGACAAGTGGGGTTTAGCCTGTTACATATGTATATATACACAGTAAATCATACACAAAGAATAGAGATCAAACAAGCACTATACAGTAAGAGCTACCGCAGTTTTTCCATGTTGCTTTGTCACTTTCTTCTGACTTCTGTTTTCATCTTCTCCTAGAACTGTGTCAGTCTGCAGACATTCTAAATTAGAATCACCTGTTCTTGTGTAATAATTTCTTTCAGTATTTCTTCCTTCCCTATGAAATCCATGTGTTTCTGACATCTGTTCCCCACCATTATCTTTTATGAACTCTCAGGCAAATAACCCATTCAGCAATGCTATCAATGTCAACCCGCTGTATCAAAAAATTACTTGACAGGTTAGAGGCCCCACAAGATGCTGACCTTTATATTCATATGACCTTGAACAATTTCTTCTGATTTCAACTTCTTGTACATTCTGACATGAGTTCTCCATGTTTGCTTTTCTTATAATTTCTAACTACAAAGGTAGTAAATCAACCCCACAAACATTACACAATTTATCACCACTCCTGTGAGGTAGGGAAATAATATTATTCCCATATTACAGGTGGGGAACCAAGGTACAAACTGAGTAAGGCCTAGATCCAGGCAAGTTAAGCCTAATCTTGAGTGCTTTGCTGGACTGAGGTCTAACCAACTTTTCCAAGGTCGGAACAGGCAGTCTGTGACACAGCTCAGAACTGAACCCAGACATCTTAAGTCCCAAGACAGTGCTTTAGCCACAAGACCAACTTTCCTCTACTTTCCAGACCTTATTCTTTTTAATTTGTTCCTGAGTCCAGTCCTTGATGATACCGATCGCCCTTTAACTCCCCTAAAGGTGAATTGGAGCTGAGAGCACTCACCCAAGAACAGGACCATATTTACCTTATATACAAGATTTAAGCAAAACAGGGGAGAGTGAAAGGTATAAAATCAGTTACCAATTATGCTGGTACTAAGCAGCTAGGTAGTTTCTGCAAAAGAGGGTAAGTTTGAAATATTATTGTAGACAACGTTAAAAGTAAACACAGAACCACCATCGCAGGTCTACCAAGATGCATATTTTACTCTCACTCACACACACATACTTCATAAGAACTCAGGAAAATATTGAAAATCCAGCAACAAAGGGGAAATTGTTCCCTGTATTTTTCATATTTCCCTAAATACTATAACGAATAACAGTTCTACAGAAAACAGAGTACACAAAAGCAGACAATAAAACAATAGCCCAAATACATCACTGTGGTACCTCTGTGAGCAGAGTTGATGAAAAACTCAACCCAGCCCACTCAGGAGGGAAGCCAAGATTACTAATTAACTTAAGAGCTCTCCCAAAATATTGTTTCATAATAAGAGCTTGTGTCATTTAGGGATACACTGGTGGCCACAGAAATAAGAAAAAGGCTGCCCATTTTCGCTGAACTTTCCCTGTTGATTGCCCTGGGAGTAAATGATCCATAATCTATAACCACTTCATTTACAACAGTCAAGCTAATCAAAGTTAATGACAGAGGATTTCTCCAACCACTTGTCTAATTGACGCAGAGCTGAAAACGTGATCCCGTAGCACTTATAACATTTTAGTGCTGTTGGGCCAAACAAATGTTAAGGTGAATTTTAGCTGTATTCTCTATAGCCTCTGTCCAAATTGGGACCAGTTTAACAAGTCTTTGATTTCATTTTAAAAACTCTGCAACTAAATGTTACTACTCAGCTCACTATTATACTTAGCACATATGCAGCACCTTTTATCAGAGGACCTGAAACAGCTTTTTATATTGCTATTTATATAGCATCAGAAATGAGCATTATTCCATAAAAAGATGGGGAAATTTCATTTCCCTTTTTTAAATATGGGGAAATCCAGCACAAAGCACCCCCCGTCCCTCAAGTTATCCAGCAAATCAGTAGAAGATACAGGAATACAGTCCAGGGCTCCTGATTTCCAGCCTCCTGCTCTAACCATTGGACCATGCGAATGCTAGTTATAAACATCTCAAGTAACATAGGAAGGTACCTCAGTTTCTGAGTGCCCAACATGAAACACCTGGATTTCTATCAGGTGGGTGTTTAGCGCTTTCTGAAAATCAGGTCCTTCAAAGTACCTCAAGCTGCATACCCAAAATCGCTTCTCACTTTCAAAAATTTAGACCAAAATATTTATTATAGTTAAATCAAACACAGTTAAAGTATTGTACAACTGTACCCTTTGAAATAACATCACTGTAGCTTTTCAGCAAGCAAATCACGCTGCAATACTGAACAGGTTTGAGAAAGAACCTTCCTCTAGTTCTTTGTGTAGTCTATTAAGTTTGTACATTGTTCATGGCAGGGGCCATATCTCTCTCTGTGTCTTTAACAGTGCTGATTACATTGCTTGTGCTGGACTACTAATAAATAATAAGAATAGGTATGTGACAAGAACCCTTTGAGTAGTTAAGCTAAAGAGCAGAAGCCTGAGAAGTCTGTTTTGTGTCTCCTAAGACAAACAGCACAGAAGGTGTGTGGGGCTGTCGTGGGGCGTGGAATGTAACTTTATTATGCTACCTTTGTCTACCGCAGTCTGGGCTCCTCTGAGCATGGGAATGGTCTTTCGCATAAAAAATTTAGAACAACCCCAGGTGTTGATCTAACTTTCTCCATCCTTATCTAGGGTGCATCTGGCCTGCTCAGCATTCACTCTCCCTCATTCACCCTCTGGCATGCCCCTATTCCAGGAACTGCAAAGGGGAATGGTTTAGGGCTATATACTTCAGCCTTACACCATAACTGTCCCCAGATCTACAACACTTGTAGAATGATGAAGGATTTCCTATGTGAAGTTCAAGGGCATGTGTTACATAGGAGGTTAGATGCTCTTAATTGTCCCTCCTGGCCTTAAAAATCTATGAATGCTAATACACTCACTCTGTTTCCTTGTACAGAGGCACCTGCCAGCACTTTTTGCCTCTCTCTTCAGGAGCTGCTGATCCCTTTCAGTACAAAGATGTGTAGGGTTAAAGATGTCACATAGAATGGGATGTCACATAGAATGGGGGAGGGGGCCAAAAAACTGTTTAAAGTTGTCATTTTATGCTAAACTAGCCATTTTACCAACATTACAGAATGTTTATACTCATCTGATCAAAAAAAAAAAAACAACTTCTTCTAATAAGCTCTCAGCAGGAACTCTGTTTTTTACCTAATTGCTCTACAGTATTGAAAAGACCAAATTTACTACAATTATCATTTGTTTATTTTTACAGAGCAAAAAATTCTCAGTGGTATCTACCTTTTTAAAATGGAGTTAAAATGGGAAAACAAATGTCAACTGTGGAGCATCACTGAATATGATTTGTAGTTTAACTGTCACATTAAATCTTTTAATTAAAACTTGCAAAACAAACTGCAGTATTAGTAGTTCCATAATCAGCTTCAGATTTTCTGCCTGCTTAACATCAGCCTCCTTCACTCTAGGGAAATATAGTCACCAAATATTATCCTATACTGATGATGATTTCAATTAACCATCCTCTCTGTTCTATAGTGGAAGTCTTAATTACCGAACCTTCATTTTCACCATTACTGAAAGATAACATGTTCCTGTTATAAACAGGTTAATTTCATTCTCATCCAGTTTGTATGGATATTGATGATGTTTTCATTAATAATAATTATTAATTATTATTATTAAAAGGCAGCGATTGAGGAGAAAACAGTGAGAATGGTACACAAAATGAATGAATAGAAAGAAAAAAGAAAATGGGAAAACCCAAGAAATTAGAAAAGAATGACTACGAATCCAGTGGAAGAATAGAATTCAATACTCTTGGTTAAAGGGCATGTAATTGGTCAGTGGTTTCAATGAACGTATCAAAATACCAAGCCGCATTTCTGTACGCTAAAGATAATGTTTGCTAACATCTTTTCGTCAGTTAAACCACAGTATTCTGGGCTTGAGCTATCATAAAAAAAAACAAAAACAAACAAAAAACCCCACAACTTATTGAAGTACCACCTGTCTGTATAGAAGATGAAATAAATATGGGCAGCTTTATGCATTTGATCAACATTTGCACCAGCTCTTGTTTATATGAAGCATATATTAATTCAGACATATAGAAAGCCCAAGTAATGGTTCAAATTCTGCACTGGCTTATATCCCATGCAGCCTCACCGAGTTAGACTTCAGACTCGTGCTGTGATCCTATGCGGTTGCAGTGTAACTCAGTGCAGAAACATAGTCATTGGAAGTTATGGAGATATGTATTAGCTTCACCTTTCACTATGAAGAGATAACTTTCGAGATATACTCAACCCGTCTTTCCATTTCAAGCGTTCCATTTTGGCCTCTCCCTAACTTTGCCACCTTCCAACAACACAGCATGAAGTTTCCAAGCTCTGAACCAAAGCTTCCAAGTCAATAAATGTACACAGACATGTCACTAAACCATGCTCTAAAACACGAAGACCCAAAACAAAGGAAATCTCCAGGGGGATAAAAAGTTTTGTTAAGAAGGTCTTAAGATTGTAAGTATGTCTGAATAACCTAGACATCCCTCTAGAGGAATTAGAAGGATAAATCCCGTTGACTTTCAATCGGACTCATGCTCCTAAATTCCTCAGATGCCTTAGAAAAATATCCTCTTTAGGTGATAAGTTTAATAAAACACAAACAAGTGAAATCAAGGAAGTGCAACGTTAAAGTTACACACACACACAAAAATTCCTGTTGAAAGGATAGTATTCTAGAGTTAAGGTACCCTGTCTCAGACAACCTTCACTCTCCCCGATCCCCCTGCACCTCACAAACATGAAACCAGGCTCAGCCTTTATCTCCATACATCTTCATCATTGATACGAGACGTGTAACCCCACTACAATGCATTGCACTCAACACACAAACATATGTTCCACCCGCTTCCTAAAAACAGCTGCCTGCTCTATCAGAGACCAGCCTCCACCTCTCATTCCACTTACAAGTCAGCAACACTAAGTGCTTGCCTCACAGAAAGAGGCATATGGGCTTCAGCTGCCACAGGAGAAGAATCTAGACACTTTGGTTATCACAGAATCTATAAACAGATTCTCTAGATAGTTAATAGTGTTGAGTCTCTCACAGACATCTTGCATGGTCATAGGTCCATCACTGAATCCTCTCTGTGCCTCAGCTTCTGCATTGGTGAAATAGGCATTGTAATAACAGTCACCTAAGACATTACCTTTTGGATTGAGAGCTTAAATTAACTCATGTTTGTAACACTGAAGAGCCTCAGAGGTAAGGTGTATAAAGTCAGGGTATTATTATTATTACATTTCATATATGAACAAAGACCTGTCCAACTCCCATCAATAATATACTTTCCTCATACCAGGCTTTGGATGTTTCACAACTCTTTTGAACTATGGGTAGGCTCCCTAGGAATGGATATTTTAAATCCAGTGTACTCTTCTGGTAAATATAGATTAACATTGATATGTAAATTATGTAAGGCATCATGTAACGTATAGCAGCTGCAGGCAAAATACCACAGTACATATTATTTAACCACTAGGTTCCTGTTTATACCAATAAGGCATGTAAAGTTTAACGTGTCAGTGTAATACTTATCTCAGACATGTTATATAACTTGCATGGAGGGTACATGTAATGGCAGGACATTAGGGCAGAATTAAGGTATTTGGGTAACCTGAGTTAGTATTTTCATATTTTCTAATGGTTGGGCTTTTAAAATTACACATTTAGTTTTCAATTTTCTGGCTTTCAGACATTTGGGGTGGGGTAGGTTATTTTTGGTCTGAGAATACACTTTATAAGACTAATGCTATGAAGGTAGATCTGATAAATCTGTAAATCACAAATCCTGAAAAATGCTTCTCTCTCATTCCAGATCTTTACTCCACATTGCTACAGTGTTTTGGGTCTTGGGATGCTGAGCAGAGTGATTGCTTTTTCCTGCCTCAGGACACCCTTAAAAATGAGATGTTCAATAGGAATTTCCTGGTTAACTATTTTGCTTAATAAAATCAATAAATGGAGTAGGGCAGCTCAACTGTGCACTGTTTCAATATTTCTCTAAGGTTTGAATTACATTTCATCTAGATGTAATTCTCCCCCCGCTCCCCTTTTTTCCCCTGGTTGGAGAACTCAGTTTTCAGTTTCCAGTGATTTCATCATGGAAAACAATACAGCTTTGACAACAACATTTTATTAACCTTTATAGTTTTAAAGGCCTACATCAGAGACAAATTTCCACAGTGTTAACAGTCAAAAGTTAAAAAGGGATTGCTGCTTATAATGAATCTCTGAAAGGTATTCAGTTGTATTTTCTTTTAATACATTCAAATACTTATAAAAGATAAATGGTTCACAATAATTGGAAGCAGAAGCCATTTTTCAAAAAACCCACAGTCATTCTTCATCTTCTCTGAAATTGTATCTCAATTTAAAGGGGAACCTTTCATAGTTAAATAGCTCTTTCCCCCCATTCAATTCTAATGCTAGATAAGGGAGATTAGATCAACTACTCTGGTTGCTGCAAACTATCTGGAGCTACACTGCAGCTTCAAACCACAGCCGTTGGCAGGCATGGAAGGAGGGTACACCTGGAGGCATTATAACCGAGGCCTACCATGCTACCAAGAGTGCAGGGGGAGCACAGCACAGCTATCTCCCTTTAAAAGAGTACAGCATACCCTGGGGCCATCTCTGCTGGAAGGTCACGGCACATATTGCAGAAAACAGCTTGACACTTATCTTCATACTTTGCAGAATTTTCTGCAGTTAATCCATTACTACAAGCAAGCACAATACTGGGTTAACGACAGAGCCATATCCTGGGCTAGGACCCTGGTCCATAAACTAGAAGACACCCCACCATAAACTAGAAGACATCCCATTGAGCTAAGGAGGATTGCTTTTTTCTTGCATCTCTGGGAGGATAAGTAGACACCAAAGCCAATGAAGAGAGGTAGGGCCATACCTTCTCCCTGCTCTCATTGCACAGCACGTTGGGCACACTGGAGAGGAGCAGGCCACACCATCCAAATGTGCAATGTGGAATACGTTTGGATGCAAGAATGACTGCTTATTGCAGTGTAATCCCTTCTCCACCATCCACTGTGGCAGTACATCTCACCACCACCACCACCCCAAATATAGTCCCAGCCTAGTCATTCTAGTTCCAGTCCTCAAGAACCAGTCCTCTGGAAAGTCCTGCTTCAGTGTGCTCATAATGCTTCTTCCAGTGATATAGCTGTTGAGCTGTGACTGTCCCCCGGAGCTCAGTCTACAGATAACGGACATGATAATGCACACAACCAGCCTGCTTATGGGTGCTAATCTGCCCATTATTGACACAATGTCAATGAATTATAAGAGAGACAAGGTGGGTGAGGAAATATCTTTTATTGGAACAACTTCTGTCCTCTTCAGAGCGCTGCGTAAGCTCAAAAGCTTGTCCCTTTCACCATCAGAAGTTGATCCAATAAAAGATATTACCTCACCTACCTTGTCTCTCTAATATAATAGGACCAGCATGGCTACAACACTGCAAACAATAAATTACGGGAGTTTTAATCCATGGATTATTGATGCTGTGGGACATCACAACTGTTGTGAAGCAATCACAGCTGCTTGCATCAATGCAAATTTATGCAGCTAGAAGAACAATCTGCACATTAAGTGTTACATGCAAACCAAGCATCAAGGCCCTATTGAAATCAATGTCAAAACACCCATTGACAATGGGCCATGATTTTACATAAGAATGCTTTATGAACAAATGGTACTATCTAGATACGGTACGTTAACAAGTTGGTTTTGAGTTGCAATATTGACTGTAAGACACTGTACCTGGGGATTTAAAAAAAACCTAGCAAGTATTATTCCACATCCTTGGCTATAGCCTGCAATATTTCATATTTTAAATGGAAGCCATTTCTTTTAATTACCAGGCTATAAATAAATTAAAAAAATCAATCAATCTGAAAGCATAAATATGACTCTGATTATTTTTGTCTGTCTCAAAAAAATGTTTATCTTCCTCTTAAAATATTTTTTAAAGCCTTCCGATTTTGTGGAATCATTGCTGCAGTTAACAAATGATGCATTAAATGAAATACTCCTGTCCATTTAGTGGACTCACCAATCAGTCACTGATGCTGTATCAAGGCATTTGCCTATTTCGCAAGTGATGGCCACAAAGTTCCCCAAAATACTTCCCCTTTCTTCACAAGAGCTAATCACAATAGCAGCACCTGTAAGCAACGACTGCTTGGTCCTTGCTTTCCTGATGACAAAGTCTCCTGAAAGGGGGTAGGGAAGATGTCACACCAAGGGCCTGTCATCCCTTTCAGTGGCAAGCAGCTATTGGCACCATTGTAATGGGTGATGTAGACAGCTCACCTTCCATTACACCAGTCAGCCTTGCGAGAGATTATGCCTCCAGAGTGTGCTACCCTGTTCCACTAGTGATAGATAACAATGGAAGTGGGGACAGAGTCTGGAAAAAACAAGTACACTTAGGGTGAAGAAGAAAGGTAAAAATATCAATCAAGGAAGTAATTGGAGTCTTTTTATTTCTTTAGAAGAGTGTCACAAGTTCACGGTAACTGCACCTTTATTCCCCCTTCATTGTCCCTGAAGTACACCCACATAAAAGTTCCCAGCCATCACCTTTCTTGGGCAAAGACCTGCATCTCTCTTCCACTTGAGCAGGGTTTTAAAGGCTGCACATTTCCCTGCCTACACTATGATAGCCCCGGTAAATCAGATTACCTAAAAGGCCAGCATCAGCTTTCCCTCCAAAAGCTATGACCATTGTGTTGCCCACAAATTTAAGATACCACAAAGCTCTTCCTAAGTAAGCACATATATTCTTAAGGTAAAAACGTTACAGAGAAAACATATTGAAACAACAAAAGAACCTACACATATGCTAAAAGCTTGTTCACCCTCAGTCTGATGGGGCCCTAGCAGGTCAAGTTCTTCCAACCCTTCTGCAAGAATTGAGGTCTGCCTTGGACAGAATGGACCCCAAAGATTCTGCTTTGGTTTATAATATCTGTCACATCTCCCCCTTAGAGAGGTTAGATACAACCCCACAATCCTCCCTCTCCACAATAACACAATATGGTATTTCAAGGATATTTCAGGACGTTGCCAAATCTGTCACAGAGCATGTCCCAAGTAGGGAAGGAAGTGGAAGCTTCCAGGGAATTTAAGGATTGGAAGAGGAGACAGCAAGAACAATTAGGGAAGAGTCAGGAAAGAAAGGGAGCACTAGTATAACAGATGATCTACAGTGCATGATTTAAATGATGCTGTAGTAAAATAAATATTTCATTAAATCCACACAAGTCTCCTAGCTCTTTTTAAAATGCATTGCACAGTATTATGGAAAAGGGATTTTCAAAAGCAGGAAAAGCAAACTATTTTAAGGAAAAATAACTTTTTTTCTTTAAAAGCAAGAGTTTGAATGAGGTATTAGCACTCTTACTCATTTCCTAAAACTGTGATAATTACAAATAAAGTCACTCATAGAACTAATGCAGGTTGATAACGTTTTACCGATATGTATAGTCTGACATGCCCTGCACTATAGGATGCATAAAACTTGTGTGTCCATGAAAACAGTTTTTGGAGAAGAAATCCATTCACAGTTAAAGGCCTTATTCACCTCATCTGACTCTGTGTCATCTATTTGCACTGTCCTCACAAAATCCCCCAAGATTGCTTTCCTCTACCACAGTTTTAGGCTCTTTGATGACCATTTCTCATCCTGTCCCTTGATTATACCATGCTCAACACAGGTACATCATTTTCTGTGTTTTTTTTTCTTAATGACAGTATAGTCTGTGTTCTTTATCTTATTTTAATTATATATATTTTTATATTTCCCTTTACTTGCTCTGCATTTATAGGAAGTTTTTAACCAGTTTTTGTGGTAAAAGATTTAGGACCTGATCTAATTCCCTCTGGAATCAATAGGAGTTGGATCCTGCTTCGTACTAATCAAAACACTCAGGATTATTACTGTATGCTACAACCCAGAGGAGTCCACAGTCTGATCACGCCTAGGAGATTCCACAAAACCTTCTTCCTCAAAAAGGCCTTTCCACCATCATCAGAATGACACTCACACTCCTGGACTCCTTTCTATGAAATAAACCCCAACCCTTTAAAAAAGTGAATTAATAGTATCTAAAAAAAAAAAAAAAAAAACCAAATAAACACAAAATCAAGAGTTATTACCCTCAAAAGGGAGAAGTGCCAAAGACTCTAAGTCCACAAGGAAGTTCACTATTGCTATTGATTTTACACAAAAGGAGCTCAGATACAACAGTGAAGGGTAATAATCCTAAAAGGGAGAGAGACATTGGGGAGTGTGCTGGGAGTGAGTAGGCAGGGCTGCAGCAGGGGACCCTGAGTCTATAGGGAAAAGCTTCCAGGCAGGGAAGGCTTGAGAGGCCCCCAGTAGGACATACTGGAAGCATGGACTGGATGGGAATTGGAGAAATTTATGTTTGGATTCTTTGACCATGGGATGGTGTTCCATGAAGGAGGAGTACTGGGCAGAGACGAGCTCCACCTAACGAAGAGAGGGAAGAGCATCTTTGCGAGCAGGCTGGCTAACCTAGTGAGGAGGGCTTTAAATTAGGTCCACCGGGGGAAGGAGACCAAAGCCCTGAGGTAAGTGGGCAAGCGGGATACCGGGAGGAGGCACAGGCAGGAACTAGGGCTCCTACCTCAAACTGAGAATGAGGGGCGATCAGCAGGTTATCTCAAGTGCCTATATACAAATGCACAAAGCCTTGGAAAAAAGCAGGGAGAACTGGAGGTCCTGGTGATGTCAAGGAATTATGACGTGATTGGAATAACAGAGACTTGGTGGGATAACTCACATGACTGGAGTACTGTCATGGATGGTTATAAACTATTCAGGAAGGACAGGCAGGGCAGAAAAGGTAGGGGAGTAGCACTGTATGTAAGGGAGCAGTATGACTGCTCAGAGCTCCGGTATGAAACTGCAGAAAAACCTGAGTGTCTCTGGATTAAGTTTAGAAGTGTGAGCAACAAGAGTGATGTCGTGGTGGGAGTCTGCTATAGACCACCAGACCAGGGGGATGAGGTGGATGAGGCTTTCTTCCAGCAACTCGCAGAAGCTACTAGATCGCACGCCCTGGTTCTCACGGGCGACTTTAATCATCGTGATATCTGCTGGGAGAGCACTACAGCGGTGCACAGACAATCTAGGAAGTTTTTGGAAAATGTAGGGGACAATTTCCTGGTGCAAGTGCTGGAGGAGCCAACTGGGGGGAGCTTTTCTTGACCTGCTGCTCACAAACCGGGAAGAATTAGTAGGGGAAGCAAAAGTGGATGGGCATCTGGGAGGCAGTGACCATGAGTTGGTCGAGTTCAGGATCCTGACACAGGGAAGAAAGGTAAGCAGCAGAATACGGACCCTGGACTTCAGGAAAGCAGACTTCGACTCCCTCAGGGAACTGATGGGTAGGATCCCCGGGGGAATAACATGAGGGGGAAAGGAGTCCAGGAGAGCTGGCTGTATTTCAAGGAATCCCTATTGAGGTTACAGGGACAAACCATCCCGATGTGTTGAAAGAATAGTAAATATGGCAGGCGACCAGCTTGGCTTAACGGTGAAATCCTTGCGGATCTTAAACATAAAAAAGAAGCTTACAAAAAGTGGAAGATTGGACATATGACCAGGGAAGAGTATAAAAATATTGCTCGGGTATGTAGGAATGAAATCAGGAGGGCCAAATCACACCTGGAGCTGCAGCTAGCAAGAGATGTTAAGAGTAACAAGAAGGGTTTCTTCAGGTATGTTGGCAACGAGAAGAAAGCCAAGGAAAGTGTGGGCCCCTTACTGAATGAGGGAGGCAAACTAGTGACAGAGGATGTGGAAAAAGCTAATGTACTCAATGCTTTTTTTTCCTCTGTCTTGGTCAGCTCCCAGACTGCTGCGCTGGGCAACACAGCATGGGGAGTAGGTGGCCAGCCCTCTGTGGAGAAAGAGGTGGTTAGGGCCTATTTAGAAAAGCTGGACATGCACAAGTCCCTGGGGCCGGATGTGTTGCATCCGAGAGTGCTAAAGGAATTGGCGGCTGTGATTGCAGAGCCATTGGCCATTATCTTTGAAAACTCGTGGCGAACGGGGGAAGTCCCGCATGACTGGAAAAAGGCTAATGTAGTGCCAATCTTTAAAAAAGGGAAGAAAGAGGATCCTGGGAACTACAGGCCAGTCAGCCTCACCTCAGTCCCCGGAAAAATCATGGAGCAGGTCCTCAAGGAATCTATCCTGAAGCACTTAGACGAGAGGAAAGTGATCAGGAACAGTCAGCATGGATTCACCAAGGGAAGGTCATGCCTGACTAATCTCATCGCCTTCTATGATGAGATTACTGGTTCTGTGGATGAAAGGAAAGCAGTGGATGTATTGTTTCTTGACTTTAGCAAAGCTTTTGACACGGTCTCCCACAGTATTCTTGCCAGCAAGTTAAAGAAGTATGGGCTGGATGAATGCACTATAAGGTGGGTAGAAAGTTGGCTAGATTGTTGTGCTCAACGGGTAGTGATCAATGGCTCCATGTCTAGTTGGCAGCTGGTATCAAGTGGAGGTGCCCCAAGGGTCGGTCCTGGGGCCGGTTTTGTTCAATATCTTCATAAATGATCTGGAGGATGGTGTGGATTGCACTCTTAGCAAATTTGCGATGATACTAAACTAGGAGGAGTGGTAGATACGGTGGCAGGTAGGGATAGGATACAGAGGGACCTAGACAAATTGGAGGATTGGGCCAAAAGAAATCTGATGAGGTTCAACAAGGATAAGTGCAGGGTCCCGCACTTAGGACGGAAGAATCCCATGCACTGCTACAGACTAGGGACCGAATGGCTAGGCAGCAGTTCTGCGAAAAAGGACCTAGGGGTGACAGCGGACGAGAAGCTGGATATGAGTCAACAGTGTGCCCTTGCTGCCAAGAAGGCCAATGGCATTTTGGGATGTAGTAGGGGCATAGCCAGCAGATCGAGGGACGTGATCGTTCCCCTCTATTCGACATTGGTGAGGCCTCATCTGGAGTACTGTGTCCAGTTTTGGGCCCCACACTACAAGAAGGATGTGGATAAATTGGAGAGAGTCCAGCGAAGGGCAACAAAAACGATTAGGGGTCTGGAACACATGACTTATGAGGAGAGGCTGAGGGAATTGGGATTGTTTAGTCTGCAGAAGAGAAGAGTGAGGTGGGATTTGATAGCTGCTGTCAACTACCTGAGAGGTGATTCCAAAGAGGATGGTTCTAGACTATTCTCAGTGGTAGAAGATGACAGGACAAGGAGTAATGGTCTCAAGTTGCAGTGGGGGAGGTTTAGGTTGGATATTAGGAAAAACTTTTTCCCTCGGCGGGTGGTGAAACACTGGAATGTGTTACCTAGGGAGGTGGTAGAATCTCCTTCCTTAGAAGTTTTTAAGGTCAGGCTTGACAAAGCCCTGGCTGGGATGATTTAATTGGGGATTGGTCCTGCTCTGAGCAGGGGTTGGACTAGATGACCTCCTGAGGTCCCTTCCAACCCTGATATTCTATGATTCTATGTGGGAATGACTTTGTTATTTTAATAAATTCTGCCTAAGAAGGGGCTTGGCTTAACCAGAGAAGAGTTTGTTTTAGGAGTTTGATGGAGAGATCCGTGAGCTGAAGAAAGTCAATTAAAGCAGAGCACCAGCAGAGTAACCTTAGGCCATGAAGGGGCACTTGGGAGATGGACGAGCCCATTCACACTGACTTTCATAGACCTTCCAGCTTTAATTGCTTTTTTAAGATCTCTTCCGATGTAAGCACATCTATGAGCAGGATGCTCTACCCCCTGAGAACACTGAATTTTAGGCACTGCAGCATACAATATCATCACTAATCTTTCTGGAAGAAATTGACTCCACTTGCATAAGGTCAGAATAGCCAGGTTCTATCCAGGTGGATATTCTATCCAGGCAGATATTCAGCTCCCCAACCCATAGTCAGGATGAGAGATGCCATGCTGACTTCCACCTCCATGACTTTCACTCCAGCCCTATGGAAATCCTAGCTGATAGTCAAGGAGACATTCCATAGTGATAAAAGTTAAACCACTTCAGCAACTTCTCCCAGTACAAGTACTATTACTTTGTGTCTACCATTAAGTTTCCAAAACTTGCTGCCAAAGATTCTAATTCTGCAAAGTACTGAATCTCTAATGAAGTCAATGGGAGTAGAGAGTGCTCAGCACCATGGACTAGGCCCAACATTTCCAGTTCTAAATTGCATTATTTCTCTATCTCCTTGAGCATTCTGATGTTAGATTTTCTGTATAGATAGCTGGACACTGTAATATCTTTGATCATAATTCCCTTCTCAGTCACTCAGGTAATCATCTGAGTTTCACTATTGGCCCTTTTCCATGACCATTCTCTAAGGTGCCACAAGTCCTCATTTTCTTTTTGAGGATACAGAGCTGCTACTCTGAAACCTGTCATTCTCTACTTGTGCCTCAGAATAGAATTGTGATCATTGACTCTCCCATTAATAGCAAATTCTTGTGGAAAACAAATCTCCTCTTTCCATAATTTATATACTAAAGTCTATTTATGCTTTCATCACTACTTTAGCACTCAAATTCCAAAAAGATTACAAAGGTGGTGTCATTTCTTGCCTCTTTGCCAATTGTCTTGGACAATCTTGGTTCTTCATATAATTCCTTCTCTCTCTTGCTGGGATTAGTAAATATTGTAAAGTAAACCCAAAAGAATAGTCAACGTTTATGACTTGGCCTGGGCTGCCTAATGTATTGAATCTGAAATTCTGTTTTCTAACCATTCCTTGTCTGATGAATAATCTAGCTAGAAATAAAAGTGGAAGAGTCCTCTGGCACCTTATAGACTAACAGACATATTGGAGCGTACGCTTTCTTGGGTGAATGCCCACTTCGTCGGATGCCCCTCTGATACTAGCTAGAAATAAGCATTTTATAATTGCCTTTTTCTTTATCTCTTCACTTAAGATTTATTGCAGTTGTATTCATTTATCTAGTATCTATTGCTATATTTACAGTTTTAATGTAAATCCTCTCTCTAATTTGGAACAAGTGACATGGTTGAGATCATGGGCATGAGTCAAACTAACTTGTGGGAGGACTCCATGCATATTTAAGCGGTGGGCCAAGCAGTGAAGGTAGCCACGGGGTCATACCATATGTGAGCAAATGTGATGCATTTCCAGAAAGAAGCATCAAAACAACTGTCCTTTCAGAATATATTCAATAGAGATTTACAGAAAGTTTCTTTCCACAGCACCTAACACAATGGACCTCCAGTGCTGAGCATGGTGTGTAGGAACTACTGTATTATAAAATATGAAATAATAAATAATAATAATAATAAATGAGTCCACACCCCTGTAGAAAGGAAAGCTTTTAAGTTACATTGAATCAGACAATGTTATACTATATCGAAAAGTACTGCTATAAAAATATCACTTTTGTGTCTCTGGTGTGGCTCTGTCTGCCTCATTGGAACTAATAAAATAATGCATCTGCAGCCATTGGTTGCTCATAGAAATATCTCAAGAAGTGCAAAAAAAATGCCCCAAACAAACACAGGGCCACACACACAATCTGAACAAAGCCCTTACTCACAGAAGCCAGTTAAACAGAGTGCACTGAAATGCAAATATACTCAGTTCTAACAAGAATTTTCATGAATACCTGTTGAAGGAACTAAAAAAAAACCAAAAACCACACACCCTATAAAAGGATACATTATTTCTGTATCATACATAATAAAACAAACAGCTGTGTTAAATAAATACATGCAAGAGGAATAAAGCCGTTAAAGGCATGACTGTGTGAAACAAGTTTGTACATTTAACAGTGCATGGCTGTAATTATGATTTGCAAAGTAATAGCATATTCCTTGGGAATTAATGTAGCTACCAGCTTCATTCTTTTATACTTCAAACACTTTGCATCTTGGTTTTAATCCCTTTTTATTATTATTCCCATTTGAATGTTTATTTTGAAATTTCCATTTTTTTTAATCTGGCAATGTATTTTCAGTTAGTGCAACAGCTCAAAGACATGAACTAAGATCAAGCAAAATAACAAGGAAAGGTGAAAAGATTGTATGCACTCTAGCATCCTCTAGTGGCAAGATCTTGCCATGACTTTAAAATGGAGGGTCAATCATGAACAATGGAACTCCACATGTGCTTCAGCAGGAAAGATTTGGAAACAACTCGCATATAAGACGTTTAGAATTTCATTTACCTCCTCTTTTCAAAAATTAAATGTACAGAAATTAAAAACAGGAATACCTTCTGGGAATTCCCATTCACCAGAATAGTGTCATTTTTTTATTATACCAGGCTAAGGCTGAGACTTTGACATTTAGTTCCCATTAACTAGGCAACTAAAGCCATGTGGAACTTAAGATCCTGCAGTGAGTTCTGCTCAGTGAGACCTTGCACCTTTGCAGAACCCCACGGGCTTCAGTGGGGTTCTGGTAAAGCACAGAGGCCTGTCTGCACAGATCTTATTAGGTCCTCAGATTTAACTCAGTCCTTACCATTGACACATGTGGGAGTTTGCTGAGTAAGGTGTTCAATGTGTGACCCTCTGAAAATTGAATTTTTTTTGCAGCGAGACAGCATCGGCAGCCCCAAGTATTTAAAAATCATGAGTCAGGTCCTCAAAAATAATAAAATTACATTAAAATCATGAGGGTTTCTTTTTAAATAATAAATTAAAAGAACTTGGAGATGTGTCTTTTGAAGGTTTTAATGTTCAGAGTTCATAGCTGCAAGCATTTCTTCGCAACCATGAGGGCTAGAAACTTTTTTTTTTTTAATGAAAGCTGCGAGTCTCACGTAATCACATGACTCAACAACATGGGACTTGGAGGACATCATCAAATACTGTGAGACATGATGAATTGACTGATATGGTAAAATATTTGTTTTAAAATCAATATCATAATACAAATTAATTTCCAATTCAGTGAGTGGGTAGATGTTCATTTAGGGTGAAATGCATCACTGACCTCAGAAGCTAGCACTTAAGCTCTGTTTTGAGAATTTAAGTGGAGCACAGGCCTTGTGATAAGCCCTCTCAATAAGAGTGAATTTCGCTCATTGTGTAGACTACTAATGCCCTCAACAAGCCACTCTTTTTTTTTTTAATCTAAGATTTCCCTCATCTACCTCCCTTCAGTTTGTTTAAATAGTGTTCAGTGCAAAGTCTCACTGTGTTTTCTTCCTCTTCAAGTAAGCATTTTACTGTATTTCTAGCCTATAATAATTTGCACAGCTTTTAATATTTTATAATAGACTGAAAAAAATGTGTAAAGAATTTTCAAGACAAATTCTAGATTTTTGTGGTCATCTGAGTACAGAATAAAGTTCCAGACTAACTTTTATAACCTCGTAGCTCATTCATTCCAAATCCATTAGTTCCATCAGTTCTGGCTCAACACAACAATCTCACCATGACCTCTGCAGATTCAGAAAAATAACAAAAATCAAGTAAGAGGACCAGAAAAAAATCGACATGTTTTTGCAAAAGCTCTTCAAAGGGAAGGAATTTCTTTTTCTCCTTCTTGTTTTTAAGTAATTTACTGCTGGTGAAAGGGGCCGGACAGAACCAGAACATGTTATAAAACAAGAGACAGTGTCAGTGCATGCAGCAAGCCACTATTCCTCTGACCTATCCTGACTGGAGGGACCACTTATAAGGAGCCATGTCTGTCCTTAGCTAATAAAATTCTCAACAAAGCTTCCAGTTACTGTTTTCACTGTGCTGTGGATGCTGGTCCACTATGAATTGTTCTGAAAGCACAAATTACAAATCTGTTTGATGGCTTACCTGGAATTAATGACAGGAGCTCTGTGGAGGACAGAAAATGAATTTCATGAAGGATTTGTGAGATTTTGAAATTTGGTTTCATTTCAATTAGAATAAAACCTGAACATTTTTGAAATTCTCTTTGAAAGAAAGTTCCAAAAAACTATTTCGGATAGAGCAAAATGTCTCATTTTTATTTTGACATTATAAGTAATTAATACAAATTTAAAAAAACAAAAATAATTTCAACATTAAAAATTGAAAACTTGCATTCCCTAAAATGTCAAAATAAGACAGTAAGGGGATATTCAGCAATGGCAAAATAGGACATTTTGGCCTTCTTGGAACTTATTTTTTTTTGTTTTTCCCTCCAAAACAAAATGTTGGTGAAATCAACATGATTTTTCAAAGCATTTAGATTTTGATGGTACACAATTCTCTGATGGAAAATAGTTTTGTCAAAGTTTTTCCAACCAGGTCAAGTAATGATTTTCTGCCACTTCTGACCTGAACTGGATTTGATATGGCATTTTGAGGACAAAAGGCACATATCCCAGAACATTTGGAAGGATGGTCTGTGGCTAAGGCACTGAAATGGGACTCATGAGATCTGAATTCAATATGTAGCTTTGTCACAGACTTACTGTGTGCCTTTGGGCAAGTCATTTTAATATCTCTGTCCTTCAGTTCCCCATTCATAACAATCAGGATGATAATCCTCTGTCTGTGTGTTTTATCTGTTTAGACTGCGTGCTTTTGGAGACACAGACTGTCTCTTAGTATGTACATGTACAGGGTTGAGCACAATGAGACCTTGATCTGTCTTGAGGCCTTTAGATGCAACTATAATATAATCATCATCATCCAGTGCCATCTAGTCCCCAAGAAGTGAGATTTGAGCTAGATCTCTCAAATGCAGTATCAGCCTTTAGAAACAAGACTTTTAAGGCAAGAAAAACTTTCCAGCAACAGTTTACAAAAGATTTACAATGGATACAGAAGAACTTGAGTCCTTGACCTCTGATTAGTCCCTGGATTATTTATATTACTACATTCTCTGTGATCATGAACCACTCATTATCACTATCTATCTCAAAATGACATCATATCCCTGTTCTGATTCAAATGAGATTTCTTGGATTTAAATCAAAGCTTTTAACTTCAAACCTTTCTGAAAAGTAAGAGTGTATTGATTCCTGTAAACCGGGGGATAGTTTTTTATACCCCTTGAATACTGTTGCATAGGGAAATGGTAACTGACTCTTGACTCAGTCACAGAAAGGAAAGCTTCTAAACACTAAAATGTAGATTGTATTTCAAATTAATAGCAATACAAAATATTAGCTCCTTTCAATTTTAGGGATTAGAAAAGAAAGCTTCTTGCCCTTTAAATTCCATCTTTCAAAAGACACTACACAGAATCTCTTAATCTCTCTAAGTAGCTATTTTATCTGAGCAGCTTCAAAGTCATTTGTTCTAGTGGCAACAGTATCACAGTTCTAACTGAAGTCAGGGCTCAATGCCAAGCTGTGAGCTGCTGCTTTTAAATACACACTGCCAGACAGAGTCTGCCTTCATAACCGAGAAGATTTAGGAAAGAGGACAGTAGAGGAGATCAGCTATGCAAAACAGTCCATGCCTGACGTGCTAATCCAATTACCTATCATATTGTTTTGAGCACATGGCTCTCATCTGAGTTCATCTTCAGGTTGGCCTTATATTTTACTGGCTAGAAAAAAACAGATTGAGAGCCCTTCCCCCTTCTATTTAGTTTATCAAACTGTACTATTTACAATAAGGCCATGAAATTCCCGGAAGATTTCTTCTGTTGAGAAATATGAACCACAGAGAGTTAACACTGCTTATATAAGAATGATGATGATGGCTTACTGATAAAAGAGAGAAGTTTCAGCAAAATAGAGCAACAGAATCATTTGGTTTCAGAGATTGCTGGGACCGATTGTGACAAATGAATATATCTCCAATACACAGATTATGCATTGGTTCTCATAACATTATCTAGCATACTCCAGGGCATAAGATGCTGTTAGAACTGTAAAAGGATGGAATTTCCATCTCACAAAAGGATTTCAGGATTTTGAAAACTGGCTTTTTCTGAAATGGAGCAAAACCCAAATGTGACATTTCTCTGGGAAGGAAAGTTTTTTTAAAAATTGTTTCAAGTCAACTGAAACGTTTTGTTTCAATTTTGACATCTTAAATATTGTATTACACAAATTCATTTAAATGAAAAGTCATTTCAAAATGAAAAAGTTTAAACATTTTGTTTCTAAAATGTCAAAATGGAATATTATCAAAACTTTTTCTCTGTTTTTTCCAAAACAGAATTCTGGTGAAATCAACCCCATTTTGTGCAATGTTTCAAATTTAATCACAACTGTATATTGCAAGAGAATGCAGTTCCATCAAAGTTTTTCTAATCAGCGCTACTGATTAGAATATTCAGTAATATTCATCTCATGCACCTGGAAGAGATTATTTCTAACAAAATGAAGTTGTGGCTTCACATAATACTTTGATGCTCTCAATGTACAGAACACAAAAAATTTAATACACCCCATTTCTGAAGCCAGTTGATTAATACAAGTATATTAACCAGACAAACCAATTCTTACTAACTTGGGGGGGGGGGGGGAACCAATAAAGAACTAGAGTACAGCTGAGGCACAGACATAATGGACCTGGGGATCTGGCCCACCAAAATATACTCAGCACAGGACATTAAAAAAAAAGTGTAAAGTTGGATTTTTGCAATCTTTGTGCTCTACCAATACTGGGAATTGTATTTTAGATCAGCCTCAAGGCTGTTCTAACCTATCCCAGAAGCAAAAAACCCCTAGAAAAATGGCATTCTGCCAATCCAAGATCACCTAGAATATACTGCGCTCTCGCCACCTCCTGCTTGACACAGCCCTTCCTGCCTACAACACAGCCCCTCCCTAAGGCCAGGGAAAGAGGGCAGAGATCTGGCTATGGTGGAATTACACCCCCTGGAGTTTTCCCTATACAAAGGAAATCCTCATCTCATTGTTTAAACCAATTTTCTATAACTTTGCACCACTGGATAGGCACAAAGACTGGATTATGGCCAATGAACTGGTCTATAGTGTTCGCTGTAAAAACTACACAGTTACAACAATTATTTCCATCTCTTATTGGCCAAGCAATCTAAATTTCGGAGAAAAACCTATCTTGGACACTGATGTATTATGCATTGCAAATGCTGGCTTCTTTGTGCAGAGACACCATAATCATGTCTTCCATGCAATTTTATTCTTTTACTACTTGTCATAGGGATTATGGGTAAGGGCCAGAGGGCTATAAGTAGATTTCATGGGTGTCATATAAAAAGGAAGTTATCACCATAGTCTTGTGTGCTATCATAGCACTTGACAGTATTAGAACACATTAAGACTTCATTTAATAACATGGCTTGCTGAAGTCAATAAAGCAGCTAGATGCACGAAAAATATATAATTAGATGTAAAAGTACAAGCATAAAAATCATCAGACTTCTTGGCCTTCAGTATAGAAATAAATGTGTTTAGTTTTCCTAAAGAGTTATTTAAAAGTCTACTGGGTCTACAAATGGCACCATTAGTTTGCGTGTCTTTAGATTGCCAAATCAGAAAACAAACAAAACAGACAAGAAAGTTATTCTGTTTAGTTTGCTTGTTAAGATGAAAAGTGAAGCGAAGACAAAGTGCTACATTTCAGGAGCATTAAGGTTGCAAAGTGAAAAAACTCAGAAGTCAGGAAATATTGAATTTAAAGTTGTCAGTGCAATGTTCATGCTAGTGTTGAGGGGCTTCAGTATGACTGTGAGTTCAAGGAACAAGTGACGTGAGTGTTCACCTCACTCAAATGATTCCACTTTTCCTCTCCCTAGAAAGAACAATTTTTAAAATGGTTTCCACTGTACTGGGCTGGTCATGAGCTCTCACCCCCTTCTTTAGAGTCTCTTTGGTTCAATCTCACTCCACCTGCGCCCTCTGTGGTCCTCTCCATCTGTCCCTCTCCTTAGTGTCATGTCTTCCTTTCTGCGTTTCCTTTAGACTAATCCTTTTCTACACATGTGCACGCGCATGCCCTCCACCCCCTGAAATAATTAATTAATTAATTAATACATAAACAAACAGAAACTAAAACCGATTTAAAAAAATTTTATCTTCCTTCCTGTCCCCCCCACAAAAAATCCCTCCATCAAATATAGTGGAGTTTTGTTTCCCTTGTTTGCACCCTGGATCTGTCTTCTCTATTTAGATTGTAAGCTCTTTGTGGCAGGTGGTATCTATTATTATGCATTTGTACAAGGCCGGCACAATGGGGAATGGAACTTTAATTAAAACAAAAAAAACAGTAGAAATTCTGTTCTGATTTGACAGTCAAATTAATGTTATTCGGCCTCTTTCTGCCAACACTTAGGGCTTGTCTACACTATCGGCTGGATCAACTGGCAGTGATCGATCCAGTGGGGGTCGATTTATTGTGTCTAGTATAGACACGATAAATCGTCCATCGACTGCTCTAGCGTTGACTCTGGTATTCCACCTCAATGAGAAGCACAAGGGGAATCGACGGGAGAGCGTCGATGAAGCCACCGCGGTAAGTAGATCTTAGTATGTCGACTTCAGCTATATGTTATTCATGTAGGTGAAGTTGCATAACTTAGATAGATCCCTCCCCCCGGTAGTGTAGACCAGCCCTTAGGCACATAAGCAATTTACAACAATGATTGGGCAACAAAATGGCAAATGAAATTTAATGTGGATAAATGTAAAGTAATGCACATTGGAAAAAATAACCCCAATTATACATACAATATGATGGGGGCTAATTTAACCACAACTAATCGTGGATAGTTCTCTGAAGACGTCCAAGCAGTATGCAGCGGCAGTCAAAAAAGCAAATGGGATGTTAGGAATCATTTAAAAAGGGAGAGAGAATAAGACAGAGAATATCGTATTGCCCTTATATAAATCCATGGTATGCCCACACCTTGAATACTGTGTACAGATGTGGTCACTTCATCTCAAAAAAGATATACTGTCATTAGAAAAGGTTCAGAAAAGGGCAACTAAAATGATTAGGGGTTTGAAATGGGTCCCATATGAGGAGAGATTAAAAAGGCATGCCCTGGTTCTCATGGGTGACTTTAATTTTCCTGATACCTGCTGGGAGAGCAGTACAGCGGTGCATAGACAATCCAGGAAGTTTTTGGAAAGCGTAGGGGACAATTTCCTGGTGCAAGTGCTAGAGGAGCCAACTAAGGGGGGAGCTTTTCTTAACCTGCTGCTCACAAACCAGGAAGAATTAGTAGGGGAAGCAAAAGTGGATGGGAATCTGGGAGGCAGTGACCATGAGTTGGTTGAGTTCAGGATCCTGACACATGGAAGAAAGGTAAGCAGCAGGATACGGACCCTAGACTTCAGGAAAGCAGACTTCGACTCCCTCAGGGAACTGATGGGTAGGATCCCCTGGGGGACTAACATGAAGGGGAAAGGAGTCCAGGAGAGCTGGCTGTATTTCAAGGAATCCCTGTTGAGGTTACAGGGACAAACCATCCCGATGTGTCGAAAGAATAGTAAGTATGGTAGGCAACCAGCTTGGCTTAACGGTGAAATCCTAGCAGATATTAAGCATAAAAAAGAAGCTTACAAGAAGTGAAAGGTTGGACATATGACCAGGGAAGAGTATAAAAATATTGCTCGGGCATGTAGGAATGAAATTAGGAGGGCCAAATCGCACCTGGAGCTGCAGCTAGCCAGAGATGTGAAGAGTAACAAGAAGGGTTTCTTCAGGTATGTTGGCAACAAGAAGAAAGCCAAGGAAAGTGTGGGCCCCTTAATGAATGAGGGAGGCAACCTAGTGATGGAGGATGTGGAAAATCTAATGTACTCAATGCTTTTTTTGCCTCTGTCTTCACGAACAAGGTCAGCTCCCAGACTGCTGTGCTGGGCATCACAACATGGGGAATAGATGGCCAGCCCTCTGTGGAGAAAGAGGTGGTTAGGGACTATTTAGAAAAACTGGACGTGCACAAGTCCATGGGGCCGGATGTGTTGCATCCGAGAGTGCTAAAGGAACTGGCAGCTGTGATTGCAGAGCCATTGGCCATTATCTTTGAAAACTCGTGGCGAACGGGGGAAGTCCCGCATGACTGGAAAAAGGCTAATGTAGCGCCAATCTTTGAAAAAGGGAAGGAGGAGGATCCTGGGAACTACAGGCCAGTTAGCCTCACTTCAGTCCCCGGAAAAATCATGGAGCAGGTCCTCAAATAATCAATCCTGAAGCACTTACATGAGAGGAAAGTGATCAGGAACAGTCAGCATGGATTCACCAAGGGAAGGTCATGCCTGACTAATCTCATCGCCTTCTATGATGAGATTACTGGTTCTGTGGATGAAGGGAAAGCAGTGGATGTATTGTATCTTGACTTTAGCAAAGCTTTTGACACGGTCTCCCACAGTATTCTTGTCAGCAAGTTAAGGAAGTATGGGCTGGATGAATGAATAAGGTGGGTAGAAAGTTGGCTAGATTGTCGGTCTCAACGGGTAGTGATCAATGGCTCCATGTCTAGTTGGCAGCCGGTGTCAAGTGGAGTGCCCCAGGGGTCAGTCCTGGGGCCGGTTTTGTTCAATATCTTCATAAATGATCTGGAGGATGGTGTGGATTGCACTCTCAGCAAATTTGCGGATGATACTAAACTGGGAGGAGTGGTAGATACACTGGAGGGCAGGGATAGGATACAGAGGGACCTAGACAAACTGGAGGATTGGGCCAAAAGAAATCTGATGAGGTTCAATAAGGATAAGTGCAGGGTCCTGCACTTAGGACGAAAGAACCCAATGCACAGCTACAGACTAGGGACCGAATGGCTAGGCAGCAGTTCTGCGGAAAAGGACCTAGGGGTGACAGTGGACGAGAAGCTGGATATGAGCCAGCAGTGTGCCCTTGTTGCCAAGAAGGCCAATGGCATTTTGGGTTGTATAAGTAGGGGCATAGCCAGCAGATCGAGGGACGTGATCGTCCCCCTCTATTCGACATTGGTGAGGCCTCATCTGGAGTACTGTGTCCAGTTTTGGGCCCCACACTACAAGAAGGATGTGGATAAATTGGAGAGTGTCCAGAGAAGGGCAACAAAAATGATTAGGGGTTTGGAACACATGAGTTATGAGGAGAGGCTGAGGGAACTGGGATTGTTTAGTCTGCAGAAGAGAAGAATGAGGGGGGATTTGATAGCTGCTTTCAACTACCTGAGAGGTAGTTCCAGAGAGGATGATTCTAGACTATTCTCAGTGGTGGAAGAGGACAAGACAAGGAGTAATGGTCTCAATTTGCAGTGGGGGAGGTTTAGGTTGGATATTAGGAAAAACATTTTCACTAAGAGGGTGGTGAAACACTGGAATGCGTTGCCTAGGGAGGTGGTGGAATCTCCTTCCTTAGAAGTTTTTAAGGTCAGGCTTGACAAAGCCCTGGCTGGGATGATTTAATTGGGTATGGGTCCTGCTTTTGAGCAGGGGGTTGGACTAGATGACCTCCTGAGGTCCCTTCCAACCCTGATATTCTATGATTCTAAGGCTAGGACTTTTCAGCTTGGAAAAGTGGAGACTAAGGGGGGCTATGATAAGGGTCAATAAAATCATGAGTGGTGTGGAGAAAGTGAATAAGGAATAGTTATTTACTTGTTCCCATAATATAAGAACTAGGGGCCACCAAATGAAATTAATGGATAGCAAGTTTAAAACAAATAAAAGGAAGTTCTTCACCTCAGCACACAGTTAACCTGTGGAACTCCTTGCCTGATGAGGTTGTGAAGGGTAGGACTATAACAGGGTTTAAAAGAGAACTGGATAAATTCATGGAGGTTAAGTCCATTAATGGCTATTAGCCAGGACGGGCAAGGAATGGTGTCCCTAGCCTCTGTTTGTCAGAGGGTGGAGATGGATGGCAGGAGAGAGATCACTTGATCATTACCTGTTAGGGTCACACCCTTTGGGGCACCTGGCATTGGCCACTGTCAGTAGACAGGGTACTGGGTTGGATGGACCTTTGGCCTGACCCAGTATGGCCACTGTGTTATGTTAAGATTTGTTCAGAGGTTGTTGAAGGGAGGAGCAAAATGGCGCCCTATAGATCAAATGCAGTCATTCAACAGCTGACACAGGGTAGTGGTATCCTCCATAATCATTGCACACCAGCTACTGTCCAAATGGAGCACTGCAAAATACAGCTCCTTGGGGCAAAGGAGGAATCTACAGGCTCTCTCCATTCGTACTCTCTGCCCCCCCCCCCCAACAGGAAATA
Source organism: Caretta caretta (assembly GCF_965140235.1). Classification (NCBI taxonomy): domain Eukaryota; kingdom Metazoa; phylum Chordata; order Testudines; family Cheloniidae; genus Caretta; species Caretta caretta. The sequence goes on along the minus strand of NC_134212.1, from coordinate 69,753,080 downwards.
CACTAGTTCTGATGAGTTTGAGGATGTACCCACACCCTGGGAGCAACTGCGAGAGGAGGGATGAGATTTCCCTCCAAACATTTGATGTATTGATAATTTTAATTTGGATTGCATTTGTAAAACCATTTTCACATCATTTTTCAAAGTATATTAACCAAATGTGCAGAGTTTTGCCCAATTCTGTCCCCTACCTGGAGCACATTATGTGACTTGCTAATTTGTACTGGACCTCAATCTCATTGTAACTGTACATGCTCAGCTATTAAAAATCTTTTCTTTCTCCATCCACATACAAATGTTTCTCAGACAATATTGCCTGATGTGAAAAGATAATCTATTTTAGCAACCTATTTTATAACTTAAATATGCAATAAAAACTGGCTGTGCTGAATGCGTTTCCTTTTCGGGGCATAGAGACAAAAAGCCTTCCACCCACTTCCAACATCCCTAACTTCTGCTTGCTGAAGAACCTCAACTCTCCAAACTCCTCCTTGATTTTATTAAACAGCTGCATTGGGTTCCTCAGAGCTTCCATGCTCAGATGGTATTTCCTTGGATGATGCAGGTTTCAAAAAGCCATTCAATAAGTGAATTTGTTGAGAAGATCAACACCCAGAACCCACAACTCTATCTTAGAGCTAAACGTTGTTGGATTCCTTTAAAATGATCATTCTATTATTTGTCCAACCAATCATTCTGCAATAGCACCCCTATTATTGCACTCGCACATCCTGGAGGACTCAACCCTGTAGGACGATCTTCCTTTCTCAGGCAAAAATCTGGATGTAGAAAATGCACGTTTTGCTTGGGTAAGGAGGCACACAAGTATTACTATTAGGGGTACATACAGTGGGTACAAAAGAAGAGTTATTTTGGTTCATATCCCATCTGCCTTAATCAACAGTTTCATTGAAGTCAAGGAGCTTGCTACTCCTGACTTAAATCCGTGTAAATCAATGGTGTAAAGTCAATGGTGCGATAACAGTATTAAACTGATGCTAGTGGGAGCAGCTTTAGGCCTAGTGAGACTCCTCACATGAGCAGGACATGTAGAACTTGACCTATGCTCTGTTTAGCCCACTGAAGTCACAAACCACCCCATGCAAACAAACAAAACAATCTTAACTCTGCCCTGTAGGGACACCATGAGGAGATAAAATAGGTGTCTTTAAAAATCAGTTTCATCTCATCTGGGACCATGAACACTAACTTGCTTTAATCATAATTCGATGAGTATTGCATTGTGTGACTACAGGGCAGAGTTAAGGCTGTTTGAGTGCCTTTTCTGTGCATTTCTTAATTTAGCATGTTCAGGTCATTTTTAAGTGTAACCTTAACTCTGAATTCTATGGGTTTATAATGCTTGATTTGGGGCAATTACAACAGCCTATAATGTTTTGTTATTTTTAAGTTACTAATATGTACTTTCAACCTTAATTCCATTTTATGATAGTCTTGTCTGGGAACACCAAAGAATTTGAATCCCCACTAAGTGTCAAATGGAACTCAGTCTTAACTATGGAGTCACAAGCAATTTCTCTGTAAAGTGTCGAACTTTTTACCTAACTTTTGTTGTGAGTGCTTTGTGGTAGAAAGGCAAGCTATGTGAATTTAGTGCTTTACAAACATTTACTAGTTGAACCTTTCAATACCCCTATGACATAGGAAAGTATTCATATGTTACAGATGGGAAAACTAGGACACAGAAAGGTTAGGAGACTTGCCCCAGGTCGCATAGGAAGTCTAACAGTGAATCAGCCATAGAATCCCAGTCCTATGCTATGTGCACAATAACTCAAACCACCAAATAATTATATATTCATGGCACTTACACTACATTTTTAGCACTCTACCTACTTTAGCTTTCAAATCTGTTTACTACAAAAGCACTATAAATGCTCAGAGCAAAGGCATTTACATATTTTGGAGTGCTGACGCTGTCGGTTCCTTTTAAATCAGGTGCAAGATTTTCTCACTGTCGTTATTCTGGTTTGTGACCTACCTTTGCATCTACTGGAATTCAGATATATTTCCTCATTATCAACACCTCTCTCTCACTGTCATAATACTAAGCACATACTGCTTTATGCCTAAATAATCCTCACTTGGTTTGTATGGACCATAGCTGAATTCTGTGACAAATAGCTCTAGGGACTCTAGCCCTCTATTTCCTTCCTGTATGAGTATGCCATGTACATTGGCAGTACAAGATTTCTCATGCTGTACTGCTAATGTGCCTTCCCTGCTGACTTAGTGTCATCCCAAGCAGTGAGAATGTAGTTCAGTACCCATGACCATTCAGATTTTGGCCTTTACTTACACTGCCAAGAAGAGCGACAGTACCAATAGTGGAGGTGATTCTTGTGATGGGGACACCTTGTCCTCTGGGAACGGGGTTGAGATGACCAAAAAATGTGCATGTAGGTCAGCAAAGAGACATCAGACAGTAACAATACTTCCTTAGTGCCATCTGGGATGGTTTCCAGCTGGTGACCTAAAGACAAAGTTCTATTTCTCATTACCAGTCCTCTGAGTCAGCCAATCCCCTTGTCTTAAAGCTGTATTGTATTAGATCCAGGATAAATGCTTTTCTTTACATCTTAAATTAGACACAAGGAGGGAATGATTTACCTTATTACTACTTTCCATCCTGTCTTACCTAACACAAAATTAGCCCCATCAGTGCTCTGACAAAACTGATTACTCTTAGCATTCGTGAGAATTACAACTTTTCACTTCATTTCTATAGCTTGCTTTTTCTTGCAGCTCAGAACAATTCTCTCTCTCTCACTCTCACACACAAAAGTAAGGATGACAAAATGTCTCTGCAGGACAAGTTAACCTCATCATATTGATGCATCCTTATTCATATTCCCCAAGACAGTGACGTTGTGACACTTGAGGTGAAACCTTGGCCCTATTGAAATCAATGGCAAAACTCCCAATGCCTTCAGTAGGAACAGGATTTCACCCTGGGGGAACATGTTGCCATAGTACAGTATCCCAGTTGCCTCATCTTTTCTGTAATAAGTTGGTCTACCCTACCTTTTCATTATCAAAATGCTCATCTTAACACTTGAGCTTGATATCCTGTGCCAAATTGAGGACAAGGGATGAAATAACCAGACTATCTTAATATTATCTCTGCATAAGACAGTTTGATTTTTCTCATATTTTAAAGGAACATATTTTCACACTTTATCTACAGCTAGAGATGGACCAGGTCTGATATTCCTCAGGCTTCTGGATTTGTGGTTTCAACACGGATGCCCATGGAGTTGTGCCTGCTGATGCCAGTACCGCATTTGGCCCCAGTGGCTGGAAAAATGTTGGTTGATATTATTCAATACCAGAACTTAAAGTGGCTGTCACTAAAGTGTCAACCTTATCTAATCAGGGATCATGTGAGCAAACATGTTTTTTTTTCTCTCACAAACACAAAACTTTTAATACCATCCCTTAAGTGCCATTAAATCCACCTTCACTTCATTTATGCTAACACACTATCTGCTGTGCTATTTGTCAACACCAAAATGCAAACCTACAGAAAGCATAATATAATCTGATAAGATATGTTCCTGACATATTCTATTTATGTGCTAAAGGAAGCATGCTGTTATAAAATCCAGGACATATATATGTATACATGCAGGTCTGGTGTCACGTGACCAGCAGGCATCTAAAACTATAACAAGCACTGAAGTCTCAGAGCTTTTGCTGTTATGCCTTTTCAATATTAATGTAAAGACATGGAGGGTGCTAATGCAACCTAAAAAAAGTTGAAGTCATCCAGAACCTAGGATATTTGAATGTCTCCCAGTGTAGATTACTACATTTCATTATATATAAACACACACAAATGCATACAAGTTCATATAAATTTAATCACACCACTTGCTCAATTATTTAAGAAGAGAATTATTGAAAAACAAAGGAACAAACTCTTAACTTCTGCTGATACAATAGCTGCACTTGTAGCTATGAAACAGACAGATGCATCACTCATAAATGTAATCTATGAGCCACATAACAGCTCTGAGTCAAGCAGCTTCTGCTGAAGATGGGCTTCCATGGAAATCAATTTAAAGACTCTGACTTCAGTGAATATAAGAATGGCCATACAATGGGTCAGACCAATTGTCCATCTAGACCCGTATCCTGGCTTGCAACAGTGACCAATACCAGATATTTCAGAGGGAATGAGCAGAGCAGGGCAAATATTGAGTGATCCATCCTCTGTTATCCAGTCCTAGCTTTTGAGAGTCAGAGGTTTAGGGACACCCAGAGCAGCAAGTGTTGCATCTGCCAGGCTGCTGCAGGATTCTACAGTTAGAGTGAAATACAGCAACATTACAACACTTTGAATATAATTAATTTATTATTTTATGATATTTCACAACAGTGGAATATAAAAGAGAAAAGACAGGAAAAAGAAAAATGTTAAAACAAAGAATTTAAGGGGAATATAAATATAATTAAGACCCAAACTAATTAAAAACAGTCTTGGTTTTGAGTCAATATTTTTTTAAATCACCATTAACACTTTCAATGACACTCTCTTTATATACTAACCACTTTTTGATTATCTGCAACCTCTCTACTTGACAGAGAATAATTCTCCATTCACTCCCCCAAATATTCATGTTATATATGCCCCAGAAGACTTTTCACAAAGCAAAACTTTATTCATGAGGGAACAGACAATAGGCATACTCCTTGAATGCTTTGGAATTTACAGAACAAGGTGGTTCAGCTAAACCAAGTTATGTGTAGCCACTTAGTTTGCCTTGCAGGAGTATTTCTCTACAAAGTGCTCATGATGATCTGGCTAGAAGCAACTTTATAATAATCCAGGGGTTCTCAAACATTTCCATTTCTTCCATTTAGAAATCACAGGACTACTTTCATTTTCATGCACAATGCTGTAATGCCCATAGCAACGGCTCACATGGGAAAGCGCCATTAGGTAAGTCATACAATGTTGTATGTCTTGTAATGCCATTTAGTGGATGGAAACAAGGAGAAGGAAACAGGCTGTGCAATGACCGAGTTCCTTTTTGTCCCACAAGAAAGAGTGCAGCTGACCACCACGAGTCTCCAGCCCACATCCTCAGAACCAGTGTAATACCCCATCATTTGGATTTGAGGAAACATACCCAATAAAAATGGCCTTATGAGGAGCAAAGAGAAATCTTCAAGATCAATATTATTTTCTCCAGACCAGTCATTAATCACATTGCAAACATGAGATATTCAGAGACATGTCCCCCAAGATAGGGCAGAAAATAATTGTTTTCATGTCCTTTCCAACCCCACCCCCAACACCTTGTAATCCTGACTAAATAAGGAGCAGAACAGAGACCAAATTGTGACTCATGCCCCCAGCCCCATTTCTTTCTATTTTTATGTAGATTAACAACATTTGTGTTCAGCTGCTCCTTTACACACAACAAGCATTTTTAAAAGGGTAGGCATGACCAGTTATTTTTGACTCTTGCTACTTTATTAGCAGTAGTTTTACCCCTCCACCATTACTAGGTTGCAGATGGTGTGGTTTCAGATGCTGGGGAAACAGTATTGCAAAGTAGGATCGGGTACGTCTACAGTTGGAGCTGGGGGCGGGGGCTCAGGCTAGCCATGTGATTTGTACGGGTTTGTACTCTGGGCAGGAAGCCCATCCTGCCACTCACCACTGCCTATGCTACTGTAGCTAAACCACTGTTTTCATGGCTGGCATGAGTACTTCTGCTTGAGCTGGGAATCACCTCCCAGCTCCAAAGGGCAGACATACCCAAAGCATTCTTTTGGTGGGTAATGCCAGTGACAGGAAGCATTAGGGGAGCAGGTGCTGCTCTGAATTAGACATCTGGGTGCATTCAAAGTTTTGATTTTTAAGATAATGAGGGGAAACTGCACTATTACAGTATAAAGGAGGTACATTTTTAAAATGATGCTTTGTGTGTGTACTTACATAACCTTCCAAATGTATCGTTCTCCCACCCCACCCCTCCACACACACAGTGTTCAAAGCATACCCTAAAATATTAATAGTCTATTTTTGTGGGTTTGGAAAACAACAACTTTATTAGCCAATTGTCTTTGTTTTATTTCTCATCACTCTCTACTGTGAAGTTCCTAGACATCTTTCCCCAGGCTGACCCTGATTAGGTGTACTATTTCACACCACAGTGGAGTTCATTTTAAGGTATAGGGTGAATTACTCTTACTGTTCGGTTGGCATCTATACCTGGTGGGAGTAAACCACCACTTATGACAGACTTAGTTCTTGACTTTCTGGGGATACTGATATAATGATGGCTGTGCTGTGTTCTTTTTAATTAGATTAAAATTTATGTTTTATTTGGTGCTTCTCTACCTCAGTAATATGTGGGAGGGGGAGAAATCAATGCTCTGGTTATTTATGTTGATCATACAGCAACAAATCACCTTCCTGTTGGTTAGAGGGGTGTTTTGCGGTGTGATAGAACCATTTTGCCTGGGCCTATATTCTGCAACAGGGCCCTTGTCTTTGTGGGGATTCTGCATAAAGCATAGAAGAAAAGGGGCTTTTCATTTTTTCTAAGTATTTTGGCTCCTTCAGTTGTAACTGGATAACTACAGGTATATTATTTTATTGCTTATTTTGCTATAGTTGAAAGTCTCTAAGGTGCCACAAAGTCCTCCTTTTCTTTTTTTAAGGATGCAATAGTGTCTAAGAAACAGGGGCCAAGTTTTTAAAAGCTCACCATTTAACCGCTCTTATTTAGGCACATAAATGAGATGACCAGATTTTCAAACTGCCAGTGTCCAGCAGCCCTCATTGTTCCCAATGAGTTATGCTGGGAGCTGAGCCCTTTAGAAAACCTCACCCTAAGTTGGTGTTTAAGATACATAATGCCATAAACAAACATAGGGTTAGGCATTCCTCAGATCTGGTCCTTCTGCTTAGAATGTGCTAGGTGCCTGCCAAGTCATCCAAGAAGGGTGGTTCCTGACGCGCGAGCTCAAAGGGCAGACTAGGCTAAGAGAAGGGGAACAGCTGAAGCCAGTGGGAGTTGCTAGGTTCTCCATCCTCTTGAAAAATCAGGCCCTGTATTCTCTAAATACATGTGAGGGACAAATTTTTAGGCTCCTAATTTTGAAAGTCTCGGCCAAATAAATCTATTATTTAAAATGCTTTCCTGAAACATTCTCTGGGGGACGAACCAACATTTAAAACCTTGAGGAATGTATTATGCAAAGGGGAGTGTTCATGAAAGGCTATTACATTACATTCTCAGGCTGGCATGTTAAAAAACCTACAGCTGCAATGAACTTCACACTCATTCCAGATTGTTTCGGAAAAGCCCCTTTGAGGTTCTGAGCTGCACACAGCTGTTTGTCCTTGGAAATCACCTCTTTCTGATGATACCGAACACTCCAATTGGCCCTAGCCTCTTCAGTGCGGAAACAGGGTTGAAAACGAAAATTAGCAGAAGAAATCAGCTTTTAAATGAACTGGGAGAGGTTGACATTTCTATTTAACCCTACTTCACAAAAATATTATTGCCCCTTTGCTGACATCAATGTCCCATTCCGACACCAGCATCACTCCTTGATGTGCAGTGTCAGATGGCTGAAGCCTTGCAGGTCAGTTTCCCAGTGGAGGAAAAATTATTGATGCAGAATCTGGGTATATTTTAAGTGTAATTTATACTATTTATGCATGTAACCAGTCCTGAAACAGATGTGGTCAGACATCATGCAGGCCAATCTGTTCGTTTAGGAATCTCAGCCCCAAACCAATGTCTGGTTCCTAAGGAGCAATTATGTCCCAAGAATTGACTCTAAACAGAAGATGAAGGCAGAGATCAAGCACTCCTGATGCTCTCATCTCCTGCTGTAAGGACCACTTTCTTTACACAGAACCTTTATTTAATTTATTTATATATATAAACACCAACACCACCACCGTGTGTTTTCCAAGACTGAACACTTGCTCAACACTAAAAAAACCTGAACACAGTGTATGAACAATAGTATTAACTAGTGACATTTCCATATCATTATTATAGGAGAGATTTTCAAAGATACCTAGAAGATCTAGATGCCCACTTCCATTCATTTTGAAGGAAACTTGGCATCCATACTCCATAGGTTTTCTTGAAAAATCTCATCTCATTTTATATTATGTGTGTGTATTTTTTTATGTATGTTGCCTGTGTGCATACTACAGCATAGCATGGCTTAAAACTGGATATCAGGCAAGATTTGGCAGCTGTGGAGGAGTAGGAAAGAAGAGATTTTATTTAAAATGTGTGATTTAAAATTAGGATAAAGTTGGCATTTTGCATCAGGGAGGCAAGAGCATAAAGTTAGCTCTCCATTCTTATTTTAATTAAAATCAAATTTTGTTAATTAATGTTGAAGGCAAAATTCAGCAGCTACAAAGATTTTGCAGCATGGAACAAATTAAACGATACATTTCATGAGCATTGTGAAAACAGCCTCACTGATGGGGAAACTGTCCAAAAATATACTGTTTTCATTAGGGTTTTTTAAAACTGTTTAAGATCAAATGTAGGTTTGGCTGGAAAAACACACAAAAAAGCAGCTTTAAAGTTATTTTATCTCTGCATAAATGACAAAGTTGTAAAAATTTCTACAAAAAAAACCCCCACCCCCAAAACAAAAACTGGACAGTTTTTGCCAGCAAAAACTTGCATTAAATTTGGTATTATCTACAGTGGTGGAATTGTCACCTGAAAAACGTTTTTCCCTACTTTAAAACTACATCATAGTAGTTGGGGACATAACAGAATATTAAATTCCTGTTCATCATGAGCTTTGCAAATCTGTGATTTTTTTTAAACAATCTGTCTGCTGCTTTCCTCAAAGCCCACCTACTGTTAGCTAAGTCACTTCGTTCTTGTGTGCCCTAGCTTCCACAAACTATAAGAGACTATCTCTTTGTTCTGTGTTTGTGCAGCACCTAACAGTGGGGATCTGATCCATGACTAGCGTTCCTAGGCACTACAGTGATAAATAACTAAAACAGAGCTGCCCAAGAAATTCATAATGAACAATTAAAATCAGCAAATTGAACCCTTCCCCCCTAATCCCCATTTGGGAACAGCTTGTGAATTTTAGTAATTTGGGCCCCAATTCAGCAAAGTATTTAACCATGTGCTTGAGTCCCATTAGCTTCAGTGGGCCTTGTGCATAAACTTAATGTTAAGCACATACTTAAGCCATTTGTTGAAGTAGAGTCTTGTTCCCCATTTCAAAGAATTCAGCAAATGATTTTGCAAACAAATTTCATTCTTTGAATTGCTTGTGTGTAGTGAACCTCTCACATTCCCTTGAATCTCTCTGGTGATTCCATTTACCAGGTTCATGATAGGCCACCTAAGTTCAATGCAAATGTACGTGTGGTTGGAGAAGAGATTCTCTCTTCATGAATATGCTTGAGAACATGGAGTTGTTGGCATTAATGCCATCTGTTTAATAGGGTTTGGGAGGAAAAGCGAGGGTATGCATAACTGGAAGAATGGAAAGAGATTTCTTCTGCAGGTTTGATTTCTTGGCTGGCTAGGTTAATTTGTTTGGGTACATGATACTGTATACTGCTTGGTGCCTTTAGTATTTGACTTATCTCAGTTAATTCTAGAGTGCTTATAGCTATATGTGAGAGATTTTATTGTGGTTTAAATCCAAATGGATTAAATAGTGATGGAAAACTGATTTAAACAGTCATTAATATTAGCAGAATGAAATGGATTTAGAAATTGCCAAAGAGGAAATCTTTTTGCAGTATTTCCTCAGATGTCTCAAATACAAATCTCGTAATCCATTCCAGAGGAAGGGCTGTACCAGATGCATTGAAAGGTCTTTTCTTTGCATTTAGTTTATGCCACAATAGTTCTTTATTCTGGATAAAGATCTGTTAATTTTATGACTTGATGACTAGACTGTAAGGGACATGCTGAACATATACCGTATTATGTTAGTTCAAAACAATGAAACTAATATCTGAAAAAGTGACCACATTATAAATCAACGTTCTTTAAAGCAGTGTTATCTATAGTTATTCTGTCCAAACATTGCAGATTCCAGGAAACGAGAGTGGGCACCCAGGGAAAGCAATCAAGCTAACAGTGTTTCCAATATCAAAATAACACAGGTGACAGTTTAGTTATTCTGCTACTGATAGAAATAATCTCGTTAGCTAACAGCTGCCAGCCTTAATCTGATATCGACAGGTTTTATAAAAAAGACTGTTTGAAATTCAATTTGCGTGATTTGAAAACAGGATTCTAAGATGAAATGTTATCAATGGCATAACAGCACAGCTGGTAAAATATTAAATAAATGCAAACTGAAGTTACAAACTTATTTCCTGCCTGCAGAGTTTTCCTGAGCTATTTTGATATTGGAGGGAAACGTGGAGAGGGATGAGGAGCACTGTTCCCTCTAAGCTGCACATGCGCACAGATCCTAAACTCCATGCACATGGCGAAACACCGCGCACATAAAAATTTGCATAGAAGCACAATAGTTTGCACAGAAGAAATTTTTTGCGCACACACCCTGTCAAAAATTAGAGGGAACATTGATGAAGAGGGGGTCTTTTGTGAAAGTGAAATGCAATTTGACAGTTGCCACTCACTCTTTTGCTGAATAAAGTATGCTGAATAAGCATTTTATTCAAGAACAAAGTCTTCATTGTGTGATCTAGCTTCTGTGAGTGTGAATTCAAGATAAAAAAGTTACATGCAGATTAGGAAGCCACATACAGAACAGAGAAACAGCCCCACCTTAACCAAAGTAATCATAAGAAGTCTGGCCTGTTCCATATTGAATCCTTACTATAAGGCACAACAGGAGACAAGATTTGATTTGTGACATTTTCAGTCTGATATTACAATCTTTGTCACCTGAGTAAGGCATCAGGAGTATAATGCCCAGCACGATCGTGGAAAGAATATAGGCTTTATTTACATGGAAAAACATCTTCTCCAAACATTTAACAGATTTACAAACAGTCTTGTTCCCATTAAATATTTCAGATAGGGTGACCAGATGTCCCGATTTTATAGGGACAGTCCTGAGTTTTGGGTCTTTTTCTTATATAGGCTCATATTACCCCCACCCCATCCCGATTTTTCACATTTGCTGTCTGGTCACCCTAATTTCAAAGGAGGTGGATCAGTAAGGAATTTGTTAGCCTTTCCCCTCTTGAGAACCTGGGTTAAAAATCCTGACTCAGTGACGTCCCCAAGGAAAGTGAGCTTCGAGTTTTCACTCTGGTTCCTACTGAACATTATTGTAGGGTTCATAGTTTTGTGTCATGAATATGGGTGGGATGAGATGTATTACAGGTTAGACTTGTACAGCACTTGTCTACGCTCTGCCTCTCAGAGCACTCTCAGTAAAGGACCCTGCTTATGGAATGCTTTAGCAGAGGACATAATGCTGATTCCTAGCATGATCGTGTTCAGTTCAAACTGCAACAAACATCCTTTTTTGTTCAAGCCTTTCTTCAGGAATGGGGCCCATAGTTTTCCTCTTTCTTATACCCAGTGTTCCTGCTTTGTGTGTGTGTGTGCATGTCCACCAGAGAACCTAGTAAAAGAAGAGAGGTAGATACTTCTTTGGGTTATCAGATTTCTTCCTAAATTTTGCTCTCCAGTTAGATACCAAAGTGGTCGGTGCCTTAAGCATACTTAAGATGAGGCAGCGGTCTGGCTTATTTTGTAATTTACTTATTCAAAAATATGAAGAGTAGGTTTTTCAAAAGCACCTAGCTTTGGCCTAACTCTGTTCCCATTTAAATCAAAGATAAGACTCTTATGGATGCCAGTAGGTATAGAAGTAAGGTAACACTGATCATTTTTTGAAAATGCCACCCTAAAAAATTATGCACATGTGAATGTGTATTTCAAAATATTTATCAGCATAAAATGAAATTGAAGCTGGATCCTTACAATCCATTTGATGATATGAGGATGGAGAGTCTAAGCTGCAGACTGATTTTATAGATCTTCTGCAATAGACAAAATGTTTGTCCTGCTAAACTGCAAATAAATAAAAGTGATCCAATAAGAATGTAGCACTCTCATTCATGCAAATCCAGAGTTCTATTTTTAAGACCTATTTCAAAGACTATTCTGAACCTGTAGTGCTATATACAAAGATTGCATTCCTGGGCACAGTTTCCATAATCTGTAAATTATGGCAGCCACTGGAAAGTAAAGAATGCACTTGACATTGAAGAGAGTTGTTGGAGAGGTATTTGGAAACTTGACAATAGAAAAAAGGATGAATGAAGTTTTATCTGGTTCCCTCAAGGCTTTGTTATTAGCTGCTTTTATTCAAACTATGCTTTTCATTCTATACATTTCAATTTGCACAACAATGAATCTGATCAGTTGCAGGCTTTTTAAAAATATACATAAGTAATTTGATTGACTGGCCACACAACCTGTTTAATTACATGATCATTAATTTGTGCAGTAAAGAGGGAGAAAATGGAATTGACCAATCAAATTACAGACTATTGAAAATGTCACAAGTAGCAGCAGAGTTTTATACAATCTTTTGCAGGACAGATATAGGGCATTACAATTTGGATGACATTATTATGGAGTGCACAGACTGGAAAACGGACGTGAAATAGCACGATGAGAATCCAATACTGTCTCATAACAAGAAGAGACAATAAAAAGAAATGAGAAATAGTAACAATGTAACACTCTTTAGATAATCATAGTAAGACTAATTCCTTGGTCCTACTGGGATATTATAACCCCTTTCTCTGACATTCCATAGTTAACGGGTTCCCTGGATGTGACATCTGCATTCTTCCTGATTATTTCACGTACAAACTGGAACTACACAACAAAAAGGAAAGAATACTCAGAAGCAGTCACTAAAACAAAAACCAGATGACAATGTTTCTGAATCAGGAAATTGGTATGTAGGTGTCAGATTCGAGAGAGAATATATAGACTTTGGTATTTCATAGGTAATATAGCAATAACCCTTGTTCATTTTGTCAGTCAAATGTAATTTCAGGCAAGCATAATATATTTGCCTCTTCCTGGGTCATGAGCTAATGGAAGATATAATATTAATCTTCAATAGGTACATCAAATTAAAAAAAAAAATCTAGTCAATATTGAGTCAATATTGACATTTCACTAGTAGTCATTGAGGACCCAGTATATTTTCACAAAACGATAAACAAAAACAAAACAAACAAAAAGGAGAGATTTCAGAGTAGCAGCCGTGTTAGTCTGTATCCGCAAAAAGAAAAGGAGGATTTGTGGCACCTTAGAGACTAACAAATGTATTTGAGCATAAGCTTTCGTGAGCTACTCCGGAGAAGTGAGCTGTAGCTCATGAAAGCTTATGCTCAAATAAATTTGTTAGTCTCTAAGGTGCCACAAGTCCGCCTCTTCTTTTTTTAAAAAGGAGAGAGAAAAGGAAAAGAGATACTTGTCCCTAGCAATGTAGACAAAGTCTATAAGAAGTATGTAGATCAGACGGTCAGTCTGGCAATTCTTTGAATGGGTCTGTGCTGCAAAGAAGCCTGCAACATCAATATATATTGTGGCTTAATAATCTGTAAGGATGGAAAAGTATGAGAAATTGCTTAATGTACTAACTGGCAAAATGCAATCTCTGCATTTAGCATCACAAAACACTGTTAGGCTTTTTCTTTAGGTTTCTGATTTAGATTCACATAAACATAAGCAAGATCATAAAGGCAAGGAGGAATGTGTAGTGAATGGCGACATTTTTGAGGTACAACTGACTAATGGTTTATTTTCACCATGATTTTATATCTTTAACTTTGAATTCGTGCATGAACTGCTGTGCTTCTTACAGCATCATTGCCATTTATGCACATCCTATTAGAGGTGAGGACAGCAGTTCCTATATAAAGTTTCAGTCTTTGGACTGGTCCAAAGGTCATTGCCCTATGTTAACATCCTCTTAACTGTCTTCTTAAATGATATCTCTTTCTCTGAAAGGAACAGAGTATGTTTTACTTTGTTTATAAAGATGCTATTAAATCTACCAGAACAGTAGGGTAGCAAATGTAGCAAACTTCAATCTTATGAAATGTCATAAGGTAAAAGAACAAGATTATTGAACAGGGGAGACTAATGGACAATTAACCTGTTCCACCCATTCATAAGCCAGTTTCACTCTTTTACACATGACAAAGGCTCAGCCAATGGCCAAACAGATGTTTGGAACTCAACATGATTGTCGTCTTAACTGATATACACAGTGTCAAATCCTTTTCACTTTGGTCACCCTTAAGCATCTAACTAGTAAGGTAAGCCGAATTTAGATCTAGCAGAAGATTCATGGTACCTTTTTCCAGTTCTTTATACTTAGACATTTTTAGGAGCATATTGGCAACCCGCTTTTCCCCCAACCCCCGCTCCCTGTAATTTTACAAAACCTAATACTAATGCTTTGTTGTTTTGCCTATTCATCCCAACAGGGGCAGCAGTGGGATCACTTGACTTAATAATGGGTTTTCACCCTTGACATCTTTGAGACAATAATAATAGTTCTGAGATATGAAAAGTGTTTCCATGTGGTCCGTGGAATGGAAAAAATGCAAACTGCCCTTTCTGACTACATCATATGCAAGAATAGCAGGAAGGAAAAGTGAATGATTAAGAATACATTTCATCATGTAAAGGTAGGATTTTATCTAGTTGAATTAAATTTTAATAATGGTTTTTAAATAATTATTTTTAATTAAAAGATGTAAATGAGAGACTGACACATTAGCCTTCTTTTCTCCCATTTCCTGTCCAGCTTCAATTCCTCTTGATGGAACTGGAGATAGCCTTTTGTCAGTCTCTTAACACAATCCAGATCTTAGCCCAGTACTTTGGACTTGTGTTGAATCTATGTTTACCCTTATTTTTCAACCATTGCTTATCTTAGCATCTCCCACATTATGCTTGTCAGCACACAGCATCACTAGTTCAGCTACTGAACGATGTGCCTAAATAATGTCAGATACAAAAGCACACCTAAGAATTAATGAATTATGGACTCACAAAAATGTGACTGCCTTGTTAGCACTGAATTTAGGGTAGTTTGTAAGAAACTGAGGTTCTAATCTATTTTTATATGTTCCCATCAGAAATGTTTGAATTTGAGCATTGTGGCTATTTGATTTTATACTTCTTGAACCTCCAGTCCCACTGCTACAGTGCTAGACCTTTAAAAGCATAGTGTTGGGGGTGGGGGGAGAAAATACCCACTAAAAAGGGAGATTGAAAATGCCAAAGTGACCTATGCTCCAGTTTCCAGGTGACCCGAATCTGGAAGTGCCTCAGTCTGATCTGAATATTTCCAACTCTTTGAATAGGTTCCATTCATTCTGAGCAAAGACTGAATAGGAGTAGGGTATTTTTTGTATCCAAACTGGTTCTCTTACACCTGTTATTGAGGAAAATGAAGCACTCTCCCCTAATAGGGCTAATATACTGTCTACTCAGTGATCCTAACCTAACCACAAAAGCCAAAGATCATGATTTTGCATTAAGTGAGATAGTCAGTAGCTGAGCAGATTTACAGCAATTCAGAGTTTAATCCAATTCTTCCCTTCAATTGGTCCAGTGCTTCCCCCCCCCACTCTTCTCCTATCCATCCAGCCATAGTCAAACACAGCCTGTCATATCAGCTGCTTTTTTTAATCTTCCCTCAGACAGTGCTACACCTCTCCTCAGCATCAAATCAAACAGCATGCTCCACTACCAGAGTCACCCAGGTGTACCTCAGCAAACACTTCACATCCGTTCACAGAGGTAAAAACTCTCCAATGTACTGTGAAGAAAAGCAGCCTGTAAACCCACCAGATCTCTCCTATTACTGAGTAAGATGCCTAATCTTCACTTGTAAACGGATAATAAAAATAAACCAGCCACACTGCAGATTGTTTAGGAGAAAAATGCGTTAGTAACTAGATAGATTAAGTTGCCTATTGTGAGTAGCTACACCAGTGACTTCAAATTAACATCTCATCTTTCATTCTAAAGTAAACCACCGACTGCAAAATGGCTGTGCACGAGAATAAAATCCACAACCCATCAGAATCACAGATAAGGGACTGTGAAATCTGAATAGCTAGACTTGGGGTGGGTGGGCGGGGGGAGAGCGGACAAATAAGAAAACGTAGATAAAAGAATCCCAGAGAAGTAATTATATCCCAAATTAAGGACCCAATCCTGCAATGTGTTTCATGTTGGCAGATCCCTGCCTCTTGAAAGTAATGAGGCTCTGTACAGATACATAGATCTATCAAGAAGTTTCAGTTTCAGGGACCAAGATGGCAACCCAGACCCAGGGCCTGAGAAGAAGAGGAGTGAGAAAGAGAGCTGATTAACAATGTTAAAAAACAAACAAACAAACAAACAAACTAAAAAAACCCCACACACACCACATCTGTGAGGTAATTTCTAAAAAAGAGTGAAAAACAATGATGTATGTGCAGCTTTTACAAAAATTACAAGTTTTTACAGGGTTTCCCCCAACTATTTTGTTTCCTGAAAACAAAAAACAGGTTAAAAGAAAAAAATTGTGTCGTCAAAATGTATTTTCACTGTCCCTTCGCCCCACAGTGATATTAGCCCCAGTACTATGGCGGGGGGGACATAGAAATAGGTCGTACAGACAAACCCAGGCCAGAAGTATTACAGAAGATTCATGAAACAAACACTGAAAGTATTTGCCTAGCAGCACAAGGTGGCAGACTGCTACATGTTTGCCTCAGGCACAGCTGGAGCCAGCCAGCGAGAGAGGGGAAAGTAGGACAATTAAAAGCAGAACGAAGGAGGAGGGATTCCTCAAACTGCTGTGTCAGGCTGCAGGCAACCGAGGAAGATCAAATGCAGACCGTGAACAGTTTAAAACAAAATGTTTCTCAGTAGAAGATAAAACATCCAGGGAGCCGCAAAGTTCAATAGGAGAGAAGTGAAATGGCAACTTTTGTGGGCAATATTGGTGAATTTGATGAAAACCACAAATCACGGGTGGTGTACTTCAAATGTTTTGAGTAATTAATACCCTGCAATTCCTTTTCAATTGGACAACAAGTTTCAACCTTACTAACAGCGATGGGTCTGAAGACACATGGACTGCTGTGTGACCTATTGTCTCCATCTGTACTAGGAGCTGCCATATATGCTGCAATTACTGCAGCAACCTGGGAACATTTTTCTCCTACCCCATTGATGATAGCAGAACAATTTCAGTTCCACCAGTGACATCAGAAATGTGGAGAGTCAGTAGCACAGTTTGTTGCTCTTCTAAGGAAGTTGTCAGAACATTGTCAGTTTGGACAAATGCCAAGTGATGCCCTGCATGACCAATTTGTCTCTGGATTACACAATGACCAGGTCCAAGAGAAGCTGGCTGCATGAGCACTTACATTCAAAAAGGCTATTGAGGTAGCTATTGCCAGGAAACCACAGGGAAGGGTTCTCTGGAATTTAGTGTCACCTGAGAAGTTTGCCTCCTGAATCAGGGAGACAGAGGACCATGAAAACAAAGAATTTCCATGTGGCCGTAGTGCACAAACTATGCAGACTGAGAAGGATTGCTGGGCATGCCAGGTCACTTGCAGGAAGTGCCAGAAGAAGGATCACATCACCGTGCCTATCACACAATTCAATGACCAGCACCACAGAGTAACTCTCCATCCAAGACAACACCTATGAAGAGCGAACTCAAGAAAGGATGGAAGTTGGGAATTTGTAACGTGGAAAAAGACAAGAGCTCTAGTGACACTGACCAAGACCTAGCACTGAACGGGTTATCGGAAGCTGAAGTTAGAGAAGGCTTCTGGCTCATACCCTTAATCAAGGGAGTTCCTACAAGAATGGAGCTTCATACTAGAGCTACTATCTCACTAATTTCTGCATCTACCTGTCACCAGACTGTGTCACAAGTTGTCCTGGTTTTGAAGATTTACAGAAAAAAAAACTTAGTTCCCAAAGTGATACTACCGGTGAAATGTCCAACTAGTTGATCAGTCATTTTCCCTTATGTATAATTAAAGGAAAACATCCCCCATTATTTGGCAGAACTTGGACAGAGATAAAGGTGATCAGGAAAAACACCTTAAAACCTTCAAGAAATACTGAACAGGCACTCCAAAGTTTTTGCAAGAGAAGAGTTGATCAACATGTCAGGAAAACTCACTGTTAATTCTGATAGACAGCCAAAGTATTGAAAGCCCAGAGTTATGCTGTATGCTTTGAAGTCTAGGGTAGAAGCTGATTAGTAAACACTGGAGTCTTATCATTGGTTTCACACAAGGAGTGGGCTACCACCCATCATAGTATTGGAGTTGCTTGAAACTTTGGAGCCAGGTTCTGTTAGCCTCACTCAGTTTGAGTAGTACTTCACTTCATTTATTTTAATGGCTCGACTTGCAGAATATATTACTACTCAGTCTGGATAAGGGTGCAAGATTGTGGACTCAGACTCATAGATATTAAGATCAGAAGGGATCATTATGATAATCTAGTCTGACCTCCTGCACAATGCAGGCCACAGAATCTCACCCACCCACTCCTGCAATAAACCTCTCACCTATGTCTGAGCTACTGAAGTCCTCAAATCATGGTTTAAAGACTTCAAGGTGCAGAGAATCTTCCAGCAAGAGACCCAGGCCCCACTCTGCAGAGGAAGGCGAAAACCCCCAGGGCCTCTTCCAGTCTGCCCTGGAGGAAAATTCCTTCCCGACCCCAAATATGGCAATCAGCTGAACCCTGAGCATGTGGGCACAATTCACCAGCCAGATACCCAGGAAAGAATTCTCTGTAGTGACTCAGATCCCACCCCATCTAACATCCCATCACAGGCCATTGGGCATATCTACCACTGGTAGTCGAAGATCAATTAATTGCCAAAATTAGGCTATCCATCATATCATCTCCTCCATAAATTTATCAAGCTTTGTCTTGAAGCCAGATAGGTCTTTTGCCCCCACTACTTCCCTTGGAAGGCTGTTCCAGAACTTCACTCCTCTGATGGTTAGAAAACATCTAATTTCAAGTCTAAACTTCCTTATGGCCAGTTTATATCCATTTGTTCTTGTGACCACATTGGTACTGAGCTTAAATAATTCCTCTCCCTCCCTGGTATTTATCCCTCTGATATATTTATAGAGAGCAATCATATCTCCCCTCAGCCTTCTTTTGGTTAGGCTAAACAAGCCAAGCTCCTTGAGTCTCCTTTCATAAGACAGGTTTTCCATTCCTCGGATCATCCTAGTAGCCCTTCTCTGTACCTGTTCCAGTTTAAATTCATACTTCTTGAAGATGGGAGACCAGAACTGCACAGCGAGAATCTACCGGTATCATTTGTTCCCACATGAAGGATGATCAGTGGATTCTTTCCCGCTCCCTTTAGAATCCTCTTCAACCTCAGGTCCGCACAATTGATCGACAAATAATTAAACATGGGCCAGCACCCCACGTAGGGCCTCATCTTGCTTGAGCAGCGTTCTTCTGCTGGCTTCAGTGAGAGTGGAATTGAACCCTTAAAATGTATTCTGTGCACTATAAAGAAGGCAAGAGTGTTTGGGAAGAGGCACTGAAATTTGACAATAGCACCATTTCCATACTGTATTACAAAGCAAAGAGAAGGAGCTAGCAAGTGGTTAATTTGTCACACATGCGGGTTTTGGCCACTTAGCTCAGTTGTAAATGGCAGAGGGCAGGACTTTTCCATCGGTTGCACTAGACTGAGACATTTTAATTTTAATTTTCTGTGATTAGAGTTATTTGACCCTTAAACAATTGCAGGATGGGAAAGGAATCATGCTGGGCTAATCTATATGAAGCTAACAGAGAGCAGGAAAATAACCAAAACAGCAGCTAGCAAGTAGAAGCCAGCCTTTAATAATGTCACTTGTTTCAGAGTAGGAAAAACTGCATGGTTTCTTTGCTTCTACAATATTGAATTACCCATAAAACTGGCAGCAGTGATAAATCAAATGAGAGCTGTTTGACAAGCTGGGCTTCCCATACATACTCAAGGTAGTTGACTTATCCTTATAGTCTACAGAATCATTCAGTGAATGTGCAAAAACTCCTGCAGTATTCCTAATACAAGTTCTTTGAGGACCGTGGCTGAGAGATACTTTACACATTCTAAATATTATATTCTATTTTAAGGCCAAATATTGACCTTCTGGTTGGCAAGAAAAGATACGTAAGCCCCATCCAACCATGTGTGTCAGCTGCAAACTGGCTGCGTCCCAGGATTCTGATCCACTTCACATTCAGGCTGCCCATGATGGGGGAGGGTCCCAGAGCTTCAGTCCAAGTCCAAACATCTACACTGCAATTTTATAGCCCCACAGCCTTAGTCCTAGTCAGCTGCCAAAGGCGTTTTGTTGCAGCATAGACATACCCTCAATATCTGTGATGCTACTTTCTTGGATGAGCTTCCACATCCGTATGAGCTTCCTACTTCCATCCCTATGAATGTATCACTCAAAATCAGTAGGGATGCACAAGTCTATCCACCCAGAGCTCATTGAAGAAAAGCATCCATCTCTATAAGGATCTGAACATCCCAACCTGAGACACTCCCAGTGTTTTGAACTGCTCAGAATC
Organism: Caretta caretta; assembly: GCF_965140235.1. NCBI lineage: Eukaryota > Metazoa > Chordata > Testudines > Cheloniidae > Caretta > Caretta caretta. The sequence continues at coordinate 69,732,435 of NC_134212.1, read as the reverse complement.
TGCACATGGACCTGAATTCTCGCCTCATTTTGAATTACTGTTCAGGTCTGTTTGTTAATGTGAAGTGTAGTGTTGCTTCATTTGTGCACAAGGAGTGATCTGGTTTATTGCCATGTAGAGGTTATAGTAAGTAAGGTATAATTCAGACACCCTGTAAACCTTTGCTACATATTCCAGTAATGGAAACAGCCCTCGCTTTTGTTCTAATTCATCCTAATGAGACAATTCAGAGAAGTAATAGAAAAATCTCACGGCATCTACAGGGTCAATGACCCACAAAGCAAAAATTCTGAGTAGTTTTTCACCTGACAGCATATATCCTTTATGGTTCCCCTGGAACAGATCTAGGAGTTTAAAATGTACATTTTGAAAAACCTGTTAATTACTCAGAGTATAACAATGACCCTTTCAAAGCCATCCTCCACTATCTAGTGAACAACACCTAGTTTGAATAGTCTAATTCTGTTATAAAAGTCACACACACTGAGTAAATAACGTGCACTGTTAGATGTCCATAATTACATATTTGCCCCACATTAGAAGATAATGGATCCAAATGAGCGGATAGTCAACTACGTCAATTCTCCCATGTCATAAAATGGACCATTTGTTCTGTTCTTTGGGTTTTTAATTTTTAAAAAAGTTTTAATGATAGAAATTAAACTATAAAAAAGTCACTGATCTCAGTCTTGATTTAAATTCAGAAAAGCTAGGTAGCTCAGAGTCAAGAACAAAACCTAAAAACAACCACACACACGTTTTGGTTTTTGCCATCAATGGGATAAGTTAGTTGAAGTCGGATCACCGCCTTCGATTTCCATCCTGGGTTCTAAATTTTCCTAGCTTTGTGGATTTAAAACCTTAGGCCTATCATGTTACTTACACGTAAGCTGGGTTATTTCTATAGTACTGAACCGTGGTCAGCCTGAACAGTAGACGCAGTATTGTCAGACTGCATATTAGCTACTAGTGTGAGGAAGTCCCCTACTTTACCTGACAGATTAGTTTTGCTGTCAAATAATGAAATTTAATATTCTTGTGGCTGTATTCAACCATCACCAACACAGTGGCTATATGCAGGCACTGAATGCATTTGTCTTTTTCCCTGGTAAATTTTTGGGCAAAGGATTTTTTGCAGATTACTCGCAAACTGCCACGTTTTGGGCAGATTTTTAAGACAGCTCTCAGAAAAAAAAACAGATTTCTAATACTGTTTATTTTTGCTATTACTGCCTTTTTTGGTCATACACATATTAGTCTTGTAAGCAAATGTCAGGCCATACATTTTTTATACAACCTAGATTCCCCTCTCCCCCCCCCCCCCAAAAAAAAGAAATTAAATTGTCACTGTGTTACAAACTGAATGTGTTCTTAAGAAACCCATCCATTCACTATCCAATATTCTTAAAAGGGACACTCTAAAGGTTGTTAGCCCCAAAATTGCGTCAGCCTGTGTTCTTTGTCAAATCCATTTCATTGTCTCCCTCTTTGTTCATTCAGATCAGTGCTTCCTAGGGTTTAAAAAAGTGAATGTGGTGCTGCTGAGAAGTGCCAGATTAGAAGTCCTAGAAATTGAAGCCCCACTTGATCATAGCACAGGTACAGGAAAGACAGTGGGAATGCAAGTTTCCCTAGCATGCCCCATCATTGGACCATGGAAAGGATCAAGGCTAAGAGCCTAATTGTCCCTTGCCCTGAATCTTCATTTACACCAATGTAAAAAATGAGTGCAAACCCCCTACTTCTCTGATATTGTAGGCTTTTACACCTACTTTGCACTGGTGTAAAGGGGCAATTGTGAATGGCACTTTCATATGTTAACTTGAACAGCAACATTAGGGTCGATGTCCATGTTTGTCGTCTGCTTTCTGAGTTTCGGAGACATGGAATGAACAGGGTAATACCTTATTAGAAGGATCTTGGAGGGCAACAGTTCACTAGATGTGCCATGGTTTTAAAGTGTTGCTCACACCACCCTCCCTCTGCCATCTTCAGGCAATGCCTCAATATGCCCAGACTCACATAAGCCCTTGGCACTGTAAGATTCAGGAGGTTCCAGATCCTGGAGTAAACCCACACACTTAGCTAGCTCCCCAGAGAGAATACCACACATGTACAATTTAAGAACCACTTCCTTTACCATTCCTTTATGCTTACTCAGGATGCGATCTCAACTACACTTTCAATCAATAAAGATTAGAATTCTTTCATATTCCACCTCACCTAATGACTATCTTTTTTATTGTATGGCCCTATGCCCTGCTACCAATACTGCATCATTTCTATGCAGAGTTGTGGAGGCTTACTTGATCCAGAAGTTACATGTGCACTTCTTCCCTTTCCTCACACAAGAGGCTAGAAAACAAATCTCTTCACACCACTATCACAATCTCTGCCACACGACTCAAAGTAATCCACAGATCTTGCCAACACACCTCCACCCAGCAGAGCTACGTATTGCCTCCACCATTCAGTACAGTACGTAACACTAACCACTCTTACTTCACCTAAAGTATATGCAGATAATAAATGCTTAATAGATGTTCTCATATCCCAGCTCGCTCCTGACAATACCCTCTGTAGTAAGACTTCTGTGCTTTGCTGATTGTATCACATGCACAATTCTGCACTGAAATGATGCACACTGGACACTGAAGGTACACATGCTGCTCTTCCCTTTGCTCACACACATTGGAGAACTCCTCAAATGTAAATCTCATGTCATAACCACAGCTCTGCCACACACTTCAAAGTAATCCATGCAGGTCCTCATATCACAGACACACTTTTATCAAGCAGGCCCAACTACTGCCTCCACTGGTGTCAGTAGACCTAACACACTGACTGCAACTGGAGCGTATCCAGGTAATTCCCACTGGCTACTGCCAGCTCTAGAGAAACAAAGAGAAAGTAGAGTGGATAACACATCTCCTTTCCTTTTTGTCCTTCAATAGCATTCGATGGAATCCTGTGGATGAGAGTGAATGGGTTATCAGAGAGGTGAAGACCTTGCACATTTCAACTGTGGGGCTGGCAGAGTAAGAGGTCTGTGTGCAAATTAGAGCATTACTGAAAGAGCACAGAGTTAAGTTTCTACTGGCAACCTTGACTCTGTATTTCCTGGTTTTCAGAAGTCTGAGTTTTGCTCAGCTCAACATTCTAAGAAGGGATGATGAGCCACCAAGCAACCCAAACTCTGCATTAGTATAGTTTCTTGCCATTGAATTTCCTAGGTTAAAAACAAACAAAAAATCCCCACAAATAGGAGAAGGCATGTTATTAGGAGTTAGGCAATTATACTTATGCCCTGCAATTAGCATACTCAGCCAGCTGCTATTCTCCCCCTCTCACATCAGCTTCACCCCACAAGACCTGCTTGGACACACCTCCTCAGCCATGCCCCAACCCCTTCAATGTGATCCCCCTCTAACCTGGCCTCTCCCCACTACAAGCAGGGAACTCCTCTCCCTGAAGTCTTCTATTGCCATTACTTCCCCTCCTATAACCCAACTCACACTCAGCCTATTAGAAGTTACTTTGAGTTGTGCTTTGTTTTGAGGTACTTATAAAAAGGTGAGAGTGTACTTTGGAGAAGTTAGTATTTTCTACTTGCAAAAGGACACTGAACCTCTCCAGCAGCTAGGAGGAAGGCTGGCCACCTGAAACCTGCTGCTGCCACTTGACACCATCTCAGACTTGGGTAACTATATTTTGGGGTGTGCTAGACTATTGCTATTTTAGATGTGTGCGTTGTACTCAATAAAAAGAAGGATTTTGGTACACACAGGTGCTTCTACCCCAATCATTAGCCTTATCATGCACCCTCCTGAGACTTACCAAGTTTCAAAGAACTCTAAGCAAGTAGAGTTTAGAAGACTTAGAAATATAAACTTTTAAACACATGTTGCGACAGAAAAGTAACTTTAGTGGTGCTGTCATGCCACTATTATTCACAGTGGCCACAGTACAGTAGGCTTCTCACAGAACACATAGGTGGGCACATTCTTTATCTTGATGAGCTTGAGTCAAATTATAGACATGACAACAAATGGGGTCTACAAATAGTAGATGGGAGAAAACTTAAACTCTACATTCTCAGCTGATTACTCTGTGTGTTGACCATACTTTTTTTTTAAATCAAAGAATTCTCATAGAAAAATTGCACTTCAATAATATTAAGGTTGGGTGACCATGCTCCAAAAGCAACGGTGCTCACCCAAAAATGTACCAAGAATGTCCTCTAGTATAGAGCCGCAGTTGTGCATAGCTTCTTCTGCAGATGGCTTGGGCATTCCTTGTCTTTGTTGGGTTTATTTTATGTGTATGGGAGGGTGCACACTACACTGAATTGAGGGGTCAACACTATCTTTCAATAGCATTAGGGGCCTGATTCTCCACTGCCTTGAATACTGTGTGACTATTGTCACCTGTGCAAAATGTTGCCATTGGTGTAAGTGCATGGAGAAATCTGGTTGAATGATGAACCACAGACATTTTACAAAGGAGTAAGCGACTACACAAGGTGAAAGGGAGTGGAGAATGAGGGAGCGATCACCGTGTCCAACTCCAATATAGAGAATGAGGGAATGATCCAACCATGTCCAATTTAACCATTTATTCCTGGAAATTTGAAGCTATGCAGTTTTCTGATTGCAGTGTATATTGTGGAACTGCACACCTCCAGAAAGCCTCACAGGAGGCAAGGACTCTAATTCTGCAGGATCAAAGGCTGCTTCCATAATGAAAAAGCAAACACAGAGTAATTTTACTGGCTGTCAGTCTTCTTAGATTATTTTATGCATTGCTTGAAGCTCCACATAACTCTGTTTAGACTGACATGGCAACTTGTGATTAGATAGTAAATTTACTGTTTGAATAGCATGAGCATCAGAGAAAGCCATCAACAGCACTGTTCCAAATTCCAATATAGTCTGGCACGCTCCACTGCTCATAAGCATCTCTGAAGCAAAGCACTGTAGTTAAGCTTTCACCTTGCATGCAGGTCTAGAATTCTTAGGAAGAATAGGAAGGGAATTACCAGAAACTCAACTATTCTGTAAATTATTACAGCTTTGTCCTTGATGATACAACACACTTTGGGGATGTGGGGAGTGAATACCAGGAAGTACCAAACATTAAGAGCATTGAACACACACAATTCAGGGTGAAATTTTACCTAAGTAAGAAGATTGGTGTCTTCAGGTGAATTTGGAGCATACTATAAAGCAATAGCCTATTCAAGCAATTAGAGAGTCATAAAACTCACTTGGTACTTCTTGGTGATTACTATAAGCCTTTACGTGGTATTTAGAGATGCAGGACATGTGACTTCAACCATCTAACATGAAATTGGAACTGATGCTAAAATAGCATGGTATTTAAGTGCAGATGCATAATTTGTTACATATTTTCAATTCATAGAATTTAATACCAACAGAGACCATTAGATCATCTAGTTGGCCCTCCTGTATATTACAGGCCATTACATTTTACTCAGTTACCCCTGTATTGGGCCTCAATAACTTATTTGGCTAAAACATCTCTTCCACAAAAGGCATCCAGTCTTGTTCTGAAGACATCAAGAGATGAGAAATCCACCACTTATTTTGGTAGTTCATTCAAGTGGTAAATCAGGCTCACTATTAATTTTTATTTGTTTTTGTTTAATTTAAAAATTAATTTTCTGGCTTCAGTTTCCAGCCACTGGTTCTTTTGATGTTTTTCTCCACTAGATTAAAGAGCCCCTTTAGTACCCAGCATCCCCCACCCCCTGCCACTGCCCCAGAAGAAAAAAAAATCTAATCGAGGCACCTCTCAATCTTGTTTCTAAGAAACTAAACAGATTGGGGTCTGTTTCTCACTGTAGAGGCATTTTCTCTAGCTCTTGAATCATTGTGTGGCTCTTTTCCGCACTCTCTACAATTTTACAACATCCTTTTTTAGGAAAGTTGACACCAGAATTGTACATGGTAAAATCACCTCCCCACTGCTACTCACAACTCCCAGGTTTATACAGTCAAGGATAACACCTTTGTTGCCAGAGCATTGCACGGGGAGCTCATGCTGAGTTGCTTATCCAGTATAAACCCCTAGATCCTTTCATGGAAAGCAGTGTCTCTGAAGACAGACCCCCAGAAATGTTAAGACTATATTCAGTTTTAATATTCACCATTCACACCATACTGATTGGACAACTTATGTAACTAATCAGGGGAAAACGCCAATTTAGCTTACACAACTAAAAAATAGTGGTAATTGTGATTTTTGCAATCAATATTCAAGATCTGCTTTCAGAGAATATTCAAGTGAAAATTTTGCATTGATTTGCACTAGTAAAGATCAAGCACTCAAGTATGTAGGGGGTGAACCCTGACAGGACAAACATGGAAGGACTGACATTTGCTTTCAGATGAGAAGATAATGGAAAATATTTCCACTCATAGCCCAGCCCCAGACACGTTTTCAGCTCTGTTCCTGCAAACAATGGCCAATGTGCCCAACTTTACTTGTGAGTAATAATACTGAAATCTATGGGATCAGTCACATGTCTAAAGCATGTGTGTATGTGTTTGCAGGATCAAACTATTATGGCTATTTTAGTCTATACCCCCACCAGGGCCGGATTGTTCTCTCCTGTATATCCATTTCATGACAGCATTAATGGAATGTTAAAAAGGAAGAGAGAAGGAGGGAGGTGTTAGATTTATGCATATAGCGCCCAGTTCAGCAAAGCACTTACATATGTTCTTAACTTTAAGCAGGTGATTGGTCCCATTGAAATCAAGGGGACTACAGATGTGCTTATAGATAAGCACATGCTCAAGTGCTTCACTGAATCAGCCTTAGTATTTCATCCTGCAAGCTTTGGAGGGTCTTCAAACACACATTGAGGTGGATGGGAGTTGAGAGCGCTCAGGACCTGCAGGACCATGCTCAAATTTCGGCACCCTTAGAAACTCACAGGAGTCCTGCCTTCTGAAAGCTAGCTTGGTGATGAGTTGGTGAGCAGACCTCATCTCAGAGGTAGAAAATGCTAACATAGGGCTTGGTTGTAAGCTTGCGGTAAGGAGTTCCTCCCTCCCTTGCATGGGATATCCACAGACACTGCAGGAGGCAGAAAGAAAAGCCATCACTGGGCTGCTACAAAGACAAGTGAGGAGTGGGCGGGCAGAAGCAGGGATTGGACAGAGCAGGACAACAGCTGAGCCACAGTGGAGATGAACAGAGATGCACCACGAGAAGGGGCAGTGCTAGTTACTTCCTCCATGGGGTAAGGGAGCAGCATGGACCACATTGTGATACATTGCATGTTAACCCTTAACGGGGCTTGACTGCAAGGTGCCAATCCCAAATTAATTTCAATCAAAAGAGGGAAGACAACAGGGATGAGTGGTATTTCTATTAGCTCCCCTTGACTTTGGTTCTTTATTTAAGAGGCATCAGCAGCATTTCTTGTCATAAACTGTCCTATGTTACATTACTCTGAAAATTGTGGAGCGGCAAGGGAGAAAAACCACCATCAGCCTTCTTCTTGTAGGAATTTCTTGTTCTGTTTTTTTTTTCCCTGACATTTATAGCAGCAATAAAGCCTCAGTGTTCCTTTATCTGCCACAAAAGGGCCCCTCTGGTCCCAGGGATTCATCACCCCTGCAGGTAATTATCTGCTAGATAAAGGCCACTGAATTGACCCCTATTCCATAGCTATTGACCTAGGTGCTGCATAGTGGTGTCAGAGTTCTAACAATCCATGCCTTCATTGGAGCTCATTAGCTGGGTGATGATATTTTAAATGCCTATCTAGTCCTCAGCAGTTAACTACTAGTAAGCAGTGAATGGGGAGTGCCCAGTGCTCTTGCGTTACTGTGGTAACAGCTAAAAATGACTGTAGCTCACCAGTCAGTTGAAACATACTTTGCTTTATTTTCTCTTTTGGCAAGAGTATTTTAAAAATAAAAAACTTCCTGGAACTTGCCCCTGGACTGTGTTAATACTGACACGGCTACTGCTGATTCTAATTCCACAAACTGCCACAGCTCCAGCCCTTCTGAGGCGGATATGGAGGGCCAGGTTTTCGAAGGCATGGTCTGTGTGTCCCCCACCTCCCGCATCACATCACCTGACCTGTTTTGCAGTGAGACAGTTTTGCAGCTGCTAGGTAGAGTGGAGAGCATTCTTCTCTGGGGTAGAGCCAAAAACACACACACACACACACACACTTGAACTTGCTGTTTATTGATTGGACTTGTTGCCCTTATAAGGAAGTTAGAATGGAAAATAGCCTCTAATGGCGGCACTCAGACTTCAATATTTGAAGAGGTGTTTTGTCGTAAAAACAAAAGTCACAAAATATTCAGCTCATTTATAAAGCAGGGAAGATTGGATGTGATATTTCTGGTATTTTCAGGGTAAAAAGCAAGCAACATACACATAAAGAAGGGACATTTTGTACTTCAAAAAAGGAACAAAACCCTAATTTTCTCCCTCTGCAGCTCAGGTTTAAGAGTAAGGAGAAAGTGTTTTAAGGGCATACAAGACAGGCCTCTTTTCCCAGCCACCCTGGGCTTGGAAAAGCTTTTCCCAAGGGGCAGGGCCACCCACTGGGACTCAGCCACATTGGTGGTAGTAGCAGATGTTTCTGCACCTGTGGGTTGGGGGCAGTAGGAGGCTGTGGTCCAGTGAGGTCTTCACAGCTTCTGCACCCCTGTGACTACCTGACACGTGTAACAGGAGTATCCCAAGACCTTATAGGTATGTGTTCCAGCACTTGTAAGCTGACTTTATCTGAGTGTCATTACCAGCTGTCTCATCTTGGTGGTGGGCAGAGGAGTGTATTCTTCACAGATCATTTGCTGTGTCATGGCGGTCATAAGACTATAAGCTCACCAGGACATTAGGGGCCCACCTCTGTGTTCTGCAGAGGGCCCACCATACTGTAGGCCTTATAAATAGTGATCTGGTGGTCTAGCACTGGAGTGGGAACCTGGACCTCTGATATTCCACCCCAGGGCTCATACTGTACAGGGAGACTTTGGCAAACCAGTAAAGTGCCTGAAACCACTATGGCTTATTGCTAAAAGAAGCCAAGTCAGCAGGTTTAGCTTAACCAAGGTGGGGGGGGGGGGTTGGGTGCCATAGAAAGGGCAGCTTGACCCCCATGTCCTTCCTGATAAGAATTGTGTTGAAGTTGCTGACACATGCATCTTAGAAGAGCAGGATTTGCCCCAGGAATGTCTATTGGGGCCTCAAGGCTGGAAACTCTGGAAAAACCCACACCTGGTGAATCAATAATCTGAAGGAGCCTCATGCTTGCCCATTGGCACTGCTTGCTTAACAAGTTTTCTTTAAGGGACATGTCATTCTGTTACTAATGTATAAATAAGGGGGAAAATTTTGAGGTGGGGGGCTCTTCAGGACTGGATTCTCTCCCTCTCTGGCTGCATCTTGTGTTTCCCAGCAGCAGACGGGCTGCTTTGGTCATTATCAAGGGTTGGGGGTGTTTTACTAACCTCTTGCAGATGTGTGTATAAGTGCTTGAGACTAAGTAAAGTTTAGCTTTAAGTGAAAGCACTCTTGCGTTGTCCTGTTTGTGCCAGCCATCTATCAGTCGGACGGCTGTGTCTCCCCTGATTTATTTCCTGACTTCACCTCGCACAGAGTAAAAGTTATCAAGAGCTTTGGGTTGAATGAACCCCAGGTAACAATACTGCCTTGCTGTGTGACCTTGTACAAGTCACTTCTCTCTCCATGAGAGAGATTCTGTTCCCATTTATACCAGTGTACATTACCACAGCCAAGATTCACAGGGCCTACAGAAAGGCAGTGTGCCCCTACAATGAATGAGCTCATGCTTTCTCCTGACCTTGTTCTTTTCCCTTCCACTCTCGTGGCCACGTACACCCCACTCAACTCCAACACGGAGTCCCCTTCCTCAACACATTCTATCTTAGAGAAAGGCAAAAGATTTGCCAACCCAGGTCACTTGCATGAACGTTCATACACCTTCTGAAAGCCCAGGTAATTTGGAAGTAAGGAGCCACAGGACAGACAAAAGGGATTTTTCACTTCTCTTCCCTCCCCCAAAAGCCTAGGAGTGGGATATCTGCTAGGAACACATTCCCTTAAGATGGGGGCTATATGCATGCTGAAGAGAAGAAGCGTCCAGCCCTGGCAAATCACTCTTCCATCCATCATGCAGCCTCTTCTCTACTGGTCTCATGTTAGTCTGTAGTGCTTCCTTCCCAGTCCTTCATGTACCTACAGCAGCAGCTTCAACAGAAGCACCAACCTCATGGCCCACTCCCAAGACAGGGTCCAGGACTGCTGTGGCCCAGTTGAAGCCTCCTGATATAGACTATTGACTTTAAATGGAGTTACTCCAAGTTTACACTAGCAAAACAGAGCAGAGTTGGGCCTATTTCCATCTCAGCTTCTCCATGCATAAAATAGGGGTAAAATTTTTACTTGCAGGAGCTGTGACATAGCTAATGAGTGTAAAGTGCTTTGACGAGGTCTGCTGAGATTTTTTCAAAGGGAATTGGAAATTGCAGCCTGTAAATGTCAAACTGTTGCTATGTGTCATTATTAGTTTTCACCTGCTCGAAAAAGGCCTTTGGTCAAAATGGTCTTGTCAGGGCTGAACGTGATTAATGGCACATGCTTATTGATCCTTGCTAATAAAAATCATGCCAATCTGTAATAATAGTATTTCTGAAGCAGGCGCATGTGCACACATGAATTACTTAGGTGCTTTGCAACATAACACTTCCTAAAACATTACTGTTTTAGGGGCAAGCTGATATTCAAAGGAACAAGGGGAAAATTTCAGAAAATATGCAACATATAACTCATCTTTAGTTGTTGTAATCAATCTGTTAGTTTACCGGCAACCAATGTAAAGGATGTATAATGGGTGCACTATGCTCGGGATTACTCAAACCAGTGAGCAAAGGTGCTGCTGATCTCTGAACAGGTTGTAAGTAGTAGAGCTGCCCTGCTGGAAGCCCTACTGAAAGGGAATTGCAATAAATCTAGTGGCCCAGGTTGTGGGGAAGAGGTCTCACTGTTGCAAGGTCATCATGGGATAAGAAAAGGTGTAGAATGTACAAACTGTACAACTGGACACATTGTCACACAACATCCATTATACTGGCCTTTCTAGAGATACACATGGTCAAGAGGATGACAAGATCTTTAATCTAACTCCCTATGACAAAGAAGAGGTCTTCTCATACTGATGACCTCTAGAGTCCTAAGAAAAGGCCTTCACACATGGAAGACTTCTACCAGTGAAGTCCAGTCCTTCACACCTCGAGATTTATGTATTCATACTGCCGCCTACTGTTTGTAGCACTTGCTTGTGTCCGATCATTAGATTGTAAGCTTATCAGGGTGGGGAGCACGTGTCTACCTACATGTTCTGGAAGGCACCTATCCTACCCTGAGCACTCTGCATTACCTCTACCCAACAGCAAGGCTCATGTTATGGGGCTGAGAACAGGGTAGCTCTGATGCATCCAGATGGCAATGCTATGTAAGCAATTATCCATAGTAGAGACTGAACTCCATAGGGCAGGAAATATGCAGATGTGTATTATGAAAGTACTAATGTTAATCTATGCCATGTTCGGAAGTGATCTTCTCTAGAGGTTGTGTGTGTATTGAATACTGTGGGAGTGAGCTGCCATGTTTTAAATTCCCTAGGTAGTGAAATTCAGTTGTCTATCACCACCTGACTGCTTCCTTTTAGGTCTAAATAGAGGGCAGTCTCAGCTCTCAAGCAGACTGGAATGTACCCAGGATACTACTGAGGTCTATAGGCATGTGAAAGTGAACAGCAAAAAAACAGCTCTGTCATCTTTCCTAAAAGGAAGAAATTTGAGACATGGCTGTAACTGTCAGGCAGTCCAGCATCAAGACAGTTTCTTGCAGAGAGGGTAGACCTCTTTCTGTTTAAGAATAATCAGCATCCAGCCCTCAGTAATTCATTGATAATACAGCACTGCCAAATCATTTAGCAAGAAAGATGAATGAGGATAACAGACACATGTAGTGCATCTTCTCTTCCTCACCTACGTAGATTCAGCCACAGTCAAGCCCTTAATGTACAGCTTACTTTTGCTCCAGGTTATTAGTTTTTAGAGAGTGCATGAAATGCTGCAGAGATTTGTGTATATTTTGCTGTCAAACATTGTTTTACATACTAGTATAGCTCAGACCTGGCTACTTTGCAAGCTACCACAAACACAGGTAACGGGATTACATAAGGAAAATAGTCTGCATACCAATCAGCCTAGGTGAATCCTGGAACAGAAAACCTAGCACATAGGGCACCCTTAACTGCTTTGTGGGACTTCCAAATAAAATGGATGTGGAGTGCTGTGCATACACTAGGGGGAATATATGAAAGACTGATGCACCTTGACTAAGGCTGCTAACATTCCAGACCAAAAGCAATTTCGAAAGGGTGACTTTGCTTTTTCCAAATATTTCTTTCTACCCTCCAAATTACATTGACCTGGGATCAGGACAGGCAATGCTCAATTCTGAACCAGCGACAAACAGAAGACCAGATATCTTGTAACCCAACTGGGTTAGAAACCAGAGCTTGAAACCACTGGCAACTAGCTCAACAGGCTCAAGGTTGTGGGAAGAAAAAAAAAAAAAAAAGCTCAGTAAGGCCCTACAGGCTCTTCCACACAAGTATTTTTGTAACCCCGAGTAGTGCCATTTAAGGCAATAGACTACTGGGTCATGTAAGAATTTGTGGAATCAGGGCCAACATTTGTAAAATTTCCCTCCCCCCCATTAAATGTGTCATGTATACAGCATGCATGATGGGGTGAGCTTTGTACATTACACCCATCCCAAACCCATGCCAATAAAGCCTATTCATCATGCCATTATGTGCTCTGCCTGCACAAATTAAATAGCCTTTAAATAGGAAACAGCAGGAATCATAGGAAATACAAGCAAAATAGATTTCACTAGGAAACAGAAAGCTCTGTCCTCGTAACAAAAAGAAAGACTTTCAGCCCCAGTGATGAAAGTAACCTTGCTCCCTTTTAATGTTTCTTTTGCCCTCAATTCTTAAAGTGGTACCGCAGCCTGCAGTAATGACTCAAGCTTGAGAAATGTGTAGAATGCATCATTGTGATATTAAGAAAAAAGGGCATCCCTTGTGGTAAAACAGCTCTGCCTGGATGACTGGCTCAATGGTGCCACCTGCTGAGCTAAAAGACAAGCCACTGAGTGCAACAAAGTCAGACAGCCGTTCATCCATCCAGTGTGTCTCATTTTGCAGAGTCTGCACTGTTCGCTGTTGTAGCTCTGCTCCTAGTCCGGCTTTGCATAATATACTGCAGTAAGAATATCGTCTTCCTTTGGTCAGTTTTCACCTTTGCATAAATGCAAGAGGAAGAACACAGACTAGAAATGAATGTGACTGAGTTGTCTAGAAGTTATTATTGGGGACCGAGGGGGAACAAGGTTCTTTTGGATTTAGAAGGCTGTGCGTTGTCCATCTGCTTCTTCCTCAGATTACAATGGAGGATTCAAGTGATCTATACACCATTATTTATTTATTGTTAACATGGGCTCCTCTTGGTTTATTCAGGCTTCTGTCATCTTCTATTAGTACATGCCAGTGGCTCCAGGAATAGTCTCTTTTCCTTCACCACAGCTAATGCATCCAAGTTCCAAGCTGAGGGAGACTGCATTATGCACAAAGGCAGATAGGGGAAGGGAAGCAGACACAATTTTTAAATGCAAGGTCAGATGGTAAGGGGGGGGGGGAATGCCGAGCTAAATCCTGCCTTGAGTTGGGTGGGTGCACTGGGGGCAATGTAGAGGAAAGACTACAGGAGCTTTATCCACCTTCAAAGCTACACAGGACCAGGGAAGAATGCCTTCCCATCCCAGCACTCTGAGAATGAGGAAGGGCCCAGCTATCAATCCTTGCACATCACCACCAGGAGGCATCATGTGTTGCTTATAGGGTATGACCAGCCCCACACCCTTTGTGGTATATTAGCAGGGTTGCATCCTGTTCCTTAACGTGTGCTCCCCTGGGGCAGCAAGCTAGTTCAGGGATCCACTATATGGTCATTGCTTTCCTCCCCACAGACCTTTCTCCCTGTGGCAGAGACTCTCAAATCAGTACAGGGAATTAGCCAAACATCTTCATTTAAAATAAGAAAAAGGTCTGTGGCCAAAATGTTCTGTGCTGCTTTGAAAATCCTAACCCCAGAAAGGAAGGGCAGGGCTTTATACAACCTCGGATTATCAGTTTTCACCATGTGTGCCAGAGAGGAACAAATAAACACCCTTCTGAATAAGCCTCTCTATTTAATAATCTAATTCAGGATAACCTGAAGAGATGCCCAAGGGCAAATGCAACCCACAGCATTCTGTAACATCCAGACTCATTCTTATTGGAGGTGCAGTTGGTGGAGAGCAATAGATTTAGAGATTTCAAGTCCAGAAGGGACCATTATATCATCCAGGCTCATCTCCTGTACACCACAAACCATAGAATGTCATCCAGTTACCCCTCTACTGAGCTCATAACTCAAATTGCCTCCATGTAGTCTTTTATTTTCAGATGAGTAAAGAGAAGGAGTGAATTCCTGATCCAACTGAAGCCCAGGCTACCAGGGCTAAATTCAACCCTTGTCTAATTCCGTTACACCAGAGATTAAGTTTAGTCCAAGACAAGATGTCCACCAAGGTTTAAAACTGCCCAATGACAAGATCAGTCACTATAGTAATTGCTCTGATCCATTCTACTCTGTATTAGTTAGATTTCCCAGTACAATCCACATTCTCACTGGGAAAATGAAATCTGCTATTGATACCTCTGATGTCTTGATCTTTTGTCAAGTCGTATGATGCTACATCCTGAAATCATGTCACCAGAAAGGAAATTTTCCCTCATGGTATTTTAAATTTACATTTTTAATATCTGCCCACTATTCTTCTAGGTGTGTCAACACCACATGAAAAAAAGTCAGCTCTCCCCCACACATCTGCACCCACAAAAAACATTGTGATACATGGAAATAGCCATTGTGGTGGCAGCATTTCTTCTATGTGACACATTCATAGACAGTAGGGTGGATTTAAGCAACCTGCTCTAATAACCATATTTTTTTTCTGAAACAAAGCTAAAGTAATCAATCTTTGTATAATGAAGAATGAATCACAGTGCTAGCAGGTCCTGTGGAATCTAGTGTGCCAACTGATGGTATTCACAAAAAGAAAAGGAGGACTTGTGGCACCTTAGAGACTAACATTTATTTGAGCACAAGCTTTCGTGAACTACAGCTCACTTCATCAGATGCATTCAGTGGAAAATACAGTGGGGAGATTTATATACATAGAGAACATGAAACAATGGGTGTTACCATACACACTGTAACCAGAGTGATCACTTAAGGTGAGCTATTACTAGCAGGAGAACTGGGGAGGGAGGAGGACCTTTTGTAGTGATAATCAAGGTGGGCCATTTCCAGCAGTTGACAAGAATGGCTGAGGAACAGTGGGGGAGGGGGATAAACATGGGGAAATAGGCTTGAATAGAGACTGGGAGTAGATGGGTCATTACACAAAGTAAAGCTAAGTTAATTGTATCCAGTTTGAAAATTAATTCCAATTCAGCAGTCTCTTGCTGGAGTCTGGTTTTGAAGTTTTTTTTGTTGAAGTATTGCCACTTTTAGGTCTGTAATCGAGTGACCAGAGAGACTGGACAGTTCTCCAACTGGTTTTTGAATGTTATAAGTCCTGATGTCTAATTTGTGTCCATTTATTCTTTTACGTAGAGACTGTCCAGTTTGACCAATGTACATGGCAGAGGGGCATTGCTGGCACATGATGGCATATATCACATTGGTAGATGTGCAGGTGAACGAGCCTCTGATATTGTGGCTGATGTGATTAGGCCCTATGATGGTGCCCCCTGAATAGATATGTCGGCACAGTTGCAACAAAGCCCGTTGACAAGGTTCCTGGGTTAGTGGTTCTGGTGAGCATTTGCTTCAGGTTGGGGGGCTGTCTGTAAGCAAGGACTGGCCTGTCTCCCAAGTTCTGTGAGAGTGATGGGTCATCCTTCAGGATAGGTTGTAGATCCTTGATGATGCGTTGGCGAGGTTTTAGTTGGGGGCTGAAGGTGGTGGCTAGTGGCGTTCTGTTACTTTCTCTGTCCTGTAGTAGGAGACTTCTGGGTACTCTTCTGGCTCTGTCAATCTGTTTCTTCACTTCAGCAGGTGGGTATTGTAGTTGTAAGAATGCTTGATAGAGATGTAGGTGTTTGTCTCTGTCTGAGGGGTTGGAGCAAATGTGGTTGTATCGTAGAGCTTGTCTGTAGACAATGGATCGTGTGGTGTGGTCTGGATGAAAGCTGGAGGCATGTAGGTAGGAATAGCGGTCAGTAGGTTTCCGGTATAGGGAAGTGTTTATGTGACCATCGCTTATTAGCACCATAGTGTCCAGGAAGTGGATCTCATGTGGACTGGTCCAGGCTGAGGTTGATGGTGGGATGGAAATTGTTGAAATCATGGTGGAATTCCTCAAGGGCTTCTTTTTCATGGGTCCAGATAATGAAGATGTCAGCAGTGTAGCGCACGTTGAGTAGGGGCATTAGGGGATGAGAGCAGAGGAAGTGTTGTTCTAAGTCAGCCATAAAAATGTTGGCATACTGTGGGGCCATGCGGGTACCCATAGCAGTGCCGCTGATTTGAAGGTATACATTGGTATTCAGTGATTAGTAGATTGGGATGTTCCAATACAATCTTCTGCTTGCCAGATTTCTGCAGTAGTACATCTCTGATCATAAACTCAGGACGTATATGGGAATATTACACATGTCAGGGGGTGCTTTTGCAGATATTCTGAATTTTATTGTGGAGATATTTACAGAAGACTTTTTAAAAAATGCAGTTGGTCCCTGCTGTTGCAAGCACATTCTTCTAATGAAGAACAAACATGCAGGGACTTGTATTCTGTCTCAGTCTTTTCCATCTCTCACGCATACACAGAACTGTGATGATATATTGAAAACAAGTATCTTTTCTGACACATCAACTGAAATACCAGACACTAAAAATGTTCTCCTCTATACAAAATTTCACTGAGTAGTATTTACCTTCTGCCTACCCCTAATTCCCCTATTAATTTCCAGTGCAGAGGATGGTGGTTTGTAATTCTTCATGTGATGCTCAAATTTAACCCTGCATGTGCAAATGTGTGTACAACTGAATGTGAATTGCACACAGATGAGACCAGTTAAACATGTCACCACTAATCTCGATGCAGAATAATAAGCAGTTTTCTTAACTATTAAGCCAGAATAACTATCATATTCCACACTAGAGATAGCTGCAGCCAGGTTGGTGAATTTGACTTATGCCTCCTGCCAATTGCTTACTGAAGGGAGCTGGGTTCCCTCCCAGTGTGCTCAGAGGTTCTAATACAGAATTTAAGGGGGGGGGGTTGTCCATGTACAGGTCATCTGAACATTTTCAAATTTAAAAAATAAAAATAAGCTAAAGCTGTGTGTCAATTTTGCCAAAACTAGCTTGACTTTCCTTATAAAAGTAGAGTTGTGGGCTAGGATGCATTCCAAGAAAGAGTGGCTTTTATAACCTAATTGGGATTCCCTAGTTGGTTGGTTTCCAGCTTGTAAGTATCACAGAGATTACAGCCAGGGTACTCAGAAGCAGAAAGAAAAAGATCAATCATCCAAAATATTATGAAAACAGAGTGATCATGAGCAGATTGTGAAGGAAAGGAATTCTCCCACCACCAGTTTTTTTTAATATCTTTATTATACAGGCAGTCCTCAGACTTAAGACACAATTGGTTCCTGAAAATTGCGTCACAAGTCAAAATGTCATAACTTGGAACTGTAATCCACTTCCTTGCAGGACTGAGCATCATAAAGTTGAAACTAATTGTCATAAGTTGAATCAGGGTGTCAATTCAGAAACGTAAGTGCTGCTCATCATAAAGTTAAGGACTGCCTGTAATTGTACAGTGTATGATGTGAATGTGATTAGAGCTAAACTTTATTTAAATTTAAGACCTTGTCAATTGGCAAAATAATGGCAGAGTCAATGCTCTAAGTCTTCTTGTCTATTGGAAAGGCTTCACTACTGATAGGTCAAATGACATTGTGGGGAGAGCCTCATGCAGTTTTCCAAGATCACCTTTTTGCCTCAGGATGCTGGCACAAGGAATAAAGTGTTCCTCTCCAAGGAATTTTAGCTGTGCATTTTTGTGAAATGCGAGTTATTTGATGAGCAAAGTCATGGACATTTCTGCATTTAACTCCTTTAACATTAGGTTTCAAGGAAACGGAGAGGGAGAAAGCAAACACATACAGTATCATTGCCTTGACAATATGAATCCAGACAAATGCTCTATCATCCATTTCTACAGCAATCATCCAGAAAGATCAAAGCGTGACTATACATAGGGGATGCAGGTTGTGTTCAAAACACTTGAAAAATATCATCAAGTAATTAATCCTTACACCACTCTATTGGGTGCTCAGTAAGTATTAGTACTTTTCCCACTTTTCAGGTAGGGAATCAAGGCATAAAGCATAACTGATATAGCAGAGGAATCAATATTAGAGCTGGGATTAGAAATCATAAGATTGCTATGCACTCCTGAAAATTAGACTCAAAATGTCTCAAGGTTGGCACCTAAACTTTGGCAAGAAGCTTTAGAAATACTGGCCAATAATTATATTAATTGTTCTTGGCGCTATACAAACAGGAGTTTAAATCAAGCCGAATTCAATGGAATTGCACCAGAGATAAATCTGGCCCATCGTCCCCGCTCTCACCTCCATACAATTCAAATTTTTGGGTGCTAATCCGATTCTGAATCAAACCTCCAAACCCGCTAAATATGTACCTACCACTACTTTCTTACCATTGGGACTGCATCATGTTACCTTTGGAGCGTCATTGAGTGCTGCTCCTGATCAGACAGCAATTTAGTAGTCAAGGAGCATTCCTTTGACACTCATACTAATGATTGCAGGAAGGAAGGAATTTGAAGAAAAAGGTCAAACCAAAACTAGCAGAGGCCCTGAAAACAGCAAGTCAAGACTTTCCTTCTACTTTGTGTCCCAAGCCAGACCTACAGTATATGCTGTTCGGATACATTCTGACACTCTTTATAAGAGGAAACTTCTTTATCAGATTTAAGGGGTTATTCTCTCAGGCTGAGGAGCATGTACACACTAAATCTCCATTAATCAGCAAAGCTCAGTCCAAGTAGAGAGAGGAGCAAATAGAGTTTGGAGATAGCAAGAACCTTCATTTTCTTCTGGTAATAAGAAATCTGTTTAAATAGGACTCCCTTATAGAAGAGTCCTATTGAATTTACTAGAGAATGGCTTCCTTTCAATAGGCAGTTTGAATCATCCTGGGAATTGGAGAGAATTTCAGAGGATGGTCAAAAAAATTAGTAAGTTTTCTGAATGGCAAAACTTCATTGACTTCAGTGGGGTTAGAATGTCACTCTATACATTAAGAAAATTTCTGTAGAACCCTATTGATTCCATCCCTAATAAAGAATATAGACCTGCCCCATGAGTGCTATTACAAGTGATTTTAATAAAAATGGATTAAAATTAAGATTTCAACATTGTGCTGGATAGGTAAAATTAACTTGTAGTGTGGAAGACAAAGCAAGGGGTGTCAGCACCACCTAAACATAGTGGTGGGGAGGGGGCAGAAGAGAGAACAACAGTAGTAGCCACTTAGCCAGCTTGTAAAATGTACTAGTTGTCCTACAGCCTGCCCAGGAGCTGGAAATACCACCACCCATCCCCTCTGTAGTTCAATTGCTTTGGCATAACATAGCAAGGGTGCACTACATCTTATTGTATTAATTGCCAATACCATTTATTCAGAAGATGGCTGTCACAGTCCCAGACTTTTCAATGAGGAGGGATTGTAAATTAAATCTACAAGCTTCCACTGCATATAAAGTTAATCAATGCAAAGTAAAAGGGAACATGTTATGAGCCAAATTATTCTTTGCACATATATAGCTGACGAAAAGCTACCAAGTCTCAAGGTTGCTAAAGATTGATTTCTCCCTTCAAGCCATTGTGCTTAGCGTTTGTCAGGGAGGAGAGGGTATATACAGATTCATGTTCTAAAGCAATTCTAATTTTATTTTGTTTGCCCCACACTGAGCATGTGTATCTCAATGTACTTGTTTGGTTTTTAGTAAGTGTTGAGCAGTCAAATATTGTGCAGATTTTCTCTTAATCAGTAACCGAGACTTGCTAACTGCTTGCCAGTTCATTTCCGCATTGCTAAGAGGACACTGGTTTTGTTGCATTGGAAAAAAAACTGCAATGCCCAACTAACCCTCCAGATTGCTTCTCTGGCATGCCTGTAAAGTATGTCACTAAAGTATATAACACAAATTATTAACTTAATCAATGAGCAAGGTGTTTCCTAATCTGCCTTCAACACTGGTGACCTCATTTTGTCAGGTGCCAAAAGAGATTCCTGTTGGCAAGAGCAAGTTGTGGAGAGTTTGCAGGAAACACTATACATATAGAAAAAGGACTTGTGTGTGGGAAATCAGATGTGCAGGGACCCCAGAAAGCCAGCTAAGGATCCTGACCTTCCAAGCATCAGTGACCGGACCAGACGGAAGGGCAGCTTACAATGGAGCTGAAACTTTAAAGCAAATAGGGAAGAAGCTTTCACACTTTTAGGGATGGTATCCCTGGAATGGAGAAGTCTTCACAACAGCTGCTACTGAGCATGTGCTCCAAGAACGTGGGACCCCAGAAGTCTGTGGTTCTGTGTACCTCCACATGTGGTACATGTATCCAGCTGGCCCTACTCCAGATACCTACACAGTACTAGGAAGGAAGCACCAAGGCTAGGTCAGTGTTTAACTTTCAAAAATTAGACTTTATACAAGAAAAATAGGTTAAACTCCTTAAGGTCTCCTTTAAGTAATAGACGCTTTCTTCCCAGTTCTTTTGCATCAGCTGAGCACAGCATAATGTACTCATTTTAAATATTTTTCATGATATATCTCCACAATTTCCCAATTCACTAATCACAAAATTAACCAAAGGGCTGTTGAGTGTTATTAGTCGATAGGCAACATTCCGAATGATTACTCATTTGGTTCAAACTGAAACAATGCTCAGCAAGGTGTAAGAAACAGTCTGTGAAACTACGGTATGCTAAAGAACAGAACTGCCACTTTTTATATTAATCCAGTAGTGGGAACATCACACACACACACCCTTTCTGTTTTGAACACTAACCTGGAGGACAGTATTACATTTCCCCCACTCCTACCCAGTTAATTTTATGAACAAGATCCCAGTTTCAGTTTGATTCTCAGGAAACATGCTCATTCTCATAACAGGAAAATTGAGAGAGACGCATGACTGGCTATGCATGCGTGTTTGCAATTTGCACATGTGTCTGTTGTGCTTGCTCATACGCACACCATGGAAGGTTGCGTGGACATGCACATCGTAGTACTGGCAACCACCCTTAAACCTAGCTTGTCGTCAAATTGTTGGGAGTTGGATGCTTTGGTCTCATTCTTAAGAGCACTGTCCCTGGAGTAGTAAGCCATTTGTCGCGGCAATATTCCATCTTTGTTCCCTGTTGTAATGCCATTTCCATTAAAGCTACTACTTTTGGAGGCTTGTTTATTTTTGTTCCAAACACTACAAAAATGGAGTTGAATTAACCTTATATTAAATTCTATAGGAATTTTTCATGCAGGGGTAGCTATTCTAGAGGCTTTTTTGGAACATGTAGAATTTAATGGAAAGTTATGTGCCTGCTATGGAGTTCTGTAGAATAGATCAAAACAGCTATAGGAAGATTATACAAGGTTTGAGTGTAAATTCTATAGCACTTTTTAAAGTTTCTATTGAGCCCTTTTAGTTTCAACATTAAATCCTAGAGTAGTATTCCAGACATGGATACCAGAAATGTTTAAGCAGAATTCCCAGCTGAAGCCAATGGAGAACTCAGCTTTAAAAAAAGTCAATACACTGTGGCCCAGATCCTCAAAGGGTACTTGGTGCCTAAATCCTATTGATTTCGATGGGAGTTAGGCACCTAAATACCATTGTGGATCTGGACCTGTGGCCCATGATTTTCTTTATTCATTCATTTTTGGAGCACCAGCTTCAATAAGAGTACAGCTATCCGGTTACAGCCCATAGTAGAAACAGCACTTTCCACTTTATACTCAGACTCTTCTAGTTGGAATTGGCTTCTACAATCACATTCTATTTGTGTTTGATAGTAAATTGCTCTTTGTTTAAGAAAATGAAATAGAAATGGTCTGGCAAGTTAGCTAGACTTCCCAGCAGTGACATTACTTCATTTTTTGAAATGGATGAGCCTCAGCTATTAGAATACACAAATACATACACTTTACCAAAAATTACTATTTGTATGAAGTTATCTAATTGCAATTAAACATGACAGTGAATTTGGTGTGATACCTTCCTTCCCCTTCAGGCTTGTGATTAACAGCTTGATGGGTCTGAATTAAGGAAAAAAGACCCGACGGACAGTGCAGCAGTGAGCATTGACTAACCCCTTCACAGCTGCATTACAAGCAGAACCTTGAAATTAATTGGAGTTGAGGGCACCCAGTGTCAAATAGCAAGGTGCATATATGCTGCTTTCCCACATAGTGCACCCAGGGTGGTTTGTGCCTTGGAAGTACTAAGATTCCTTTATGGTCTACACTTCCAAGTGCCAAGCCTGGTACTCTACATGGGCAGCATCTGGCCGGTCCTTTCCCCTCATATTCAGGGGCACTTGGCAACACAAACGGTTAACGCAGCCCCTGGCTAGGTAATAGAGTCAAGTGAAAGATGTACACTAGTCGGCACTACTTAATGGGCTGAAGGGTCTTATTTTCATTTTAAGACATGTATCTGAGTGTTATTCTGGAGGGCCTGGCTCTTTCATGGGGTTCCCCCATTAGGAAGTGTATTCTCCATTATAAAAATGGATCAAAGTCAGAAGTATTAAACTGCTCCTGATTATTGTCCAACTTTTCAGCCCAGAATGAAATTAATCCATTGATCAGGACTATGTATTTGAATGGGGTGGGGGGGGGCATGGAAATGCCAGTATAGAATTTCAAAGCACTGTCATTTCTTTCCTTAGTACTCTGCTCAGTGAGAACAGGGCCTTGATCAGTGCGTTACTAGCTCACTGTCAGGGCTGCCAAGAAATCTGGCAGGTCCTGGAGGAAGATTTTGACTATCAGCTTTCCCCAAACATGGACTGGAAATATGATGGTCATGTCAAACTACTGAAACAAATTGACACCAGCAGTTTCACTGAAGATTGTTTTCCTTGAAAACAGCTATGCACAGGGAGGTGCATTCCTCCACCAATACTATAGCTCCACCTAGAATCTCATTGTTATCTAGGATGTCTTTTAAGGTCATCTAATTATAGATGTTTATTGATTACACCATAAATCTTTCAGGCCAGATTTACTTAAATGCTCCAGCTTCTGGCTGCTTTGCACTAAGATCATACTGGTAAAACTGACACTACATCTGTAGAGATTTCTGTGCAAAATCCAGGAAGATAACTCTACAGTGGCAAATGAGGAGAATATGAAAAGGGAAAGTCCATAACCATAGCTCGGTGCACAGCAGCAGCTCTCTCTGCATGTTTGGGGCAATGGAGAAGTCAGGTGACTGGTGGAGAGGTGTACACACATACAGGGGTTATCTGCAAGGATTGAGTCCAGGACTGCCACATGTGAAAGCACATGCCTCTACTGTTTGATCAATCTACCGAACTTGAAGGCAGTAGCAGACTCGTAAAACTCTTTACCTAGTCCAGCCATGAGAGGGGGTGACTGTTCCACACTCTGGCCATATGGGTTACACACAGTACAAGTTCGTAGTGGATGACTAATCAAGTTCCCACAGTTCTGTGCTCAGCTTCAAGTCACTCAGAAAGTCTATCTCTGAGCAATTGAATTATCCCTGCCATTACACCCAGCCACTAAAAGATCAGTCTATCATATTCCTAAGGGACAAGGAAACAGTCTCATGCAATATTTAGAACAAATATCTAAGTAAGACATCCATAAAAAAAAAAGTCTTCTTAGCAAACCTAAGAAACCAATTGAAGCTTTTAGTTTTCTCTTCTTTTAAATCAACACATGGACCTTTCCTAGATAGAAGCCAATTGTTGTATGGGTATTGGGATGCTCCTCTCACTTATACAGGCTATATACTGGTGTAATTCAATTGACTAATTGTTATTTCTGATTTACAGTAAAGTACTTATTCCAGTAATAAGGGTCTTAGATTTAAGCACCTCACACTGTAATATATTTACCCTTAACCTGTGAGGTAGAAAAAGTGACATTATGCTGTCTTACAGATTGGGAACTGAGGCACAGTGCAACTCCCATAGTCTCTCACTAGGTCACAAAGGAAGTATGAATTTTCTGCTCTGCCTCCTGAGTCACAGGCTAGCATCCTGACCATCATTCCACTGGTGTAACAGAGGAAAATCAGGCCTATATTCCTAATGAAGCTGGCATTCGTATGAACTAAAAATGAAGCTAGATGCATGTATTATGCACTATAGAAGGCAATCAGCAAAGGTCAAGTTAATAATATTTTGTGAATGAATAGTAAATACTTTCTAACAGTGTCCATCTGAAGAACAAATTGTTAATCAGCTTAGCTACAACTCTGAGAATGATCCTCCTACTTACCTAGATTAATAAAAATTGCCTTTGAGAAATTCTAGGAGCTATTATGATCATGATAGACAATCACCCAAAAACCACATCAAAATAAAATGCTACCCTTCAATTTGTAACCTACCCTAGCCAATTAATCCCCCTTATTCTTCACTAGGGAAGAACAGGAAAAAGACAGTACTTTTAGCATTACTCTGCTGTCAACAAATCTGTGATCTGTCAGGCCTTCTCACTAAACACACACAGGCCTTCAAGTATCCTCCCATTCCAGCCACAAGTTTATGAGAGTAAGCAGCTCCCTTCACCAAAACAGCCACAGCAATATAGGAGGATCGTAAGGTCTAAAGTTTTCACCACTAAAATCATTTAGGGCTTTAGAAGTCAAAGCCAGCTACTTAAACTGCACTGTTTGGAAGCTGATGCAGATCACAGGTATGATATGCCTTGTGCTCTCGGTACTACTTAACAGGACATCACATTCTACAACAAATGGTCCTCAGAAATGGCTCGTTACTGAGAATAATCTCTTAGAAGAGCTAATTGATGGTTATTAGAAGAATAGTCAGTCCTTTTTATCTACAATCTCACATGATTTCTCTCCAAAAATAATTTCGCCTCAAGCAGATATTCAGCATAGAAAATTTCAGCCCAAACAGTTAAAACTTTGCCAAGTTTTAAGCAACTGAAAACAGCGTTGTCAAGGTTCCTTCCCCACTCTGAACTCTAGGGTACAGATGTGGGGACCTGCATGAAAGACCCCCTAAGCTTATTCTTACCAGCTTAGGTTAAAAACCTCCCCAAGGTACAAATTTTGCCTTGTCCTTGAACCATATGCTGCAACCACCAAGCATTTTAAACAAAGAACAGGGAAAGAGACCACTTGGAGACATCTTCCCACAAAATACCCCCCCCCCAAGCCCTACACACCCCCTTTCCTGGGGAAGGCTTGATAAGAATCCTCACCAATTTGTACAGATGAACACAGACCCAAACCCTTGGATCTTAAGAACAATGAAAAATCAATCAGGTTCTTAAAAGAAGAATTTGAATTAAAGAAAAAGGTAGAAGAATCACCTCTGTAAAATCAGGATGGTAAATACCTTACAGGGTAATCTGATTCAAAACAGAGAATCCCTCTAGGCAAAACCTTAAGTTACAAAAAGACACAAAAACAGGAATATACATTTCATCCAGCACAGCTTATTTTACCAGCCATTAAACAAAAAAAAAAATCGAACGCATTTTCTAGCTAGAGTACTTAGATTACTTACTAACTTTACAGGTCCTTCCAGGTCTCCACTCTGCTGCTCTCACCCCTGTAGCCAAGGACTTCTACAAAGTTAAAAGACTAATACTTTTATTAAAAGGGTCAGTCCTTACCCTGTAGGTCACCTTGGTTCCTTTCACAGTGGGATACATTTTCACCCTTGCCTGAAGCCCAAGTGGTCCTGTGTAGCTGCTAGGGGGATTTACTGAGACAGGGAGCAGAGAGGTGGTTTCCTTTCTCCTCTTCAGCTCAGTGGCTCAGGAACCACTCCATAGCTGCTACTGCACCACACTGAGCTGCAGCTGTGCCCCCATTCCATGCAAGGTAATGGCTGGTGGACTCACATAGCAGAAGATCCACTGGCCTCTCCCTGCTTTTCATCCAGTCCACCCTTGCTATGCTGTCTCCTTAACCTCACTGAGCGAAGACTTGAAGGAGCCACCACGTAATGATTCTCTGCTGAATAACTAGATGGGTCCCAAAAATCCTATTTCCCTGTGCAGCTTAAACACCATAATCCTGCTACATCTGGATTCCTCTGTGACCAAGTTGGTGGGGGCAGGATTTTACCCACTGTGCACATGTTTGTTTGGGGGTGGGGAGGTGCCATGCATGTGTACTGGGGGCAGATGAAGGAACTGATTGGACAATGAGCCTAGTAACATTTTTATCTCCTCTTTACACAGGGGTACATGACTGCACAAGGCAGTGGAGAATCAGGCCTCTGTATTTTAATTCAAAGCATAACCAAAATGCATTGCTTTGCGTTTAGATAGAACAAAAGATAAAGGTGATTAAAAGCTGAGTGGACACGTACCAGGGTTGAGAGTGCGCTGCTAGAATAATGAACAGCATTGTATACACTAGCTGTACTGCCCTTTAATCTCAAGAAGAAAATATGGTCTTGTGCATAGTTACCTTCCCAAGCAGCACCCTCTTCATTTTCTGACATGAGTGAAGGAAAGATTATGAAGAAAAGAAATCCCATAAAGTCATGTAAATTTAATTAGATGCAGGCAGATATGATTTCAACAGTCAACTGTCAGGTAAGTTTCACGATCTGTAATAATATTCCCTTTCCTATATTAAAAATGAAAAGAGTTATTCTCCAAGAGTAGTAGTGTTGTTCTGTGGTCTAGATCCCCTTTCACAGAGGCCAAAAGATAAACTCTTTTGGCTAGATCTGTATAGGTGTTTACACACATACGTGGGCCAGTGACACTTATGTTTCAAGAAACATGATTGTGCAATGAAAATTACCTCAACAAATTCTATTAGTGATCACAATTTGCTGCCTTCTGATCCAGAAAAGCCAACTTCTTGCACCTTATAAAAGGTTTTCTAAAATTTCATTTAGACTCCTATTCCACGAAGCATTCAAGTTACAGTAGTCATAATCTATTCTGTGCCCTTTTATTTTGTCTTGTACTGGATTGTTATCACTTGGGCCTTTACACCGAGAGTGCTCCGAGACAGGGAGCTGTTACACTGTCAGCATCAACTGCCTAGCACGGTGTCCATTCATGGTGCTATGCAGTATGAATGATAGGAATAGTTGATCAATTTTCCACAGATACCACTCTTGAAGTTAAGAGCTGGGCTGTTCCTCAACAGCCCTTCTAATTTGCTATGTGAAAGAAGCAGTGCAATGTTTCCAGATGGATCTTCTAAAAGACATTATGATCGTTGCAGCTCAAATTTAAATTTACATAAAAAACTAGGCTACAATGCAAGTTGCTGTTAGGTTTTTGAAGCCGATGGAATCCAAGACTGATTCTGGATTCCTTCCCATTTAATTTCTACATTATATGTCAAAAACAGTTTTTATTGTTGAATTTCCATAGAAATGCCCATGCTGTATAATTTGTCTCCAATGATATTTTGAAAACAAAACCAGCACAATTTTCTTAATTAGTAAATGTGATTAATAAAGCAGTGCTCCTCAAGCCATTCTCTCTATAAATTAGCCTTAGCAACATTGCAATGTTTCATGAAAAAAATACTCTGGGGATTTTGCTTTGCTTAGCAAATCACGCTGTTTCCTGAAGTAAATGACTAAGGCCAACAGACATGCATCCACACACACACTCTTACCCTCCCTTGAGCATCTGAGGAGTCTTCTCCATCATAATGCAGATCAGAGGAGCTTTCTTCCTCCTCTGTGCTGCATGGTTAATCAAACCTCCAGTTATTCCCTTGATTGAGACTTAATGAGCACAATCTTTCTCAGTTAGAGACCTCTGGCTCAGCAAGGGCTACAAGTTAAATAAAAAAAAAACAAGAAGCCCTGTTTTTAGCAAATTCTCAGGGTAAATTTCCTATGTTGCTGGCATAGCTTCAAGTGGGTAGATGGTGGGAATGGGCAGATCTCTGGATCAGTAAATTATATTTGTGACTCAGTATTTCAAGTGTTAGTAGGTTTCCAAGAGCCATACTTGAATTCTACATGGCACTACAGAATGTTCCTACATAGTTTCCAAAGGGGCAATTGTTTGCTCAATTAAAATAATTACAATAGTCTCTTTGGACTGAAGATGAGTCAGTTAAAGTAATTTTAGGAGAGAAGAGAAAAAAGAACTGTCTACCAAACCTCTAAAATACAGCTTCCCTTAACAATAAAAGGACTGCAAGAGGCATCTCAAACAGGAATTCAGCCTGTCATAGGATGTTCCACTCACCACTGGTCTGGCACCTCCTCCTGCTGCTCACCCTAGGGAGTAGTTCTCAAGGCAGACCCCTGATCACGGTTTGCACGCCATTGTTCGGTCTCTCACAGGTCTGCAACTCCCCTGTCTTCAGGACCCACAGCAGCACCTTCATGACTTAACCTTCCAGCTAGGTCACTCAGCCTTCCCCCTTCCAGGGTACAGTCCATCAGCAGTCTGCCCAGTGATTGCCTCATTTCTATGCCACAAAGCTGGTAAGGGAACTCAGGCTTGCCCTCTATTCTGGGTTCCAGTCCAGAGACCTCCACTCAGCAGTTCTGGGCTTCCTCTCTCTACTCCTTCCCTAGACTGTCTCTCTCAAGTGAATCAGCTCCAAGAACCCTTCTCAGAGGATGATTACCACCTATCTTCCTATAGCCTTTCCCAGCAGCCCCCAGGCATGCCTACCACTCCCTGAGGAAATTCCTGGCCTTTCCCAGCAACTAACCACTCTCTAACCTGCAACTTAGTTTTATAGGCCCTGCTTGTTTCTGCACAGGTGAGTCTGTTCCTAATCAATCTCCTACACCCCGGCTCCTGCTCCAGGTGCAGCCTGTGGAGTTAACTGGCTAACCCAGCCACCTTAACTCCACTTAGTTCTGTGTAGGGTCAGAATATGTTTATAAGCAGTGGCTTGTACATAAGATCATACAGTGAGGTACAAGTATATGACCACAAATAAGCATTGGAGGGTGAGATCTCTTAAGAAGAAGATGGCTTCTTTTGTTTTTATTTAGCTGTCCTTTGTTTCCTTAAAATGTATGTGGTTATCCTAATCCATGAATGGCTCTCAAACAACTCCATTCTGTTCTGCTGCCTGGCTTCAATTCTAAGAGGCATACCACGTCCAAACCAAGACAGCTGGAAATTATTAAAATGTCATGTTTCAAGCTGACTAACTGCCTACTTGTCTACTTATTAGAAACTAGATGATAGAGCAAAATTATTGGCATTTCAATACTCAGGCTTCTGTCAAGAGGTTTCTAAAACAGACTGGAAGAAACTACTGCATGGGTTAGAGAGTGTAATTTTCATTCAGTAAAAATAATTTCCTTTCTAAAGTGAGGAATTCCTAGTTCTCAGATTAGCATCTGAGTGCTTCTTTGGAAGATCTGTTCATTATGCCTTAGAACCAGGTCACCAAGACTTCAACGGTGACACAATTCGTTAAGAAGGATTCTTTGCCTGCTCAAGTTTCAGCATATGCTGAAAGGAAATACATTTTACTTAATATGTATTTGCCAAGCCCTGAGGAAGGTCAAATAGTGAGTGTCCAGATGAACTGAAAATGCAACCTGCTTTACTCTGTATGTCAAAAAGTATTCATTAACTATTTATGGAGAGTTATACATAGTATATCTTGGCAAGATGGTGCAGCATTTTGGTGTGGTGTTCCTTCTCCTTCTATAGGAAGGAAAGATGGGTGCTGAAATTACAGTTTATAAAGTTGAACCAGCTGCAAGGAATTCTGGGTTCTAAGATCACTGAACAATGTCTTATTACACCAAGGATAATTGGGAAAATGTGAACTTTCAATCTGGTTTGTACAAACTGTTTTATGGTCTGTGACAGCTAGCTAATGTGCAGGACAAGTGTGAGCAGAATGCCCTGATGCAGCAGACCCTGTTCTGGAAGCTCTTAAAACACACGCTTAAACCCTGCTTAATTTTATGCATGTGCTTTGCTGAATAGGGATGGACTTAAACATGTGCTTAAATGCTTTGTTGAATTGGAGCCTATAAGAAACAGAATAAGAGAGAATTGCAGTTTATTATCAGTCTTGCCCTAAATTTAGGTACCATATACATAAAGAAGTGGTAATGTGTTTTGGACAAGGGGTGGACACTTTAACAATGAGATGATTCTGATCAGCATGATCACTGTCCCAATCCCTCCTTTTTTACTGGTCTGGATTTGGAGCTTCCTGACTGTAGTCCTGCCAACCCCATGTGTTCAGCAAGTGAGGCTCCCAAAAAGCATGCAATTGGCTAAAGAGTGAGTTTTAAAAAAATGGGTTCTTTTTATTTGCCTTCTGCCTTTTAAGTTTTATGGGTGCACTTAGATCACGCCTTCTAACTTTTCTCTACAACCATGAAGGATAGAATTTTCTTAAATGAAAGCTGAGTTTGTATTCCTAATCACCTGGCTGTAGGAGCTGCAGCTTTCAGAGAAACACCATCTATTGAGTTAGAATAAAATCTCAAGGGCTGGTAACAATGCTCCTCAAACTGGAATGGAGTAGGCTTGAAAGGAAGATGGTAAAGCCCCGCTCTTCCTCTTCAGAAACTCTCCCCTTTGCCTTCCATTGCCTCCTCTTTATATTTCAGTTCTCATGAGCCTCTACTTACCCCCTGTCAAGGTTAATTCTCCACTCTGGCACTTCGAGTGCAGAAGGTGCGGGCCCGCAAGGATTCTAAAAATTAATACTTGCCACTCCAGGCTTGTCTTAAACTCCCATGGTTACAGCTTTTCTCTGACCTTGGGTTGGTAGATGCTGCCACTACCCAAGTGCAGAACCCCTTTGAGAGCCCAGAAAGGCACACTTGAGAATGCCTTCCTGTGGGGTACCCTCAAGCCTTTTCACACCCCGCTCCAGGGAAGAGCTGAGAAAAAAAGAAAAAGGAAATCAGCTGTTGCCACCAGCTAATTAAACAACATGTGCACAAACCTCTTAAGACACAAATTCTGTTCTTTAAAAAAGGTACATTTTATTAATAAAATGTAAGAAAGAAAATACATCTAGGAACTCACGCTATTGCTAGATTTTAAAAGAGCAACTACAAGAATTAAGCACCAAGAATAGCTTTCTTGAGGTCCAGCTTGAAGGTTACAAGCAAAACAAAAGCACCTGGGGTTAGTACAGAGGAATCCACAAGCCATAACAAAATAAAAGGGATAAATCTAATCGCATCTTCCTAGACATTTCCTGATCTACTTACATATCTGGGGTTTTAAATGAGAAGTTTCTAGGTATGATACTGATGATTTTTTCATACCTGGCCCAAGCTTCTTACAGCATAGCTCTGCCCTGTCCACCTCTCCCCAGGAGAACAACAGTCAGACAAAAGGGGATCTTGTTTTAATTTTAAAAAGTTCGAGCCTTCCCATTGGCTCTTTTGGCCAGGTGCCCACTCACTTCCTTTTACCTATGCATAGCAGTGAGACTTTTTAACCCTTTACAGGTAGAGCAATTAGAGAACAGCTACTAAGACGGATTTTATAGCTACTGGCTGGCTGGGTGTCCATAAAAGGGAGCTATCCCCCCGCTTTCATTTATCACTCCCCCACAGAGAAGGATTTATATGTACATCCTATCACAAGCTTTATAGTGTATATCTTTTTAATCCCTCAACTAAATCATCCCAAAACACTAAAAGGCATCTCTCCTCAGTCAGGCAAAAAAATCAGGGCTTATCCTTAAACACCAAATGTTATGGCTACACTGCACTTGAATAGCTGTGGCTGACCTGTGGCAGCTGACTCAGGCTTCAGGGCTGAAAATCTGTGGTGTACACATTCAGGTTCGGGCTGGAACCCAGACTCCAGCTCAAGCCTGAATGTCTGAACTGCAATTTAACAGCCCTGGAGCCCAAGCCAGAGTCAGTTGATACAGGCCATCCCTAGGTGTTTAACTGCAGTATAGACATACCCTAACTGTATAATCTTAAATTGTTACAGTGCTAATGCACCGTTGCTTTGCTGGAATAAGTTCAATGGTGGTGGAATAGGTTCTTCACTCTGTATATGTCTCAGCTGTAAGTCTTTGATTCTAGCACAAAACCAAATGATTAGCTGGGATGAACGTCTATCCTTCTCCCGGGCTTGTGCTGCAGAGGAGGTGCATGGCCTGGAAAGAGTATGAAGGGGAATTCAAGTCTCCCATGTTCCCCAGAACCAAGTTTTGACACAGTCCACTCCCTAAGAGTTTCAAAATAGGGCTTAAATGGTGCATACGGCTGCTGCTGGCCTTCTGAACAGGGATGAATTCCTCCCCCCATCCAAAGCATAATATCTGTGTGTTGGGGAGGAGGGAAGACCAAGGATATGGACAGAAGCTCCACAACATGTTATTCCTTCTATACCCTGCAGTAGGAAGCCACCTACAGCTTGCTCTTTAGAGTTGGGTGGGCATTATTCACTCAAGTCAGTCTTAGCTGCTTCAGCTGACAATGGTAAAAATCTAAGTGCCAAAGAATGCCTAATACTGCTATCAAAGGCTTCAGGTTTTGACTAACCTCCGCCTAGCCCTATTGATGTGATGACAGTTGTAGAAGCAGTGAAGCCAAGCAAATCCATAAACTGTCCACCTGCTTAGCACTCTGCTCAGTACTGGACTGTGAGTGGCAGCCTGGTGCAGAGGGAGCGGGAATACGGGGTAGAAAGATGGAAGTAGTATTAGAAAACAGTTTTTGGAGCCGCAAGTTTGACTTTGAACAGAGACTGCAGGTGAAATCCAGTCCTCATTGAAGTCACTGGGAATTTTGCCATTGACTTTAATAGGCCCAGAAATTAATTCTGCAAGTTGGATCATGAACATTAAAGCAGCATGAGATTTGTTTCCAAATGCAAAAAGGACTCCATTTTTTCTTTTTTTCATGAACCTGAAAATGGACCCATTCTCACTTAAATGTAGCTAATCTTCAATTGCTATTTGAGGGGAAAAGCCATTTCCCATGGGAAATAAGCTACTTTCCAACAAATATTGGCTTCTTGTTTTTGGAATGAAGAGAGTTTTGAATCTGAAAACATTTGAAAATCCTTGTGCATGTTTTAGAATGACAGCCACCTTGCTGAAATTACAAACTGAGTCCATTATGAGGCACTGTGGCATGACACAAAAGGCAGTCACAATTTCTTAATGTGAACAAAAATTGTAAGCTTTCACCAGGGTCATTAAACCTCAAAAGTTTGAGGAAGCTAGGGTGCTTGGGTTCTATCAAATTAAGGAACTTAGAGGCCCAGATCGCCAGAGTATCTAAGATCCTCACAACACCTCTGAGGTAGGGAAGTGCTATTATCCTATTTTACAAATGGGGAATGGAGGCACAGAGAGATTAAGTGACTTGGCCAGAGTCGCACAGGAAATATGAGGCAGAGCGGGAACTGGACCCAGGTCTCCCATTGGCCAGACTGGGACCAGAACCATTAGCTCTACCTCTCGAGGATGTGATGATCAGTTCAAGTGTCTCCAAGGCCTTGTAGCAATAAGGTCTTGGTGGGATGTAAACACAATTCAGTAACTAGTGACAGTGCCATGCAAGATGATTAAGGAGGGTCCAAAGGGAATCTCATCAAATGCTTCCCAGCTGGAAGGATGGTAGCTGGGACAGTATGTTGGAAAGCAGAGGCAATTTAGGGATCTCTCTGTCATCTGTCTTAGAAAATGTAAAGGTCATCCCAATTATCATGGTATCCAGATCCCAAATAGCCTTTGAGCTCCATTCAGAAACATATAGAACCCAGCCCCTATGCAAAAAAAAAAAAAACAAAACGAAAAATACTCCCTAGAATTTGGGAAGATTCTGATGCCACAAGACAAGTTGGCCACACACAAGTGACTACAAATATATATATTTTCCTCTCCAGGTTCACCCTTCTCTCAGGTCCAGGACTCACAGGCCCGCCACTGGAATCTGTCACAAAACAACACACTAAAAAGTACAAACATAAACTCAACTTCCACTCTCCTCAGGCTGGACTTTTCATTCCTCTTAAATTTTCCCTGTTCTATTCCGTGGTTGAATGCCTTCCAGGACTTTCTTCCAAGAAGTCCAATCCCTGCCTTTCTTTCAGGGTATATTACCAGAGCTTATTCCAGCCCAGCAGCTGCTCTATGTCTCTCCTGACTACTTACCAGCCTTCTCTAACAAGAATCCCAAGGTTTACGCTCCTCCTAGGCTTCCTACTTCACCTGTCTAGTCTCCCTACTCTGTAATCCCAGACTCTTTCTGCTTCAGACTTTCTTTCTTTATACTAACCACACACCGGGACTCATCTTTAATTGGGCCAAGTGTAACCAGCTGGATTGATTGGACTTGCAGGCACACATTAACCCTTTCAGAGCCTGTGTGGGAGAAATACTCCATCACAGCACAATTTCTGATTTGGAA
Source organism: Caretta caretta (assembly GCF_965140235.1). Classification (NCBI taxonomy): domain Eukaryota; kingdom Metazoa; phylum Chordata; order Testudines; family Cheloniidae; genus Caretta; species Caretta caretta. Next base: position 69,697,591 of record NC_134212.1, on the reverse strand, counting down.
GCCAGATTCAGCCAGGCTTTTATTCAGAAGTATTTGATTTCAAAATATTTCTCATTTAGTCCTAGGTATTGTATGTTACTGAAATAAAAGGCATGTTTCTCTCCCAGAAGTATCTAAAGGTGGAGCAAGTGATTTCATACGACTATGTTTTGTGGGCAAGAGGGACTGGAGAAATTCACTACAGCGCCAGATTATTATATTATTTCTTATGAATGGTATTTTTTTAAAAGGCTCTCCTGACACTTCACACATGAATGGCTGGCTAGCAACTGGCATCTGGTGACTCAGACTTGTCCTTCTAGGTCACTAGGTCAAATGTAGCTCCACTCAGTCTGAGGGCTCTCAGGAGCTAATGTAAAATGTGCTGGCAGTCTTAATGTGATTCGTAGCACACAGCTATCCACTTCATAGTTAATCCTAATACCCGTCTTTTACTGGCAGCCTCAACAAAGAGGCCCAGAGCATAGCGCCTTAACTGTCTTCTCTGCCCTTAAAGTGAGCCCTACTGATCAGGGAAGATGTGTGTGGGTGGCAACATATGGAACATCTTTCAGTGGTGCTGCAGTTGCTTTACCTTCCTGGGAATAAATGAGGGATGTCAGCTTCTCTCACTGTCTGTTCGGCACCATCATAAATTCACGCTTGTCTTGACCCTTATGACTGTGTTCTTTCTGGAGGCACAGCACATTCATTATATTTGCTCCACTTACTTACCTCTCTGCTGTGCCACTCATCTGTGATCTAATTCCACTACCCATGAAGTCAATGGGAATTTCACCATTGGCTTCAAGGGAAACACTATCGGGCTATGGGAGTATAGTATGTCTTGGAAATTGTAACTGTAGAGTTCTGTTGCTTTTAATTCACACAAGATGAATATCTTTAAAGGAACAGGCTTGAATGAATGAGGTAACTTAACACAAGTCAGTGATATGATCCAAACCCTCAGCAAGATTAATTCAGTGACATTCAAGCGATAACTCTTGACTGTCCTTTAGTATTCAAAGGAAGAGAACAATGCCATAAACATTAATGGACCTCTTTTTCATAAAATGGATGACAGGTTTCAGAGTAACAGCCATGTTAGTCTGTATTCGCAAAAAGAAAAGGAGTACTTGTGGCACCTTAGAGACTAACCAATTTATTTGAGCATGAGCTTTCATGAGCTACAGCTGCTGTAGCTCATGAAAGCTCATGCTCAAATAAATTGGTTAGTCTCAAAGGTGCCACAAGTACTCCTTTTCTTTTTATAAAATGGATGGTGTTTCAGCATATTCCAAAAGGTTTTATAATGTTTCCTTCAAAGATAAGGGAGGAAAACAGCTTCAAAATGTTTCATTTAAACACAATTAAAATCAAACCCCATTGTACAGTCAGGGTTCCCAAAATCTTTACATAAGTTTGCCAGCCATTCAATCCAAAGATCCCTTTTGTATTAGATTGTGTTTTGGTTGGTTCCGAGGGGATGCACCAGAATAAAAAGGCCGGTGATGATATGGATTTGAAAGCATCATAAGTAACTTTTGACTATACATCAGTGCCATTTTACTGATAATGCGGGATTTGCTATTTACCACTGGTATTTGGGAAAGCAGTTATGTGATGTGAAATGATCTACCTCTGTAGAGCATTCATTTTGTTAAGCTACAATCCCAGGATAAAAAAGTAGGTGTACTGCACAACATGACATTTTGATATATTCTTAAGAGTTAGTAAAGGATTTAGCATCAAAAGCAGCACTTCTGCCAGGGCAGATTAAAAAATATGGATGACATTTGTAATAGTGACTGGTCACTCTCAGAAAGTTGCAGAGTTCAGATATGAACACAACAGTTCAAATATTTATCTGAAGCTTACTCAAAAACTAAATGCTCTTGGGTCTAGCAAAATTACTCTGGAGATCTTATAAAAAACGGTTTCTTCTGAGACTTCTAGTACTTCACATTTCCTGTTGTATTAGAAATAGCATGAGAAAAGTCGTTAGGGCACAATCCAAAACCCAGTGAAATTAACAGGGGTCTTTCCATTGACTTTAATTATCTTTGGATCCAGGCCTTTTATTACAGTATTTCCGTACTTCCGGTTCAGGATTTAGTGAGAACCAGGAACTGAAATGACATAAAATGGGAAGCTGGGCGAGTGGCTAACCAATAATCTTCAAACGTCAGAAGGGTTCTGCGTTGACAAACTGAACTGAACCTCCATTTACTGGTCATCTGGCCAGGTTTCTTCTTACCTCCTTTTTATACCTAACTTCTTTATCTGGTCACTTTTCCCCTCGCTTTAACATGACAAACACATTTAAACCATTTTGTACCAAACTAAAAACATCTTTTAATGTCATTGACTGAATTTTCAAACCTGTGTGCCTACAGTTAGGCTCCAACAGCTGCATTTAGGCACCTAAATGAAAGGGGTTGTTGTTGTTTTTTTAAAGTGCCAAGCACCTTCAGTTCGAGTTAATTTCTATGGGATATGTAGAAATCAGGCCACTTTCATTAGGTGCCTAAATATGGATTTAAGAGCCTAACTTTAGGCACACCAGTTTGAATTTTTAACATAACCCAGTGTGAGAGAAAGTGTATACCCCTAAGGAATAAGTAAGAACAGTCGTTTTACGTCAGAAGTTCATTGACTCTGAAAAGAATGATATCCATCAAGAAAACTAATAGAACTGCTCTGCTGGTCTTCCTGAGAAAAGTCATCACTCAGATGCTAATATAAATTCATTGAGTTGAAGGATATAGATGTGTTATCTGTAACAATATTTATTCATTTTCTTCCTGTCAATAATGACTGATCATTTCCTTTGCATGCTGTAACTAGAATTGGACTGCATCATTTTTTCTTATATACTTCCCAGAAGTTCAGGCAGAGTTTTTCAGTTATACCAGCAGAGCTGTTACAGAATTCATAGTACTAATGCTTCTATAAGACATTATAAGCAGCAGCAGTCATATGAGGCTTTTCTTTTTCTTTTTCTTTTTTTAAAGCCAGCAATAGGATTCATATCCAAGGCACTCCCCTGGACCAAAATTAAACATCTAACAAATCATCTGGCATCATGAAATAGTTCAAAGGAAAGGCTCCATAGCTTTAATATATACATATTAAGTAGTTTAATACTGTAGAAAGGAGAAGACAGACAAGTTTCCCCCATTTGCCTTTCTGAAATTGCACTTTGGGGCCACTTTAAGCAGAACCTTTACCTATACTCATACATTTCAAGTTCCAGCATTCTCTGTTGCCTATGCAATGATGCTAGAGTCTCAGTAAAGTGTTTTGAGCACAACAAAAACTTTATTGACAGATGAACAGTCCCACAGCCCCTGGGAGAAGCAGAAACTTTTATGACAGGTTTCAGAGTAGCAGCCATGTTAGTCTGTAGCCGCAAAAAGAACAGGAGTACTTGTGGCACCTTAGAGACTAACAAATTTATTAGAGTATAACCTTTCATGGGCTACAGCCCACTTCATCGGATGCATAGAATGGAACATATAGCAAGAAGAGAGAGAGAGAGATACACACATACAGAGAACATGAAAAGGTAGAAGTAGCCATACCAACTTTTATGTAGCGGGGGGAGGGGAGAAGGGCAGGCCTGCTAGTTGGTTTGACCTCTCTTTCCAGGTCCTGAGCAGTTTTCCCTGTGACTTGGAAGGGGGAGCATCTTATCGGTGGGTGCAATCCTGTCTACACCCGGTGGACAGTCAGATTAGTGAGTCCAGGCTGGTTGGAAAACAGCTATCAGTACGGATGCAGCCCTGATCTCAGCTTGCTGGACAGGGGTTCCTGTACCGAGAATGGGCTCCCCCAGGGGAAGTAGTGTCTTGGGGGATCAGGAGGCAGATGGTGGTCCCCCAGAAGTATCGCCACAAGCTACTGTACCTGGCCCATGACATCCCCCTCTCAGGGCACCAGGGAATCCGGCGCACCAGGCAGAGGTTGCTACAGAACTTTTACTGGCCTGAGGTCTTTACCACTGTCCTGCAGTATTGCTGATCCTGCAACCCCTGTCGGAGGGTGGGGAAGGCCCGGGACAAGGGGAAAGTGGCTTTGAAACCTTTGCCCATCATAGAGGAACCTTTCCAGAAGGTGGCCATGGACATAGTGGGACCTCTCAGCAAGACGACCCGGTCGGGGAAGAAATACATTCTGGTGGTGGTAGATTTCGCCACCCGCTACCCCGAGACAGTGCCCTTAGCTTCCATTGAAGCAGACACCATGGCAGATGTGCTCCTGACCATTTTCAGCTGAGTGGGGTTCCCCAAGGAAGTCTTGACAGACCAAGGATCCAACTTCATGTCGGCCTTGCTCCGGTGCTTTTGGGAGAAATGTGGGTTCCGGCACAACTGGGCCTCAGTTTATCACCCCCAATCCAATGGGCTGGTGGAGAGGTTCAATGGGACGCTAAAGATGATGCTGAAAACCTTTATGAACCAGCACCCACAGGACTGGGACAAGTACTTACCTCACCTGCTGTTCGTGTACAGGGAGGTACCCCAGGAGTCTACTGGATTTTCGCCTTTCGAACTGTTATATGGAAGGAGGGTAAGGGGCCCCCTGGACCTGATGAGAGATGAACGGGAGGGAAAGGCAACTCCCGATGGAGAGTCAGTGGTGGAGTATGTCCTGATCTTCCAAGAGAGACTTGCTGAACTCATGTGCCTGGCCAGGGAGAATCTGGCCAGAGCCCAGAAGAAGCAGAAGGTCTGGTATGACCGCACAGCGCGGGCCCGTGCCTATGCCACTGGGGATCAGGTGATGGTTCTCATCCCCGTGAGAAAGAACAAACTACAGGCCACCTGGGAAGGCCCTTTCAAGGTTGTCAAGCAGCTAAATGAGATAAACTATGTGATGAAGCTGTCGAACCAGGCACACCACCGCCTGGTGTACCATGTGAATATGATGAAGCCATATTATGCCAGGGGGAATATGGTGTTGGCCGTGTGTGGACATTGGGAGGAGCAGGGAAATGACCCTTTAGTATATCTATTCCCTGGGACCAGAGCTGGTTCCCCCCCTGGAAACAATTCCCCTCTTGGATCAGCTAACCCCTGCCCAGCAAGCTGAGATCAGAGGGGTGCTGCATCCATACCGACAGCTGTTTTCCAACCAGCCTGGACGCACTAATCTGACTGTCCCCCGGGTGCAGACAGGATCGCACCCGCCGATAAGATGCTCCCCGTTCCGAGTCACAGGGAAAACTGCTCAGGACCTGGAAAGAGAGGTCAGGGACATGCTGGCTTTGGGGGTGATCCAGCCATCTGCCAGCCCTTGGGCCTCGCTGGTGGTGCTGGTCGCCAAAAAGGACAGGTCGATCCGGTTCTGTGTGGACTATCGGAAACTCAATGCCATCACTGTATCTGATGCCTACCCTATGCCCAGACCTGATGAGCTCCTAGACAAATTGAGAGGAGCTCGATACCTTACCACCATGGATCTTACAAAGGGATACTGGCAAGTGCCGCTGGATGCAGATGCCCAGCTGAAATCGGCCTTTATCACCCCTCTGGGGCTCTATGAGTTCCTGACCCTGCCTTTCGGCCTCAAGGGAGCACCAGCCACCTTCCAGCACCTGGTGGATCAGCTACTGAGGGGGATGGAGAGTTTTGCCATGGCGTATATTGATGACATCTGTGTCTTTAGCCAGACCTGGGAGGACCATGTGTCCCAGGTTAGACAAGTGCTGGACTGACTCCAGGAGGCTGGGCTGACCATAAAAGCTGAGAAGTGCAAGGTGGGGATGGCTAAAGTATCTTACCTGGGCCATCGGGTGGGGAATGGCCGCCTAAAGCCGGAACCAGCTAAGGTGGAGGTGATCAGAGACTGGCCCGCTCCCCACACCAGAAAGCAGGTCCAAGCCTTTATTGGGTTGGCAGGATACTATTGAAGGTTTGTGCCCCGCTTTAGCACCATAGCCGCCCCCATCACTGAGCTATGCAAGAAGGGGAAGCCAGACAAGGTGGTCTGGACCGAGCAGTGCCAGGAGGCTTTCCAGGCGCTGAAGGAGGCTCTGGTCAGTGGCCCAGTTCTGGCAAACCCAGACTTTGACAAGCCCTTTATGGTGTTCACCGGCGCCTCAGACTGGGACTGGGGGCGGTGTTAATGCAGGAGGATGAAAAGGGGGAGAGACACCCCATCGTGGACCTGAGCAGGAAGTTGCTACACCGGGAGCAGAACTACACGGCCATTGAGAAGGAATGCCTGGCCATAGTGCGGGCCTTTAAGAAACTAGAGCCATATCTCTTTGGGTGACACTTCACCGTGTACACCGACCACTCTCCCCTGACCTGGCTACACCAGATGAAAGGAGCCAACGCCAAACTCCTGAGGTGGAGCCTACTCCTGCAGGATTATGACATGGATGTGGTCCATGTGAAGGGAAGTGCCAACATGATAGTGGATGCGTTGTCCCGGAGAGGGGGCCCTGAACTTCCCCAGGTCACTGGTCAGAGTGACCCCGCTCCGTTCAGTCTCGAAGGGGGGAGAGATGTGATGCAGCAGGGAGGGGGAGTGTTGACCTGGGAATGTGGCAGGGGAGTTTCATTGGGGATGAAATACCTGAGAGCCTGTAAACTGAGCCAGGAAGGGAAGGGGGGAGGTAACACCTCTTCCCAGGAAACTGGACAAAGACTGCAGGAGAGAGCCTGCTGGGGGGTTTTTGGTTTCAGTTTTGTGCTGGGTGGTGGAACGCAGGGAACCCCAGAGCTGGAGTCTAAGTTCCCTGCCCCCCAGAAGGACTTAACTGAGGGGTCCTGGTTGTACCCACAAGCTCTGTTTTAAACTGTGTTCCTATTGTCCAATAAACCTTCCATTTTACTGGCTGGCTGAGAGTCACGGTGAATCCCAGGAAGAGGGGTGCAGGGCCCGAACTCCCCCACACTCCGTGACAACTGGTGGTAGCTGTGGGATATCGTGACCTTCCTTCCCACTGGCTGTGCTGTTATTCACCATTCAACAGCCTATTAAAATAACTGAATGTCAAGCTTGACTGCTATGTTTAACAGTAATGCATCTGATGAAGTGAGCTGTATACTCAAATACATTGGTCAGTAGCTAAGGTGCCACAAGTACTCCTTTTCTTTTTGCGAATACAGACTAACACGGCGGCTACTCAGAAACCAGTAAAATTATCATTATCAGTAGATCTGTTGCAGAAATAACCAGGAATCCCAGTAATTACTATTGCTGTCAGCCATACAGGTCCCAATTATTTAAGCTGGTCAGGAATTTTTCCGTGAATTCCCCCCCACTCCTTTGGAAAATACTTATTCATCAAACCCAAAACTATTTGCAGGAAAGGATTGGTTTCAACAAATCTAAACAATTAAACAACAAATCTAACAATTAAAAAAAAATACAAAGAATGACTTTTTCAATACAAAGTTTCACTTTTCAGCTTAAAATAATTTATAGTTATTTAGATTGAAAGTAAAAATAAGAGTCAAAATCAGGATTTAGGCACTCATTCCCGCAGTCCTGACTCAGGATGAGAAAAATTTTGATATCTTGAAAATTCTTATGGGACAGGTAAACCCATGAAGGGGGAACAGACATGTGTCATGTTCTGTCCTCAGTGGTTTCTTCTGTAGATTTTCCCCCATAGTTTGAAAGTTTTATTTCTGATTAAGGGAAAGCAAAAAGAAGAAAGAAGTAAAATCTCCATGTGAGATCACAGTGTGAGCCTCCTCTGTAAAATGTTGCATCACATCTGCCTCTCAAAATGGCAGCTGATCCTCTGCAGCCAGATGGACTCATTACAAATGTTAAGATATGCTTAATGGTTGTATTTGCTTCCCATTCCACATTGGCAATCCCACTATTTGAAGAGGTCAGAGGCACTGGGGGCTACTGAGGACATAAAGCCAGTGCAGAACCTGGTCTCTCATAATTCCTAGGGAATGCACAGTGCCGGAGGACTGGCCTTACAGCCTCTTCCATGGGGGAAGCCAACAACCTCTGCCCTCCTCCCATGCAAAGATCAGATATAAAACTACACTAGGAAAACCTTATGGAGATTTCCTACTCCTGAGCCACTGCCTACACGAAAATTGGGCCCATTGTTATCTACCTAAGAAAGTCATTACAAGACTATTGTGCCTATTGAAATCCTAAAATGATTAATACTGCAGGTCACATTGTAGGAAATATCTATACATGGCTAAATACCGTTCAATAGCCATTAAATCTAGTCTATAATGAAAGATGGGGAAGGAGAATTAAACATCAGTTTCTCTCTCAAGAGAAATGGGAAACGTTATAGTAAAATATTAGAGATATGTGTCGGTCTCTTTTCTTACCTTTCATTCAGAACAAGATTATGAACAGGTTTTATTAGACCCCTGAATGTTTCTTCAAGGCTGGGCTAATGAATCAAAGCAAATGCTGGAGAGGTCAGCAGCAGCATGTCAACCTCTCTCCCATTCTGTTCTCCTGTCATAAATTAGAAAGTGATTGGAATATAGTATGCAAATTTCAAAGGCTGTATGTCTTGGGTCAGCGTGGTCCTGAAATGGTCCTCAATAGCCAGAACTGGGGGCAAAGCAGCTTATCCCAGCTCTCACTCAAGCTGATTAAATGACTCATGCAGTTCAAACAGACTCTAGCTGGTAGACACATATTTGATAAAATATAATTCTGTCTGGGGCTATCTGAAAGAAATACATGACACCTACATTTTGCTCATGTTGAAATCAATGGAAGATTTGCTACTGTCTTTAATGGGAGTGTTTTCACTTTAAATCTCACTGTTGACCACATTAGTTATACTCCCAGATAGAATATTAGTGTGTGGAGAGTTCTCTGGGTCTTTCTCATGCCAGCAATGCCATGCATGTAAGTTTCTGTATGCTAGATGAGGTATTGTGATTTGTTAATATTTTTATTAACTACTACGTACAGTGTATTTTTAAATTTTAGCATGTGCTCAAGTCTATCCTTATTCACCTAAGTGTCTAAGCCGGTGTCTAAAATTAAGCACATGCTTAAATCCCATGGAAGTCAATGGAAGCTAATGAGGGGTTTGCAGATAGTAGGGCCCTGATTCAGTTAGGGCTGTCGGATAAAACGTTGGCCTTATTGCAGACAAAACTACCATTCAAATTAATGGGAGGGTTGTCTTCAATCAGGCTGCAGTACCTCAGGGCCCTCAGGCTCTGTATCTTCATTTAATGCTGAAGAAAGAGTACAAGCAGATAAAATATATTCGAGTTATGTTTTTCCCCACAAAACATGGTTAAGATATATGGTTAAGTGCTCTTAATGAGCAGGGGTAGCAGGTTTGTATAATTTTTGGTGGTGCCCAGAACGGGTCCAAGTCCCGCTGCCCCGCCCCCACCCCCCACCCCAGTCTTTCATTATAGACTAGATCTAATGACTATTGAATGGTATTTAGTCATGTATAGCTATTTCCTACAATGTGACCTGCAGTATTAATCATTTTAGGATTTCAATTATCAGACATTTTGGGGGTGGGAGGGGCTCAGGGCTAGAGCAGAGGGTTGGGGTGTGGGGGTGAGGGCTCTGTGGCGGGACAGGGATGGGGATGAGGAGTTTGGGGTGCAGACAAGGTGGGGCCAGAAAGGCGGACTCCCCCCCAGCCCTCTCCCCACCAGCAGCAACGAGCTCCGGGGGAGGGGACCCCTCTCCTCCACAGCAGCACACTCACCTCGCACCACTGTCACTGCACATGATCCTACGGTGCCTCTGAGGTCCACGAAGCTCCCTCGCCTCCCCTGTGGTGGGTGTGGGGCAGGGGGTACCATCACGTGTGTGCCTCCTCCCTTGCTGCTGCCCCTCACTGTAGCCTCACTGGAGGTCGAGGATGGGGCTGCCCGTTTCCCAGCATCAGGCAGGAGCGGTGACAGCGGACGGGGGGCCCCCTGTGCTGGTGGAGGTTCCTGCCGGAAAAGGAAGGGTCTGTCCGTCTGAGGCATAAGGGCATGGTCAGGGTCAGCCTGGCTCAGCCTGCCCTGGCACTAGTGGTTGGGGGGCGCTAGGACCTTGTGGTGGCAGTTGATGCTGGGAGCTGGCAGAGCGGAATGCAGCGCGGAGGTGCAGGGGACAGCCGCCAGCTGCCCAGGGCCCAGGCAGGGATGCTCGGGGCTGGCATGCAGGGGTGGCAGGCAGGGATGGGTGAAAGACCCGGCCCTCAATATTGCTGGAGCATGGGCACCACAGGCCCATATAACTTGCTGCCCCTGTTAACGAGGGCTTTTCTGGCAGCTCTTATTCCATCCATAGACTTCCCACTGAGAAGGGGGGAGCGGGGGAGAGAGAGAGAAAGAAAGAGAGACTTTCTATGTGGATATTTGCATTCTATTGAACCATTCATCCAGCTATCAGCCTCAACTCCCATTTCTTTATATTGTACTGGAAAAGACAATGCCACTGTTTAAACCAATTTCATTAACACGGGTAATTTTACTACAGCTGATCACAACAATGCTACCATTGTGTGGAGACAAATGGGATGGTTCTAAAGGCAAAAAATCTGAAGACTATTACTTTTGACTTTGAAAACTTCACTTGATATTGAAATAGATAAATCAACATTAATTCAGTTTGAAGTTAAGCACTCTGTTCCATTAAAATGGCACTGATTTGCTTCTGATATAAAATGAACCACCAAAGACATTGATAAAAAAAAAAGCTTTACAAAGGGATATACAACTGATCATCAATTACAGCAAAAGGATTAAGGTGTAACTTGAAAGGAATTTTAGAACCATTGGCAGTTGACAGTATTACATTAACAAACACAATATTAGCTAGCAGTCAGGTTTCTCCTTGATTATTGTGAATAGGTCTGGGGGCAAGGGGAGGAGAGATAGATATCTTCATTTATCTGCAGACTGTGGCCCAAAGAAAGTGCAACCAAGCCTTTCCAGCTCACCTTGACTGTCTCCTTGGCAGAGAGAATGTTTTTAGTCCACTGGATTTTGAACAACTTCAGAGACCAAATGGGTAACACTTTAGAACTGTATTTAAAGTTCAGGAGAAACTTTAGAACTGCATGTAGAGTTCAGGAGAACTGAGTGAAAATTCAAGGCCCAGACTGTAAAATCCTTATTCCCAAAATTAGTTCCATTGCCTTAAATAAGTCTACATGTGTAACTACTCACCAAAGGGAGTAAAGTGGCTGCAGTGATGTCCCAAATGTTGCCTTGATATCTGTGAATAGTCTCCTAACAAGACAATATTTTTAAAATTTATTTGTATATAGAATTCTTGAAATATTTTTGGCTTATAATTATAGGTCAGAGGTCTCATTTGCAACAGTTTATTGCAAATATTTTCTATTTAGTATTGGAAAATTGAACTGTAACTAAATACCTTGGTTACGTGGTATGTCTCTGTTCCCTGACTGGACAATCTTAGCTCAGAATCAGGTTTTCATCACGATTACAAGTTTGAAATTTAGACCCTGATCCTGCAAATGCTTATGCCCCTGCTTACCGTTCCTCATGAGACCAATCCTATTGAAATCAATTATTTTGCAGGGAAATTGAAATTGAGGCCTTAATCTCCCTGTATATTTTGCAACACTTGTTTTAACTTAAAAAGAAAAGGAGGACTTGTGGCACCTTAGAGACTAACAAATGTATTTGAGCGTAAGCTTTCGTGAGCTACCGTTCACTTCATTGGATGCATTCAGTTTTGTTAGTCTCTATGGTGCCACAAGTCCTCCTTTTCTTTTTGCGGATACAGACTAACACGGCTACTACCCTGAAACCTGTTTTAACTTAGTTGTTTCTGTGAACACTTCTGCCACAAAACCTGTTTACTAGAATATTTATGGAAATCAAACACAGACACTCAAAGCAAATTCATAACAAAATTGTAACGAATATTCATTGAATTTTTTTTCCAGAATTTGCCCATCTTTATAGTTTGATTTTTGCTGAAAACACTATCTAGGGGATTATTTAAATTTTCTTTATTTTATTTCAGTTACCAATCCAGATATTTATAGGTTTTGACATTTTGAATAATTATCCCACCAGGTATCTACCTTTTCCCTGAAACAGCAAACTAGTGTTAAGGGAGAGAGTGTATACCAAATGAAATAATTATATTCAGAATGTTAAAATGATTGAACATCTGAACTGTCTTGAGAGTTTAGAGAAAAGGGTGGTACACTTTAACAAATAGTTTCTTTTAGAGCTGATCAAAAAGCAGCAATTGTTTTTGTGGGAAATTTTTTTAAAAAAAATTGTTTTTAGTTTCCTGCAAAAACAAATTAGTTTTTCAGTTAATATTTTTCAGTTTTCTATTTCTAAAATCTGTGGTGGAAATCATTTTTAATTTAAAAAATGGAAGATCTCAAATGGAACAATTTTTCAGCAAAACTTTAAATTTTTTAAATACAGGGCATTTTCCATTTGAAAAAAAATGTTTATGGAAGATATTTTTACTAGCTCTCTCTCTCTCTCTCTCTCTTCTTCTTGAATAATGGAAAAGTGATCTGTTAATCACACTGGTACAGGGTAGAAATGGAGCATTGCTTATATAGATTTCCTAGACTCGTAAACTAAGGATTAATTTAGATTTCAGCGGGAGCTTTGGGAGCTCAAGGCATCTCGGGATCAGTCCCTAAAAGAGGAAACAAATTGGCAGGTACCCACTTAGTGGTTCACTCACATGGGTAGCTATCAACTAGCAGTTTGTGAGGCAGTTCCACACAGTCATGACCAGGCAAATCTCCACTGCAGTACAGTACATAATGTGCTTGAGTTTGTAACTACTGAATCTTTAGAAGGCTGGGAGTGTCATCTACAAATCAAACATTTTATTTGTCCAGTCAGCCCAGTTAGATACTTTTATCATTTCAGGGAATCCCTGGGAGAAAGGAATATTTATGTACGGTGAAAGTACATTAGTAGATACAACACCACCTTTTCCAGCTCATACAGTATTGATGGCCTCAGTGATCTGAGTACCCAGCATGAGAATTTACAGTGGCTTGTGATATGCAAGAGCCAATAAGAAACAATGGCTTGCAGTCCCAGTGAAGCATGCAAACACACTCTAAGGGCAATGGGGGTGTTTTGTGTTCACAGTATCATCAATGGGTGTCCAGGAGATACATCTTTTAATTAATTTGGTTTAGCTTTAGAGTTCTTTATTAAGCTTGGGCTTTTATATGACTTCCAAAAGAAGTTCAGGAATTTTCCTTGCAAGCCTCATTGGTACACCTGCTGAAAGAGCAGACTACACTCATGTCTTTTTATATATATATATATAAGAGCTCTGTTGCAAGTTTGAATCATGGTTCGTGTGGTCACCAAGGTTCACTTCCTTTATTTATATCGTGCTTCTGGTGTGCATGACTCTTTACACATGATAAGTTTTCTGACCCAAATAACTTTTACAATCTTAATTATCTCTCTTTTTTTAAATGTGAAAGTTGTTTAAAGAAAACCTTTTTCAGATGGGTTTGTAACAGAGGAAACACTGGTGGAAGAATTAATCAATAAGGCAATTTTTTTTAAAAATGCAAGAAGCATACTGGGTTTCCAAAATACCAGCTGGCTAGAGTTACCGAAAATGCACTGAAGCAAAGTCTTCATACAACTAGAATAAGGAAAGAGCATGTGCACCATTGCTGGGATCAGAAAAATGGAGATTTAAAAAGTACCTCCATGCGTTTTCCAGAAAACATACTACCCTCAGGGTGTATGAAAACATGCTTCTAAATTCTTACATGTGGCACTTGAGTATTCAAAATATATGTCCATATACTACTCAGGACCAAATCCTTCATTCTGATAAGTGTGGCTACTCCTGAGGTATTCTTTGTAGAAGGCCACTTTTGTGCCATTCCTGAGGCTCCCCAGTCATCTCCACAGAACTACTCATGTCCTGCTCACACTTAGTCATCCCAATGCACAGGGTCGGGCCACACCATTTTGGCACCTGAGGCGGGGAGCTCAAATGACTGATGCCCCTCGCTTGGGCCAAAACTTTAAAAGGTCTCAATTCTGCCTTTTTCCTGTTCTACTCTTCTCGTGGTACTGCTCTGCTACCTACCCCAATAAAGGAGAACTAACAACTTTAAATTTTTGAACAAGGCATTTTAAGTAGCACTTAACTTTCAAATGCCTGAACAGCAAATGTAACTTTTCTTGTCTGCATAGTAAACACTGGCATTTTTATCTGTTTGAATAATCAAAGTGGTGCTTTCCGTGCCTTCTTGGTTGAAAAGATTTGAACTGCTTCCTGCTGAAGGTCCACAGTCTGGGCCAGCTCATGCTCTACTGAGATGGTTGCAAGGCCGACCAGCCTCTCCTGTATCGTTGTGGAGTGTAGATGTGTTTTTATTAACTTCAGCTTAAAGAAACTGCGTTCTCCACTGGCAACTGTTACAGGAAGTGTTAGAAGTATGCACAGAACAACAAAAGCATTTGGAAAGAGGGTGGTCATCTTCTTTGTGCATATATATTCCAGAACAGTCTTTGGAGTTGATCCTGCTGAAATGTATCTTGAAAGGGCTTTCAGGTCATCACCTAAATCACTCGCATCAATATCGCGCATGTCATCGTGGATCAACACTGTCTCTAGTGCCCTGCATTGCTGGTGTAGGTCTTCTTCAAGTATTGTGAGAAGTTTTGGAATATCATACAGCATCCCAAGTATACTGCTGTGTTCCTTGAGCTTCATGAAACATTCTTCAGCTGACTGTATTGCACCATCTAGCACCTGGTTAAAGAATTCAACTTTGAATTGTTGTTTGGGGTCTCTTATGGGATTATCCTGTGCCTCGTAATCAGAATGTCATCTTCTTTGGTGACTCTTGTATTCTTGAATGGGTGGGAAAATAGCTTCAGTGTGAAGTTCCTCGCCAACTTCTGTGCACTCTTCAGAACATTTTAAAATCCCTCATCTGACCGGTAAGACTGTAGGTATGACTTTGCTTTGTCCAGTTGTTCCATTGCTCCAGATATATCAAGGTCAACACCTTGGAGTCTCTTGCTTACAACATTTATTTTAAACAGTATGTCATGCCACAACACTAAGCCACACAGAAATTTGAAGTTATGTATGTTTCTGGTGATTCCATTTCCCTCTGCCACTGTTCTCCCATGAACAGTTCCTGTCATAGCATTATCCTCCATAATGGCAACTATGGCATCATCTATCTTCCCAATTTGGTGTTTTATAGGCTTTATCGCCTCCACTCAACTTTCCCATCATGTGGCACTCAGTGGTTTCATTGTCAGAGAGAATGTTCCCAGATGTTGCTTCAAAATTTGCATCGATAAGTCGATGCAGAGAAAAATACATAGATGCTTCGAATTACATTAAAAAAATTAAGCAGCCTCACTAGAAGCTGATGCTGCATCACTGACCACCAAGTTCAATGAATGAGAACTGCATGGGACAAAAAAAGCTTGAGGGTTTAACTCTTGGATCCATGTCTGCACTCCTCTGTTCTTTTCTCTCATGTTGGCACCATTATCATAGCCCTGACCTCTCATGTCAGCTATCACAATTCCCATATCTTCCAGCTTTTTAAGAAGCACATTTGTCATGCCAGCTCCTGTAGTATCATCAATGTCAATAAATTCTACAGAATGTTCTCTGACAGTCACCATTGCAGGGACATTTTCACTAGGCTCTGTTGTTACAAAACGCACCATTAAAGTCATTCGTTCCATATGGCTGATGTCAGGTATGCAATCCAGAATAACAGAGTAATATCTTCCTGACTTCAAATCTGCCACAATCTTCTGTTTGACTTTTGTTGCCAGTAACTGTATGATCTCATTTTGAATGTTTTTTTCAAGGTAGTGGTGTGTTTACATTTCTTGGGTGGTGACTCTTCTTAGATGCTCCTGGAGTACAGCATCAAACTCAGCCATCAGCTCCACAATTTTAAGGATGTTTCCATTGTTTGGCACATACAGCTGATCTGAAGTGCCACGCAGTGCTAGGTTTTGGGTAGCAAGCATTCTCACAATGGCAATGAGCCTTGTCAGAACATTTTGCCAATAAAGAGACTCTAATGCAATCTTCTCTTAATGCTGATCATTTATGGCGGCCTTTAACCTTAGTCTCATCTTGAGCTCTTTCCACCTATGGAATGCTCTCTGGTGATTTGCTGCCTTCTCATGGCATGCCAGATTTCTAGCCAGATTTTTCCAGTCCTTTGTTCCTGTAGAACCCAATGTGGCTGGAAGAGTTTGCAACAAAAACAGTATGCAGAATTCTGGGGTTTTGAGTACATAAGCCATGGCCTCGCCACTTTGTCACCATTGGGGATTTCACACCAGTAATGTGTTGGATTGAAATGTCTATTTTCATTGTCTTTGGGGAACATGAAGCTTTTCACTTGCTGTGTCCTATGCAGTACAAGGAAGTCCCTCAGGCTCCTGCTCAAGTGGGTCCACAACCCCCGATCATCTAGACTTAAGAAACTAAACTCAGCAGCAGCTGTTTCTTGTTCCTCCACCACACTCTTCTCTGATCTACACTTTTCTTCAGGAATGTGCATGGGTACATCCATTTGAGATGAAGATATGGATGCTGCAGTAGCTGCCTGGTCACCTGCACTCTGACTAACTGGAAGATCAGGCATCTCCTCACCACTCACATCCACACTGGGGCCGGAAGACTCACTGTGAACATTTGTGTCTGTATCTCAGGAGAGCTCCTTCCTGCTTAGATAGAAAAGCTTCCTTTGCTTGCTTTCTTTTCTTAATGCTGCCCCAGAAGGTTGTTTTCTTCTTTCACTCATGACTGCTGTTCTGGGCCAGCTAGAGTGGCTCTCAACACTCAATTGAAGGGGACAAATAAGCAGGCTGGTAGCAGGGCCTGAGTGAGGGAAGATATCAGTGTCTTAAGGGCCTAACTGGCTCCTACTACTTCAGTTGACTGCATGTTCTCCTCAGGTGGGTTCAGGGAAGCAGCAGGAAACAGGAAGCTCCCTGAAAAGCTGGTGTTAATCGTCCAGGCTCCTGGGGCACTAGAGAGGTAAATAAGAGGCTCCTCCTCCTCTCTCTCCCTGCAGCTCCTGCTGCTTTCTGTTATTCCCTCTCAGCTTTTCTCCTGCCTGCCTGTTATGTCTCTTGTGCCATCCTTCCTCCAGCACAGCACTCCACCATCTCTGTGCATCTAGAGCAGAGAGAATACATATGCAGCAGCAGCAGACACAATTTTCTACACTCTGGGTCCTAGTGGTGCCCCCTCACAGTCTGGCACCTGAGGCAGCCACCTCAGTTCACCTCATGGTAAGGCCAGCCCTGCCAATGCACCCACTGCCTGCTACTGGTATAATGAACAATGCAGCGAGTATGTTAGTGCTCAGCCCCAAACACTTTGCTCCCTCGATGGGCAACTCCACAGGACCAGATGTGTCCGTTCACCCTCCCCCTCTGCCCTCAATGCCACTGAATGTTCCTTTCTCACATGCAGATCTGTGAAGTCTGGGAACAGTAGGGGTAAATGCTGCCACAGAGGCATCTAAGACCCTTGCATTCAGTAAGGACAAGAGATCTGCAAATGGAGAGCTTCCACCATTTGCACAGATCAAGGGAACACAATCTGAGCCAAAACAGAGCCATTTCTTATGAAGTTGTTTTTCCACCATAGAAAAATTGCTTGTAATCCATGTTTAATATATAATAACTAAACCTATAATTCAAGGATGTAACCTTAACTTAAAACTACTGGAAGAAATTCCAAGAGAGCAAAACACCACCAGCAACTAGTTCCAGCCTAGCAGAAAACTTGCATTGGCACACACCAAAAGGTAAATACACACACTGCAGGGGTAATCACTAGCACTAAACACATATTGGTAGAGGCGGTTTCAGAGTACTTGCACTGCAATAAATTAGCTACAGAAATCCATTATGCATCATTATCATCAAGAAATCTAAAATATACCCAAGGAACAAGGATCAGTCCAGGAAATACAAGCCACTGCTCAAATGGAAATACCTCCTGCAATTGACAGCACAGCCAGGGGCACGTTAGTACTTCAGTTCACTAACATGAGCCTGTGGGAATCTTAAAGAAGAGACATAACAAAAATAAAACGTAAATCTTCAGAAACCTGTGAAAAAATAGGCTACAGCTTGTAAATGATGCAGATTAATTTTATATATATCTATATCTTATATAAAAGAGAAAGAAAATTGCTCCCAGGATGAGAGATAACACTTTTCACCCTAGAGCAAATTTGTGCTGTGGCTTTATAAACACTGGAAGACAAGAATTTATGAGTTAGACTTCAAACCACTGTGGTGCACACAGGCACCACTATAAGATAACAATATAAATAGCCTTGTGTGTGTTTAAAGCAAATTGTGTATCCGTGTCTTCTGAAAGACAAGGGGGATTGTGCATACTCAAGGGGGTGGATCCTTAGCTAGTATAAATCTGGATAGCTTCACTATAGTCAATGGAGCTATCATGATTCACACCTGTGGAGGTTCTGGTTCATGGAGCTCAACAAAGTCTGTTGAAATTAATGCAGAGTCTCACATGGTCTCAATGGACTCTGGGTCCAGCCCAGATTCAGTAAATATGAACACCATATATAGTCCATCTGTTTTACCAAAAATCTTTAAATAGACATCTCTCTGAGGCAGGGATAGTCTTTTACTCAGTGTTTGTTCAGTACGATGCTGCCCTGATACTAAATGGGGTTTTGAGGTGCTTCTTTGATGCAAAGATTCAATAATTTTTAAATACTCTTAAACTGTATATTAATTCCATTGTAATACCTAAAGCAGAGATGATACACTGGAAGTGAGCATCCAAATACCTTAGGTGGGTTTCAAAATCTTATCCCTGTAGTAGGTTTGTGTGGGGTGTTTTTGCTTTCCCATACAAAAGCCAATTCCATTAAGCTGGCAAAATCTGTACACAGCCTTAGTATTGAGACAAAAATCAAAAATTCCAGATGTAACAGGCATTCCAGAAAGCAAAGGTAATGAATGCATTGGAGATTCTTTCTAAAGAATATGCATAAATACTTGTGAACCTATATAGTGCATTTTTATTGCTATGATAGGGATATAAAGGAAAGTCAGATTCATTGAAGAATGAAAATGTTTTCCTTATTACTGAACTTTGTGTCCCTCTCAAAGTGGACTTACCATAATATGTCTTGCATTCAATTCCAGAGGCCATATTAACAGGAAGCCTTATAATGGAATTCCGCAACATGCAGCTCCCTTGACTCAACACTAGCTACCCCAGAAAAAATAAATCACAACTAAGATTTGCAGGTCACTGCTATAATATCATAAACCTGGACAAACAGGAAATTGAAACCATCACCACCTCAAAAGACTGTAGAGAAATGGACAGAACCAAACAAAACTGAATGTAGAGGAAGCAAGGCGGGGCTTGGAATCTGAATGCAGATCCTGGCAAGAATCTGGTTTCAGAGTAGCAGCCATGTTAGTCTGTATCCGCAAAAAGAACAGGAGTACTTGTGGCACCTTAGAGACTAACAAATTTATTAGAGCATAAGCTTTTGTGGGCTACAGCCCACTTCATCGGATGCATAGAATGGAACATATAGTAAGATATGTATATATATATATTTATATATATACACACATGTAGATAAATTGGAAGTTACCATACAAACTATGAGAGGCTAATTAGTTAAGATGAGCTATTATCAGCAGGAGAAAAAAAAACTTTTGTAGTGATAATCAAGATGGCCTATTTAGACAGTTGACAAGAATGTGTGAGGACACTTAACTTAGGGAAATAGATTCAATATGTGTAATGACCCAGCCACTCCCACTCTCTATTCAAACCCAAGTTAATGGTATCTAGTGTGCATATTAATTCAAGCTGAGCAGTTTCTCACTGGAGTCTGTTTTTGAAGCTTTTCTGTTGCAAAATTGCCACCCTTAAATCTTTTACTGAGTGGCCAGAGAGATTGAAGTGTTCTCCTACCGGTTTTTGAATGTTATGATTCCTGATGTCAGATTTGTGTCCATTTATTCTTTTGCGTAGAGACTGTCCAGTTTGGCCAATATACATGGCAGAGGGGCATTGCTGGCACATTATGGCATATATCACATTTGTAGATGTGCAGGTGAACGGGCCCCTGATGGCATGGCTAATGTGATTAGGTCCTATGATGGTGTCACTTGAATAAATATGTGGATAGAGTTGGCATTGGACTTTGTGCAGCTTGGAATCTCTGTTAGGCTAAGCCAACGTCCCTGGACTTCGGGAGTTTGAAATGCAGTTCTGAATGTTGTGGCTCAGGCTCCACTTGCATTTTAAGCATTGTGATTTGGGGAAGACAGCAATCTTCTGAGTTTCCTCCAAGGACTTCAAAAATATAGTAATTAAAAAAAAAAACAATGGGATAAACACATTGTCTCATTGTTTTAATTCTCCCTTCATTTTCTAAATTACTTTCCCCCATTCTGTACCTCCCACTCACTAGTTACCTTTTCATAGTCCATTTGTTTTCTGGAAGGCAGCAACAAGCATTTGTTAGCTCAGAAAATGTCTCTACTCTTGTATTTCCCCCACTACCCTCCAGTGTATTAGCAGCAGCTGCACATCTTTACCTAGGAAAGCTTCTGTTCTTTTTAATTTCTGTCTACTATGATGTCCTTTTGTTTTCTTTGAAATTTATCTTCAGTTAAGTTGCACTGTATTTTATTTCCAATACTTTTGGTTATATATTGTCAAGTTTTACTCTGCAGTTCTCTATGAGTTGGCTGGATGTTTTTCATTACTTCTGTGGGGCTGTGGAAAAAAAGCAATTCCTTTATTTGAGAATCCTGACATTTATTAACATAATAAAACTCTCAAGATGAAATTGCGGTTTTCCAGCTAGTAATTTCATTTGCAGGAGAACTTACAAGGAATTTATTTTAAAGCCAGGTAAAACCTAAAATATGAGACATGCATGGAATGCAGACCCAAAAAAGTAGGAAATATATCATGAATTGAAAACTGTTTGGTTGTCTCATACATATTAATTAGGACAGGACAGGTAGGCTAAAGATCCAAACTTTCAAGTTTTCTTGTCCTATATCCAAAAATGTAGACAGTTCCTGGGAAATGTATAATTTAGAAAAGAATAATTTTGTTATTGCCAACATCTTATGAATATTAATTCTTTATACAGAACAAGGCAGCTTCAACTTTATGTACACAAATATTCTCATAATTGTAAATGCTGAATACTACAGGGAGGTAAACCTGAAAAGAATTGGAAAACAATGTGTCCTACTTTCAGCATACATAACATTTTATCTGAGGATCTGAAAACAGTTTACAAAAGTGGAGGAGTCTGTATTATTATCCCCTTTTTCCAGGATGGTAAATTGAAGCACAAAGACTCAGTGACTTGCAAGAGTTCCACTGTTGAGCCAATGGCCAAGTTCTGAAGACAACCCAGACCTCTTGACTCCCAGTCACCCATTCAAACTGCTAGGTCACACTGCTTCCCAAGATATCAGCCTCTTAAAAGACTATCCTAATTTTCCAAACATATTTGGTGAAGAAATCTTAGTTGCATTCACATCAGAGTACCCTATGATGAGAATGGCTGATCCAGAAAGTGAACAATACACTCAGTGAGCCCTGATTATAATTTAGACTGAACCCTAACTTCTTAGACAACCTTTTGAGGTAATACAGAAACCTGAGCCAATGTGACCAATGCAAATCACATAGAAACTGTCCAACTAAATTTCCCTCTGTGGAAAGCTAACTGAAATTCTTCCTCACAAATCACAAACACAGATAGATTTAATCTCACAAAAAGCTAACGTTAACAAATGGAAAATATCCTATATGATATTGCAAGACATGTCTGAATTTTCTGATTTCAACAAGGATGGGAAGAGGCAATAATGAGGAAAGCTGCTGTCATTATGAAAAGCATTATGAAGAGCATTTATTATGTGTAACACCATAAGTGTTGGTGGTGCTTAACAAACATGTAAAGACAAGGTCCCTTCCCCTGAAGATCAGCTTACAGTCTAATTCTGAAAGATACAATACACAGGATACCCATTCAAGGGCACAAACAAATGGAGTCACCCTCTCAGGAGGAAGGGATTCAACAATAAGAAAAAGGTTCTAAGGGGATGTGGGAGAGTGGCACATATGAATTGTGAGGCTGTTCCAAGCATGAGAATATTATGAATTTAGGCACAAAGCTGAAAGTGAGAGAGAGGCACAAAGGTTGGAGTTAAGAGGGAAGAATTTCAAGGAACAGGCAAAGGAAATGAGATGTGAGATGTAGCTGCGGGCAAAGTCCCTCATTATTCAAAATGGGCCCTAAGTATCTGAAAAGGATGGAGAAACTACTCACTTAAGGAGTCACAAGGCCATTTCAATTACGTCCCTCCACTGAGAATGACTCATATCAAATACATTATGCTATATGTTGTAAACAAACCTTCAGCATGGCCAGACAATTCTGAAATGATGCCCTCCCGGGGAAGGGAGGAATAGGATCTGAGGAACTGAAAGGGGAAACATCTGTATACCCCAGCTGAGTCCAACTGCCAGCTCCTTGCAAAGGGACCTGAAAGCAAACCAGGAGGCCAGTGAGAGTTCTTTAAAACTCTTCTTCTTTATACTTCATAACTTGTCTAATGGAATGATCTCCAACTTATCAATCTACTAAGTCTAAGCAGCTACCCTAAGTTACTCACTTCGGTATATCTGTTCCTTTATATGTGTTCTGATATTTAGTATGTTGCTGTAACAAATGCTTTAAGAGCTCTCTGCCTCATATGTAAAAGTGAACAGGCATGATATCTAATAAATACTTCATGCCTTATACATGGATCTGTCTAACTCCTCGGCTAGCAGAACTGGTAAGGGAGTGTCTGGAACTATAAAAAAGTGAAGCCAGGAAACTGCAAGATGTGGCTTGGGCATCATTGAAAGTAGAGAAATGTCAGGGATTGGCTAAAGTTTTGGGTGAAGATTCAGGTCACTTCATATTTTATCCAGAGTGATTTCCCCATCCTTAATTCATTCATTACTTCAAGTTTCAAAATTACATTCCCAACATAAAATGATTTGTGAAAGTTTTAAATCTTGTAGGTGTTTTTTTTTCCCTGTTGGAAACAGTGATTAGCTACATGGTGCCGAATAATTGACCATCTTCTATAAAATAGGTGAAAGGCTTTCCATTGCCACTGGACCCATAAAGTCTTTAATAGTGCACAGGGTCTTGTGGGGACTGTCTGCTCTGAGGGAAACTTCACTTTATAGGCCTGAATTTGAAAGTAAACAATAAGATATCACAAATTACACAAGTTTTTAAAATCCATTTGCAAAACTGCAAGACTGACTGATGAGATTGTCATTGGAAACTAGCAAACTCGATGTCACAGGAAAGAACCTAATTCAACATATTAGTATTTCATACAATGTCTTATGAATGCATAGAGTAGTTCACCTTCCTTCTTAAAGTCATGTCAGTTAGCATTTTCAACCCTGGACATTAGTTGAAAAATTAAAATAACCTTGAGTGTCAATGCCAGTTGACCACATCTCTTAGAAGGACCACTGGGGATTGTCTTCACCTGTAGTCAGTCAGTATTCTCCCATCTTTAAACTCTTGGTGACATAAATAATTACCACAAATCAGGTATCAAACGGTTGCTTCTAGGACCTTTTAGTGGTGGTAGTTTGCTGTTCAAACAGCTAGTGACTGAAGATTTGATAACTAACATACTATTTTAACTATCCATAGGATTTTCATTCTAGTCCTAAAGACTGAAAACAGTCATTCAAACAAAGAACTGTAGTCAGGTGGGTTCTTCCTCTGTCCACATGGTTCCAGTAGTAACTCTCCACCTGAGGATGTGATAATTTCTTCCTGAAAAGATAAAAGGACATTTACAGTATCATTCAAAAGTACTTCAGCCTTCTCCTGTCCCCTCGAGAAACAAAACCACGGCAAAAAAGAAGATCCCCACCCAATTCAAGTAAGGACCAACCCTTTGGTGAGATGAGAAACTGGCTGCTGTTGTCCAACTACACATCTTAAAAAATGATTATCTGCAATTCTAAGTCGACACACAAATGTGCACCTGATAAAACGTACACTGGGATACCAGCAGCTCCTCCTCTCTCTTCAAGGTGTGGAGCTGCCCATACAAAAAACAGCTATTTCTTTACCTCTCCTTTATACAGGGACTGATATTCCCTATTCCACACAGTCAGGGGAAAGGATCATGCTAGTTCCACATCCTTCTTAGTGCTCCGCATAATCTGTGCCACCCTCTGATAACTGTATGCCAATATAAAAAGAATGGAATAAAAAACTAAACCATTTTCCATTGTTAGCGTAGAGACTGTTATTCATTATATAAACTGGCACTTTAGAATACAGTAAAAATTGAGTGGGAAAATAAGAGTTGCATAAATCAAGGGAATTCCGTTTTGTTACTCATTAAAAATGACTGAAACAATTTAATTAGTCTATTAAAAATGATTTAGGGATTAGATATGGGGCAAAACCATAGATCAGAACATCCCAAAGTTAGGAATGCAGCTGAATCCAAATTTAGATCCAAGTTATTGGGCTGGGATTTTCAAAGGTGCCCAATTCTCAATTAAACTCAATGGGAATTTGAGTGCCTAACTCCTTTAGGCCCCATTGAAAATCCCAGTCTTGGTCCATGCCCAATCACTATGTTGGGTTGAAAACAAGTATGGAAATTTCCTATCCAAATGGAAACATTGTGGGAACGTTATGGGCAAGCAGAGACAGGGGTTTAGTAGGGAAAGCCACTCTCAACTTAATTATAATGTTTGCTGCTTTCAACACTATATTTCTATGCAAAAATAAACCCTACTGGTTGTAAAAACTCATATAAACATTAGACTGACTGGTGCCACGTGATCTTTTGTGGCTGTAAAGTTGGGTAGTAGTTACCTGACCTGACAATCTCCCAACATCCACATTAACCAGTGTCTCCAAATAAAGACCAGAATGAGGCAAAGAAGAGGAAAGAGAGTCAAGCTCTGTACTACTGTCATTTCCTAGCCCCTTTAGTGCTGGTGGCTGGCTCTGAATTCTTACAGCTTTTGCTGTGGTCTTTGGGATCACAGTAAACTTTGGGCTCTGAAGATAAATGAATCCACCTACAGTTCATCTTAACCATGACAAAAGACCAGGAACCTTCCTGAAGGAGTTTCATCT
The DNA here is from genome assembly GCF_965140235.1 of Caretta caretta. Classification (NCBI taxonomy): domain Eukaryota; kingdom Metazoa; phylum Chordata; order Testudines; family Cheloniidae; genus Caretta; species Caretta caretta. Next base: position 69,672,423 of record NC_134212.1, on the reverse strand, counting down.
AAAACAGAACTGGGGCAGGATCTGGAAGAGATTATGGTAATTTTCATTGTGCTGCTTTCACATCCTCTGGCATTGTGTCGCTGGCCATTAAAAGGCTGTGGAGGATTTGAGAGTGCACTTCAGAGGTAAGGGCAGACAGAAAAGTTTCAGAGACGATGATATGGAAGACAGGAACTGACACTCAGGAGCAAACTGACCAGTTTTACATATGTCCACTAAGCCAGGCAATTAAAAGAGAACTGGGTGGTCACTTTAGAGGAAGAGCAGCTTCTCTAATCAGCCTGTCATAACCACACCTGTCAATTTTATCATCGGGGACGCCCCCCAGGAATATTTTTTCCTTAATGCCTAGCCTTAATAGACATTTTGCTTCTGACAGGTGCCCTTGTTCTCTTTGCTGACGGATGGGCTGTCTTGTGTGGTTATTGCCTATGATGGGCAAGGAGAAAACAAGGGAAATACAGGAACTTTTGTCAGACTTGATTGCCCCAAAAAAGAGGAGGAGACATCACGGCTGCCAGAACTCCTGCCTGAGGGACTGAGTTCCTTGTTTAAGTGCCGGCTGTGCAACTGTAGATGCACTCTTCTGTCCCTGGCCAGGAGTCTCCTGAGAGTCCCTCTCCAATATACCAATCTAGGTGCTGCTTGTTTCTGTAGGAGACAGTACAAAGAGACGCACTGACTTTGAAAAAGACAGCCAGCATGAAGGCTTCTTCAAATATATAAAATAAAATAGAGGTGTCTAGGCTCAGCTTTCCTTCTGCTTATCATGTGGGGTTTGTGTTGTACGTATAACGGGCTAGATCCACAGCATAGGCAGCACTATGCCACCTTTCTACCGCCCCGTCCCCTCCCCCCGAACTGAAGTTAGAACCATCTATGGCTGCTCTACCTTGTGCCAGGGGATAATGGTCTCGAGGAGTTGTTCCTCTAGCCAGGATCACTGGAGCACATTGCACTCTGGCCCCACCCCTCTTTGGAGTGGACAAATAGAAGGTGTGAGGCAGGCTCATATTTCTCCTATGCTACTTAAATTCTCAGCTGCTGCATTAAGGCAGTTTTAAGACCTCTTCTTGTGCCATTTCTTGAGAGAGGCCAGGAATCTGTCCCAAGCTATTTATGTAGAATATTACACTCTGCTCTGACTCCATGGTCTGTTTCTTACTTGCAGTGTAAATTCCTTCAAGCAGGAACTGTCATGTTCTGCGGTGCCCTCATGTGTAGGCCCAACTTCTCATCTCCATTAAACTGATGTAAATCTAGTAAATTATTGCAGATTTACCCCAGTGTCACAGAGAAGAATTTCCCCTCTGTTGCTCAGTATAATAAGTAATAACAAGAGGTTCACTGGGGGAAGGAATAGAGTGTGCGTATGTGTGGAGCAAGCCTGCAGAGGTGCTACAAACTGAAGTTCATGGCACCTCAAGAAAGAGAGAAGTGGGAAGGGAAATTGGGAGCAGAGAAGAGGGGAAATTAGGGGAAGAAAAGGAAAGCTCCTTACATGTTGTCTGGGGAGAAATGGGACATGGAAATAGTCAGAGGAGAAAAAGTCCACTGGAATGAGAGTGAAACAAAGATGAGACAAAACAGGAGAGAAGGAAAAGTGAAGGAAATTCTATAGAAGAAGGGAACAATATGGGTGAGGATAAAGAGAAAAACAGAAGAAAAATTGATGGACAGAGACACATGAGAAAGTAAAAATAACCTTTCCCATCAAAAACTGTGCTGCTTTTTAGTCACAGACTGGCCCGTAGGAAGCACAACTTCCAGAAGAGCCAGTTCCTGGCCATGTAGAGTTGTCAAAGGCTCATGGTAAACTTAACTAAATTAAAAGCCCTTTTCTTGTAATATTTCCAACCAAATTTTGCAGACCAAAGAAGTTCAGAAAGTGTTAGCTCTGCCAGTCCCTATTAATGCATCTTTTGGTCCTTCAAAGCAGGCAGTGCATACAAAGCTGGTTAGAATGGGACACAAATGGATACTGAAGATTTTGAAACTGGAAAAAAAAATTCACTGGTTCACTTCAGCAGAGAAACAAAACTCCAGGTGTATGAAGTTTAATTTGTACATTCTGACTAGAGCCAATGTACACTCGTTTAGCTTTTCACTATGGTTATTTCTACTTTCTAGGTTGGTTTCAAATTACATGGTTCCTCTTTAATTTATTAATCTGCTGAGTTCAGTGATTGATCTTTCCACAAGAAGTGATACCTTGTGAAAATCAATAAGATCCGTGAGTGTCGCATGCCGGTTGGGATCCACGCCCAAGAAACTGTAGAAATCCCCCGAAGCATCCACCAAAAAGTGTTTGAACCCACTCCGTTGGCGATAAGACAAGGCGTAGCCCCAGATTTTCTCACTGACCCGCACCAGGAATGCTCCTTCAGACTTGTTCATTAGCAGCTCTTCTGCCTCCTGGCGGCTAATAATACCTGCCAAGAAGAAAGAGGCCACAGTCATCACATAATGGGCCCTGAAGAACATAGTAATTAAAATGAAATAGACATGCATTAAAGGGGGAGATGAAGCTGAAACGGGCAAGGCCTCTCAAGTGTTCAAGCACTTACAGTGGAATGTGATTGTGCTAGGAGGTTACAGCTCAGGGGACTCAGTAATTATTACCTGTCTTTGATGGAATTCTGCATGCTTAATTTGTTACTTATGTGATTATTAATCATTATTTCCACCTGTTTTACCACATCCCCACTGTCCTCACAGTTCTCCTAAAGATGTGCACAAATACAACCCCTAGAGAAATGAATTAAATAGAAAAGGTCATTTAGTCTCCGGATTCAGTATCTACATTCTAAGCCACTGAAAGAAAGGCAATATCAGAATAGATAGAGCACCAGAATGTCCAGGGGTTGCAGTTTCTGTATCATGGGTACTCAGGGGCTATTGGCCATTATAATTATACTTTTCGTCAGGTAATATAGTACCTCTGATCTGATCATCTCAAAATGTTTTGCAGTTAATAATTAAGGCAATCTTCAATCTAGCAGAGAAAGGTATAATGTGATCCAGTGGCTGGAAGTTGAAGCTAGACAAATTCAGACTGGAAATAAGGTGTAAATTTTTAACAGTGAGAGTAATTAACCATTGGAACAATTTACCCAGGGTCATAGTGGATTGTCCACCACTGACCATTTTTAAATCAAGATGGGAGGTTCTTCTAAAAAATCTGCTTTAGAAATTATTTGGGGGAAGTTCTATGGCCTGTGTTATATAGGAGGTCAGACTGGATTATCACAATGGCCCCTTCTTGTCTTGGAATCTCTGACTGTACAAAACACCACTTCCAGACTCCTGAAGGGTTGCAATGCCCTTCAGGAGACAGGGAGAAAGATTGTGTCCCCGGAGATGCAATCTCCCTGGGGCTGCTTGGTATGCATGAGAGTTACACGCTGCACCATTCAGTAGCATTATGCAGACTGCTCAACTTTATGTGGTGGCTCATTCCAAAGGCCAATATGGAGAGGAATGAGGTTATATCTTTGTCTTCTCCCCCTCCCTTATTGAGCAACTGGCTCACAGCTAGGAGAAGTTTCTTTGCTAGCTAATGACCACTAACTTACTTAGCAGATTCAAGAAAGATCAAAGCTTGGATTTTCAAAACCATTTGGGGGATCAGATTAAAGTTAATGGAAAATAAAAGTGTCCAAATCTCCCTGGTAGCTTTGAAAATCTCACCCCAAACGAGGAAGTTCTGGAAATATTTTGTTTCTTTTAGTTTAGAAAGACCTTAACTTTCTTTAGAGGACAAGAGTCATATGTTATCTCAATCAGGGACCCAAAATTGACATTGTTGAGAGTTCTGAATGTAGACAGAGAGTAATATAGAACCCTAAAATACCCAATGAAAGGTACAGTCAGAAACATCCACATAACTGGGCTATGCCCTGTCGTAATAACTGGGCCTACAAATTTACTCTAATTGTGAGCTCAACTATGAAAAGTTGAATGAAGGCTCATAAACTGTCATAATAACCTATAATAAATGTTGATGAGAAAAGGTGCAAAAAGGAGACAGAAAGACTGAGTTAGTCCAACCAAAACTCAAGGACTGTGTTAAGAATATGCCTGGTAAACAAGAGAAGTGTGGGATCAGAAATTAGTGAACCAAAATTGATGTGTTGGTAATCAGGCCTAATTGGTGCACAAAATAATAAGAGGATGGGCTATTCCCCCCATCACTCCCTTTGAGGTACCTCAAAGAGAGACTCTTTTGGGAAAATCTAATGGAGTGTGATGCTGGCTGACTGAAAAGTGAGAGGAGGGGAAAAAGCGAGCTTCGCCTTCATGACTTCCAGCCCTACCATCTCCTGGGACTCTAGACCTTCCTCATTCTAATCTTGAAAGATTTTCTGACCAGAGAGAGGCAGCCAAATGACATTGCCACTTCCACCAGCTTTGGCTAGATCCCAAATGCCACCTGGGATGTGAGACTTCATCCCCATACTTCACCCCAGGCATCCTTTTCCTTCCCTGACTTATTTCTTCTCTTTCCTATCTCTCTTCTTTTTCCTTCTGTCTTACAAGTCTGTCTTAGCAGTTCAAGATTGCATATTTTGCAACACTGCTTGATCCTGGGATCAGAGAGAGCAACTCAATGAAATGCCCTAAACTGCCCGATGGTGGCATGAATTTGCCAGGTCTCAGAGTGGCTAATAAGACCAAGTGCCATGCCTGTGTGTTTTCCAGCAGTGAGGTTGCAAGTAAGAGTCAACACCAGAGACAGAACCTGCATTTTTTTAAATCTTTGCTGTTCTTTTCTTCCCCCTTTTTGTGTACATATGTCTGGTTTTGTCTTCTAGAAAACAGGATCAGATTTTAACAACAGCTCCAGCCCATCTCTACTAACTTCTCTTGTTTTTTTTAAAATCAATTCTGGATAAGCATATGACAAAAGTAGTAAATTAATGTTCGTAGATAGTGCAACTCACTTCTTTGCAAATAGTATTCTAAACTTGCTCTAATCAACATATGATAAGTCTATCAAATTATAGTCTATAGCTATGGCTACATTATGAGCTATGGGCATGATGCCAACTCATGGAGACATACTTGTGCTAATTTTCATCAACCTACAATGTACTTGGGGTAGAACAGAGAGTAGCAGCACAGGCCAGCCATGCCGAATACATGCCCACAGGATTCAGCCAAGTTTTTACTTGGCAGAGCTAACCCATTCTGCAACTCGCCTCTGCTTGAGCTACGTTGGCTACACCACTTCTTTTGGCACACTATTGTAAGGACCAAGGTGTAGGCAGTTAAGTCTAGTGGTCAAATCCTGAGTCAGGATTCCAGCCAAGAGTTGAATCCCAAGTCAGGAGTCAAGCCAGGGGCCAAGTTTGAGTCAGGGATAAGGTGGAGGAGCAGGGATCTGGAGCAGGGCAGGAAAGCAGGAACCTGGAGTGGAGGAGGATCTGGGATAAGGAGGGTAGGAACGAGCTGGAAGGCAGGAAGACAAAGCACAGGATTCAGGGGACTAAGTGACAGCCAAGCAGGAATCCACCTACATGCTCAGATGACTTCCTTTGACTCTTTCTGGGCTTAAGTAGTACATCCAAGACAGTCGGTAGGGCCAGACATCTCCTCCAGTAAGGAGCTTTGTAGGAGCATTAGGTGAGCTAGAGCTCTTCTAGTTCTCTTCTCCACGGGTTACAGGGAGCTACTAGGTGGTGGCCACAGTCCGAGCACTGCCTGGGGCGCCATGGGCCCAGGTTCAAGACCGAACTCTCACAGCTGGTATGATGAGAGCTAGCTCAAGTATGTCTACACAAGTTGGAAATCACTATGATGATTAGGCAGCCATGTCATACAATGCATTCGAATGGGTATAGTCCCAAGTTTACAGTTTAATGGGGATAAAAGATTCTGCATTTCTTTTACAGAATCCCACAAACACTTCGAGCACTCAGTGGCATCCAATGGTTCAAATCCACACTTCTTGTGTAAATTTGTTATACTTTAGTGTATTAATAACTGTGATCTGAGGAACAAATTTCAATTTATGGTAGGTGAGAGTATACCTTCTGAAATCAAAGCAGAAGTGTCTCATGGTAGATTCCCTATATACACAGGCCCAGATTCGGCACTTAAGGAGAGGCAGTGCATATAGGACCCTGAACTAAAAGAAGCGGTTAGAGGCAAAAAGGCATCCTTTAAAAATTGGACGACAAATCCTACTGAGGAAAATAGAAAGGAGCATAAACTCTGGCAAGTTAAGTGTAAAGGTATAATTAGGCAGGCCAAAACAGAATGTGAAGAACAACTAGCAAGAGACACAAAAACTAACAGCAAAAAAAAAAAGTAAGTATGTCAGAAAGCAGGAAGTCTGCCAAACAATTACTGGATGACTGAGGTGCTAAAGGAGCACTCAAGGAAGATAAGGCTGTTGCAGAGAAGCTAAATAAATTCTTTGCATCCAGCTTCACTGCAGAGGATGTGAGGGAGATTCCCAAACCTGAGCCACTCTTTTTTGGTGACAAATATGAGGAACTGTCTCAGACTGAGGTGTCATTAGAGAAGGTTTTGAAACAAATTGATAAACCGAACAGTAATAAGTCACTGGGATCAGATGGTATTCACCCAAGAGTTCTGCAGGAACTCAGATGTGAAATTGCAGAACTACTAACTGTGCTAAGTAACCTATTTCTTAAATCAGCCTCTGTACCAAATGACTGGAGGATAATTAATGTAACAGTGATTTTTTAAAAAGGCTCCAGAGGCAACCCTGGTAAATACAGGCCAGTAAGCCTAACTTCAGTACTAGGCAAACTGGTTGAAACTATAGCAAAGAATAGAATTATCAGGCACATCGGTGAGTAAAATTTGTTTGGGAAGAGTCACTATAGCTTGTGTAAAGGGAAATCATGCCTCACCAATCATTTAAAATTCTTTGAGGGGGGTCCACAAACATGTAGACAAGGGTAATCCAATGGATATAGTGTACTTGGACTTTCAGAAAACCTTTGACAAGGTCCATCACCATAGGCTCTTAAGCAAAGTAAGCTGTCATGTGATTAGAGGGCCTCCTCTCATGGATCAGTAATTGGTTAAAAGACAGGAAACGAAGGGTAGGAATAAATGGTCAGTTTTCACAGTGAAGAGAGGTGAATAGCAGCATCCCCCAAGGATCTGTATGGGCACCAGTGCTGTTCAACATATTCAAAAATGATCTGGAAAAAAGGGGTAAATAGTGAGGTGTCAAAGTTTGCAGATGATACAAAACTACAAGACAGTTAAGTCCAAAGCAGCCTGTGAAGAGTTACAAAGAGATCTCACTAAACTGGGTGACTGGGCAACAAAATGGTAGATGAAATTCAATACTGATAAATGCAAAGTAATGCACATTGGAAAACACAATCCAAACTCTACATACAAAATGGTGAGGTCTAAATTAGCTGTTATCACTCAAAAGATTTTGGTGTCATTGTGGATAGTTCTCTGAAAACATCCACTCAAAGTGCTGTGACAGTCAAAAACACTAACAGAATGTTAGGAACCATTAGGAAGGCATAGATAAGACAGAAAATATCAAAATGATACTATATAAATCCATGGTATGCCCACACCTTAAATACTGCGTGCAGTTCTGGTTGCTCCATCTCAAAAAGATATATTAGAATTGGAAAATGTACAGAGAAGGGTATGGACCAGTTGCTATATGAGAAAATATTAAAAAGACTGAGATTGTTCAGCTTGGCAAAGAGACGACTAAGCAGGGGGACATGATAAAGGTCTATAAAATCATGAATGGTGTGAAGAAAGTGAATAAGGAAGTGTTATTTATGCCTTTGCATGACACAAGAACCAGAGGTCACCCAATGAAATTAATATGCAGCAGGTTTAAAACAAATAAAAGGGAGTACTTCTTCACACAACACACAGTCAACCTGTGAAACTCATTGCCAGGGGATGTTGTGAAGGTCAAAAGTATAACTGGGTTCAAAAAGGAATTAGATAAATTCACGGAGCATAGGTCTATCGAGGGCTATTGGCCAAGATGGTCAGGCATGCATTAGGGATGTCCCTAATGCTCTGACTGCCAGATACTGGGACTAGATGACAGGGGATGGATCACTTGGTAATTGCCCTGTTCTGTTCATTCCCTCTGAAGCATCTGGCATTGACCACTGTTAGAAGACAGGATATGGGGCTAGATAGACCATTGGTCTGACCCAGTATGGCCATTTTTATGTTCTTATGACTAAGACTCAGAAAACCTGGGATCTATTCCCAGCTCTCCCACCAACCTGCTGTGTGACCTTAGACAAGTCATTTCACCTCTTTTTTTCCTTCACCTTTTGCCTATTTAGATGGCATGCTCTTTGGGGGCAGGGACAATCTCTTCTTGTGTTGGTACTTTGCTTAACCCAATGGGGCCCCATTCTAAGTGGGCCTGGTAGACTTTACTCTAGTATGTCATAATAGTAAGCACATGTTTAAGTGCTTGGCTAAATGAGGACTACAATATGGGAACAGTAGCCTCCTTTCTGGAAAGCACTGTATTCTCTTATCACTAAACATGCAAACCAGGCAGACAAATGCATCTGTTTAGAAATGACATGCAAATGATCAGCCTAACAAGTCAATTAGTCCATTTCACAAAAACAAAAGAATGTTGTTAGGGAGGAAAAGAGAAGTGTTCAGATCTGAATTGTTAAAAATTACTCTCGTTGAACAGTTCAAAGGAAGAATAGTGCCACTATGGATCCATGTGACATATATTATGTGAAGCTACATCATTAAATCCTAATATAAAATGCTATGTGCCAAGAATGACACAGAAACTAGTTCTGAAGTCAAACTACTTGTTGAGGCAAAGATCCAATCCTCAGTCATATTGCCCTAATTTGAATATAGAAACAAAAGATTTAATAGTGATTAGAGCCTGGTTCTCTTATAAACAACACTTACCTCTACTAGAAAATAAACAGGTAAGGTACTCTTACAACAATCTCATAGTGCATATGTTGCATCTCCTTCCAAGGGCTGGCCTACTGATGGACAAAAGCCTACTTCTGCTACCACTTAAAGGAGTTACTCCATTAATTCAAGTGGTCAAGGTCTGTGCTGAGATGCTACAATTCCCAGGTTTAAATCCTGCTGATGACACAAGTGTGTGGCAGGGGAGGTTGTGATTACACTCTTTCTTCTTACAGTGACAGAACTGTCCTGGGGCCCTTCTTGGGAGTAACAGGAAGTGTGCAATCCAACAGCTTTACAGCAGGGGAATAAAAAAAGAGAAGGACATACATAATTTGGAGAACACTGAGCTGAGGATATTTCAGGGTCTGAATGACCATCACAATCAGGCATACACCACCAAACATGTTTAATCTCAGTTCATTTAATTCAAAATAACCTGTTCACCTGCTCCCAACTCCCACAGTTAAAACACTGCAGGCTTTCACACAACACTATCTTCCTTGCCAGAGCTTGCTTTTCTTCTCAGGCATCAGAGCTGGCTGGCAGGTTAGAAATGCTACATTGCTCATGGCCAAGTTGTTTTTGTTTTTGTTTTAATTCTCTTTTTTCCTAAAGATGGTGTAATAAATGATCAGCCAGCTGCATTCTTCACTTTCTCTCTCCTGATACTGTTAATGGCTCCTGGGAACATCATCTCCTTTTTTCCCTCTCCCCAATTTTATTTTATTTTTCTACAGTTCAGTTGTTCAGTGGGTGGTAATTAAAGCAATGAAAATTTCCCTCCACCCTTTCAAAATGTTATACTATTCTCATGGCAACAAAAAAAAGAGTGGCACCTCTTGCTCTTGAGATGGCTGTTGAGAAATAAACAACATCTGTGAAAACCCTACATGAACATTAAAATGATTGCAACTAAAGTCAAGAAACTTTGGTTTCCCAAGGCTCTGGTAAGAGGTGTAGACTCACCAATGCTTTTATTTGTGTTTATTACAATATTAATTAGAAATATTATCTGGAAAAGAAACCTCTGATGCTTTGAAAGTTATTTTCTTTCTCTCTTTCTCTCTAATTCCTGTTAATCTCTTTAAAAAAAATAGGACCAGATCCTCAACAGCACAGCTCCATTAACAGCAAGCTACTGCAAAGCTATGCTGATTTTATACCAGGGGAGGATGTAGCCTCTAGTATCAAAATCAGTAATAATTTCAAATAAGATCAGCTTTTTCCAATGAGATCATTTAAAATAACAACATTACTATTAAACTCAGGACTAGTTCATTCATTTTAACTCTTCAGGCAATGCAACACATAATGGTATACAGGGATATCAGCTCCTTACCAAACTGAATTTAGAGCAAACTCACTTAATCACCTCCATACATCTGCCACCTGCTATGTCAGTTAATAAGTGTCAGTGAATACATATGCTGCTGTCTGATGTGGTTCAGGCTGCATCAGAACTACTGGCCATGATCTTCAGTCCTCACTCCATCAGGAGTCCTACTAAAGAGAAAGGACTGCATGATTTTATCTAATTCTTCTTGAATATGTAAAAACCCTATGAAGTGCAATATGGACAAATGGCTTGATTTTACACAGACATACAGGCACCCATAATTTATAGGTACAAATATCTGCATGGACACTTTAAACATTCTAGCACCTGAGTGCACAGAAGCGTTAAATATTTCTGTGCAACTGTCTATAGATGTAGGCTGAAAATTTGGTTTGAAAACTCTAGTTATCTCTAATGGTAGAAAAGCAAGTGATACATAATCATCTGATCCATTACTGATTAAGGACTGACTTTTTAAATGCAGTGGTCTATGTTGGTGTGATACTTCCAGTAATTTACAGAAGATAGAAGTATCTTAAAGATTTTCATTGTAATTTTGTCATTTTGAATGTTGCCTGTTATTTGAAAAGAAGAGAATTGTAATATTTAGAGTACACTGGAATCCTGTAACAACAGAAGGGCCCATTACAAATTTAGTGGGTACAGCTCAAAATCTTGACACAGCCACTGAGTTTCTAATGGCTCCCACTCGATAGTAATGAGAGGAATTATATGAAATACTATGGAGTAGGATTCCAATTGCATGCTGGAGGGTTTCCTTCCTTTTTTGCATAATTGTTTAAAATAGAGCAGATGTACTACATAAAGACATTTAATATAATATTAGAAAAGATATGAATTTAAACTAGAAAAGCCAAGAAATTTAAGCAGTAAAACAAGAGGATAAAGCAGTAAAGCAAGACTGGATGGTCTAAAACAACTGTTCTATCTTTAATTCTATGACTTTATCATCAATTTGTATCTTGACTACATTGCTGTGCAAATAGTGTGCACAGTGCATCTAATACACCACATGAACCACAACAGAGGCATAATGGCAACACATGAAAGACAGAGTGAGACTTATGAACATGTTGGCTGTCGTGTATTTGTAAACCTCTTATTGTATTGTTATTGTAATTTTTTTAAAAAATGTATAGCAAGAATTTGACTGGAATTAGAGGCACACTATTGCAGGGAGTTAACCAGAATTATTTTGCTTTTCAACGGTGTAATTTACAACGAAATATTAGACAGACTTGCGTGAGATCAGGCTGAACACAGCCAAAAAGTATTCAGGTGCATTCCTCAGAATAAAACTTATTTACTTTGCTGATGTTTGCCGCTCCTTTTTCATTAGCTTATCCACAAAGCTGTATTTGCTGCAAGTAAAAGTATCATGAATACTAGCATGAATAAATATTATTTAGAATATTCATGCTGGAAGTGCTTTCATGGCCATTATGAAAAGTTTTCTATTACTTGCACAATTGATTTGTTGAACTCACAGATAATGAATAGAAAATAGACTTTTCATAGAATCATAGAACTGGAAGGGACCTTGAGAGGTCATCTAGTTCAGTCCCCTGCACTCAAGGCAGGACTAAGTATTATCTGAACCATCCCTGACAGGTGTTTGTCCAACCTGATCTTTAAAATCCCCAGTGATGGAGATTCTACAACCTCCCTAGGTAATTTATTCCAGTGCTTAACCACTCTGACAGTTAGGAATTTTTTGGGTAGCCAACTCCCCTTGACTTTTCTTTCATTACATTCAATATAAAATGTACTTTATCTGAATCTAGGCCCCAATTTAGCCAGGCTAAACTAAGCACATTGTTTAGTTCTTACTGATATCTGCATGCAGTTAAAATGGAACATGTGGTCAAGTGCTTTGCTGAATCAAGGCCTAATTTCAAAGTATAAATCACATGCCAAGAAACTGATTCAAAAAGGACTCAAAAGTGCAGCTCTTCTTTGAATTTGTGAGAAAACTGGAACTTTCAGTGTTGTTAAAAAAACTAAATTATTGTTTTGAACAGGGTTGCCAGGCGTCTGGTTTTCAATGGGAACACCTGGTTGAAAATGGACCCTGGCAGCTCTGGTCAGCACTGCTGACCGGGCCGTTAAAAGTCCAGTTGGCTGCCTGCAGCAGGGCAGGCAGGGTACCTGCCTGGCTCCGCGCGGCTTCCAGGAAGCGGCTGGCATGTCCCTCTGGCTCCTAGGTTGAGGAACGGCCAGGGGGGATCCGTGCGCTGCCCCTGCCCTGAGTGCCAGCGCCACAGCTCCCATTATCCAGGAACCTTGGCCAATGGGAGCAGCTGGGGTGGTGCAGGCAGGCAGGGGCGATGTGCAGAGGCACCTGACTGCGCCTCCACCTAGGAGCCAGAGGGAGATTTTGCCACTTCTGGGAGCTGCCTGAGGTAAGCCCGCATGTCTCATCCTCTATCCCAGCCTGAGCCCCCTTCTGCATCCGAAACTCCCTCCCAGAGCCCGCACCCCCTCTCACATCCCAACCCCTTGCCCCAGCCCGGAGCCCCCTCCTGCACCCTGAACTCTTCATTTCTGGCCCCACCCCAGAGCCTGCACCCCTATCCCAGATTCCATACCTCCTCCCACACCCCAACCCCCTTCCCCAGCCTGGAACCCCCTCTTGCACTCTGAACCCCTCATTTCTGGCCCCACTCTGGAGCCCACACTCCCAGCCCAGAGCCCATACTCCTTCCACACCCCAACTCCCAACCCCAGCCTAAAGCCTCCTCCCACACTCCAAACCCCTCGGCGCCAACTCCCAGCCCGAAGTCCCTTCCTGCACCCCAAACCGTTCATCTATAGCCCCTCCCCCCCAGAGCCCGCACTCCCAGATGGAGCCCTCCACCCACCTTGCCATCCCCTGTCCCAGCCCAGTGTAAATAAGAGGGAGCGAAGGTGGGGGGAGAGTAAGCGATGGAGGGAGGGGTGATGAAGTCAGTGGGGGCAGCACCTCAGAGAAGAGGCAGAGCACTGGCTTGGCCTCAGGGAAGGGGTGGGGTGGGGGTGTTCAGTTTTCTGCAAATAGAAAGTTAGCAACCTTAGTTATGAATCATGTTTACCACAGAAGTGCCTGCAGGGGTCCATTGTGCTAGGCACTGTACAAACACACAGCGATAGACACAGAACTTACCTTACTCTCATTGGGAAAGTACCGCTTTCCCATGTATTCAAATGGAAGCTGCACATTCTGAGGCCCACACTATACCATCTGACTGGTGGGAAGCATCAGTAAGACGGCAACTTCCATTGGGAAACCATTTGATGTTCAAGAGGTAGTGATACTCTGACAAATATTTTTTTTAAAAGTTCTGAAAATCTATTTTCCAAGCTACACACACTTTGGCCTACCCAAAGCAAATAATTCAATTGAAGCCACTGCGGACTGGTGCAGATGCATTTGTAAGAACTTTATTTAGCAAGTATTCATGTTTTTATCTAAAGCATTATAAAAAATTGCTGCAGTTTTTCTTTAATTAATGTGAGGGTTGGAGAGGCTTCCCCTCCAGGAAGCAACACAACACAAAAAGCAAAGATAAAGGGGGATAGCGTCCTATATTAATATTCAGAGCAACAGACTAATAGCCCTCTCCCTTTCATGAAGCTAAAAATGATAGAGTAATCAAATGCCAAAAAAAAATATAACCCTAATACATGGGAATATCATAAAAATCACCAGTGTATTTTAATATGCAACAGTAAAAGGGAAATACGATCCAGTACTTGAGTCTGCAGTGAGCGTTAAAAGGGAATACAAAATCGTAAAGCAAACTGTGATTGTATCAAAGTTAAAGCACTAAATTCTACCACCAGGTTAAAATGCAGCAATGGAAGACTGTAGTCATCACACCACAAAGTGTAAAGATTAAAAAATAACCCAATAAAACCTTTATCTGCTTAAACTCCCTTCTTTCTGTTCTGAGGCACTGTCAACATGTAAGCACCACACATTGTTTCCTCTTTGGATTAAACTAAAAGGTCTTTACAAAAATGGCACAAATATTCCCTCTCCCCAGGTTACCTGCAACCTATGTTGGAATTATGTGATCCATGTCTCCCAGGTTTGAGCCTTAGGTGTTCAAGGAGCTCCATACCTCCCAAGAGGAGAGGTCAGGCTGGATGAAGTTCCCTTTCTCGCTAGTTAGAATGACTGAAGTGCAATACTGCATGCAATGTCATACAGAAAATGCAAGAGCAGACAGATGTGCTGGAGGAGTTCAAAACCATGTAATGGAATGGAAAAAAAAATCAATACCTGGTTAGTACAATGAATAGTAGGAGTTGGGAAATCCCAATGGATATTTTTGAACCCAGAATGAAGGAGAGTGCACATTTTGGAGTAAAAAAGCAGTATAGGATAAACCTAAAGCTGCTGAGCCAGCATTTGCAAGTAATGCTCACAATTTGTAGGTCTCACAGCAAGGCAGAAGGGAATGGTGAAAAAAATACTGAAATTGCCCAAGAGTTGGCATGAGCATTAATCTCCTGCATAACAAATATTTGAAGGGAAGGTGGTTAGTAGCCAGCTCCCCCAGCCAGAAACGTAAGAAATATGAAGGGAGAGGGAAGTGAAGGTTGCTGGATGACTGCTCTTTCTAGTGTGAGAATCATACCAACTGCCATTCTATGTTTCTATGAGGAAAAGCTTCCACAATATGAGACATTGAGGCCACACCAGAAGGTGCAGTGCTCCTCAATTTCACATATCAGGAGACTATGTCACTCAGTAGGCCCTTGGTTAGCTGATAGGAACTGTGTGTCCTTTCTGAGCAGAACTGTCTAGGAAGCATTTGTAGGATCCCAGCCTTAAAGTCTGTCACTCTATTATAATGGCAATATTTTTATTTTAAAACTTTTTTTTTTACTGTGCACTATTTTTCTTGAATAGGTGAAAGAACAAATAGTGAAAGAAGAGATCAATATCACAGCGTATAAATAGTCATGGCAGGTAGATAACAATAGCTCTGCCTCTGCCATTGCAAAGTGGAAGCAATACAGAATGAAAAGCAAAGCAAAAGTAAATGAAATACAGGTGTTAATGGAAACAAAACTGCTGCAGCAGTTAACCATCAGTAGTTAATGCAGGCTGAACTCGCATAGGACTAGATTTTTCACCGATCTCTGCATGCCTATTTAGGCACCAAAATAAGTGGAAAGATTTTCAAAAATGCTTAGTACCCAGCATGCTGAGCTCTTTTCAAAAACTGGCCATAAGTGTAAAAATGGAAGCTACGGGCAGCTGAGTTCCTTTGAAAATCTGGTTTCAGGGTAGCAGCCGTGTTCGTCTGTATCCGCAAAAAGAACAGGAGTACTTGTGGCACCTTAAAGACTAACACATTTATTTGAGCATAAGCTTTCGTGAGCGACAGCTCACTTCATCGGATGCATCGGATGAAGTGAGCTATAGCTCACGAAAGCTTATGCTCAAATAAGTTTGTTAGTCTCTAAGGTGCCACAAGTACTCCTGTTCTTTTTGAAAATCTGGTCCCCTCAGGTTGAGACTGCTGAGCCCTTGAAAGCCTAGTCCTGGGTGCTTTTGAAAATCTGGCCCAGAGTCAATAATAAGTAGCAATGCCAGAGACTCTCCCATTGCTGGAACAAAGAAGGAACTTATAGTTGGTAACATGCTGACAAAGGGAGTTACTGAAATGGAAATGGCAACAAAATCAAAACTCCCAGTTGTACAAAATAGCAATAAGAGAAACAAGTTTGGACATAGGTATCACTGGTGTACACCTAAGGGAATAGAACAATGACCCTTTCATATTCTGCCACTCTTGTCTGTATACACAATGCTCATTAACAACAATTCTTCAATTTACAGAGTTCATTTTGGGCAGCATTAGTACTGCAAAGTGGACTTATGCCGGCCAGACAGCCCCCTTGAGAACTCCCTCCTGCTCCAGCTCCATTACCCACTGCTGCTGTCTTGTCTGCTAGAGATCAGCATCAAGGGAAGAAGGGGAGCAGGTGTGGTGGGGCAAAGCTTCATTTGTGCCCCATTCCGGGCTGAAGGAAGATAAAGCTGCCACCCTGTAAACTGTTCACTGAAATTTTAACATAAACCTTGGCTGGACAGCACAGAATCAGGGTTTCATTATCAGCCCCCTGGCAGTCCTCACTCTGCACCGCAGCCTGGCTCTGTACATCACTGTATAGAGAACTAAGCCCAAGAGGAACAGTGTATGTCTAATGGTGAGTATCCCTCCAGACCAAGTTGTCACAGCACTGGGGAGCTTACACGGTGCATAGACCCTGTACTGGGCCTTTCTAGAGGGGAAAATTTCACCCAAGATAAGCAAACGGTATACAAATAGTACAAGCCTGATTCTTATTTACACTAAGGTCCCTTTAGACCATTCGGGCAGTGTGAAGGGACCTTATTGTGAGAGAGAATCAGGCTCTGAAAAGACTTTTTATTCTGAATTCCCAAAGACTGAAATTCTTTAAAAATTGTCCAAATCCCATTAAAATTCATTGGGCACCTAACTCCCTTCGACATATTTGGAAATCCCAGCCTAAATGACTACTGCAGCTAAATAATATATTTTCTATCAGGTTTAATGAGAATTAGGTGTGCTATGCCACACATTGCTAGCATGGCACATAGTTAATTCCCTAGGCATGCTACCTGAAACATACCTCTTAACTGTCTCTTCAAAGTTCATTCTTTACCTCGACTACCAAATACTGTAAACCTCTTTATATTCACTGTCAAAATATTTAGACTATATTCACTAACAAGCAGTCAGCTCATAAAGGCACTTGCATTACTTGTCTGAACACACTGCTGGTATAATGGAGCTATACATTTGTCTGTTACGGTCTTCTCAAGGTACACTGTAGATTGCCCCACTACCTCCCCCCTCAGTTCGGCTTTCAGACAGCATTACACCAGGATAGAAGGAAAGATCTCAAACTATTTCTACTTTATTACTCATTGCCTAAAAGTGAAATACAGGAGGCACAGACAAGATCTTTTGCTTTTTATGTCTCTCGATTTATCCCACATACATATTTCTCAAGTCTTCCACTGGCGATAGACCTCTTTGGTCTGAAATTCCTTCATTATGTCTTTGCTATTTCTCATTCATTTTTGTGTCTTTTCTTTTCTTATCTCAACAGCTTCTCAAAACTAGTTCTTTAAAGTAATTATTAAAGGAAATGTTAGCCTTCCCATTTTCAGTAGTTTCTCAAAGCTTTCAGAAATCACCCAGATTTACTATTGCATGCCCATTCCTTTTATTTACAATCAGATATGAGACATTACCAATGCTAACACACAGGAATGCATGGCTGAATATTGGTCTGGTCAAATGATTCACAGAAAATAATGTATCCAATGAACTTTGGCCTTTTTTAGGTCTGTGGATCATTCAAGAACCAATCCCAATTTGTAAATAAATGAGTAAATAAGTAAATAAGTAATTTAGTAAATTAGTAAATATTCACTGAATAGTTTATGAACACAGATTCCAGCTTATGAGATGTTTGCAAACTGTATGTTTGCTATTTGAGGTGTGTGATTGGCTATCTAGGATACATGGTTAGTTTGTTTTTTCTGCCCTCTGGGATGACTGAAACTTTATAAATGGGAGTAAAAAAATAATGAACAGTGAATACTCTTGTTTATGTATGAATATTCTTGATCCCATGCAAATATGGGCATCTGTATGAATAACCACAATTTGCAAAAATTTATGCAGATAGAAACACATTCACAGCTATGGCTACAAACAGCATTAAAAAAAAGGAACAAATATGCTTTGAAAAAACAGCTGTTCCATAATCCAATAAACAGTCTGCAAACACTATTTTTTTCATGATATGACCAGTTCTCAATGTCTAGATAAAGAGTGAATTTGTGTTTGTATTATGTGTGGACAAGATATTCAACTATACAGAATAACTGCATATCTAACAGTACATAAACTAGATAGTAAATCCTTACTGTGTCTCCTGTGGCACTGAAATATGCATAAGGGATAAAGAATGCAACTATGAATAAAGCATTAGATACAGATCCTCAGGTGGTGTGAACAGGCATAACCCAACTGAAATCAACTGTGCTACACTAACTGAGGATCTAGTCCTTAATCTTTTTCCTCCATGGGCTTCATTAAAATGTAGCTGCTAAAAATGACACCCAATTGTAGTTACGAGGTAAGGAGAAGCAAAATGAGTATCAGAATAACAACAACAATTAGTAATCACTGTGCTCCACTACTCAGTCAGAGAGTTCACTTTATGCCAGCCCAGACCCCTGACCACCAACCAACATGGGTAAAGTCATCTTTCATCGTCTCTTCAACAGCAAAGTCCAGCAATTTGCTCCTTCCACAGCTACCTTCCTGTGTTGATGTCTTCGTATTATTTTCAGTAGACATCTGTTGGGACATGCCTGAATTTGTTTCTTCTGCTCTCCTCCTTGGGAAACTTATAGTGTCTCTCTAATGCAGCTTTAGAAGCAGTCATAGTAACTCCTCCTTAACATGGAAACAGGACAGGAGCTGCTTCTGACAGGAAAAAAACATGGGCCTCCAACACTTTTAAGTCATTGCTGGGAGTAAGGAACGACAATGGGGTGCAAAAATATTAATTTGTCTCCAAGTTTTGTGACATTTCTGATGTTTACATCATAACATTTTATATATAAAAGGTTGAAAATGTATCAATGCATAAGGGTCCAATCTTCAGAAGGGCTGAGTACCCATACTTCCTAGTGCCTTCAACAGGAGTTTGGGATGTTCAGCACATCTGCAAACCAGATGCTAAATGACACCCCACATGTATGTCCGCTATTTTGCGACCTGAGATGGATAGGAATGCACCAGAGGACAAGTACAAATATTTGAAGAATCAGGAAGCTTTTCTAAGGATCGATCCTGGTCCACTAATCAGAAAGAAATATACCAGTTCTTGCACAGTGATTTTTGGACACTCCTTTCTGTCTGAAAATGGTCTTTCAAGAAAGAGTTGAGTGGCCAAACCTTGCCCATTTCCTTTTAAGTTTAATGGTCATTATCCTCAGTCCATTCTCCAAACTAAATCATTTGTGTCCTTTACTGTGGGTTTTGCAGTCATCTGAGGAAAAGGGAAGAGAAATTCTCTCTCTCATTTGAATTTCTCAACATATTATCTTGCATTTAAGTCCTCCTAATTTTGCTATTTTGGAAACTAGAGAGAAAAGCTGTCAGTATGTAAATGAAGTCTAAATTGAGGCAAAATAGGAGAAATCTGATCTCTCTGTGAAAAGCAAGAATGAGAAAGCAAAATCCCTCCTGGGAACTGTTTACTTTCTCATAACTCCAGCCACCATAAATCCTTTTCAGTCCTCCTGCATATGTTAGGCATGGCATGTTCTGTGAGAAATCTCTTGGCAGGCTGAGTTTTCACTGAACCAGTTTCAAAAATCTTTTTTCCCCTCTCTGGTTTTGTATAAAAAGGTGCGGTAGGGTTCAGAATTGGTTAGACTTAATCTGTATGTGGCCCTCTCTACGACCCCCTTAGCACTGCATCTCCTAATGCTTGGATAACTCCTCTGAGCCCAAAGCCAACAATGTACAGAGCTCTGAGAGTTGGTGTTGAGACCACTGAATCTGCAGAAATGGGGTTCCAGTGGACCTGACAACAAATAGCACAAGGAGCCATGACTGCTAGACCAATTCCTAGGCTGAGATAGATGCTGAAGGATTATGGAGAGAGACTGTTCTACAGCCACTCACCACAGTCCCTTAGTCAGAGGGATACATTTTCTCCTTCACCTGCTGGGCATATCATTCACATAGGGCCTTGACCCAACAAAGGTAAGCACATGCTTAACTTTAAGCATGTGAAGTCCTGTTGATTTAAAATTAAGCATCTGCTTAAGTGATTTGCAAGATTGGAGCCATAGAACACAATGTTCAAAGTCTGAGGGAGTTCAGACAAACTGTTTCAGCTCTTCATACATTTACATTAGATAAAGTAGACAAACAGTTATTGCTCAGTCAAATACAAGTTCTGTAAGAGCATAGCATGGTGAACAGTCTGTACATGACAGATTAATTTTTTGGATTGGGTCAATTGAAACATTTTGTTTCAGTAATTTCAGTAGTTTTAATAATGTTCATAGTTTCCGTTTTGACATTTTTATATTTTAATCCTCATTTAGTATAAATTAACTAAAATTACTAAATGAAACTTTTCAAACATTTCAAAATGGCAAAATGTGAGTTTTTGACCATTTTAAAATCTGGTGTTGCTCAAACACTTTTTGAATTGGGAGATTAGTCAAAACTGACCTTCTCCTGTGAAGTTTTAGTTTAGATTACTCAGCAAATTTTGAAACCAACAGTTTTGAATTACTCACATCCCCTGGGTCAGATATCTGCACAATAGTTCACCAAAGGGTGGTATGTCAGGTCTCTACTGAGAGCCAATAGTCGACCAGTCATCATAATTATTGCAAAATGTATGTACAGACACAGGCGCCAACTTTCCAATGTGCCCAGGGGTGTCAACCCCCGGCTCTGCCCTCTGGCAGAGCTGTGCTGCTAGCCCAGTCTCTCTTCCCTGCTCTGGGTGCCTCCTAGCAGGGCTCAGAAGGAGCAGGAGGGTGCTGGTGCCTTTTCCATGCACATCCCCCACATCCACACTCAGCCTGACTCCCACCCGGGCAGAAATCTGGGGGGCCATGTGACCCTGCATGCCTCTTCCCCTCACACATTGCCTCTTAGAAGGGATCACAGCCAACCTGGCTGTAAAAATCTGCAAAGATTTTGGGTGAGCAATACTTGGTTAGACATGAGAGTATCTTGTTAATTTAAGTCTAGTATCTAGAATGTGTGCATTGATTTTATATGTAACCTTTTCTTTCCAGTTCTTCTTCTTGCTACAATTTGAATCTCTATGCTCTAACTAAACACATAGTTGATGTAACTATACACAAATTTAAGTTCTGTGAGTTAAGCAGAGCAATGAGCTGAGGTGTAACTGGTAAGCAGCGGCCTACCATTTCTTGGGAAACAGTGAATACTGCAAGTGTCCGGTGGACCAGGGGCTGGGCAGTCCAAGGAGACACTCAGACAGCTCACAGGTTGCTGTATGCCTATCGCTAACCTGACAAATCTGTGTAGAACTAGAGGGGAATGTGTTTCCTGAGGCAAAATTCCTTGTTTGGGGAGCTGACCCACAGAAGGCACAGACAGGGTTTTCTCACGCTAAGGGCAGATGGTAACTAGGTGCCTCCCAGCCCTGGTACCCCCAGGAAGTATCACAGGGGGACCCACCATTAACACTATTCCACCGGCCCAGTGCCCCTGCACCCTCCTCCCATCTCCTGCCCTCCAGCCCCTGTTCCCACATTCCCAGTCCTCTGCTGCCCCCATGCCCTCCCCAGCTTGGCCCAGCTCCTGAGCCTCCTCCTCCTCACAGCCCTGCCCCCTCTTTCCCCAGGGCCAGGCCGTGATCACTACCAGGCTGCTGACTGTCTGCTTGCTGGGTCCTAACACTTGCTCTATACTGCTACTGGCTGGATCCCACTCCCCATGCCAATTCCTGCTGCCACAGGGAGTGAGAACATCTTACTGCACACCTCTATGGCTTGACTCATTGTGCAATGAACTGGTCATTTTAAGGGGGGAAAAAAATCAAAAGTGCCTAAGTGATTTAAGAGCCAAAGGTCTCTTTTAAAAAATGACTTAGGAACTCCTGTCCCACTTACTGTCAATGATGCTTCTGAGCTATTGGAAGTGGGATTTTGGCTCCTTTGGCACTTATGAAGTATGTACCCACATATCCTTAAGTTTTGGTGTTAGTGCTGCTCCACAGAATGCAATCTGGCTGCCTGTGTGGGTGTTTAAAACTACTAGAGCATTATGGGTGCTACTGTAGTTGTAATAATAATTTTTAGTGGACTTCTCAAATATTTTTCCACAGTCAATAGAAAGGGGAATTTTGTACAACTAATTCCACATAAGGTTGTCTAATTTCACTGAATTAACTGTATACACCTTTTGCTAAAATATTGTTTGTAATAGCTCACTTCTGAAAGCACTTTGCTGTGAATCACAGCCAGTATGCCTATGCTTCCTAAAGCAATAACACCACAAAAGAAACTATCTTGCCTCTTTCCATGGCTATTAACATACCACTGTCACAAAGATGTGCTAAATCACAGTACTGCCAGCACAGGATAACTTAAGACACATCTCACAGTGCCACAGTCACTGGAGGCCACTGTTTTCCTCAGAAAGAGGGGGGATGAGCAAATAATTCATAAAACATAATTAATTGAATTTAACTTTTTTTTCTGTCTGTGGAATATGTGTGAGCAGACTGAAGTTTTTGAATGCATTCATTATGCAAAATTATTCATGAATTTCTTCACAATATTTTACATACATATCACAGTGAACTATTTGTGAAACTATTCACACTTTTAAACTTGGATTGTTTTTAGTTTGTTAGATAAGTCACTTGATATCAATTCTGTTCTCTGATTAGATGCCATATGTAACTAACAAATCAAGAAGTATCCATCAGTGTTCTGCCTTCACTTAATGCAAGTCCCAGTGACTTGATTCCACTTAAATCAATGGTGTTACATAAGTATAAAACCAACTGAAAAATTGGGCTCACTTAACCTTTTACAATAAGTAAAAAATAATAATGTCAAAACAGAAAAACCTATTGTAAAAACGTTTGCATACCCATATATATAATTAAGGATCTCAGAGGCAGAAGGTAAGTACTTTTGAAAGGCTCTCTTTATATTTAAAGCTTTCTGAAGTGTTGAAGCAAACAGGTATTTAAAGTGTGAGGACAGTTTGTATGTATAGTAAGTACAAGTCAGAAATACTTCACGAAAGTAAGAACATCTCTGGAAAGAAGCCTGGCAGCCTCTACAGTATATTCTGCTGGGGCAGAAACATGCTTATACTCACTATACATGGGAGTTGTTTCACTGCAATTCGTGCTCCAAGTAAGTGACGTCAAGCACCCAGGGTAGCAGTGGAGGAGGAGATAAGCAAAGGTTGGAAACATTAAACCATACAGAGCTGAGCATGAAATTTAGGGGCTAGCCTAACCAAAAGTAATTAAGGAAGGTGAATGCTACACAACAGAGAGATTCGTTTGCTGACATATTTAGAGCAATATGTAAAACAAGCCACCAATGTTGTGCTTCATTTCACAGCTCTTTGTTAAGTGAGAAAACAGCTACTAATCTAAAACATCCATGCCCTGTTGTGCACCCTGTGTTATTATATATGCCAGTAAAGATAATATCTCATTTGTGATGCAGCCTCATTACATTTTGTGTTCAGATGTCTGCGGCCTTGTTCAAATTAATTAAGCCGTACAGTGGAATGTCTGCCATTTTATTTCCAGATATTCTTATGCCTCAATCTTCCTGAAGAGATTTCTGTCAGTTTTGGCACAAACTTATTTTTATCAGCTTGCCATTTTTCCCTTTAGTGATCTACATACATACATCTAAACATCAAGCCTGCCTTTGAAAGTCAGTCCCAAAAGAAATACTTGCAAAACAACAGGTGCTTCAGCTTGACAAGAAACATAAGTCAAACAAAAATTCTGGCTATGAAGAGAAACTGTACCATTCAAATAAAGCAATATATTATACGAGCTCTAAAAATGCTGACAAGGCTTGACAAATACTTTACAAATGACGTAATCCTTATTAAAGTGCACTGGTTTAAAAATAAAATACTGATGTCTAAAAATGTCCATGATACAATTGTTTAATTTAAGTGTCAGATTTTGTCACTCAGTCACACTGAATTTATTGAGGCTACTCGAGGAGTAAGACACTATTCAAGCGTGAGTAAAAGTGGCCAAGCCTGCCTTTAAATCATTTCGATGTAATAAAAATGGAATATGCAGAAACATATGATGTATTGGTTCAATATTGGCCTGTAAAATATTAATCACTACATTTTTGGATACTTGTGTGAGCACACATGTAGTTAGGTAAGTAATTCATCTATCTGGATGGCTGCAAACACTGGCAATACAAACTCAGACCCTTATATAAATAATGTGCCCTGTCAAACTGGGAGGTACACAACAGGCACCAACAATGCAAGCTTACCCCATGCTAAACCTTATCCCACCACCATTATGCCTCAGCTCTGATATGAAGGAATCACTTCTAGAAATGAACATGTGGTTTAATTTCCAAGGAAATCCTCAATCTCTGTGCTGAGATTGCAATCAGTGGTATGAACTTTGGTAGAGGTAGCTGTTGTGATGTTGACGGTCAGGGCCTGATTCTCTATTGCTCTGTGCCTTGTGTAGTCATTTATCCCAGTGCAAAATGGGTGTAACACACTGCCATTCTAACTGTGTATTATATGCACTTTGCACAAGGCATGTGCAGGGCAATGGAGAATCAGGCTCTTGGCTTATAAAACTGGATAGAGACCACCAACTCACACAGGATATTAAACAGCCTTCAAATGGAAAGGATAACTTTGAGATACTTGTCATGTGATCTGGATCTAACATAGAAATGAACAGCTAAGATGTTCCAATATTAATCCTTAGTACAGTCCCCCCCACCAATATAGCTTTAAATACTTATGAGACACCTCTTCCCCACCAGACTCATTAAATGAGGAAAAAATAATCACACTAATCTATATAATAGGATTTTGTCAAGCCAGAAGACAAGTAGCAAAATGAACAATAAAAAGAAATTTTAATCATCAGTTAATTGTACATGGGGCTAACTGATGCAGATCTTAACTATAAAAAAAAAAACAAGAAAAAACAAACTGGTTCTACTTATACAATACATTTTATAAGGAGCTCCTGCCTTTGTCACGGAGCATCTCCAGGAACCATTCAATAAAATCAGGAATAAAAAACAACCCACTCAGTCAAGGCTGTGGGAGCAGTGGCATTGCACCTTCCAATATCCATCCCTTGGGACAGAAAAGCATTATGATTCTGTGTTGTAATGTCTATTTCTTGACACTGTGACACTGCATTAAAGCTTGATGGCGTCACATCCTTATTTACTGACCCAAGATCACTGGGAAGATATTGATACCACCTCATCACATATCAATACAACCTTCATTCATAAAAAGGCCCTGTCAGAGGGTAGCTGGCCTTCTGAAGGGGTCAGGGACCCACCCTACCTCTGACAGGCTCCATAAGGGGGAAATGAGGGTGTAATTTACGGGATAACAGCATATCTAAGAACATTTGATTGGAATTAAATTGACCTAAATTAGAGATGCAAAAGAGAAAAAGGTAATGTGAGACACACCTTTTGGTCCTGCCAAAATTATGTAGCATTGGGACAGATTAGGAGATGCCATTGATAAAGTTCGGAATTTAAAAAACCTTTCAGGCCGCAAATTCTTCATAATAAACTAGCAGAAACAATACTGTATATATTCCTGTAACTAATAAAAGTTCTTACCATAAAGGCAATAATAATAATAATTTTAAGTTCTATATGAGAATCCGAAAGCACTTCACAAACACTAAGCCTCACTTCTCCACTGGGAAACAGAGAAGTATGGTTTTGCTCTATTTGAGGGCCCATAAGGGATATGAATCAAGGTCTGCTTATACATGAAATCAGAAATAAACTTCTAAGACATAACCTGTAATTAGTGACTAGCATACAGATATGTCAGAAACTTCTGTGAAGTACCATTTTGTACAAATCATACGGGATGGATTTATCAAAAGGCAATGCCATACAGGAAAGGTTTTGCAGTTTTACTAACTGAACTATACAGTATGTTCAGCGTCTTTTGTTTTCTCTTCTCTTCCCATCCCCCAGTGTATTATTTAGAATTGCTTTGTCTTCACCTCAGTATTGATTTGCCAGTCAAAACAAAGGAAATGCTTGAGAGAGATAAATTCACTAGTGCAATGATCTAAACGGTAATATTGCTGGTCCAGTGTTGGACACTGAAATGTCTAAAGGTCAATTGGACAGCATGGTAGTAGGCAAAATATTTTATTACAGTCATTGACAAGTCACTAATTGACTAGAGAGGCTGATGTTATCCATTTTGTGTCCTTATGGCTTTGAGTTTATCTTGATTTGTACTGAATTGTACCCAAGTTGTTTTAAAAGAAAGTTACAATTTACTTGAAAATAATGAAATATAGGTCCAAATTCTCAGCTGCATCCAATCGGAGCTGGGCTCAGCAGCTAGGGGGAAGCCCCAAGTAACCAGTGGTAGCTTTCTGATTCTGTAATCATTGCTACACCAGAGCTGGCTAAAATCAGAGCAGCTTGGGGGCTTACTTTAATCTATGCCAGTTGGATAATAAGGGGAGGTCCATCACCGGGGGGCAACAGTAAGTTATACCTGCCCCCTGGCCCTGCCATTCTCCTAGGCCCCCACATCATAGCAGCCATCCTATGCTTATCAGGGAGAACTGGCTGCTTTCAGGCAGCCCAAAGAGTATGTCTATAATGCGATAAAAAACCTGTGACATTGAGTCTGAGAGCCAGAATCAGCCGGCTTGGGCTCATGGGGCTTGGGTGCAGGGTTATAAAATTGCCGTGTAGACATATGGGCTCAGGCTTGAGCCTGGGCTCTGGGACCCTTGGGCTCCAGCCAAGCCTGAACATCTACATTACAATTGTATAGCCCCCATGAGCCTGAGTGAGCTGACCCAGGCACTGAGACTTGGTGCTGTGGGGTTTTTATCACAGTGCGGACACAGCCAGAGTGGCTAGGTTGCAGCAGAAGATCCAGCCCACAATTTATAGTTAAACTGGCACATGAAAGCAGAGGGAATCTGTTGAATAAGACACACAGCACAGTGACCGCTGGATGGCTAGCACAACTTGCACTGCACCCATCACAACTACTTGTGATTAAGTGGGAAGAAAACACCATGTGTCAGCCATTAAAGGCAAAGATTTTATTCGAGCCACATCCTAGCTTGTCAAAAAGTGATGGCTTGGCAATGGCTGATGCACATATTTCCAAACGTTAGAAATGAAATATCCTAACTGTGCTTTGCGGGAGGGAGTTATGATACAAGAGATTGTTTTAAACAGTCTAAAAGGTAAGCCATTTAACAGTAAGGATCTTCAAAGAAAAAAATACACCCTCCCCCGCAAAATATACACTTTATAAAGAAATGAATGTTTCCTGAAAGATGACAGACTTACAATTACACAGACATATCCATGGTGGACTTCAAAAACCGCCTAGGCTAATAATTTACATTGAACATCACATCTGAAAGATCATCAACAAACTGCCAGGATACCATCCCTTCTGCATACTCAGCGATGACTGGTCTCAGAGTAGCAGCCGTGTTAGTCTGTATCCGCAAAAAGAACAGGAGGACTTGTGGTACCTTAGAGATTAACAAATTTATTTGAGCATAAGCTTTCGTGAGCTGAAGCTCACTTCATCGGATGCACGAAAGCTTATGCTCAAATAAATCTGTTAGTCTCTAAGGTGCCACAAGTCCTCCTTTTCTTTCAGTGATGATTGTCACTGTAAATCACTGTCTGGAGAGCTCGCTGAGTGTAAGGAGACAGATAAATGCCACAGTTAACATGGACCCCAGAATCCTAATTTTATAAGGGGACTCATAATAGTTAACTAGGAAGAAAACATATTATGATTTTTGTTTTCCATATATTTCCACAGGTGAAAAATGTTTGTTTGCTTTGGTCAAAATTTAATTTATATTATTACTTTGTCTGCACTATACACTTAAAATATGGGTGCACACATTTACCGTGTACAATACTAGCCTGATCTAAAGCCCTTTCCATTGTTTTCGCTGGCTTTGGATCAGACTTTATATGCATAGTATAAAATATAAATAAATTTGTCATATTGTACATGGATTTTTTCCCCTCTATTCAAACTAATAGAAATTCCAAATAGATTTTTAAAAACACTGTGATGATGTGGTTTTTGGTAACTACCTTAGAACATATCTAAGGAATTTGAGCTACTAATTTTTCTTCTAAAGCACTTGGCTAGACTATGAAGTTTGTAATTAAAATTATTGCTTGTCTACTTGCTTAAAACATACTGATAGACTTATTTTTGTTTACCGAGTCCTAGACCGAGGTTTGACTTTAAGCACTCGTGAAAGTGACAATGGGACACTGTAGCACTAGCATAAGTCAAGCAAGAGTGCTGGTAGGCACAGATCCTACTGAGTGCCTATTTGAGAGAGTAATTTTGGCTTAGCAAGATTCGAAAGCCATCATTCTACAGGAGCAGTGAGACTGATAGCTGCACAGCTTTTGCTTGGTAGCTGGATCAATAGGGCTGTCATCACAATGCTTTGCAGAATAAGGGGAAGGGGCCAGTCAGAAGACCACCTGCAAGAAAGCTGACTACAGTCTCTGGGCTTTGATTTTACTATAATATTTGCTGTGCTTTCAATGGGAAATATGCAAAGAAGTATAACTATTTTGGGGTTAAATACTGATTGTTCAGTTACATTGTATATTGAGTCCCTTTGTAAATAGCTTATAAAGAATTAGTAGATGATTAGTGTGATAAGGATGTAATAGATGTATATGTGCATATCAAGAGCAGGTATTCTAGTTGTTTAGAAGCAACTATTTTTGTTTTGGTTTGTTTTAGTCTAAAAATGGCACCCTCTGTAACACTACATGTCCAATGGTTGGAAGAAACTTCTACCAAGAAAAGTTTTCTTCTCCTGGAGTATGTGTTAGAGCTCTGTCCTTGCTTTTTATCTTTTTTACTTTCTCAAAAATGAATGAATGAAGTCCTTATATTTGATTTACTCTAAATAAATGACCCTGTTGTAATGTACTGATTAGTTTGCACACATATTATCTCCAAATATGACAGCAGAACATATATAGTCAGTTTCAAATTACTTTTGTTCTTTTTTCTTTTAGTTTTGCTTAATGTAAAAAAAAAAAAGGGGGGGGGGGTTCCAGTGCAGGAGCATAACATTACCAAGGGAAAATAATAGTCTGATGCCACCTAAACCTTGGAATGACACAGATTAGTTTAAAACAAAACAAAAAAAAAACCTTCCTATACTAAGGCAGTTCATACTTAGTGCACCTAACCTGTTTGTCTCCTAAACTTTGAACACACCCCGCCAGGCAAACATCTCTCTAAATCTGTGGTTACATTTGTGTAATCACTTATTTTTAGCATCCAATATCTGTCCAGTAAAGTAATCTCTTTCTAACCACCATCTACTTCTTTGGGTCTCAGTGAAACAGAAAACAAGGAAGATTACCTGTTGTGAAGGGACAGGGAAGCCTGTTTTCACATTAGCAATTAGCCTATTCACATTAATTATTCAGTTACCTCACTCTCTCATTTCAGAGCAATAGCTCAGCTGCTCTTTTGTGCTTCCTCTCTCCCTGCTGCATGCTACAGCTCCTGTTACCTCACTTTGAAACTCTGCTCTCCTATAAGAGGGACCATGGGTCTAAAACATTTCTTCTGTTTGCCAAGAACTTCTCTGTGCTGACACTTCTCAACTGTAACGGCACTAGAAAAACTATCTCAAAGCCTTCCAAAGGACTGGTCAACTAAAACAATTATTGAGAGCTAAGTGGAGTGACATACTGCCAGAAGTTCTCTTTTCTGAGAGCAATCAAAAACACCTCTGGTTTCCAGAGTGAGAAGTTGAGAACTGAATCAGAGTTGATCAAGTTGTCAGGTTTTCTTGTCATATGTTACTGGAAACTAACCAGGCTTGAAACACCCATCATCAGCTACTGGTAGCACTCAAGATTTAGCACATATTCACCGCACACTGTGCTGTCCTTGAAAAATACTGTCTGTATGAGCTGGTACCTCATATTTGAGTTAGATGATTGGGATTGATACGGTGATGCTAAAACTGTAGGCCATCTCCCAGTGAATACAGAGCTGGAATCACATCACTATCATTATATAGTGAATCCACTCACAGTCCACAAATACATAACCTTGCAGTGGCATAGTGTCTCTTTTAAAGATACTCAACATAATATTCTCATGCTTGGGGATTACCACTTCAAGGGTTCAACAGAAAAATTTAGTGGTCCCCAGGAATTGCCCTGTCAATACCTCCACCAAAGACTAGTCAGATACATTTTCCCAGACTGACATGTCCCATTTCTGTGTACAGCAGTCCCTTTATAATACCGGGGGGGGGGGGTTATTCACCATGCCCTACCATGGTGAGATGTATATTCATTCCTATGTTCTGGATTCAACAATGATGAAAAGTGCTGGATTGTCAGTCCTGAAGTGCCCTGTTTATCTATGGAAAAGGGACAATATAAGGCAACAGCAGTGCATTCTTCCCCATCAATCCATGACAATACACTTCAAGCTGTTCAAGAGGGAGCCCCCAGAGGGACAAGAGAGTGATTAAGTCTCCAGACTGATTCAATCCGTGGTCTGTGCTC
Organism: Caretta caretta; assembly: GCF_965140235.1. NCBI lineage: Eukaryota > Metazoa > Chordata > Testudines > Cheloniidae > Caretta > Caretta caretta. The sequence goes on along the minus strand of NC_134212.1, from coordinate 69,641,722 downwards.
TAAGATTGCCAACAAGGGTGCCATTTAGTACTAATTGCAATAATGATTTTTGGGACATAGATAGGTCCACTTGGAACCAGATTATGACACTGAACAACCATCCCCCCAGTAGGGTGTGTCCCATTCACAGAGACCTGATCCAACAAGTCCCTGGGAAAGATGCCTATTGATTTCTATAGACTTTGGATAGGGCCCTATCTCCCTTTTTTCATCACATGCTCCTTAACTCCATTTCTATGTAAACAAGTTGAGGATGCATCCCTCTGTATTCTCAAAAGAGCAAATCAAACAGGAAAAAAGCAGATGAAGTAACAGATAGGAAAATAGATAATTCACGTTAAAAAATGCCATATCCCCACTAGGGTTTACTTCATCTCATCCTAACATGTTCTGTTACTTATTAAGTCCCCCTCACCCCCGCTAGAGAACCAGAAATTGTGTTTTGTGAACAAACAAGCATACTGTATTTATTGCTGCATAAGGTCTTGATCAAATCAAACAGCTAAAATACTTGTGACCCTGAGAAAATGCTCATTTCAATAGAAGCTACAAGAAATCTTGCTGTTGCATCCTATCCCTGTGGCAGGGTTATTCTAAAAACAAGACACAAACACTCAAAAATGTTAGACATCCCATACTGAAGTAGTTCAGTCTGCAGAACTATCCTGTCTACTTACATCTGTCAGCGTTTCTTCCCACAAACAACATGGGAGAAGAAAGCCATGAGAAGGAATTCTTGATCTGAAATCAGAGGGAACACCATACGTTTGGGCTACGATGTCTCTTCACTGACCCTCAGGACCTAAAGAAGATTCCCTTTCAAACACCTATTGACTGGACAGCTTCTTAAACTCAGCTCCTTCACTAATGGCATGTAATAGATATAAGCCAAAAATGTGTTGATAATAGTAATGACTAGGACATGTCCTTTCTACACTTGTGAGCTTGTCCATTGGCCTAATGTAGGTAGACCTGAATTACCCATTGAGGACTTCCAGATCTTAACTAAGGATGGGATCATTTTAGAGTCTGGTTCTTGTTTCCTACATGACACTTGAATGATTTGAGAAAATCTTCTATATTCAGGAGTCAAACTATGCATGAGCCAAAATGTAGGGTCTGAGAGTTTGCCACAACTGAACTTTCCCAGAAATAACAAGTGACAAGCCAATTTTCATAGGAAAAGAGCTGCATGCCTAAGGGGAGTTTAAACAGAAGGAAGGAAAGAACAAGACAACACTGCAGACGAAGGGCAAAGTATTAGTATATAGTGATGGAGCAAGGCCAGATGGCTACACGAAAGTAGTGAGAAACAGGTATGTTAGCTCCAGGCTAAACAAAACCCTGTTACCATGGTAATCAACTGGCAGTTGCTCCAGGTTAATCAACACACCTGGGGCAAATTAAGATCCTTCTAGAAAGCAGTGGAGACAGCTAGGTTGATGAAGCCAATCAAGAGCTGGCTGGAACTAGTTAAAAGTCTCCCAGTTAGTCATGGGTCAGGAGCTGTAGGAGGAAGCCGTCCTGCTGGAGAAACTGGGTAGCACAAATCCTATCAGGCTCAAGGAAGGAGGCCCTGAGGTAAGGGTGATATCGAAGTTGAGGAAGTGGGGAGCTGCTGTGGGAAAGTGGCACAGGGAATCGTACTCAGCCTGTTTCAGAAAGTCAGCTACCAACAGCTGCTACTATTAGGGTCCCTGAGCTGGAGCCCACAGTAGAGGGTGGGCCCAGGCTCCCCCTTTCTCCCCCACTCTCCCTGATTAATCACAGGGACTGTGAGACAACAGAAACTGTGCGAGGAAGGGTTGCTTCTTCCTACCTCCCTTGCTGGCTTATGATGAAAATGGTTCAATAGTCTGTGACCCTTGCCTCTAGAGAGATCAGGGCTATGTGGAGGGTTACAGTGAAACTCTGAGGCTAGTGTAATCCACCTGGAAGCGTGGGACCCACTGAGACAAGGTCAGAGCTTTGTCACAACTGGTGTTAGCGGTGAGATCCATTGTTCACAGTACAAGCCATCAGGAACAGTATCCCCGATAATGTCACGGCAAACCTGGTGGCTGAACTTTGTGACTTTGTCCTCACCCATAACTATTTCACATTTGGGGACAATGTATACTTTCAAGTCAGTGGCACTGCTATGGGTACCCGCGTGGCCCCACAGTATGCCAACATTTTTATGGCTGACTTAGGACAACGCTTCCTTAGCTCTCGTCCCCTAATGCCTCTACTCTACTTGCACTACATTGATGACATCTTCATCATCTGGACCCATGGAAAAGAAGCCCTTGAGGAATTCCACCATGATTTCAACAATTTCCATCCCACCATCAACCTCATTCTGGACCAGTCCACACAAAAGAGATCCACTTCCTGGACACTGCAGTGCTAATAAGTGATGGTCACATAACCACCACCCTATACCACCCAACTGACAGCTATACTTACCTACATGCTCCAGCTTTCATCCAGACCACACCACATGATCCATTGTCTACAGCCAAGCTCTGTGATACAACCACATTTGCTCCAACCCCTCAGACAGAGACAAACACCTACAAGATCTTTATCAAGAGTTCTTACAACTACAGTACCCACTTGTTGAAGTGAAGAAATGGATTGACAGAGCCAGAAGAGTACCCAGAAGTCACCTACTACAGGACAGGCCCAACAAAGAAAGTAACAGAACGCCACTAGCCGTCACCTTCAGCCCCAAACGAAAACCTCTCCAGCGCATCATCAAGGATCTACAACCTATCCTGAAGGACGATCCCTCACTCTCACAGATCTTGGGAGACAGGCCAGTCCTTGCTTACAGACAGCCCCCCAACCTGAAGCAAATACTCACCAGCAATCACACACCACACAACAAAAACACTAACTCAGGAACCTATCCTTGCAACAAAGCCCATTGCCAACTCTGTCCACACATCTATTCAGGAGACACCACCATAGGACCTAATCACATCAGCCACACTATCAGAGGCTCATTCACCTGCACATCTACCAATGTGATATATGCCATCATGTGCCAGCAATGCCCCTCTTCCATGTACATTGGCCAAACCAGATAGTCTCTACGTAAAAGAATAAATGGACACAAATCAGACATCAAGAATTATAACATTCAAAAACCAGTCAGAGAACACTTCAATCTCCCTGGTCACTTGATTACAGACCTAAAAGTCACAATATTACAACAAAAAAACTTCAAAAACAGACTCCAATGAGAGATTGCTGAATTGGAATTAATTTGCAAACTGGACACCATTAAATTAGGCTTGAATAAAGACTGGGAGTGGATGGGTCATTACACAAAGTAAAACTATTTCCCCATGCTTATTCTGCCCCCCCCATCCCCACCCCACTGTTACTCTCACCTTCTTGTCAACTGCTGGAAATGGGCCATCCTGATTATCAATACAAAAGGTTTTTTTCTCCTGCTGATAATAGCTTACCTTAATTGATCACTCTCGTTATAGCGTGTATGGCAACACCCATTTTTTAATGTTCTCTGTGTATATATATATCTTCCTACTGTATTTTCCACTGCATGCTTCTGATGAAGTGGGTTTTAGCCCACGAAAGCGTATGCTCAAATAAATTTGTTAGTCTCTAGGGTGCCACAAGTACTCCTCATTATTTTTGCTGATACAGACTAACACGGCTACCACTCTGAAACATTGTTCACAGTGTGGCAGAAGAAAAAGAGGTTTAAAAAAAGGAGTGCACTGTGGTTTGGGGTTTTTGTTCTGTACCACAGTGGAGTAGGTGGTGAGAGCTCTGGCGCAAGCCACGGTGCCCCAACAGGAGGCCTCCCAGGTTCAGGCGATGGCGCAACAGAAGCCTATGCAGCTACTGCAGGAAACCAACCAATTTTTGGTGAGCCAGGCAACCCAAGATCAAGCCCTCCTGTGAGAGGTACTGGACCAGCTGAAGATCTTCACCACCCAGGCCCGGCGGTCCAACAGGACATGAACCCTGAGGGCCACTGGTTGTCTGACAAAGATGACAACAGAAGATGACATAGAGGCATATATCCTCTCATTAGAGAGGACTGCTCAGCGTGAGGTGTGGCCCCAGGAGCAGTGGACCAGCATTCTCACACCCTTTTTGTGCAAAGGTGCCCAAAAGGCCTACTTTGATCTACCTGCCGAGGATGCTGCTGACTATCCCCAGCTGAAGACAGAGATCCTAGCCCGATCAGGGATGATGGCAGCAATATGGACCCAGAGGTTTCATGAGTGGAAATACCAGGAGAACAAACCTCTGAGATCCCAGCTATTTGACCTCATACACCTTGTGCAGAAGTGGTTACGGCCCGAGGTATGCAGTCCGGAGGAGATTTTGGAGACTTTGGTCATGGACCATCACATGCAGGAACTGCCGCCAGATCTCCGCAAATGGGTAGGCCAGAACAATCCATCCACCTGTCACGAAATGATCACGCTGATAGAAAGACGGATGACTGTGAGAGAACTGACCCATTTCCCACGGAAGGCCCCTTGTGAAGCAAGCACCTCACCCCAACCCTGGAAGATTGGGTGGCCAAACCCCCGGGGAGCCCTAGGTGGTCGAAGAGGGCGGCTGAAAACCAGCTAGGATCCCAGAAGGAAGGGAATGGCTTGAGTGGGGGGAACCCTGAGACTAAACCCCCTAACCCACGTGATAGGGGAGTGACTGGAAGCAATTATAGACGTTATGCATGTGGGGAGTGGAGACACATAGCAGCACAGTGTCCCAGCACTGAGAAGCCTATGCAATGTAACTTGGGGGATTGGGAGGTCCCATGCTCCCTTATCCACCTCGCAGGGGTCGCAGTAGCCCCGCATAACTACACCAGGCTGGTGAGAATAAACGGGGTGGAGACTACAGCACTTGTGGACTCTGGGAGTGCTATCACCCTCATATCGGGTAAGCTGGTAAAAAGTAGCCAGCTGCTACAGGCCAAACAAGTAGCAGTGACATGCGTATATGGGGCCGTAAGCTATTACCCCACCATCTCAGTAGAGATAGAGATTCAGGGGAACCCCATTGAGGTGACAGTAGGCATAGTTCCTAAACTCCCATATCCCATAGTCATTGGGAGGGACTATCCAGGGTTTGATAATTTACTTCTCCTGGAAAGGCTGGAGGCAGGAGGGGACAGTGAGGGCAATGACTTGTCACCGTGGGAATGTCAACCCCCGATGTTTTCTGAGATTTCTCAGGATCTGTTCCCTGCTCCCAGAAAGACCCGGAAGACCAAAAGAGAGGAAGGCCTTAGGAACCCAGATCCTGACCCAGGGCCAGAGGACCTCCCTAGTAGGCAGATAGACATGGACAGCAGACAGAGAAACTTTGACCGTGGAAGGTGAGTCCAGAGGCTAGCCCCAGCTGTGACAGCGGTGAGCCGCTGGAAGAAGAAGAAGCCGGCCCCTGGAAGCTCAGGCAGGTTAGTCCTGGAGGAGAAACTTTTGGATGGGACCAAGCAGAGGACCCCAGATATAACAACACCAGGAGAAAGGTGGCTGAGATAGACAGGATACCTGTGGATGGGAAGGTCTATGGCCTGAGACCTTACTTTATAGTGAAGAAAGATCTCCTGTACTGGGTTGTGCAAATGCAGGAGCAAGAGATACAGCAACTTCTGGTGCCACGAAAGCACCAAAAATCCATATTGAGCCTTGCCCACAGTCACCTTTTTGGAGGACACCTAGGGGTAGAGAAAACCCAGGCATGGATCCTGCGGAGGTTCTTCTAGCCAGGAGTACACAAAGATGTCCAACGGTACTGCACCTCCTGTCTGGAGTGTCAGCTGCATAGCCCTTGCCCACACTTGAAGGCCCCTTTGATACCTCTTCCAATAATAGAGATAATTTTTGAACAAATAGCCATAGATCTGGTAGGGCCCCTAGAGAAGACAGCATGGGCCACCAACATGTACTAGTTGTCCTGGACTATGCAACCCAGTACCCGGAAGCCGTCCCCCTATGCAACACGGCTTCCAAGACAATAGCTAAGGAGTTAGTACAGATCTTTGCCGAGGTTGGGCTACTCAAGGAGATATTGACTGATCAAGCTGATGAAAGATCTCTGTTCTTTGCTCCACGTACAAGCCCTACGGACTTCTGTATACCACCCTCAAACCAATGGCCTTGATCAGGAAAGTGGTAAACTGGGATGAGAAAGATTGGGATACCCTACTGCCTTACCTCATGTTTGCCATCCGGGCGGTCCCACAAGCCTCTATGGGCTTCTCTCCATTCAAACTACTATACGGGCGCCACCCCCAGGGCATATTGGATATAGCCAGAGAAGACAGGAAGAGGAGCCAAATCCCGGAAGGAACACAGTCGAGTATGTACTGCAGATAAGAGATCGTATAGCCAAAGTTACGCCCATTGAATGGGAACACTTGGAGAAAGCACAGGAGACCCATTACAACCACCAAGCAAAGGTTTGACGGTTCCAACCTGGAGACTGGGTGATGGCACTGGTGCCCACAGCAGAGAGTAAACTTTTGGCCCAGCGGCAGAGACTCCTAAGAAGTGATCGAAGTGGTGGGGGAGGTGAATTATAAGGTGTGGCAGCCAGGCTGCTGGAAACTGGAACAAATTTACCACATCAATCTAAAACCTTGGCACAACTGAGAGGCATGCTTAGTCACCCAGGAGGCCCTTCCCCATATACTGAAAACTACAAAAAATACAATTATTGCATTAACTAACTCTTAGAGAGATCCCATGTCAAATATCTGTATCTACAGGCCCATCTTTCATCTGCATTACTGCTCATAAAAAATGGAAATGTATAATATTTACGAGCTAGCCACTTCTTTCTTTTTGTTTGAAGCACCAAGCCATTGAAAATAGCAGCTTGCTGATGTGTTCTAAAATATTTAAGTAAGAACTTATGTATAGTGAGAAAGATTTGGAACCACAACCTGGAGACAGACAAGAGCTGACAATAATTATATTTCTTCATTTTTTGCTTGTAACAGATGATTAGTTGAGATATGATTCTCCATATGTACATTTAACTTATTTATGCCTTGATAAGCAGGGAGTGAGGGAGGCTCACCTGTCAAAGAGCTCTCAAGGAAAGTGAGGGATTCTCTAAAAACACCACCCCATAATAAGAAACGACAATTAGGGTCAAACAAAGGTCAGGCCCACCACACCTACTATAATGCTCTAATTCCTAACATTCAGAGGAAAAGAGTATTATGACTTGGATCTAAAATACATTCAAGCTCATAAATAGAAGTTTTTGTGTCAGCTATGCTTTATACTAATGGCCAGAATGTTTGGTTCCCACCTATATAATTACAGCAAGTATAAACTGTGTTTGTAATGCAAGATGAAAATGAGATTTGCATGTGTGCACGTTTAACCCATACACCTTTGGGGTGTGGTGTTCTGTCCCATCTAGTGGCACTGAGACGACTTAGAGAGAGAGAGAGAGATTAATGAGTTTGCTCTACAGCCTTAGCTAACAGCAAATTGTCTTTTCACTCATGCTGTAGAGGCTCATGTACTAAACTCCAGAGGTCCCAGGTTCGATCCTGCCAGCCAACGACCGAGGTCTGTCAGTGTTACACATACATCTGTCCCAAATGTTATTCAAGATCTCCATTTGAGCAGTTCAGGCTCTGATAATGCTGAGAAATAGGAGGACAACTGGTAAGTGTCACAAATTGGACTACAAAACAGAGGAAAAGAAAATGGGGACGAATAGTCTCTCTATGATAAAGATAATGGATAGACATTACTTGTCAGTCAGCAACGCATTTTATACCAGCCTCTGTAAGGAAGGTGAACAAGATTATTCCCGACTAGTGATGTGATTGAGAGTGCCTATTGTGTTTCTTTAAAAAAAAAAAGATATTTTGTAACCCACCACTTCAACCCAGAACGTCCTTCAGGCTCAATTATATGAAAGAATAAAGATAACTGAATTACCGTGAAACCAGGGCGCAACAGCACAGGTGTTCCTCTCAAACCCAGCACGTCGTGGAAGCTGCTCCTCCTTGAACCAATGAATGAGGATTTCTCTGGAATTGGGTCTAGAAGGACGTTCCCAAGCTTTCCTACATTTAAAATACAAACAATGGGAGATATACGTCATGCAGCTGTAGTACAAAAAATAACTTGCACCATGATCATAGAGTAGGGGAAACAGAGGCTAATCACTAGAGTTCACTGGGAATATTTTCCTTCGCACAGCAAAAAAAAAAATTTTTAACAAAAACAACTGTTTTTCCCCCACTTATCAATTTTTTTGGATTTCATTGAATAACCAGATTTCTTTTGGGTAGGGAAGGTGCGGATTTGTTTTCTCATAAAAATCCAAACATTTTTGACAAAAGAAATTCCATCACTAAAACTTCAGTTTTGTCCAATACCCATTTTCTGTCAATAAGATTTAATGGAAAATGTTCAACCTGCTCTATTATTCACTCCGATTTCTTTTAATTTTTCATAGACAAGAGATTATTATTTGCAGGCAAAAAACCTTACTTTTTACCTTTTGTGTGAATCCCCTGCAAGTTAAGCCAGATTCAGCCATTGTGACTGGCATGCCTTGACCACAGGAAAACATGGAGAGAAAACATTTCTCTGGAATGTCACTCTGAGGTGCCTTTCCTTCCCCCTACTTCTACTACTGCTCCACAGGTCTTATGTCCCTACTTATGCATCTTGTAAGTCCTCTGTTTCTGTTTAGCTCACTGCATTTTTCTAGCTCTCGCATCTTGTGCTCTGCCTACAATGGAGCTATAATTTAATGATCCATATTTGCAGGCAACCTGAGTAAGTTATGCAACTAGTATTGTTTTGAATTACAACTCCTTCAGAATCAGGATATCAACTGGACAATTACAGAGAAGCACCACTATAACCTACCAGACAACCAAGAACCAACAAAACAAACTAGATCCTGTATCAGAGTAACAGCTGTGTTAGTCTGTATTCGCAAAAAGAAAAGGAGTACTTGTGGCACCTTAGAGACTAACCAATTTATTTGAGCATAAGCTTTCGTGAGCTACAGCTCACTTCATCGGATGCACTGTGGCACCTTAGAGACTAACCAATTTATTTGAGCATAAGCTTTCGTGAGCTACAGCTCACTTCATCGGATGCACTATGCATCCGATGAAGTGAGCTGTAGCTCACGAAAGCTTATGCTCAAATAAATTGGTTAGTCTCTAAGGTGCCACAGTGCATCCGATGAAGTGAGCTGTAGCTATGCATCCGATGAAGTGAGCTGTAGCTCACGAAAGCTTATGCTCAAATAAATTGGTTAGTCTCTAAGGTGCCACAAGTACTCCTTTTCTAGATCCTGTAGTATTCGATAATGATAAGCTTGCCCTCTAGTGATTGGAGGCCATGCAAGAGACTATTGAGTGCTCTTGACATCTGATGGATATCCTCCTCAGGGTTCTGGGTCCTGCTTCCACTGAAGTCAATGGCAGTTTGGCTGCTGATTTCAACAGAAGCAGAATTAGGCCTTTAGCGTAAATGGCAGAACACCTAAAGCTGACCCCAAGGAGTCTCAGTTCAAGTGGCAAGACAGAGACCTAAGTCAGAATATCAATCAGATATGCTCTAAGGCTTGGTCTATGCTACAAGGTTTTACCAGTTTTCCCTTCTGTTGGCACATCCTTGCACACATCCATTCTCAGTTTTGAGTCCTGCCAGTTTTGAGTCCTGCCAGTTTTGAGTCCTGCCAGTCCCATTCAAGCTAAACCACCTCCCCAAATGGCATAAATCCTGTACCAGCACCATTTCATCAGTATAATGCCTGTGTGGATGCTGCATTACCTGTACCGGCACAAATTGTCCTCCGGCAAAAGAACCGCAAGGCCCCTGGTCCCACAGCAGTGACTGCTTTTCTCAAATTTTTGAACTCTGCTGCCTAGGGGAAGCTTCCCCACCTCTTAAAATCCCCAATATGTTTGGAAATTCCTCTCATCCTACTAGCCTACCTTTGGTATACTAGAATTCAGGTATTATTCCAGGTAAAGCTATAGCTAAAAAAAGCTCAGGTAAACCTCATGCTGCTTCCTGTCCAGGAAAGAATTCCTGGATTTCATCAGCCTGTGAGAGTAGAGGGGCTGTACAAGCCCAGATGTGGAACTGCTGCAGAAATAAAGATGTTTATTTGGATATTGCAAAGGCCAGAGGTACAACAGGGACAATTAGCACTGTCTGGCAAAGAGAGAAGAACTGCATCAGTCCTACCAAAAGACAAAGCAGGGGACAAAAAATCTGGTGCTATCCTCAAGGGCTGCCACTACTATGTGGAGCTAGATGCCATACTGAGTGGTGACCCCATCACCGCCCCACAAATGACAATGGACACCTCGCAACATCTGAAGGAAGGGACCACACAACTGCAACATGAAAGTCAGCTTGTTTAGGAGGGGGATGTGGATGTTGCAGAGCCCACAGAGGGTCAAGAGCTCTTCCACACTCAACTGAGCCTGACCCACTTGAACCAAAAGATGGAACCCAGTGAGGAAGGGGAAGGGAACTCCAGTAGATGAAATATACTGCTGCCCATTTATGCATGCTTTCTTCTCAGGGCCCCAAAACTTCCCCCTTCTGGATTCCTCTTTCCCACCCTCTGAAAATGGCCTCTGAACTCGTGAAGGCAGAGATCAAAGGAACTATCTTTTATAACATCTGGTGTGTTTTAAGAGCATGCAACTTGCACAATTAGATAAATCTTTGCTGAAAGAACACAATAAGCAACCAAAAATTATTCCCAAATACCTATTTTTGTAGGCAGAAAAAAAGTAAAATAAAAACAATGCAAACACAGAAATATATGCAAACCAATACCTGAGTATTCAAATTAAGTACATGGAAAAGATGCTCTGACATTATGATAACAGAGAGATTACAGTGCTATCCATACAGAGAAGAAAGCAACTACACATGAAGGCAGCGTGTTAATTCCCCAGATATTGCTGCTTTTAAAGATTTTGTATGGGTCGCCTAGACAGTTTACCCACTCCTGGACCCAAAAGTCCAGAGCTCACTTCTCTCTGATTCTGTTTAAGAGCAAAAGATAAACAGGACTCCAAACAGCCTTTTGGGAACTGTTTGAGCATGAATTAAAAGGGCTGGTTTTATAGCAATTTTCTGCCTAGGGCCAAATCATGAAATTTCTCCCAGTCGATTTCTACACAACTACAGTAGACAAAGTAAGCATGGTAGGGGCAGAAGGAAAAAAAAACAACCACACAGATAGAGACAAACGATGATTAGTAAAAGGAACAAAACGCTTCAACACACAGAGAAAATCAGCAGGGAAAAATAGACAGGAAAGAAGGACGAGGGGAGGAAATAAAAACCGAGACAAGCTTTTCAAAGAACATAGAAGGCGAAAGAAATAGAGATCACAGAGAGAAATAACATCATTTCACTGTGACTTTAGGTAGCCCTGAACTGAAGAGGCAGTGCACAAATTTGCACCAGCCCAGGATTAACCTCTGGAAGCACTATGACTCACACTCACCCCTCTAGAGATACTGTGCTAACCCCCTTTCTCCTGCTCCAAAAAGCAGTAATCTACTGATGTCCCACACCAGCAGCAGATTACAACACACCACATGCCTGCTTAGCTGAACTGGCCACCTCACTGGAGGATCAATACTTTGACTCTGCCCCTTCTCTCTCTCTGCTCACCCACCTGCCCCCCATATGGGGAGTACACACGTACAAAGTAGCTGTTATTCCTAAGCATGCAGATCCAAGATCTGGGTAGCCTGTACAAGGGTTTAAGGAGAGTTCTTACTCCCCTGATTCCCTTCAGCAGGTATATACTCTGAGTCACAATCTAGTCATACACAATGACAAAAAGATACCTTAAAAGATATGAAAAACAAACAATACCAATTTTTAAACATAGATGCGACTTGGAGATGGATAAACACCTTTGGACAAGGGCTGGATAAGGATACAAACTTATTTCAGGTCTTCTCAGCCCTACTTGTAAATAATTCACACCAAAAAACACCCAGTTCTGTAGTAAATAATTCCATTTAGAAAGCTGAGAACTTCAGGCTGAATTATAAAGGAAAGTGTGGGCCCCTTAATGAATGAGGGATGCAACCTAGTGACAGAGGATGTGGAAAAAGCTAATGTACTCAATGCTTTTTTTGCCTCTGTCTTCACTAACAAGGTCAGCTCCCAGACTGCTGCGCTGGGCATCACAACATGGGGAATAGATGGCCAGCCCTCTGTGAAGAAAGAGGTGGTTAGGGACTATTTAGAAAAGCTGGACGTGCACAAGTCCATGGGGCCGGACGAGTTGCATCCGAGAGTGCTAAAGGAATTGGCGGCTGTGATTGCAGAGCCATTGGCCATTATCTTTGAAAACTCGTGGCGAACGGGGGAAGTCCCGGATGACTGGAAAAAGGCTAATGTAGTGCCAATCTTTAAAAAAGGGAAGAAGGAGGATCCTGGGAACTACAGGCCAGTCAGCCTCACCTCAGTCCCCGGAAAAATCATGGAGCAGGTCCTAAAAGAATCAATCCTGAAGCACTTACATGAGAGGAAAGTGATCAGGAACAGTCAGCATGGATTCACCAAGGGAAGGTCATGCCTGACTAATCTAATCGCCTTCTATGATAAGATTACTGGTTCTGTGGATGAAGGGAAAGCAGTGCATGTATTGTTTCTTGACTTTAGCAAAGCTTTTGACACAGTCTCCCACAGTATTCTTGTCAGCAAGTTAAAGAAGTATGGGCTGGATGAATGCACTATAAGGTGGGTAGAAAGTTGGCTAGATTGTCGGGCTCAACGGGTAGTGATCAATGGCTCCATGTCTAGTTGGCAGCCGGTGTCAAGTGGAGTGCCCTAGGGGTCGGTCCTGGGGCCGGTTTTGTTCAATATCTTCATAAATGATCTGGAGGATGGTGTGGATTGCACTCTCAGCAAATTTGCGGATGATACTAAACTGGGAGGAGTGGTAGATACGCTGGAGGGCAGGGATAGGATACAGAGGGACCTGACAAATTGGAGGATTGGGCCAAAAGAAATCTGATGAGGTTCAATAAGGATAAGTGCAGGGTCCTGCACTTAGGACGGAAGAACCCAATGCACAGCTACAGACTAGGGACCGAATGGCTAGGCAGCAATTCTGCGGAAAAGGACCTAGGGGTGACAGTGGATGAGAAGCTGGATATGAGTCAGCAGTGTGCCCTTGTTGCCAAGAAGGCCAATGGCATTTTGGGATGTATAAGTAGGGGCATAGCCAGCAGATCGAGGGACGTGATCGTTCCCCTCTCTTCGACATTGGTGAGGCCTCATCTGGAGTACTGTGTCCAGTTTTGGGCCCCACACTACAAGAAGGATGTGGATAAATTGGAGAGAGTCCAGCAAAGGGCAACAAAAATGATTAGGGGTCTGGAACACATGACTTATGAGGAGAGGCTGGGGGAACTGGGATTGTTTAGTCTGCAGAAGAGAAGAATGAGGGGGGATTTGATAGCTGCTTTCAACTACCTGAGAGGTGGTTCCAGAGAGGATGGTTCTAGACTATTCTCAGTGGTAGAAGAGGACAGGACAAGGAGTAATGGTCTCAAGTTGCAGTGGGGGAGGTTTAGGTTGGATATTAGGAAAAACTTTTTCACTAGGAGGGTGGTGAAACACTGGAATGCGTTGCCTAGGGAGGTGGTAGAATCTCCTTCCTTAGAAGTTTTTAAGGTCAGGCTTGACAAAGCCCTGGCTGGGATGATTTAATTGGGGATTGGTCCTGCTCTGAGCAGGGGGTTGGACTAGATGACCTCCTGAGGTCCCTTCCAACCCTGATATTCTATGATTCTATAGCCACTAGTTTTCAAAATTTACTATCTTTATTAGTGTGTTTATTACTTTATTTCAGAGAAGACACTTTGATGTAAGTGGTTTGAGAAAATAAAAATAATGAGAAGATTGTTTTGACAAGAGGCTTGATTGCAAGTGTAGCAATCCCACCACATTTCAGACAGAACAATTTTGATTCCTCAAACTGGGAATTTCAACAACCCATCTGCAGTGAGTTTCCATATCTCACATAAACAAGACAAAGAGATTGCTTGTCAAAACAGAACATAAACCCCAAGCAGGAAGGGACTGAAGTCCTTTTGGTGCTGCTGGGCTGCCAGACATCATAAGCACATTGACTGGTAATTGCAAGACTTGGCAGTAAAAAGGAAAATAAAAGTTGAATTACTCTTTCTTCCCTGAATGTGCATTTTTTTTACTTTACCACCTTGCCCAGTTCTTGTTATCTTGTTCATCTTACCAAGCCTAATTAATAATGTCAGATGGCAACATATAAACCCACAAGGAGCAATTGATAAATTTCAGAGCAGATGGGATGCAGTGTTGGATTGTTTTTCACTTCTGGAATCCATGTGGTTTACGAAAGAGAAAGATGAAAGATCAATAGGTAAAAAACTCAGAAGACCCTTGATTTTGCCATAAGAAAACTCAAAACTACTGAAATTAGGAGTTGTCACCTCTATAAAATGTGTCAAAGAGCTCTTGAGCAGCAGTTATTTCTAGGCTGCAGGACTAAGATTTGCTTGAGAATTTGTTTGATTCTCTATCCCAGCCTTGCATTCGTATCAAATCATTGACTTTTTAAAGACCCATCTTTTTGTAGATGCTACAAGGTCCTTTTAAAAACAAACACCATTTAATTGACATTATGCACTCAGTGCATATTGATCTTTTTAAAACATCCCCTTTCTATTCAGGGTCAAGAGCAACACTGTAGAGAATCTCAAATAAAACAAAATAAAATAAAAAATAAAATAAAATAAAAGAAGCACTTATTAAAATGGAGGTGGAAAGCACATGAATGGAGGATCAATTTTTTGAGCCACCTACAATAAGAACGAACCTGGCTGGTGCAGTGAGCGTCATTAGTGGGCTAGGATTGTTGCTATTCAGCTTTATCACTGGTTCATTATTCAGGCTGGTCCCCTTGAACAGGTTACTCAAGCCAGCCACTTTTCCTTTCTGGATGGCTCGTAAGGATTGCCGTCGATATTCATCCCGGGCCCTGCGTGCTTTGTGGCTCCTTTCCTCATCTGCAGCCTTTGAGCGGCGCACTGGGTGGGGAAGAAAGAGTCATTTGTGTTTTAGACATATATATATGGCTCTTTACCCTTTTCTTTATAGAACAATTATCTACATTCATTCCTCTCTATTACCTGATTTTAAAAATATTCAGATTCCAACACACAAAATGCCATCAAAGGATTGAATAATGGTTTGGCTAATGTCCTTTGCAGTTGTGTAAGATAAAGGAAATCTAAACTCTTATTTCAGGTCTTAAATTCACCACCGCCAGGGCTGGGCAGGAATTAATGCTCTTAATTCCAAAACTACATAGTATATTAGGCATGTGTCACGGAATCACCGCGCCAATTCTCTGAAACTACTCCATACAAAGCCAGTCAGGACTCTGGTGTAGCATGCCTCATCTCTCTGAGCATACTGTCTCCAGAGCAATAACCTTACACAACTTTGACCTTCCTGGGTCTGACCTCGGAGCATTCAGCATCCCCTTCCACACCGTGTGCTTCCCGCAGCAAGTCTGCCCAGGTGGGACTACTGGAGAAGCCAGAGGGCCCTGCACCCCAACACCTCAGCCAGTAGTGACTCTCAGCCAGCGTGTAAAACAGACGGGTTTATTAGTTGACAGGAACATAGCATAGAACAGAGCTTGCTATCACAGAAATCAGTGACTTTCAGCCAAGTCCATCTTGGGGACTCCTGGGCCAGACAGCCTAGACTCCCCCTCTTCCAGTCCCCTCCACAAGCAGACTGCCAAGCTAACAGCGATCCGACCTCTGACACCCCCCCATCCCGTTGCTCCTCCTCCTTCTCTTTGTCCTGCTTCCCAGGCAAAAGGTGTCACCTGGTCGCGCCTCCCTCCTGGGTCTCAGGTTACATAGGTGCGGACAGCTGGGCAACCTCACCTGCCCCAAGTGCCTCAGCAAAAAATCACAGACCCAATTCCCACCACCAAAATATTGGTGCAGTACACCGGGAAATGGAGGTACACACAGTATTAATATAGGACAGTAAGACTCACATGCAACAAACATAAAAAGATGAATAAAACCCCACTTCGTCACAGCATGTCATAGGGATGCATGCCTCTGAGGCATCAGGTATGGACCCACAGTTGGGGAAAGCTTGCCAGACTTGGACACTGAGACACAAGTGGTCCAATCTCACTTCTTTTGAGAATGGGTAGAATACAGGTTAATAGCAATAAACCATTACAGGGCATGCATTTGATGCCTGCTTGGGCTGCATTATGAGACACTCAGTCTTTGGCTTCATTACTTCAGCCACCAATGCCCTGTTCAAGCAAAACACTGAAGCACATGCTTAATTTCAGCATATGACCAGCTGGATTCAATGGGATTATTCACCTGGTTAAACACACGATTAAGTGCTTTGTTGGATCAGAGCTCAACGGCATACTGTGAGAACTAATGCTCTTAGATTACGGCTCCTTAAATTAAAATATTCCTTAGAAGAATATAAAAATAATTTCTTGGATATATGCAGGGTATCTTTCCACTATGGAAAACAGTTCTTAGGAGAAGGATCACCAAGAACACTAGGCTAAAGTTTATGAACACCCTTTCCCTACCGTTTTGAGTATATTAATATTTTTCTTTTTTAAAAATAAGTTCCCTGGGTTACTTTGATCACTTCTCCAGCCCCAAGTGCTACGCTGCCCTTTCACCATCTGTGTGAGTCCCAGCTGCCAGTCACTTTCAACACACTTGGTGATAAAAACTAAATTTGGAATAAAGAATGCTTCCAATTGTGGGGTTTTTGTTTGACTGTTTTTCCTCTGTCTCACTCCCCCACCCCACTTTTTAAAAATAGAAAATGGGTTAAAAGTGACAGAATGGACATTGGGCACCTTGTGCTTTGGAAAAGCAGTATAAAATGTGAGTCTCAACAACTCAAGAACCAAGCTCTGTAGTAGGGATTGTAAGGGTATGTCTACACTGCATTGTACACCCGGATCTGTGGCACCTGGGCTTGTGGACTTGGTATTTCCAAGCCTACGCCTGAGCATCCACCCAACATTGTAAAACTTGATTTACTATTGCTGGACCCGGGTCTCATAGCCATGCTATTGCACCCATATTGCACTATGCAGACCTTCTGACCTGGGTCTAGCAGCTTGATCTGCACTCACACTGCAAAATGACAGGGCTTGGACCACAGTTTCAGTGGGACTCAGGTTCTGACCTACCACCCGTGAGCAGGGCCCTAGGACCTGGGTTCTGAGTGCTTATTGATCTGGGTCAGACTGATTTACATGAGGACAGACAGAGAGGTTGTGCTCAAACTGGAGTCAGACCTGGGCTTTGCAGGCAGTATAGACATACCCTAACAGAGTCCTATTCTCTGTGGATTGTCACAGAGGGGACATGTAACCAGAGCAGGATGAACAACAGATTTTTTTAATTCAGTGGCAATTTTGAAGTAAAAAAAAATTCATTTCCAGGTTGAATAAAGTGTTTTGTTTCAGCAAAATCTAAACTTTTGGCTTCAATGTCTACCATTTTAATAGGTTGTGAATTTTAAAACAATATGGACATTTTGAAACAAAAGTTTGTCTCAGATAAAAAACTGAAATGTTTCATTTTGAAAATGTCTAAACGTTTAGATTCTTTCTGATCGTCTCCCTCAAAATGAACAACTCAGCACAACCGACAAGTTCACAAAATGATTTAGTGTTACTGAATCTGCATTTTTCACTGAAAAAAAAGGTGGGCCGCACTAGCATATAAAATAGGCATATCCATAATCTGGAATGATGAGGCTGCTATCCTTGACTGAGCCACCAGAGGTGAGACATCCATGAGTGGAGCCTCCTAGGCACTCTTCATTTCGAATTTGTGTATTCAAAAAGGTCAGAGTTAAGAATTTCACAGCTGTTTCATCACCATTCAACTACTGGGATAGTCCCATAAAGCAGAAGCTATTACCACCATCACTAGCGTGAGGTTAAATCAGTTACCTGCCCAAGATGAGAATGTTTCCAAAAATTATGAGAGCCTAGAAACAAAAAGGTATAATGGAAATGTTTTTGTTACCTTAACAATAGAGGATATTAACTGTGTCCACTATAAATCTAAATATTTTTATTCTTATCACACCTTTCTCTCATAGGTTTCAGAGTAGCAGCCCTGTTAGTCTGTATTCGCAAAAAGGAAAGGAGTACTTGTGGCACCTTAGAGACAAACAAATTTATTTGAGCATAAGTAGCCCACGAAAGCTTATGCTCAAATAAATTTGTTAGTCTCTAAGGTGCCACAAGTACTCCTTTCCTTTCTCTCATAGTACTTTTCAGTGGGTGCTAGTCCTATTGTCCGCAATATATCGTTCACTTACTCTTAAGAAAAAGTGTTCTCCCATCAAAAGAATAGAGAAGCAATACCCTTTCTGCCACTGCAATGCACAGTATACATATATTTGTTCTAACTCCAAGAGCCCTCTTCTAAGCCAGGGTACTCATGGCAGGATTGATAATTGCTACTGGAGGCAATAGCTTGATTCTTCAATATTTGTTTCGCTGGATGTTAAGGGTTTGTTTTGTACTGGAATAATTTGCCTGCCTAAAGATATTTATGTCTCAAAAAACATCAAAATGGGGCTCGAGGCACTAAAAAAAAAGTGAGTTGATAAATGAATACTCACTGTGCAGTTCTTAGCTCATACAAGATTTTTGAAAAGCAAGGAAGGCTCTGAATGTGTAGTACATAGTTGTGTATGCACCACATACACTGCCTCTCTCCCTCCTCAGTGATACCTGTGACTGGCAATGCATGCATGCAGGTATTCTGCTAGACAGCCACATTTCATGAGGCTGCTTGTATGCTTCTGGTTTTCACTCTTGAGGTGAAATAAGCATAAGTATATATTGATTTATGTGAATTATGGAAACACTCAGTTGAGCCAGGAAATAATAAAAGAAAGAGCAGACCTTACAAGAAAATCTATAAGCAAACAAGGGACTAACAAATGTCCACAAACTTTGGAGCTTTAGTAACATCAAAGGCTAAGGGGTGTGCTAGAGTGGAAGCAAATAAAGAGATTGGATTTAATAATTGGATTCTTTTTCTCCAAGAAAAAGAATCCGGTTTCAGTTTGGTGTTTTTATCTATACACTTGGTAGAATTACAGTTTGGGTAAATACGTTGGGTCTATCTAAAAATTCACCCTGAATTTTCAGCTGGGTGGAGTACTGAACTACTGCATACTATGGAAAACAGAGAAACAGTTTTCACTGTTCACCTTACAGGTGAAGTGATTCTTATATGTAATTTGAGTGGGTCAATGGTATTACCTGGAAAGATTTTCTGTTTTATCTTTAAGAATATGAGGCACAAAACCCTGGTTGCTCTAAATATGGTCATTGTCTTTGTAACAATGCCATCAGCAGCAATGAAGATAAGTCTTAAGTGTAATGCTGCATGGTAAGTAAATAATGTTAGAGAACAGTCATCATTTGTCACAGCTGTATCACAGCCAGAACCAGAGTTCTGAATACAGTAAAGAATCTTGAGTTCTCTAGGATCCACTGGTATAGATATATTGGACTTCCCTGGATAGCCTGCCTATATCTAAGAAGGGGGAGAATGGCAAGAAAAAAAAAGCAAAAGCACCTACATGCTCCATTTCACTCAGCCATCGACAAGTACTTCAACAGAGACATGGTTAGGTGTCTACAATCCGTGCTTTGGTTAATGCTTGTGTATTGGTAGGGGCCAGTAACCTAAACTACATTTTCCTGTTCAATATAAAGATATTGTGACACTTTTACCATGTAGGGAGTCGCCCTGTGTATGAAGAGTGGCATTCTTAGGAACGGTGTAACATTAACATTCACAAGTCTTTTCCAGAGTAACTTTGGTCTCTGACTAACAACCCTTCCTCCCTCTTATATTTTATCACATATATACATAGTGATACCTGGGCTGAATTGTGTCTTTTTGCGTTTTACAATTGTCCTCACTCCAGATTCCTTTACAGAAGTAACAGAAAAACCATACAATAATACATATGGACTTGCAGGGCCTCTTACTGAACATTCTGTCAGTAAGAAAAGAGCACAGTTTTCCCTGTCTCACTTCTCAGAATTAGACAGGATTTAAGCCTCCCAACACCCACAGATCCCTGAAAAAGCTGACGGAGGCTCTATATTTTTATAATGGCTGCAGGAGCTGTGCTGTCATGTTGTCCCCAGCTTCCACTGACCTCCCTCTAGGGAATCCACCGAGGGGGAGTGGGAACTCATAGGAGTTAACAATCCAAGGTCAGTAGCATTAAATTTATTCCTGGAATACCCAGGGCCGGTGAGGGGAAATGAAAGGGTGGGGAGAGGCCATCCATGGTCCCCTCTCCGTAGCTAGCTCACTCAAGGCAGTCAGCAGGATCATGCAAGTCATGCGGTTGGTCCTCATCTTGCTGTGCCTTTCTGTGCACTCAGAATGCAACTCACAGAAGCATAAGGGTGCATTTGGCCCTGTATCTCTAATACTTCTTGTTTCCTTGTCCTTGCCATAAGGCTGGGTAACTAAATCCTTATTCTCAGTGCCCTACCTCACTATGTCTCTTCTCCAGCTCTTTATGCTGATGCTGGGGTCAAGACCAGCACAGATATTGTCATGCTGAGTGCCTATACAGGCAGCAGCTACAATCTCTGCACTACTTGTTATTTTTCAGAACACATTGTAGCCTTCCATCTCCTATCCTGTCAATAAGAAGGCAGAAGGAGCTTGGACGTCTGGTATTATTCATTGTATGAATGAATTATTTTTCCTGTTTGACTGCCTGAAGATATTCTGTGCTACAGGTCGTGTATTTTTAACACCTCACTGCCACTGGGCATAAAATCATCCAAGGTCAGACTAAAGGATCTCTTCTGGCCTTACAATCTATGAGTCACGAGCATAGGTTGGCCTCTCTCTAAGTATTCACCTGGCCCTGTGAAGATGCACACACACCATCAGTGCACCCCATTGTGTTATGGTGCAATCTGTGCAGGGCTTTTCTCCTCCAGTACCCCCGCAGGCCATCTGTCTTCATACACCAGTCAGCCTTCCAGCTGAGAAACAGGCAGCCCAGATCCCTTCCAAGGTAACAAAATGCCCAACTGTACATCCAAATAAATATCTAAACCAAAAATTAGTCCACCCCTCTTGGACTGCATGAAGCCCTCTGCTTTTTAGCCCCTACTCCTGAGCCCTACAGAGCTTCTCGGATGCAGCTTTCTCCCAGCAGGTTTTCCCTACTGCCTCCCCTCCTTGGGAACTCTGGCAGCTTCCCTTTGGGATCTTCCTGCTACTTACAGGTCTTCTCTCAGCCCCCAAGCCATAGCCAGCTGGCTCCTTCTGTGACTCTTCCAGCCTACCCTCCCCAGGCCCTTCCCAGAGAAATAACTCCCCTTGTTTGTCTCTTCTGGGTCTCCTCCTAGCCTGAGCTCTGTTTAAATAATCCTCCGTCTGATCTGCTGCAGCTGGCTTCAGACATTATAATTACATCTCCATCACACACAGCTGGAAGATAGCTGTCTGGCTAAAGGTAAGGCTGAGCATAGCTTGCCTTACAGGGCCTGCCAGCCTGTGACAGACCCTTATCACCATAGTACCTAAGCCCCTCTCCATTATTAATGGATGTTATCCTATCTTCCCTGTGAAGCAGGGAAATATTATCCCTATTTTACAAATTGGGAACTGAGGCAACAGTGTAGATTTGCTAAGGTCACACACGAACCTGTGGCTGAGCCAGGAATTAAACCCCCACCTCAGGAGTCTGAGTCCAAGTTCACCACCCTATCCTCATCCTTCCTATTAGGTTATAGTATTGCCAGAAGCAAGGGAGGGCACATTCTCCTTCAACTCAGGTGTGATGGACCAGTGAGAAGAATCTGCTCTAGGATTACCATATTTCAAGTTCCCAAACAGAGGACACTGCTGAGGGATGGTGGGGAAGGAGTTGGGTAGCTGGAAGGGAATGTGTGTACTGGGAAGGTGTATTTGGAGGGGGTACAGTTGGGAGAATCTGGAGGGGGTATTTGGAGGGAGTTGGAGGGGGTACCTGCAGCCTCACACTCAAGGTGGGGAGCAGTATCATGTTTCCTGTCACAGTGGCAGGACAGCTAGCGCAGGCCAGGGACACAGTGCCAGCCCATCAGTCAGTCCTCCCTGAAGGCCTCTCCCTCATCGCAGGGTGGGGAGTTGGGACTTGGCCCTGTCACCCCTCCTAGTCAGGCTCTGAGGCCCTGCAGCGGGCCACGCCAGGATGGGTGAGATCCAGCAGTCAGGGCCGCCCCTAGGGGGGTGTGGTGACCAGGACATAGGCTCCGAGTTTCTAATCTGCTGTAGGGGACTCCCCCTGGCTCTGCCCAGGACGCTCCCCTACTCCTTCCCTTCTTCCAAGGCCCCACCCCGCCTCTTCCCACCCCTGCTCCACCTCTTCCCCGCCCCCTCCCCCAAGCACACTTCGCCCGCCCTCCCTCCTCTCCCCTCCCCCCAGCATCTCCTGACACCCCAAAACATCTAATCTGTGGCAGGTACTGAGGGGGGGGCACACTGATTAGGTGGAGGGGGACGTTCTGGTAGGGGGGTTCCTCTTCGCCCCCTCCCCCCGTCCGCCTGCTGCTCGCCTCCACATTCGCCTCATCGCCCCGCTCACCCCGCCTTCCACCTTACCTCCCTGCTCGCGGTGCCCCCCAGAGCGGATGGGTTGGCTTTGCCGGCAGTTGTGGATGCAGGGGAAGGACCAATCGGAATGTGGAGATGGCTTTTTCTGAGCTGCATCATCTGCTCCGCAAAAATCCCCAACATTTCCTCTTATTTGAAAAATCCACCCAACGGAGGGCAGAGGATCAAAAAAAAAAAAAGGTCATGTCCAGGAAAACCCAGTGAGCTGTAGCTCACAAAAGCTAATGCTCTAATAAATTTGTTAGTCTCTAAGGTGCCACAAGTCCTCCTTTTCGTTTTGCAGATACAGACGGCTGCTACTCTGAAACTAATCTACACAGTTTGTAAGAGTGAGACCAACCAGCCTGGAACCTTGGAACAGCGGAGCTTCTGAATCTGGGCTGAGATTTGATTTGGCCTTAGTTATTCTGGATCACTTTACCAGTCCCTACACTTTTCTAAACATGCCAAAGTTATCTTTTTACTGAAAGTAGAGTACTGCCTTTTATATTTCCATGTAGACTCAGGAAAATCCCTCTTTGCAGTTCTGACAGGATTCTAACTCTAGATCTTTTAATACAGATGTGGATTAATTCATGTAGTGCTGGGACTGAATGAGTCACATCATTTGCGAAAGATTAGGGGCTCTCCATTTTTTATGGTCTATTTTGTGCTTTTGAAGCACTATGACTCACAGCTGGAGCAGGATGAATTCTACAAAAAAATGTGCCATGAATATGCATCCCAATTTTAAAAGCTTTTGCTTCAGCTGTGCCCTCGTTAATAATTCTTAGTCTGTAGCTTGTTTACGAGTAGTTCATAATGACTATTTAATATTCAAATTCAAAATTCAACATTTTGAGTGCACGTATAAGTCACATGGTATGTTTCTGTTCCCCTGTTGGAAATTGACTTCCCATAAATATTCTGCAGTATGGCTCCTGGTCAACAATCTGCTTATGTTAAAGCTGTAAAGCTATTCAACAAAACACTCTGAGGCCCACTGAAATCAACGAGCCTCAAGCACATACTTCAAATTAAGCATGTGCTTAAATGCGTTGCTGAATAGGAGCCTATTTGCTTAAAAATCATTCTTTTAGCAAAAATTCCTGCCAATAAAAGCGTTCACTTGAATTTTTATGGAAAGCAAACACAAAGAAGGTGTGTTCACACAATCTAAGCAAATTCCTTTAAAAATTCAAACAAAAATGTACAGACTTTTTGCAGTAGTCACTCCGCTCTCATTAATAATACTGTTCACATTGGAGATCATAGAGTCATAGAATCATAGAATATCAGGGTTGGAAGGGACCTCAGGAGGTCATCTAGTCCAACCCCCTGCTCAGAGCAGGACCAATCCCCAATTAAATCATCCCAGCCAGGGCTTTGTCAAGCCTGACCTTAAAAACTTCTAAGGAAGGAGATTCTACCACCTCCCTAGGCAACGCATTCCAGTGTTTCACCACCCTCCTAGTGAAAAAGTTTTTCCTAATATCCAACCTAAACCTCCCCCACTGCAACTTGAGACCATTACTCCTTGTCCTGTCCTCTTCTACCACTGAGAATAGTCTAGAACCATCCTCTCTGGAACCACCTCTCAGGTAGTTGAAAGCAGCTATCAAATCCCCCCTCATTCTTCTCTTCTGCAGACTAAACAATCCCAGTTCCCTCAGCCTCTCCTCCTAAGTCATGTGTTCCAGACCCCTAATTATTTTTGTTGCCCTTCGCTGGACTCTCTCCAATTTATCCACATCCTTGTAGTGTGGGGCCCAAAACTGGACACAGTACTCCAGATGAGGCCTCACCAATGCCGAATAGAGGGGGACGATCACGTCGCTTGATCTGCTCGCTATGCCCCTACTTATACATCCCAAAATGCCACTGGCCTTCTTGGCAACAAGGGCACACATATGATTCTATGATACTATGATTCTATGTTAGAGTTGGGATAATAAACGGAGCGATGGTTTTCTCTAAATAAATGGATTCAGTTCTCAGATAAATGGAACTGGTCAAACAGTGTTTGATTAACATAGTACTCAGTAAATTTTGCTGTTTTCCATCAAATAATCTATTCCACGAATATATTTTTGTAGTATTCAATCCCACTTATAGGTATTAAACAATTTTTCCAGTGGTATTTTACAAGCCCTTTGTTTGCAACTTTGCAACAAGCACAGATCACTATAGAGACTGGAACATACTACTACTCATGAATGCTTTGAGAATCTATTACATGGATTTTAACATGGTTAGAAAAAAAGTTAGGCCATGTATAGATAGATACTCATCTCCCAGACTAACTCCACTTCTTCTCAGTCTCATGCTATTATTAGCCATTACAAGCACACTGAAATATGGACTTCTTGGTTCACTCTTTTCCACTAATCTTATTCACATTATTCCATTAATACACTATTCTGCTAATACAAGTATACAAGGGTATAAGTGTATCAACTCACAACTATCTCTCCAAGACATTCCTATCATATGTCCATCATGTGAAATCTAAATGTATAATGACATTTACAATGTCATTTTTTTACAGTGGCAATTACTCAAGATATTCCACACTAGATATTTAGTTATTAAAAAGCACTAAAAATATGTATTTCAATTAACTATAGCAAAGTGACATTACAGAAGTTCTAAGGGCTTTTATTGTTATTTGGCACAATCAAGTGAACTGAAGTGAACAGAAACTAAAATTAGCAACCCTTAGTCTATGCCTATTGCTTTGGCAATAAACAGCTGAGAAATAATGTGATGATGAGAGATGAATCCTCATTCCTTTCTAAATTCCATCTACTAAATAAATTAGTGGTGTCATCAATATCATTGCTACATTTGCCCTCCACAACAGATGCACTAGCGCTGCTGCTCCTCTTCAGCTGTGACCCCTGCTGCTGCTGAGTGCAGGGGGCTGACTTCAAGAAGATAAGACAGGATGGAACCTGGCCTAGCTCCTAATGCGTAATGCGGCTTCAACAGCAGGTGCAGAATGGCAAAGATGCTAATGCTGCATCTGACAGTGCCTCCTTTGCGTAGGCATGTGCTTATTTATTTATTTAGTATTTAGGACAGAGGCCAAACACAGTTATTGCAAGCCTAACAATACTGTAAACTTTTGCCACAATGTTGCAATGGGGAGCCTAAAGCCTGAACAGAAAGAACCATCTCAAAAGTGGAGAGAGGCATTCAGGAACAAATTTTGAATTTGAAGGCATGGTGGCATTACACTCCTTTAGATTTCCTTAGACCTACTTTCACGTATGCGTTCTAAATGCTCCTGTTAGTTACTTTTCTTGCTACGCTCCCCTCTTCCAGCCCTCCCCATGTGAGTTACACTAACTTAGACCTGTTTAGACTCAGTGGACCTGACTTTCCTATCAACAACAGAAGGAGCAACCTCATTGACTTTAACGGACTTACACCAGCATGAAACTGGTGTGTGAGGTAAATCAAGCCCAGTGGGACAAACTTAGAAGTGAAGTGAGAGGTATGGGTGTAAGATACTCATTAGCATGTGGCTGTGATGCTAAGTAAGTTGAAGAGAGTCTATGGAGGACTAGAGGGCATCCAAGTTTGTGAGCATACAGTTTCAGGATAAGAGAAGACAGTGCAAGTTACACTAATTTAGACTCCCTCTAAAGACTTGCCTGTGCTACAAAAATAAGCTCTTGCAGACAATGTGCATCAGAAAATGATGCAATCAAAGCAGTGTTGACTGGCCACAATTTAAGTGCAGACTAGGAAAACCTGTGTTCAGAACCATTTTGGAAACCCTGGCTGGAACCTGCTTCCTTTTTTACCCTGTTCCTCAATTTTCCCTCTTCTCCTACCATAGTCCCTATACTGCAGCATTCATTCATTTTATTATTTTAAAAACAGAACAAATTCAACACAGTAAAATTTGTAGTATTTTGTTTTGTTGCCAATTTCTATATGCAATATTTTTCTTTTGACACTAGTCTGAGAAATTTCCCCTGTTTCTGTATTCACCATCTGAGTGGGCTGCTGAAATACCAACCTCTAGGCCAGACTGTCATAGGGTTGCCAAGCATCTGGTTTTCGAACAGAACCCCCAGTTGAAAAGGGACCCTGGCGACTCCACTCAGCCCCATTGACCAGGCCACTAAACGTATGGTTGGCCACAGCACCAGCAGGGCAGGCAGACTCCGTGCAGCTCCCGGGAAGTGGCAGGCATATCCAGCTGACTACTAGGGGGAGAGATGGCTGGAGGGGTGGCCAGGGTGGCTCCGCATGCTGCCCCAGGCACCACCACAAGCCCTGGCTCCACAGCTTCCATTGGCCAGAAACCACAGTCAATCAGAGCTGCAGGGGTGGTGGTGCCTGCCGACGGGGGTGAGGCATGCAGAGTCCTCAGGCTGCCCTTCCACATAGGAGCCAGAGGGATATTTTTCCGCTTCCTGGGAGCTGCCTGAGGTCAGTGTCGCCTGGAGCCCACACCCCAAGACCCCTTCAGTGTCCCAACCCCCTCCCCCAGCTCAGAACCCCCTCCTGCACCCAAACTCCCTCCCAGAGCCCGCAACCCAACCCTCTACCCCAGCCCTGAGCCCCCTCCCACACTCTGAACCTCTGGGTCCCAGCCTGGAGCCCCCTCCTGCACCCAAACCCCCTAATACCTTGCCTCACCCCAGAGCCTGCATCCCCAGCTGGAACCCTCACGCCCTCCTGTACCCTCAACCCCCTGCCCCAGCCCAGTGAAAATGAGCAAGTGAGCGAGGGTGGGGGACAGCAAGCAAGGAAGGGAGGGGAGATGGAGTGGGGGCGGGGCCTTGGAGAAGGGGCGGGGCAAGAGTGTTTGCTTTTCTGCAGTTAGAAAGTTGGCAACCCTAGACTGTCAGTTGGTGTAAACTGAAATAGTCCTGTTCATTCAAAAGTGAAATGCTCTCTCCCCTGCTCCTCACCAAATCCCTTAGAGACCTGGAGTACAAAAGGATATCTTTTACCTTTTCAAATGAACAGAATCCTGGATTTAAATAATTTAACAGGGATTTTTTTTTCATTGAAAATTTAATCTGTAGAGTATTTATTCTGTCAAAATAGATGGCAGCCAGCTACCATATTGGATAATGCCAGCAGTGTATCTTAAATATAAAATTAATTTTCTACCTAATAACTTAGTCTCTCATGAATGGCAGGAAACAGGACTTTGGTAATCAGTCTTCAAGAACTCCTGCAGTGAATGAATAAAACTACAAACAAAAAAACAAAAAAATGCACCACATATTTTGAGGTATTTTTTACTGTTATTGGTTTTCCTTTACTCTTAACATATATAAATTAGCAATACTACAGCATGCTACCTCTGTAGCTTTGCTTTCCCTACTTCATGAGTTACTTAATTATCTCAGACAACACTTAGCTTTGACCCAGATAAAGGTCACTTTCAGTGCTTACTTTATTAATCTTTATTATACACAATTAGCTCAATGTCGCTGTTTGAGTTCAAACCTTCTAAATATTTCTTCCTCTTTTTGTGTTGAGTAATCAAATCAATGTAGGTGAGCGGGTATAAAGTACATTCTTCCCTCAATACAAATGTGTAATTCTTCTCATTAATGGGAAGGTCACACATTTAAAGGGGAACAGTATATCTCAGAGTTATTACTATATAACAGAGACAGCTAACCATATTTTATTCCCTGTAACCTGTTAAGACCGCCCTTATACAAAACTACTGGGAACCTTATATACAGTACGTACAGTCACATATAGGTTGTGTCCTCTACATGGCTATAGCTGAACACAAGCTACTCTTGTGTTTCTAAATTTTTGTCAGTCACACTGATGATATTTATAAAAAATTTCAGTGTGGCTAGGAACCAAGCTGAAAAATGTTGATATTATAGCAACGTCATAAAAGATCTATTCTAGTATTTAAAACAATCCTTTGAAGTCAATGGAAATTTGCCAGAGTAAGGACATCAGGGTTTTGCCCTACTAGCTTGTACGAAATTCTTAAAATAGCCATATTAGAATAAATACCCAGACAACAACAACTTTTGTCTATTCAAAGCTGAATCCTCTAGTATAAGATGTTCAAATACAGATGGCCAGAATTTTTTTTCCATCAGACATTACAAAAAATTCAAATTGTTTTCTATGGTGCTATCTTCACGAGGTAGCTTCCACTGCAGAAAATGAATGATGATGCAACCTTTTGCAGAAAGAAACATGAAATTGGCAAAGTGACTGAAATTTGCAACGTAAGGACAAATTGGCTGCTTGCAGCAAAATTGTGTGCAATTTTGTACTGCGCAAGGTAGAAAAATCACTAATGCATTTTTTTACTTGAGGCATTTTGGAAAGCTAGATGTAGAATCTACCTCTTAAAAGACAAGTCTGCCTAGAAAGAAATGCTTCTTTCCATGGTTGTTTAAAGAGCAGCTTCCCCTCTCACATTACTGTTTCTTGTGGGTTCTATGGTTCCAAGTGGTACTTTACACATGCTTAGCTAAGATTTGTGCATATTTCATATTCATTCATCGATTAAGTTTACTCACACTGTTCTTTCCACTCCTCATCCTCATGTTCATTATGTTGGCTGTGCTGTTGAGCTTGCTTGAGGCTCAAGTACAACTCTTTTGCTCTAAGTTCCTCCTGCTGTCGTATCTGTTCTTCACCTCTTTGCCTCTCTTCTTCCTCTCTTTTCTTAAAAAAAAAGGAAAAGGAAAAAAAAAACAGAGAGTAAGTATAGTCCTGTCATTAGTTCAATTTCCTCTTCCTTCATACACTTCCTGTGTGACCTTTGGCAAATCATTTAGTCTCTTTGTGACTCACTTCCCCAACTATATAATGGGGATAACAACATTTCTTACCTACCAGGGGTTATTGAGAGAATAAATACATGAAAAATTGTGAGTGCCCTCATACTACAGTAATGGGGAACACAGAAGCAGCTACGATAGCTAGATCTTCTGATGTTTATACTGAACACTTGCTGTGTCATGTGACACCTCTACCAATGACACGCTACAAGTTGTATATCTGCAAGCTGTGCTATTGTTTCCATACCATGTGCATCCCCACTGGTGACACAGCTTTAATCCCAAAGATAAGTTATTTGTTCTATTGTAGGATCAGCAGAATTCATTAAACCTGCTATAATCCCTTCACTTATTTTCTTGGTTTCATATCCTGAACAAAATACAGTACCAGTATGGCATGACTGTCAAAGAGACCATATTTTCTAGTCTCCGGTTTCCTGATGGCACTCCCCTCTCCATTGTGCAGAGCAAGCTTTGATGCAGAAGAGAATTGATCCCACAGACTTCAATACAATTGCTCACTCATACAACAGGAGTCCATTCCAATAGGAAAAGCGGACAAGGGACATCCCAGCAATTTGTATTATAATGAAACAAGTGATATTTCCTTTGGGGGCAATACAAACATTTCAACAAGCACTTTGTCACAACTCATTCAGCAGTTCATCCTACGTCACTAAAATGGACCCATACCAAATATGGGTTATTCTAGAATTTTAATACTAGCAAATGTGCATGGGTAATAGGATATCAGGGTGAGTAAAATCCAGTGATTTCTTTCTAAGTGTTTACATTGGATTTTTTCATTTAAATTAGGCTTTTCATAATTTCCTTTAATGGACTGTGCTTGTTCAAGGCTTACGGATGGAATTTTCAAAAGGGCTCTGTGTTGATCTAACTCTGCTCCTTCTAGATGGGATTTTCACAATTAATTTCAATGGGAGCAGAACTAGGCCAACATGGAGTCCTTTTGAAAAATTACAGCCTAAAATGAATGTACGACCACCTGTCCCAAGTGCTAAACTCACTAAAACTCACTGAAGCCATTTAAATAGATGGAACATAATCTGTTACATCTGATCAACATGTTCTGACATGGCACATGAGGAGAAATACTTGGGGAATAGTCTAACTTTTCTACTGATCTGTTTTTGTTCTGTTTGGAGTGGAGAAGGGAAGTGATTTTTGGATGAGATTGTGTGTTTTTAGGATATGTTCGTACACTCTGAACTTTGTAGAAAGATATCGCTTATAAATCTGAAAATAAAAACAATTAATTGTATATCTAGACAATTTTCATCACAGCAGGACACATGACATAACCAGAACAATCCACAGCCTATTAATTAAAAACTATACATATATACAAGTGAATGGAAAGATGTTAGAGTTGGGATAATAAACGGAGCGATGGAGTTCTCTAAAACTCAGAGCTTCCATGTCCATACTCCGCCCATCCCCATTGCAGATGCAGAGTTCCCATGCTGAGATATTAGTTTAGCAACTTGGAAGTCTCTCATCCAACCCAACTTGGCTTACCATAGCTTGTGTGAGAAATCCAACAGGATCCCAGATCAAGTCGGACTAACTGCCCTCATGCTAGGTATTTGTTACTCATCATGATCATCTTCTGATGTCTGTGGCTTATTCTCAGTAGTTATTTTTAAATACCTTTCCTGCCAGCAAATTTCAGTGTTTGCAGTTTGCTATTGTCCCTTCATGTGCTAAAACCTGAAGGAGATGTCTAAGGCAGAAAACACTGCAAGGTTCCCTTCATGGGGCTACGTGCAAATTGTTTCATCAGGTGAGTGGAAGGGAGAGGTTACCTAAGAGAATGAGCCATACATTTTGTCAGAACACATGCTGAGCAATCTTGAGAAGACAGAGCTGCTACGCTTCTGTATCTCAGACCTATCTTGAGTAGGCCAGTTTGCACCACTAAAAGGGGACCATTTTCATTATTTATTTGTATTTTGGTAGTGCCATGGAGCTTTAGTATTAATTTGCTCCATTAATTTCTTCAAAGCATTTTATTGAACATAACCATGTTTCTTTTCAATGGAAATTCAGATACTGTCCACTGAGTCACAAATGGTGCAGTAATAAATTGCTTTAGATCACAGGGCTCATTACATGTTAAGCCTTTGCTACTTTTAGTACACTATATTAGATGAAGGAAAAAGGTGAAGTTATTTGTTTTACACAGGAGTGTCAGAAACCAAAGCCACCCTCCAGCCCAGCTCAGCCACATAGTGCTGGAATCCTAGTGACTATGTGCTGCATGTTTGGCCCCACTTCAACCCAACAGTAAAATATAGTGCATTGCATGATATTATACTGCCACAAGGAGAAAAAAATCAGATGATTTATTTAAATGGACTTAGCTATAGAAACTAAAAGAGCCCAATACGACATGTGAAATGTCCTTCAGATTATCCTATTATGGTATCAGCTGGAGGCCTCAGTCAGGTTTAGAGCTCCATTGGGCTACACACTGTACTACCATAAAGGTAGAGGTGGTCCCTGCCATGAAAAGTTTATTGTGTTGAGAGTAGGGAATATGTAGAAATGCAGAAAAGCAAGATTCAGATCTTAGTCACACTGGTGAAATTTGATAGCAACTCCATTTAAGTAAATGGATTTACTCTGAATGTATATCAATTTAACTGTGATTCCTGGTTGGAATGTGGGATTGGGATACTGGACTTTCTGCTTCAGCTCCTGAGTTTAGCACTGATTTGCTGTGTGGGTTTTGATAAGCGTTCAATACTACAAACATGAACATGCTTAATTTTATACCTGAGAGCAGGCCTAGTCAATGCTCAGTGGTACTATTCACATGGATAAAAGGTAAGAGAAATGTCTGCAAGATCTGGGCTGAAGTTGTCTTAGTCATAGTTTTGTCACCTCTGTCATAATTTAAACATCTGATCCTTGGTTGAAAGGTGCTATACAAGTGCAAGGTGTTATTTATTCATTCATCCATCCAGCATTCCACAAATACAATTTTTGTTACGGTAATATCCTGAAAAAAAGAAGAGCTATTCACACATCTAATCTGGTTCCTAAGAAGCCTGCCTGTCCTATATTTTCTCCTTTCAGGCAGGAGAGAGTCAGGAAAACAGCTGTTGCAGCCATTCCATAAGTGTTGGTCTCACAGCGACAGGTCATTGCACGGCTTGCCACCCATAAGAAGAGTAGCAGCTGACTGGAGGGGGCTTCCATTTGGACATGTAAAACAACCTTGTTTCCAGTTGTTGTCACTTTGGATGGGCTATTACCAGCAGGAGAGTGAGTTTGTGTGTGGGGGGGTGGAGGGTGAGAAAACCTGGATTTGTGCTGGAAATGGCCCAACTTGATGATCACTTTAGATAAGCTATTACCAGCAGTACAGTGGGGTGGGAGGAGGTATTGTTTTATGATCTCTGTATGTATATAAAGTCTTCTGCAGTTTCCACGGTATGCATCCGATGAAGTGAGCTGTAGCTCACGAAAGCTCATGCTCAAATAAATTGGTTAGTCTCTAAGGTGCCACAAGTACTCCTTTTCTTTTTGCGAATACAGACTAAAACGGCTGTTACTCTGAAACTTGTTTCCAGGGATTACATTGTTTTCCTACCCCAGAGCAACTTTTGTTACTCACTTCCTTTGCCACCTTATAAATTGTTTGTGAGTAGGGGAGTATTTTTGCCATTAAGATCTGAGGAACTGATTTTTATTTTATTTTTTTTTAAAGGAGACTCTTCAAAGCAAGCAGTATTAGTGTGTCATTTGTGACCTTTAAGATCTCAGTGAGGGTCAGAAGAAGTCGTAGAGAGCAGGGCTGCTTGGTTGTTCTGAGCTATGGAGCACACTAAAAAGGTATACTTAAGGAAAAATGACTTATTAGAAAGGATGGAGAAACAACAGTATTAGTTTGTCAAGCGTGAATAAACACAGCCAGGTGTCTTGGGTTTCTCAGGCATGGTTTGTGTAGTGGTAGAGCTCTGTCAGCTGGCTGACTAAGTGTTTATGTCCATTGACATTTCAAAGTGATTGAAAAAAGTAAGCAATTTACTAACTGAAAGCAATTATCTTCAGGGGATGGAAAAGTGGAGCAGATACAAGTCTCTACCTTCTGCAACAACTCAGGTACTTTTCCAGATGGTCTGAAAACTTTTAATGGGCCAGATTCTCAGGTGGTGTAAGTGAAGGCATCCCCATTGCTGTCTGTAGTAGAAAGAGAGCCTGAAATATAAGACCTTGTATCAGAAGCCTGTTGTGAGGAGTAAGGCCTGAACTAAAGTAGTGATAAAGCTTTGCTGATGTAAAGCGAAGAAGAAAAGTGAGCAGAAGTCAGGCTCTGCCTGTTTGCAAGCTCACAGAGTCTGGCAAGAGCAGGGCTGATATTGCAGAAACACAACTTCCTATGAGGTGCTAGGCACAGAGCACTCTCGCAAACACATTCCAGAAGGGTGGCATCAGAACACCTTGATACCAACACATTCCCTAAAGATAACAGGAACACTCTGACCCATCCTAAAAATAAGGTCAGAATGACATTGTGATGGATAGAGATGTACAAGGTGATGGTGGTACTGGCTATGTCAGAGGGTGTCAAATAACTACATCGAAGAGCAGTACGTAACTTATTTCCATTGATGTATAAAAGGGAGTCTCAGAGGGAGTGTCCTTGGCTAACCTAGGGGGGAACAGAAAGTCCCCCCATTCACTGAGCTGTGTCCATTGTAATGGGCATACAGGTATTAGTGGTCCTGTAGAGTCTTTGGGATACTAGGACCATGCCTCATTGACAATAAACCTGGCTGGGTGCCTTCGTACCTTAACGGATCTTGTGGTCATCGGGCAGTTTGCTCGAGGTCTGCTGTGACAACTGTCTGCACAGAGCTGGGGCAGCACACAGGGAGAACACAGACAAACATCTAGCAACATCTGACAACACTGTCAACGGAGCCATACCAACTGAGGATCTATCCCTTTATTTCTAAAGGCTTGTTGTTCATAATGAAACAAAACTGAAGTCCTCCCCCCTGAAATAATGGATGTTAATAATGATGTGCCTATGAAGCACATAACAGCACCAAACACACCACATATAGGAACAAGAAATAGACTGCTCCTAGAACCCCTTAAAAAAGGAAAGTTCTATACTACAGGTACACTATTAAGCTTACCATAGGCACAGCTGGCCTTACCATGAGGAGAACTGAGGCGGCCGCCTCAGGTGCCAGACTGGGGGAGGGGTGCCACGAGGACCCAGAGTGTAGAAAATTGTGTCCGCTGCTGGTGCATATGTATTCTCTCTGCTCTAGATGCACAGAGATGGTGGAGTGCTGTGCTGGAGGAAGGAGGGCACAAGAGAAATAACAGGCAGGCAGGAGAAAAGGTGAGAGGGAATAACAGAAAGCAGCAGGAGCTGCAGGGAGAGAGAGGAGGAGAAGCCTCTTATGTACCTTTCTAGCACCCCCAGGAGCCTGGACTGAATAACACCAGCTTCTCAGGGAGCTTCCTGTTTCCTGCTGCTTCCCTGAACCCACTTGAGGAAAGCAGGCAGTCAACTGAAGTAGTAGGAGCCAGTTAGGCCCTTAAGAGCTGATATCTTCCCTCACTCAGGCCCTGCTACCAGCCCGCTTATTTGTCCCCTTCAATTGAGTGTTGAGAGCCACTCTAGCTGGCCCAGAACAGTAGTCATGAGTGAAAGAAGAAAACGCCCCTCTGGGGAAGCATTCAGAAAAAGAAAGCAAGCCAAGGAAGCTTTTCTATCTAAGCAGGAAGGAGCTCTCCTGAGATACATTGTTAGTTCTCCTTTATTGAGGTAGGTGGCAGAGCAGTACCATGAGAGGAGTAGAACAGGAAGAAGGCAGAATTGAGACCTTTCGAAGTTTTGGCCCAAGCAAGGGGGCGTCATTTGAGCTCCCCGCCTCAGGTGCCAAAATGTTGTGGGCCAGCCCACATAGGTATTAATCTTACTTATAATATCTGTATCCCATGTTATAAGATAGTATTTAAGGCTCTGTCTACACTACAAATTACACTGGTATAACTTATGTCTCCTCCCACTGAATTATGCTCATAATTATTTCCAGCTTTGGAAAATTGGCTTTTTAAAAATCACCAAGGGAAAAAAAAAGTGTTATGTAACTGGCTGGGACTACGAGAGAGCTCTCCCATCTGCTTAACATCTTCTGACTCTATGAGAGGCAGTAGCTATGCTGCTGCCAACACTAGTGCTTCGGTAAACATAGTTTACGTCGCTCAGGAGCATGGATCTTTCCGTTAATAACATAAAGTGGACATAGCCTAAGTGTTGATTGCTTCCCTCATGCCCACGAAGAGGGGACATGCACAAGAACTCATCACATCACAGCTTGAATGCTGGATGAAAGCCACAACAATTCCCATTGAGAAGACACTTATCACTATGCTGCTTGGGATTTGGAGAGGGTAATATTTCTAAGCATAAGCAAGGTATCCCCAATCTGCTTAGTTTGGGTTAGCTCTAAAAGGCACAGCAGCTTTTATTACATTTTGGAACCTAAGACTGTAACTCATTTTTGTGGGTATGTTTACCAGTTTTAACCTTGTAAAGAACTCGTTTCTTTTTCTTAGTTAATAAATCTTTAGTTAGTTTATTACAGGATTGCCTACAAACCTTGTCTTCGGTGTGGGATATGAGGTGCAACTGACCTGGGGTAAGTGACTGGTCCTTTGGGACAGGGACTAACTTGAATATCTCATTCAAAAATTTTAAGTAACACTTAACTTTCAAATGCCTGAACAGCAAATGTAACTTTTCTTGTCTGCATAGTAAACACTGACATTTTTAGCTGTTTGAATAATCAAAGTGGTGCTTTCTGTACCTTCTTGGTTGCAAAGATTTGAACTGCTTCCTGCTGAAGGTCCACAGTCTGGGCCAGCTCATGCTCTACTGAGATGGTTGCAAGGCCGACCAGCCTCTCCTGTGTCGTTGTGGAGCGTAGATGTGTTTTTATTAACTTCAGCTTGGAGAAGCTGCGTTCTCCACTGGCAACTGTTACAGGAAGTGTTAGAAGTATGCACAGAACAACAAAAGCATTTGGAAAGAGGGTGGTCATCTTCTTTGTGCACATACATTCCAGAACAGGCTTTGGAGTTGATCCTGCTGAAATGTATCTTGAAAGGGCTTTCAGGTCATCACCTAAATCACTCGCATCAATATCGCGCATGTCATCGTGGATCAACACTGTCTCTAGTGCTCTGCAATGCTGGTGTAGGTCTTCTTCAAGTATAGTGAGGAGTTTTGGAATATCATACAACATGCCAAATATACCTGAAAAACCTGAGTGTCTCTGGATTAAGTTTAGAAGTGTGTGCAACAAGAGTGATGTAGTGGTGGGAGTCTGCTATAGACCACCGGACCAGGGGGATGAGGTAGATGAGGCTTTCTTCCGGCAGCTCACGGAAGCTACTGGATCGCATGCCCTGATTCTCATGGGTGACTTTAATTTTCCTGATATCTGCTGGGAGAGCAATACAGCGGTGCATAGACAATCCAGGAAGTTTTTGGAAAGCGTAGGGGACAATTTCCTGGCGCAAGTGCTAGAGGAGCCAACTAGGGGGGGCGCTTTTCTTGACCTGCTGCTCACAAACCGGGTAGAATTAGTGGGGGAAGCAAAAGTGGATGGGAATCTGGGAGGCAGTGACCATGAGTTGGTTGAGTTCAGGATCCTGACACAGGGAAGAAAGGTAAGCAGCACGATACGGACCCTGGACTTCAGGAAAGCAGACTTCGACTCCCTCAGGGAACGGATGGGTAGGATCCCCTGGGGGACTAACTTGAAGGGGAAAGGAGTCCAGGAGAGCTGGCTGTATTTCAAGGAATCCCTGTTGAGGTTACAGGGACAAACCATCCCAATGAGTCGAAAGAATAGTAAATATGGCAGGCGACCAGCTTGGCTTAATGGTGAAATCTTAGCGGATCTTAAACATAAAAAAAGAAGCTTACAAGAAGTGGAAGGTTGGACATATGACCAGGGAAGAGTATAAAAATATTGCTCGGGCATGTAGGAATGTTATCAGGAGGGCCAAATCGCACCTGGAGCTGCAGCTAGCCAGAGATGTGAAGAGTAACAAGAAGGGTTTCTTCAGGTATGTTGGCAACAAGAAGAAAGCCAAGGAATGTGTGGGCCCCTTACTGAATGAGGGAGGCAAACTAGTGACAGAGGATGTGGAAAAAGCTAATGTACTCAATGCTTTTTTTGCCTCTGTTTTCACTAACAAGGTTAGCTCCCAGACTGCTACGCTGGGCATCACAAAATGGGGAAGAGATGGACAGCCCTCTGTGGAGATAGAGGTGGTTAGGGACTATTTAGAAAAGCTGGACGTGCACAAGTCCATGGGGCCGGACGAGTTGCATCCGAGAGTGCTGAAGGAACTGGCGGCTGTGATTGCAGAGCCATTGGCCATTATCTTTGAAAACTCGTGGCGAACCGGGGAAGTCCCGGATGACTGGAAAAAGGCTAATGTAGTGCCAATCTTTAAAAAAGGGAAGAAGGAGGATCCTGGGAACTACAGGCCAGTCAGCTTCACTTCAGTCCCTGGAAAAATCATGGAGCAGGTCCTCAAAGAATCAATCCTGAAGCACTTGCATGAGAGGAAAGTGATCAAGAACAGCCAGCATGGATTCACCAAGGGAAGGTCATGCCTGACTAATCTAATCGCCTTCTATGATGAGATTACTGGTTCTGTGGATGAAGGGAAAGCAGTGGATGTATTGTTTCTTGACTTTAGCAAAGCTTTTGACACGGTCTCCCACAGTATTCTTGTCAGCAAGTTAAGGAAGTATGGGCTGGATGAATGCACTACAAGGTGGGTAGAAAGCTGGCTAGATTGTCGGGCTCAACGGGTAGTTATCAATGGCTCCATGTCTAGTTGGCAGCCGGTATCAAGTGGAGTGCCCCAAGGGTCGGTCCTGGGGCCGGTTTTGTTCAATATCTTCATAAATGATCTGGAGGATGGTGTGGATTGCACTCTCAGCAAATTTGCAGATGATACTAAACTGGGAGGAGTGGTAGATACGCTGGAGGGGAGGGATAGGATACAGAAGGACCTAGACAAATTGGAGGATTGGGCCAAAAGAAATCTGATGAGGTTCAATAAGGATAAGTGCAGGGTCCTGCACTTAGGACGGAAGAACCCAATGCACAACTACAGACTAGGGACCAAATGGCTAGGCAGCAGTTCTGCGGAAAAGGACCTAGGGGTGACAGTGGACGAGAAGCTGGATATGAGTCAGCAGTGTGCCCTTGTTGCCAAGAAGGCCAATGGCATTTTGGGATGTATAAGTAGGGGCATAGCCAGCAGATCGAGGGACGTGATCGTTCCCCTCTATTCGACATTGGTGAGGCCTCATCTGGAGTACTGTGTCCAGTTTTGGGCCCCACACTTCAAGAAGGATGTGGATAAATTGGAGAGAGTCCAGCGAAGGGCAACAAAAATGATTAGGGGTCTGGAACACATGACTTATGAGGAGAGGCTGAGGGAGCTGGGATTGTTTAGCCTGCAGAAGAGAAGAATGAGGGGGGATTTGATAGCTGCTTTCAACTACCTGAAAGGGGGTTCCAAAGAGGATGGCTCTAGACTGTTCTCAATGGTATCAGATGACAGAACGAGGAGTAATGGTCTCAAGCTGCAGTGGGGGAGGTTTAGATTGGATATTAGGAAAAACTTTTTCACTAAGAGGGTGGTGAAACACTGGAATGCGTTACCTAGGGAGGTGGTAGAATCTCCTTCCTTAGAGGTTTTTAAGGTCAGGCTTGACAAAGCCCTGGCTGGGATGATTTAACTGGGAATTGGTCCTGCTTCGAGCAGGTGGTTGGACTAGATGACCTTCTGGGGTCCCTTCCAACCCTTATATTCTATGATTCTATGATTCTATACTGCTGTGTTCCTTGAGCTGCATGAAACGTTCTTCAACTGACTGTACTGCACAATCTAGCACCTGGTTAAAGAATTCAACTTTGAATTGTTGTTTGGGGTCTCTTATGGGATTATCCTGTGCCTCATAATCAAAATGTCGTCTTCTTCAGTGTGTGGGGATAAAAGCAAATGAAGCAGGATTGCTTATGCAGATGTGCCAGTTACACATGGCCTACTGTTTTAATTACACGTGGTATAAATTCTCTAGTGCAGACAGACAGTCTCTGTGTCAACAAAGTTGGTGCTCCAGCATGGTGTTCTGGTGCACTGAGGTTCTGCCCTACCCTAAAGAGGATCTCAGTTTTATAGCTCATGACCATGTTTGGTTATGAAAGATCCTATGGCACCTTTGTTAGGAATTTACTTGCATTGGGATTTAGCTAAGAAGCAGGGTTATCATATTTTGCCTACCTATATTCCCCACAAGTTTCACTGGAGACAGTAGTTTGCTTCATGTTCTAAATGGTGGGGTAGTGTTCATATGAACTGTTTACAGTTGCTAGAATCACAGGGTTAGCAGGGACCACAAGGGCCAAAATGCAGGATTTGTTGTGTATAAACTATCCAAGATAGACGGCTGTCCAACCTCCTTTTGAAAACCTCCAGTGAAGGGGCTTCCACCACCTTCTGAGGAAGTCTGTTCCATATTATAAGGCCAGATCATGAGCTTTAAATCATCAGATTTACAGCAGCTGAAAATCTAGCCTGCTGTGTTTCACCCAAGAAGTGGCTACATATCACTGGTGATAGTTATCCTTGTACTGGGATGCCTTCAGCATGTAAGAAGCTATATGAAACGTAAGTTATTCTTTTCATTAGTGGCTCAGATGTGTCCTGTAAATCTACTTGCTTGTGGAAAATATCAGACCTAGATGCTACTTCTTGGCAAATATCCTAAATAAAGATAACCAGTTAGCACAACCATTATTGGGCTAAATGAGGAAAATATTACTTTTCTAACAATCAAATATCAAAAACTTTCACAAATATAGGATAGGGATACCTTCAGTGCAATTGCCCAGTAGAAATTAGACAGCTCACTAACTTTTGTCACAGCTAAAAAGGCAGTTGGATGAAAAAGGCAGTTGTCTTCCTTAAAGAACAAAAAAGCCACTAAGATTTTCCTCTCTTTGTGCTCAGAACTATTAGGTAGGTATTACTAAATTACTGAAATTAAGAGATAGCACACCAAACTCATCCCTGGTGAACCCACTGAGTTCAACAGAGTTACAACATGGATAAGCTTGATTGCATGCCCCAGCTACAAGTTACTTGTCATATGCAAACACTCACTATAACTTTATACCATTGGCTACAGAGGTTATAAGCAAGATCAATACATGCAGCATCCTACAAACATTTTATAAAGTCTAAACACACACTGATCAACTTAACATCTAATGTCTATTTTGATGATGATAACACACAGGTAAACAAGACTGGTTTCCAGCTGTGCCTTTATAAGTGTTCAGTGAGGCCTGGAGCCTTGGCATGAGCTAGCACCTGGTCTGCCAGCATCACACCTACATATGATAATGACTGGGTATAGAGCTTAATGCTGCAGGCACTGAGCACTCTTGCCTGATCCAGCAAAGCCCCTAAGTATGTGCTTAACTTTAAAAAAGTGAGTAGTCCACATTACATCAGTGGGACCCCCTCACATGCTTCAAGGTAAGTGTAAGTTTAAGTGCTTCACTGGATCAGGTCAGAGAGCGTTTAACGCCTTACAGTATCTAGTCAGTACATAGTGACTACCATGAATAGTGACATACAGTTCAATGAGACTACTCATTGCTAAACTCTGCAGCTGGTAGTCAGTATCTGCAAAATCATGCCCATAGTGTATCAGGCCTGATTCAGGAAAGAACTTAGGCACATGCTTACATCTCATTGACTTCAATGGGATTTAAGCACATGCCTTGCCCTAAATGCTGTCCAGGAAAGCATCTCTACTCAGAATGGGAGCCTTAATTAACTTTCTCTTCTTCCCTGAATAATTTTGGTTTAAATCACTAGTTATGGCTTGTCTTTACAAACAGCTAGTGAGCAGTGACCTGAGGTGTAAGTCTACCTTGTACTAGCATGCCACAGACTAACTGGCCATGCGGACTCTGCTGCTACACACTAGAAAGTCCCTCGTGTGCTCTGATCTACTCCTGTTTCAAAGCGGAGTAAATCAAAGCTCATTAGGGAACTTTTAGCACCCAGCCCCAGACTTGTATGGACTTATATACAGACAAGCCCTGAGTTGTTCAGCAGCGATCCAAGTATGACGATCTCACAGAATACCTAGCTCTTCAGCGTCAAACTTATCCGGTAAATTTTAAAGTCCCACCACCTAGCTGTTTTTAAATGCTTTTTAAAAAACGTTGAAATTTTTTGTTAATATGCACTTCATTTTGCAAACATTTCATAACAAAAAAAACAGTCTAGCTTTGCAGTCAGCTGTGTGAATATTCTTCCTGGCAGGCACCTCAATGGTAATGAACTATCTGCATGACAATTTAAGATTTCCTTGTGGAATGGGGAGCAGATGACATCATTAAAAGAATCATACCACTGTTATTTCTAAAGTGTAGCTGAAGAATTCTGCTCTCACCTGGATGGCCGAAAATCACATCTTTCATTTGGGCCAATGTGCTTGTTATTCAACTTTCTTCAAGAACAAAAACAGCAGCAGCAACTGATCACAGTTTAAAAATAAAAAAGTGCCCATGCTCTCATAGCTGTGTGAATTAGCATAAGATTAACACCAGTAATAGGCTCGCTTATTTGTCCATTGCAAAAAGGTGCATAAAAGAGTAGCTGTCCTTAAGTTGCAGAAATAAAGAAGTCAATACTTAGACTCTGGCATCATAAATTAAATGCATCTCTGCTTAAGCAGCACCAAGAAAGGCCAGATTAGTATTGGCAAAAGGAAAACAGGGATCATCACTCACTGTGATAAGTGAAAATCTGATTTATCTAGTCCAGCCAACTTTAGAGTCCCATGATATGCCAAGAGGAATAAAAGCTGAAAAGGGGGAATTGTGATGCAAGATGTTTGAAATTAAACACATCAGCAAAACGGACCGCAAGCTTTAATTTCCCAAATCAAAATGCTTCACAATGATGGAACTTTAATGGCATTCGGGTTTTTATTCCCCTTTTCAGAGACTGTTTTAAATATGGCCTGGTCATCATCACAGAAGGATGATTAATGAGGTGTTAAATATTTTAAACTTGTTAAAGTGGGCTTGTTAACCGATCTGCATCTCATTCCATCCCCTGAATCATTCATGAAAGGCACATGTCTTCAGGATTTCACTGATTACAGTCAAACATGAATAGATTATTAACCAATTCACCTTTTTCATTGCAGCCTGTTTTTTTTCTAATTTGTTTCTTGTAGTTAGAGGTAAGTAAAGCAATATTTTTTTAATGCTAAATGCCTCTTTCCTATTTTTCAGTTTTATTATTGCTGAATGGACTTATTGTAAATATTGAATTTGGTGGTTGCAAAAGGAATAAATGGAGTGGAAGTTAAGATCTGGACATGCCAGAGAACATAAAGCTTAACAACTGACCAGGATTGCCATCTGGTGAGGCTGTAGAGTCTTTTAAGTGTCTTTATTGTTTTTAAGCAAACCTACAAAACTAGACATAAATGTTACTCTTAAAAGAAAATCAGATTAGGGATTGATGAGATGCTTTATAAACGTCTAGGGAGCAAAGATTTTTTATATTACAAGGTGCCGATCCTGCAATCAGATCCATGCAGACCGTACACTGTGCCAATGCAGAGCCCACTGAAGTTAATTCAGCTGCCACTGTTAGCAAGGTGCACACCTGACTGCAAGATTGGGGCCTCAAGTTAATAGAGCAACATGCTGTAATTTATTGTTGGTGCTAGTAGCACCTACAATAAGCAACTATTACAAAAGCATTTTCATCCATAACCTCATGTCTTCACAAACTGAAGTATTCACCTTTGGGGCTGAACATTTTCTTTTGAAGTAGGCTTCTGGTTTCAAGTAATTTTGCTTTGTTTAATTTTCAACAAAATCCCTTCAGATGTTTTTGAGTTATGGGACAGTTAAAAAAAAAAACCAAGAACACTTTTTCCACTGTATGTCAAAGGCAACAGGGGCAAGTTCTGGCCCTAGTTACTCCAGTGTAAGTCCTGCAGTGCTTCCAGCCTCACAGCATGCTGCACAATTTGTGTTACGGACCGTGGGATACCCTCCAGCTCCCAGAAGAATTGTGGGAGCAAGAGCCAATTGCTTCACTGACTTCAGATTTACATCAATTTAAGTGAGGGCAGAATCTGGCACTATTACTTTAAATTTGTACCAAAAGCTTCTAATAGAATAATTAATTTTCCCTAAACACTTGTAGTTATGTTGACTGACTAGTGAAGCTGTCAAGAGGCTACTTGTTACCCTGCTTTGCAATGGCCCTCTGATATATAAGAGCAGCACTAAGTTTGAAGAGCTTCATTCCATTATATCTGAACAAAGTGCAATGCTATTCTAGAAGCTGCCAGTGTAGTTTGAGTGGCAACTTGTGATGTGGGCAAGGCCGTATGGGTCTTAGTTCAATAGGGCTTTGCTTTCTGAGATGCAGAGGTGGAGCTGCAAAGAGTTATTCCGCTTACAGTACATGCTTTAATAAAGCCACCTGAAAGTTAGTTTCATTATCAAACATTGGCATAAGATCCAAGGGCCCGATTCTCTCCTTTTTCAAGGTAAGTGCAGGTGTAAATTCAAGTTAATTACACCAAAATTATCAGTGACCTGTGCAAAAGACAGGCTACAGGATATGTTCCTGCCATGCTCCACATACCCACTAGCAGCTCCCTCACCCAACACTACACAAGCTGACCAGCTAAAATTAAAAGGAGTACTTGTGGCACCTTAGAGACTAACCAATTTATTTGAGCATGAGCTTTCGTGAGCTACAGCTCACTTCATCAGATGCATACCGTGGAAACTGCAGAAGACATTATATACACACAGAGACCATGAAACAATACCTCCTCCCACCCCACTGTCCTGCTGGTAATAGCTTATCTAAAGTGATCATCAAGTTGGGCCATTTCCAGCACTAATCCAGGTTTTCTCACCCTCTGCCCCCCCACACACAAACTCACTCTCCTGCTGGTAATAGCCCATCCAAAGTGACCACTCTCTTCACAATGACAGGTTTCAGAGTAACAGACGTGTTAGTCTGTATTCGCAAAAAGAAAAGGAGTACTTGTGGCACCTTAGAGACTAACCAATTTATTTGAGCATGAGCTTTCGTGAGCTACAGCTCACTTCATCAGATGCATACCGTGGAAACTGCAGCAGACTTTATATATACACAGAGAATATGAAACAATACCTCCTCCCACCCCACTGTCCTGCTGGTAAT
The DNA here is from genome assembly GCF_965140235.1 of Caretta caretta. Taxonomy (NCBI): domain Eukaryota; kingdom Metazoa; phylum Chordata; order Testudines; family Cheloniidae; genus Caretta; species Caretta caretta. The sequence goes on along the minus strand of NC_134212.1, from coordinate 69,596,851 downwards.
AGCTTATCTAAAGTGATCATCAGGTGGGCCATTTCCAGCACAAATCCAGGTTTTCTCACCCTCCACCCCCCCACACAAATTCACTCTCCTGCTAGTGCTAGCCCATCCAAAGTGACAACTCTTTACATAATCAAGTCGGGCTATTTCCTGCATAAATCCAAGTTTTCTCACATCCCCCCCACCCCCATACACACACAAACTCACTCTCCTGCTGGTAATAGCTCATCTAAACTGACCACTCTCCAAGTTTAAATCCAAGTTAAACCAGAACATCTGGGGGGGGGGGGTAGGAAAAAACAAGAGGAAACAGGCTACCTTGCATAATGACTTAGCCACTCCCAGTCTCTATTTAAGCCTAAATTAATAGTATCCAATTTGCAAATGAATTCCAATTCAGCAGTTTCTCGCTGGAGTCTGGATTTGAAGTTTTTTTGTTTTAAGATAGCGACCTTCATGTCTGTGATTGCGTGACCAGAGAGATTGAAGTGTTCTCCGACTGGTTTATGAATGTTATAATTCTTGACATCTGATTTGTGTCCATTTATTCTTTTACGTAGAGACTGTCCAGTTTGACCAATGTACATGGCAGAGGGGCATTGCTGGCACATGATGGCATATATCATATTGGTGGATGTGCAGGTGAACGAGCCTCTGATAGTGTGGCTGATGTTATTAGGCCCTGTGATGGTGTCCCCTGAATAGATATGTGGGCACAATTGGCAACGGGCTTTGTTGCAAGGATAAGTTCCTGGGTTAGTGGTTCTGTTGTGTGGTATGTGGTTGTTGGTGAATATTTGCTTCAGGTTGCGGGGCTGTCTGTAGGCAAGGACTGGCCTGTCTCCCAAGACTTGATAATCAAGGTGGGCCATTTCCAGCACAAATTTCCCCAAATTCCACAATATGGATTTGTGCTGGAAATGGCCCAACTTGATCACTTTAGATAAGCTATTACCAGCAGGAGAGTGAGTTTGTGTGTGTATGGGGGGGGGGGGGTGAGAAAACCTGGATTTGTGCCGGAAATGGCCCACCTTGATTATCATGCACATTGTAGGGAGAGTGGTCACTTTGGATAAGCTATTACCAGCAGGAGAGTGAGTTTGTGTGTGTGTTTTTTGGAGGGGGGTGAGGGAGTGAGAGAACCTGGATTTATGCAGGAAATGGCCCACCTTGATTATCAAACACATTGTGAAGAGAGTGGTCACTTTGGATGGGCTATTACCAGCAGGAGAGTGAGTTTGTGGGGGGGCGGGGCGCGGAGGGTGAGAAAACCTACCAGCAGGACAGTGGGGTGGGATGAGGTATTGTTTCATGGTCTCTGTGTGTATATAATGTCTTCTGCAGTTTCCACGGTATGCATCCGATGAAGTGAGCTGTAGCTCACGAAAGCTCATGCTCAAATAAATTGGTTAGTCTCTAAGGTGCCACAAGTCCTCCTTTTCTTTTTGCGAATACAGACTAACACGGCTGTTACTCTGAAACCAGCTAAAATTAGTGATCTCATAGAGGAGTCTTGGTGGAACATGTGATGTAAAGGACCATAACTGATAAGAAAAATCACTGCATGAGTTAAAGCTGAATGTTTCAGCCCTAGGACCCGCATTGAGTAGCATGGTGAGGAGCATTAACTCTCTCAATAGTTTCTACACACTAATGGAGATGGAACTTGTGGACAGTCCCAGGGAGGGGGAATAGCATAAGTAAGGTGTCAATGCTAAGGGGAGATGAGAGCCATGTGTCAGGCAGCTGCTGTATGCAGATCTCCTGAAATCCAAAGGGTTACCTTGTGGATCCTCAAGCAGACCATATTACCTGCCAGTCCTGTACCACCACTTTACACACTTTTGCCTATCTCCAAAATGAATGAATGGGGTGAATTTATCTGCAGGCAAAAGCCAGGTATATTTTCAACCAAGTCCTTCTCTACCATGTTTACTTATGAATAAGTGAGGATGTAACTCTTTTTCATGAAAAATGGGATCAAAGAAAAAAAACTACATTAAATAAATACAAAATAGGAGATAAAGACTAAAACCTCATGTATGCTTAAAAATTAGATCAACCTAGCTTTGTTGCTCAGGGCTGTGAAAAATTTCATGCCCAAAGCACTGTAGTTAGGATAAGCTAATTCTCAGTGTAGTCACAGCTGCATCAATGGAAGAATTCTTCTCTTGACCTAACTACAGTCTCTCAGAGAGATGTATTAACTTGAACAGAAAACCCCCTTGCATTGCTGAGTCTACACTATCGCATTGTAGTAGCATAGGTGCAATGCAGATGTGCCCTAAGAATTAAACAACCATTAAGAACTGACCACATGGAAGATGTTATAGAAAATTACAACTAAAATTAGTCAAATGGCCTTCACCCATGAGAATCAATTGCAATTTTCCCATTAATTTAATTGGAGCAGGATCAGCTCCTCATTATATTAAAGAAAAAAATAGTGAAAGCATTTTGAGATTACATACATACATCAACTACTTATCAAATATTAACAGAATGTTTAACAAATTTTAACATCTTCAAAAAAAGTTATGCAAGTATGTTTTCCCCCTCCTATTATTATTTATTATTATAATTCATCCAGCATCTATAACCAATTCTGTAAATTTGTTAGCTGAATAACCTATGCAATCACTGTTGTGACATTTGTGAATGTGATAATGGAACATGTTTAAAGTTATTCACCCAGCTGTTCTAATGAATACAATGGTGCTATTTATACATTCCAGTAGAAAAAGATTGTAATGCTTACAGATGATAGGAGTTGTGAATTTACATGGGGAAAAATGAATATAAAGGCGAAAGATGATTGCATGCAAACCTTTAATTCCTCCTGAATTTTTTCCTCCATCAGTTTGGCTTTTCGATCTTCTGTTTCTATTTTCCATTTTTCTGCCACTGTTTTGGCTTTCTCCTTAGCCATAGCATCCCGGAATTTCTTTGTAATTTCAGCCTCTTTTTGCTTCCTTCAGAAAAGAATTTGAAAAAAAACAAAACAAAGTTAGAGACTGCTCTTTAGGAAGCGAGAAGAAACGATTATTGAGTAAACAAGCCTAGATTCTTATTACTATCAGTGATACTAACTGGTTCATGTAAGAGTCTAGGAAAATATACATGGAAAAAAGAATTTAAAATGTATTTAACAAGTGAAGTACAATAAGCCTAATTCCAAGCACACACCCAGGGGACAGACATTTTCAGTCTTGGAAAGTGACTAAAAATAGCACCTTCTAAAAATCAAAAATTTGTTCATTGGATATCTTTGGTTCAGACCATAGCTATTTCCTTTTCTAATGAAAACCAGATATTTCTTGACAGCAATGCAAAGCCAAAGCAGCAATGGGACAGTGATCTGAAATCCATTCTGCCTCACACATCAACAAAGCTATCTGCTAAATTCCAGGGGCAAAATCTTTATTACTGGTGACAATGTAAAAGGCCAAGCACAGATTGATGTCTGAATCCCAAGTGAAATATACAGCATCCACATTCAGAAGCAGCATATTTTGACTTTAACTAAGAATATCTAATAAAAAGAATAAATATGAAATGACACCACATTGTCCAATCCCTGTTCAGAGCATTACCACAGAGCGCGATCTACCTGGGGCCTCATCTCTCAATGCCATTGGGCATCAACACACCCTCTGACCAATTCCAAAGCTGTCATAGGCTCCATTAGAAATACAGTTAATGACACTTTCCTGAGTCAATTATACTAACATGCAAATAAGCCACTCAGCAATAGGCTTTATGTGCCAAACTTCAGTCAGAAATTTTTATCCCTGACTACAGCAGCTATTTCTGATTTATCATCCAAAAGCAGATTGCAAACTAAAAAACAACCTAACTGAGCAGGTAAATAGTTTAGATCACGATCAGACCCAGCCTAATCTCAATATCACTCCTACTGGTTTGAAAGGGGCATTTTTCACTAAAGAATTCTAAATAAATTTTAAAATATGGATTTTTTTATTCCAGTTTTTCCAATAGTTGTGTCAGTGTGTGAAATGGGCCATCAATTCAGAGTCATAAAACCTCACCATAGTTCTTCTGCTTCCTTCTGTGCTTGCTGCCTGGCTCGTTCTGCTATTAGTTCCTCAGAAATCTGTTCATATGGCTTGTCACCTGGGGAGTCTCCCATAATCCAGACCCAGATCTCACCATCACTCCCATGAAGCCACTGCACATGTTTGTCATTACCTGTAACAGCCACCAAAACAAACATGGAAAGCACTTATTAAGCAACTTGCTCAGGTTCAGAAACAAATATAGGTGAAACTGTGCTAGAAAGTTAAATCCAAAAAGTAAAGGAGAGCTAAAAGGTAGGACTGAGCCCTCATACTTTGCATGCTCTACTTAGACTAAGTATTATGCGGCAGGGATAGCATTTTGTACAATGCTCAGTTTGTGCCTCTAGATGCTAATGTAATAGAAATAATCACAAAAATCACTGTGAGATTTGTTGTAGCATGTTGCAGAGCATGATGGCGGCTTTCCTGACAGAACTGCGATGATAAATAGCAGTGGGCTGCGCGCATTATACCTGGCTTTCAACAGTGCTATCAATCTCATACATCTGTGAGAGCAAATAAAAGGTACAACAATATTTTTAATGGGGTTAAACAGGCATCATCCTGATTAGTATCCTAGCACCTAATTAGCATGGTAGCTGGGAGAAGTCAAATCTCACTGCTGTTCTGAGACTCCTGCTGCTTGTTTGTGAATTTAGCAGGTTCAGAGCACAAAATAGACCCCTTTGGAGTGTGCATACTCTTTTTGTGTTACTTTAGGTTTCCTTCGTCTCTGGCCTATTGATATATTTCTCATAGGCACAACTTTTCCCCATTAATACACAGCCATATAATCAAAATCTTCATCTCTAGAGGATGTCTTCAGAAATTGCTCTCTTTTTTCAAAGCTGTAGGTCTCTTCGAGCCCCACAGGCACCACATATTAAACTCACTCAAACAGATCAGTATAATTTATCAGTTGGTGCAGCACTAATAATGATACACACATCCATCTATCAGGCTGAAAGACTATAGCATAATCTACCAATTTGACAATTTTATACATCAGCAATAGTTGGACAGCCCCTTCACAGCATGTCCCATTTTAAGCCAATTCAGCTTGAACACCATATGCCTTTAGTTTATTTTTTTCTTTAGAACAAGCAAAACAGCTTTTTCACTTCTAGAGGTAAAATTTAGACTGTAGGCAGAAATGCCTCCCCTGCAAATCTGCCCCCAAACCAACATCAGTAATACTCCTCATAAAGCTGGAGATGGGTTTCGATGTGCAATCTGATCAGAAAGCTTTGTAGTTTCTCACAGAGCAGCATCCAAAAAGACAATGTGATGAGTGGGCAGCAAAAGAAATAAGTAACTCAGAAAGTCTGACACTGTGAAGATGGAATTCTTGCCTCAAAGTATTTGCAGCCTGTAAGTCAAGTTAAGAGAAGGCTCTAGTCGTTTAGACCCCAAAATAAGATCAATTCTAAGACCAATAGAGGAAAGCTCAGCCAATGGTGAGGCACTGACTTAGGACTGGGTTCAATTTTTTGTTCTACGACAGCCTCTCCTGTGTGACCCTGGCCAAGTCACTTTAACCCCTATTTAACAGATGGGGAACAGAGTCAGAGATTAAGTTCTTTCTAACTTCACAACACTCTTGTGAGGTAAACTACATTAGAGACAGTGAGGAGGTGCTCAGATACTACAGAGGAGCCATGTAACTACTTAAGAGCTGAACAGGGATTCTAGAAGTGAAATTTCCTTCACTATTTTACCTGCACAGGCTGAGTTTGCCTGCTTTGGCAATCAAGAAACAGTTGCCTGTAAGGTATGGTTATAGTTCAAAAAATTAAATTATATTTTTTTAATTTTGTTTTGAGATTTCCCATCAATTAGGACACTTTTCCTGGGGGGGGGACTGTTTTCAACAAAACCCCGTTTTGTCAAATGCGAATTTTTCAGTTGAAATTTTTCAACCAGAAAAAGGGAGTCCCTAACTAAAAGAGCTTAAAATCTAAATTGACACAATAGAGAATTATTGAAATGGGGAGTACAGTTGTGGATCTAAGGCACAGAGAGATTGAATGACTGTTCATATAGGAATTCTGGGGCAGAATCAGGAATTCAACTCAAAGTCTGAGTCCCAGTCTAGTACCTTAACCACAAAGTAAACCCACCCTTCATCTGCCACAAGAGGAGGTGAGGGAACTCTATCGCTTAATGCATATAAATTAGACTTGACAGCACACTTGAAACAAATGTACTATTAGAAACAAACCTACATGAGAAGGGAAGAGGACTGGATAACTTATTGGTCTATATTCCATCTCTGGTATTTAAACTCTATGATTTAAACAAAGTTAGTCCTCTATCAGGCAACCGTGCTTATCATAGCACCCCAAAAAAAAGCTGTAAAGCAAAATTATGTCTACTGATATACAGTTCTCTACTTGCAGCAGATCTGTGAAGGAGTATCATTCATGGAGTTTAGCCCTCCCTCTACTGCAAGATCTAAACTGCTTAGAGGGTGGTGAATTTTTTTCTTAGCAGCTCTTGGCATAGCACACCAGCATCATAGAATCATAGAATCATCCAAAATTTACAACCCCAAAGGGTAACTTTCCAGGAGATACAAGGCTACACATAATATGCATGAAAATATACACACCCACACACACGCTGATCATCACAGACATACAGAATCATGTCATTTTGGATGATAGTATTTGCTTGTGCTTATACAGTAGCTTGTGTGATAGATTAACAGAACTTGTTTCTGGCTTGAGTTCACAGCAAGGAAAACATAAAACAATCTCTAATGACAATGCTGCCAATCTAATAAAATTATTTTTCACACACACACACAGTGAGAGCTAGCAGACAGCCATTGTGTGCTTTTTAGATTACTGTAGGCTGCACTTGGCCTTCAAACTGTTCTTTGGGTATCCCTATGGTAGATGAGGGATAATATTATGGCTGAGTAGTAATAGAAGTTTCCATATTTCCTATCAGCCTCCTTAAAAGAAAATCATAAGCACCATTTGAAAAGGGTTGGGGAGGGGGCAACTTGATTTGCAATGAAAGAGATATCTGGTTTAAATTTTAAGCCAGCTATAATATTCACACAGCAAATAAGATTTAGCATGCACTGAAATACATGAAAAATAATAGTCTTACACTGTCTCTAGTAAGTAGGGCAGGTGGGCAGAAGCATAGTTTTCTTTTTATAGGAGTTCTGGTTTATAATCTGGATTCATTTGCATATGTGCTGCTAATTAAAAGCAGTTTAAAACAGAGTTGATGAAATATTGCTGGAATCAGCTTCCTTTATACAGGCTCATTTATCATTGTTTTAACAATTATGGCATCCCTGACAATTCCCATTTGTTATCTATCTCCAGTTTTTGCGAGGGACCTAAGCCAAAGTCCATTTAGAGCCCGCTTTGGTGTCAAGTCTCCCAGCTATGCTGTTACTCAGGAGCCACAGGCCACATGCTGTGCCTAGCAAAGAAAGCAGGAGTGTGCGGGTAATCCTGCTGCCATTATATTACATGGAGTACAACAGACTAATTCAAATTATAGTTTTAAACTCTTAGCGCACCACTGATTTAGAATCCCAGACACATGAAATGATATTTAAACTCTGCCTAATAACCTTTTAAAACAAAGCCCTCTGTTTCCATTGATAAAGTCTAATTTCTTTGTGGTTTGGCTTCCACCCACCAGTCCTACCCTGGATGGCTGCAGATGTCCCACAACAGCAAAATAACTCGCCCTCTTTTGCCATTGGGAAGCCTTGTGTTCATAAAACCACTCTTTGGCCCTCATCTCTGCATAAAGTATTTGTTTTCTTTTTCCCCCTCTCTCGGCTACAGTTACTGTGAGGAAGCTAAATTCTTCTGAAACCTATTCGGCATTTGAAATGTATCAGCATTCAGCTCTCTGGCATAGGGCTGATCAGCCTGATTTCCCTTTGTAGTTTCAAGACATACTGTAGCTTCTGGGGGATGGTTTTTGTTCCTTCTGAATTTAGATACCTGATATACTTTGAAGCACAATCTGCGTTTTGCATACGATTTAATCACCAGCTTTCACACTCTGTTCAGAACTAATGACTTTTACATCTTCTTCAAAGGTTTCTGCTTGGATTTCAAAAATCTGCAGGGTAAATGCTATTCCATTCTGAGTTTCACTGGTTGCAGTCCTGCCCAGCACACGCATGGAATAGGGTGTTAGGATAGAAATAAAGATGCAGGGAGTGGTGGGTTGGACTCAATCCCTTATATACCCACCCCTCCAAATTCATTACACAAGCTATGAACTGAAGTGTACTTGGGTAGGACAATAAAGATTCTCCAAGGATACCTCTGCAACAAAGCCTGGGGTGTGAAAGACAGTTCCTGTAGATGTACGCACTCTAGCTGCACTGTAGCTTGCTAAAAATGAAAGTGAGGATGTGGCACAGAGACCCATTGGCAAAAGGTTCCCTGTTCTTTGTAAACAGCTCTCACCTCAGATCTGATAAACTCACTACACCAAACCCATATCTTGCAGGGTATTTATCCATAATGGATATCACATGAGGGATCTCCAGAAAGCTCATAACCTGTCAAGACTCAATCATTGCTAGATGTATGTACATGTATTATTTAAGAAATAATATCAAATATATTGAAAGGAAGCCTTATGGACTTGGAGTAGAATTTAATCACCAGGAAGGGGTCTGCCCTTGTTGATGACCCATTCAAGAAAGAGAGCATGATCACTCTTCCTAATCAGACAGTGAGGTAATGCAAGGATCAGTTGACTAGTCCTTGCTCCCTCCCAAAACTATCCATGGAAAACCATCAGATGCTCCATGAAACAATCAATACTTCTTGGATTTGAAAGAAGAACATTACAACAGACAGAGCTTCACTCCGGCCACAGATAGAAACAAAAGGCTGTTTTCAGCATAACACAGAGAAGGGAGAAGCAGTCTGGATCCATTCACTAGTGGAAACCCAGGACACAAATGTTCATGAAAGCCCCTCTGCCCCCAATGGTTCTTGTGAAACCAACCAGCTCTGCAAGAGACTGAACTTTGGGGAGGGAAACCCACTTTATTAGCTAGGGAAGAGAACTATTGGTAAGCGTAGTCCCAAGTTCACATTTATTTTAGTATTATAGCCATTTATTTCTTCCACTTTCATTTCTAGTAAAATTTTTATTCTTCCTTAGATAAGCCTACTTATGTTACACTGAGTGCTCACAAGGGCTGTGTAGTTTACAGGCCCAATGGTTTAAGGTAAAACTGGTAAATTGGAGTACACTGCACCAGTGTCAGGGACTTGGAGACTGGGGTGTGCCTATAGTTAAATAGCAAGGTAAAGTGAGGAGAAGAGTGCTTGAGTAGCTGAAGGGTTGGTGGTATCAAGGAGCTGATACCCAGCTACCACAAGAAAGAATCCCTCTTGCTGCAAGCAAGGAGGTAGGGGGAAGGAGAAAACCAAGTTGACTCGCAATCCAGGTTGCCCTGAGAACCATGACAGGTACACTGTGGCATAGGCTGCATGAGTATGTATGTACCCAGGAAGGTCAGGTGGGCTTAAACAGCCAGCACTGAAGCCCATTGTAATAGGGCATAGCAGCCCCTCTTTAGTCCTGCCTCTGCTCCAAAAACCACTCCAAGACCTTCTGGCTCAGCAGTCACCAGTGCAGTTTATTTGCATCGTATCGTGCCGTGCCGTGCCGTGCCGTGCCCTTCTCACCACATACAGCTTAGGGGATTCTAGCCTTAAGAACTCCTTAGCCTCAGGACCCAGGAGGGCCACACTCCCTTCCCTTCTGTTGTCCCTCTGGGCCTGTATATAGCTCCAGGCTAATCAGGCTGGCAGCTGTTTCTCCTTTGCCAATCAGGCACAGGTTCCCCCAACCAGCCCCAATTTACCTCCTTTAATTGAAGCTGGAGTGACAGAGGGCTGGCTCAGCCATTCCTGCTGAGCACCCTGTCACACCCATTCTTACTTCTATTTTTAGCAAGCTAGCTGGAGTACAGCTAACACTGTTACATTTACATGAGCTGCCACTCACACCCCAGGCTACATGCTTCTTTTGGCAGTATGTAGATGTAAGCAGAGTTAGGATGAGCTCCACCCTGACATCTGGGGGTGAGTTGTAGCAAGTTGTGGAAAAGAACTTCAGGGGCCGATCTCATTTGCATAGGCACACCCTCCCCACCTAGCATGAGCCCATAGCTGCCCAAATGGTCACTTTGGCTGCTGTGGGATCCCCAGTTTCTCTGTTATTGGGGCAAGAAGAAGAAACTGTTATTATCCTGATTATGTGACTCAAGGACAGTGGAACTGTATTTGGCCTTTTGTTATGATGGAGGGACTCACCATCAACAAAGTAGCACTCGCTAGACAAGGGACAGGGGTTCCAAAACTCAGTGAATTAAGAGAGGCTGGGGACAGGTATTAATACCTGGTGGTATGGGCCCCCTGGGGAGGGCTTTACATAGTGATTGCACTTCCTTCTCTCTCCGCTGTGAAATATCGGAGGTAATTTTGATTCTTTTAGAAGTCTAGTTAGGGGCTGCTAAGCTGAATTCACTTTGGGTCTATGGTCTACTAGCACTGAGGCTCCTCTACTACAAGCTGAAATCACTGAGTGTTGTGTTAAGTAGGGGGGGCCCTGAAGATACATTGTAGAGTAGTTTGTGGGCCGGCTGGAGTGGCTCATGGGATGGCTGGCAGGGCAGAGCAGCTGGTGGAGTGGAGCAGAGCAGAGACCCGTGGGGAGGTGGGGCAATTGGCTTCGGACCATGTAAGGTGCCCCTTAACCCCTCATCTCCACCCAGGTTAGGAGGTAAAACTCTGCAGATAAACTTTCGAACTCTGACGCTGCACTGACCAGGGACAGAGACTTTTGGGTTGTGGGACTTTGGGTGACTTTTGTGTTGCTGGAATCAAGAACCAAAGGGAAAGGACATGCTCCAATTTGCTTGGGGTGGGTTTTTGCTCATGGGTTGTGTTATGAATCCTGTTGGTGGTGGTTCCCCAACATAATGCCACATTGTTTCTCTCTGTTATTAAAAGGCTTTTGCTACACTCAGACTCTGTGCTTGTGAGCGGGCAAGTATTGCCTCTTAGAGGCGCCCAGAGGGGGTGGTATATATTTGTCCCAGGTCACTGGGTGGGGGCTTGAGCCAGTTTTGCATTGTGTTATTGGAAGGGAACCCCTAGATACTGAACCCGGCCCTTGTTGCTGCCAACTCTGATGGGCAGAAGGGTTACATACATAGCCCCCCTTTGCATGGGTATGGATAGCAATGAAGATGGTGGCCCATGGCTTAGGCGAGTAAAGTCACCCCTGAAGGGTGTGGGTATGTACACCAGAGTACATACCCTGTGTAGGCACCCTTTACTAAAGGGGCCTCCGAACTTTATTGGGAGTGTTCCAGTTGGGAAGATCCTGTGTGTGGCAATCTAGCCTTAGAGACTACAACTCCCATGAGGCCTTGGGGAAGAGTGAGAGACCTGCTCTTCCAGGCAATGCAGGAGAGAGGCAGTGGGCTCCATTTTGGGAAAAGGAGTGAGATGGCTGGTGTGGAGCTCTGCCCATACCAGGAGCTGCTGCTAGGAAGCCTCAGAGGCTGTTGGGGGATTCACTGGAACCAGGGCAGAGACTATTGCTGTGCCTAGAGCTGACTGGGCCCGCGGTGAGGGAAGTGTGAGTAACCCCCCCCACACACACACACTGTTGTTAGGGAAAGTACTTGCAAGGAAAGGGGCACAGCAGACAGTCTGAGGATTTATGTACACTACACAATTAAATTGACTTTAATTTGACCTCGAGCCCCCAAATTAATGAAGTCAATTGTGCGTGGCCACACCCTGCTCATTGTCTGAGTGCATCCTTACTAGCAGCGCCTGCATTGATGCAAAAGCAGTGCATCGTGGGTAGTATCCCAAAGTGCAACTTGCTGCAGTGCATTTTGGGAAGTTTGTGCAGTGCCTTGTGGGAACAAAACATTGTCTCAGGGGAGAATAGGAACATTCTGTTGGTATCCCATGATGCCCTGTGCTCCCTCCCATCAACGGCAAACCCCCGTGGTTTTCACGCCTTAAAACCACTGTGCATACGCCATAACCCCAGAAGCCTGGAGCCTGCTCAGCTGTGCACTCTTGCTGTGAGCATCTCAAACACCTCGCGCCTTCTCCTGCAATATTTCCAGCGCCAAAGTAGGGTCTGCCACACAGAACATAGCAACGTCCTGCAAGCAGCCCTGCTGCAAGCCATTAAAAAAAAGACAATTCACAGTTACTGATGGCAGTCAGAGCAGCTGCATTCTGTTGAGCACTGCTTCTGGTCCTGTGAAATAAGCACTGACTGGTGGGACCATGTCATTTTCCAGGTATGGGATGATGAGCAGTGGCTTTAGAATGTGGAAGGCCACCTTCCAGGAATTTTGTGCAGAGCTTTCCCCTCCCCCGCACTTCAGCAACACAAAAAGGAGAGCTGCTGTGACAATGGAGAAGTGAGTGGCAATCACTATTTGGAAGCATGCAACACCAGACAATTACCGGTCAGTGGGGAATCAATTTTGAGTAGGTAAATTAACTGTGGGAGTGGTTGTGCTCCAAGTGTGCAGGGCCATTAATTGACTTCTGCTATGAAGGGTAGTGAGTCTGAGAAATGTGCAGGACATAGTGGATGGTTTTGCTGTGATGGGATTTCCTAATTGTGGTGGGGCGATAGATGGAAAGCATATCTCCATGTTGGCACCGGGCCACCTTGCGAAAGCATACATAAACCAAAAGGGATACTTTTCAATGGTGTTGCAAGCACTGGTGGATCACAGGGGTCATTCACCAACATAAATGTAGGATGGTTGGGAAAAGTTCATGACACACACATCTTTAGGAACTTGGGTCTGTTCAGAAAGGTGCAATCCAGGACTTTCTTTCAAGACCACAAAATTAATATTGACAATGTTGAGATGCCTAGAGTTATCCTGGGGGACCCAGCCTACCCCTTGCTCCTATGGTTCATGAAGCCATACACCGGCCAACTGGACAGCAATAAGGAACGGTTCAACTAAAGGCTCAGCAAGAGCAGAATGGTGGTTGAATGTGCCATTGGTCATTTGAAAGAGTGCTGGAGAAGTTGAATAACAAGGTTGGGGCTTAGTGAGGAGAACATCCCCATGGTTATAACTGCCTGTTCCATAATATCTGTGGGGGAAAAAAGGGAGAATATTTTCTGCAGGGGTGGGCAGTTGAAACAGATAGTGTGGCAGCCATTTTCGAGCAGCCAGACAGCAGGGCAATAAGAAGTGCACAGCAAGGGGCACTGCATATCCCCAAGGCTCTGAAAACCCATTTCAGTAATGAGTCACAGTAATGTGAACTGCTTGTCTGCATTGTGCTTTCCCAAACCTTCACCTGGCTTGTATCACTATCCCTGTAAAGCCAACCTGCACCCTGAAGACCACTGCTTCTACTCAATAAAGAAGATTTATTTCTCAAATCCATTTACTTTTTTTAAAAAAACAAAATCTAAGGGAGGGAGAATGGAAAGAAAAGGTAACCTTAGGGAAAAGGGGTTGTAAAGTTGGAACGGGAGAAACATTTTCAACTGTGTAACATAACACTGCATTCCAGACCATTAAAGGTCTGTGAATGGGCACCTTCTGTTGCTTGTACCCTCCCCACACCCATCCCCGTTAAGTGAAAGGGATAAGGGACTTTTCGCCCATGCCTAATAGAACATTTGTGGGAGGAGGATTCTGTGCGGCTAGCTGTCCACCGGGTTCTGCAGAGGGAGTCTATCTTCCTGCTTCTGTTCCTGCAGTTCAACCAGCTGCCCAAACATGTCTGCTTGGTCCCTCATAATCTGAAGCATCTCATCCTGCACCGTACGCTCTTGCTCATTGGAAGCTTTCCTGCTCTCCATGTCCATGTCAAACTTCTCGGACAGTGAAAACCTCCACGCTCTCAGCTCTGCATCAGTTGTCCCGAAGGCGTTCATTATCTCGGTGAACATGTCCTCTCTTCTCCTCCTAATCACCAAAAGGATGCTTTCAGGTATTGATGACCCACCAAAGGACACATTTCCAGCTGTCAGTTGGGGAAAAAATAAAGGAGCCATTGTACGTGAATAAAACATTTCCAGAGCAAGGCCATTTTCATAAAATACCCTTATTACATTAGGTGCAAGCAAGGTGCAACAACAATCAGAATCCATCACCGTTCACTGTGCTGTTTTGCTGCTCCATGGTGCGTAGGCCCCTCCAGGTCATGGGTGACTGCACTTTTAATGAAGTTTATGGCAGGCTCATGTCGGGAGCACAGGTAACTAGTTGAAGAATGGCCCTTCCCCATAGCACCACGGGAAGCTGTTTACGAAGGGGGCGGAGGAGGGAATGTTTTTACTCCCAAATTGCAGAATCTCTCATGTGGGACCCCAGTTACTTATCAGCCACTTTAAACTACTTGCTGACCCATGCCAAGCATAGTAAAGGCACATTAGTGGCCGCGTCGTTTGGCAATTCGGAATGTGGGGAGCTGGGAGGGTCTACATGCCCTCCCCCCCAATGTAAGAACACTTTTAAATGAGAAATTCCCCCATTTCCCCTAGGCGGCACTATGTGATATCAGTCTCCTGAGGGTAAGAGAGGCGGAAAGAAAGGAGATGCTGCAAACATCTGGGAATAGACCTGGTCCTTATGCTGCTATGCTGTGTACTGCAATGATGCCAGCAGAATTAATTCAGGAGTTGCATGGGAAAGTGTCCTACCATGGTGGAAGAAATAAGACTGCCCTGCCCAGAACCTTCTGCAAAGGATTGCAGAGTACCTCCATGAAAGTTTCCTAGTGATATCCATGGAGGATTCCCAGGCTATCCCAGTCCACCGAAACAGTCTTTTCTGGGGGCCACCTCTGCATAGCTGGAGTGGCCTCTTGTAAGCAGAGAGCCACAGCACCTCGCTTTTTTCTTCCCAGTAAACATGCAATACCACTGAATGTGTGTGCCCGCTAAAGTTTAACTGGACTTTCATTTTAACTGTATTCTCACCAGAGGTGCCTTCCCTGGCATCACAGGCAGCCACCATGATGTTCTGCGACCCACAGGGCTCCAGGGTTAAAAATATTTCCTGGCTCTTGGGGAGAATGGATCCACTGCTTGCCAGTTTCCCCATTATCCTCCTCCATATAATCCTCCTTGTTGTCTCTAGACACACACACCCCTGTGAGATGTCCACATTGCTTGTGGGGGTGCTGGTAGGCTCACCCCTCGAGAATTGCATGTAGCTCCTTGTAGAACCAGCATGTGTGGGGTTCAGCACCAGAATGACTGTTTGCCTCTGTTGCCTTCTGGTATGTTTGGTGAAGATTTTATTTTCACACGGCACTGCTGTGTCCCCCTCGTGTAGCCCTTCTCCCCCATTGCACGAACAATCTTTGCATAGAGGTCAGTGTTTCTTCTGCTGGATCAGAACTCTGCCCGCACAGACTCTTCTCCCCACACAACAATGAGATCCACCACTTCCTCCACAGGCCAGGCTGGAGTGTGTTAGGGGTGTGTAGCCTCCATGATCAGCTGTGCTCAAGCTGGCATGCTCCCAGTGCTGATCAAATGAAAAATGGGAATTCAAAACTTCCCAGGGCTTAGCAAGGGAGGGGCTATTTCCTGTGTACCTGGGTGCAGTGCAGCAGAGTTGAGAATGGTCTCTGGAGCGGTCACAGATGAGCTTTGTGGGACATCACCTGGAGGCCAATTAAGTTGAATTACACAATGCTGCGTCTGCACTAACTCGCAGTCGGCTCATGAAAATCAAACTAAGGACTATGCCTCTCCCAGAGGTGGATTAAAGAAGTTGACATCAGAGGCAACTTAAGTCAATGTAAAGGACCTGATAGTGTGGACAGATACATTAACAGGTCAACTTAAGGCAGCTTCCATCGACCTAAAGTTTAGACCAGGCCTTGTCTGAGGCAAGGCAGGGTGATCTTCCCCTTGAACCAGGACCCAGAGGTGCAGATATTTGGTGGGGCCAACTCCAATCGTCAGGGGTTGTGCAACTTATTGCCTTGGCTGGACTGATACACAAAACCAACAGATTGCTCTCTCCAGTGTCACATCTTCAAGCATGCCCACAAAAGCAAGTATCTAGGACTCTGAAATCCAGAGAAGTGTACACTCTGGGCTGGAGTAAATGGTGGCAGTGTAAATGCCAGTTAGATGAGTTTCATTTATTCCTGTGTACTATATTTGTTAATTGATTTTATTCAGCTGCCCCTGTG
Source organism: Caretta caretta (assembly GCF_965140235.1). NCBI lineage: Eukaryota > Metazoa > Chordata > Testudines > Cheloniidae > Caretta > Caretta caretta. The sequence goes on along the minus strand of NC_134212.1, from coordinate 69,580,542 downwards.
GAATTAAATTAGTACTGACATTTAATCTTAGTCTGCTCTACCCTGTTTCTTTAACTTGTTAAGTAAAGGTGTTAACTAACTTAATTTAAGCATATTGGATGTATACTATTTATAACTGGTATTTTTGAGTTAGATCCCATGCCACAGATTATTATTAGAATAGGTCTATTCCTGGAGGTTCCCCGGACATGCCATTGAGTGGGTACAGGAGCCCGCTAGGTGGAGGCACCACCAATTTTAAATTCCTTTGGGCGTAAAGGGACTGCATCAGAGGGGTAGACAGGATTCCCACCTATCCATCACCACTACTGGGATCCCCAGGATCCCCTTTAATGTCAACATCATCAGGTGCCCAGGCACACAGGTGAGTGTTGCCTGCTCCCAAGTAACCCAGGAAGGAAAGGGGGGGGGGGTTACACCTACATGGCTCTTTACTTACCCAAGGTATGCCTCCCTACCTACACTGCTAAAAGTAACAGTGTAGTGTCCTGCTGCTGGAGTCCTTCCCCCACAGCATGGAAAGGCTCCTGCTACAGGAAAAGCCTCTGCCAGCTCCCTGCTGCTGAATCCTTTCCCCACTGCCAGCGCCTGTCACTGACACATATAGCTACATGCCACAACATGGCTGCAGCCTGCTCTGTGCTTAGGCATGTAGCTACACATATTCTACCTGCCTCCATTGGTGGGGTGTAGCATAGATGTAGCCTCAAGTGCTCTAATCTATTGGCACTGTGTAATGTTTTGTTTAATAGCGTGGGTTTAATCTATAGACCACAACTCAAAGTATTTATTCCAGTTGGAGAAAGAAAGAGACAGAAAAAGAGATACTCAGCTTCCACAAAGAACTGCAACACAGCTGATAAGCATTTTTCTTAACTGCTTATACATTCAGATTAACAGAGCTAGCAACACCATCTGCCATAGCATCATCTGACAACTTCCAATAACATTATAAACACAACCGAATAGGCATGGTTTGTCCACAAAGGTTGGGAAGATGCAAGTGGAACACAGAGAATGAGTAAAGAATTCTTACTTTTCGTTTCCTTGCTTATTTTAATCAAGTAAATATGGGGTTCCTATATTTTCACAAATCTGTCCAAGAGTGAAAGTATTTTTGAAATATCTGTCCAAGAGTGAAAGCTAGCCAGGTTGTTTTTCATTCTCTTAGTCCTGTGCCATACTAGGGCTTATAACTAGCCCTGAGCAGATCTACATTATTAGACTTTGGTTTTTTGGTTATGAAACAAGGAATTCAGTGAATATTATTCACCCACCTCTACGTATAAGTGTGTTTCTAACATGGGGTGGGGGGAAAATAGCTCATGCATCTCAAGACAGACAACAAAATGTGATCTATAATTGAAGGCTTTATTACAATACTTGTGCACAAGGGGACAGAATTGAAGTTGTACATGCAACTGAATTAAATTCAATGTGAACCAATTTGGCCATTTACCACTGGAAGGTGCCATGTACCTTAGTGACTCCAGAGCTGCCTTTTTTTTTTTTTATGGCCAATAAATATCAGTACTCTGTGAAGGACACAACTAAGTTTTCCCCTCAGACACATGCAACATGGTCTTAACATAACATAATAACGGCCATATGGCATCAGACCAAGTTAGCCTAGCCCAGTGGCCAATGCCAGACACGCCAAAGGGAATGAAAAGAACAGGGCAACTAGCAAGTGATCCATCCCCTGTTCTCCAACTCCCAGCATTAAGCAGTCAAAAGCTTAGTTAGAGACATCCTTAGCTGTACACTTTCCTAACTTAGTGAAAAAAGCTAGGTCAAAATACAGCATAAACTGAATTTACAAGTCATCATTTGGCCAAATTAAAAAATAAATTCACCAGCACATTCATAGATGGTAGGGAGATTTCCTCTTCCAACTCTGAACTTGTTGGCCCTACCGTTTTGTTATAATAGGAAGAGTTTATATTTTTTCTACTGTTCTTGTTTTTAAAATTGGCCAAACTATTTTCCCCTAAGCTTTAACAACTAAAGAAAATGAGAAGACACATACATCCACCCACACTCCCAATACACAATCATCTTTCTTTGTACCAAGCCTATGTAGCTCCCTCTCCCAAAGCATGGCTCAAGCCTCCTCCTACTAATCAGAGTGGCTTCTCCCCACTCCTCACATGTGTTGGGTCCTGGGTTGTGATGCCTGGTGCCTCCACCTAAGGTGACTCTTCCTTGTGCCTGGGATACAAGGGGTGCTGTCCCTTCTTAAAATTAGTGGTATTAGCTATTTTTCCCCCCAAGGAGTATAACCCAGTATTCAAGAAATGGAATACAATACAAACCCCAGCAAATGAAATGTCACACCCAAAAACAATAGTATACAAAGGGGGACTTTAGAGCCTTTTCTTTTTCCTGTCCCCAGTAGAGAAGGAAAGGGTGAAGCATAACTAAAAAGCTAACAACAAATTCCCCACCTCCCAATATTCATAAGTAAACCCCTGTCCCCAGCTTGCTCCCTGGCACTTTCCCAGGAAGATGGATTGCTGAGGAGGAGTCTAGAGATGAGTATAGCAACACTGCAAACATTCACTGGCTTGAAAAAAACCCATAACGGACTCCCTTAGAGAGTTTTCACCAATGGATGGGACAGAGTCCTTTCCTGGCCCCCTGGTCTAGAGTCCTGTGGAGGTATTGGCTGGCTTTAGGTAGCTGGCACCAGGTTGGTTTTCTGACCACTGGTGCCTGCAGAGCTGGAGCTACCTGACCCAGGTGTTAGACCCCACAGCAGTTCTAAAAGTCTCCTTTTGTGGAAATTGTGAGCTAAGCAGAGACTCCCTGGGCTGTACACCTATGCTCTTGCCTCCCAAACTCAGAAGAGGCAAAAGTGAAACTAAACCTAGACCCTTTCTAAATGGGTCAGGCTGTCCCCTCCCACTGGTGTTTGTGTGTAAGTGAGAAAGCGTGTTAACAGTTCTGACTCATCACTGGGCCAGCAAACTATCTGTATAAATCACCTCACCAGAAGCCTGCAAAAGTCAATAGGAAGGAGTTTCCCTCTATTCTGTCCCAGCCCAGGTTCTAAGCAGGCTGGGAAATGCTCTCCAGAGGCTCTTGAGCCATTACTGTTGCAGCTCTTGTAGGCTCAGTCCGGCATCTCAGGAGCTGGCAAACTCTAAAGGGGGAAATACACCTAGAAAATATTGTCAGCAACATTCACTTTTAGACAGACAGTTCTGAGTGACTGCGGGTGATATAGAAACACTTTTGCAACAAGAATTTCAGTGGTTGCTTCTGTTAAAATATACAGCTCAATTATCTGATTGCAATATTCTTGTGAAAAAACAGCCATGCAATAAGTTATGGAGCCACTGGGATAAATTCCATTTGTCTTCCACACCTGCACTGACCATTAATCCATCTCTGCCAAGATTACATTCCAAAGCTTGGCGCAGCTTCAAACACATGCTTTTTTAAAAATCAATTTGAGAGAGAAAAAATTCTAACTCCCATTCAGTGTTTGCAGTTTTGCTTCCTTTTTGAAAAAGGAGGGAATTTAAATGCATTGTATTAATACATCAATGGGAATTATTGTGTCTCAGCACCTCTGAGCATCAGATCTTTATAGCTCAGATTTTTCTGCTGTGTCCTGATCATGCAGTGAACTCATAATCCTTTATTTATGGAATTACTGCCTGTTACCATGGAAATAATTATGCTGTGGTATATCCCTGCAGGATGAAATAAGAGGAGGTGGAGTGTTTGCTCCTTTACTGTCAAATAGGTATAGAATGCACACAAAAAGGCAAAAAAAAGGGGTGAGGAAGGTTGTTCACATGATACATTTTCATGTTTTCCACACTACAAATATACTCCCTTAAGGAAACACAAAAGAGTGCATAGTATTTTTAATTTGGTCTCCAACATGACTCAGACATCTTACTTGCCCTCTGGCTATGGTTCATTGTAATATCACTTTCATATTAGATACACATACTTTCTACTGGGAGATTATATCCAGGATTTACACAGGCATATTGTCCAGCTGTAACACCTGTGCTTTAGAAAGCCCATCCACTATACTTGGAACTGTCTGTACAAATCATTTACGAATATTTGAAAGTACAAAGTGGAATGTTTTGAATTCATCCATGTCAAGTATTATCCAGTTGATCCTTCACTTTCATCTTCTTAAAAGAAAAAACAAACCAATGCAGTTTCTGGTGCCAGTTCCACCCTTCTTTGAAGGTGAGCAGATGTTACCCTATGGAAAATGAATGACAGAAGGAGGCAGTTTGTGACTTGGAGCCATCAGAAGGTATCAAAGATCTTACCTATCCTATTTGATGCCAGATAATGTACACTAACAAACAGAACTTCTCTGTACCTCCCAACCCCTAGAATCCCCGTGTAACTAAATGCAGTCCCTTTCAGGCCATAAATAGTCCGTCATTTATGTAAGAAAAGGAGAGATTGGGGAGAAATATTGAATTTGCTTTGGTAAATACCATTCTGTGCTTTGCTGCAGTATTGTTCTCTTTCCACATCAAGTATTCATGAGCTTACAGACAGTTACAGCCTCATCTTGTTTCCAGAGGGTTAATAGCCAGACTGTTCACATTTATAAGAAAGCCTGCCTGCACATTGCAGTGTCCAGTTAGTCCTAGCAACAGACTGCAGCAAACAGAGACACAGGTACATAGCAATTTCCATAAACATAACCATGGTTCATCTAGTGCAAAATCCTGTTTGACAGCAGCCAGTGTCAGATGCTTCAGAGAAGGGGACGACTGAGGATTCCCCAGATGTAGGAGAATCCTCTGGTGGAATAAAAGCAGCATAGTTGTTGGGTCGCCCTCAAAGTATGATAGAATTATAATTATGTAGTAGAAATAAAGATAGACAAAAGAGTATATAGGTATTGTAAAAAGGTATAAACGTCAGTTCCATGCTGTTGAATTTCACTCTAACAAATGCAAGGCCAAAGTGCTAATTATTTCAGGCCGGTACAGGACAAAGTCTGTGCTGGAAAGTGATAAGAACTTTGAGGAAACAATGCTGTTATTTAAAACACCCTGATGCTCTTCCCCCACGGGGGCCCCTGGTCATGCCTATGTAAATCTTGGTATCCAAAGAGGGAAAAATAGATAGTGGGATAAAACTTGTTAAATAAATCAAGAGTCAGAGATTGTGTTGTTAAGTAAAAGAATGAATGATAAGTGCATGGAATTGAGAGCTTGAAGCAGGGAAATAATTGGTTAGTAAATGGTGCCAGCCTAATCCTAAGAATTTCAACCTTGATATCGATGGGCTGAAGAATATGCAAAGTGGAGATAACTGGATGACCCCCGGAGGGCAACTGGAATCCATCCAAAAACGCATCAAGGAAGAACAAGATGATAACACCTAGCCATCATGGAGCCGTCATGGACGTACCACCTGCTGATTGATGGTCATCTCAGTTGTAAATTCAGCATGATGAAGCAATTTCCATAGACTCGTATTGAACCAGAGACACAAAAATTGGATCCAGGGACTGTGTTCTTTGAGTCTGGTTCTATGACCACCCTCCAGGAGCATCGGATGCACATCTGACAACGACTCGGCTCCACTCTTGTGTCCTGGCCAGTGACTGGGCATGAGCAACATCTAGGCTGGTAACTATAACAACCTTTATGTAGAACCTGTGCGTGAATGTCTGTGTGTGAATGGATCTATATAGAAATTGCATATAGGAATATTTTGTTGTATTTACAATAAATGTGGCAATTTGCCTTGTCCCTCTTACAAGATCCTGTTGGTATCATTTTTATTAGTGTAACATAGTTGGCACTAGGTCACTCCCACTCTGTGCTGTGGACATGTTGGGAAGGAAGGGTTGAGACCAAGGAGCGCAGCATTTTGGCTGATCCAGCTGACACATATCTAGGTTCTAGTGGAGGCTATTATGGATCCTGGTGACCCCAGGATCAGAGAAGCAAAAAGAGTTTAAAAAGCCTCTGTTTAATTCCTCCGACCCACAGCTGCACTGAGATAATGTCTCCAAAGTACAAAAATTCATAATATCACATGCTGGTAAATATCCAAGGATACATTTATCCCATGAATGGCAGCCAACCTTTTGGGGTTAAAGGCTAGATTTAAACTTCCAGCTCTAGAAATGCCTTATGTTAAATGCATGACAAATACCCAGCAATCACTGAACATCAATTAGCAACCCAATAATTCAGTAGTACTGTGAAATCCAATGGGATTATTTCTTACTAATGCAAGTGTGACCTCAACAAGTTTTGTTTTTGGCATTGCTGAAGATAGCTGAATTTTATTTCTTGTGTGTTTTGCAACAAGTTAGTATCTATGGCATGCATGTATTAAATACATGCTAAGACATTATGGTTTAGTTCAAGATAGGAGTTAGGTTCAGACAAGGGTTTGAATTTAAGGATGAATAAGTGTGCAGGTTAAAATCTTACTGCAGCAAAATCTCAAACTAGTCTCATGAGATTTCAACCCCTTATTATGGAAATCTAAGGGCTGATCCAACTTCCATTGAAGCCAAAGGAAATCTTGCCATTGACTTCAATGCATGTTGGATCAAGTTCCTCTTGAGAAATCTCAACTGGAAATTGAAATAGTTCTCGGCTGATTTTGGTTCTGAATGCTGCTAAAAATTTTTAAAGGGGCTCTGGTCTGATCTTGAATTCAAAGCAGTTGCCTTACGGGTAGATCAGATCTTAGATCATTACATTTATGATGTCTAGTTGGCAGCCGGTATCAAGTGGAGTGCCCCAAGGGTCGGTCCTGGGGCCGGTTTTGTTCAATATCTTCATAAATGATCTGGAGGATGGTGTGGATTGCACTCTCAGCAAATTTGCGGAGGATACTAAACTGGGAGGAGTGGTAGATACGCTGGAGGGGAGGGATAGGATACAGAAGGACCTAGACAAATTGGAGGATTGGGCCAAAAGAAATCTGATGAGGTTCAATTAGGATAAGTGCAGGGTCCTGCACTTAGGACGGAAGAACCCAATGCACAGCTACAGACTAGGGACCGAATGGCTAGGCAGCAGTTCTGCAGAAAAGGACCAAGGGGTGACAGTGGACGAGAAGCTGGATATGAGTCAGCAGTGTGCCCTTGTTGCCAAGAAGGCCAATGGCATTTTGGGATGTATAGTAGGGGCATAGCGAGCAGATCGAGGGACGTGATCGTTCCCCTCTATTCGACATTGGTGAGGCCTCATCTGGAGTACTGTGTCCAGTTTTGGGCCCCACACTACAAGAAGGATGTGGATAAATTGGAAAGAGTCCAGCGAAGGGCAACAAAAATGATTAGGGGTCTGGAACACATGAGTTATGAGGAGAGGCTGAGGGAGCTGGGATTGTTTAGCCTGCAGAAGAGAAGAATGAGGGGGGATTTGATAGCTGCTTTCAACTACCTGAAAGGGGGTTCCAAAGAGGATGGCTCTAGACTGTTCTCAATGGTAGCAGATGACAGAACGAGGAGTAATGGTCTCAAGTTGCAGTGGGGGAGGTTTAGATTGGATATTAGGAAAAACTTTTTCACTATGTGGGTGGTGAAACACTGGAATGCGTTACCTAGGGAGGTGGTAGAATCTCCTTCCTTAGAGGTTTTTAAGGTCAGGCTTGACAAAGCCCTGGCTGGGATGATTTAACTGGGAATTGGTCCTGCTTCGAGCAGGGGGTTGGACTAGATGACCTTCTGGGGTCCCTTCCAACCCTGATATTCTATGATTCTATGACACTTTCAAGCCCCTTTACACTTCCAAGGCAGCCAAAGTATATAAAGCAGCCTTACTAAGCTGAAAAAACACACACAAAAAAACCCGAAACAGGCTCTTCAGCTAGGATCCTCAAAGATGTTTAGGCGCCTGGCCCCCGGGGAAGTCAATGGGAGTTAGGTGCATACAGACAAATGAGAGTTCAGTGCATAATATAGTGTCCAAGGTATTTTCTATAGCAGAGGTGGGCAAACTATGGCCCGTGGGCCACATCTGGCCCACGGGACTCTCCTGCCCAGCCCCTAAGCTCCTGGCCCTGGAGGCTAGCCCCCAGCCCCTCCCCTGCTGTTCCCCTCCCCCGCAGCCTCAGCTTGCTCCGCCACCGGCGCAACGCTCTGGGCTGCGAGCTCCTGGGGCAGTGCCGCGGCAGAGCCTGGCCTGACCTGGTGCTCTGTGTTGCGTGGTGGCTGTAGCACCCCCAGCCACCGGTGCGTCAGGCAGCACAGTAAGGGGGTATGGAGAGGGGGGTGGGGGGGTTGGATAGAGGGCAGGGGAGTCCAGGGTGGTGGTTAGAGGGCAGGAGTGTGGATGGGGTCAGGACAAGAACAGGGGGTTGAATGGAGGGAGGGGTCCCAGGGGGGTAGTCAGGAATGAGAGGAGGGGTTGGATGGGGCAGTGGGGGACAGGGAGCGGGGGGGGCGTGCAGATAAGAGGTGGGGACCGGGCCACGACCCCATCCCCTAACCAGCCCTCCATACAATTTCCGAAACCCGATGTGGCCCTCAGGCCAAAAAGTTTGCCCACCCCTGTTCTATAGCAACCATGGGGAAGTAGAAGGGAGAACAGCTGACACTTTCTCGCACACACAGTTATGATGTTGTATCCTCCAACTACCAGCTTGCAATACTAGGGATTTGTTTACCATGAAGTGCTTTCATCCAGTGACTTTCTAACATTAATAGCCTTTAGATAAAGGAGTTATTTCCAGCCATACTGTAATAAGCCCAGCTAATCTATTCCCAGCTATGCTAGTTAAGGATAAGAGAATAGTAATGCAGCTGTACAAACCATTCTTGACTGAACCTCATGAATTGTAGCTCACAACAAATAAATGTCAGAATAAAGTAGCAGCAAACCAATATTCTCTCCTCTCCCAAAAGCTTCAGCTGCTGAATTCAAGAGTTTTTGAAATCTCATTGCTGGTATTCAGACAGCACCAAGTCTACATCGAAAGTGGCAGGGTCCTTCACTTAGTCCCAATTCAGACAAGATGGTTAAAGGACTGCTGCCTAATCAAATAAATATGTTTCTGTGCAAATGGCAAAGCTGTCAGTCAACCTGAGCAAAGCCCAAAGGGATCTTGAAGTTTCAAGGTGACTTCCTTTAGTGCTATTAGCACTCAACAAAAAGGAAACCTGGCACTGTACGCTTTGTGTATTGCAATGGAAGGAAATATGCTCCTGCAAGAACCACCCTAGGAAGAGTTTGTAAATAAATTGGATCCAGAACATTAACCTCTCAGAAATTGGCTACATTCTTATTAGAAGACATCTTACTAGAAGTCTATGCCATCCACTCACCTAATAAAATACATATTATATCCAATTATACATATAAATAAATGTGAACTAGTTCATTAATGTAGTGCCTGTGAAAGGAAAGGACTAATACTGCTGACCTGTGTCATGCACAGTTGTGACTAGCATAGTGCAAGCTTCAGTCACACAGTTAGACCATCGCAATCCTGCACTGTAATATGTGCCCTGATATTGCAGTCTTGCGACTTCCTTGAGCAACGACTGCTAATAGGGAAGCCAGAGTATTAGAGTAGTCCTGTTACAACTACTAGAGATTACGAATAGAATATAATCTCCTCCAGCCCTACAGAAAATCCTAGAACATTCATTAGAAAGCACATAAGACTATTAAACCACTCAGTCAGCTTGCTTGACGGCCTGAGCATTGTAACCCCCTTTAAAAACATAATTTAACAGAACATCCAGTTGACTTTGGCCATTGTACAAAGTGGAGATCAGATGGCCTAATCTGCATTCAACACCACGCTAAAACCTTAAGAAAAAGCCACACTGATTCTCTAACAAATTCAACATAGTTTGTTGTTTAAAAGCTGTATCTCAGCCATTTTCCTTACACCTGTGGATGTTTTCAGAGATAAATCATTTCTTATTCCTTGATATATGAATGTATTTCTCTTTTGTAATCATGGTTCCTAGATGTGGATACAGTTTCTTTCAGGCTTTGAGTGAACTGCATAAAACCTGGGTTTCTTAGTTGGTGATTTGATATCATACAAGAAAATTTGGACAACCTTGAGAAGTACAGCAACAGCAATGGGATGAAATCTAATAGTGAAAAGTCATGAACTTCAGGATTAACCACAAGAATGTTTACTATAAGCTAGGGACATATCAGTTGGAAACAGAAGAGGAGAAAGACCTGAGTGTATTGGTCAATCACAGGAGGATGATGAGTTGCCAAAGTGATGCAACCATGAAAAAGTCTAATGCAATCCTAGGATGCATCAGGTGAGGTATTTCCAGTACAGGTAATGAAGCATTACCACCATTATTCAAGGCATTGGTAAGACCTTATTTGGAATTACTTCATGCAATTCTGATCTCCCATGGTTAAGAAAGATGAATTCAAACTGGAACAGGTGCCAAGAAGGGCTACTAGGATGATCAGAGGACTAGAGAACCTACCTTACGAGAAGAGACTTAAAGAGCTTGACTTGTTTCAACCAATCAAACTAAGGCTGCAGGGGGATACAATTGCTCTCTATAAAAATAGGTCTGTAGCAAAGCAATGACTCACCAGTGTGGCACCTCCTGCTGGTTATCTCAGGAATTAGCTCTCCAGAATATGGAGCACCTCCTCCTGGCTGCTGTCTCACCTGTCACTGGTCCCCGTGTCCCTCCCAGACCCCAGTGCCCCTTTACCTCAGGGTTCTGCCCCCAGCAGTAACCCACAATCTGGGTCCCCCCTTCCCAGGGGAACCCTCAACCCTCTATCCCCACCTTGCCTCAGTGGCTACTGCCAGTCATCATCTAGCCCCCACTCACTGGGGCAGACTGCAATGGCCACTCATCATTGGCAAGGGATTAGGACCTGCTGCCTTTGCCTATCCTCAGGCTTTCCCTCTGCAGCCCCTGTACCTTCTGGGCTCTTAACAAGGCCTGCAGCCTAGGGGTTTACCAGGCTGGAGCTCCCCAGCTCCCTTTGCCCTTCCCCAGCACTGTACCCCTTCAGGTACCTTCTCTCAGGTAGCTAACCCTTCTCCCTCTAGGGCTAGAATGAGATTTTCCCCCAGCTTCTGGCTCACAGCCCTTTTATAGGGCCAGCTGTGGCATTACTGGGCATGGCCCCAGCTGTGGTTGCTTCCCCAATCAGCCTAGCTTGGCCGCTTTTAACCCCTGCCTGCAGGAGTGGGGCAGCTGCTCCATTACACACCCTCCCCCTTAAGACTGCTTACCGGGGGGGTGTCTCTATCTCCCCAGCTTCCCTCTTAGCTGGGCCCGCAGGAGGTCTCTCTCTTGCTGCAGGCTCTCTATTCTCTGGAGCAGCCTGCTTCCCTCCTGAAGGGTTTAGGTGCTCACTGAAGCCTGCTCAGCTCCCATGTGGGTTTCCCTTGATGTTTAGATCTCCACTGTGGCCTGTCTCACCCCCGCGCGGATTCCCTTCTTGATCTGGGGCCCCTCTGTCCCAGATCCTCTCCCTTCTGGGGCCTTGGTCTTTACGACCCCCTCCTTTGGGGCAGTTTCAGACCCAGCCTGATCTTTTGGCCTCCCTCTCTTTCTCTGGGGGCAAGACAATCTTACCTGGCCCCCCATGCGGCACAGGAAGCACATCCAGTGCCTTCCTTTGGCCACCTCAGGACTAGCCTGGGCCCTGGTGAGTCCTGTAGGAGCACTCCCTCTTCCTGTTCCCAGGCTCCCCACAGGCCCAACAAGTTTGGAGCCCCCATGTTGACTTCACAGGGGGAACTCTGGCCGCTCCCCATTTCCCCAAGTGGAGCCTCTTTTCTCCATTCTGGTAGGAGCACTCCTGCTTATAGTGTCCCGGTCACCCACAGGCAAAACAGTTTTTAGGCCCTGGCACCAGCCTCCAGACCCAGGTGCCTGGCCCCCGATGAGGTCCATGTGCCCTCCCCCGCAGCAGCTGAAGTAGGTCCCCTTTGCTGCTCGGGGAGCCGGGCCACACAGGCCCTCCAGTAGTAGTCCTCCGTTTTCTCCACCTTCTCCTTCTCAACTCTCAGATCTGGGCAATAGTCCACACTCCTTGCCCTGCCCCTTGTATCAGGGGTGACTGTCTATGCCCACATTCTCCCCCACGTGTAGCGAAGCGATGACTCACCGGTGTGGTGCCTCCTGCTGGTCGTCTTGGGAATTAGCTCTCCAGCATACGGAGCGCCTCCTCCTGGCTGGTGTCTCGCCTGCCCCAGTTGTGGCTGCTTCCCTAATCAGCCTACCTTGGCCGCTTTTAATCCCTGCCTGTAGGAGTGGGGCAGCCACCCCACTACAGGATCAGAGGGATAAACATCAGAGAGGGAGGGAGTTATTTAAGTTAAGGGCCAATGTTGGCAAAAGAACAAATGGCTATAAACTGGTCTTCAATAAGTTTAGACTTGAAATTACATAAAGATTTCTAACCACAGGGGAGCGAAGCTCTGGAACAGGTTTCCAGAGGAGTAGTAGGGGCAAAAAAACAAAAAACAAAACACCACCTTATCTTATTTTAAGACTGCGCTTGATAAGTTTATGGAGGGGATGGTATGAAGAGGTTGCCTACAATAGCATATGGCCCATCTGCAACTGCTATTAGCAAATATCTCCAATGGCCAGAGAAGGGACACTAGGTGGGGAGGGCTCTGAATTATTACAGTGAATTATTTCCCAAGTGTCTGGTTGGCTTAGTTTAGAAGGTACAAGCTCACAGTCACTAAGAGCACCTCCTGGAGAACTGCTTTCTGTACTGGCACCGACTAATAGGCCCAAACTTGTTTGTTCTACAATCTCTTACAACATTCCAGCCCAAAAAGGTAAGGCTGCTAACTAAGGCTAGCTTGTGTTTATATATTTCATCTTCCCCTCCCTTCCCCCACCATTAAGAAACAGAGTTCCTAAATAACAATCCAAATTGTAGAAAACTGCCAGGATTAGCTTCTGTATTGGTAATATAGCTAAAAATACTAACAGAAAGCATAGAAACGTAGGCCTGGAAGGGATCTTGATAAATCATCTCCAAACTGAGGCAGACCTAAGTATTATCTAGACCATCCCTGACAGAAATTCGTCTAACTAACTGTTCTTAAAAACTTTGAATAATGGAGATGCCTCAACCTCCCAGGGTATTTATTTCAGACCATTTCTCCAGTTGATCAAGATCATTTTGAATTCTAATTCAAAGTTGCTTACAAATTGATTGTTTGATTATATGCTCCATTATCTTTTTTGGGTACCAAAATTAAACTGACTAGTCTATAATTCCCTGGGTTGTCTTTATTCCCCTTTTTATAGGCAGGTACTATATTTGCCCTTTTCCAGTCCTCTGTGATCTCTCCTGTGCTTTATGAGATCTCAAAGATAATCGCTAATGGCTCACAGATCTCTTCAGCCAGCTCCTTAAGAATTCTAAGCTGTATTTAGGTCAGGCCCTGCCAACTTGAAAATATCTAACTTGCCTAAGTAATTATTAACTTGTTCTTTCCCTATTTTTGCCTCAGATCCTACCCATTTACACTGATGTTCACTGGGTTAGTCCCCCAATCACTGCTAACCTTTTTGGTGAAAACAAATTAAAAACTGAAACAAAAATACTTCATCCATTTCTATATTTTCTGTTACTGTCTTTCCCTCCTTATTGAGCTATAGACCAACCTTGTCACTGGTCTTCCTCTTGCTTCTACTGTATCTAAAATGTTTTCTTGTTACCCTTTAGGTCCCTAGCTAGTTTAATCTTGTTTTGTGCCTTGGCCTTTCTAATTTTCTCCCTACGTGCTTTTAATGTGTGTACAGTGTAAACCTTTGTAATCCTGACTCATGTCAGGCCAAAAGGCCAGGGAATTCAAGACCCATTTCTCACGGCTCTTCTAGGTGTCAAACTAACTACATGGCATCCGAGAAAAGCTAGGGCCTGATTCTCAACTCTGTTACACTGGCTTTATACCAGTATAGTTCCACTGACTTGAAGAGATTAACACTAGCATAAAACCAGTGTCCTGGGATAGAGAATCAGACTTTTGGCAAAGGAAGCAGATGAAGCAACCCAAATTGTTCAGTCTGACAGGGAACTGAAGGAGGTGGTTGTGGCGCTTCCAAGTTTCCTAGAAGCTGATCGAAGAGGAAGAAATCCCCCATACTACTGTATAGAGCAGGTCCCAAGCATAGGAATCCTCCTTTACATTCCATTGGGAGCATGAAGAGGACTTCAAATTGCTACACAATGTGATCCAAAGAATTCAATATGTTCCAGAATGTGTGTTGGGAAAGAGTCATACACTCATAGATTTTAAGGCCAGAAAGGACCACTAGATCATCTAGTCTGAGCTCCTGCATAAACACAGACTATAGAATTCCACCCAGTAATTCCTGCATCAGGCCCATCATTTCTGGTTGAACTGCAAGAAGCCAGCTTCTAGGGGAGACCATTGACATTATATTACAGATCTGCATAATAATACTACTTAGCACTTTTTAATCCAAAAATCGCCAAGCATGTCTGTATCATTATCCCCATTTTACAGATGGGGAAAGTGAGGCTCAGAGAAAATGACCTGCCCAAGGTCAACCAGCAGCAAAGCCAGGAATAGAACCCAGGTCTCCAGAGCCCTAGACTCTAGTCTGCATTGCCTCCTAATAGAATCACAGAATATCAGGGCTGGAAGGGACCTCAGGAGGTCATCTAGTCCAACCCCCTGCTCAAAGTAGTACCAATCCCCAACTAAATCAAATAAACCCAATTCATGTGAGTTTGAACAGTTAACAAAGGGACTAGCATATTAAAGGACTACACCCTTACCTATGTCAGCTGACTGAGGCAAAAATAGAAAAATGAAACACCCCCCACATTTTCAGAGGAATTTAAGGGAGTTAGGCTCCTACCTCCCATTCAGTCCCATTCCCCTTCCTTCCTTTTGAAAGTCCAGCACTCCTGCATGCCTGACATTTATTACAATACTCAAGGAACCAGCAAAACTGGTTGCCCAGTGGAATAAGTCTTGAACAAAAGGTGAAAGAACATTTTCTGGAAAACCATCAAGATATCTTATGCTGGTGATTTGGGACAAGGAGTGTAAACTGGAGCTGGGTCACTGTGTAGCTTTACTCTGCATATGCATGTGCACATCCATGCACAGACATGATCTGTAGGTTCCTTTTTTGCTTTTCTCCCTCTTTTTTTCTTATTCTTTGTAAATCAGAAAATTAGTTACCTAGAAAATAGTCTCCTGCACTACAATGCTGAATAGGTTTAATATATAATTTATATATGGAAATTTAGATGTCAGCATGACAAATTGTCATATAAATAGTTTTGCCGTTAGATTTTCCTGCATCAGTCTTCCTCAGAGAATGAGTGTAATGCAGATTATCTTGACACTATAATATTGTTTTGGTCTGTGGGTCTGAATTGCATTTATAATATTTTCCTCAGCTACAAATCAAAGTAAACAAGCTTTGTGTGCTATATGAAAGAAGCAGTATGGAGGTGATCTTTTGTAGGAGAAGCCCCTTTACAGTGTGTTTAAGAACTTGTTCAGGAGGCAAATAGCAAATTAAGTAAAATAGCATCCTCCAAGCCCTCATGTTAATAACAGTGTAGGGACAATTTTAGCCCATTTGCTGCTAATCCATAGGATATTAGTGTATCTGCACTCCCCACTGGATTTTGCTTTAATAATACCTTTGTACGTTAACATCCTGTCATTTTTTAGAGGGCCTGATCCTGCAATTGTTCCAGTGAGTCTACAGGATCAGTTATGAGTAAAGGATACAATCAGGGTAAAGACCCAGCCTGAAAGGTATAAAGCATCCATAGGTATATACTCAGCACCATGCAAGAACAAGCCATAAGCTACTTAAAGCACAGAGTAAGCGCTCGGTTAAGCCCTGAAACCTACACTTATGTCTAGTACCCAGAACCAAGACTTGTACCTCAGTTGTGTCTTAATGTAAGCAGCTCATATATGCTCATCTTGGAATTCTGCAATAGCTAAGCACAGAGCTGGCTAATTAGTGACTGAAGAAAAGACTTATTCTGAGCTTTGGCTTTGTCCAATTAATTGTGAGCCTTAACATATTTTCTGAATCCCTGCAATGATGGATAAACCTTCCATACTGGCAAGGGGTGATGGGTTGTGGAGAAAAAGATTGAGCTCAGCCAAATATCACTGTTCATGCACATTGAAAAAGTTACATGTAACCCACGATCACACCTTAGCACAGAAATGACAATACTGTATCCTTTGTCTTGACACACAAGAACTTTTGGGGGTAAGTCCAGGATTCTGCAATCCTACAGAATTTTCCATCTAAGGTTACAAACATGAATTCTCTCAACACCCATCCGTTTCCGGAAACCAGACACCCAATCATCATTACGCACTTTTGAAAATTTTGGGCAGACAGATTAAAGGCTAGGTTATGACCATCGGCACCCCCCTGAGCAGCAGGTAGTGCTTAAACTGCTCTGCCACAGCAATAGCGCTGGGAGGCATTGTGCTTCAGGGCAATAAATGAATGGAAATTTCCTCCCTTGGCTCCGCCTTTTTCAAATAATAAATTACTGCTGGTCTGTCGCAGCAATAGGACTACCCACCCTGGCTGGTTCTCTGGCCAGTGAATGGAGGGCAGAGAGGTGGAGCCAAGTTTCCACCCATTCCCCTGTTCTAGCCACTTGGCAACACTACCCCAAGCGGTCTCTTCCATTTACAGAGTGCCTTACAGTCTATCTTGTTCCTCTATATCACATAGGACCGTCTCAGCCCACGTCCACAAAAGCTTACCTTGCTTGAGTCTCATAGTCCTTTTCAGTGCAGCTTCCTCTCTTTGTTCTTTGTCCTCCCTTTCCCTCCAGCGCCTCAGCTGCTCTTCCCTCATTTTGTAGAACAGGATGTGCTTCTGCTCTTCATTCAGTTCTGCCAGGAGCTCAGGGTCAATGTACATATCACGCAAAATTTGTTGCAGCATGGCGACTCACAAAACCCCCCACAGCACTCACAACAGCCCCCAAAAATCGCACCTGCAACACTCCACAAAGCAACCGTGAGCTGTAGCTCACGAAAGCTCATGCTCAAATAAATTGGTTAGTCTCTAAGGTGCCACAAGTACTCCTTTTCTTTTTGCCAAACCAAGAGAACTCTCCCAACGGCTGCCTGCCTGGGGGAGATTTGCAGTCGTCTTCTTCTGTCCCTCTTTCACATACATGCTCTGCTCCCCTTCTCTAACCGATGACAGAATTCCCTGGGCATCTCACCCACTGAAGACAGCAACAGGTGTCAAGTGAAGAAGGGGAGGGGAGGAATGAAAAGGCAAGGTGAACAATGAGAGACCACTTGCATGAACTTTACTGCAAGGAGATAAAAACAAAAACAAAACCCCACAACAACAAACAACAACAACAACAAAACAGCAGCAAATTCCAGAATGGCCTTGAATAAGCAGAGAAACCTCAGGGCAAAGGGAGGCACAGGTGACAGCACAACTGCTGCTGAGCCGGTTCCCGTTCTGCAGCAGGGCACTCCCCGTGGTGCAGTGTTGTTGGGTTCAGAGCGATGTCATGGCTAAAAGTAACAGTTACGCTGGCAGCTCCCTCGAAGAATTGATCTCCAATAAGAGAGGAAACTAGTTTGCACTCTATTTCCTAGTCTAATATCCCTAACCAGTCTCAGGAGGGTGTGCCACCCCGATCATCATCGTCATCATCGCCACTCACGTTTACTTAGAGCCAACAGACACGGTGATTCAGCAAACTGACTAAAGAGGATTTAAAGGGAAGAGTAGAGGCAACAGAAGCCAGGAGATTCTTATCACTTTATAAGTAGTGAATAAATATAAACTAGACAAGAAGCAGTTCTCCACAGTTCATGTCAACTTTTTAACCCTCTTGTGTTCATTGGTCCACTTAGACTGGAGAAAGATCCGTTTACTGTTCAAGCAAGTTGCGACTTTTTACTATGTAATGGCATTTCACTGATCTCAGTAAAACACTAGTATTTTAGCAATTGATCCAACAGCAGTTTAATTTTTTTTTTAAAATACAACCAAATTCCAAAGCCAATTTCATTTTGTGTGCGCCCATTTTCTCTGGGGAACTGGTTCATTTTTAGTGGAAATAGCGCCTTTCTTTGAGCAAAACCAAAACACGGCCATTTCTGCATTTTTAGCAAAATGCAAATAAACTCACATTTTGCGCTGTTTCCCGTCACTTTGTGCATATTTCACAGGCCTCTATTTTAGCACTCGTTGTCAGTCTAAAAACAGGGCTGAATGCACACAGGCTATTGGGAAAGTAGAAACACAGCCTGACTGATTTGAATCAGGCTCCTCAGCAAGCTCTAGCAGCTACAGGAGTAAGTGCAGCTGCTGCTCGCAGCTGAGCAAGACATGACATACAGGCCAAACTGCAGGAATACATGTCAGGCAAGATGCCTTATACTTGGTGGGACTGTCCCTAACACCCCTGGACCTCAGCACTTGGTCCCAACAACCCACTGCTTCCTTCCCCAGTTTGGGGCCACCACATGGGACTGGAGCTCCCCCCACTGACTGTCTCTCTCCTTCCCCTCTAACATTCCCTCCCTCCCCCAGAGAGCTGGGCTGCATTGATAGTCCTCCTCCCTCTCAGGACCGTGTGGTTCTTCCACTTTCTGTGAGAGGCAGAAAGGGAGCCCTTGGCCATGTTCCCCAATCACACAGACTCTGCTTCAGAGGCTCACCCCCACTTCCAAGATAATAGGATCTACAACCTATCCTGAAGGATGGCCCATCACTCTCACAGATCTTGGGAGACAGGCCAGTCCTTGCTTACAGACAGCCCCCCAACCTGAAGCAAATACTCACCAGCAACCAGACACCACACAACAGAACCACTAACCCAGGAATCTATCCTTGCAACAAAGCCCGTTGCCAACTCTGTCCACATATCTATTCAGGGGACACCATCATAGGACCTAATCACATCAGCCACACTATCAGAGGCTCGTTCACCTGCACATCAACCAATGTGATATATGCCATCATGTGCCAACAATGCCCCTCTGCCATGTACATTGGTCAAACTGGACAGTCTCTACCTAAAAGAATAAATGAACACAAATCAGACGTCAAGAATTATAACATTCAAAAACCAGTCGGAGAACACTTCAATCTCTTTGGTCACTCGATTACAGACCTAAAAGTTGCAATTCTTCAACAACAAAAACTTCAAAACCAGACTCCAACGAGAGACTGCTGAATTGGAATTAATTTGCAAACTGGATACAATTAACTTAGGTTTGAATAGAGACTGGGAGTGGATGGGTCATTACACAAAGTAAAACTATTTCCCCTTGTTTATTCCCCCCCTTCCATCCCCCACTGTTCCTCAGATGTTCTTGGCAACTGCTGGAAAGGTCCACCTTGATTATCACTACAAAAGGTCCCCCCCCCCCCCCGACCCCGCTCTCCTGCTGGTCACCTTAAGTGATCACTCTCTTGTTACAGTGTGTATGGTAACACCCATTGTTTCATGTTCTCTATGTATATAAATCTCCCCACTGTATTTTCCATTGAATGCATCCGATGAAGTGAGCTGTAGCTCACGAAAGCTTATGCTCAAATAAATTTGTTAGTCTCTAAGGTGCCACAGGTACTCCTTTAGTTTTCTCCTAGTGCCTGCTGATTGAGTTAGTTCTGTATCATGGACTGCTAACATTGAGCTACAATGCTCAAGGTTCAGCCCCAGCTGGTGATGCATGATTGGGGAGGGGGAGGCTGTTACTGCACCTAATAGAATTTTCTTCACTTTTTTCCTTTAAAAAAGGATCTAGGGAATTAATTAAATACAAAAAACTTTGTTAAAAGAACATTGGTTAGGTTGCAAAGTCAAGCACTTGAAAGTTAGGAAATTCCAGATGTATAATTGCCTGTCCAACGTTAATTCTGCCCCATTGTCCGTTGGTATTATGATGAAGTCTTCAATTACGTAGCCACGTACTGTTTTTTCCACGGAATTCCGGCCTTGAAGGACATAGTGTAGGTACTGATATGGCTCACCATTATCATCGTATCTGAACATTTTAAGGTATATTTACCCGCAAAAAACCCCTCTGAAGTAGGAAAGTGCTATTATCCCCATTTTACAGACGGAAATGAGGTATGAGAAACTGAGGCCCAGAGACAGAGTGAGTGAGTTTAATCTGGTTTCTCAAGTCTCAGGCTAGAACCCTACTCACAGGGACCAGCCCTCCTTCATATAAAAGCATAAACACACACTCTTCAATTTAAAAGGAATCTATTGCTTCTGGGTGTCTAATAGCTTGTAATTAAACAGAAAACCACATCTGTACCCTCATTTTTAGAGATGAGCGTGAACCAAAACCCAGAATCCAAACAGACTATCTCAAACAGATGGAAGTTTGGATCTGGATACAGATTTGTATCTGAACTTTAGTGTCTATAGCTACCTCTCTCCGGATCAAACCAAAACCCCAAGTCCCAAAGGACCGGAGCTTTGCAGAAGTTTAGAACCACCCGCATGAATTGCAGTTCAGAGCCTCTCTTATGTTGCAGTGTAGGAATTTTGCCTCATAAAACAATGTTTTTTGGGGGAAGGAGTGGGGAGAAAGAAAAATGCAGTTTGGCAAGGAAGCACCTAGAGGGAAAGAGGAATATATTGGCACTTCTTTCTCCTCTGTTACTTGTTCGTGTATTGAAGGAGAAGCCCTGGGGGATTTGGCCTTAGTTTCTCTGTTTTTACTCAATTATATTACAATTATGGCTTCACATTTTGGCACTAACTGAAAGAGACTCACCCTTGCAAAGGCTTCAGGGCAGGTGATTTTGCTGCTGTACCCATTCTTCATCTTTTTTATTTGATTTTATTTGACTTCAAATCCTTATCACAAGCTACCACAATGTGAAGAACAAACTCTGCATCAAGGAGTATGTGCATTTAAGTGTGATAAGGAGAGAGAGGCATCCCTGAGTTGTATAATACATCCAACTGCTAGAAAAGCTCCAGGTATTTTGCAGGAAGATGAACTGAAGTACAAGGCAATATATACACAAGTATTGAGACAACCACTGAGTATTCCTGAAAATGCCAGGTCTCTTGAGTGACCAGTCACATAGTAAGAAAATTGAGTAGTGAAGAGTTGAAACAAATAGTTCATAGCATGAAAATCATTCATCCAAACTATTTGAGAAACAAATGATGAATCAAGAATGGTTTGTTGTTTGGAGTGCGGGGGGGGGGGGTTGGCGGGGGAGAAGAGGGCAAAAGACTACATTTGTAACAAATACTATTCACAACAAAGTGTTTGATCGGCTCTCTTTTAGCTGCCCCGTCTTAAGATTTGAAGCATACAACACCTTAAAAAATGGGAGGGATGGGAGAGAACAACAGTCCTCCTGAGTATAAGCCAAACAACAGCATCTGACAAAAGTAATGAGACAGTATAAAACTTGTCATTGGTTTTCTTGTCCAGGTAATGACAGCGTACTTTAAGTAGTAGTTCTTCCAGCTCCCTCTTGATGTATTGTTTTCAACTTTCCAACTCTCTCATATGCTTTTACTGCCAGCTGGAACATGGGAACCGGTTGGTTTGTTCTCCGGGGTTGCATGTTTGTTTATGGAAGGGATGGCACAGGGTAACCCAGACGGACTAGTAGGAGGTAGAAGTTGCTTTCACCAGCCTTAGCTTTCTGTTGTTCTGTGACATACCATTGACAATTTCTCCACCCCGCCCCCCCGCCCCCCCACCTAGTAGTAGGATCCAGGATACCTATGTGACTGAAATTTTCTATTCTTTTGGGTAACAGTGGAAGTGCTTCTGGATATCCTGATAAAGCCCAACCTACCAGAAAGGGTTTGGATTTGGCTGCAACTCCCAGAAACACAGAACCTTTGAAGAATATGGGCCTGTGAAGTATTTAAGTCCCAGTTTTAGGCTCCAATGCAATTCCCAAAACTCCCACCATAGCCTGTAAGCACCTAACCTCACTCAGTGACTAAATTTTCAGGGTAGAAATTCTCTCGGTGCTTAAGTTTCTACCTCTGAGTACATGCACTGCTGCCTTGCTGTAGGCATGCAGGCACTTATCTCCCACCTGAGCCTTCAAGTGATCCATGAGTCGAGGGAAGATAGGTGTTCAGCCACCTAACCAACATGCAGGGTAGATCCGGCGGGCAAGAGCAGAGGCCGCCTACCAGATTGGGTTCCATTCAGAATTGGGGGAGGGGGTTGTTTGCTGCCCACATTATGATTTTTTGCCTAGTGGTTAGAGCACTCTCCCAGGAAGTGAAAGACCCACGTTCAATCCCTCCCCCTCAGGCATAGGAAGAGGAAAAAAATTGAATGGGGATCTTCCACCACTCACAAGAGCGCACTAACCTCTGAGCTATGGGGTATTCTGGGGTGGGGCTCCCTCAATCTTTCCTGTTGAAGCTGTTCCACTGTGGATAACCAGAGTAATTGGAGCACGGTACTGGACCCTGAGTCTCCATGTGGGCGCCCTAACGACCAGACTACCAAGTCATTCTCATTCTCTCTCTAGCCCAATGACATTTTGTGGATCCGGACCTTAGTACCTCCTGAGGGCAACTCAGTACTCCAAACCCTATTGGCTTCCTATAGGCGTTGACGGGACCCATCCTCCTCTTCCAGAAAGTATTGCAGGAAGAGTGGCTTGTATTACTAGGAATGAAAGAGAGCAGCTTCCTTCCCCACACCAAACTAGCAGTGTTAAGGAAGGGGTGATATAACATTAGCCACTGACTGGTCATGTGGCAGGAGTATAAACATTTGTAACCTTGAGTCAGGGCACGTGACTCAGGCCAGGCAGTGAAGTTCAATCTCTTACCAGTGCTCCAGGGTGTCACATTTTTATTATAGCTGTCACAAGCCCTTTCAGAATCACTTCCACTCTTTTTGAAAGAGAATTTGACCCGCACTGCTCCCTCAGGAATGATCCAGTTCCTCCACTGCTAATTTTTCCAGCAAGGACAAGGAGATCTGACAATTAGATTTTAATCGTTCTATCACGTAGTAATAAGCATCATATGGAAGCTGGAGGGTGGGAAAGTTTTCCCTTCACCTCTGTATGCCAGCTCTCTTTGCCAGGCCAGTTCACACAAAGCTTCCCCTTTTACTTTGCTACCATCTCAGATTCACTTTCCTCAGACACCGATTTCCTCAGTTGGCGGGTCAAATGCCAAAACATCCCTGCATAGTTGTAACTCTTTGTTCAGCCTGAGGAGGATAATTAAAAAAAAAAAAAAAAAAGTACTAGGCTTCACACATTGCTTCTGTCTCTTCATAGGAAACATCCTTTTGGATAATAATGCCTCTCTCACACTTGATATTTAGTTTTACTTGTATGTTTAAGCCATGAATGCAGAATGCAGCATCAGAAAAGCGTTAGCTTGGCTACAGTGACTCATTCTATAATGAAGTTAGAATCATAGAATATCAGGGTTGGAAGGGACCTCAGAAGGTCATCTAGTCCAACCCCCTGCTCAAAGCAGGGCCAATCCCCAATTTTTGGCCCAGATCCCTAAATGGCCTCCTCAAGGATTGAGCTCACAACCCTGGGTTTAGCAAGCCAATGCTCAAACCACTGAGCTATCCCTCCTCTGTTGTGCCAATAGAGATGTGTTTATATATAATATACACACTGTCCTCTCCCTTCATTGGGCCACAAGAATACAGTCTTCTATAAAGACTATATAACAAATTCAGAAAAGAATTGACAGATACTGAGGTGAAAACGACAACTAGCAGCCAAATGTTCAGAGAAGCTAATGAAACTGATCTAACCCCATCATGCTTTAAGTCAAAATGAATGAAGAGAAATAACTGACTTCCTTGCATATCTGAGAATTGTTCCTAACTAGACTTAGCTGGTCAGCCGCTTTCTCCAGCAGTGGCATTAGGAGGGTTCCCTTGCTTATGCTGTGATAAGAGGACCAACCTAATAGAACATGGGCTGACATCACTGAGGATGTGACATTGACAAGGAGACAGAAGTATTGCATATCTCTTAGCTATGCCATCAAAGTGATTCTTTGGCAGTACGTAAAGTGCTCCCAATGCTGTCCAAGCAGATCTCTGATAAGATATCAGCCTCCCTAAAACAGATTCTCAGTGTTGCCAGTTCTTGCAATTTTGTCATCACAATATTTGAGGTTTTTCTTAGTACCCTAGGTCCTGGCATCATGCAACTGCAACAGAATCTGCGCTTTCGGTGTTTGGGGGTTTTTTTTGTTGTTTTTTTTTTAGTAAGTTTCTAATCCTAATCGTGGAGAAAAGCTTGAAAACGTGACCCAAAAAGGTTCAAAATCCAGAAGGCAAATAACAATAACTCCAAATTATTATTTTTTAAAATCTGATTTTTAGGGCCTAAGTCATGATTTTTGAACACTTGTGTTTGCCAGTACTGGATTCCAGCCACATCCCCACGCTGGAATAGAACATCTACTGAGTAGGAGAATAATTCAGAAGAGAAACAGGGGACCATGGGCAAGCACGGCTCTCCTTCCTTTGTAAAGAGGCGCTCCCCCTCGAAGCCAGGACTCGGAGAGGAGAGGGATGTTGAATGTAGACATTTGAGCTCAGGCTGGAGCCCAGGCTCTGAGACCTGACGAGGGGGAAGGGTCCCAGAGCCCAGGCTCTTGCTTGAACCTGAACATTTACACTGCAATTGTATAGCCCTGCAGCCCAAGTCAGTGGACCTGGGCCGGTGTTTTATTGCAGTGTAGGCTTACACGGAGTTCACCAGTTCAAATCGAGCTAGAGTCATGGCTGAAAGTCATTACCATCAGACTCCTAGATCGTGGCCTATGCAGAGCGAACAATATTATACCGGTGTCTAGCAGACAGCTGTGTTCATCACAGAAACTGCCACCCACAACTGGCATCCTAATTGGCAGTCCCACAACTGGGGCTGATTGGAGACTGAAGTACCCTTTTATCCCTAAAGGTGTCCCTCTGCGTGGCAGCAGGGATGGGTCAGGCTGCTACTGCCTCCTTAAGCTGTAGATGTCGTGCGGCTAAACAGAGGACGTGAGGCCATGGCACTGTCACTTCAGCACCTTTTGAGAATACTAAATTGACACAAAGCTGGTTTAGGGTGGGGGTTTTAGACTGCGTTTAACTGGCTAAGTCATGCTTGTTTCCTCATCCATTTTCTTTATGAAGTGTGCACCGTCCCAGTCCCAGAGCTGATAGGACAAGTGCTGATGCAGCAGAATAGGATTGCCAGTCAGTTTTTATGACTTACCATATAAACCTATCTCAGCTATGTAATTCGCATAAGTGTTCAGTTATAATCCACAGATGGTAAATCAAGATAGCAAATAACCCTTCCCCTTGCAATAGGGGTCAGAGAAAAGAATGACAGAGCAAAACATAAAACCAGGCACTCATGGAGGTTTTTCTGTGCAGTGAACTTGTCAGCCTAACCCCAGGGAGGTTTTTTATTTGTTTTTTTTAAAGCTGGGGGGGGGGGGGAGGGCAGTGGTCTGTACAGTGTTTTTAATTTGGCAAGTCCTGGAGTGTAACTGCTTGTCAGCATCAGAGCAATTACAGTAGAATCTGGAATAAAATGATTTTGGGGGGCCTGATGGGAGGGCGGTGAAAATGTGAAAGAAAAGATAAAATTCACACTGTGTTTGAGGCCTTCTTCACAAAAGACTCATCAGGAGAAGCAAACAGATGAGAGCTCTCGCCAAAACAAACCATCGCTGTGTCTGATGTGCACAGACATCACTGTCAATTAGAAAAATGGAAAGACACAGTCCTGAACATTTTTTTCCTCCTTAATTATGGATAGACTGGTTGCTCAACCCTATTTTTACTTCAAACAGCCATAGTCAAGTCTGTGGCTCCCTCTAAGGGCTAAAGTCAGCTGTGCTTCAAAGGTGCAGGAAGGCAGCCAGGGCAGGTGTGTTGCTTAACAGCATACTGCAGAAAGAATCAGAATTTTAAATGTGCACACACACACACACAAAATGAAGAAGAAAAAGCAAACAATTCAATTTAGAACTTGTGTCATGATTTTTTTCTTCAGGCATAGGTTATGCAAGTTGCTAATCTTAAAGGAAGAAGACTTGAGGTTTTTTTGTTCCACAATGGCTAGTACATGCACATAGTGGTTGCTCTTGTAAACTGGGGACAGCAAACCCGTCTGTTGTCCAAAGGACATTCATGGTATGTAGCAAAAAAGAATTCCAGATTCCTGTCACTGCATGTGCTTGAAGAATTCACTGATTCTGCAGTTACTTCCCTTAAAGGTTTTATTGTATTAATTTGTTCAGGACTATGTACTTAATTCAACTACTTAAGATTGGAGCCTGGCAACTATGGGTCAACATTTCAGGAGTACCTCTGTTTCTTGCATTAGCTCCACAGGAGCTCATTAGCAAAAGGCACTTAAGAAAGCATCTTTCAGTCCTCTGCTGTAACTGCTTGGCTATGTAATGCTTTCCATCCCCTGCTGGGTTGCAAAGACTATATACCATGTAGTCTAGAATACTGAAGCAACTAAAAAGATCCTTCATCTAGAGAAGTGATTGTTAAGTGACCAGCTGAGAATAGCACATTGAAATGGTATGAAGGTACATTTATTTTACTGTGGCTTTATTTTTCCATATTTCTGAGTGGGACTGCAGACACTAGCTAGATTGCCAGCTCTTTGGGGGCAGGGATCATGACATCAGGTATTACCAAAATTTAAAAAATAATAAAATAATAATAATAATAAAAAATAAAAATTAAAAAATAGAGCTTTATATAGCAAGCTCTGAAGAAAATGGATGCTGTGTGACCTATTTGAAAAAGACATATCCTACAGAGATAAAATGCAGTACAATATCAAACAAATTAATAAATAGGGATGGTAGGGGCCTGATTCTCCTCTCATTTACATTGCTGTAAGTCAGGAGTGATGGCCTGAAGACCATGATTTTAAACAGAATAAGGACAGTTTACACCAACCAAAGAGTGGAGCCAACAAAGTTACATAGGTGTAAGTGAGAAGAGAATCTATATTTGTATATATAGGAGCCCTATGAAACACTTCTGGCATCCTGTTTAAGGCTTAAATCTTTGCACCACTGCAACATTCATTAGCTCTTGAGACCTAGATCCTGGGTGGGTGTAGCTATTATAGAAGAGCCCTAATAATCGGTCCAACATGCACATCAGCAAAGCCAATAAAGAGCTTTAAAATTCATTGACAGTTATATACCCCTTTTCAGTATGAATACTTGGCAATTCTCTAGGTGCTTTCTTCTGAGCATTTCCAAGCACTGAAATTTAAAAGACTCCCAATACACGTGGAAAGTGTGTTTTGTTATGCTCATGCTACAGATGAGCAAAAGGACACATACGTGAAGAGACTTCCCCCCCATGTCTGATGACAACTCTGTTACAGACTTGGAAATAGGCTCAAGGACCAGTCAGTCATCCAGTCACCTCTTCCAACCACTTAACAGAGGAAGTGTGGTATAGAATACAGATGCATGCCTTTTTGCAGTGTGGAAGACAGAAGCACACCCAAAGCTTCAGCCCTTATTTTTAACCTACAAAGGGAGTGCAAGCGAATCTGCAGGGGAGAGGCCTCTAGATGGCAGAGGTAGGAGAGATGGGCTTCTCATCTCAAAAATGGGACATTCCCAGAGTAAGTTTAAGACTTCCTAAAAGGACAGATTCTGGATATCAAGAAAAAAAAGTTATAGGAATTAATACAAAGAAAACTTTATTTGCAGTACAGGATTTCAAAGATCTAATCATTCTACTAACACAGAGAGAGGTTTTAGGTGAATTCAGTGCTTTGTAACACTGCTTGTCCTTAGTAAAAGTCAGCTCAGCATTAGTTTTGCCTAGCAGCAGTTCCACCACAGAAGATGACTTTAGATCTGTCCCATTGTGTCCCCTACCACCACTGTTCTACATCTGATTACTCTGGGGCCTGTGCAAGTCTGCGTAGTTCAGCAAAATTCCTCAAAGCTTTGACAAATTGGTTCAGAAAGGGCAGCACTTCAATTTTTGTTCCAATTGGTTGTGGGCCTTTGAAATTCTGACCTACATTACAAAGGGCCGAGGTTAATACAACTCTGTGAACTTCCCTACCGATAGTTTACAGAGTTTTTGTGATTTCCCTCCCTTCACAGTACTCTATATGGATTCAACCTGAATATTAATATCTATGCAGTGCCGTTAGATAAACTCAGCTGAAAATAGGTGAGTGTGCGAAACACTTAGAAGGTCCTGTGACATTTTTCCACACCTGGAGAGGAACTTACACCTTGACCCTGGATGACTTTTATGGTAGGTTAAAGGAAACAAGAAAGAACAAAAATAGAGGCTCCATAAGACAGAGCACAAGTGGCCCCCTCAGGCTACGTCTGAACTGTACACAAAATCGCCGCAGACTTCAGCAGACTCCTAGAAATTTAAAGG
Organism: Caretta caretta; assembly: GCF_965140235.1. Lineage (NCBI taxonomy): Eukaryota > Metazoa > Chordata > Testudines > Cheloniidae > Caretta > Caretta caretta. Next base: position 69,552,153 of record NC_134212.1, on the reverse strand, counting down.
CACAGTTCAGAGGGCAGAAAAAGGGTTACAGATGACTAATACATACCTACCTAGCACCAGAGGGCCCTGCCATGTTTTGCATAAAAACATTTGGGCCACATTCTTCTGTCATTTGTACTGTGTACCAATGTGGTGTTATTCCCTATTTACACAGGAGTAATCAAGCTCTCTGGGCCAGATCCTCTGTTAAGGAGGAAATCTGCTCAGTACGTTAAAGAATGCAATCTATCAGGAAGATAATTATGGCTTCCTGAGTTTCTGCATGCCTCTGACCTGGCTTTGACAGAGGTTATAAAAGCCTGCGAGCTGCTCTAACCTGCCACCTAAGGATACCCAGAGCACAGTGCACCTGTGCCCCACTCCCTATAACAGACCAGAAAGCTACTCTCCATAGACGTAGGTCGGCCATGGCAATCCAGGCATATGTGATCCCCTCAGGGTTAATTTTATACTTTATATTTAGGACTGAAGCACCCTTAGCACCAACTGGTACAAAATACAATAGTCCCTCTTCCCAGAAGTAGAGAGGTCCCGGTAGCATAGGGGTAGGCTGATTCCTTCCCCCAACTGATGTGGGGCTCTGAAATGGAATGAATTGACTCTGGCTGCCCAACTGCTAGGATTTTTCAGTTTTAAGACTGATTGAACCTCTTCTTTGCTCCTCCCCATGTGACTTCTAGAATAGAGATGTCAGCCAAGAAGAGAGCTGTACATGCAGGTTGCTAGCCCCAGCTTGCTTTAGCACATCACATCAGGCTCACTGAATTCCTCCACTTCCACTTCCAGGACCCCCATTGCCAGCATAATCACAGGCTTTCTGCCACTGGGAAACAATTCAGAATTCTGCAGCTCTAGAAGATGAAGTGTGTCTCCTTTAGAAGAGTTAATAGGCGTATCTGTGGAGTCCAGGAGCCAATTGCCACTGGAACTCATTCCTTCAGGATCAAGTTCATTTTCAATGAACTTCACTACAGTAAGCTCCCAAAGAAATGTCTTGTTACAGGTTACATGTGCTTCCTTTCTCAGACTATATTAATTTAGCAAGATGCTTAGTAAATTCACCCTTTACCTCTCATCTTACTGTAAATGCACCAAATGTACCATGTGAGTGCTAGTTTTCTTTAATACAGTTCCTGATACAAAACAGCAGTCACAATATATTAATGTCACATCATATTTCACCCTGCATTATAACAGCTAAATTAATCAGTGGTGTAACTGAAGGCCATCGATAAGAAAATTGTTAAGCAGTTTTATGCAAAAATAATTCCTGGATTAGTCACATTATGTGACAGATTTTGTAGCAATGCATGAGATTTTGCTCATCTAAGCCAACCCTCCCCATCGCCTTACTGGGGAATGAAACCCTGCATGTCTTACAAGAGGCAGAGCATAATCCTTTGGGCACATTGCATGATATTCCCCTTGACTATAGAGCTGCCATCATCTGCGGGACTGGGCCGATCACACAGTAGATGCTGCCAGTTGCTATCTTGAATTGCAGCAAAAGGATGCTTTCCAGTTGTCTCTGTATGTGTTTTACCCTCTCACAAAAAAACAGATTGTCCCTGGCCCTCTCCCTTCCTTTGCACATACTGTGCAGGGACCAGGAATAACAGCATTCTTTGTCCTCTGGGGAGCGCATAGATTACACCTTCTGTACATCCGTGTCTCATAGGAGGTGGAGTCCAATCCCTCTTCCTTCCATGCTGGCCTATTAAGCACTCCAATCACCCCTGGACAGAGCAGCCTTCTCATTCCTGCAGGCCCCAAGGAACAGCCTTACCCTGCCCTCCCACTGGGGCAGGATGACACAACCCTACCCTGAGCCCTGATTATGTCTAAACAGCACAACTTAGTCCAAAGAATTCCTGGTCACTTGATCCATTAAGGGTGCAGATATATTGGATAAGTGTTTATAATTTATTAAAACATCTATTTGTGGAGAGCAATGCATTGCTTATAACCCAGGTTAATTAATAGAGGATAACCTGGAGTCTAGCTTCACTCTGGACAATCCAGGTTTCCTTGTCTACAACTCCTTTCTCTAAATTGAGAGAATAGGATTGGTGTAAAGAGGGGTTGGGCTTTTAAGGGGAGTTGGATACAGCCCCCCAACTGTGATTAATGAGCAGCCTCTCACCTGAGCTGTGAAGCCAGAGATCAGGTGATAGCTAATAGTTTCAAGTCCAGTCATAGCTTGAAGAAAGCCTTGTCCTCATGAAAATCAGCATGTAGCTGAGCTGATAGTGAGAGCAGCAGGAGTAGACTCACTTCTGCAGGAGTCCATGCATCAGGGAAAGGATACATAAAGAGTGTACCCAAACCCTTGGATCTGAGAACAATGAAAAAGCATTCAGTTTTCTTACAAGACGACTTTTAATAAAAATAGAAGTAAACAGAAATAAAGAAATCCCCCCTGTAAAATCAGGATGGTAGATATCTTACAGGGTAATTAGATTCAAAAACATAGAGAACCCACCAAGGCAAAACCTTAAGTTACAAAAAAGATACACAGACAGAAATAGTTATTCTATTCAGCACAATTCTTTTCTCAGCCATTTAAAGAAATCATAATCTAACACATACCTAGCTAGATTACTTACTAAAAGTTCTAAGACTCCATTCCTGGTCTATCCCTGGCAGAAACCAGCATATAGACAGACACACAGACCCTTTGTTTCTCTCCCTCCTCCCAGCTTTTGAAAGTATCTTGTCTCCTCATTGGTCATTTTGGTCAGGTGCCAGCGAGGTTACCTTTAGCTTCTTAATCCTTTACAGGTGAGAGGAGCTTTCCCCTGGCCAGGAGGGATTTCAAAGGGGTTTACCCTTCCCTTTATATTTATGACACGCCCCCCAAATCTCAGCTAGGGTGAAACACTGGCTGGGATTTCTTCCTGGAGCTCTAGGAAAAACAGTTAATAAGACACATGCATCTCTAAATATACTACCAAGTACATAAAGACTAACAATATTTTCCACATCTCAAGGACGATTTTAACCAGTTGAGTCTGGGAAACTTTCACGGGAGAGTGCATCAGCCACTTTGTTAGAAGCTCCTGAGATGTGTTGGATGTCGAAATCAAAATCTTGGAGAGCTAAACTCCACCGAAGAAGTTTTTTGTTAGTTTCTTTGACGGTGTGAAGCCACTTCAGTGCAGCATGGTCGGTTTGCAAGTGGAAATGCCGTCCCCAAACATATGGGCGTAGCTTTTCCAGAGCGTAGACAATGGCATAACATTCTTTTTCACTGACTGACCAGTTGCTTTCCCTCTCAGACAGTTTTTTGCTGAGAAACACTACAGGGTGGAATTCTTGATCAGGTCCTTTCTGCATTAAAACTGCTCCCACACCACGCTCGGACGCATCTGTGGTTACTAGGAACAGTTTGTCAAAGTCTGGGGCCCTTAGTACAGGGTCAGACATGAGTGTCGCTTTAAGCTTGTTAAAGGCCTTCTGACACTTTTCGGTCCACTGAACAGCATTTGGCTGTTTCTTTTTGGTTAGGTCTGTCAGTGGGGTGGTGATTTGGCTGTAGTGCAGTACAAATCGTCTGTAATAACCGGCCAAGCCTAAGAAGGATTGAACCTGTTTCTTTGACTTTGGGACAGGCCACTTTTGGATGGCATCCACTTTGGCCTGTAGGGGGCTGATAGTTCCTTGACCCACCTGGTGTCCAAGGTAAGTCACTCTGTTTAGGCCTATTTGACACTTCTTAGCCTTAACAGTTAGTCCTGCCTCCCTTATGAGCTCAAGGACTTTTTGTAGATGTTCCAGGTGGTCTGCCCAGGAATCCGAAAATATGGCCACATCGTCAAGGTAGGCGACTGCATATTCTCCTAATCCCGCTAGGAGACCATCTACAAGTCTTTGGAAAGTAGCGGGTGCATTTCGCAGCCCGAAAGGGAGTACATTAAATTCATACAGCCCGAGATGTGTGGTGAAGGCTGACCTGTCCTTGGCAGATTCATCTAGCGGTACCTGCCAGTACCCCTTGGTTAAGTCCAAAGTAGAGATGAACTGGGCCCGTCCCAGTTTCTCTAATAGCTCATCTGTGCGTGGCACTGGATAGTTGTCTGGGCGAGTTACAGCATTTAGCTTACGGTAGTCCACGCAAAAACGTATTTCCCCATCTGGTTTGGGAACTAGAACCACTGGAGATGTCCATGCACTTTCAGAGGGGCGGATTACACCCATCTGTAACATATCCTGGATCTCCCGTTCTATAGCAGTTTTAGCTTGAGGAGATAACCGGTAAGGTTGGACTCTAATTGGGTGAGCATTACCTGTGTCAATGGAGTGGTATGCCCGTTCAGTCAGTCCTGGGGTGGCTGAGAACGTTGGCGCGTGGCTAGTGCACAGCTCCTGGATCTGCTGTCGCTGCATACGCCCAAGGGTCATGGAGAGGTTCACCTCTTCCACACCACCAGCACATTTCCCTTCGTAGTAGACACCTTCGGGCCACTCAGCGTCATCTCCTCCCTGGGCTGTAAACTGACAAACCTTTAATTCTCTGGAATAAAAGGGCTTTAGAGAATTAATATGGTACACCTTAGGCTTTCGGTTGGAGGTGGGGAATGCTATGAGATAATTAACAGCTCCCAGGTGCTCCTGGACCTTGAATGGCCCCTCCCACGATGCTTCCATTTTATGGGCCTGGAGCGCCTTTAAAACCATGACCTGGTCCCCTACTTTGAAGGAACGCTCTCTGGCATGTTTATCATACCAGGCTTTTTGCTCTTTTTGAGCATCCTGTAAGTTTTCTCTAGCAAGGGCTAAAGAGGTTCGGAGGGTGTTTTGTAGGTTGGTTACAAAGTCCAGAATGTTAGTTCCTGGAGAAGGTGTAAATCCCTCCCATTGCTGCTTCACCAACTGCAATGGCCCTTTAACCTCACAGCCATATACAAGTTCAAATGGGGAAAACCCTAAACTGGGGTGTGGTACAGCTCTGTAGGCAAAGAGCAACTGCTGCAACACTAGGTCCCAATCATTGGAGTGCTCATTTACGAATTTACGTATCATGGCACCCAAAGTTCCATTAAACTTCTCCACCATGCCATTTGTTTGATGGTGGTAAGGAGTGGCAACCAAGTGATTTACCCCATGAGCTTCCCAAAGGTTTTCCATAGTTCCTGCCAGGAAATTAGTCCCTGCATCTGTGAGGATGTCGGAGGGCCAATCTACCCTGGCAAAAATGTCTGCTAGTGCCTGGCACACACTTTTAGCCCTGGTGTTGCTTAGAGCTACTGCTTCCGGCCATCGGGTGGCAAAATCCATGAAAGTCAGTATGTACTGCTTTCCTCTGGGTGTCTTTTTCGGAAAAGGACCCAGAATATCCACAGCTACTCGCTGAAATGGAACTTCAATGATGGGGAGTGGCTGGAGAGGGGCTTTGACCTGGTCTTGGGGTTTTCCCCACTCTTTGGCACACCTCACAAGACTGGACATAGGTAGAAACATCCTTGCCCATTCCCTCCCAGTGGAATGACCCCCCCAAACAGTCTTTGGTCCTGTTCACCCCAGCATGGCCACTAGGGTGATCGTGGGCTAAGCTCAAGAGCTTGGCCCGGTGTTTAGTTGGAACTACCAACTGTCTCTGAGGATGCCAGTCTTCCTGGTGTCCACAAGAAAGAGTTTCCTTGTATAAAATCCTCTTTCTACAACAAACCTGGATCGATTAGAAGAGCTGAGAGGCGGTGGGTTGCTCCGTGCCGCCGTCCAAGCTCTCTGGAGGCTTTCATCTGCTTCCTGTTCAGTCTGGAACTGTTCCCTTGATGCTGGAGACATCAGTTCCTCATTGGATTGTGGACCTAGGCTTGGTCCCTCTGGAAGCGATATAGGGGATGGAGCTGTTTCTGTTGACTGTGAACTGCTCTCCGCTGGTGCACTATGTTGGGATTCAGGCTCCGGCTGAGCCTCTTGTGTCGGATTATCGGCTGCTGCCAGTTCAGGGTCGGTGGGGCCCCCTGGTGTTGAGGTTGCAAGTACTGGATTCAGTGCTGACAATGGGTCTGGTGTTGATTGTTTGGCTGGTTCCGGTTCTGGGACTGGTTGCGTCTGGGTCTCTGGGACTGGATCCACTACTGCTGTTGCAGACATTGGCCTGGGGTCCGGGTCCATCACCTCTGACTGGGTCCTGATAGAAGTTTCCGGAACAGAGCTAGGCCTCACAGCTTGTTTAGCCTGGCTGCGGGTGACCATTCCCACCCTCTTGGCCTGCTTCACATGATTGGCCAAGTCTTCCCCCAACAGCATGGGGATGGGATAATCATCATAGACTGCAAAAGTCCACATTCCTGACCAGCCCTTGTACTGGACAGGCAACTTGGCTGTAGGCAAATTGAAAGAGTTGGACTTGAAGGGTTGAATCGTCACTTGGATCTCTGGGTTGATTAAATTGGGGTCCACTAAGGAAGCATGGATAGCTGACACTTGTGCTCCGGTGTCCCTCCACGCGGTGACCTTCTTCCCGCCCACACTCACAGTTTCCCTCCTCTCCAAGGGTATCTGGGAGGTATCTGGGCCTGTGGACCTCTGGTGTGATTCCGGTGCAATGAACTGTAATCTGTTGGGGTTCTTGGGGCAGTTGGCCTTTACATGCCTCAGCTCGTTACATTTAAAACATCGTCCAGCTGACGGGTCACCGGGGCGAGGAGGGTTGCTGGAGAACAGGGTGGTGGGACGATAAGGGGTCTGGAGGGTTCTTTGGGAGGTAGGTGGGGCTTTGGGCGGCCCCCGGTAATAGGGTGGGGTCTGGGGTTGTCCCTTCTGGTCTCCGCTCCAACTGCGACCAATTTTCTTCTTCTCTGCCACCTCCACCCATCTGGCTCCAACTCTCCTGCCTCGATTCCAGTTTTGGGCTTCCCATCTAGGATGTATCTTTCTATTTCCTCAGGAACACCCTATAAGAATTGTTCCATTTGCATTAGGAAGGGCACATCTACTGGAGATTCAACACTTGCTCCTGATATCTAGGCATCCCAATGTTTCACAATGTGGTAGGCATGTCGGGTAAATGACACGTCTGGTTTCCACCTTAGGGCTCTGAACCTCCGATGAGAATGCTCGGGTGTTATCCCCATTCTGACTCTCGCCTTGGATTTAAACAGTTCATGCTCGTTCATGTGTTCTTTAGGCATTTCAGTCGCCACCTCAGCTAAGGGTCCACTGAGCTGTGGCCTCAGCTCTACCATGTATTGGTCAGTAGAGATGCTGTATCCAAGGCAGGCCCTTTCGAAGTTTTCTAAGAAGGCCTCAGTATCATCACCTGCCTTGTAGGTGGGGAACTTTCTGGGATGGGAAGTGGTACCTGGAGAAGGATTGCTAGGGTTTGTTGGTATATTCTGCTGAGCCTTTATCTTCTCAAGGTTCCTCCCCCACTCTGAACTCTAGGGTACAGATGTGGGGACCTGCATGAAAAACCTCCTAAGCTTATCTTTAACAGCTTAGGTCAAAACTTCCCCAAGGTACAAAATATTCCACCCTTTGTCCTTGGATTGGCCGCTACCACCACCAAACTAATACTGGTTACTGGGGAAAAGCTGTTTGGACGCGTCTTTCCCCCCAAAATACTTCCCAAAACCTTGCACCCCACTTCCTGGACAAGGTTTGGTAAAAAGCCTCACCAATTTGCCTAGGTGACTACAGACCCAGACCCTTGGATCTGAAGAACAATGAACAATCCTCCCAACACTTGCACCCCCCCTTTCCTGGGAAATGTTGGATAACAAGCCTCACCAATTTGCATAGGTGACCGCAGACCCAAACCCTTGGATCTGAGAACAATGAAAAAGCATTCAGTTTTCTTACAAGAAGACTTTTAATAAAAATAGAAGTAAACAGAAATAAAGAAATCCCCCCTGTAAAATCAGGATGGAAGATATCTTACAGGGTAATTAGATTCAAAAACATAGAGAACCCCTCAAGGCAAAACCTTAAATTACAAAAAAGATACACAGACAGAAATAGTTATTCTATTCAGCACAATTCTTTTCTCAGCCATTTAAAGAAATCCTAATCTAACACATACCTAGCTAGATTACTTACTAAAAGTTCTAAGACTCCATTCCTGGTCTATCCCCGGCAGAAACCAGCATATAGACAGACACACAGACCCTTTGTTTCTCTCCCTCCTCCCAGCTTTTGAAAGTATCTTGTCTCCTCATTGGTCATTTTGGTCAGGTGCCAGCGAGGTTACCTTTAGCTTCTTAACCCTTTACAGGTGAGAGGAGCTTTCCCCTGGCCAGGAGGGATTTCAAAGGGGTTTACCCTTCCCTTTATATTTATGACAGTGTGACAGGCAGCTAGGTGAAGAAATTGGCTGGGGATATCTGCAGCGTAGGTTGCAGCAGCAGCCCTCTGAAGCAGAGGCCTTAGGAGGGGCCAGATGGCAGGTTTTGGTGTTCCTGTTTTGATTCACTGTATTTGAACAGTACAGGCACCCCTTGGAAAAGAGACTGAAATACTGACACCAGTGAGAGATTCGGTTGATGCACTACTAGTGAGTTGGCCTGCCAGCTTGCATATGTGGAGAAAGTGAGGCAGGGTCCTACACTGGGTTGGGCTGGTTCCAGGGATGCTGTGAGCCCCAGTTAGCAGCAGGTTGTTAGGGTACATTTTGCTTCTCCCAGTTTTGGATTAGATCATCACAGTCCTTATTTGGTTGAGCAGAACAAGGAGTAAAGCACCCCCCTGCTTGGCCCTGTTTAGAGTGTGAGTTTGGTTGCCATAAGGAGAGTAGGTGCAACTCATGCGATACGCTGTGCGGAAATAGGCAAGGAGCAAAGGAAGTCTTGGTTTCATGCTCCAAGAGTAAACTGCAAATGCTTGGGCCCTGGAACAAGTGAGTGGGGCGTGTCCAGACAAGCCTTTACAAAGGTGCTAACTGGCAATCCGTTAATTTAAGAGCTTGTCTGCCGTAGAGACTTTTACTTTTAGGGTTCCACAGGCTCAACGCAGAGCCTTCTCCATTTCCACCTCCTTTAAAAAACTCCATTTCACTTGCTTCCATAGAAATGACTGTGGGGATATCTATGCTGCAATGTAAGCCTGGGCTCAGACTCAGGCTCAAGCCCAAACCACCCTTCCATGTACACACAATTCTGCCTGACTTGGACCCAGGGCCTCACAAGAGTGGAAGGTATGAGCCTTGGTCTAGCAGGAGCTTAGGCCCAAACTCCATCATTCTGCAGTACAGATGCAACTCAGGCCCAGACCCCCTGGACTTGTCCCCTGAGAGTCCACCACTGCTGTCCCACAATCCCATGGGCTGGTGGTCTTTGTCTCTCTATCCCAAGCGTAGCAAGTCAGCTCTCAGGAAATGGGAGCAACCCCCCTTGTTCAAGTATGTTAGCTTGGCCTTTAACCCTTCCATTTCATCCTCACTCATGAGCTGCAAACACGTTAAATCTTCTCCTGCATTTTCAATGGCCACTAGACAAAAGCAGTCCTTTGACAAGCTCTGTGCTTCCAGGTCACAGGAGCATAACCACACTTTGGTGAATCTCCAGGGCAAAGCTAGCAAAAAGTTTGATATTAGCAAGAGTTCTAGGAATGACCATTCACACCAGCAAATAGCAAAGAAGCTGGCAGTGTTGGGGATTCACTGGACCGATGACCAGTGCAGGGAGAGGACTGTGTGACACAAGACTGATTATCAAAGCTAGGAATAAGAACTGCAGCTCTGGGTACTGCACAGAGCCACCAGCGAACACTTTGGACAGTTCCATGGGTGGGTGGCTCATACAACCAGGACTTAGCAGCAGTTGGATAAGGCAAATCAACCTCCTGCAGTTTTCTACCCCTGTTCAGGCCCCCACCCCACTGAAGACCTCCGCACCTATGCAGCAGCACCAAGCATGTGCTCAATGCACACGAATGGTGTCATGCTCCTGTACTAGATATGGACTGGCTCCAGAGCTTCCTTCTGAGCCACATACACACCAGCTGGGTTCAGTGTAAGATCCTTTAATGCCCTGCCCATATGGCTGATGTTAGCATAAATAAGGTCCGTTATACACAGGACCGACTAGAGGCTGAGCAGTATAATTCATTGTAGCATTCCATTACAAAAGGGAGCAGAGAACAGGCCAGAGGACACACAAAATTAAGGGATTGTTTTGATGGCACTTGACTTGTGGCAGAGTGCAAGTTGCACCCTGCTCACTGCGGTCGCTGCAGCACAGAGAAGGCTGCAGGCCTAATTGGAATCAATCAGCCTGTTACTGGTGGGGAGGATTACTGACACTTGATGGCTAGTGAGGTAATTGGCTTAGTAAGGGGAGGAACAGGAAGGAAAGGAGGGAGCTGGAAAGCCGTTTAGAAGGCTCCTCCTGCTGTATATGCCTGTGCTATGTCCTAACCTGTTTGAAAACAGAGGATTAAAGGTGCACGGGGTGGGAAAGAGTATAGACTGTGTATTTGTTACTGAGAGACCACGAACACAGGCGAAGCAGTGCTGCTCACTGGGTAGCTGAAGAAGCACTCTATGACAGCACTGGTTTCATTGTTTGCACTGTTTAGTGCTTGGTTTATGCACTTTGATTTATTTCTGGTTTTGGTATTAGTTTAGGAGTATTGTTTTGGCATTCTAATGGCAGCTGGCCTGCCTGGCAATGCTATAACAATTTTTTTGTAGTACATCTCTATTCACAAATAAAGGCTTTTATTTAATGCAGAAAGTTTTACTGCTATCACTACATCACATCACACAATGTGAATTTCAAGTGACACGCCACGTCATCTGTGAACCCTCTTAATCGATTCGGGACTGGGCACAGCCTTTGTGCAGTCAACAAGCAGCGCTGGGGTCTTCAAGACAATCCAAGCTGCAACTGCAGCGCAGATCAAACAATGATACACATTGTTGAGGCGTGCCCGCTAACAAAATTCAGCAGCTGGTTCCAAGAGCTCCACTTTGCCACCGAGAATGCCATTGCTTGGGTCGGCGAATATGCAAACACTAAATAAAATCAATCAGTACATTGAGTGATGTGACTTCTTCATATATTGTAAGTATTACTGTACAAAAACATTCAGGAACTTGCTATTATCCCTCTTTCGTTGGCCCAAGTAGGTGCCATAGTGAGGGACCACAGAATATCCCTGAGTTCTGTTGCCTGCGGGCAGTTCAGCAATCCATTACTGTCTTAACTGTATTCAGGGGCAAATGGCTCACCTTTGGCTTCACAGAGGTAATAATGAGCACAGCAAGCCACAATAATGGAGTCAGCACTGATGACACAGGCATCTAAATGTGTCTGTAAACAGTGCCAGCAGGGGTTCAGGCTGCCAAATGCACATTCACCCACCTGCTGGGAGTGTAATTGAACCTTCTTTTGCCAGGCACTCTGAGATCAGGCTATGGTTTCATAAGCCAAGGCCAAAAAGAGTGTACACAATGTCCCCCAGAATAACAGTGGGGATAGTAACTCCATTTCTGACAATATCATTTGGTGGGAATAGCGTCCCAGCCTGTCCATGAACGTAGACTCACTATCACTGGAAAACCATGGCATCATGAACTTTTCCAATGCAGCCCACACTGCCATCCATAAATCAGCCTCTGTGGTCCAAAAATGCTTGCATAATAATGGAGTAGTATCCTTTGAGGTTTAGGTATTCGTTCGTGCTCCTTGAGGAGGGGAAACTATGGGCACATGAGTCCCATCTATGGTCCCGGTGCAGTTTCACAACCGGCAATTACATCAGCGATATTGTTTATGCCCACCACCTTGGGTAAATCACACGCCTGATTGTCTCAGAAACCCGCACCACTACTTCACCCACAGCTCACTTTGCAACACCAAAGTTATTAACGATGGACCTGCAGCAGTCTGGAGTAGCCAGCTTCCAGACGACGATAGCAACCTGCTTCTAGACCAATATGGCCATCCTCGTACATGTGTTGTGACACTGGGCGGGGCAAGCTGCTCACAAAGCTCCAGATATATAGCTTTCTTGTTGCAAAAGTTCTGGACCCACTCCTTGTCATCTCAGGTCTGCATGATGATGTGATCCCTCCTGTCTGTGCTTATGGTCCTGCTCCACAAGTGCAAGTCTACATAGGAGTCATCAGCGGCTATACCAAGAGTCATGAACCGCATCTGCCAATTCAAGTCTGTCATGTCTGTATTGTCATCCTCCTCCGCCATCATCGGGGGATTTCAGTGTGCCAGATAGAAGTGCTGCCTGTTTCACTTTCACTCCAGCCTCAGGAAAGCAAGAGAAGCTCTTGAAATGGTGCTTGTCACCCTTGCTGGGAATGGGCAGATTAAAATGTGTTGGAGGTTTGCAACAACTTACCGTGACATGTGGGACGGAGAGTTTTTTCCCCCACACTGTACCATGAACCAAAAAGGTTAGAGTGGCCACATGTCATGAGGGCTCTAGGAAGTCTGGGATATGGTGAGTTGGACTCAGGTGTGCATACCAGAGCCTGGGTGTAGGGCCCAGGCTCAAAAATTCTTAAAGTAGGGTGGCCAATCAGTGTGGATGCTCAAGCTGTGGGCTTTCAAACCCAGGGTCCACGGACTCGAGTCCCTTACATTGCACTATAGACAGACCCTGTGTCTCAGTCTTTATCCTGTTACAATTCAGAGTACCCAATCTACCTGATCCAACCCCACATATTGGTAGCCACCTGATATGGCTCCTATCACACCCTAGGAAATGTGGGCAGTAGGTGTGACTAAAGGATCAGAGTTAAGTTTTCACAAACCAACCTCACTTAAAAAGACCCATATGACTGGAGAGTTAATTACAGCATGATTAAAATAACTTACAGATTTACAGTGGGCCAGATTCTCAGCTGATGTAAATCAGCATAAGGCCAATGATCACCTAGGAGCTCATCTGATTACCACTAGTTGAGCATCCAGACCAGTAAATGTATCGTAAGTATTTTGTGTGCACATGTGCCACAGGAAAAGTTTGAATCAAGATTGTTATCTTTCTAAAAGATATGCTCGAGCTCAGGGATCGGCAACCTTTGGCATGCGGCCCACCAGGGTAAGCCCCCTGTTAAGCCGATCGCTGTTCCAGGCCAATGGGGGCTGTGGGAAGTGGCCTGGGCTGAGGGATGTGCTGGCCGCCGTTTCCCGCAGCAGCCTGGGCTGAGGGATGTGCTGGCCGCCGTTTCCCGCAGCCCCCATTGGCCTGGAGCAACGAACCATGGCCAGTGGGAGCTGCGATTGGCCGACCCTGTGGATGCGGCAGGTAAACAAACCTACCCGGCCCACCAGGGACTTACCCTGGTGGACTGCGTGCCAAAGGTTGCTGATCCCTGCTCTAGCTCAATCAGAATTGAAGGGTTACACAAGCCTCAGTATCTCAGTGGCTGAAGTCTAAACACAATGCATTGTCACTTAAGGTTAATGTTTCCTTGAGTTTATGGTTAAATCATAACTAGTGAAAAATATGAATACATTGTTTTGTGCATTGTTAAAATCACCCTAATTAATATGTATAGCAAATTGGTACTTTGTATGACATTTTAATTACCAGCATATATTGAATACATCATTTTAACCATATAATATTCATTGGGAAAGTATACCGTATATACAGTGTAACCACCATTCATTCACCCTTGAACACACTATTAGTTTTTTATTTTTGTTTGATATACCTTAGTAGAGTTTCAGTGTGGTGTTTAGAAAACAGACATTAGACAATTAAGAGTCAACCAATTTTTAAGGGGTAAATTAAGCCAATACTGTCCAATCTAAGGTATATATACACAGTATTTACATTTTCATTAGTACTGTCCATTTCTACATATTAACTTTTCTATACAAACTATTTCCTTCCAGAAACCTGGTTGAGTATCAAGTTTAGCATTTCCTGAATGCTTCTATAAGTTTCCACTTCTACTCACCCAGCACTTGGTTCAGCAGAAAAGTTCTCAAATATAATGTTAGGATATAGATATTTAGGCCTGTCTGTAAAGGCCTATATTTTAAGAATTTGGGTATATGTTTATCATTTAGCTAGTTATAGAGGTATAAAAGAAAGAATCAAAATCACTGTCTGCCTGTGTAAGAGCCTTCTCTCACTGTGACAGTCTGAGGCCCTGTTCTTAAGCTAAGGCCTTTGGCTAAGCAGCCATAAGCTGGAAAGCGTATGGTCACGTCCTCACACATTTCAAACCAGTCATATTGAAATAAGGCAGTCTGAGCTATTAGAAAGGTGATCCGATCTATCACCTCCAGCTAAAGAGAAGAGCCTAGAAGATGTAAAAGGAAATTTAGTTTGATAGTTTTCTGTTTGGTAAGAACTCACTTATCAGTAGATATAGTTGGGAAACCCTTATGTCTTTATAGATGTAGTTGTGAAATCCTCACTTCTGTATTGTTTTGTCATTATAGTTCTCACTTTGCTATTGTTTATTTGCATGGTCTCTGTTTGGTTCTGTGATTGTTTCTGTCTATTGTATAATTAATTTTGCTGGGTGTAAACTAATTAAGATGGTGGGATATAATTGGTTAGCTAATCATAATACAATATGTTAGGATTGGTTAGGTAAATTTCTGTAAAAACACTGGTTAAGATATAGCTGAGAATATTACTATATAAATTAGGGGAAAACAGGCAGTAAGTTGGGATTCGAAAACAAGGAAAAAAGAACTTGGATTTAAGCTTGCTGGAAGTTCACCCCAATAAACATTGAATTGTTTTCACCTTCGGACTTTGGGTATTGTTGCTCTCTGTTCACGCAAGAAGGACCAGGGATGTGGGAGGGTGAAGGAATAAGCCCTCTAACATATATCTGTTCATGGGTAATTGTTCTGAGCAACTATGTTCTTTTGAGCCCCGATTCAGCAAAACCATTAAGCATATGCTTAACTGCACTGACTTCAAAGGGATTTAAGCATACGATTAAGTGGTTTGCCAAACAAGGCCCTAGTTAGAGCTGTTAAAGAGCCATTGTCTGTTTGAAAATATGTTATTTAAAAACAAATTGTGCTTCCATAACATGTCTCCATGGATTTTTTTTTCCCTCATTTTCTGTTACTATATAGGGCCCCTGCATGCAAAGAATTATTCTTATGAGTAACTTTAAGCTTAACAAAGTGAAGATTAAGGAGTGACTTGATTACAGTCCATGTACCTACACAGGGAATAAATATTTGATAATCTAACAGAGAAAGATAAAACACGATCCAATGGCTGGAGGTCGAAGCTAGACTAATACGGACTGAAAATAAGGTGTAAATTAACCACTGGAACAATTTACAAAGGGTTGTGATGGATTCTCTCTCACTGGCAATTTTTAAATAAAGACTGGGTTTTTTCTAAACTGTATGCTCTAGAGATTATTCTGGGGAGAGTTCTAAGGCCTATGTTGTACAGGAGGTCAGACTGGATGATCACAGTGGTTCCTTCTGGCCTTGGAATATGTGAATCCCACCGAAGACAATGGGACTAGCCAAGTGCATAATGGTTTGCAGATTGAGTGTGCAAGTATACCCACAAACCAAGTCCCCCATGTTTCCCTGCTGCTTACTTCCCACCCCCAGCCTTATACTAGGACATCACAACTAGCTTCTGTGAAGACAAAACTAAAACTGAATTTTAAGCACCATAGGAGTTGCAATAACTCTTGTGAGGTCATTTTGTTCTCTTCTATGGAAGCAAGGGAGATGGTGAATTTGCCATATCAAGCTTCATGCTCTAGTGCTGCAGGGTAACTGGGTGAAGTTTAATGGTCTCTGTTATGCCGGTGGTCAGACTAGAAGATCTAATGGTCCTTTCTGGCTTAACGTCTATGAATCTGTAACATGAACTCCCCAAGGAGTGAAAGACTGTTTCCAAATGGAGATTTCACTGAACAGTACGCCGAAATCAGCACTTACACGTAACTGCCAGCAGGCATCAGGATAATGCAACGGTCTTAATCTGGTAATTTTATTTAGTCTGTACTTTGATCACAAAAAATAATAATCCTTATAACTTTAATAACTGTTAGAGAACTGAAAACTAAGCACTTCTTATCCTTCTCTAGGATTTATTGGATTTGCTTGCAGATTTAAAATCTTCAATTACGTCTTTCTTTGTCGGTCCTGCTGAAAGTGGAGAAACATAGGCCTCAATCCTGCAAAGATTTAGGCATGTGTTTAACTGTTCGCATTCTGAGTGACACAATTGAAGTCAATGGGATAACTCATGCTACATATAGTTAAGCATGAGTTTAAGTCATTGCAAGATCAAGGCTGTACATTTCACACTCCAGAAAAAAAAAAATATATATATATATATATATATATATATGGGTCAGATCCTAAGCCTGAGGATTCCCCCACTACAGAGGAGGAATTCCTGGATGATGTAAAGCCAGTGCAATAGCTCTATACTCCCTGGGTAGCCTTCCCCAGCATAGGAGGCCTGGATGGAGAAAACAAACTATATGGCTGGAGTCCCCGTTGTGCTCTGGGTAGCACCTCAGACCCTTGGGGCAGAGGGCACCCAGGCATAAAACTTACAGCAACCCTGATGTTTCTCTGAGTTACACTGGGGTTTGAACTGGCCCAAGCAAGCCGCAGGGTTGAGAAGTCAGAAAGGAAGCATAAAGTGCTTCCCCGATCACTCCAATCTGCATTAAGCATGGCTCAGCCAGATCTGGTCCTAAACGTAGCTAAATAATTTTAGCTTTTCTTTTCCCCCTTCTTTGTTTCTTTCGCCATCAAGTCCATATAAATATTCGGAGAACTATATTTATTTGGCTATTATCGTTCTGTTCCAAAAATGCTACATAACCTTTTATTTTCTGAAAAGAAAATCTGTTGCACAGCAAGTGAATTATGTTTGCATTTCTCAGGCGAGGCACCACAAACATACAGTATGTAGAACAGAGATTAAATAGACTGTAGCCTGAGAAAGTATTAAGCTGCAGGAAAATGCAGAGGGTTGATAAGTAGCCCTCTTAAATTCAGAGCTGTGGTGGTTTTTTTTTTTTTTTAAATGGACAAATTAGAAAAAAAGGGAGGAGAAGGAGAGAAATGTCAGTACTGGATTTTGTGTTTAAAACTAAAACAAAAGGAAGGAAACTGAATCTATCCCAATTCAACAAAGTTGAACATTTTGGCATGCTACCAGTATGTTAATGAGTCTGGAAACGTTTCCCCTGTCACTGTAAATAACGGTTCTTAATGCTCCACTTCAACTTCAGAGGATTATCAATGTTTACTTCTACTAGACAGACAGGCTTAGATGCTTAAAGGTATTTAGGCACAGAAGTCAGTGGGAGTTAGGCACCTAAACATCTATGGTGATCAGGACCCCAGTCTTTGAGGTTTTTGTATCTTGTGCTTAGTCTTGCCTAATGCACACCGGTATTTTCATCTGTCAATGCATGCCCATAACTCTCATTAACACAATGGAAGTGTACAGTTACTATTTGAATTGAAATTCATTAATGCACTTGATATTTATGTGATCTTCTGCCATTAGCTCTGTCTGCTTCGCATGGAAACAGGGTGCCCTTCTCCTTAGCACATAAAACTCAGAACAAACTTCTCGCTTCATCCTCTGGCACAAAAACAGCTGAGGAGAAGGGGGCTCTTGAACAGATTGTGTTCAGACATATTTTACTAGAAAGCCAATCTCTACTTGCAGACTGCACACTGATAGACAAGATGTGTTTGTTCAGGAATAAGGTGCAAAGATGTCAGTCCCCATTAAGTCAAATATTTCTACAGACATCTAAGGATGGATCGTGATCAATAAGGCCCATAAGAGAGCTCAGAAAAAAGCCCCATTCTATTGAGCATTGACAGTTACCTGCATCTACACTGCATATTTTGGGGGGAAGAGACAAAGGGCAGATAAAGTTCCTACAGCATTATGGCTTTGCAAACTGAGGTCAAGATGTGTCAAATGTGGCAGGAATAATAAATCTTTCTTCTGGCTGTGAAACACGTTGCACAACCCTTTAGAAGTCTGAGGTTTGGGCATCATCTACCTTTTCACAGGTGTTCTTTCCAAGAAAAAGGAAATGGGGTATTCATGTGAATTTTTAATCCTCACACAGGTTTAGACTATTGTAATCAGAATGCAACTAAAATTTTCCACTAAGTAGTAATTTGATTCCTTTGTGGTACAGAACAGCATCAAGTATGCTATATTTTCTTTTTTATTAACCAAGTCAGAATACTACTTCTTCTAACAAAGAGTACTTAACCATGGGGCAACTACACTTAAGGAACTTCTTTATGTGTCAGTTTGGACCCTCACCCACCATCTCTGGCACTTCTTATATCAGGGACTGCAACCCGACCTTAGCCACTTTGGACCTGGCTGAACTGCAAACTCCACCTGTTTTCCTCCTATGGGGGGCAGCCAGCCAGCAATTGGGTCCTAATCTAAAGGCCACTGAAGTCAATGGGATTCTCCATTTATTTCAAATGGGCATTGCATTAGCCCCTTGGACCCTTGATATTAACAATCAAAAGTGAATAATACAACATACAATAAAAACAAAGACGGAAAGCCACCGTATTGATAGGGGGCTGAAGAACAGGAGAGGTCACCAAAATGTAACCTTAGTAATGAAAAAACCCTATCGATCGCCATTTGTCAAGGTTCCTCCCCCACTCTGAACTCTAGGGTACAGATGTGGGGACCTGCATGAAAAACCTCCTAAGCTTATCTTTAACAGCTTAGGTCAAAACTTCCCCAAGGTACAAAATATTCCACCCTTTGTCCTTGGATTGGCCGCTACCACCACCAAACTAATACTGGTTACTGGGAAAAAGCTGTTTGGACGCGTCTTTCCCCCCCAAAATACTTCCCAAAACCTTGCACCCCACTTCCTGGACAAGGTTTGGTAAAAAGCCTCACCAATTTGCCTAGGTGACTACAGACCCAGACCCTTGGATCTTAAGAACAATGAACAATCCTCCCAACACTTGCACCCCCCCCTTTCCTGGGAAATGTTGGATAAAAAGCCTCACCAATTTGCATAGGTGACCACAGACCCAAACCCTTGGATCTGAGAACAATGAAAACACATTCAGTTTTCTTACAAGAAGACTTTTAATAAAAATAGAAGTAAACAGAAATAAAGAAATCCCCCCTGTAAAATCAGGATGGAAGATATCTTACAGGGTAATTAGATTCAAAAACATAGAGAACCCCTCAAGGCAAAACCTTAAGTTACAAAAAAGATACACAGACAGAAATAGTTATTCTATTCAGCACAATTCTTTTCTCAGCCATTTAAAGAAATCATAATCTAACACATACCTAGCTAGATTACTTACTAAAAGTTCTAAGACTCCATTCCTGGTCTATCCCCAGCAGAAACCAGCATAAGACACACACACACAGACCCTTTGTTTCTCTCCCTCCTCCCAGCTTTTGAAAGTATCTCGTCTCCTCATTGGTCATTTTGGTCAGGTGCCAGCGAGGTTACCTTTAGCTTCTTAACCCTTTACAGGTGAGAGGAGCTTTCCCCTGGCCAGGAGGGATTTCAAAGGGGTTTACCCTTCCCTTTATATTTATGACACCATTTGAGAACATGAATGGGGCATACAAAAGAAGGGGGGGGAAGAAAACAGAGACAAGATTTTTTAAATGTAAGTAATAAATTACATACACGACAATCTCTCACTAGTACTTTTCAAGTAACAATGTAATAAATTGCATCTAATGTTCAAGAGTTTGGAATCTTAGAACATGAATGAGATTAATTGAAAACAATTGAATCTGAAGCTCTTTTCTAAACCTTTCCCTTGAGTGATAAGTATTAATTGTAAGAAGCAGAATGACCTTATTTTCCGTGGAGTACGTGCTGCTCCACACAGGAATGATATTAGAGCTAGTTGGAACATTTGATTAAATTAAATTTTGTCAAAGCCAACACGGTACAGGGAGATGTATTGCTTTTGATGAGGTTTTTGCTGAGGGGGAATAGGAGCAAGAGTGACTTTCTAAAGTCTGATGGTTGTGGCACTAACCCTGTTTTTAGACGACCCCACTTCAAGTGTCTGCACTGCCTGATTCAGGGTGATCAGATTTTTAAAAAGTTGCTCCAACTCAAGCAAGACAGTGCCCTACACACCAGGCTACAGCAGAATATGCACATTTTCAACTTAAGAAGTTCAGATTTCAATACAAAAATTGATATTTTGGTTTAATTCCAATGCAAAACAAAAAAAACAAATTTCAAAACTCAAAAGTTGCTGCAAAACAGAAATGTCATCCTCCATTCAGCTTTGATAGCAATACCTGGCATCTAGAAAGGTATATGTAGCAAGATTCACCATCTCACAGCAAGACCCAGCAGCCTGCCTCAGTTTCCCCATAACAATCTTCAGCCTACTCCCACAATAAAGGTGACTTGTTGCAGTGTTTTGTCCCTCCAGCTAACTCATTGACCAATGTCCACCCCTTCCCAGGAACCCAAGTCCAAAACAAACAGAGTATCTGGCAGAGTCTCAAACTGGACCAGCCTCTCCTTCCCAAGGGATCTGTCTTCAAGTCTTCCACACACCTTTACCTGCCTTGCACTCTCCTCTGACTACTCACTGCCTTGTGTTCTCCCTCTATCCAACTCTTTGTTGCTGGGTTTCCTTCCTCATAAAACCAACATCCAATCCAGGTGCAGTGGCCAGGTGGCCCCGTCTTCCCCTTCCTTTCCTTCCCCCAGCACTTAAAGGGGCAGACCACCCTGCTACACTGTCCTTTTATTGAACCGAGTAAATATCAAAACAATATGTATAAAAAAATCTGACCTGGGAATTTTATATCCATACCACATGCAGAGGTCTTTACAGTACACACCACAGAGTAACACTTCTTTTGCTTAAGGGGCTGGTCAATATCCTTCAGGATTGTCACTAACTGCAGTTACCAAATATTTCTTCCACAGAAAACTCAGTGGAAGGAAGGTAGAAAACTGCAGGAGCTTCTCTTGGGGAGTTTTCTGGGAAGCATCCACTTATGTAGGAAGGGTTTGGAGACCATAGATTTGTCAGGAGGTGATGTCTCCCCACTCCACAGAGCTCAGGGACCAATGGTGGAAAGAAGCCTCCCTCTTGCTTTGAGTAATAAATAAAATATTGTAAAAGATCCATGGTAATCTAGCACTTCACAGCTGTCTGTGTGCTGCACATTATGACATTCAAAACTTTACAGTGGCAGTAGGGAAGAGAAATTTGATCCTGCTGCTCCATAACAAAGTGCTCTACTACTTCAAGTAAAGAAAAATCTCCATTAACTGTTAGCAATATAAGGCATATGACATATAGATGAGCAGCTCTTATTCCATTCAGTAGATAGCAGGGGTGTGCAGTATACACCCATTTTCCCAGTTCATCAGAATTCTGTATTTTGCACTTCTATAGCATCTGAGGGCTTCAAACTGATCCACAGATACTAATCAGTTAGACCTTACAATGCTCCACTGAGGTAGGCAAGTAGTGTCCCTATTTTAAAGTTGGAAAAACTGAAATAGAGAGAGGCTCCCAAGGTTTTCCAATGCCACACTGCAAGTCAGAAGCACAGCTGCAAATAGAATCCATGTAGTGAATATTCTTGGTATAAGCTTGAAGGCATATATTCTCAGCTACTTTAAGAAACCACCAGAGAATTTATGATAAAGCACAGTAGAGGCTCACATCACCTTAGAATTATATAGTCCCTTTCATTGTCATAAAATACTTTACAGCTTGAGGGCCATACATGTATGGCCTTTGCATGAAGAACAAAAACTCTGTAGAAGTCAATGGGAATTTCACCTGGGATTAATAGAGAGAGTGATCTTCTGTCTCTACTTCAAGGATCCCTTTCCCTAGTGCTGGAATGCAGCCTCCTGAGGGCTAGAATCAGAGCAGTCATTCTGCCCCAGCAGCACTCCTCAACAAGGTTTTAGGGAAGGGAAGAATAATTGTCCAGATCCATAGCAAGGGCACTGTAGTCCCTGTATTGGCATAGGAATCTGGCCAACATGCTGAGACTAATGATGCTTATGGCTTTGAGAAAGCTGCTCTGAGCTCCTCCAGGGACACTTCCGCAGACCCAATCAAAGGAGGCTAAAAATAACGTTTTGACAAGTCTGAGAAATGTTAGCATGTGGGCCTTGTGAAAATGATTCATGCAGGAAAAGAAAAACGGTAGCATAACACAGATACCACTGGCTTGAATCCTTATGTACAAGCTTCCTAACTAGAGCTAAATTCAACCCAGATCACATGCTATTATGCATATTCCTGTTAGTCACTTGTTCGCCCTCCAGGAGTACCCTCTTTCTTAGCAGCATGGTGAGTGCTCTTCATCTGCGTCTTCTCAGAAAGGGAGTTTCTTATTGGCCCCAAAAAGCATAACTTCAGCTCCTCCAGGCCTTTGCTTGTCATCTTAGAACTGCAGATAAGCACCTTATAAATTTCTCCGTCAGCTCATAAAAAGCATGAGGGGAGGAAAAGAGAGGATAACAGTTCTTTTTAAAGTTGTGGAAGTAAGATAGCAGGCTGACTGGAAAGGGGTATGCACTGCTTTTCCATTGTAGCCAGGCACTTTTATTCTGTACTAAAGAGCATAAAAATCAGTGCGTATATATTTTTATTATAGCAGCAGCACACTAAATTCACACAAAAACTAAACTGGATGTAAAATGAGCTAGTTAAAGCGTTGCAGTAAGGGAGACAGAGGAAAGACAAACCGTCAGAAAACAAGGGCACTTGACGATCATTATCCATTCGTAGTACTATTACAGTCGAGATCGAGGCCCAAAGGTGCTAGGCACTGTAGCAATGCTTAGCAAGAGATAGTCCTTGCTGCTAACATCTTATATTCTAAACAGACAAGACAAAGTATGGCAGAGGAACACAGAAACAAAAGAGGTGAGGTCGCACAGCAGGTGAGTTGCAGAGGCAGGAATAGAATCCAGTGCCAATCCAGTGCCACACAGCCGCATAGCTTAAAGGGTTGGAATGCCAAACTATGAGCCCTGCCTATCTTTGTTTTTCTTTTCTTTTTTAAATGTAAGTAGAAGTTTCCACATGGCTCAGACCTACAGAAAATGGATCTACGGGGGAAGTGGGGGGAGGGGGGGAAGAAGGATGAGAAGGGGGAGGGAAATCAGCCAGCAGAAATATTTTTCCCCGTGTCTCTAGTTGGCATGTTTTTATTTGTAGTGCATTCCCAACACTTCCTTGATTAATCAGTTTCCTCTCCATCAGACTAACAAAAGGTTTAAAAGTATAAGAAGTCAGCCCTTACTTTTCTCATGGGATATCCATGAACATATTATCTGAGCAATTCGATTCTCACGAGGGACATTCTGCTTAGAGATGTTCTCTAAGGTTCCAATCCAGTTTACACTAAGTACATGCCTGGTCTCATTGTGTCAGTGACAGGGACTGGGGAAGTCATGCCCAGTGGTTAGAGCAGAAATCAGGAATCGGAGCTCAGGCTTAGGACCAGGTTACCTGGAATGAAGCAAGGCAGGGGCAAGGCGAGGGCAGGGCTAGAGGGGACTTGAACAAGGCTGGAGCAGGGCTGGGAGCAAGCAGGCACGGGCACCATTACAATCATGGGCAAATGCTTTGAGTAGCTGCTGAACTGCTGCTATTGCTGGACTTAAGATTCTCTCTATTGGCTACAGCCCCTGATGAGAAGAGTCAATCAGGCAGCCTATTACAGGCCTGATTTGCTTGTAAGGTGGCCTAGAGACTGAACATGCCCTGCTTCCAGACTGGCTGTGCTGCATGCCCTGATTCCTGACATATTAAAGTCAATGCAATTACTCACTTGCTTAAAGTTACACATGGGTTTAAGAGCTATGCTGGATCAGGACATAAACAGGTACAAAAGAAAAACATAAACCAAATCCAATGTGGTGCTTTGTGCAGAAAGCCTGCCGTTTACAAAGCAAGAAATAAAAATGGAATGTACGGGAACCGTATTGCTCAAAATGATCTACTGCACACTACAGGAAAATATTGTTCCAGAGAAAGATATGTACTATACACTTACAAACAGGAGATTTGCCAGAGTAAAAATTCCTGGATTTGGCCCTAGGGCAAAGATTGTTTAATATAGTGCATGGTTTAAAAAAAAACAAAAAAACCCAACAATGTACTTCTAAACTGTAGATAAGACTTGTAGTTTAGGACATCATCTTCAGTAGATGAATAGCCTTGTTATTTACACTAGAAAATCCTAACAGTTTTCCATAAATCATTTTGTAAAGTGATTTATTTAAACCAAAGCACACACCTGTGTACCCTCTTATTTCAGTTTAAGATGGCTTCTTTTGGTTTAGCATTCATGACTAATTGACTTTAGTTAAACCAAAAGAAGCCCCTCTTCAACTGAAATAAGAGTGTTTGCACAGCCTTTTGTACCAGATCAGTTTAGAATCACAGCTATAGTTCAAACAGTGCAAAAATATCATGTAGACAAGCCGATGGTGGGCTCCTTATATTACTGAATGTGCTTTTGTGAGTTATTTACACAAATGAATAGCATCTCTAGTTATACATAGTTTTAAGTAATAGTGATATCATTTTCATTTACACAGCCTGTTTCTGAGGATCTCTAAGCACTTATGAGCATTTATCTGGACTCTTCATTTTCATGCTTCAGGGGATAAACTGATTGCCAGTTGCAGGCAGGAAAGTCATTTATTAATAAGCAATTTCCTTAAGAGAATGTTCTAAGGGCTAATGCAGTAGACTTGTTTTCCTGTGTCCTGTGGAGGTGTGGGAGGATTGTGCATATCAGATGCACAATCCCTCCCAGAGCTCCACATGGGGTAGTACATCTCTGCACCACCTCCAGCACACTGCTGTGCTTTTCAGGCACAAGTGGGCCCTATAAAATCCTTCGGGTGAAATTCTAACCCTAACTGAAGTCAGTGGGAATTTTAGCATTGACTTCAGTGAGGCCAGGATTTCACCTCTAGTTTTCTAGAGCATCACATCTTAATTCAAATTCCCTTGTAAGTAAGTGTGTTAAAGCATGATCCTGAACCCTACTTCTACTTCTGAACTATTCTCACCCTCTGTTCTAACACCTCCGCTTTCCCTTCTGTTTTACTTCGATTTATTTTAAACTCAGTTACAGAAATGGCATGCTTTGCAAGTGATGGTTTCTTGTCTTAAAATATTCAATTGCCCCCCAAATAATTCGCATAAAGAAAAGGAGTACTTGTGGCACCTTAGAGACTAACCAATTTATTTGAGCATAAGCTTTTGTGAGCTACAGCTCACTTCATCGGATGTGAGCTGTAGCTCACGAAAGCTTATGCTCAAATAAATTGGTTAGTCTCTAAGGTGCCACAAGTACTCCTTTTCTTTTTGTGAATACAGACTAACACGGCTGTTACTCTGAAACCCCAAATAATTGCATCTGTTGGAGCCATGAACAGATTAGAGTGTCCTTTCATTGGTATTCAAAGAAGAAGAAATCTGATATAATTCAAAGGAGTTACTGACTGTATGGTACCCAGCATAGAGGAGGCCTTTGATAACATTCTCTTTGATTCCTAGTTTTCCCTTTTCATATCAAAACAGGTGTCCAATTTTATCTGAAATGAGGCTGTTTTACTTACAATTATATAATAGAATGCATCACTTTTTTCTCCCTCTAGAAAAATCCAAATGCATTTGTTGACAAATTTATGCTGGGGTGATATATATCAATTCCATTATCAATGTGTTAGTCACACCACATATTAATACGCATTGAGCACAAAATATTATAGATATTTCTAACAGTTACATGGCCAATTCACTTCACCTCTGTGCTTCTGTTTCCTCTCCCATCCTTTGTCTGTCTTGGCAATTTAGATTGTAAGCTTTTCAAGAGCAGGGACTGTTTCTCACTATGTATTTGTTCAGCCCCTAGCACAATGGGGCCCCAATCTCCTTTGGGGTCGTTAGGTGCTATTATCATATAGTTATTATACAGTATGTTCACTTCAGTGTGTGAGAGAGAGCAATATTAGAATTGTAATATAATTTTAGATTGGCTTGTTCTGCCAATCTGGATTCCCATCCTGTCTTATTTTGCAGTAATCTTTGTAGCTGATTAGTTTGCACATAGAACCACCGTTAATTTGTCATAGGATTTCCAGACCTGGCTGCTTGAGTGCTTTGTGCAATAAACCTCTGTTGTCCCACTGATATTCACTGCATCTTGGTGTGATACTGAAGATGAGATCATCAGATGTACTTTCCTCTTTGCTTCAGCCAGATAACCATATACTTTATTTTGCTGCTTTTGTTGTGTATAGCCTTTTGCAAAGAAAAACTATTCCTACTTTCTACAGCTATCTCTGGGCCTGACCCAATGCTTGTTGAAATCCATGGTAAGATTCCCACTGGATGGTGGATGTGGCCCCCATGTAGGCTGGATACTACTGGCATGTTCAATGCTATAAAACCACCACCTGTGACTCTCTTTATTGGACTGAGCCTCTGTGCTGGTTTTGCACTTGAATTTTGTCACTCTTTGGTCTATATAGTTTCCTGTGTCTGCCTCTGAAATGCCAGTATTTATCCCTCTTGCTTGCATTTATTCTGAAATTCTACTACCTCTGCACATGTTTACAGCATGTGGCAATTCTAGTTTGGATTTTGTCAACATCCTAAACCCAATATCCAGATCTTTGATGCCCAGCAGCATGCAGTTATGTGTCAATTCATTATGCACACTTCCACATTTACACACGGCAGCAGGCTCTCTGTATTTTGTGACATACTCATCTACAGCACTGGCAGTTCTTGGTCTCTTTTAACATGTCATGCATCTCTGTAATATTCTGAGTGCCTGGAAACATTTCTCCAGTACACTGATGCCTATGGAACATGCTGTTTTTCTGCATCTGCCAGCATGACATGCTGATAAATATGTAAGCAGCTTTCCCCATTATTGAATGTAATGGAGCTTAGGACCTTTATTTTCCAGTACACTTACAACTTCATACACATCCCATTGTGACTGAAAAAATATCCATTTACCAGTCAGCTTGCCCTCCTGGCTCATGTGGAGTGGAGAACATCCATTTTAACCTTTTTTTTAAACTTATCAATAGACATTCTAACAAGTCCAGATTTTCTATTCCTTTACTGGATTTCCAAGCTTGAAGCTGGTTAAAATAATACCCATTGTCTGTAGGATTTAGTGATTTAAATACAATAAACACAACTCACTGGTCCTAGCACCATGATTCAACATAAAGCATCAGTAAGGCTAAGATTTAGTCACTCATGGACAGGTCACAGGCAATAAGCTAAAATTCACAGCCGTGACCCATCTATGACTTGTACTATAAATACCCATGACTAAGTCTTAGGTAGGCTGTGGGGCTCCTGGGTGCCACTGCTGCTCCTCTGGAGGCCTGGGATGCTGCTACTGCTTGGGGGCAGGGGCACCCAAGCAGCTGTCCTGTGCAGCTGGCTCCAGGGCCGCCCCAGCTGCTTGGGCAGCACTGGGGTCAGCTGCACTGGCTGCTGCAGAAGTCACAGAGGTCCCGGAAAGTCATGGAATCCATGACTTCCGTGACCTATGTGACAGACTCGCAGCCTTAAGTATCAGTAACAAACTTTATTGAGCATTGTGCTGCTATAACCAACGCTACCATTTAATGCCTGCTGGGTGGTACCACACATGGCAGCTCAATCTACTTTCTGGTATAATCTTTAGAGTATTAATAGCCATAGAGTTTTTTCCCTTAAATGCATACTAAGCCACAGCGCAGGGTTTGTAACTGGTTATAACTGTCCCCAGTGAGCCAAATTTCACTTCATTTGTTCGGCTGTTAGATACTTGACGCACAAAATAAAATAGGACTGGTTGAAAAATGCAGAATAAAAGTGAATTTTTGAAACTCTTAGTTGAAAAATAGCAACATTTTTTCTTGCAAAACAATTCAGAAAATGTACTAGCAAAAAAAAAAACAACAAACCACAGTCTGAACAGGGCAGTTTCAGGTTTTGACAAGATGTTTGTGAAAAAATATACAACTTTTTGTAGGATGAATATGAAGAGTAAACTATGATCAACTGAGTTCAAACGCTTAGGACCAGGCTTTTGAAAGAACACAGCACACAATGGCTCTAAATAAACTCGCCAGATTTTCAAGAATGCTCAATACTGAGTAATTTCTGGGTGCTGAGCACTTTTTAAAACCGTCAGTGTTAAGGTACCAGGTGGGATCTGGGCTCTTTTGAAAACCTGGCCCTTATTTAGCTCAATTGTCACACCCTTAAATGAGAGCAGAAGCAGATTCAACAGAAATTTAAGTTCCTAAAGGTTCTCTGCTGGCATAGTAATTACTGTGTTTCCATTTCTGTTAATGACATCTAAGAACTGGAAACACAAGCAGCGGTGGGGGATTAAGTAATTAGGGAGTATTAGATGCATTTGAAGATCAGGGTCATAGAAAAAGAGGAGAGACAGAAAACTGTGGGCTGCTTGTCTGCCTGACAGCTATAAAATATTCTCCTTATCCTCAGCTTGGAAGCTATAAAGGACAGAGCTTCACGCTACAGATCGGCTATTCTTTTTTGTCCCAGTTTGGAGAGCTGTGCTTTTTATGGGTGAGTAAAGCTTATGCTAAATATAGATAGAAATTATATTTAATACATGATGTTTAATTTTCTTCCTCACATAGGTATTGCAAAAATGTTTGGGATTTCTTATAAATATAAGATTGCCTTAGGATCATTTAATTATGGAGGTTGATATTCTGGTACATGCATTACTAAAGTGACCTGAAATCTTTTGTGTCACATATCAAACAGTCTGAGAATAAAAACAGTCCCAAAAGAATGCAAACAATAAGGTGTATTTGAATATTAACAAGCTGTAAGAAAGCATCAAATTCTAATTTCATACAGACCCACCAATTCACACCAATTTGTAAGAACAAAATAAAATGCAGCACAGCAGTTTGAGGAGGGAGGTTAATTGTTTCATTGCCCATTGGATGCACAGGACAAGATACATTGTAGCTTGTATATTTATGGATCTAGATACCACCCAGGGGGAGAGAGGGAAGTGCTGAATTTAAATGGTTTGGTCTTAAGTGTGGGTTAACAGGTTTCAGCAACTGGCTAGGTAAAGGAGGAGGGTAAAGCCTAACTTTGAATTGCCCTATTTTGTGAAAAGGGTCACATTTATAGTAGAGTTAAAACATATTTGAGATTTAAATTCTGCTCTTTGAATGATCACCAAAAAATACCAGCAAGGGCAAATCAAATATTAAAGGCAAGATTTCTGTCACCCTAAATCAGATTATAGTAACTTACTTTTCAATTAAACTTAATGACATCACTGGGACTAATCTCTGAGTAAACATGAGTAAATGTGAAAGAAGCTGTCCCTAAATGGATTATGACAACTGAGCAGCTGTGTGGAACAATTACCTTAATAAATAAATAATAGAACAAAGTAATTTAAAAATAAAGTACAAGCTCTTCCCCTGTAGCATTCAGAGCATTGCACGCACACACACATTAAAATACAATTAAACCGTATAAGAGCCAGATATATTTATTATTATGTATTATTATTCTATCCTATGTAGGGTAAACCAGTATAATACAAGCTTCTTTGCACTTGGCTCTAGCCTAAAGGGTAAATGCTAGAGATGGTTGAATTAGAGCTTTTTTTTTATTTATGCATTCGTCATCAATCAGTCCCATTTTCTGTATTCAGTGAATATTTCAAAAGAATAAGCTACAGATTATGGGTTGCTGGCAAAGTGTTCACTTCTGCTCTTTTGTAACTGCTAATCAGTGTGAAATAGGTCACATGACATTATTTCTGGTCCCTGGTTAGATTAATGAAACTTTGAACAGCAGAATAGCAAATGGAAAAGAACACCCTACTTCAGGTATAGATTTGTGACTGTTTCTTTCAAAAAAAAAATTCATTCGTTTGAAACAGTTTCATACTCATATTTTTCAGCAATATTGCAACCTAATCTAGATGCTGGCAATTCTTTACATGTGTGGCTCTCAGTTTTCACAGTATCTGACCATATACTGGTTACTTCTTCAACAGCATTACACTAACACACCAATACTACAGGGAAATCCCAAAGCTGCTGCCTTTGATTTGAGCTTTTTTCAGAGATTTGGGGGGGAGGGGGAGAGAGGGTCAGATGTGCTTTATAGATTGGAGTCAGCAAAGCTTGTTGTTGCCTGTGCCTGAGGGAATGTCGGCTCCCCTGAAGTCAATAAAGTTACACTGACTTACAGTAGCTGAGAATCTGGCCAATTGGATTCAAACATGTGTGGTTTTGAGTGACCCTGAGCATCCTCAATTCCAATTGAATGTGAGGGTGCTCAGCACCTTGCAGGACCCAGGGCCAGATTAAGTTACAGGGAATTTAGGCCACTTTACTCTTGAGTGACAGCATCCACATCTAGTTGGTTAATGTACTTTAAATTATTTTCATTGACTTAACACCTTTTAGTTGATTCACCTCAGCTGTCCTACATGTCCCCATTTAGACAAGCCCAAAGGTTTGTGTAACTAAAACTTGACAAGGACCCAGGGCCAGCAGCCCCTCAATCTGCTGGTCATCATATGATTTATTTTTTTTAACTGGGTTATTTTTCTTTCATCGTATTCACGGATAGAACTTGAAAGACTTTCACTGACCGACTCTTTTCTGTGCTGATCAAAGTTGTCTTCATCTTCTTTAAATATAGTTCCTGTGGCTTACTCAATGGTGATTAAAACAATGTTTTTAAGATACTTTTATGTTGCATTACCACTTTTCTGCTTAGATACCCTAATGTCCAAGACACATGTTCTATATTTATTTAGACCCTTTAATAATACATAAGAATCCATTCATCCAGAACGCAGTCCAGCAAAATCATAAGCATGTGCCTAACTTTAACCATGTGGGCAGTCCCATTGATTTCAGTGCTTTGCTAGAAGAGCAAATGTAGAATGGCCCCAATCACTATTATATTTGGATTGAAAATACATTGGGTCAAATCCTACTCCTGCTTATTACTGATGTAAACCTGAAGACACTCCATTCATTTGAACAAAGACAGCATCTTCCTGGTACCCTGGACCTGCCCAGAAATGCAGATATTACAATAAAATATCCTCACATGTCAAAAAGTGGACTGTCAACTCTGTCGACAGTGGATGCCTATTCATAGTTCCTCCGGCTTTACATTGGTGTAAATAAGAGCAGAATTTAGCAGCATGGTTCTCATCTAGATGGATCTCAAAATACTTTACAAACCACATACAGAGCAGAATCCTTTTGTCAAGCATGGAAATGTGAGTGATTATGAGACTTTTACAGCAGTCAGAAACACAACTGTTTAGGAAAGGTGTGTGATTATAATAGGGTCACAGTCCCTTTCCTGTATTATACTAAGTGCCCCTTTATGCCAAATGGCAAAGGAAACACCCTGCTCTCTCGTCACAATATTAGCAAAACAGTGCCTTGTAAGCTATCATATGCAAACTGGTGACACGCTGGTCATGAGTATCATTGTGTAATTATATATACAGGTTACGTATAAAGAGTTATGCTGGAAATAGGTTATGGAGGCAATTGATAAACAAGCCTGCCCCAGACAAAGGAATGTAGCTTTACCTGTCTGCATGGATCAAGCTAATGGGTGGCTAAGGAAAACAGAAGTACATTTGTATCTAAGGTTGATAAAGAGATCAAGCCAAATCGAGAAAGCAAATTGACCTGAGGATGAAGGGCTATAAAAAAGGAAGAAAGGGGACTCCGTTATCTGTTTCTTAGGGGACAAAGGGAACAGCTCTCTTTGATTCTGGGAGAAGTGGATCCTCCTAACTGAGGGGCTGGAGATGCTGATGACTTGATGTTAGTGAGGAAGGTGCTTAGCCAAAGATTATGGCTCGCTGAAGTTAAGTTTTAGACTCTAGAAAGCATGTTATTTTTGGTTTGTTTGTAATCATTCCTGTCTTTCTCTTCCTAAGTATCACTTAGTATTACTTAAATCTATGTCCTTTTAAAATAAACTTGTGCTTAGTTTTACTATAAATTATCTCCGTGCTGAGTATTAAAGTAAAATGTTTGAGTGAGTGAGGGCCCACAAGGTGGTGTCTGCTGCCTCCAAAGAGACAATGCACGCTTGGTTAATTTTCTGTGAGCGTCACAGTGGGAGGGACTGGACACTGCAGAGAGATAGAAGCCTCTGGAGAACTTGGGATTCACTGAATGTTAGCGGCAAGGCAAGGTTTAAGATTCTGCCAATCTAAGGCATTTGCTGGTGAGACAGACTGGTGTGGCAGGGAGCTGTCACACAGCTTAAGCTCCAGCAAAGCACTCTTGTGGAGGCAGACAGGTAACACCATGGCTTATGGTTCTGGGCTCCCTAAGGAGAGTGTCACAGGGACCCACACAAGTAATTTAAAATGTAACCATCCTATGAGTAAATATCCACTACTGTCAGAAGAGGTAGCCCACATCTGAAAAGGGAAGGTATTTCACTGTAAGAGCTGCATTTCCGGCAATGTCAGAGAATCTCTCCAATACTCCTTTGTTTGACCTGTTAATGGAAATAAATATTTTGCATACCTGAAGTTTCATATTCTACCTAAACTATTTTATCATTCTTGAGTCACTTCAATTTTTTTAAAAAATGCCTGTGTTTATGATTTTAAAAAAGGAAAAAAATGTAGACCAAAAATACCCAATATCCTGTAGAAACAAAGAAGGCCAGACAGTTGAATTTCTCACAGTATTGTATGAGCTTAAAGACAGCCCTTTTGTAGAGATTCATATTAGTCTGTCTCCAGGCTCTAACAGCTAGAGAAATCACAGATGTAGAAAGGCTAGTAGATTATCCTGTCCTACCATCAGTTTACCAGTGTAGGACTTGTTCACAGTCAGGTTTTGGAGGCACTGTCAGTAAGACATACAGAAATGGACCTTGTCCAAACACTCAGACAAAAGGAAAGGTGAATAATGCCATATCAGAGCACTGAGGGAGAGTATGGGTCAAAGCAGAACCTTTGCCACTCCATTCCCCAACCCCCAATTATCTGATCTGCTTTGTTCACATAAAATGGAAACCACCTTGACCTGAAGAAAGTGTAAGGAATGTAGTTTTCTCCCTAGTTAGAAGTCTTTTAATTTTTGTTAGGGAAACAGAGAAACCGAAAGACCTGTCCCAGCAGGCAAAAGCATTTTCAGTCATTTTAATTGTTAGTCCTTGTTTCTTCTCTCTAATATGTATCAGTCAGCAGGGCAGGCAGTTGAGTTGATGTGTAATGCCAAAACAGTACACAAATCATCAGTCAAAAGACACTCTCTGAGAAGGGCAGTACCATCATCCGTCAAAGATGTTTAGCTGTATCATTTATCTCACTTACAGAGAGGGGCCAGAGTCTCAAAATTAACTCCCTCAGTTTTGGGCACTGACACTAAATGTTCAGATAAACCCACTGAACAGGGAGGTCTGGGTCACAAAGTTTAGATCTGGATTTGGATCTGAATCTGAGTTTAAAAACTACAGGAAAGTTCCGTTTTGTACTGTACTGTAGTCGGTTTCTTTAGGGAGAAGGTTGAGTGGCTCACATCTGTCCAGGCTGGAGGCAGAACCAGTGAAATACTATTTTTGTGGACCCTAAAGAAATTGGGGATTTTCCTATATTTTTGTTATCAACACATGAGATGTTTAAAAGAACATTTAGAATCTTTAGGCCTTTGGGCCATTAGACTTCAAGCATTTCTAAATAGCTCAGGTTTGGGGGGGAAAAAGTTCAATAGTGTCTTTAACAATTCGGTATGGAGCGGTCAAATTTTGTGACTCTACCAGTCACCCTCAAATCTCCAAACACCCAATAGTCAAACTTCATCTAAACATCAGAAGTTAATTGCTTGTACTTGTACCTTCCTTGACAGATTGTCAGAAGCTGCTTGTTTGACTTCACCCGCAAATAAAAACAAAACTGCAATTAGTCAGCTTGGATCCCCCCCTTACAATTACAGGCAGAGAGCAAGTTTTAGGGCAGGCATCCTTGCTCCAATTCCTTAGCTTAGTTGTCTCTAGTCAACTGCTCTCTTGGGGCGGGGAGATGGGAGAATTCAAAGAGAACTCAGTGTATCCTAGTGATTCCCAGCAAAACAGATTGGTCTGTAGGGGACTGCTCTAGCTGGAGTAATTTAGAGCAGCCCCAGTCAGGCAGAGGATCTGGTGAGTGGAAAAGTAGCCTAGATGCATCTTTCATCCTATACACATGTACACAGGTCATACCCAAAACCTTGCAGGGCTCATTTGGCCACAAGGCTGCAAATTAGGGATCCCTCTCTCCAAGATAGCACAATAAATTGTGCATTTTTTGGCAAGGCATTTTTAAAAAGTTAACTAGCCTCCATGTTTATGGGAGTGAAAGGGAGAGCACAGTCATTCTTTTAAATGCCTTCCACACAGAAACAATAGTCACTCTTCAGAAAAACAAATAACCTTCTCCCACATCTATTTGTTAACATGGGTAATGCAGGGAGTAGCAAGAATTTGCTTGGTTGGTACAATCCTGAATATTTACTTCTATTTGAAATTCTTTATGGCTACAGGCTAGGCAGGAGTAACCTACAACACTGTCCAAAGAAACTACAAAAAAGTAAGGTCTGCTGAGAAATTGTTAATTCTGTCCCTGTAAACTTTTGGATACTAGCTTTAAATCCCTTCCAAAGTGCTTTTTAATCTGCTGATACAGTTTTAGAATTCTCGTTACCCTTGAGTTCAACGACAGCACAAGACATATAGTCTAACATGGATGTAAGTGGCTTTTCACAGAGACTGAGATAATGGTTTATCTGACTTGAGACAATTTTCCGGTTACGGGCTTAAAAGTCTGAAAGAGATGGCAAATCTGTTCCTCCTTTACTGTATTTTATGCTCCAAGGTAAGACACTTGTACTAGAAACAACATAAGTCAGCCAATCCTGAGACATTGTCATGCCTTTGCAAAGATGAACTATAATCAATCATTCACTAAAGGCTAGCTCCTAATACCTTTATGCATGTTATGTAGCACCTTATGCCACAAGTAGAGTCTCCCTGCAGTCAATGGCGCAGATTCTGCAATCCTTGATTTCAGTTAGACTGTTCAGAGTAATACATTATTTCTCATGTGCAAGGTTAGGCTATTTGGCCTCGTGTTTTAGTTAGTTATTGACACATGCCAGTCACCAATATTTGTTCATATCTGATTTTTATCCCTCTGTTTCATTACCAAACAAATACCTGATCTTTCTCCTAGGGGAGGAGGACTGGAGCCTTACATTTCTTCCACTGAGTATGCAGGCAGGTTTGTGGTAGAGTTACTCATGAGAGTTGAAGAGGGAAAAATACTATGAGAAAACAAAAGCTTATAACAAGCTGCATGGCTTTTGAAGATGTATACGAGACTAAAACAAGACTTGTCAAATTGTTTTTGATTGTGCCCACAGAAAGACCCTACAGCTATTTTTCCAGCATTATGAACTTACCATGTGCTTTCTTAACCTGAAGCAGAATTTCTAGCATAGCATGAGCATAGACTCCCATCTACTATACACTATGCTCTTTAGATTACCTAGAGAGCATTCATATTCCTGGTTTTAGAAAACACTTCTCAAAAATTAAAGATTAGCAGATGAAGGCTTTAGTTAAGTGCAGGGGTGCACAAACTACATCCCACATCCAGCCCCTCAGGGCTTTGGATCCGGCCTACGGGATTGCCACTCTCAGAAGTGGCCAGTACCATGTCCCTGCAGCCTGGGGGGAGGGGGGGAAGGGCTCCCTGCATTGCCCTTGCCTCCAGGCACCACCTCCCGGAGCTCCCATTGGCCAGGAATGGGGAACCACAGCCAATGGGAGCTTCGGGGGAGGTACCTGGAGGCTTGGCAAGGGCAGCACGCGGAGCCCTGTGCCCTCCCTCCCCCAGCAGCTGCGGAGGGACGTGGTGCCGGTTGCTTCCCGGAGCAGTGCAGCATGGGGCCAGGGCAGGCAGGCAGGGAGCCTGCCCTGGCCCCGGTGTATGCTGCTGCCGCCCCAGAGCCTCTTTTTTAGGTAAGCAGTGCCAGGCTAGAGCCTGAACCCCTCCTGCACCCCAACCCCCTGCCCTGGCTCTGAATACAATTTTCCCCACCCAGATGTGGCCCTCAACCCAAAAAGTTTGCCCACCGCTGGTTTAGTGTATAAAATTGCTGAGGAAGAGGGAAAGGATCAGGTTTAAAAAAAAAACTAGACCTAAATTGGGGTCGTCCATTGAAATGAATGGGGCTATGCTGATTTACACCAGGTGAAGATCTGCCACATTTAAAAAAAAAAAAGGCAAATAACAGAGCAAGAAATGGTTTCCTGTATCTCCCAACATTTAAGAACTAGGTTCTGTTTCCTCTGCTAGAATTTGAGATCATTGGATGAAGCTAAAGCTAGACTAATTCAGATTAGAAATCAGGCACATTTTGATGAGGGTAATTAACCATTGGAACAACTTAGTGATGTGGTGGATTCTCCCTCAACCGAAGTCTTTAAAGCAAGATTTTGATGCCTTTCTAAAAGAAACATTACAGCTAAGACCGAACCTATGGGCTTGATGCAGGAACCAACTTGATTTAACTCTATGGCCTTTGTTATGCAGGAGGCTAGATTCTGTGACGATAATGGTCATGTCTGACATTCAAATTTATTAATCTACAGCCATCATTTTTTCCCCCCTGTGTTCCTTGTAGTGCAGCTGCTGCCACCATTCAGATGATCGTGAAGCGCCACATAACACACACTAACATTGTGTAGCTCCTTGTACCTGTTCTACTGGTTAGACCCCACAGGGGTGAGCCTGCTACTGCAGCTGTACTGATGGTTGTGACCCTTTAGCTTAGTCACAGGCTTTCCAAAGTCCACTCCCTGCAGATTAACCATGCCCCTGGGTGGGTCATCAGCTTTCTCCCTCACAGCCCATTTCACGCACCCTGCCCCAGCTCAGTCACAGCTGAACTGACAGAACAGATTTCCGTTGATAAACGCTATCTGGACTGAAACATTCCGTAGGAATGCACTGATTCCATCCAACCTTTGACAGAAGCCAGGCGGGCTGTCTAACCAGCCTGCTTTCCTGGCAGCTCCCTAATAGCCTAGGCACTGAAACAGATTGCCCTGTTTTGCCAGAAATTCTGCAATGTCGACCTTGGATTGCAATGTGGAACTTCCTTTTACCATACAGCTTAAGGCATAACCTGTATTTGTGCCATTGTGATCTGCTCTCAATGAAAGGGTTGAGGTGACTTTTTTTCTTTTTTTTTTCTTTGGCCACATAACTCCAGTTTAGGCTCAAACAAAGGAAGATGAGTAGGATCAGTCCTACACTGATTACACTCAAGCTCTAGTAAATAGCAAACAATTTGGGGGTCGGGGGAAGATGGATAGCAGCATCTAAAGGAGCATATTTAAAAAAAAAAAGATATTTGAAAGGTTTTTTTTTTTCTTCAAGTCAGTCTTTCTTGAACATAGCTTTTATTCTACCACTTCTTATTCTCTTATGGAATTAAAATAACCGCTATAACACAATGGATTTTAACCAAATGGAATATTTTCAAGGACTGAGTGTCATTGTCCATATGGTGTTACTTTGACTGATCTAGTCCCTAGAGGAATAACAGAGCACCTGGATTTTTAATTACCAGGCTACATGAATAGCCCAGGATAATGCTGATTCTGTTGCATGCTAGTTTTAAAACAACCTCCTTTGAGTTTTCTGCCTTTTCACTTTCAAATATTAGAGATTTAGTTTGGAATTTCTTAAGATAGCTAAGATATCATTGCCATGATTAGAGATGAAACAGATTGTCTTATGGGGTTGGGAATCTTTAAAAGGGAGAATCCTAGGAGGCACCAGACCATTCACTCTGACCCCAATCTGCCTCAATATTTTTGTCAGCATTTATAACCCTGCCTGTTAGCTACATTTTAAGAAACGTAACCTAAAGACTGCACAACTATCAGGGTGGTTGTTGTGGCATTTCTTAAAGCTGCATTCTGGAATCCTTTAACTCAAATGAAATCCCTTTAAAATATATAATTCTGTTACTTTCATGTGCATAGCCCTACAGAAAGGGAGATAGCTTCACTAAGTTCTTTCAGTAAGTTAGAAGAAATGGTTCTTCTTATCCACTTCCCTATTCCAGGGGTTCTTGCTGTATTTGCACCACTAAGCAGTGCTATAATTTCACAAGTTGCTTTGCTTTGACACTTCCCCTGTTGGTTATGTCTGTGTTGTCCTTTGCATGTGGTTTTGGGGAAAGTTAAGTGCTCAGACAAAAGCACAATAGGTCTTTTAATTATAAAACCTCTCCAATACAGATCAATGCCTACAGTGTGTTACTCAGGATAAATAAGGACATTGAACAGAAATAAATTGATCAAATAAATCCTTTTGGGAATCTGGCCCTTTTTAATAGCACAGCAATTACTATAAAACACCAAAGTATAATATTTTCACAGCCAAACCTGCCCGGGGGGGGGGGGGCGAAGAGATGTGCAGGGGCTGGTAGGGGGCAGCATGCTGAGAGAAGCAGAGCATTTGATCACGTAGATCCCTGCTTAGGGAGCCTATAAAGGCAGCCAGCCAATGGCACAGAGCTGGAAGCAGGGGAGTTTTAGTAGGAGTTTCTAAGGGGAGTTTGCAGGAGGGAGTGCATGTGTGCCTTCTCTTTGACAGGAGGGAAGGTTATGACTGCTATATAGACAGCAGTGGTAGTTGTGACAGGTTGGGTCACAGAAAGCCCCTTGGAACTGCCACCTGATTTGCTGAGACTACCTCTGAGCCCGTTTTTTCTGGCAGCTTGGGGCTTCAGTACCCTGTCTTGTTGAGCCAGACACACTAGCCTGCTGCAAACACAGACCCAGGTCTGAACCACATCCCGCAAAAGCTGCAGGCTTAACTGAAAACAGCTTAAGAAGTGCTTCTGTCTCCAGCACCAGGATACCCAATTCGCAGTGGGGTCCAAACCCCAAACAAATCCGTTTTGCTCTGTATAAAGCTTACACAGGGTAAACTCATAAATTGCTTGCCCTCTATAACACACAGAGAGAGATGTACAGCTGTTTGCTACCCCAAGTATTAATTACTTGCTCTGGGT
This sequence comes from Caretta caretta, assembly GCF_965140235.1. Taxonomy (NCBI): domain Eukaryota; kingdom Metazoa; phylum Chordata; order Testudines; family Cheloniidae; genus Caretta; species Caretta caretta. Next base: position 69,513,065 of record NC_134212.1, on the reverse strand, counting down.
TAATTAATAAGCAAAATGATTTTATTAAGTATAACAAGTAGGATTTAAGTGGTTCCAAGTAATAACAGACAGAACAAAGTAAATTACCAAGCAAAATAAAACAAAAACATAAAAGTCAAAGCCTAACACAGTAGGAAACTAAATGCAGCTAACTCTCACCCTCAGAGATGTTCCAATAAGCTTCTTGCACAGACTAAACTCCTTCCCAGTCTGGGCCCAATCCTTTCCCTGGTACAGTCCTGTTCTGCTCAGGTGGTAGCTAGGGGATTTCTCATGACTGCAGCCTCCTTTGTTCCCCTTATATGGCTTTGGCACAAGGGAGGAATCTTTTCTCTCTAGGTCCCCACCCCTCTTTCTAAATGTTAAACCAGGTTAAAGATGGATTCCAGTACCAGGTGACAGTCACATGTCCTGTGAGACCCCAAACCTTCATTCTTCCCAGCCTGACTCACAGGATAGCTTGCAAGTAAACAGAACCACCTTCAGTCAATTGTCCTAGTTGATGGGAGCCATCAAGATTCTAAACCACCATTAATGGCCCACCCTTGGCATAATTACAATAGTACCTCAGTTATATTTTTATACTTCTAGTTTCAGATACATTTATACAAATAGGATGAACACACTCAAATTATAAGCTTTGTAATGATACCTTACAAGAGACCTTTTGCATGAAGCATATTCCAGTTACATTATATTCACACTTATTAGCATATTTTCATAAAATCATATGGAGTGCAATGTCACAGTAGTGACCCAGGGAATGGAGAAGACAATGAAGATCTTCAGATGTGGAAGGTGGCATGTACATTATCTTGGAGCAGGTATCTGAGAAGTGCTTCATTTGTATGAAATGCTGCCTGATAGATCTGATGGAAGAGAAGATCTAAGGTTTGGAGATGTAGATAGAAACTATGGTTGAGTTTTGAAGGGATTCGAGCAGATGATGGAGGCATGGCAAGAAGTGATTGAATGGAAAACTCAAGATGTGCAGATGCAAGCTGGACTGGAGAACTGGGAGGGGAGACTGCTGGATAAGGAAAGTGGAAGCATGAGACTGAGAACTAGCCAGAAGAAAGGACGAGCTAGTGAAGGAGAGCTCAGGAACAGGTTTGCTGAGTTGGAAAATGAATCGCAGGCAATAACGGAAGGTGGGAGAGCAAGGAAGAAGAGAGGAGCAGCTAGTCCTACAAGAAGAGACAGAAAATCAATGGAGATTGTAGATGAGAACAAAAGACAAGATGGCTTGCAGTCAAAAAACAGACCGGGGAAGGCTGAGAATTGCACCAACACCAGGAAGAGGCAGATTCTCATGACTGGGGACTCCCTACTAAGGCCTGTCATCGGAGCAGATCCAGAGAACAGAAGGGAGTGCTGTTTACCAGGAGCTAAGATACAGGATGTGGACCTGAGGCTGAAAAGGACCCCAATGGGAGCTGGAAAGAGTCCACTGATGTTCCTTCATGATACTGCTAGATTCTCCTGTATTACATCAAGGGAGACTATGCAAAGCTGGGGAAGACGCTTAAAAAAATAGAGGCCGAGGTGATCTTCAGTGGGAATCTACTTGTCCCTAGAGGAGGACAACGAAGGCTAGACAGATTATTATGATCAACAGATGGCTCAGGCAATGGCACTAGAAGGAGGGCTTTGTGATGTTAGACCACTGGAAAGCATTCACGGGAGAGGACTGTTGTCATGGGATGGACTCTACCTGAATAGGGAGGGAAATTGGCACAACTGATTTAAAAGAGCTTTAAACTAGAAATCTGCAAGTCTCCCAACCATCTCCACCAATTTCCATGCCCGAGTCTAATTTTGAGGGGAAGGGAAATCAAGTGAGCGGAATAGAAGGTAGGAGAATTGATGTCAAGAGGAAAGGTAGCACCAGCACCAATGATACTAACAGCCAGGCAAGCAGTACTGGCAGTGGAATGACTGTACCAAATCAGGCAAGGAATTGAGGTGAAGCCAAGCACAAACAACTTAGATGCCTATACACCAATGCAAGGAGACAAGGATATGGAAGTACAAATTACTACATCCGAGGTGGAAGTCAAACCCAAACAGCTTAATGGGACCAAATCAGGGGGCCTGGATAATCATCCAAGAATATTAAATGAACTGGCACACAAAATTGCAAGTCCCATAGCAAGGATTTTTAATCTGTAAAGTAATGGGAGAATTTCTAATGTAGTACCTATTTTTAAGAGAGGGGAAAAAAACAATCCAGGAAACTACAGGCCCATTAGTTTGACCTCAATTGTATTCAAGGTCTTGGAAGAAATTTTGAAAGAGAAACTAGTTAAGGACATAGAGGCAAATGGTAATTGAGATAAAATACAACATTGTACAAAGGTGCCAGACCAACATGATCACTTTAAAAAAAAAACGGTTATCTTATTAATTAAATAGGAAATGCAGTAGATCAAATCTACCTGGGTTTCAGTAAGGCATTTGATACATTTCCACATGGGAATTTATTAGTTAAATTGGAGAAGATGGTGATTCATAGGAGAATTAAAAAGGTGGATAAGAAACTGGTTAAAAGGGAAATTAATTCATAGAATCGTAGGCCTGGAAGGGACATCCATAGCAATTTGTTTCAATGCTGAACTACCCTGACAGTTAGGAAGCTTTTCCTAATGTCCAACCTAAACCTCCCTTGCTGCAATTTAAGTCATTGCCTTTTTGTTGTAGTATGTCTACTTTAAATGGACACAAATCGGGAACAGTAACATACAAAAGCCAGTAGGAGAACACTTCAATCTCCCTGGACATTCTATAACAGATTTAAAAGTAGCCATATTACAACCAAAAAAACCTTCTAAAACATACTTCAAAGAACTGCAGAACTAAAATTCATTTGCAAATTAACACCATTAATTTGGTCTTTAATAGGGACTGGGAGTGGCTGGCTCACTACAAAAGCCACTTTCCCTCTCTTGGTATTGACTCCTCCCCCTCAATTATTGGGAGGGGAACCACATCCAACCTGATTTGAATTGGCCCTGTCAGCACTGGTTCTCCATTTGTAAGGTAACTCCCTTTTCTTCAAGTGTCAGTATAATAATGTTTGCATCTGTAATTTTCTCTCCGTGCATCTGAAGAAGTGGGCTTTTTACCCACAAAAGCTTATGTCCAAATAAACGTTAGCCTTTAAGGTGCCACCGGACTCCTCATTGTTTTTGCGGATACAGACTAAGACAGCTACCCCTCTGAAAGTTGGGAGTATTGCCAATACAGTAGGACAGGAATATCATACAGGAAGATCTGGAGGACCTAGAAAACTGGAGTAATTAAAAATGGGATGAAATTAAATAGTGCAAAGTGGTGGTTAGTCCCTAAGTGCATAAGAATTTTTGCTATAAGCAACTGAAAGTGACAGAGGAGGAGAAAGACCTGGGTGTATTGGCTGATCACAGGTTGACCATGAATTGCCACTGTGATGCAGCCGTGAAAAAGGTTAATGAAATCCTAAAATGCATCAAGTGAGGAATTTCCAGTAGAAATAGGGAAATGTTATTGACATTACACAAGGCACTGGTGAGTGTTTATCTGGTATACTGTGTGCTATTCTGAACCCTCATGTTAAGAAAGGTTAATTCAAACTGGAACAGGTGCAGGTACTTGGATGATCAGAGGAATGGAAAATCTGCCTTATGCGAGGAGACTCAAGGAGCTTCACTTGTTAGTCTAAATATCTTGAAATTAGATGAAGGTTTCTAACCATCAGAGGAATGGAGTTCTGGAACAGCCTTCCAAGGAAAGCAGTGAGGGCAAAAAACCTTACTGGTTTCAAGACTGAATTTGATAAGTTTATGGCGAGGATGGTATGATTGCCTACAATGGCGTGTGGCCCATCTGTAACTGCTGGTAGCAAAAATCTCCAGTGGCCAGAAATGGCACACTGTAGTAACTCAGAGACCTACCTATCTAGAGAATTCTTTCCCAGATATCTGGCTGATGGGTCCTGCTGACATGTTCTGGGTTCAACTGATCACCATAGTTGGGGTTGGGAAGGAATTTTCCCCCCAGGCCAGATTTGCAGAGGCCCTGGGGTTTTTTGCCTTCCTCTACAGTATTATGCCTGGCTCACTTGTTGTTTTAAACTAAAGTCACGGATTCTCTGTAACTTGAAGTCTTCACACCATTATTTGAGGACTTCAGTAACTGAGCCAGAGGTTAGGGGGTCTATTACGGGTGGGGGAGGGGGGGAGGTTCTGTGGCCTGTAACGTGCAGGAAGTCACACTAGAAGATCACAATGGTCCCTTCTAGCCTTAAAGTCCGAGTCTAATTGCTTTTTTCCATTTCAACCAAAAACAACTTTTGCCCCATAGGCAATAATAACCTTCAATATTGCTCCACTCCCTTTAAAAACAAACAGCACAAGACACCAGTGATTTTGCTGGAGAAAAACAGCTCCCGCACAGTATGCACACCAGCATTTAGAAAAACTCGCCTCACTTAATCGACATACCCAGAGAGAGAAAATAGCAAAAATGTCACGAGCGTCACTACAACACCAAAAATGGGAATGATGAATTATCACTACTAGGAAAATGCAAAAAATTTTCTGGGGTGAGTCTTTGCAAGTGTTTTTATGGAAAAACAAACTTCTTAGTGACCAGTTTGTGGAGTAAAAATTGTTTTATTGCAGCTGCGACAACAAAGGCTCAGCACACTTCAATGTAATTTCTGTAGTCTACATCCCACGAACTCAGGCCATAAATCATCAAACACCACACCAACATGACTGGGAGTGGTATACATTCGTTGTGGGTTACTGGAAATATAGATCAGAGTAATCACTCACACTTAAAGAAGCTTGAATGATTTTCTTAAAAGTACAGATCCTTGTTTCAAAATCTTCTCTTCCCCATCACTGTTCATCCAAAACCAAATATAACATACTCCCCTCCCCCCCCCAAAAAAAAGTCTAAAAATGTGTGCGTCCTCTTTAATCCCTTCTAGGAATGGGCAACACCTGAGCTACTTGTTATTGGTTCTGCCAAATTTCCTCAGATGCATGAACGTTTTATTAAACTGAAACCATGAGTGAATTGGTCAGGGTCTCATTTTATTCTACTAACAAAGGTCATGTCTGCAGAGGAGGAAGAGGTGCTTGGGGGGGGGAAAGACAGTTCTGATGTTTTGCCCCTCTGTCTAGTCATTTTTCTTTCTCAGCACTTTTCAAAGTACTTTTTATTTAAAAAAAAAACACAGTACAGTGGGGCAAATTTGTGTGTGTGTGTGTGTATGTGTATATATATATATATATATATATATATAGCTGCATATCTATGCAAAGCAGTATTTTCTTGTATACTTGACCTTGGTAAACTGTACTCCTGTGCAACTGCTAGTTGTGGCCCTAGCTGATACGGGAATTCTGAACTCAAGTAAGACAAAAGGAGCTCACTAATTAATATGTCTGTAATACCAGTTGGGATTCCCTCAGACCTTTTCCACTCAACTGATCCAGAACATGTCGCCAGTTCTCTGGGATCCAACAATTCAGTTCAGTTCCAGCTCATCGCTCAGGTTACTTGATTAGCCAAAAGAAAAGGAGGACCTGTGGCACCTTAGACTAACAAATGTGTTTGAGCATCAGCTTTTGTGAGCTACAGCTCACTTCATCGGATGCATGCAGTAGAAAATACAATGGGGAGATTTTATATACACAGAGAACATGAAACAATGGGTGTTACCATACACACACTGCAATGAGAGAGAGCAGGTAAGGTAAGCTATTACCAGCAGGAGAGAGGAAAAAACCTTTTGTAGTGATAATCAAGGTGGGCCATTGCCAGCAGTTCACAAAAACATGTGAGGAACAGTGGGGGAGGGGGAAGAGAATAAATATGGGGAAATAGTTTTACTTTGGGAGTGGATGTGTCGTTACAGTCTTTATTCAAGCCTAAGTTAATTGTGTCCAGTTTGCAAATTAGCCAAGTAACAGCTCTATGCCCACACTTGGCAGGCCCAGACACTGGGGATTTAGGTATAGTTGATACTACAATTCCAAATCATATCACAGACTACACAGTTTATGTACACTTTTCCTACCTACTAACATCTATACTACTTGAATGTAATTGGTTTGGACACTGTATTGGTCCTTACATGCTCCATCACTTATGTTCTCACCTTATCTACACTTCACTTATCAGTTCAGTGTGTTCTGGCTTATCTTGGCGAGCCCAGAAATATTCTCTTCAGCACACAGCTTGTCACACTCTTGTTTACAGTCTAACCTTACCTTCAAAGGTTAGGCAAGCTTACTAATGCCCAGCAAGATCTATGCCTACACTACCAAGAGTGCCTTTCCACCTCAGACATTTCATAGAAATTCCGTTATCTGAGATCTGGGACAAAGATAGATTTGGGCCACTCTTTTCGATGCAATATGTCTTCTTGTGACTGTGCTTAAGAGTGCCTAGACCCTTCATGAAATGGCGTCATGGAGATCTGTTAAAATCTGTTTCCTCTTTAAACAGAGTCCCTAAATCAACACCTGGAATGTCTCAAAATCTTTGGAGATGAAACTGAAGGTCAGATCCTTGAAAGTTTAAATGGGATTCTTCTGGCTCTGGCCGAAGACAGTTAAGTATCAATCCGAACCATTTTTCATTGCCTAGCCACACCAGCAGACTTCCTGAGGACTTGTTACCTATCATGACTATATCTATTAGATAAAGAGATCACTCCTAAAATCCCTGTTTGCTGCTGTTTTAGGGAGTGGGAAGTTTCTGCTGCAAACAGGCTAACTGATTAATTTGTCCTACTCTACCAGGCGAGTGCTTTAAGGCAGCAATATTAAAAACAATATCCAGCTCCTAACTAATGGGCCCATAAATTCCTAACCCTTCATGGTTTCTACACCAGCATAACCCCATGGAGCTCCAGCAGATGGGTTTCTAGGGGGTTCCAAGGGCATTGTGTGGGGAGATATTTGAGGGCTGCTGCTGAGATCTGTCAATGGAGGGGATGATCCAGCCTTGATTATTTAGCTTCAGTGGAAATTTCCTATTAGTCCTCAAAAGGTACTTGAGACTAACGAATTGCAAGCCAGTTGCTTGAACTGAAGTTCTTTATTGGAAGACTGACAACTGTAGAACCTTAAGAGTAAATCAGAGCTGGGAGGGTTTAAGCAGAAGAGAAATAATTGGGATAGCCTTAAAACAAACTACATTCCCTCCTAGGCTGAGATTTACAAAAGGGAATTATATCTGCCGATTCCAAACTATAGCCATTAGCTACAGTGTAGTTAAGATGATATGAAGAGACTTGTATTGAAGCTGCTGGCCTGTTCCCTGTTCCATTTAAATCAATCATTTGAGCAATGTAAAACTCTGGGAGTCTCTAAGTCTGACTGAGCAGACAAATATACTGTTCAAAAAAATCTGAAGGGGCAAAGAAACTCCAGGTTTAATTTCTTACCTAAAATATGCCTGAATCCTAAAATCATCTTTTGGTGACTTTCCCCAATAGATTACAACTAACATATGATAAAGTACTGGTCTAAGTTATACATTTAGAGAAGAATTAAAATACTGGACTGTGATTAAAGGTTTATGGCTAGAAAACTAACTGCAGCCTTAATAAATCTGAAGTCTACACTCATTGGGACTTATTTTAATAAAGAAGTCATACAAATTTCTTCTTCTACAAGCTGATACACTAATAGTGACATAGTATCTACTTTTCACTTAGGAAGCACTGCATTCAACTTTACAAAGTTGGAAGTTCTGTTACTACTGTAACAAACTTCAGTCTACAGTTTGATCACATTGTACACTTCCATTCTGTTCCTCATTGTCCATGGTATGTGGTTGGTCATTTGTCAAGTTATTTTTGCTCCCTGATTGGATTTGTGAATTCACTTAAACAGGAAAATGAACAAATTTCTGCTAGGAATTTTCATATGAATAAACATGTGCTAAAATTCTAGAAATAGTTTGGATTTGTGACCATCTTCAGGAATAAACCATGCTTATCCAAATAATCACAAAATGAATATTACAGTAGAACTTCAGAGTTACATACACTGGAGTTATGAACTAACCAGTCAGTCACAAACCTCATTTGGAACTGGAAGAACACAATCAGGCAGCAGCAAAGACCAAATTCCCCCCCCCCTCCCCCAACATACAGTACTGTGTTAAATGTAAATTACTAAAAAAAAGCACTTTTTCTTCTGGATAGCAAAGTTTCAAAGCTGTATTTAAGTCCATGTTCAGTTGTAATGTTTTGTTCAGAGTTATGAACATTTCAGGGTTATGAACCATTGCCATTCAAGGTGTTTAACTTTGAGGTCTACAAATCAAACATGCCACTTTTATTCACAAACAATTTGCAAATCACACCATCTACTCACCCCCACTTTTCAGGCTCCTCCCCCCCCCCCAAGAAAAGATGAGGAGACAGAAAAGATGAAAACACTAGGCTGTTGCAGATAGGAGGAATGTTACAAAAGCCAACCTAATTTCAAGCTGCCTTTCTACTGGACATCAGGGAAATGCTGTTCTTTCATTATTATCAAGGGGTCAGCTCACACTCATTCACCATGGGTTTAAATATTAAAGCTGCAGACAGTGACAGTCATCTGTACCATACAGGCTAGATCTCGCTTTCCATTCTCTGAAGCATTGTCAGCCTATTAGTGTTTCCAGAGGATGCTGTGTAGAAAGGTCTGGCAGTCCCAACCTATCCCCAGAGCCCTTTGCTTCTCCCAAGTATGTTGCTTGCAAAAATAAAATAAAATAAAACCATGCACCTTTGAAGATTCAGTAAATAGGCCTGTCTGGGGCCTAATTTCTTATTACTTGCAGCTTCACTTACTTTTTGCTGAGGTGGTGGTGGGTTGGTTTTACCTGTCAGCATTTGCTCAGCACTATTGCCTCTCCTTCAGAGCTCGGGGATTTATTCAGTTGCCATGGCAATGTGGCCTGCATTTGAAGGTTAGGCTCTGTGCAATACACTTGCATTTGACAGCCCTAGAAAGAAACCCACTAATCATATTTTCAGAACTTTATCCTACCTCCTCATTTAATTTATTTCAGACATTGACCCCTGAGGAACCTCAAGAATAAATGTTTCAAGTAGATTTCAACTATTCTTGTACCCTCTCCCCCACCTGCAGAGGGGATGACATAAGAGCTCTTATGCCTACTCGGTGGCATGCAAGGATCCCTCTGTCCTGGAGTGGATCTTGCCCAGTACTGCCAGACATCTTCCTTACTTGTCCACAAGTAAAAGGACTGGACTCATCGCTGTTAGTAATGCACGAGAGATTTTTCTCGGTGATTTTTCTGCATAACAAAGATTTGCATAATCTGGCACAGGTGGTATTTTCTGCACACTGGGCACAGGACTGGAAAAAATAGAATGTCATACTTAAGGATTCAGTATATTAGAACAGTATTGCTGGGGAAGCTTGCACCTGTCAGCACAGGCATGTACTTTGGCACCAAATTCCTCAATCAAAAATATTATGCAAATGCTGATTGCAGCTCAATATTTAAAGTTGTGCTGAGTTTTGTACACAAACCTCTTGTAATCTTATTCTTAATCTAAGAAGGAAATCTTGTTAGCTGTGTTCGCAGTAATATTTAGCTTGTTATTTGCAACTTTTTACAAACATGTTAGTTTTACTTATTATAGTGTATGTAGTTTAGTTACAGAGTTTCATTAGAAGAAATTGTGTTTTTAGAAAACATATCCAAAAAAACCCTCAGATTACATGTTTCTGGATACTGAGGAAAAGAAACAAGTAAATCACTTTAGATTTTTAAAGCAACAGTAGGAAGTCTCTTAAGAGTAAAAGAGTTGAATCACAAACACCATGATAGTGATATGCCTGTCATCACAGAGCTAAGAGCAGCTGTGTTACATTGTAGTTCAAGCAAAGTAATATGTTTAGAAATGCCTAGCATGATTTCAGTCTTTAAATGTCACTTGTGTATGATAATGGCCTATTTACCTGGGTTGGGGTTTGTTTGTTTGTAAAAGCAGGTAGTAATAAATAAACTTTAAAAAAAATCTACGTACAACATGGAATTATTCCAGGATAGCATATGAAGGAAGTTGTCTTTTCATGATGGAAGGTATGTGTGACCGACTAGAGAATAAGGCAACCTATTACACTAGGAAAAATTATGACCAGGTGTAGTCCCACTTTTTCCTATTGAAGTTTTAGCCTCCTTTCAGCCTGTGTCAAAGCATAAAAAGACTATCAGCCAGTACTCAAGCAGGAAAGAGTAGCATTTCTTACAGCTCTTTGTCAAAAGACCAGCCTTCCCCCTCCCACCACTCTCCCAGCTGACGCCAGCCGGTGTTTGTTTATATATCCATCCTTCAGAAGACTCAGTGGCCTGATGACAATTAGACTTGATGAGACAGCAGGAATTCCTATTGTGGGGTAGCTGTATGATGACAGTCCTAATTGCTAGGAGCAGCTGCTGGGTGACAGGCCAGATACCATCCACAGTTCATTTCTCAGTCGGCGAAGATGGAAATGTTTCCCTCTAAGGTCTGACACACAAGGCCCCTTCAGCAAGGTTCTTAAGCACTTACCTGATTTTGAACAAATTAGTAGTCCCAGTGACTGCATATGCTTAAAGTTAGGCAGGCGCTTAAGTACCTTGCTGAATCAGGACCTTGATTCCAACACTGCCTAGACCTCTGCAGAAACCATGAAGGCAGATACAGTGAATAAAGCAAATTCATTGCCATTACTGTTAACACTCTCTATCATTGCAGAGCAAAGATCCTCCAGCCTACTCACAAACAGTGGGATTTTCCCAACTTTAGCTCAAATTCTCAAAGGCAATCCAAGCTGTACAGTAAAGGCAGCCCAGGTGATTGCAGAGATAGCAAAGAATGGTACGTAAAGTGTTCCTATAAATGTTAAATCCATTATTCCTGTTTACTTTCAATCCACTTATCTGTTCTATGGATGCTAATTATTGGCCTTGCAGTTGATGTATTGGTTTTATTTCAATAAGGCAAGGTTCTAGCAGCTTCTCTCCTCTGTCTGTGTAGAGGAAATGAAGAAGCCATGTATCGAAGCAGGTTTGGTTCTAGCTTTGGTACCTCTGCTGGAGAGCACGGACCAAGAGACGTTGCTTCATGCTGGGAGGGCCATTGGCCGCATCTGCTATGAAAACAGTAAGTACTCAATTTGCTGAAGGAGTGCTGTACATTCTGGCTACAGTAGTAAGGGTGTCTTTTTTAAAAAAAACACATGGGCTTTCTACTTAGACTGAGGTTAACATTCTTTATATGTAGTGCTATACACCCTTGGTGCTAGTTCAGTTTCCAATTGCTTCTACAATAGCCATACCAGCAAACGCAGCATGGTTTTGACAACAAGGAGACTATAAGGGGTTAGATTCACTTTTGAATAACTTTTATTCATTGTAATTACAGTAAGTTAATACCAACCCCCCAGCCAAATCATTTAAATAGCTTTCACTTAAGAACAGCATGCTTTATTAAACTGCTTCTTACTAAATTGCAATTTGTATTACAATAGTGCCTAGAGACCCCAACTAAGATCAGGGCCCCATTCTGCTAAGCATTGTATATGTAAACAAGAGATACTTCCTGCCCCAAAGAGGTTAGACAAATAGACAAGACAAAGGGAAGAAGGGAAACTGAGATAACTGACTTGATATAGATCGCACAGGAAATCAGTAGCAAGAACTCAGGTCTTCTGATTCCCAGTCCATTGCTTTGCCTACTGTGCTGCACTGCCTCTCATGGTAACAGTTTATAAAAGCAGTGCTCTTTCACTGTTAGGAAAATTTGCCATAGGGAAAAATCTGGGCATATATTGTGGCATCAGGGGTTTATTTTGATGAAACCCCAATCAGAATGCAACATGTTGGGAATTAAAATATTGTAGGTAATAAGGCAGATTGGGTGCTTCAGGTGTGGAATAGCTACAATTATCTGAGTCTGTCAGAAATCCCATAAATAAGAGGGAAAATAAACTGTGTATATTTAGAACCAGATTCCCACCTCTTGTAAACTGATGCCGCTCCATTGACTTCAGTGGAGCTATGCTGACATATACCAGCTGAGGATCTGGCTTCTAAGACCTAAAAACACTGTACCGAGCTAGGTGCTAAAGTGCTGTTATATGTCCTGAGACTCTTTGGCACTGGAACAACACAGATTACCTCTCTATCTGAAAGATAACAGCTGTTAAAGCAATATGAAAGCATAATGTGGTCTTCCTTCAATAGAACATACTGTAATGGTACATGTTTAGAACCTTTATCTTTCCATAAAGACATCTTCTCAGAAACAACCACAATTATTCTAGAATGCAAAGAGCTAAGTTTTGGCAGAGTCACAAACTGCACGTAAGATACAGGGTTGCACTGCCCCAGGAGCACACCTGGATCTAGACTATGAATCAGTCACAGTATGGTTGCTAGTTCTCATCCTGCTCCAGTGGGTAAAGTAATCTGCACCACCTCTACATCTGATGCTCCAGGTCATTTTTACTGACTGAGGCACTAAGGGATCTACCTAAGATTCTGCCTATTCCCCCTCCCATATACCTACATGAGGGCCAGGCATACATTTTTAACAGTGCAGGTAATTATCCGTTAGGACAATTTACCAAGGTATGATGGGGTGTGACTCACCATGACAGTGCTGCCTTCTTGCAGTCTTGGAGATGAGCTCTTTAGGGCGGTACACCCTCTCCCTAGGGTGCCTTGCCCACAGTCACATCTGCTCTCTGACCCATGTCTCTCCAGGTACTGTGGCATCCTCTTCATGACATGGCCAGAGGGCTGTGTCATGAAACCATCTGTGCTCCCCACTTTTGTGGGTTAGTACTGCAGTCCAACTGTCCAGCCATTTCCAGTGCAAGGACCCAGGCCTACCCACTACTCCAGGTCCCAGCCTAGGTACCCTGTTGATGATAGCCACATTGTGTGTCTCCTTAACTCCCCTATGACTGCTATGCTTCCTTCAGCCTCTTTCCCTTGGTGCCCCAGCACCTCACCTCAGGGCCTTCAGACACTGCTCTCTATCCAAAGTACTAGCCTTCCTCTTGCTAGGAGCACAAACTTCCCTCCTTGAGCTCTAGGCAGCTACTAACTCTGCGCTGCTCTGCAGCTTTTCTTATATAAGCTGCTCCTCACAACCTCTTATTGGCTGCTTCCCTGTGCAGCCTCCCTACATGCCAATGTGGGGCAGATACCCCATCACACAAGAGTTGTGGTGGATTCTACAGCACTGACCATTTTAAATTGAAGATTGGATGTTTTGCTACAAGATGCTCTAGGAATTATTTTGAGGATGTTCTACAGCCTGTGTTATACAGAAGCTCAGACATTCTATAATGGTCTGGAGGAGTTTGTTCTGAATCTTGTGCTGCTACAGACTTCCCTACCTGCACCACACTTTAGGGCTATTGACACTACCTGCAATGAGGTAAGCATTCAATTTAATGATTCCTTAAAGCACTGCAAAACCTCATTTTAGTCGTCTCCTATGTTAGGCTGTTGTATCATCTCTGACATGCTCATTCCCACTACAATTGCCTTAACACCTCTTGTATAATGGCTTACCTGCTCAGCTCCCAAAAAACAGTTTTACCATGAGGGTAGATTTTAGGGATGCAGGTTTGGTCTTTAGAGTAGCAGCCGTGTTAATCTGTATCTGCAAAAAGAACAGGAGTACTCCACAAGTACTCCTGTTAGTTTTGGTCTTGTAATTTCACAGCAGGATTCTTGACCCCAATTCTTTGTTCCGTCCACATCCAGAACTTCTATTTGGATCTATATTAACCTGAATTTGCAAGGTAAAACTTAGTTTGGAAGGATAATGGAGTCAAGATCATGTGATAGAAGGCCAGAATGGATGGACTAGTGTGATCAAAGTTTGATCTCCCTGAATTAATTCCTGTTTAACTAGAGCATTTAAAAATAATTAAAATCTTAAATTTATTATTTCCAGTGATAGATTATCCACCACAACCCAAATTGTTCCTATGGTTAACTACCTTCAGTTAAAATTTGTACCTTATTTCTAGTCTGTATCTTGTAGCAACGTTTTGTTTTAACTCTTACTTTAGGGATGCCTCCTCCATGCCCTAGTTAGTATAACAATGGATTAATCCAAGATGAAATTCCTGTTGCCTTTCATTTCTATGCGTTTGATTTCCAGGTGACCTTCAGGAGCAGCTGGTGAAGGCAGGAGTGATCACATCACTGGTCAGGATATTAACTGATTACCCAGACAGTGAGCCACTTGTCCGTGTCAACCTGTTGGCTTTATGCAACCTTGCAAGCCTAGGTGGGTATTAAAACATTCCCAGATTTGCAACTGTGTTGGTTTCATTTCTCATGCTACCACTGGCTTGTTCTTAGGCAGTGTTTCCACAAGTAGGGTTGGCCATAGTAGGCAAATGTTTGTCCTGCTATCAGGCAAAGTCACTGCATAGAGATTAGACACCTGTGGTTGGGATAAATGCAAGACTGTCTTTATTTCTTGTTACACAGGGGCTTATCTCCTTGCTATATGCCCCCTTGTGGCCAACCTAGATAGACTCTCTAACCGTTCATAACTAAACACCAGAACCTGTAGCAGTTGCTGACCAGCCACACACACAAATAATTAAGATTCAATACATGTCCTCCTAGCCTCTTCCCAGGGAAAATGAATGGGTTGTGTCCTTAGCTGGTGTAAACTGATGTAGCTCCGACTTCAGTGTATATGATAGTACTTTTTTTTTTAAAATGTATTGCAATTTAATTTCATTAAGTATCTTTTTTTCATGTATCTCATACAGGACCAGGGACACTAGGAATTTTTGATGCACCTTCTCTCTCTACCATTCATTTATGTCTTAATAAAATGGCTTGATTCTCTTCTCACTTACACTGGTTTAAAAATGGTGTAGCTCCATTGACTTAAAGGAGTTGCTCCTGATTCATACAAGCATTAGTGAGAGAAGAATCAGGTGTGAAGTCTCTCATTTCTCTTTCTATGGAAATTGTGTTATGATTGTGAGAACCCCAAATTTGGGGGTTTTTTTTGGGGGGGGGGGGGAGTCTCTAGCCCTCATGGTTGCTGATAAAAAAAAAAATCTTAAACCCTAAAGGCTCTCACAACAGAAGACAAAACTCAGTGGCTTTTTTTAAAATTCATGATTTTTAAGCCAATCTCATGATTTTTGAGGAAGGGCTGACTGTTTCTGAACTCAGAATGTTGGCAATACTGCATTCTGGACATATTCTATTTCAGCCATGTCCTTTATACATTTTTTCTTAAGTTGTTAAATCTTCTATATTTCATGGCATTATGGCACAGATATGTTAAGCTTTTGAAAGAGCTTGTGTGGAAAGTTTGACTGCCCATCCTGAACAAATTGGTTAGATTCTTGCTGGGATACTTTTTTGCAGAGAAAATGTTCTGGTAAAGTGGTACATGCTGTCATACCACAAGACCAATTCATCACTGGTATAAAGCCATTAAATGCAATGGAGTTAGGACAGCAATTGATTTGACTATTATTAAAAAGGCATAGCCACTGGAATGACAACTGGATTAGAAAGCAGAAGAAAAATGAGGCAGATTGAGGGGATTTAAAGGGAAAAAACAATGATTAGATGTTACGTGTATTAAACGAATTAGCAAGGCAACTAGATTCAAAGTAGCATCCAGTCATTTCTCTCTAGGAGTTTTTTTAAAACATACAAAATCATATTATCCACACAGAGATAGCTAAAGAAGCTCTAAGCAAGACAAAGGTTGCTGAACATCTAGTGAAGCAGCTGAGAAGGGCAGAGAATCATCAGAGAATAGAAACCATCATTGAGGTTCTACAGATGCTAGCGGAGAACGGTAAGGGGTCTCTTATCTTGATGACTAGGCTCCTTAGTATGGAGGATACTAGCATAGTGGCTACAACGAACACTCCAGGGTTTTCAGTGGAATTCCATTACTGGAGGCAAGGTCATAAGCCCTCCTCATAGAAACAATGGGTGAAATCCTGGCCAGATTGAGGTCAATGGAAAAATTCCTGAATAAAATATATGGTGAGGGAATGGTATGAAATGAACCATTTGATAATTTTGTGTATGATACACACAGCCTCCATACTGTATGAGAATGCAGAAGATTACTGGGACCTTAGAAAATTTACTGGGAACTGATCTTAAAAGATACTTTATAATGGGTATAAATGGAGATAAAGAGCCCCTTTACTAAAATCAATCAGCCATGGCTGACTAACGAGGCCAGTCTACTTCAGTGAATCAAATGATAGTTAATGCTAAATCAACAATTTCATGAAAATGGTATTTCCATGAATATATTTCTAGCACAATACTTTTGTGTATTTATTTATAATTAAAGAGATCGTACATCTGGGTTTCACAGGGACAGTCCCGTCTTCAGATGATGTCTAAGGAACTTCTTTGGGATGCCTGAAATGGCCCAGTTTTTCATTTCCTCCATCACAATATTTGTGGGGTTTTATTTAGGTTTGTTCAAGACATTGCTATATCACACAATTTGTTCAGGGTTTATCAGCAACAAGTCTAGTGGAATGAGTGGTCAAACAGCATTCCCCACACTGGAGTGAAGAGTAATAGCTAGAGATGTTATCAAAGCTGTTTGTTTTGTTCAAACTCAATATTAACACCACTGGAGAAATATAGCCATGGTGCTGCCAAGTTGCAACTTGGCAACACCAATACACCAATACACCTGTTAGTATTTTGCAGTTCTTACTTTATAAGAAGGGTGATATCTTTTATGTGACAAAAGATCTGGAATTTAATTTTTAAAAGCACAAAACATTATAAATTGCAATAGAAATTCCCCAGTTGCCTCCTCCCCACCACCCATGCAAAAAATTACAATGATCTATCTAAAAGGTGTATTCCAATGGCAACATCCCTGTTTCTGAACAAGAGTCCCACAAATTACTGCACCTGGAAACATCTAAAATTTATTGGGGATTTAGCCTCCTTGCATTCATTTTTTTTATGCAGTGACCCAAAGAGAAGCCATTAATATGCATGTTCTCCTGACCTCTGCAGATGCTTTGAAAGTGCAAATGGTAGAGGCAGGTGTGCATGAGGCACTGTCAGAGATCCTGCTGAGGCTCCAGGGCAGTTCGCAAGCAGAAGATATGTGCAGTGTGAAGGCTGCATCAGATCTCATTGTGTCTCTGCTCCTTGGAGGTAAGATGCATGGAGAAGCAGCAGAAAGCCCCATTAGCAGCAGGGATTGCCATATGCTCCTGTGCTTTTATTTCCTTTCTTCAGACACATCTGCAGCCTGTTTCAAGATTCCTTGGGGGAATTCTCCTCAACAGCCATTCTTTTCTCCCCCACTTACACTATGATTGTAATGCTCATGTTGCCATAATTTTCCTCCAAGCATATACACATTTTGCCTCAGGCATTTAATGCCACTATGCCTGCTCCTATTGCATTTCTAGCCTCTGCCTAGAACAGTGTACTGCCTTCTTAATTGTGGCTGTGTGTCAGTCCAGTCCATCTAGAGCTGGGTTTCTCCAACTTTCTGATAACCTGGCTCCTCTGGGTAGCCACTGAAATATGCAAGCCTCCCCAAAAGAAAGGAAAGCTCAGATATAGGACCAGATATACTTCTTGAGTTAACCTCAATTTTAAAGGACCAGATCCTTAGCTGCTGTAAACCAGTGTCACTCCACAATCTGGCCCATAATGTGAAGAGAGGGACTAAGAATACTAGTGTTATAGCACAGACAGTGCCTACATAAGTCTCTACAGACTAAGCTCTGCAGCTGAATAATGAAGGTCTATATGACCACCCTCTGTCTGCCCCCTTTCTCATGGAGGCATTTCACAGTACAGGGGGTCCTTTCAAGTAAACTGGCTTCTGACATAGCAATCTCAGACTGGTGTTCTCAATTTTTTTCCCTTCAATACACCTTAACTCATTCAGTACATTTAAATACCCATTTAAATATATTCATTGCATACATTCTTCATTCATTCTTCAAAAATGGAGCAAGTGTTTGAGCCATCTGGATTAATGAAGGAAGGAAACATAAGAATTTAAAATTACTTAGTATTACATGTTTCTATGTACTGAAAATGGAGAACACGGACCTTCTAAAAACAAAAAAAAAAAGTCCTTGTGGCACCTTAGAGACTAACAAATTTATTTGAGCATAAGCTTTCATGGCTTGGGAGACACGCCAGTCCTTGCTTACAGACAGCCCCCAACCTGAAGCAAATACTCACCAGCAACTAGACAACAAGAAACTCCAACCCAGGAACCAAACCCTGCTACAAACCCCATTGCCTACTCTGTCCACATATCTATTCAAGGGACACCATCATAGGACCTAATCACATCAGCCATACCATCAGGGGCTTGTTCACCTGCACATCTACCAATGTGATATGCCATCATGTGCCAGCAATGCCCCTTTGTCATATACATTGGCCAAACCAGACAGTCCCTACGCAAAAGAATAAATGGACACAAATCTGACATCAGGAATCATAACATTCAAAAACCAGTAGGAGAACACTTCAATCTCTCTGGTCACTCAACAGACCTAAAAGTGGCAATTCTTCAACAGAAAACTGACAAAAACAGACTCCAATGTGAAGCTGCAGAACTGTAATTTGCAAACTGGATACCATCAGATTAGGCCTGAATCGATACTGGGAGTGGTTGGGGAAATTAAGTTTACGTTTTGTAATGACCCAATACTAATTTCTCCCTACTGTTACTCTCACCTTCTTGTGAGCTGTCTGTAATGGGTCACTCTTACCACTTCAAAAGAGATTTTTCCTCCCTTGGTATCCTGCTGTTAATTGATTTATCTCGTTAGACTGACCTCACACTTGGTAAAGCAACCCCCATCTTTTCATATATTTATACCTGTTCCTGTATTTTTTCACTCCATGCATCTGCTGAAGTGGTTTCTAACCCACGAAAGCTTATGCCCAAGTAAATTTGTTCGTCTCTAAGGTGCCATAAGGACTCCTCATTATTTTTGCTGATACAGATTAACATGGCTACCACTCTGAAAACTGACCTTTCAGAGTATACATTTTGCTGCCCCAGACCTTTCATTTCCTCAGTCACACCGCTGCACTGTGAGAAGGGACAGAGTACAGCAGCAGGTTTTGAAAACTGAGCATAAAATGCCATAGAAGGCATCTGAGATGCTGCTTTTGACGTGTGAGACTCATAGAATCTATGCTCAGCCATCGGGTATAGCAGAAAAATGTTAGCTATCTCTGCTGATCTTAATTGTAATTTGGTTCAGATGGCTTTGTATGGGTGACAGTTTTGCAGCATTTGGGGCTACATGAATTAAAGAATTGCACATAATTATGCATTTACATTGCATCCTTTGCCAAAATCTCAAGGTAACTTACAATTTAATTAAACTTAAAGGTCAAAGCTGTGGCAAACATTTGAGTTAAACACTGTAGTATATTCGGATTTCAGTATAAAGAGCTAGTTCTAGATTACTAATCACAAATCTGTGGCTTTCATTCTTAAGATTGCGTTTAGCCTATGCAGATCTCAATGAGTAACATACTGACACTGAACACTTGGAAACACAGGAGATACATACTGTTCCCTCAATCCCCACTTGTAAATCCTAGATTTCCATGCATTGATTATGGGTACGTATACACCCACACCCCCCACACACCCACCCTTTTACATGATCTAGCCTTTATCTGAGCTGTGATCACCTTGCCACTTAAGATTCCATCCTGCAAGGTACTGATTTCATGAGAAGATGAAGGCACTTAGCACTCTGCAGGACAGATTTATACAGGCATCAGTTCAGCAGAGTGAACAGCTCTGTTCCTCCAAATCGTCATATACAACTGCTATTGTATTATGCCTCTACTTGGGAGAAACCTGCTAGCAGACTACCACAAGACTGAATAACTTCACATCTTCTGAAGGAGATGGTCCTTTCATGCAAGACTGGAGCATATAGCTAAAAGTAGTATGGGGAACCTTGCATAAGGCTACTAGCCATATATTGAGTGCATGGATTAGTGTAAGACATCTAGAATGATCAACTTTATAGCCTTCACTTCACAGAATCACAGCTTCCTGCCAATTCTGATGTTCTGTTAGAGGAAACAATAGTCTACAAACTTCTGAAACCTTGAGCAGTACGATTCCATAATAGATGCAAAGTAGAGCTTAGATGTATTTTTAGGCTTCTCTTCATTTATTGTACCACAGATGAATCCATGCAGAAGATGTTTGCTAATGGCTGTGGCATTATCTACCAGAAGGTTGGTACCTGGCTTGCATCCAATCACCCCCAGCTGCAGCTGACAGGAGCACTGGCTGTTGCCAACTTTGCCAGGAATGGTAAGATTGCTTATTCATTACCCATCAAAGTGACCAAGATAGCTAGTATTGTTTGTTTCTTATTAGAGAGTGCAATACTATTAGATTTCATGGCTCTCTCTCTCTCTCACACACACACACACTTTTGTTTTCCTATATTATGGTGGTGTGTATCTTAATTATGGATGCTAATCATTTTAAGGTCATTATGTGGGCAAGTCTCCAGCCTCACTCCTACTCGGTTAATATAGCTCCTGTTCTAAAGCAGCCTCCACTAGTCCAGTCCTGAACCCCTCCACCCCCACAAATGTCAAAGCACCTCAGTCCTGACCTGCAGTTTCATTTGCTGACTCTCTTCAATCAATGGAAATGAACTATGCAAATGAATGGGAGGGAGGAAGTGCTGACTGACTGAATTACCTCTGCTGTCACAATGCTCCTCAGCCTGCAGCACCAAATGGACCCTGTGAGGAAAACAGGCTTTTCTAGAGTTCCACTTTTCCAATTGTCACCAAAACTGATAGACTTCTTCCCACTAATAGCTGGAACTTTCCCTGAAACTAGAAATGAAACAGGAGTAGTCTTGGAAAGTTATTGCAAAATGCCATTGAGTGGACTATTAGGCCTCATTTCACTCAGTCACTTGCTGTTACTAGAGGGTTGAACACTTTGCTTCTGTTAGTCAAGGTCATTACACATACTAGACCAGAGGTTGGCAACCTACGGCACGCATGCCAAAGATGGCATGTGAGCCGATTTTTGATGGCATGCTGCTGCCTGCTGGGTCCCCGCCGCAGGCCCCACTCAGCCTGCTGCCGAAACCAGGCCGAGACCCCAGCAGGCAGCAGTATCCCATTTAAAAATCCTTCCTGCCCCGACCCGCTCTTCTCTGCCCCCTGCGCCCCCTCCCTGGGGGAGCACGGTGAAGAAGCTTGGTCTGCAGCTGCTGCTGCAGGGCAGGCAAGCTCCCCCCTCCCCTGCCTCTTCCCGAGCATGCTGGGTTCCTGCCCCTCCTCCTCCTCCCTCCCTGCCACCGATCCACTGATGGCCCTTGTGAGGAGGGGGAGAAGTGGAGCCGCAGTGAGCTCACCGCTCCGGCAAGGAGGCGGAGAAGAGGTGGGGATGAGGCCTTGGGGAAGAGGGGTGGAATCAGGGCATATCCCCTCCGGGCATATCCCCTCCAGCCCCCTGCCATGAGCTACTCTGGGCAGGGGGCTGGGAGCACCCCAACCACTCTTGCCCACACCCCTCCACCCCCCCACACAGCCCTCTGCCCTGACCCCTGCACCCTCCTCACAGCCCCCCCCACACTCCATGCCCTGACTCTTGCACCCCCCACATTCCTACCCCCACCCTGAGCCCTGAACAGGAGCTCCTGCACCTCCCTCCCCACATTCCCACCTGCACCCCTCACACCAAATGGGAGCTGCCCAGGTAAGCACTCCACACCCAAACCTCCTGCCCCAACCCTGAGCCCCCTCCCTCATTGTAGCTCCTGGCCAGACCCTGCCCCAACCTGCTCCTTCACCCCCAGCCCTGTGCTCAGTGCACTCCCACCCTCAGCTCAGTGCAGAGAGAGAGGAAGAGAATGGGCTAGAACCAGGGGAGAAGGTAGGTACCCACTCTGTAGGCAGGGCCAGGATCCCAGACTGGCAGCGGGCTGAGCGGGGCTGGCAGCCAGGACCCTGGCTGGCAGGAGCCGGCGGATGGAACCCCAGACCAGCAGTGGCCTGAGTGGCAGTGGGGTGAGCTGCTCAGCCCACTGCCAGTCTGGGGTCCTGGCCACCGGCCCCGCTCAGCCCACTGCCAGCCTAGGTGAATGGAACCACAGGCCGGCAACAGGCTGAGAGGGCCGACGGTGTAAGATCAGCATTTTAATTTAATTTTAAATGAAGCTTCTTAAACATTTTGAAAACCTTGTTTACTTTACAATAGTTTAGTTATATAGACCTCGAGAGAGACCTTCTAAAAACATTAAGTGAATAAATGAAGACCCAGCACACCACTTCTGAAAGGTTGCCGACCCCTGTACTAGAGGCTCCAGGCAACCCTCCCCTCCCGCTCTTATTTTAGGGACTCCATGCATTCCACCCACTCTCTCCTCCCCTGCCAGGGGTTCTGGGTGCCCCCTATTCCCCTGATGCCAGGGGCTGTATGTGTACCCTGCTTCCCCTTCATTCTGATGTAGGATAAAACTTCCAAAATCACCAAATGACACAGGTTCCTAAGTGTATAAATTCCATTTCCAAAAGACACTTATGTGCTCTGGAACATTTTACCCACAGTCATTTCAGAAGAAAAATTGAGTGGCTTGAAATTAGGGATGAAATTTCAAGGGAGACCATTTTGTCACACTAAGTACCCTCAGTGTAAAGAAAGCAACAGTGATTGCTAAGGACCATAAGCAGAGGTACATAAAGAAGTGGCATTGCCTATAGGAGAGGAAATGAACTGCACTTACATTCAAAGGACATGGTTGAGAGGCATCATTAACAAATGACATAGCCTCATCCCTAACTCTTTCTGTTCTCACACACACATACACACACACAGAGGCTTGAGTTCTTCATTGCATTTCACCTAGCAGTGAACATTGTACATGATTGCTCACTGGAAATGTCCTCTATGCCTTTAAAAAACTTGTTAACTGATTTAATACGTTTGACTGAATGACTTTTTTATTCCTTGACCCCCTCTGCCATCCCCTCCACCCCCAACATTAGACATTCTGGGTAGAAGAATAAGAATAATCCCTATCTGGCCTCAGTCTGTGCTGCTGATGTATGCACAGCCTTTAATCTAAGTAAATAAACCCTGTGGCTATTTGATTGCAGTGCTAAGGGACCTCTGATGAGGCAGTGAAAAGATGACCGCTTTTGCAGCTGAGAAAATAACAGTTCCTAGCCAGTTTTAACTGTGAGCCATTAAATTGAAGGTGCATGCAAGACTTACACCATACAGGTAAAAATCCACAGAAAAAAAGCCTCTTGGGAGCTTTGCAACAGTCAAAGAAAGATGGCCACTAAAGGAATTGTGGCTGTTTGCATATTACTAGAGGAGGAAGGGTATTCTCATTTCTCTCTCTAGCTTGTATATTTTTTTTTTTTTAAAAGTGCAGTGGAAGTGAGACACTTTCAAGTCTATACTGAAATAATTAAAAAACCTCACACTACATATTTTACCTGTAACATTCTGTCAAACAAAATCCTTAACTTCTTTCCAGAAAGAATACATGGCTACCCAGAGACTTGTGAATTTTCTCAGGCCTCTGATCTCAAAATACCCAGGATCTTGCAGGGGAGCATCTCCGAGAAATCACAGACAAAATGTCACCATTAAAAGCTACATTCATGAATGGAAATTAAAAGATTTTTCTTGAATAAAATTCGCAAAATCGCAAGGAATGTTGGTTTTCACACAAGTACACTTTTAAACGTCACACGTATTTGACAAGTTTCAACTGAGATATGTAACAAAGGAAAAACCATAGTTTAGCTGAAATGCAATGGTGGTAATGATGCTAGAGACACGCACATCGAAAAGAACCTTGCATCCCTCAGCACAGATCAGGAAGAGATAGACATTGCACTGGAAAAGGCATTGAACAATCCTATAGTTTAGAAGAAGTTAAATAAGGTCAATCAGTTGCAGGGAGAGAAATTCTGAAGAAAAAAAATCAGTTGAAATAATTTTGTTGACTGTATAATGGATTTAAACTAGGGGTGGGCAAACTATGGCCCAGGGGCCACCTCCAGCTGGTTTAAACCGACCCTCGAGCTCCTGTTGGGGAGCATGGTCTGGGGCTTGCCCTGCTGCTGCACTCCAGCTGGGGAGCGGGATCCGCAGTCGTGCCGTGCGTGTATGCCAAGGCTCCTGGAAGCAGCGGCATATCCCCCCGCCAGCTCCTATGCTTAGGGGCAGCCAGGGGGCTGTGTGCACTGCCCCCACCTCAAGTGCCACCCCCGCAATGCCCATTGGCCTGGAACTGCGGCTAATAGGAGCTGCAGGGGCGGTACCGGAGGACAGGGCAGCATGCAAAGCCTGGCCACATCTCCATATAGGAGCTGGAGTGGGGACATGCCACTGTTTCAGGTAAACGCCACCCAGAGCCTGCACCCCTGACCCCCTCTCATGCCCCAGCCCCAATCCCCCTCCCACCCTCTGAACCTCTTGGTCCCAGCTTGGAGCACCCTCCTAGATCCCAAATCCCTCATCCCTAGCCTGACTCCAGAGCCTGCACCTCCAGGTGGAGCCTTTCCCCTCCCCATGCACCTCAACCCCCAGCCCCAGCCCAGAGCCTCCTCCCGCACCCTGAACTCCTCATTTCTGCCCCCACCCCAGAGCCCACACCCCCAGCCAGAGCCCTCACTACCTCCTGCACCCCAACTCCAATTTCATGAACATTCATGGCCCGCCATGCAATTTTCATACCAAGATGTGGCCCTCAGGCCAAAAAGTTTGCCCACCCCTGATTTAAGCCCTCTTTTAGAGCCAGATCCTCATCTGGTATAGCTCCATTGAAGTGACTGGAACTTCACAGATTTATACCAGCCTGTGGTATGCAGTACTCAGTTTTCTTTCCTATATTTTACCAGAGTTTACATTAAGAGGGGGTAGGGGTAGGAAGCATTGCCCTGACTATAGCAAAGTTCAACTAATACCAGAAATGACTTTTTTCCTCTGGGCCAATAATTATACTAGCAAAAATTTGTTCTTTAGCAGTATAGGCACCCTACTGCACCAAAGGGCATATAACTCAACACTTTCTTGGGGAAGGATTTCCTGGACACACAGGAATTAAGGGAAGACGGGGATTAAGAAAAATTAGAACAAGAAGGACCTAAAGGAAAGTTTCCCTGAGAGCACAACTTCATATGTCTCTTCTGTAGGAGGCTGCAGCAGCTCTGATGACAAAGGGTTCTTAGAAATAAAAGGTATATGTAGCAGGGTTTCAGGCCAAAGGGGGGTTAGGGTAGGGGACATGAGCCTGCCCTACTCCATGGGGTCCCAACCCAGAGCCATGTGGAACCAGCCTTCCTGGTTTCAGGTTCTCATATCGTCAAATGTATTCCCTGGGCCACTGCCTACCCTTGGCTCCAAATCCTGTAGTCCCTCAAAGGGTAGCGGCTTCCTGTCTCCCTCATCCTACATGGTCAGCCAGGGTGCCACAGTGGATTCAGCATCTTTGGCCCCTTCAGGCTGGGACTCTGGCAGGAGTCTGTAGCACACATCTGCTCTCCTCCTCAGTCAGCCCAGAGTGAGCTGAGCTACTTCCTTTTATATGCTCCCTCCACCGGGAGCATGCCAAGCAAGGGCAAGGGGGCATGGCCTCCCAGGCGCAAAGTGTGTGGTTAACCCTTGCTGGGACAGTGCATAGTTGGTACACCCCATCACAGTGTAATATACAGAAAACAAAGGCATAAGAGTTTCAAGATAAGTACATCACTAAGGAGGGTATTTGGAGAAAGTGCAATACAAAGCAGGGATTTCTTGGGACTGATTATTTTGCTCTGACTCTCACCAGTGTTAAACAGGTAACTCATTAAGTCAATGGGAATTTCACCAGTGTAATAAATGCAAGATCAGAATTTACCGAAGAGGCTAAAGTAACTATGGACCCAATTCTCTTCTCACACCTGTTAATCAGCAGTAATTCTACTGAAGTTGGTGGAGTTATAGCAGTGTAAAATCAGTGTGAGATCAGAATCACACTTGATGGGCTAGATCCTCAGTGCTCCTAAGATCTCTTGGTGCCTCTAAAGTGGCACTGAATGACATTAAAGCTGCCCTAATGAGGAAGCAAAGGATTCTACCATCATGGAATTGGGGCTTGTTGGAGGGTAAACTGGGGCCTACAGACAGCGAGTCCAAAGCCCTAGCAGACCATTTTAGCTGGCATAAGTTAACTTGTGCTGGAAGCAAGCTCAGGGCAGGTGTAAAGGTAGCTTAAGGTCACCTTTGCTGAGCATGAGGGCAAGTTCTGTGCAGCTAAGGATTGCCATTGCTCTTGCTAAAGCATGATCCCTGTTGAACCACAAAAAATCCAGGCCAATAGTTCCTGGCGTTCCCCAGTGGAACACTGCTGGGCATAACAACTATCGCTGTGTCTCATCTCTCCTCCTGAATGTTTTTTTCCCCTCTTTCTTAAGACGGCAACTGTGTACGGATGGTGCAGCTGGGAGTGGTACTTCAGCTTTTGGACCTTTTAGAGCAACATGTGGAGAATGGGGACGTTTCTGTTCAACATGCTGCACTCAGTGCCCTTCGAAACCTTGCTATCCCAGGTACAGAGCGGGTAGACAATCTCCTATTCATAAACAACTGGTGCCCATGGAGGGACAGGTCAATACCTAGTGTAGATCCACTGAAGTCACAGATTCTGGTGCATTTTCAGATTCTGACAGGTACCTGAGCTTTTTTTCCTGCAAAATAACTCATGCATGTGACTAACTCACTAGGACTACTCATGTATTTGATAGCTGCTTTCAACTACCTGAGAGGTAGTTCCAGAGAGGATGGTTCTAGACTATTCTCAGTGGTGGAAGAGGACGGGACAAGGAGTAATGGTCTCAAGTTGCAGTGGGGGAGGTTCAGGTTGGATATTAGGAAAAACTTTTTCACTAGGAGGGTGGTGAAACACTGGAATGCGTTGCCTAGGGAGGTGGTGGAATCTCCTTCCTTAGACGTTTTTAAGGTCAGGCTTGACAAAGCCCTGGCTGGGATGATTTAATTGGGTATGGGTCCTGCTTTTGAGCAGGGGGTTGGACTAGATGACCTCCTGAGGTCCCTTCCAACCCTGATATTCTATGATTCTATGTGCAGAAAGTTAAGGAGCTTCGAATTATCCACGGGGATCTTATTAGTCACCACTGAAATGGCTTAACATATAGTCGCACAAACACTATATAACAGGACAGGAAATGAAGAACAGTAGATACACTTTAAGCAGCGTAGGGAGCAGGAAGGAATTATATCACATTATATCTTCAAGGGATTTTACAAAACCGCTCCTCTCCTTCTTTGAAACCAATACTAATTTAGAATGAGTTAAAATTTGACCTATATGTTGCAGTGTAGAGTTTCTGCTCTTGGGATCATTAATAAATAAATCAGGACATTGGTTCTACACCTCATCTCATGTCCAACGCAGCTCTGCTGTCCGGGAGTGCAATTGAGAGCAGGAATTAATTTGTCTGAACACTTCTAACAGTACAGTGCCACCCAAAATGATGGTGGGGCACTGATTTAGCACTGGCTCAGAGGAAAGAGTGCCAACTACAGAGCCACCAATACTCTACTCTTATCTGCAGCAACAGGGTGTTCTTGGAGGTCCCCTCTTCAATACTAAACTGACCAGGTTGTTTAACTTGTCTGAGCACAAAATGCTGACTTTATATGATAAAAATGTCCAAGACTTTGTCAAAATAAATCAAAATTAATGCCATGGAATATATTTGTATCCTTCTATTGATTACTTGCTAGATCTTGTGCCTCTTCTCCACTGCCTCCTTTTAATATTTGGTAAATGGTTTCTCTCTGAAGAAAATATGAGTTTCATTTCAGAAGTTCATTTATTTCTCTCAATACTCATGTTTAAAGTTAGGTACCCTGGTGAACAGCATGAGGCCTGTATGTTGATCAAACTAGAGTGATAAAGTTGGCCATAATATGTGTGTGTGTGTATGTGTGTATTTTTGTGGGGGTTTTTTAATGCAATGTACTTCATAGCACAGGCCCGGTCAATTGTTCTAAACTGGTGATATTCATTTGAAAGGTGAAGAGGATAAATTTTCTAAAATTTCCTAATGTAACATCTTGCATAAACCAGTGCATGCATATATATATATTTAGTGTGTGTGTGTGTGTGTGTGGACACGTTAGTCGACACAGCCCAACATACAGGTGTTTCTTGGTGCTAAAAGTGTACAACAATTTTTATGGGATGTTTAACTAGAGCTGTTTTTAATCAAAATCAAAGTGTTTAAAAATGTTTCTGACAATTTTGTTCAGAAAAAAAATAAAATGAAGCTTTTCAATACTGTTGAAACGTCCCATTTTGACATTCTTGGAACTCACTGTTTCAGTTTTTGAAACAACTTTCCAAAACAAGTTTTTACAAGTTTTAAAGGATCAAAAATCCAAATTATTTTTTAATCAAAACATTTAATGTTTTGGGAAATTTCATTATTTGCTTTTGATCGATTTTAGAACAGATTTTTTTTTAAATAATGGAATTTCCCACAAAATTAAAAATCCAGTTCCTACCCAGCTCTATAGCTAAACCATATTTCTTTCATTTAAGAACAATCTGGCATTGCATGACATACATGGCTTTACTGCAAAGTAGCTTTAGTTACAAGTGTGTAACAGGGTCAAGTGCACAAGATGTCCATGCTATGCAGGCATATAAATCCCAGACAAGTCATATACCTACCCTCCTACACGGAAGCTCTGACATTGTGGTGAGGGAGCACAGAGAAGGACAAATGATTAAAGCAAAGAAAGGTGCTTTATTAGTCATAACCTGGAAGTAACAGATGGTTGAGCACTACTTCCCATTTCAGGGAAGCCTTCTAGCACAGAAATGCTGAGATAATACCCATGCAAAAATTATATAATTATATAGCAAAAATTAATAAGTTATTCTACAGACATCACATTCTGCTGATCATCTGACTGTGCCTTTGCACGTGAACTAACCTAAAGTTTCTGCTCTCCAATTCCTGGACTCCTTAGTACTGACCTTCCACTGTCTCTCTGCTTGACTTTAGCCAGGAACCTGTCCCCTTCAGTGGCTAAGCCTTAGGATTATGTGCACAGGCTCTGGCTTGGCAATGACAGTACTTATTCTGCATCTGCTTTTAAAAAAGCTCCTTCCTAGGCTCGTGGCACCTTCCCTCAGTGCTGCACTACGTACAGTAGCACAAGGCAGACTCTTTACAAACAGTCTGATCTTGGAATACAAACACTGGTGCTGCAGTCTCTGGGAGGAAATTTAACAGCTGTTTAACAGTGCAGAGCAATACTACACAACACTTTAAGCCGGGAAGGGAGAAATAATACCTTATCCAGCTGAAACCGTGAGGGTAATTTAGGTAGGCATGATGTAATTACCTACATTAGACTGTAGGGTGAGATTTTCAAAACTTCAAAAACTCTCATTGATTTTATTCTTGTACTATGTCCTGTGGGATCTTTAATGATTACAAGTAGCGAGGACATTGATCAATCCCTCATCTGAAAGATAGCTCTTCCAGTGCTCAATTCTCCCAAACAGCAGTCTGGGACATTGGTATGATATGGACTCAAGAGGAAGAACCCCCTTCAGTGAATCCCCAGTCCCACTTTCTGTAGTATAGGACCTAAATGTTCCTTGGAGGTTTCTTAACCAAGCCGTGAATGACCCAGACCTTGTACAGTTTATAGGGTCTATCAAGCTGCAGTTTAATTCCTCCTGTATCCTTCCTTGCTAGGACAGACCAAATGCCAGCCAATCTTAATGGCTTGTGCGGTTGTACTTTAATGTGCTGAACTATGTGTTATCAGATATTTGTGCATTGATTTAGAGTCTAATTTAATTTTGGTAATCTTCGTTGTTCACATGTCTATTACAAACAAATCATGATCTTTTGAAGTGTGAGTTTCTTCTGGGAAACTAAAAAGCTGTGCATCAGAACATGAAAAGGAAAAAAATCATAGATGGAGGCTAACTAAAGAAATCTATCAGTTGCCAGAGGCTGCATGAAAGGAACTAATGAAAGCAACTGGAGAATGTTGAAAGAAAGAAAATCCACACACTGTGATTTACTTAAAAGGAGCAGTAATGTATGGAACACAGCACTTATAAATTCTGTGAAATCCTATGAAATCCTATTCTCATCCCAGGTCTTTGCTAGCCATCGCCATTAAAGCAAGCCTCAAAATATGGAAATTATCAGCAGAGCCCCCATACTGAGGACATACTCCTCCTCAGCATTAATACTACACAGGCTACACCTTTAACGGGGCATAAGATAAAACTGCAAGGGAAGTCAAACAGAACATAAGATGGAAATCAATTAGATACGTTCTAAAACTTACGGATGGGCACAAGAGGTGTCTTTTTAATTGATTCAAACTGAGTAATACAGAGAGGGGTTTCCTGGTGAATTCTACTACAATCAAGAGACTGGGGTTTGAGCTTGTGCTACTGGAACCAAAGGAAATTACAAACAAGGTAATTAACAGTTAGTGTCTGCTTCTTGGCATGCATGCAAGGTCGGTAAGGGAAAGGACAGAAGTATTCTTGCCTGATGCAGTTGCCCCAGGAAAGACAAAAACATGCAGAAGGGGAGGATAACATTACTTTGTAGAAAGACTTTGGTAGCTGAGTTAAGCCGCGTTCAGGTTTTTTCCAGAGACGCTTCTGATCATTACCAGGAATTATTGCACTAAAGAGTGGTGCAGAGAAACAGGATTAGTAAGGGAAGGAGAGCAGAGAAGCAATGGTATCAGCAACAAAAGCATCAGGTATCTTAAATACAAAGGCACTTCACCCTCCAAACTAACGTAAATTATTTTTACTGCATCTCCTCTTGGATAGGGATAAACAAACAGAGAGCACAATTTTCTGAACCCTGGCCTCGCATTCCAACAGGTTTGAAAAAGCAGTGAGTGAGTGAGTGAATGTGTTTTCACAAGAACACTGTTCCTGTGATATGTGTAGCTCCGTATAAGACCAAAAGGTTTAGACAATTCTGACCTTTATTTGAACCAAGGCTTACCACTTGTCAATGTTTAGTAACCACAGAAAAAGCAACTGTCAGTTGAATATATCTAACTTGTATGGTCTTCATCGTTGTAGTATTTGAGCTACAAGTTCACGTTCTCCAAAATGATCAAGTTCTCTCTTTCTGGTTCCACTTTCTAGTTGCTAACAAGGTCCAGATGCTGGAGGAAGGCGTAGCAGAGCGGATCCAGATGCTTTTGAGATCAGAGATGGCTCCTGTGCAGTTTAAACTTCTTGGAACACTGCGAATGTTAATAGATGGTCAAGGTAGAGAATTGCTGAGCACAGACTAATGTCACCTTGAAATGTTTTGCAAGCTACAAATGAAAGGGAAAATACACTTTGGAAATGTGGAAAGTCAATGGGCCAAATGCTCGGCAGATAACTCCACTAAACCAGCAGAGTTAAAACAGCAGAGAATTTTGTCCGGTGTGTCAAGTCCACTTGAGCAAAAAACTCAAACATCTTGACAGCAATAGATAAGATATGGAGAGGCCTGAAATAATAGGTTGCAAAAATCTAAGTGAGAAATAACTAAGGCCTGAACAAGAGATTTTTAATGGAGTTACGCCAGCATAAAATTAGTATAATTGGGCCAAAGCTTTATAATCTGACAGTTTAAAGTGAGTGAACAGTAGAATTGGGGAATATAAAGGATCGAGAAGATGTGTGTGGGGGGGGAAGGTTTCTAGCACTCTAAAACATTTCTGTACAGTCCTGATTCTTACAGATTTATCCTACATCCTGCAAGTCTGGCTGCATATCTTCAAAAGACCGGAATCTCTTTTGGGCATTGTAACAGGATGATACCGTGTGCTTCAATTCCATGTTTGGAAGCCCAAAGCCTACAGTTGGCTATACAGATGGGCATAAAGTATGACAAACTCATTTTATGTATCTAATTGCCATTCTGAGAACCAAGATGCAGGAATGGGCGCTCAGCTTAGGCATCCAAGTTTGAAATTTGTGCTCTCCATTTACCATCATATGGTGATTCATCCTGACACAAACCAGACAATGTCCTACCAGAATATCATGGCATGGGAAAGCAAACCCCGTGCTTTTGAGATATCTTAGTTATTTCAGTGCACATGAGCAGATAACCTAGAACAATATTCCTCACAGACTTGTGCATTAGGTTTAAGGACCAGAACAAGGAAAAAAAATCCAGAAAACTGAGTGATGGGTTCCCATTTCAGAACTGTCACGGATTGCTGGCACACGCAGAGTAAGGTCTTTACTCACATGGATTCATCAGCTATGTGGGGAAAACAAAGAGCTGATTCTCTACCGCCTCATATAAAATTACCACAGTTGGTTTGTCAGCAATTTGCAAATGAATACACTAGGTACAAGGCAATGGAGAATCAGGCCTAGAATCTGTGTGATCAGTACAAAAATCTTTGATTCAATAGAAAGTTTCCATTTGCATCTGACCACAGTAGATGGATGACATTACAAACTACAAGGAAATTTAGCATAATAAAACTATTTTTTCTTCTCATGCTTTGGAGAGAGTTACTAAAATATTCAGTCTATTATGATTATTTGAAGAATGTTAAAGGTGACCACTTCAGAGTTGAGATGACAGGCATCAGAGGATACTTTTAGGAAATTAAGTAACATTAGGATAAGCCCTGAATTACAAAACACTAAGAGGCAGCTTCTGCTCTTGCTCACACTGGTTGTACGCCTATAAGATTCCAGTGACTTCAGTTCAATTATTTTAGATTTACATTGGTATAAGTGAGATCAGAAATTGGCCCCAATGAGACAGCAATAGCTGAAACAAGAATCCTCTTCTGATTTTGAGATAATGTAGCATATTCTAGTGTAGAGTAGGGAAAATCTAAAATGCTACTTAAGTTTTATCCTTCCATGGTAGTAAGTGCAGAAGCTGCCCGTCTTTAATTGCCTTATGTTCTGTTTACCCATGAGCCAACATTGACCTTAATTAACACCGCATGAAACACTCTCATGAAATGTGTAACAAGTCCCTACTAAATTAGTTAATTGCATTATCTATTGTAAATTCATTACTCTGACAATTGCTGGGCATGCTGATGCTCACAGAATTGAGAAAGGCATGTTTCTCTCTAATTATAGCAAGTTAGATGCCTTTGTGCTTATCACTGTCAGCATCACACCACCAAAAGGAGGTACTTCCCAACAGTAACTCGTTCCCCCAATGTACTGCTGGCGGAGCCACACTGACAGATTTGCAAAAAGAAAAGGAGTGCCTAGCCCCATGGCCACAGTAGCTTTTTAAGCAATAGCTGGATGTTAGGAAGTGGGCACGATTTACACAAGCCCCACATTCCATAAATTGAAGATATAAAGAGTCTCTCCTTCTAAATGGTGTCTAATTAGACTTGGGCTTAGAGTGCTTTATTGCCAGCAGAGTCAACAGAAAGTCCAACTGGATAAGAAACTGGGTCAGGGCCTCTGCCTTGAGCAAGCCTTTTAAACTGGTTTTATTTGCCAACATGGCACCTCTTAGAAGAAAGCTGTCTGGACTCTAACTGGACTGCTCTGATCTCTTGAAACAAATACAAACAGTTCTGGCCTTGAAACCACTGCCATTCTCTCACGGGAGGTGACTTACGGTAGTAAGTGAAAAGTCTCTGTCATTCTGCTGGGTGAAGAGATCCTCATGCAGAAGAAGTGAATGGGGGTGATCTTTGGACAGGTCCAGAAGCTCTGAGAACCAGTTCTGCCATGCTTATGCTGCCACTCTGACTTTGTCCTGTCCACCCTTCCTCAGTATTCTGGGGCTGAGAGAAAATGGAAGAAAAATATAAAATGCCCTCCTATTGGACACTTTTTGAGTAGACCTGGCAAACAGCCTGTACCAAATGCACTCTAGTCAAGACATAAAAGTCACATTTCATGCCCAGATGAAGCAGGGAATATTGCAGGGCAAGAAGGAACACCTCTTAATCCTGGATTTCTTAGGTGTGTACATCATGGCCCCATGGCAACCAAAGAAGTCAACCAACACTGCCCTCACTCCTGAAAAGCTAAAATAAATAAATAATTCTTTAAAGTCAACTGAATCTCAAACTACAAGCTAGACCTAAAGCTTAAACACAATAGAAAGGACAGGTCTGTTCTATGACCACTCTGGCTGGTGTGTAGAGAGGAGCTGAGGGAGTGTTAAGGGAGGTTGGGTAGCTATATCCTGTGGCTATGGGGCACAAGGGATTGTGCACCCCTCCCCAACTATTAATTACTGCACTAAATGTTTCTGTGACCACGTGGATGGGCACTCTACTTTTACATTGAGGCTTAGGAGAGGTGAAGCAAGTTGCATCTCATCTTTTGCTCCTACCTCATCTCCTAAAAGTATACATTGAAAAGATACCTCCAGGTTTATCTCTGGTGTTTTTTTTGTGTGGAATTCTAAGACTTGATCCTACAAAAGTACTGAATGCCCTCCACTTCTATTGCGGGCAATGGGCACTGAGGCACTAAATGTTTGCCTGGTGGCGCTCAGACCTTCACAGGAGTGGATCCCTAGACAGCATTATATTTAGTTAGAACAAAAGACTTTATATGCCTCAGTACCCCTTTTGCAAGCACTTTTTTTTGCACTGAGTAGCACTTTCCAGCTTCTAACCATTTTTAATCAGTAGCACTGTGTAACAATGTGGCTTTAATTAAGTTAAATTGCAATAATGTTCCAGTGGAACTGTGTGTGTTACAACTATACGGATATCAAAGGAGTTCATCAGGATCATGCATAATCTCTCTTTTGCTGTTGTCGGAATTTTTAAGGGTTGTAGCAGCCATTTTCTTCAGAAGCACAAGGCTTCATGAGTTACTGCAGACAATTAGAGGCTCATTTGGTTATAAAGAGGATTATCAAGTGAGTTGTTTCTGCATGACACCCACAAAGATTAGAATTCCTGACATCTTGGTATCTCATGAGAAGACTCTGGTCTGATAAGGACGGATGGGTGAATAGGTTCAGACCAAATAAGAACCTCCTGCAAACATTGTTCAAAATTTGAATTAAGTCTAACAAAGAAAAAAGTGTTCTTCTGAGGTTTGAGAAAGTTTTTTTAATTTTTCTCCTGAGTAACTTTGAATTTCCAGGTTTCAGAGTAGCAGCCCTGTTAGTCTGTATTCGCAAAAAGAAAAGGAGGACTTGTGGCACCTTAGAGACTAAGCAATTTATTTGAGCATAAGCTTTTGTGAGCTACAGCTCACTTTATTGGATGCATTCAGTGGAAAATACAGTGGGGAGCTTTATATACATAGAGAACATGAAACAATGGGTGTTACCATACACACTGTAATGAGAGTGATCACTTAAGGTGAGCTATTACCAGCAGGAGAGCCGGGGGGGGGGGGGGCGGCGGGCGGGGGGGGGAACCTTTTGTAGTGATAATCAAGGTGGGCCATTTCCAACAGTTGACAAGAACATCTGAGGAACGGTGAGGGGTGGGGAATAAACAAGGGGAAATAGTTTTACTTTGTGTAATGACCCATCCACTCCCAGTATCTATTCAAGCCTAAGTTAATTGTATCCAGTTTGCAAATTAATTCCAATTCAGCAGTCTCTCATTGGAATCTGTTTTTGAAGTTGTTTTGTTGAAGAATTGCAACTTTTAGGTCTGTAATCGAGTGACCAAAGAGATTGAAGTGTTCTCCAACTGGTTTTTGAATGTTATCATTCTTGATGTCTGATTTGTGTCCATTTATTCTTTTACGTAGAGACTGTCCAGTTTGACCAATGTACATGGCAGAGGGGCATTGCTGCACATATCACATTGGTAGATGTGCAGGTGAACGAGCCTCTGATCGTGTGGCTAATGTGATTAGACCCGATGATGGTGTCCCCTGAATAGATATGTGGACACAGTTGGCAACAGGCTTTGTTGCAAGGATAGGTTCCTGAGTTAGTGTTTCTGTTGTGTGGTGTGGGATTGCTTGTGAGTATTTGCTTCAGGTTGGGGGGCTGTCAGTAAGCAAGGACTGGCCTGTCTCCCAAGATCTGTGAGAGTGATGGGTCGTCCTTCAGGATAGGTTGTAGATCCTTGATGATGCACTGGAGAGGTTTTTCTGAAGTTTTAGGTAGAACTGGTGCTGAATTTTTGGACAATGCCCCCCAGGTGCTGATTTGTCAAAACCTAAACTTTTTTTGCAAAAGCATAAGTTTTGATGAAAATTTTGTCCAGAAGTTTTCTTACGTCCTGGATGGATGGTTATAGACAAAAGACACCCCACCCACCCCCAGAAAAGCCAATAGCCCAGTGGTTAAGAGTTTCACCTTGGATGTCACCCAGGTTCAGGTTCCTACTCTTGCCTGATTTGGAGCAGGGTCTTGAATTGGGTTTTCCACATCCCATAGGTGTGCCCTAATCACCAGTTATTGGTTATTCTGGACTCTGGCTAGGGTTGCCAGTTTTGGTTGGACATATTCCTGGAGGTTGATTCACAACATAATTTTTAATTAAAGATGAATCTTTAATTCCTGAAGTCTCCTAGACCAGTGGTTCTCAAACTTCAGGAACCCAAGGACCCCCATTTTGATTTAAAATTTTTTGTGGACCTCCAAGCCCCCCCTTTCCCCAAGGCCCCACCCCTCCTCGTACCCACCTCTTTCTGCTGCCTCTCCCTAGCATGCCCTGTCCCAGCACCTCCTGCACACCGCTGAACAGCTGTTCCCTGGTGTGTAGGAGGAGCTAGGAGGGAGAGGGAGAAGTTGATCAGCAGGGCCCACAGACCCCCTGGGGTGCCCTCACGGACCCCCAGGGGTCCACAGACCCCAGTTTGAGAGATGTTGCCCTAGACAATCCTGAAGGGTTGGTAACCCTAGCTCTGTCTGTGTGTAGCTCTGATTTTTTTGCAAACAATTCATAGGGTCTCTATTTTGTGCCAATGCTGAACAAAAACAAAATTTCAAAACCTCAAAATTTTGCACAAGATGGAATTGTTTTCCAGACAGCCCTCCTTTCTTCTTGGGTGCATTATGGCAACACCCAAAAGTCATATTCTGGATACGGTCCTAGTTATATTATAAGCTCTTTAGGGCACAGACCATCTTTTCATTTGTACAGCGCCAAGCACAGAGTAGTTCTGGTCCATGACTAGGACTTCTAGGCACTACCACAATACAAATAAAGATTGTGCTAGAGGCATTGGAATATAGACCTCGTGCCCCGCTTGCTCGTCTCTGCCCTTTCCCTCCTGTCGCTCAACCTTATAGCCAGCAAGAAGTGGGAGGGCCTCCCACTTTTTAAAGTGATGGGGCCATGACCCCTGCCCCCCATTCTGGTATTCCTGCATGGCTATCTTAAGTAACTAGCCCAGGGTTGCACAGTAAGTCAGTGGCTAGGCCAGAAGCCTAGCTGCCATAAATCAGTGTAGCCTCATTGACTTCAATGGAGCAAGCCAGTTTTATAACAACTGGGATTTTGTCCAAGTGCCAGGAAGCCTGACTCCCATTCGCCCGTTTTAACATTCAACAACTTTTTAATTTCTTAGAACGTCTTATGTCTGACTCACAAGTGTACTATAGTCCCAAACAGCTTGTTTGTGGAGTGTGGTACCCTGCAAACCAAACAGCAGTGTCCTTCAGTAGGGCAAGTGAGGTCATCAGCAGAATTAGACATCCGCAAGGATTCTCTTTTAGACTGCATCCTCTGTGCTACAGGCTCTGAGTAAATACCTGGACATGCCATTCTTCTCTTTTCAGCTGACAGTGCAGAGATGCTAGGACAGGACCCCCTGCTGATCAACAGACTTGTGCAATGGTGTGATGCCCAGGAGCACGCTGGTGTTCGTGGAGAAGCAAACCGATTGCTGGCATCGCTCTTGCGGCACAGCAGATCCCAAGTATGAAATTAGTGGTATAATTTTTTTTTTTTAATTGTCAAGAGTGCTTACTGCCAGGCTGGCATCCTTGTTGCTGTGTGCTTGCTGACAGCACACACAGAATCAGTACAAGCTTTTCCATACCCCCCTCCAACATGCCTCAGATGGACGGACTCCTTTCTGGAGTAGGAGAGCGATCACCCCTCATAACCACACAGTCCTTTTTGCTGAAACTACCCATAAGGGAGTCACCTAGTGCATGCGTGGTAGCTGTTCTGTGATATGGACACCTGTCAATGGGAATGGACTTAATTCACATTAATTTCAGACATCAGCTGGTAATAACTTTCAGTCACTCAGCAAGCTGGGTTGGATTTGAACCAGCAGCCTAGAGGAGAAAAACACCCTAACTGAATACCAGTTCCTGACTCCTCCATCAAGCATCCTACGTACAATCTTCTTTTTCATAAAGATTTTACCATGTTCAAACATGAAACCAATATTAAAAAAACAAAACACAAACAGCTGAAAAAACCCACCTGTGTCATATACCAAAATCTCTTTCAGAAATTCTAAAGAGTTCACGGAGGCTGCCTAGTCCTTGCTTCAGGGAGGGATGAATGCAGGTTTTCTGATGACAATATGCTGTTGATATGTTAGCAAAGGCTTTGTTGCTTATGTTAAGGCTATTCTGATTGATTATACAGAGGATATAAAATGGAGCTGTACTTTGCATAAAGTGGAATAAAGTAAAAATGAGTCACTACTAATTTAGAGAAGCTTTAATAATTAAAAGCTTGACCATGAGGAACCACAAGAGTAAAAGAAAAGGGAAGTACCTCTAAACATTGCTATTTCAGCTAAAGGAACGCAAGGTGGCTTTCAAGCTCAGGTGAATGACTAATGCTGACAAAAAATTCTCTCTTTGGCAGTGCAGGCAAAATACAATGAATGTATCCAGAATAGCGCTTCAGTGATGGCAGGGGAACCATTTCCAATCGATTCAGAGACTTTCAGGGGTGAACCGTGATTTCCTTTTGTAACCTCAGTGTTATTTGTGCCTCAGCTTTTGATTTGTGATCCTTTCACCTGACACATTTCTTTTGTTTGACTGACAACAGGAAGTAGTCAAAGCCATCCAGCAGGCACAAGGAGTGAAGCACCTGGTTTCCATGACAACAAGTGAACATGTTATCATGCAGAATGAAGCTCTGATTGCACTGGCCATAGCATCTGCAATTAATTTAGGTATCCTCCCTCCCCCAGAACATTGGCCTGAGTAATCATTTAAGATGTCGTTCTTGTTATTTATACAAGTGTTTTATAGCCCTGTTAATTTGCACAGTGATTTACAGAATTTATGTAAGGTATATTCCTAGCCTTGAAAAGATTATGGTCTATTTTACTGTCAACAGGACAGAAGCAGAGGGACTGGGGATTACCAGTAAGAAGCAGGAACAAGGGATTTCTTGAAGCGGTTGGTTTTGGGGAGGGATTTGAAGAATCGAGGATGCTTGGTAGATAGGGACAAGAAGTTATTTGATACCTGTTGGTCAGTTTGTTAGAGGGCATGAAACCAAGATCATGACAAAGGGAGAATCAGGAAGAGTAGAGAGGAAGCAAGAATTTTAATAGGGGAAAGGAGTGTAGAGATGTTAGTGGAGTCAAAATTAGTTTGGGCCTTCATTCTTAAATGACAGGCAAGATGATTCAAGGATAAAGTAGTGTCATGGTAGATAGGAAGAGGACTGTAGCAGAGGCATTTTGGATAGACTTGAGAAAGTATAAATAACAAAATAGGCTAAAGGATCCTGCAAAAGCTCTGAATGAAAGAAATACCCTCCTCTTCACAGTTACAATTAATAGGTTGGATTCCTAGTAGCATGGAGCACTCACAGCTCCCGTCAGCTTCAACTGGATTTGCGGTTGCTCAGCACCTTTGAAAAAATGGGGCTTGATATTTATTAAGATTGGTGCTGCATATATAGGACATAAAAGACACTATCCTGAAGATCTTACAGTCTAATCAGAAGAACAACAACGATTGCATTTAAGACCCAACTATAAGAAGCCAATATTAATGCTAAGCTCCATCATGGACTAAAGCCAGAAAGGAATGTACTCTTAGACATGGATCAGTGCTGCCAGCATTGGTCAAGTCAGAAAAAGATCTATATACAGAAGATTAAGTCAGCTACCCACAACTATGAGAATGTGAGGGAAGGCTAGTAAAGATTGATACATATGAATTAAGCCATGATGTAGAAAATTTACTACCTACGGCTGAGCTGTTTTATGGGCCTGATACTGCGAGGTGCTGGGGGGTGCTCAGCACTTCACTGGACCAGGCCTTATATCTGCATTAAGGCAAGTCAGCCGTTTTCTATCTTGTTTGACAGACCTTCATTTTTCATATGCAAGTTACCCAAGAATTTTTCATTGAAAACATAAGGTGTCATGGAAATAATTCTAATTTTATTTTCAGAAGTCATCGAAGAGTCACTTAAGGAGTCGAGACTAGTTCGAAGCTTACATAAGCTTCTACAAGATGAGAGCACAGGTCCAGAGGTGAAATATAATTCAATGGGCCTACTGTGCAGCCTTCTTAATTCAGGTAATTTCACTTTGGCACTAAACGCCTGTCCATGTCTGTTACTGTGACATTACAAAAACTGTGTCACTAAGTATTTTCAACCAGATGCGAGGTTGCATCCAAACAACAAAGTAGCAGCAGCAAGACTCAGAGGTTTCTTTCTTTCTGCCAGGTAAGGACCAGACAGCCATTCTTCCTCTCATGGGATACCACCTTTCCCTGTGAGAAGTCCACTGAGGTCATTGGAATTACCTGTGATGGAGTCAAGAGTCAAAAGTCTAGAGGAGGGAGCAAAGTAACACAGACACCTTCATGCTTCCTCAGTTTTGGGGCTAGCATGCACCAGCTCTCATACCCAAAGCAAAATGTGTACGACAGCCTTGCAACCAATTAGCTCAAGATATACTGGCTCGCTGACCCCACCCCCCATCTCCTAGCCATGTTGTCCCCTACACAGAGGCTAGGGAGGGGTGTGGACAAACAACTGCCATGCTGGCACCATGCTGCCTAGAAATTCCTCTCCTGGGAGGAATCCCCAGCTGCCTGATTAAGCTGACTCTAAGTCTGCTATGTGTCAATAGAGAGTCTGCCCAAATAGTTCTGATTTTTTTTAATCCCCATTTTTCTAGAATGGTTCAGGGGAAACCTGAAAGTGGGTTCCAGATTTTTAAATATTTTTTGAAAACCCAAGAATTTCTAAGTTTAAAAATCTATTGTCTGGGCAGACTTTTTCCCATTTATTATATCCCAACAGTCCTCATACCACCCCATGGACCCAGACTGCTGAACCATAAACCAGGTAGGTCAGATCCTCAGCTGGTATAAATCAACAAAGCTCTATTGATTTCAGTGGAGCTGTGCTGGTTTACAGCGGCTGGGGATCTGACCTGTAAAGATTTTCTCAGTGGTCTATTTCATTAGCACGCTACAGACATCTTTTAATTTTGATGCTGAGTGTCAAATCTTCCTGGTATGAAATGCTGAAGCAAAATATAAAGCATGAGGTGGAGGCAGGAGCATGGCTGTTGTAATACATTCTGAAAAATTATTATTTTACAACTAGGTCTTCTGGGAAGGGTGAAGTAATAAAAGAAAAGATATTTATACAGGGCAATTAGTTAACACTTGCAAATAAGTTAACTTCTTTCCAAAAATCATCATCCCAAGTGAGACTCTAAATAAGTTTGTATTTAAATAAAACACAGCGGAGTTAACCTGCGGCTGTAATACATCCTTACATTGTAGTATCTCCTTCAGAGTCTGGACTCATGCATGTCATTGAAGTCTGTGTTTGATCTCCCTTCAGGTGATTTGAAACAAGAAGTAGAAGAGGACAACATTAAAGAAACCTTGGAAAAACTTTGTAGCCATAGCAATGCAAATGTGGTCAAGCAGGCTGTGATGACCCTCCAGATACTGAGAGATGAGAGTCAAAACACCGGCTTTGTTTCTCCATAGCTGTTGGTGCTGCTTTCTCTGGCAGCTGGGGTATTCCAATAAAACGTTATCTTTTGCCAACAGCCACCATATTTATCACGCTGATGTCTGCTAAATGCTATTAAACATAGTGCAGGCTACAGCTCTCATTGACATGTTGGGCCTCATTTTCAAAACTGTACATGCAACACTTATATCCATTTGTACTTCTAGTTTGCACCCACACTGTGTTACTGCAGCTGCATGTACCTACAGGCAATCCAGGGCCCTAGCTACACTACAGCAGGAACACCCCCTGTGGCAGGGACAGGGGCAAGGAGCTGCCTCTTCCCTCCATAGAAACTGTAAATAAAGATCCTTCTTCTCCTGCCCTCTCTTTCTCCCCAGGCCTAGCACTAGTGGCAAGATGTGCCCTTCAGCCCCCTGGAGAGACAGGTGCAGCAGGCGGGGGTGTCTCTCCCCCCCAGCCTGACACCCTGGCTGCTGTGGTAATCTGTTTGGGAAGTGGGCCAGGCCCACTGCAATTTTTATTTCCCAACATGCAGAGTCCTCTGCTGAGGCAATGTTGGCAGGAGGCCTCAGAGCTTGAGATGGACACTGTGAGAGATGGATGGAGCAGCTCCTACTCCCCTAGCTTTCAGAATGTCTGCTGAGTCATTACATGACTCATTAGAATGATTCTCATTTTAAACTAAAGATCCCTTTATGCTGGTCTGGCAGAATAAAGTAGCCCTAAAGTGGGAGTAAGCTGTATTTACATTTCTTTAAAGGCTCCATTTCAGCACCAGAGCAGCTCTGATGATCTCAGATTCTGTTTTCCTCCCTAATTTCAGCTGCTTTCTTGATCACAATGCATGACCAAATATCTTTTTAAGGAATAAATTTCAGTAACTGCATGGATATACTAGGTTGTGTTTTGTTTTAACTCTTCCCTGGTTATGCGTATTGTTCCTGGGGAAAGGACCCCACACCACACTCCTTGCAGTATACTTCACTACATTACTGTCTGCACCAACTGAGAGGGACCAAGCATCTACAGCTGCATTAGACACTCCAAGGGACACTCCAACATGTCAGACTTTATAAGGTGACATGGGACAGATTGTGCCCCCCCACTTGCCAGACTAGACGCAAAAGAGGCTGGGGAAGAACTCAGCTTCTGCACACCATAGGGCTGCCATGAACAGACCTACCCTGGCCCTCTCTGAATCCCTGGTACAGGGGACACATCCAGGGTGAGAGGGGGAATCTCCATAGTCCACATCATTACAAAAATTCTGGAGCAGTTCATGGACAGCCCGCAAGAAACTGTTGTATATTGGAGCATCCCTCAGGGTAAATCAAACATTTGTAACCCACAACAAACATTTGTGGAGTATTTAGATTAAACCTTCACAAAGGTGTTAGTCTACTCCAGCTAATTAGCAGTCTCTCAACTCGGATTACAGTAGGTCTCTAAACTCCAGTCTAGATGTATTCGAAAAGGAGAATCAGGGCCAGAAAAGTTTAGTTTGGAATGATTTCAAATATTCACTCTCTACATGAGGGGAATATTCAGTCAGTGTTCTATCACAGCAATCTTACATGGCTGCATGAATACTCTTGTACAAAATATTTAAATGTCAGTCATGTGTGACATCAGAAAAGCTAGTCATTAAGTAAAGGAAGACACTTAAAATGAATGGAATGTCTATAGAAACCAAGGTGCAATAGTGTCATAGAAGACTAATTACACACAAAAGGAATGAATACAGATTTGTGCATACATGTAACACACTTGTGCAACTGACCTTTCAGCAAGGGCTGAAATACAAAATATTGTCTCATTTCAGATATCTTCATTTTTATCCCTCCTTGCACCTCCTGGTGAAGGATTTATTGAAAAATTTAAAGCATGTCTAAAAAATAATTCCTAGTATAAAAGACATTTTTCAAATTAGCTATATTTTTTTAAATTGTCCATGTAGCTCGTCTCAGAAGCCTAGCAAAGTGCAATATCATGAAGTTCTGAAATTAACAGACCTGAAGTAAATGTCATGGCAGAGAGGCGTTAAGTCCTTTCTTAAAAAAAATAAAATTAAAAAGAGTGATACATGTAATGAAAATTAACTTTATTTATACAAATTTTAGGGACTGCAAATTTAGCCACTGTTTCTCTACAATGCATTTTACAGTTCTCCTTGAAACACTTTTACACTGGCTTTCAACACTCAATTACAATCTTTGACATTGGCAGACCATACAAAGCATCTGTGCAATAAATCATAAGCAACATTTGGCAGCTGGGAGTGCAACGTAAGAATGAATTAAAAAGGTCTCGATGTAAAAACATAACAAAAGCACGTATGCTAAAGGCACACCGTCTCATTTGTTTGTGCTGGTCATCAAAAGCATCAATAGAGAATTTAAACCTCAGCAATAAAAACCACTCAATTTACAAATGGTTGGATCCAACAAGTCTCAGAGCTGAAAAGAAAACACAGGTCCAGTGATGAAAGACATGAGGTTTGATATATTAAG
The DNA here is from genome assembly GCF_965140235.1 of Caretta caretta. Taxonomy (NCBI): domain Eukaryota; kingdom Metazoa; phylum Chordata; order Testudines; family Cheloniidae; genus Caretta; species Caretta caretta. The sequence goes on along the minus strand of NC_134212.1, from coordinate 69,468,557 downwards.
TCAATTTATTTTAAGGCTTAGAAGACAAAGGTATTGGAAGAAAAAGAAACCAAACCCCAGGGAAACCAACTGGGGAGCAGAGTTTGATCCATCCTTTTGTGGACTAGAAACACTGTTAAAGCTACATGTCTAGCTTCTGGAAAAGAGGGGAGCAGCTTGACACACAGCTCAGGCTGAGTTGTGGAGCAGCCTTGACAGACTCTGATGGGAGCGCACTCCAGCCTTCTTGTGCTGTACAAAAGGTCATTGCAACATGGGGTGGATTGTTCAGATTCCCAGGAGAGGGGTGCTCCTTTGGGAAGGGGATACACTTCTGTGTGCTTTGCTCAGTCTGGGGCTCACAAAAGAATCTATTTTCATCTTGACCCGTAAGCAGTTGTGTGTCTGAATCAAGGTGCATTAAGCGGAGACCAAAGCCCATTATCACTGTCACTCATAACGGTGAAAAACTAAATAAAGATAAAGTATCCCAGAAATAAAAGCACTCACTTCCTAGAAATTAAATGTCGTCTCATAGCCCAGTCCATTAGTTCTGCTTTTGTCTCTTAAGTTCAGGTCATATAAGTTAAAGTTCACATCTGATATCTTCATTAAAAAAACAAAAAACAAAAAACGAACTTGTTTCTATTGTAGTGTGGTGGACTTGGTCTGAATGCTACCGTTGAGATCTCAACTTCAAGCATTTATGAAGTTTGGCGGTGGAATGATTTGAGTTGCTCCTCATTAGGAGCCTTAGAGGCAGCATAAGCAGTTAACTGGTTAAGCTTTGCAGGACTCAGGCAATCAGAACCTACATATCTCTAGCAATTAAGGCACTGCAGGTTCATAAAGGATGTTCTATTTAAAGGTGTGTTTAGTAAGCAACGGGCAAATGTTCATCTTTCATATCAATTCAGGGATCTAGTTTTTGCGAACTATATTTGCCACTGCCAGCAGAACTGCTCTTTAAAATGGCTGGGAACAAAATTTCCAGAAGTACCTAAGTGACTTAGGAGCCAAAGTCCCACATTGAAAGTCACTTTTAAATACACTTAGGCTTCTAAATCCCCGAGTCACTTTTGTATGTGGGATTTAGGCACTTTTGAAAATTCAGAAGCAGAAAGAAGTGAAAAATGATAATAAAACCCTTTTCTCTGCTTTTGTGAGGCATTAAGCATTATTTACAAGAGTGTTGTAAATAGCTGCTATTAACTTTAAGTGTTAACAGTAGTAAAAGCAACAGGAATAAGCACCTAATTATGAAAAGCTACACTTCAGATTAATTTTGTTTTGCACAGAAGACACGATTGATAAGACAAGAGGAGTTAGACACTAATTTGCCATCAAGCAAGCAGAAGAAACCTGATGATACAGAGAACTACGGAGAGATCTTACACCTGCCCAGATCCTCAGCTGGTGTTGGGGTAGTTCCAACGAAGCTAGTGGAACTGTGTTGATTTTCCCCAGCTAAAGAAATGGCCTGTTGGTTTTATGGTCTTTCAGGAAAGTGCTACCTCTTCACAAGTTCAGAGAATAGTGAAATCTATTCCCTAGATGCAATTCAGGTGGCTACATTTCACAAACCGAATGTAGTGTTTTCAAACTAAATGGATTACTGTATTGTCACAGGTCACAAGCATAAATTGGTTGATGTGGCTTTAAGCCTCGGGTTGTCTGGCGCTGCAAACCAATGTTCTTAGTGGAAGAACTTGAAGCAATAATTATAGACATTGCTGTGCTACCTACTAAATGCAAATATCAGCAGAGAGTTTAAGTCTGTTACCGCTGCAATAGATCCAGCAAACATGTGGCACAGATTTCAGTTTCAGGGCTCTGTAGAAGCAGCTTCTTTTGCCCTCTTTCCAGCTTCTCCTACTTACTGTTTTTCTTCTTGTTGAAGATCAAAGAAAAAAATCCCAGTATATGGCTGGAGATTTTACCTTCAGGTCATGTAGAAGGATACAATAGACACTGTATTCTGTGTCGGTCTCTGAGGAAATCAGCCATTCTTAGACAGGCTTCCTTTTCCCGTTCCATCTCAGTCATTGGTCAGAAAAAGAAACATGAAAGCTCAGCTGAAAGCCACATACAAAATACAGCATTGTCTATGAAATGTTTCACAGAATGTCAAAGCAGCCTTCTTCTAGCTTTCATGCAAGAAAGGCTGGTACAGATCCCTACTGGTACCACCTTTCTTCCAGTGAATTGCTCATTAATACTTAGATAACACACACAAGGTTAAACACATGTACATAAAAAGATGTAATCAGAAGTTTGGCATTCTAAGAAAGCATAACACTTTGGAAACAAGCATCAATATAGTAAAATATAATTACAAAAATATATACTTTACTAGAATTTACACAACATTAGGCACTGCAAATAATTGCTATCCCTGAAAAATAGGGTGCCATTACAAGCAGTGAACAGTTTTGTTAGTAAATAGCCCATAGTAAAATTGACACTCCAACAGCTATTTAAAAGCGTTCCTTATTATGTATCACACATTTCAGTTTTTACAGTTAGTTGTACTCTGATTTTTGATTTCACAGAAGATCAGAAGAGCGGTTTGGACTAGCACTACAGGCCAGATCCAAAGCCCACTGAAGTCAATGGGAGTCTTTCCATTGGCCTCCATAGACTTTGGATCAGGTCTTAAGCACACCAGTTTGCAGGAAATGTCATAAGGACTTAATTTCATCCCTGGTGTAAACAGGAGCCACACCCGTTTTACTTCAATGGGAGTTGCACTCACTTTGGGCCAGGGCCTAAAGCATTATTCTGGAGGCACAGCTCTGAGCATTTCTTCAACATGACTGGATCTGGCATTTTTGCAGGAAAGGCTGAGCAGCAAAGGACAAATGGAACAGGAAACAACAATGCATTCAAACAATTTCTTAAAATAAATTAATGCTAGTAACTCCAGTGCTCCACTAGACTCTTATGTATATTATATTAGCTTTTGACTAGCCTGGAAAATCCTGAATCAAAGGTCTGACAGAGTTTAGCTTGTCCTTGAATGTCTTTTTAGTCCTACTATAGCAATCAACAGTCAAAGAAGATGATAAACAACAGTGTAGTGGACAGGTGTGAAAGAGAACAGATGGCAGACTAGAGAGCTCTTGACAGATACAATCGCATATTCAGTGATCTCTTGTACCAAGCAGAATTGTTAAATGCCTTCAGCCCAGCAGATATCACTCTTTTTAGAAGTAATTGCTCTACAAAACAGTGTAAGCAAACGGTGAGATTTTCTCCTTGATAAATTAAAACTATTTACAAACATCTAAACAGGAGTAATAGCATCAGAGAATCCACCTACCCTCATTAAAAGATTTCCAACTATGCTATCAATATATAATTAAATTACTCTCTCTTGAGAAACTTATGTTGGCAAGAACTTTCAAAATAAGTGGCTTCTGTTACTCAAGCATTTGAGTCCCTACTGAAATATCTACATTAGCTCATATAGGGACATTCCCTACTTCTGCTCAGCTGAGGTTCCATCTGACAACTGGAGACTTAATGACATTTCTTTACAGTCTCTAATACCAAGACTATCATGACTCCCAATAATCAAATGATATAACTGCCTGGGCCTTCCACTTACATAGGATGCAATGAAATGCTTGGTGTTTCGAGAACAGACTACAACGTTTTGAGAATAGACGTTAAGTAACCTCCGTTGCCTATTCCATCAATGGGGTCATTGTCGATCTTTAGGACACTCTCCTCTAAGACCATGACAAACACCACAACAGATGCAGCTATGATCCACATAACGAACGCAACATTTGCAACCTCCAGTGATGGTAGCTGGGAGCCAAGACAAAACAGGCCTTACAGCAGCAAGTTCTTCAAGGTAAGGGACTGGTTTACAGCAGTTTCCATTTCTGCTTACTGAAGTCTTTCAGTCCATCCCTCATAGGTTTAGAGAAATGTCTTCCACACCAAAAGAGGTTTAAATCTAGTCTTCCCCTTGGAAAAAGAAACAGGTTGCATTGGGGAGAAGAGGATTAGGAGGAGGAAGCAGTGTCTTCTTTCTGCACCAGCCTGCAGCAAAAGCAGAAGCAGAGTAACATCTGGCTGATACAAAAATAAGGCTTTTAAAACCTGGAGCACTCCAAGGCCCGTGTGTCTCTCAATTTCTTTTCACCTTGATGTCAAATCAATAGCAGTGAAATGTATTGGTCTTCACAGCTGGTGTCTGCTTTTGTCTTCAGAAAAGATGACTTGCCTTTACAACTTCAATATCTGAAATCAGTGACCTGGCCAGGAAAATCCCAAAAATCTAAAGACAAACACAAAAAGACACAAAACCTGTAAGCAGTCTCAGAGGGAAAATGCACATTCTGGAGATTACCAAGTTGTGAGGTGGCTCTGAGTAAAGGGACAGATTCTGCTACTCTTAGTCAGGCTCCAATTCTGCAAACACTTAAGCACATGTATAACTCTTCTCAAATGAGTATTCCCATTAACGTTAATGAAACTACTCATGTGAGTGAAGTTATGCTTAAGATATTTGCAGACTCAGGGACTTCTCACCCAAATAGCTACACACTACCCAATGAGGGTAAGGGTGGCATAATCTGGCCCATAAAACAAAAAGCTGGTGATTAAAAAAAAAAAGATGCTTTCATGTAACACTTCTACTGGGAACAATCATATGACTTCTGTGTGTCAGAGTGGGAAGCCAGGTTCAGCGAGGTTCCTTTAGGTCTAACACTCTCCCATCATTTCAATTACTTTTAAACATTTCAGGCATTTCCATTTTTCTGCCCAGTTCAGTGATTCAACTTGAAGATTTATAAAATCAGAGAGTTAGAAGGGACCGCAAGGGTCATCTACTCAGTCTAACCCGCTGCCAAAATGCAGGATTTGTTGTGTCTAAACCATCCAAGACAGACGGCTGTCCAACTTCCCTTTGAAAACCTCCGGAGTAGGAGCTTCCACAACCTCCCTAGGCAGTCTGTTCCATTGTCCTACTGTTCTTACAGTTAGGAAGTTTTTCCTGAGAATTTAATCTAAATCTGCTATGCAGTAGTTTGAACACATTGTCCTTTACCCTGCCCTCTGTGACAAGACAGAAAAATACTTTTCTCCATCTTTTTTTAGGGGAACCTTTCAAGTATTTGAAAACCACTATCACATCCCCCCCACCCCTTAATTTCCTCTTTTCCAAACTAAGTATACCCAATTCTTTCAGTCTTTGCTCATATGACTTGCATTCCATCCCTCTGATATCATATAGCCTGACCCTATCTCTCTCTTTCAGTCAATATTCCACTTTGAAAGCTTTTTGTACGTTTAATTCACATTTAACTGTGCCAAAGGAATGAAACATTTACCACAAACCTTAGTGTGAAAAATGTCATCATATCATTTTGAGCCTTTCACCAAAAATGGCCTTTTTTCAAATTAACCCCTCCGCCCCCAACATTCAAAGTTTTGCAATGTTTCAATGAAAACTGGTTTGGGTTGAAAATAAATTTTGGAAAAAGGTTGTGGGTGTGCACGTGTTCAAAAAAAATCGGTAAAACTTTCATGTTTTTCACAAAAAATTGGGCCATTTTTGAAAATTTAAGAGGAAGTTCAATTTTCTCAGATTACATTTCATTGTGGGTCCATCATGCAATGTAAAATAATTTACTGATTTAAGGAGAAGATCTAGTCACTGAATACTTCTATGATCTTGAAGACGAGCCAGTTAAAGATCAGACATCGCCACTATTCTAGTCCTGGGCTTCTCCTGAGCACAGATTACCAAATAGGTTCATTGGTACCAGACCATGTGGTGGTTTTAGGATATTGATGAAAAGGGGCATGAAAGTGCAACGAGACCAGCAAATCCATGTGAACTTGTGACAAAGGCAAGCTTGAACATAGGTCTATGGAAATGAGAGGTCACAACAACACCTCAGCACTTTGCAGCCTTGTCCTTACTAGCAATTTTAAAAAAACCTAAAAGCCATGCATTTTTTTCCTTAAAGAGAGACTTAATATTTCACAAAGCTAAGAAATTAAAATAAAACCACATACTTGCATCCTTCAAAAACACAGTGTTAAATTTTTTGCCATACTTTGCAAAACGCAAGGATTTCAAAGTTTCTAAAATACAGTAACTCCTCACTTAATGTTGTAGTTATGTTCCTGAAAAATGCAACTTTAAGCAAAACGATATTAAGCGAATCCATAAGAATTAATGTAAATAGGGGGGTTAGGTTCCAGAGATTTTTTTTTTGCCAGACCAAAAAAAGACTATATTATACATACATACATACAGAGTATAAGTTTTAAACAATTTAATACTGTTCAGAGTGATGATGATTGTGACGCTTGGTTGAGGTGGTGAAGTCAGAGGGTGGGATATTTCCCAGGGAATGCCTTACTGCTAAATGATGAGCTAGCAACTGGCTGAGCCCTCAAGGGTTAACTCATTGTTTTTAATGTAGCCTCACACTCTACAAGGCAGCACGAATGGAGGGAGGGGAGACAGCATGGCAGACAGAGACAGAGACACAAACCGTGTGTGTGTTTTAGAGAGAGAGAGAGAGAGAGAGAGAGAGGGGCGCATTTCCCCTTTAAGTATGCTGACCCCACTCTTAAATGCACTGCCTTATTAAGTAGATCAGCAAGCTGAGAGACCAGCTGCTGCCAGGAAGCTCCCTCCGTGCTGAAACCTCTCGTGTGTGTCCCCTGCTCTACGGAAGACGGGGTAAGCGGGGTGCAGGAGCAGGAGGGAGGGGGACACCCTGACATTAGCCCCTCTCTGGTCCCTGCCCCTGCACAGCAAGCAGGAGGCTCGGGGAGCAGCTTCAAGGCAAAGGGCAGGAGCAGCACGGCAGTGGGGGGAGGGACAGCTGAACTGTCAGCAATTGATAGCCTGCTGGGCGGCTGCTGCACAGGGAACTTAGGGGAGCGGGGAAGCTGATAGGGGGGCTGTTGGTCCACCTTGGTTCCAAGCCCACACCAGCTAGCTGCAACGGGCTGCTCTTCCTGCAAGCAGTGGACAAAGCAGGTGACTGCCAAACGACGTTATAAGGGAGCATTTTGCAACTTTAAATGAGCATGTTCCCTAATTGATCAGCAACGTAACAACTGAGCAACGTTAACTGGGATGACTTTAAGTGAGGCGTTACTGTATTGTTTTCCTCCCTTCAACTACCTTATAGTAGACGGAAGATGTGAGGCTGAAGCTTTTACTGTAGCAGTAGAAGAATGAAACCACTGACCTGCAGCAATGAGATAGCTATGAAGGCTCCTGCAACAATGTAGATGTTTCGGGGTAGCCAAGCTTCAAGAGCAGGGATACAACCCTTCGTGAAAATTAAGTTGTCCCATCGGTTTTTCTTCTGGGTAGACGGGGGGGGGGAAGGGGGAAGCATGTTACTTTTTCATTTATATTTACTAGAACTATGCAGGCAACATTTCTTTGTATGGGTCTGTAGTTGACAGAACTAGTATTTTTAAAAGGAATCCAGAAGTACAAGAACTAGAGACTTGTAACTCAGATTGTCTTGAGCTTCATGAATCAGTACATATTTCTTGCTGCAAATTGACTATTAATTAGGAACACCCTTCAAAAGTTCTGATAAATAACCAGAATTGTAGAAACTTATTTGGAATACACTTGAACTTTGAGTCTCTTCTTTCAATGATAACAGCGCTACCTCACCACCTCCCACCAATTAAACATATCCACCGTCTCTCTCCACCTGTCCCTAGTACAGGCAGATCCTCTCACTGGCTACAGAAAATCCCCAGGGCAGCTTCCATGCAGGTGATGGTATAGTCCAGCATTCAGTTATTTGTTCTTATAGTTTTCCCTTGCTGCTCTATTTTATCGCTCCTGCATAAACATTGACTATTACTCTTAGTTTCTCAAATTTAAAAAGATAGGCCAAAATATTTAAGTTTTTCGAAAAGAGTGACCCAATCTAATTTATCAGTGTGTTAGATCACACATCTGAACCACCACCAGCTAGAAACACCAACACTTTAGGTAGCAGATACTCACCTGTGCTCTGATGTCATATCCACACTGTGTATTCACAACCTTTTGCTGGGAAGGGGGAAAAAGTTAGAAATATTAATACAATCCTACCAGCTTGAGTTCACAGGACATTGTTTATCTGTTAGAAGACTCGTGATCAAACTACAACCAACACCAACTGAGGGAACTATTCTATCTTCTGTTCATGCTCCACTATTGCATTTTTTTTTTTAAAAAGCTTATCTTTTTATAAGACCATGAGACATGCTGAAGTATATGGATATGTTATCCCATTACTTTATAGACCCCACACATCCTTACAATCTTGTTTCTTCCACCCTCAGTTTTCATCACCAAGGCCAACCCAACATCATAAATTACAGCTCGCTCAGCTGTATCACTACTCTGCAGACATCTCTAACACCTATTTCTTGAAATACTAACGATCCAATACCTACACCTTCAAAGACTTCTGTCACTTCAGCCAACTAACTTCAACCAGCTTTACGGAGTTGCGTGGCTGAAGTCCCACGCAACAACAGTTGAACGTTTTGGAGACGGGATTAAAAAACAAAACAAAAAAAAACCAGCCTATTTATTTACACAAGAGTGCAGGGGATTTTTGTAAGCCAGTCGTGCTCCCCTTCTTTCCCCTTTTGGTGGCATGTTTGTGATTTTGATCAGCTAATAGCTGGACTCCTACAAGATCACAAGCTATTTGACTTAGATTATTTTTAGTGCATTTAGTTCAAAAGTCTATCAAGTAATCAGACTCTAAAATTCTAACAAACCCTGAAAATAGGACCTGACATTGAAGCGTACTGAACTCTAAGCCTTACAGAGCACAAAGATCACTGAAATTACTTGTGGCTTCAATGGATACAGAGACACTTGTGTGTGTGAGTAATACTGAGATTCATTTCAAGACCACAGTTTTGTTAAGAGGAAAACAAAAAAATTAAAATAAAATAAAAATGAAAACCTATTTGCTTCATAATTATAGTTGTCAATTTACCATAATTTGCAGTTATAGGAATTAAATGCCAAAAATAACATTTTGTGCAAAGAGGTGTTTCACAGTACTGAATGCCAGAAACAACAAGTTTGTGATTAAATCAAACTGAGTGCGACTAATTCAGACTGCTATTAAAAAAAATAAAGAATAATCAAACCCTGAGAAAGGGGTGTCCTTCAAATCTCTTCTGAAGCACTGAGATACTACAGTCCTCATGTCCAACTCAAGGTTCATGTCGCAGCCAGGCAAGCAAGCCAGACAGACTGCTTTTGGGCCCGAATCCAGCAAAGCACTAAGGCGCATAAATCCCACTGAGGCCAATATGATTACTCATTTTATCAGCAGAGCCAGTGAGCCCGTGCTATTTTATCTATCACAGGGGTGGGTATAGAACAGTTTTAAGATACCCCCTTCACCCTAGGGACTGAGCACACTGCTCAGACAGAGCTCCCAGGTCCCATCAGCTTTGGGAACAAGAGACCAGGAACTCAAGGAAACAATGGATTTCTAACAAAACAATATCCAACATCCATGGGCTTCAGGGATACAAAAATAGTTTCTCTAGTTCCGACACCAGTGTTTTTCAGCAATAGACTATAAGGTTTCTTTGGATCTCTGAGGAATTTGGAATAGCAATGTACAGTGAGACAGATTTTCCAGCAAGATAGGAGCAAGTGTAGCATCTATTCTCAGAGGCTCTCCCCTCCATCATCTTCATTTACTCTTCCTGTTCTTTTTCTTTAAGTCTTTTCATACTCTCCCCACCCCCAAACACAAAGAAAAAGAGAGAGAGTTTATTTCCAGCATATTTTCTCTTCCTCCCAATCTTTATTTCCCTTCTTCTTAAAACCCTAGACATTACAGCATATTCAGGAAGCACATCCTTTCAAAATTCTCCAGTAATAATATAGAAATACAAAGCCAGGAAACAACTCACAGCAGGATCAGGTACACAGCAGGAAAAGGGAACCCCACACTTCTCACGACTTTTGCTTTCAGTGCTGCAGTTGAAGTAAATGTTAAGATCCCAGTCATCTGGCCCCTGAGCACCACAGCAATGGTTCTGCAACAGATGAAGAAAAACTTAGAAGTGCTGTATAAAGAGAATTGTCCTCATAATAGCTCTGTGAGATAGACAAGTGTTATCAGTTCAGTTTAACAGACAGAGAAACCGAGATGGAGAGGTAAAGTGACTTGTCGAAGGCCACCTGGTGAATCAATGGCCAAGCAAGAAGTAGAATTTTGAAGACCCTAGTATCCAGCTCCATGTTGCTTACCCTAGACCAGTGGTTTTCAAACTTTTTTTCAGGCGACCCAGTTGAAGAAAATGTTGATGCCCACGACCCAAAGGAGTTGGGGATGAGGGGTTTGGGAGGGGCTCAGGGCTTTGGGCTGGGGGTGCAGGCTCTGCGGTGGGGCCAGGGAGGAGGGGTTTGGAGTGCAGGAAGGGGATCCGTGTTGGGGTGCGGGCTCAGGGTCAGGGCAGGGTATTGGGGCACAGGCTTACCTCGAGTGGCTTCCAGTCAGCGATGCAGCAGGGGTGCTAACGCAGGCTTCCTGCCTGTCCTGGCACCGCAGACCGCGCTGCACCCCAGAAGTGGCCAGCAGCAGGTCTGGCTCTTAGGCAGAGACATTCAAGCAGCTCTGCATGGCTCCCCCCCCCCCCAGCTCCCATTGGCCAGAAACCAGCCAATGGGACTGCAGAGCCAGTGCTTGGGGTGGGGGCAGCGCACAGAGCCCCGTTTCCCCGCCCCCACCTAGGAGCCAGATCTCCTGCTGGCCGTTTCCGGGGTGCAGTGCAGTGTCAGAACAGGTAGGACTAGCCTGCCTTAGCTGGGCAGCACCACCGATGGGACTTTTAACAGCCCAGTCAGCAGTGCTGACCGGAGCTGCTATGACCCAGTGCCTTACATTCCGCGACCCACGACTGGGTTGCAGATCCGCAGCTTGAAAACCATTGCCCTATACCAGGGTATCTGTTAAAATTGTAACTTCCGTCCAGTTCCTGGGGACAGACATTAACATGACAAGAAATGTCATCACAACTGGCACTCTAAATGGTAGTATCAGAAGAAAGGCCATGGACAGACTTGGCCTCAGAAAATGAAATATCACTTCACTTCTATGAGTTGATCCCATTGGGTTCGGGTAGATACATTATGGAAACCATGCACTTCCACTGTCCACCCACGCTGTACCCATTTTATATTAAGCGGACTTGATTCTCATATTAATCAAGCGATGTATGTGTTTTTATACTTTAGACGAGGTACTGTTAAGCAAAGCAAAACTACAACTAGCAAATTTTGAACAATTATAGGGGTACAACTTTGTCCCACCCTCCACAGACCAGTTACACAAACATTTGCCATAAGCAAATACAGAAAAATGTTACAGAGCTTGAACTTTCCTAAAATATCAGTGTTTTATGAAACTGTAATTAAACACCTGAAATCTCCACTACAAAGTAGGATTTTCCCATCCCCATTTTACTGTGAAATTTGTATACAAAACCCATGAAATTTACAAAGCTTAATCAGAAATACATTCCTGAAACTTTTTCACCAAAAAGATATATACATGATTTGAGCTAACAAGACAAAGAATCAAACAAACAAATTTACTGATCCAGAGAAAATAGCCTGATTAATGAAACAAGACATTTTCAAAAGTCTCCATTATAATTTTAAAATATTATGGGAAGTGTGGACCAAATATAATGTGTTCCATTCGAAAGAAAAAAACTAATCAACAATAACTTCAGGAACAGCAACATCCAACAGACAACACTGGAAAATAAGTTTGTTTTAGAATGGACAGTGTCACAACAGTTTGGGCGATTCAGAAAAAATGCATTAACTTTGGAGGAAAAAAGGTTTGCAGTAGTGGCTAGAAGGAGAGGGAAAAAACTGCTAAAAATAATTCTGTGTCAATACCTTCCCTCTACTTCTTTAAATCAATATGTTTCAGAGGTTGTACATAAAAACTTGGAGACAGCAGCAAGTGGGTTTCCGCCTTTTCATCCACCCCTTCTCCCTTCCCACTCTCCCCTGCTCCACTCACCCAAAAAAATCACTGCTAGAAGCCATGCTCCTACTAAAAATGCCAATCAGTCTGCATAAGTAAGGTAAGGCTATAAAGGAGAAGCCCTGCTCAAATGTAAGCCACAAGGTAATATGACTTTGCATTAGTCAATGCAATGAGCTGTATACAAAAAGCTCTTCACTAGCCCAGAGTCACATATTGAAGGCACTGCAAGTCAGCCCGTGCCTAGTTAGAAGATGGATTTCAACATGGCACTGAAAGAATATGGCAGTACCTTCTTGAAGGGTCTCCTCAATCTTACAGAGCTACATTTAGTGATGGATGTCAAGTTGTTTCCCTGTTGCCTAACCGTGTTCCCCACTGTGGGTGAGTGACGGGCTTATTCAGAGATTTTCTGGCTTTATTTCCACATTTCTTAACCTGATAATCTAGCTGTGGAACTCTCTTTTGGGGAAATTTAGCCTTTTATTTTTATTGAGAGAATTTAATAAGGGTTCACCTGTAAATCAGCTTAGCACATTAGCCTGTCTCATTGTATTAAACCTGGATCAATAGCAACACCAGGAAGCATGAAAATAGCATGCTGAGCTGAGACATTTACTGATGCTGAGAACTCATTGCGAACAGGTAAGAATGAGCTGTGGTGACCTAATCGGATCTATTAAAGAGCAACACATTGCACAAATTGCCTATGGCATCCGCCAGTGTAGAAATCTGAGAATTAGAACATCGCCAAGAATCTATATGACTATCTGAGTCAGTCTTTCTGCTAGTGCTTAACCACTTCTACATCTAGTGGTTAACACCTGGATGAATGGACAAAAAGAGCATTGGGGCACTGCTTGCATCAACCATCCAAGTGGAATGCAAGTGCAAAATAGCATTGTTAACAGTTTCTGAATCCTTGGCAAAGAGACTGATTTCTGGTTCTTAGCCTGTAAAGGATGGAAAGAAATTGCCTATAAAAATCTTGTGTGCCATGGGGGGAAAAACACTGAACAGAGGAAGTTGACCCCCTTCACCACAGCCTGTGTGAGCTCACATACACAATGGTTATTCTTTGAAGGGCCAAAGTTTGTCCCTGATGAAGTGCTTACTGAGCACATGGGTAGCATTAGAGGTGTGCTTTGCCTTGCATACTTATATTATGGTACGAAGCTGTTGGCCAACTGATCTGAAAACCACCACTCAATTATTACCGTAGGACTTGTAATATCCCGGTGTGTGCATGCATGCCATTGTCCTCTAATGAATGGAATGTTAGCACCACTCCCATTAGTAGACTTGTCTTACTCTTTAGGAAAGGCCTTCATTGCACAAGGTGTTGCTCTTAACTCCCCTCCTGTCCACACACACAGACCTCTCATCTGAGTGTAGTGGTACTTTCAATCTGGGCTAGCTGGCCCAGGGTGAGAGCCCAGGTTCTGCTTTCAGTCAGGCTGGTAACTTGCCAACTTTGCAGGACACAAGCTAAATCACTTGAGTGCTGATAGGCCTGCAACGCCTTCCCACGTACCCAGAAGGGCAGAGAAGTTCTCCAACAAATCATTTTGAAAGAACCAGAAAGCAGCTCAGCTTACTGAAGCACAAGAGCCTATGGGACATGCCCCACAGAAATCCTTGTAATACATGCAGGTGAGTGCACAGTAACTCAGGTAGGGCTTTGCAGTATGGCTGCTCACCCCTGTGCTAAGCTAACCTGGGCGTCGATCACCCAGGCTTACTGTACTGAAGAAGTACCCTTTGAGACTGGCCCATTGAGGATAAGACCCAATACCTCTATACTTAAGATAGTCTTCTTTGGCTGAAGTGGTAGAGGTCTAGGTTTCTGAAACAGAAATGTCCTGCACTGTGTCTGTGTACATGGACAGTGAAGTCCATGTAAACGCGATGTGATGATTAAGTCAACAGCTATGCAGTTTGCTTGGTTGCAGAATTATTTTAGGGTACTGAGAGTTATCTTCATTTTGCTGGAGCGACACATCTATTGACACCATTAAGTAAAATCAGGGCAGTCCAAAGAAGGCAGAACTTAAAGTAATTTTTTTATTTTTTTTTTAAATCTCCTGAGAGAGCATTTTTTTTTTTTAAATGCTATCCCAACAACTGGAAAACCTCAAAGACTAAGATTATTCTTAGGGTGAAAGAGAGAGGCAGAAAATGTGACACGTTAAAGGATGACTTACAATTTTCTGCAGTGAGTCAATAAGGTTCTGTAGGTCGATGTCATCTCGGTAGGATTTAATGTTATTCTCAAAGAATTCCTTGAACCGGTCCCTCACCCAGTCCTGGAACAAGAAAGCCAGCACTGCTACAGCCAACTCCAATGTAAATATTAGTACAATTGCTCCACAGAACTGCAAAATAAAGTCACAGAGCACAGATTACAAAACTCTTATTTCAAATACAACCACATCTCAACTCAATTAAAAGTAGATACAAGGACTTCAGTAAAATGCTCACAAAGTACAAATCTGATCAAGACACAAGGCAAATTAAAATTAAACACAGTGGGAAACAAAATACAATAGGTGGAGTTATCTTCTTATTTGGTCGTCTTAAAGTCTGCAGTGAACATAGACACTGTGTCATAGTCCATTGTAATACAGAGATAATGAAAAAGGAATAAGCCAGTCAGAGATGGCAACACATGAAAATAATGGTCCTGACAAAGGTAGCTACTTGGATTTTTATTTCAATTCTTTTCTCAATTAAGCTGTTAGCTTCTGGATCCAGTGTAACATTAGAATTAAAACTGAGTTAAGCATTAATTTCTGTGCTGGGGTCCCACAGTTCCACCTACCAACCATTCAGAAGAGAAATGCATTTTAACTTAAGGAAAAAATAGTTTATAAAAATTTTCCACAAAATCCTCTCAACATTTTTTGTTTTTTTGAAGTCTATCCTAGAATGCCTAATTTTGTGACATTAGGAGTGCTATGGGTTGCAGTTAGATTTCTGGTATCAGAACCTATTCCAGAATGTAAGAGAAAGAAAGAGGTACGTCTAAATGTACTACTGTTGTGGATACCACCCCCAGCCACATCAACAGGAACATTTACCACACACTTCTGTGCTTAATTCAAATGTCTGGTTTCACTTAACAGTTCTTCTTTAACTGGGACACTATCCTTTCTCTTCCCTGAGCACTGAGCCACCAGACAGCACCACCAAGTTACTTACGAACTTCAGAAGGCAGATGTTTTCCCTCAGTGCTCCTACACAACCAGCGAATCCCAGAACAAACATCACTCCTCCAACCACCAAGACAAGTACCACCGGGTCAAAGCCATGGAGACGGGTTACCTTCGTGAGATCAGATAATACACCCTAAAGAGAATAATCACAAGGGAAAACAGGTAAACAAAAGGACCACGTTTTTCATGATCAGGAGTCGTATTTTATTCCCCCACAGTTCTACTTCTGTATCCTCCTGCATTCATACTTGCTTATCAATTCAATGTATGTGCAAATAGCCACCATAACACAGAAATACTCTCTGGAAAAATTTTAATGTGCAATCTTCCACATGCCAATTTGTGTATTATACCTACAGATATGTCCCACAAGGGTCAAGCCATCCAAGCACCAGGCCTCCCTAACCTTCAGCTTCTCCAGCTTCCTGACTTGCCTCCCCACAGGTCACCCAACAAACCAGAAAAAAAAAGAAGGGACAGAGTGGGAGGGAAGAGAGATGGGAAGCTCAGCGGTGTGAGCAGTGTGATGCCTTTCTGCCCCAGAGGAATGAGACAGTGAGATTACCCCAGGAAGACATAGCAGAGCCCAATCCTCCCCTCTCCCATTTCACACCTGGAAACACAGAAAGCTAGGAAGAAAAAAAAAATACTCTGATTCATGGTAATCTGCAGCTGTGCACATTTATGTCAACTTTCCACAAATGAAAGCTTTCTTTTACCCTTTTGTAGGCAGGGCTGCTGAAACTATATGGGAGAGAAGAGTTTCAAATTTTAAAAAGTCTAGTTTATTTTGTTATTGTCTTATGCTAAATAAGAGCTAGGACAGGCTTTCAGTAAAGGGAATGCAAAGGCACTTAAAAAGAAAACAAAAATTAAGCATGGAGAAGCCACTAATGCTACATTGATGTTTTAGAGAATTCTGGAACAGGAGTAAAAGGTGCATAGACAAAAGGCTACATGCAACTGTAACCCACACACCTCCTGGCTGTGGTGTTGTAGCCAGACAGCGAGCCCCCCCCCCCCCCCCCCCCCCCCCCCTCAGACCAGCATTGCTGGAAACACAGGAGGAAGCCGGAACAGGGCACTTAACATATATTCCAGCACAGCCTTTGAAGCAACAGGTGTGCTGCTACAATGTGCCTCTGGGAACAGATACGACGATTAAGCTCACAGCAGGCAGAGGCCCTGTGACAGACCTGGCTCTTAGCCCCTACTAAGTAGCGTGATGCACACACACCAACATCCTAGGTGGGAAAATATTTACCCTGATAAAAGAAATGTCCAGTAGTCGAAACTTATTGTTTCTCTCCCTTGCAAGTGTAAACTACTCTTGCAAAAGCTGGCGTCACCCCGACAGACCAGCCTCAATTTGGCATAAGAAAGGAGAAAGAGAATAAAGGAGTACAGAGGTATAAGTAGGGGACCTACAGCACCATGATTTTTGAGTGCTTTTCACTATCTATCTGCTGGTCAGATAAGTGACAGCCTCCAAGGCTTCTGCAGCTAAGAGGGTCCCTACGCCTTGTCCCTTATTCGTCTTTCCGCGGAATTGAGTGACCGATCCTGGCTTGGCACCGCTGGAATCGAGAGATGCAAGGAGGGTAAGAAGCACCCACACCTGATCTCCTATCTTTAGTGTACACATATTTTGAAATAGAGCTCTATACTTTGTTTCTTTCTTTGGGATTGTGGCTTCAGTTTTGTAACTTGTTTGTGTGTGTAACATCTCTACATTTAAATAAGTAGGCACTAGCAATTTTGTAACCACATGATTAGAATCTAGCTTAATAAATTTTGGTAACCATTTATGCATAAGCCTGACTTGTTTTCTCTGGTTTACTGTAAAGCAGCCATCACAATTAAAGAACCTCAGCCGTTTTGGCTCTAAAGCCTGGCCATTAGGTGAGAGTACTAAGAACCTAGCGTTGAGTTGTGCCGCCTCCACGGGCAAACTCTTGGGGCACCTGTCAGTCAATCCTGGCTGCCCGCTGCGAAGGAGGCTCTGAGCTCTAGCAGTTAAAGTCACGGGTGTGGAGAGGCTCTTAGTGCTGCCATTGGGGCACCTGTCAGTCAGTATTGACTGCCCGCTGCGAAGGAGCTCTGAGCTCTAGCAGTTAAAGTCACGGGTGGTTAGGACCTTGGGGCATCCGTCAGCCTAGCCCGGGCTGCCCGCCATGAAGGGACAGTGCGTCCTAGCGGTTAAAGTCACGGATGGTATAAACGGGCATAGCTGGCACCTCACCAAACATCCTTGGCCGTCGGCTAACAGGTGTTCTGTCCCACTTGTAACACCGACAGACCACGGTTGTCGGCGGGCAGGATCGAACCGGGGACCTCTGGAGCTTAGTGCATGAACCTCTATCACATGAGCTAAAAGCCAACTGGCTCTTAGCTAAGGCTGTAGAGCAGACTCATTTTATCTTTCTCTTTAAGTCAGGGGTGGGCAAACTTTTTGGCCGAGGGCCACGTTGGGGTGCAAAACTGTATGGCGGGCTGGGTAGGCAAGGCTGTGCCTCCCCAAACAGCCTGGCCCCCGCCCCCTATCTGCCCCCTCAGAACTCCCAACCCATGCAACTCCCTCTGCTCCTTGTGCTCTGACTGCCCCCTCCCGGGACCCTGCACCCTCAGCCGCCCCCTGGGACCTCACCCCCTACCCAAACCCCCCTTTTTCCACCCCCCAGAACCTCTGCCCTATCCAACCACCCCCTGTTCCCCTCCCCTGACTGTCCCCCGGGACCCCCAGCCCCTTATCCAACCCCCCGGCCCCCTTACCATACCACTCAGAGCAGCATGTCTGGAGCCATATACACTGCCACGCTGCCCTGCATGAGCGTGCAACCCTGCTGCACAGAGGCGGGGGGCGGGGGGGGGAGACGAGCCAGGGGCTAGCCTCTGGGGCCAGGAGCTCAGGGGCAGGGCAATCCCATGGGCCAGATGTGTCCCGCTGGCCGTAGTTTGCCCACATCTGCTTTAAGTGGTCTTGGTGTCACTAGAAGGGACAGAACACCACACCCAGGAGGTGTGTGGGTTATATACTTCCCCTAGCTGAGGAAGCACGTCTCGCGCATCAGAGTCTTTCCAGTTGAAATCCCAGAAGAGTCCCTACTTGTAACGCTGACAGCCCCTGCTTGTCAGCAGATGGGATCGAACCTGGAACCTCTGCAGCTTAAAGCATGAGCTTCTACTGCATGAGCTAAAAGCCAACTGGCTATTAGTTAAAGCTGTAGAGCAGACTCATTAATTGCTCTCTAAGTAGTCTCGGTGCCATTAGCTGGGACAGAACACTACACACAGAAGGTGTGTGGGTTTCACAAGCCCCATGAACACCTTTTGCATGTGACCCTCTAGGCCTAGGGAAAGCTTGCACACCACAAGGAGGTTTTCCTGGAAAATTGTTTATAAATAGGTGTTTGATCAATCACACCATTTCTTCATCCAGCACAGCAAATTAGTTGAAGCAGAGCTGCAGTAAGAAAGGTGAAAGAAGAACTCATAACCTAGCACTAGCTTTGCAGAAAAATCAATCTTCATGGAGATTTCAATCTTCACGGAGATTTCAACTAAACAGGCTACCACAAGATGGTGCTAAAAGCCTGGAACCATCACATCATTTCCACCTAGCGTCAAGCCTGAGGATCTGAACTCGGGCCACAGCAAAACAATTAGCATGTCGAGTGTGGCAATCAGATAGGGAGCTTTCAAGCCTCAGAACCATCTTTTCCCACCTTAAAGCCCTGAACAATGTCACAGCTGCTAAGGAACCAGTTACAGATGATGGGTCTGTAGGGGATGTTTTTGTCTTGAGAGACATGGGTTTTTTCCCCTCAAGACATTTTGCTGTACTCTTGAATTCAATTCATCTTGACTACTACCACGCTTTGGGGGTCTCCTTGGACATTTTTCTGCAAACCGAGGGAAAGCAATGTACAAACAAACAAACTTCTGCCAGTGTTACAGGGGAACCTACATCAAGACAAATTAATAGTTCCTTGAGACCACATGATGACATGAACACATTACGGTTATTTAGCAACACTTACCTTCCAACACCAAAATACAACATTGTTTTGGCTTTCATTGACCATTATGACTAGCTTATGCATATGCACCTGTCTTTATTATATACTTGTTCATCCACCTCCTCTTTGCTTATTGTAGTTTGCCTAATCTTAGAACATGAGTTCTATGAGTATCTTTCTGTTATGTGTTTGCATAGGACCTAGTATGATGAAGCCCTGATTCGTGCTGACTGAGTTCTTAACACTAGCATAATAGAAATTACTAAAAATTACATACAAAATGTAAGTGTACAACCAGTTATAAACGTACACTACAAAGATGATCTTTCCAGACGGATGAAAGTAAATGAGAGTATAATTGCAATAATATTTAATATAGTAATAGAGCATGGGACAAACTAAGGTTTAGTATTGTTTTGTTGACAGAGACAGGATAAAGAAAAAGTGGGGAGTGCAAGACCGATCTTTGGTGATATCCATGTGGCCGCCAACTTTGTGAAAGCATGAAGGTTTCCAACAAGTTACCAGTAATATGAATACAAGACGTATTCTAAACTGAGGAAGACCTCGGTCTTTCACTCTATAATAAAAAATGGGTAAAGATCAACAGGTTATAGAGTGCCATTTACAAAGCAGTGCTGGCAATTACGCCATGAAATGAAGATGTGTGGTTCTCTCAACCAAACTAAATCTAATAGCAAAAAGAGAGGTCAGAGAATTCAGAAATATAATTCATAGAAGCAGCCTACTTCTCTCAATGCATTGTATATTGCCATCTTGCTATTCAACAGAGACACCAGCGCTGGAATAACTAAAAATACACATCACAAAAGGGGGATTTTAGAGACTCAATACTGTCCTCTAATAAGCATGTAAATATAAGGCAAGGATATTGCTTTTGGGAAATTTTGTGATTGCTGCTCTTTGGATAGGGATAGCACCCCAATGATATTTAAGAATTATTACACCTTCCTCTATAATTTAAAACAAACTGCCAGAGTGGGCTCTCATTAGAGCTGCCAGGTTGGCAGCAGTAACATGCTAACAGAACTTTACTTTTAATCAGCATTTGTCAAAAAGTACAAGAACTAGAGAGGAGCTGTTGCACACTTCACTCTGACCAATTATCATAGCCTGGGCATTCTCCACTCCAAAATCGCTGAGAAAATGTAGACTCTCTCATGATTATGAATGTCTAATAAAAAAAAAACCCTGCTGAAGAATCAAGCTGAATTAATTCTGACTGGAGGGGAAAAATGTGAGGAATTCAGAATTATGTAAGTGCCAGATACGTTTGGATGAGATTAACAGTTTGCACCGGGGAAGAGTTCAGAACTTCTCCTTGGCTCTTCCCACATCCACCTCCATCATTGGTGAACTTTGTTTTGCTTTATAAATAAATTCATCTCCCCGTTTTATTGCAGCATCATAGCTCATGGAGTTGTTTCTTTACTGTACATTCAGAGTTCCATCTGCACAGGCAAGTAGACAGGACAGATCCACACTTCATCTGCAGGAGAGCTGAAGAATATCAGGAACATCAAGGGATTTAGACACTAGTTTTTCTCACTGATTGTTTTATCTTATCTGTAGCTAAGTACATGCACAGTTTACGGGTCTTTAAGCCACAGACCTTCGGTATCATACTGCTCATTGTCAAGGTTTGGGAGCATCAACAGCAAGAGCTAACTGATGGGAAGGCAGAATGCCGTGCGCAAAAATGACAGAACTGTTAAAGAGATCTAACAATTTACAGTATACGAAGATACATTTAGCAAAAGTTTCCTCTTAAACAAATCCAGTGTGTTGCATAATCCACCATGGAGATGGTCATGCGTTAGCCATTTCTGTAATTACAATACTAGGCACCTCTTTTAAACTGTGGACAGCACAGGAAGAGCTTAATTAAATTTAAGAAGAGAAGGCAGATTCTTCAAGATCTGTTTGTGTTTTATAAATAGAAAAGTGTTAATTATGTTAAAATCTCTCATAAAATTCAGAGAAAAGGGAATTTAGGTAAGAAACCATTTAGGTTAATTGTTTAGCTTTACAATGTTCACAGAATGAATAGGAAATGTGCAACAGGAAGGAGCATGGTCTCATACACTGAACTAAGTTTCATACTGCAGTCCTACCAGAATAGGGAGAAATTCAAAAGAAATTCATGGTTTGCATTTTTTTGACAGTGGAAAACCTTGTATGTTATAATACAATTAGCTCAAACTTTCTCCATTTTCCAAAACAATGAAGGAAGAATAGGCCCCATTACATACATGGCTTCTGCTGGACCCCTGAAAATGCTCAGATGGATTTCTAATAAGGGAAGCAAACATTGCATACTTGTCTGTATTTAACATGCACCTACTGAGCAAGGTAGCTGCTTAGAGAGCATGTCTGTCCAACACCAACGAAACGAAAACTTCTTAACAAAACCAGGAAAAAGGCTGGCAAAAATCAAATACACAAATACAAAAATGGAGAATAACTGACTAGGTAGTTGTACTTGCAGAAAAGTATCTGGTAGTTATAGTAGATCACACATTGAGTGTAAGCCAACAATGTGAGGCACTTGTGAAAAAGGTGACTATCATTCTGGGGTGTATTAACCAGAGGTGAAAGTAAGTCGGTATGGTCTGGTACAGCATACCTGTAAGAGCCAGTACACAGACGACCATACCGGCAGGGCCGCCAATGGGGGGGGGGGGGGGGGGGGGGGGGGGGGGGGCAAAAGGGGCAGGTTCCTTGGGGCCCGGCAATTCAAAAGGGCCCGGGGCTCCCAGCAGCAGCCAGAGCCACTGGCCCTTTAAATCACTGCCAGAGCCCCATGGCTCCCAGCCGCTGCCCCCGCTGCCCCGGGGCTCCAGCAGCAACTTAAAGGGCCCGGGACTCCCGGCTACCACCGTCGCTACCGCGCCAGCAGCCTGAGCCCCGGGCCCTATAATCACCTCCCAAGGTCCCTTCCAGCCCTACATTTCATGATTCTAAGTAATGTCACCCTGGCCTACTGTATATGAGAAGACAGACTGATTAAGAAAACTGACAGAAAAGCTCTTAGATATGCATGTTTGGCATGTCTTTCTTTAACCAATTAAAAGAAAAAGCTTTTTTTGCCTCATCCTTCTCCGATCTAATTCACTTTGGTTGTTGGTCAAATCGGTAACTGAAATTCCAATAAGTGCTTTTTCTCCCAATACTGTTTATATTTTGCCAATTCCAGCCCTTGCTCTCAAATCCATTTAGCAGTTCCTCAACAGCATATGAAGTGAGATGGGGAAGAGATATCTCAGTTATCTACCACACCTAAGGAGTAATGGGAAAAAAATTAAGGGAATGTATAAACTTACCGGGGATCGATGCTGCAGGGATCGATGCACTGGGAGTCGATTCAGCGGGTCTAATGAAGAGTTATCTAGTCAAATTTTAGTGAAGACCCGCTAAATCGACCACAGATCGCTCTCCCCTCAACTCCGGTACTCCACCGGAAAGAGAAGCATAAAGTAAGTCGATGGGAGATTGTCTCCTGTTGACCCAGCGCGGTTGCAGACACCGCAGTAAGTCGACCTAAGCTACGTAGCTGGAGTTGCGTAACTTAGGTTGACTTACTCCCATAGCGTAGACAAGGCCTAAGAAAGGGAAAATTTTGGTTGAATATCAAGAAAGCTTCCAAACTATGATCTACTAGCCTTTGGAATAATCTGTCATATCAAGTGGGGGAAATCTCAGCTCATTTAAAATTTGAGTAGATAAAACTCTAGTAGGTGTACAATAAGGTGATTTACTGACAGGGAATTGGACTAGATGACCTAATAGATGTATTGCATCTCTATAATAGATTCTAAAATAAAAAGTTTGTTAACAGAAGTTGTGACATTAGGGCTCAGACTTTTTCCCCCCTACAAACATCCCACCTCCACTACCAATTACAGCAACTCAACAATACATACACAGGCACTTGCAGTTCCAAAACCCTGTTGTTTAATTCTAATCACAAGCAAGTCACAACAATGCTGGTAGCAACAAAAAGAAATTTTAAGAAAAAAAGGTCAGACACATATGACTAAAGGGTACCATTATCATCATAATGGATGGTTCCAGCTACCACACTTGGTAGATTGAATTGTATACCTGTACATATTTAATCCAGCTCATTCCTCGTGGCAAATGGAAAAATAACGGAGTGATGCTGGGGTGACTACCACAGGACTTTGAAGGGGAGAATAGGTTAATCTAGCAAAATATAAGAGGGATATTATACCTGTGCTGCCTACTGTACATAGGCCCTACAGACACAACCATCCCTATGAAGGGCAAAAACTAGGACTTTATTCTATAAAGTAGTAAATTATTTTTTCCTTAAGAATTTAGCTCAGATGTTTTTAACTCCTATTGTTTCTTGAGGATGGGAAGCTAAAACACACTTAAGAAATTGGTTAATGCAACATCAACAATCCTTCATAGTCTTACCTTTTCACTCCATGCCCAAAGCCCGGCTGCTAGGAAAGCAACTCCAGCTAGCTACAGAAAAGAAAATTTGATTAGTACACTAATCAGGAATGAAAACAAGACTTCCCAATGTGAAATAATATGCTCCCCTCACCCTCCTTAGAAATAATCACCATAAATACATATAACAAAGCAAATAGGAGAATGTATTTATGAGTCTCTGTATGCATATAGGCTTACATAGAACAGCAGTCCTTTTCTCAGAAAAAACTGTTACAGCATAACATAAAAATCATCTGATAGGAGAGGTTTCCTAATTAAGTTAACACTTCCTGTAGGAACAGAAGGGCTTGTTAGGACTCTAGAGTTCTGTATAAAAGTGATGAAGTGAGCTGTAGCTCATGAAAGCTTATGCTCAAATAAATTTGTTAGTCTCTAAGGTGCCAAAAGTCCTCCTTTTCTTTTTGCGGATACAATCTAACACGGGGCTGCTACTCTGAAACCTGTATAAAAGTAAAGGAGTACTTGTGACACCTTAGAGACTAACCAATTTATTTGAGCATAAGCTTTCGTAGCTCACGAAAGCTCATGCTCAAATAAATTGGTTAGTCTCTAAGGTGCCACAAGTACTCCTTTTCTTTTTGCGAATACAGACTAACACGGCTGTTACTCTGAAACTCTTCCTAGCCAAAACTCAGAACCAGTACTCCATCCTCATCCTCCTTGATGACAGTTGACCATGCTCTCCTAGGAGGACCAGATGTCCTGATTTTATAGGGACAGTCCCGATATTTCGGGCTTTTTCTCACATAGGCTCCTATTACCCTCCACCCCCATCCCGATTTTTCACACTTGCTATCTGGTCACCCTATCGCCTTCTTTAAATCTTGCTCTCCCTTGGGTTCTGCGACTCTGTACTATGCTGGTTCTCCTGCCACTCTAATCATTCCTTTAGAGGATACTCCTCCTCCCCCAGCTTTCTGCAGGGGTTATGATGGCTTTGTCCTTGGTCCCCTTCTCTTCTTTTTCTAAGTAATCTCATCTGCAAAACACAAATTCAGCTACCATCTCCACATGCTGATGACGCGCAGATCTACCTATCTACTCCAGGCTTGTCTCTTTCTGTCCAAACCAAAATCTCAGCGCCTCCCACTCTCTCCCCGACGTCTCCTTGTGGATGCCTAGACATCAACTCAAGTCCTCCCACGTCCTCTCGTGATTACAATGGACACCATCACAACACAGGCATGTAATCTGGACATCTTTGACTCAAACCTCTTTCTACGTTGCCACATCCAGGCTATATGTAGTCTCTTCTCCTGTTCACTGGTCCAGTATGAGATTGTTCAAGATAGGGTAAAAGCCTGCCTTGCGACTTTTTACACAACTTTGGGAAACTGGGCCTGAGGCTCCTTTATGTGCACTGCATTGTGTGTCAGTGTGTGTTCACCTCAGACCAGACCCACTCAGACAAACCACCAGGAACAAGGCTTTATTCTGTAAAGAACATAGAACAGGATTACAGTCCAGTAGCCTCCTCTCTGCTTGCCTGCTACGTGCTCCCAGCTCAGTCAGTGCTGAGACTTCCTGCTGGAAGAACAGAGGGTACATCCTGGCAGGAACTAGCAAGTTCTCCCAGCATGCCTCAGTTTGTAGTCCACAACTTGTAGTTTCTGGGGCTGCTGTTGAAGCACACTGGACCTTGGGCTACATATACCTAAATCTTGCAGGTTATGCAGAAATAATCTCTCTAAAATACCACCTTTCCTATCAATCAATGCAGCTAAAATGCTCACCCAGGCTCTCATCATCTTGCATCTCAATTACTGCAACATCCTTCTCTCTGGCCTTGACAAATACAATCTTGCTCCACCTATACCCATTCACAAGGCTGATTTTAAAAAAAAGTCACTCGTAGCCCTTTGCTTTGACCACATCACCTTCCTCTTTGCATCCCTCCACTAGCTTCCGCCTCTACCGCATCAAAAACATAAGCCACTTATTGTCACTCTCAAGGCCCTTTACAGCTTATCCTCACCGTAGCCATAATGTTTCATTCAGTGTCAATTTCCATGCCTGATAGGTCAATAAGTGTAGCCTCCATCATGTAATTATTGTATTTTCAAACAAGCACCTTCACGCTTTCCTCCAATGCTCCTCTCTTCATGTTTGAGAGGAGATCCCCATAAACGTCCACAAACCTACCTCATTATCCTCCTTCAAATTAATCATATGCTGTCATGCCTACAAAAAACTTGACTACAGTTAGGCAGTGGTCTCAGCACACCAGCAGCCTGTCATGCTGACCAATATTGTCTCATTGTTTCCTTGTATTCCCTCAGTCAGTCTGTCAGTATCCATATTAGCTTGTAAACTCTGTGGGGCAAGGATCTTTTTATTCTGGTTCGTACGGCTCCTAGTGCACTATTAGCCTCAATCATAGATCAGAGCCCCAGGAATTACAGTAGGGTTGCCAACTTTCCGATTGCAGAAAACTGAACACCCTTGCCCTCTGCCCCACCCCCTATCCAAGGGCCCGCCTCCTGCTCACTCCATCCCCCCTCCTTTCATCACTCATTCTCCCCCACCCTTGCTCACTCACTCAATTTCACTAGGCTGGACAGGGGCTGGGATGCAGGAGAGGGTGAGGGCTCTGGCTAGCAGTGCAGGCTCTGGGGTGGGGCCAGAAATGAGAGTTTTGGATGGGGTGGGACCTCTGGGCTGGAGCAGAGGGTTGAAGTGTGGGGGGAGTGAGGGCACCAGCTAGGGGTGCAGGCTCTGATGTGGGGCCGGGAACAAGGGGTTTGGGGTGCAGGAGGGAGTGCGGGTTCTGGGAGGGAGTTTGGGTGCAGGAGGCAGCTCAGGACTGGGGCATAGGAGGGGGTGCAGGCTCCAGGTAGCGCATACCTCAGGTGGTTCCCGGAAGCGGGTGGCATTTCTTTCCAGCTCCTAGGTGGAGGCAAGGCCAGGCGGCTCTGCACGCTGCCCCCGGCCACACATGCCACCCCTGCAGCTCCCATTGGCCGCTGTTCCCACTACACTGTCCGAGCCGGCACTTGAGGCGGGGCAGCATGCAGAGCCCCTGTGGCCAAGCCTCTCTTTGCCTAGGAGCTGGAGAAAAATGCCAGCCACTTCCAGGAACTGCGTGGAACCAGGGCAGAAGACACCCACCCAGAAGTATGACCTTTTAATAAGCAGGATTACAAACATAAGAATGGCCATACTGGGTCAGGCCAATGGTCCATCTGGCCCAGTATCCTGTCTTCTGACAGTGGCTGGTGCCAGATACTTCAGGGGAATGAACAGAACAGGGCAGTTATCGAATGAGCCACTCCCTGTCATCCAGTCTCAGCTTCTAGCAGTCCAAGGTTTAGGGACACCAAGAGCATGTGGCTGTTTCCCTGACTGTCTTGGTTAATAGCCATTGATGGATGTATCCTCCATGAACCTATCTAATTCTTTTTTGAACCCAGTTATACTTTTGGAATTCACAACATCCCTTGGCAACAAGTTCCACAAGTTGACTGTGTTGTGTAAAAGTACTTCCGTACGTTTGTTTTAAACCCCTGGTTCTTGTGTTATGTGAAGGGAATACAGAAGTGTTGTTTATCATTTCCTCCACACCATTCATGATTTTAGAGACCCCTATCATAGCCCACCTCAGTCACCTCTTTTCTAAGATGACCAGCCTCATTCTTTTTAATGTCTCCTCATAAAACAAGCCTTTTCAGGGCTTGGTTTTAGCCCGCTGCATTTTTTCCTCCTACAAATAAAAAATTAACTCCTTTTAAAAACTGTTTATTAAAAAAGTGCATGCTGCTTCCTTAAGGGATCATTCTATTATCCCATAGCCCATTTTTTAAAACTGCTTATCTGCGCTCTGGTGATGATTTCAGAGAATTTCATGCACTACTTCACACAGCTCATTCCCCTGTTTAGTAATTTTACAGGGCAGCACTAGACTGAGTGCTCCTGTATTCCCTTTTTTTATGATTTGTCTATGTCAAGACTCATTACCTAACCCGCTTCCCATTCAATTAGATAAGCCATTTCTTTGCTTCCTGCTCCTAACTTTAAGCCACTTTGAATTAGGTGGTAGGGATGGTCTCCAACTCCTTTCTTTTCAGAAAGCATCAAGTTTGAGAAACTAACCCAGATTTTGCACTGACTTAAACATTCTATAACCCCCATTAACTCAACTCTTTCATGTGAAGCAAAAATTGATCCTTGCTCTGACCTCAACACTTTGTAGTCACAGGTAGCCTCTGTCTTAACACCCAGTATCAGTATCCAAACAAAGATGAAATTTTCCACTCCCAATGTCTGAGCTAACCAGCTCTTTATCTGCTCCCCTAGAGCATACCTGCTGACCTTGTAGGTTAATAATATGGTGCTATAGCAAAAGCTTTTCCACAGTTTGAAAGTAAATGAGGTCTCATTCTCACTTCTCTAAGTCTATAATAGAAACCATTTACCCAAAAGCTTGGAGGCATCTCAGAAACCTATGCATAAACAGTTTAAGATGAAGGAAAGGAGACACCCACCCAGAGGCCACTCAAAACAATCAACATGTCAACATGCCACCCTCTTCCTCCTAGGCCTTGAGTGGCAGATTTAGCCAGGCTGTCCCTCCTTCATGACAGAGGGGTGAACAGGCCAAACCTGCCATCTTCGGCAGCTGCCTAGTTTACCGATACCTAACCAGCTTTGGGAATGCTGCCTTCTGGGTGTAGAGTAGTTAGAGATGGGAAAAAACTCTACCTTGCCCTTGGCACAGAGGGTACAGTTCCCCAGAAACAGGCTGAATCCAATATTAGACTGACACCATACTTGCTTTCTCTCAGCCAAAAGGAAGTGCAGTAGGAACGCTAACTCAAGTATGCAAAGCCTGGGATCATAAGCAACTTTCAGGAGTTTCCGTTGGCAAGAGCTGCATTGTGCTAGAAGAACACTGGTTTTTAAACTGAAGTCAGCTCTTTGCCATGATTTATACTTTGTGCATTCTTGATTCTTCTTAGCATATGTGCAACATGCCTCAGGTGGCACGTGACCAGGATTCATCAAAGTATTTGGTCCGCTGGTTGGATCATTAGCTTCCCCAGCCTGGGCACTGATGGGGAGTGTGGTATGAACGCTGCCCCCCTCCCCCTTGCTGACAGGCCATAACCAGACTCTAAACAGCCAACACTGGCTTTTCTAAGGTGCTTAGCAACAAGGAACCCAACCATCACTTGCTAGGTGTCCCCCCGCTGCTTTTTATGGGGTGGCTTAACTGTGTTCCAGATTATAAAGGATTTTTCTTAATTTCTCAGACAATTTCCTTCTTACTTACAGCAATTCCTCCCAGGTCTGAAATTGTTTGTTTGCTTGTGCTATATTCTCTCCCCCTTCATTCACTTTACAGAAGCACTTTTATTACTATTTGTGAGTGCTAGGCAGCTGGCCATATTTCTTTTTAATTAATATGAAGAACTGACTGCAGACATTACATATATAATTTTCAATCCAATTTTGGGCTCACCAAAACATGTCTTCTGCTCTTTTGTAGTAAGCCTGATTTCTCCCCTTGAGATCATATTAAATGGTGTTCTTGTCTGACACTTCCACTATCTCAGAACCAGTACTTCTACTATTACCACTATGGAGGACTTCATTTCTCTTGAGTCTGTGATCTGCTATTCCCCTCTAGGCTTGACAATACGTGCCTGCTGAGAAGTAGAGTGCAATATCTTAAAAAAAATAACCTTTTTCTAGCAAAAGCAGCCATATCTGGAACAACCACCTTCTGTGAGCTGAACACTACAGCTAATTCCACATGATGGAGTCAAGGTGGGGGGAAAGCACAGAGCTTTTTTATCATTACGCATTAGGCAGATGTCAGGATTTTGAAGTGTCACAGCTTCTATTGCCACAGGCATAGCAGTGATCAGAGTGGGAGAAATTCCTAGTTTGCTCTGTGGCTAAAAATGCTGAGGGTGATGTGTAAGCCATTTTATACCTAGTTACTCAAAAGAGTGTCAGATGATTCTGCAAGAGCTCAGTATCACATAGTAGGACAAGCACACAGAAAGTGATGCAAAACAATTACGCATGAAACAGCCATGGGTGGACAAAGTGATGCTAGTTAAACTTCCATTTCAAGGTTAGATGAGCAATAGCATACAGTGAACATGCAACTTGGTCATGTTGAAGCAAGTACACACCTTGAGTGTCAACAAAACCTCCCTCATTTTAATAAGCTTTGAAAAACATATGGATGTGTCAAAAGTAGTAGTGACCTAGACCACACCTAAGTCTCTAAGCAGTGACTTTTTTCAGGTAGGGAATAGAAGTGTTTCATTGTGGATTTTCTATTATACAAAGTTCAAAGCTAGAGCTAGTTAGGAAATTTTCCAGTACCGATTTGCATCAGAAACTGCTGATCTATGGAAACATTTTGGTTTCAACAAACTTTTAACAGAAGACTGTGTAGTTTCCTGCCTGGTGGGCTGCTGAGGATCCTGAGCCTCCAGAGTCAAGCTTCCAGGACAGCCCCGCCATTTAGCCTGACTGGGAAGTCCAGGACTTCCAGGGTCCCTGCTGTGGAACTGGACGTCCTGGCTTGAACTGGGGCTCTCATGCCTTCTAGGCTCCCACAACTCCAGGAGGCAGTGCAGGAACTCAGGGGGGAGGGGGATGAAGAGTAGAGAAGGCGAAGGGAACAAATTGAAATACTTCAATTTTTTTCCATATTGGGGAAAAATTGATTTTTTTTCTCTTAAGGAAAATTTTGAAAATGTTTAGGTTTTGTTCTAGTGAGAAAATTTTCTTTTCAAAGCAAAGGCATATCCAGTGGAAAGGGAATTCTGAGTTTCAACCAGCTCTTTTTAAAGACATCCATCTAATATTTCCTACTCATGTGCCACAATGATACCAGAAGGCAAGAGAAGAAGAGGCTGGTGTAGGGTGCAGGAGACAAGGTAGCAAGTTGCCACAGCATGGGTTAATCTTGGCAGTAGGTAAAGGGTTAACTGGAACTTGAGGAAGATTTCTAGAAAATTAATGGAATGGGACTAGCTGATACACACAAAAAGAAGAGAGGACCATGCCGCTATTCACATAGCGAGCTATTTAACGCCTTCATGTTTGTTGTGTTTGAACGGATTACAGCCTTCCTGTTTTGTTCCCATCCTAATTTTTTTTTTTTTTAAAAAATCGATTTCTTAATTGAGCAGCATTTATTTTGGTTTCCATTAGGCAGCATATTTTACCCTGCCTAGATAGGAGTTGTTGGGCAGTGGGACTGGACACCCAACAATTAAAACAGCTGCGTGTTGCTTCTGATTATTTATTACTGTACTGCAAGAGGCTATGGAGAATTTTTCAGAGACTGACAGGAAAACTGCTTCCTCTTATTAAGATTCAGCAGAAAAGACACTCTGTCCCATTGGTCCTGGAAGGAAAGGGGAAGATAGTGTCTTTTGATTTCTCTCTACAGTTCCACGTGTCTTTGTTGCTCCCAATCTGGGGATAATAAAAAAAACATGTTCATCTCTTTGGTATAACAATGTTTTAACTCTAGATGAAGGATCACAGGGGCCTTTGGACATAGCACAGAAAAATTAAAATTGATTTGCTATGTACATTCCACTTTTTCCCACTTCCTTGTTATGTTACTGTCACTCAGAGAGGTGAGTGACTTGTCTGTTACAGTAACAGAAATGAGGCAAACTTGTATTTCTTTCGAAGTGTAGGTCTACTCTGAAAAGTGACTAAAAACAGCACTTTGGGTTTCCATGTTAATCACCTCCAGCACCTTCCAAGCCGCATATTCTCAGTTTACAATTAAGAGGATATATTTTTCTGTCACCACAAACTCTCAGGTTGTGCTCTGAAAGTCAGCTGCATTCTTTCCTTCTTGTGCATTACCAGCCAGCTATTTTGTAGGCCAGATCATACCCTCAACAACTTTGCAGCCTCACTGTTGAATCTCAGTCAATTATGCATTGAGAAACAACAACGGAAACAGTAGCAGGCTCACTCCTTCTTAGCCATTTGACTCGCGAGAACTAAGAGATGTAGAAGCTTATTTCACCAAGAACAGCCGCAGTGCAAGCTACCCAGTAGAAAAGAGCTGTTTCCCTGTTCAGATTCATTTGAAAAAATGTTTTGGATGAATGCATGTTAGCTTATGAATTGTCAATGGTGCACTATGGGCCAAATTGAGACACCCTTACTACATAGCCTTTAGGTAAGGGTATCACAATCTGGCCCTTGGAGTATTGCTGTCAGTAGTCACAATTTGTGGAGGCCTATCACAAGTTACTGTGCGTTCCCAATTGACTAAGAGCCTTACATCCAAATTCAGCAATATAAATTGATGACCTTGCAAGCACTTCTGAAATGAATACACCTTCTAGCATGATCACACAGTGAACCAGCATGTTTTTCCAGGCATGAGCTTCCACCCTCACCTCCTAAATGCGCCAGATATCCATGAGAACAAAATCTTACACAAGTGAGTGCTGAAGGAGCTGTGTGTGAGCACACCCAAATTTAGAATTCACTGTGATTTTCATTCCACACTATTCTCCCAGATCTATTTCCCAGCCTATGTGGCTCTAATGTGAACTACAAGGACCACCTCTCAGAGCTGGAGGGCCTCTCAGTCTCCATGCTCATTTGGTCTTTGGTGAGAGGTCAGACCAAAGAACTGCCAACAAGAACTACAAATGAATCTAATTGTAGTGCTGTTTTTGTGAAGTGGATACCAGTCCAGAAGCAATGGACAGAGAGCAAACCCATCATTAAATGGGTCATCAGACAACCATCCTATTTTAACAAGTTTTGGTTACTATCCACATGGGCTGGGAGTTGATCCAACCATGGTGGTAGTGAGGTGACTCACCATCAGAGGTGGAACTCTCCTTGGTGTATGTGCCTAATCGTCCAAGATGTTGAACCACCTCAACCTCAAATAGGAGCAGGATCAGGCCCCAGATGCACTGCATTTGAAATCATCTGCTGAAATAGGTCACAGAACTCCATATCTATCAGTGAATTTATAGAAGTGGAATGATGGAGCAGATTCACATGGCTGCCAAAGTGCAAATATTTAAATGAGTGAGTTCCTTGTTTTTAAATTCCATGTGAGACTTTAAATGCCTCATTGATAACTGCTGAAAAAATCTGTAATGATATTCTGTAGTGACAAATGACCTTAAAAGTTAACCCAGAGTGAGTGTGTCATGCTGCAAATTAGTGAGCCTTGGAACGTTACAGAAGTTTCTGTTTTAGGCATCCGCCTTTTACATGGACTCAAACAATATGTTTTAAAACAAGAATGTCATCTTGGATCATCCAGATGGCCTCTACACTTTACAATCAGTAAACCCACATGCACCATGAAAGAGGTTGGATGGAAACATACACAACAAATCCACCACACCTCTGCGAACAGGAAGTTCAAATGAGCCACCAGCAGCTGCGCCCTTCCTGCCTTTGGGTTTATAGATCCACGACAACTTTGAAATGTTGGGTTTTCTTTTTATATTCTGTTCAGAGAGAAATGCCCTCTTATTCTGTAGGATTGTCTGAATTATTCATTGTTATACAGAACAACTGCACTCTGAAAGGAGACAGTAATGCTCAAACTTACTTTTAAAATCAGTCTCACACCCTCTCTGAATCCCCTCATCTATGTCAGCAGCAACACCTTTAACTATTAAAAAACAAAGACTTAAAATCCAATTTGCTTCTCATCACATAGGGCTAAATTGGGGTATTTATTTAGTCACCATCCTGCAATGGGGAAGGCACACAGAAAAATTGCTTCAGAGGTATTCCGTCTCGGGGCCTGATCCAAAACTGCATGGAAACATTCCTACTGACTAGGAGGCACAATGCTTTTTGCAGGTCACCAGTTGCATTGGGAAGATAAGAGTAATTTGCTACTCTCCTTCAATGGGTGTACACATTCTCTCGCCCATATGACAAAACCTGCTTTGCTGACAAGTGTGGTGTATTGAAAAAGACTGTTAAAATTGTAAACCATCGCTTTAAATACTCTGATGTTTTCCTGGCCCTGCTTGAAGCCAGGCCTCCCTGTAGGGAAGCATGTGATCAGTCAGCCTGCAGCCAGACTGCTTAGAGTAAAGTGGGGTGAGTTCTGCCTCAGAGACAGCAGCCTGTTTAAGTCTCTCTCCGTGGCAGGGTTTTTAGGTGTTATTCTGGGTTCGAAAGTAGTGTCACGCTACAACCTTCCAGCAAAAGTACTTATGTTTATCTAAATTCCTCATGTTTATGCTGTGAACTTAAACCACCAGCATATAACATGAGTGGAGCCATGGCTCAATATACTCCCCTCTCTTTCTCTCCCTGTCCCCTTTCTAGAAAGTTGCTCTTGGGGTCAATAAACAACTTGGTAACAGCTGCTTTTCTCCTTCAAGCACAGGGGCTGCTGTTCTAGATGTCCTTTCAGAGCTGTACAAGACACTGTGGATTCCTTCCTCGCTCCACTGCACAGCTGAGCAAAAAGAGGAGCTGCAATTTAAAAATCCCAAGAAACCTTTTCCATTAACATCATGAAAATGTTGATATTAGTCTTAGATTTAAAAGATCATTTTATTTTTATAAACCCTAAATTTTATACTAAAGTTGACCTGAGATGACTGTAGCGTTATCTTGTTCAGAGCAAAGATACTGGGCTTGCATCATCCTATGGTTTCCCACCTATTACTGTATTTTTTTCTAAACATCTGAAATCCCAATTGCTAACGGCCAGGAGCAGAATTAGGAAGTAACTCAAGGTACATCACAATAAACTGCATTCTGCTCTTCCTGTCGAGATGTGGGTAAGGATAAGGGAGAATTCTAGAATGCTCAATCCTTCCCCCTTTCGCTCCATGATTCCTGGATTGGATCTCAAGAGTGCAAGCAGTTCAGAACAAAAGCATTATTGGGGTATCCCTCCTGCCCTCCAATGAGTTTTCAAGGTGAAGGGTAGGCATTTTGGAGCACTGCTCTACAGCCAAAAAACACAGGGTTAGAGCCACAGCTTTGGTTCATTGGGCATGTCTACACTGCAATTAAGAACCCACGTTTAGCCTGTGCCAGCTGACTCGAGCTCGGGCTGTTTGATTGTAGTGTATACTTCAGAGCTTGGGCTGGAACCCGGGCTCTAGGACCCTGCAAGGTTGGAGGGTCCCACACCCAGAAGTCTACACTGCAATAAAACAGCCCTGCAGCCCAAGACCCACAAGCTCAAGTCAGCTAGCATGGACCAGCCACAGGTTTTTAATTGCAGTGTAGACGTATGCATTCGGACTAGTGTCCTACTTCTCCACAGTCCCACTGACATCTCTCTCTCAGAGAAAGGTACTACTCCACATAAGGGTGTCAGAATCTGGCCCTTAGAAGCACAGAATTATCACCTTATCCCGTGAAGCTGTCATTCACGATGCAGCACAATAATGCTGTGTTCGCCCCGAAGTGGTTTTAGAACACAGGGAAATCTCAATGGGAGATTCAGCCCTAGTCATGCTAGAGTGGAGGAAGACGAGGTAGCGGAGGTAACATCTTTTATGAGACCAGTTTCTGTTACCTCACCCACCTTGTCTCGCTAATATCCAATATCCTGGGACTGACATGGCTACAACTACACTATATATAGTATGGAAGACATAGTTCTGAGACGGTGTGAAGAACTCCCAAGGTAATGAAAGATCTGCCCACCTAATGAGGCAAAGAACTAGTATATTGTGAAGGCTCATGTTCAGCTGTGAGAAAGTTCTTGGCTTTACCAGACTTAAAGCAGCAGTACCTCTAAAATGTTTATTAAGACAATGTATTGAAAAGCACAGGAACCTTCCACCCCGAGGACCATGGTAGGAGAACAGGACTCTTACTAATTCTATACTCCCTCTGCTTACAAGAAAGGATGGACAATGCAAAGAGATGACTTACTGTGTGGGCTGAATCATTTGCACATGTTCACAACTGATTGTACTGTTATGTTCAGGCATACACATGGAGAAGTTAGAATTCTATGTTTTTAACTATTACTGGAAGGTTGCAACATAATACTATTTCTTAAAATACACAACCCTTAACATGCAAGAACTAAAAACGAGAGAGACAGAGAGCACAACCTCTCTAAAACAGAGAGATACAACTCAACTCATCTCTCTCGAGGCTGGCTCTCTGCAGAACTGACTGATTGCAAGCTTTCCTGCAGAGCCCCTTGGCCTGCAAACAGGACCAGAAAAACCCTTAGGATTTACAGTGATGCTGGTAATGTTTACACAGCTTCCAATACACCATAGATACCAAGAGACCCATATTTCTCATCAGAAAATGAGATATCAATAACTTCTTGCTTACAACTCTTGATCTGAACAACAAAGGTTTTATAAGCATGGATAATTTTTCTAGAGCCTAGTTAAATTTTGGGCCTGATCAGCTAGACACATGAGAAAAATGAAAGTATAGCGAACACTAGGCTAAACTTCATAGTTTAAACAGCAGACATCAGGCAAATCAACAGCAGGAAATGGTCACAATGTGGAATCTTCAATAAGGACGAAAGAAAAGAAAAATATATTTATATCTATTTCAGGGAAATTGAAAGTCTGTCTCAGCAAATCTATAGGTCACAACCTGACTGCGTCTGGTGTGAGATGGAAGGGGGAAAAAAAAAGGGATCACAAATTAATGTAGTGCCATAACAGACAGAGACCATCTCAGGCACTCAAGAGATTTAATGTAGAAGGCCATGACTGTTTCCTGAAAGGAAGCAAGTTTTTAATATAATTTTTTTCCCCCCAAGGAAATAGATGTCTCTGAAAATAGCTATTTGCAAAAAGGAAAAAAAATACCAAATATCCTAAAGAAAGAGTTATGTTTATTTAAGCTGTATGGTTTTATTCTGCCTTCATGAATATCTATTTGTCCAGGCACAAGAGCTACTTGCCTGCTCTCTCCCATGATGAGTGAGGACAATGAAAAACCTAGAGATTTTACTTCGCCCTAAACAAGCAGAATCTTGCAAGGCTGATTATTTACCTATAGTTAATTTGAAATATTGCAAATAAATATTTTAACAATACCTAGATTCAACACTATCCTATTTTTAGCTAATCCAGTGCCATTGGATCTCACAAGCTAGGGAAGGTCAGGCTGAGTCAGGTGAGTATTTGGATAGGGATCACCAAGTAGCACTTCAGGCATTGTCTACACCACAAGCTTGCATATGGAGGTATGTCAGGGGATTGAAAAGGTGGCTGCAACACCAAAACTGTTATATAGACAGCAGGGTATGTGATACAGGAAATGGCACTGGAGATTCAGTAGGTGGAACTCTTCCTTCCAAATCTGTATTGAACCAATATCCTATCTTGGCACTGGGGAACTCTGTTGCTAGCAGACTTTATGGATACAACATAAATACAGTTTGGAGCTTAGTATGTTTTAAGCACAGCGTCCCGACCAAATCTTACTTAATATATTTCGTTTTTCCTTCCTACTTCTCCATTTCCTGGTCTGAGCTGTCTAACAACTCACAGCAACATTCCTCAACAGCTCATGCAATTCTAGTCCACAGATGGCTGGCTTTTTTAGTAGTGGGTGAAATGAATTCTATACCTAGCTTAGGGAATGCCTATGCTACAGTGATACCGTTATGACATTTCTCTGAGAGGTGGGAACTGGGTTGTCAGAAGAACCCTAGCTATATCTACGCAGGGGGTTAGGTTGACTTAACTACGGCATTCAGGGCATGACATTTTTCACAGCCTGAGCAATGTAGTTAGGTTGATCTAATTTTTAAGTGTAGCCCAGGCTTTACTGGGGCTCCTCATGCTCACAAGGCCTTTTGAGATCCTTGGATGAAAGGGTCCCCATCGATGCAGGAGTCCATTATAATATTGAGAGTTTGTCTGTGCCACCACTTTTATTTTATGTGCATGCCGTCAAGAGTGTACAGAAAAATCTGTTTCCTGGTGGCAACTGAAGGCAATGTGGGGTTGTGATAGCTGTAAGGCTAGGTCTGAAAGGTGCACGAACAGGCATAATGTTCTTTATGTGCTTCGGGTGGCCAGGTGTCCTGTTTTGGACTAGAACACCCAGTCAAAAAGGGACCCCGGTGGCTCCGGTCAGCACTGCTGACCGGGCTGTTGACTGTCCAGTTGGCAGTGCTGCCACACTGTGCAGGGGGGCTGGCAGGCTCCCTGCTAGCCGCTGCACTACGCGGCTCCCAGGTTGGGAAGCAGCTGGCATGTCCGGCTCCTAGCCTTAGGGGCAGCCAGGGGGGTCTTCGTGCTGTCCCTCCCCTAGTGTAGTTTCCATTGGCTGGTTCAGGTCAGGGCAGGGGAGGAATAGCATGAGCACGACTCACAAGTGCTCAGCAGGCAGCACGTGCCTCTCCCACTGCTGCCCAGCCCTCTTCTCCTCACTCTCCTCACATGGCTAGGCTTGAGCTGCAGTGCGTGCCATGCGGCGAACTGCGGTCTGTCTGTTGCCCCATCACCAGCACCCAGGAGTTTGAGGTATGTGTACCCCGGTCTCCAAGTGCTGGGAATGGGGTTGCACCCGCACCCCTCCCCACCCCCCCCCACACTGCTATCCCCATCACTGCATCCCTCCACTGTCCCATCCTGTCCCCCACACCTACCCATCCCAGCCCCATACCCCTTGCAGTGCTCTCCCACCCATCCTCGCCACCTCCCAGAGCTGCCATCCTCATGTCCCTCACCCCCCACAGCCCTGCATCCCATTCACCTCCAAACACTGCTGCACTCCCATTATGTCCCTATACACACCTGTTTCCCCCACATCCTCATGCTCCTGTAGCCTTCTGCCTCCCCCTGCATCCCCACCCACCTCCACACCCCTCCTCTCTCCTTCACTGCCCCCTCTCACCCCCATCCTGCTCTCATCCTTGGCCTCTTTCCCTCCCCATCCTCTCTCCTCCACCACCCTCATCTTTTCCCCTTCAGCTCACCCGCCTCCTTTCCCAGCTGGGTGATTTAGGCAGCCCCTGGAAAAGCATATGAAAAAGTGTCTCTGTGTAGGCAAGTGTGTGCATGCATTGTATGTGTGTAAGAGACTGTGTCGGAGTAGGGAGATGTGTGTATTGCCGCATGTGTTTACACCTGTGTGAATAAAATTTGCAGCCTGACTTTTAGTCTTTTTGTTGGCTTCCGCACAAAACAAAATTGACGACATAAAATAGATGTGTATTCATTTCATAACAAGTTTTTAAAAAAAGGGTTCTTAAAAAGTGACTGTTGTTGACTAGTAATTGCAGAAGAGCCAATGTATCATACGTTTCTCCCCATCTTTGTCTAGCTACATTATAAACTTTGTTGCAGACTTTTTTTTATGTTTCAGAGTAGCAGCCGTGTTAGTCTGTATACCTTAGAGACTAACAAATTTATTTGAGCATAAGCTTTTGTGAGCTACACCTCGCTTCATCGGATGCAGGCAGTGGAAAATACAGTGGGAAGATTTATATACAGAGAGAACATGAAACAATGGGTGTTACCATACACATGGTAAGGAGAGTGATCAGGTAAGGTGAGCTATTACCAGCAGGAGAGAGAGAAAAAACCCTTTTATAGTGATAATCAAGGTGGGCCATTGCCAGCAGTTCACAAGAACGTGTGGGGAACAGTGTGTGTGTGGGCGGGGGGGGGGGGGGAGGGGGGCGGTAATAAACAAGGGAAAATAGTTTTTACTTTGTGTAATGACCCATCCACTCCCAGTCTTTATTCAAGCTAAATTAATTGTATCCAGTTGGCAAATTAATTCCAATTCAGCAGTCTCTCATTGGAGTCTGGTTTTGAAGTTTTGTTGTTGAAGAATTGCCACTTTTAGGTCTGTAATCGAGTGACCAAAGAGATTGAAGTGTTCTCTGACTGGTTTTTGAATGTTATAATGCTTGATGTCTGATTTGTGTCCATTTATTCTTTTACGTAGATACTGTCCAGTTTGGCCAGTACGTCTAGCTTGCCGCCCTGGAGCCCTGATCTTAGTAGGGGTCTCTAGGCACTAAACAACAATTGTAATATTAAAAAATGTGGAAGTAAATGTGTTCATGCATGCTAGATGTGTACACATGAATATACATGTGTACCTACGTGTAGATGTGGGAGTCAGTTGCTACAGATTTATTTATATCATTATCTGGACTGGTATGCATTTCTGTGGTTGTAGTCTATGGATTTGGGTCTGGGCTTCAGGATTGGGCCTGTAATGGACCCATTGCCGCTATGATCATGTGTGGTCCTAATTCCACACACAAATTACAACAACTTTAGTGAACAAAAAACATGGAGTTCGTTGCAAAAGAAAATGGAAAGGGGGGGGGGGGAATCATGAAAACCTTTGAAATTTTTTTTTTTAAAATGACCCTTTTTGACTATTTTGCTGCCAGCTCTAGCATCCAGTAACAAATAAAACTGGAACTTAGCAAAGATACATCTGTCAAAACAATAAATATATACGTTTGGACCTTGCAGTGAAAATGAGCATGTGAGAGGGGGTGGGGGAGAGCAAGCAATGAAGGGAGTGGGGGATGCAGTGAGCGGGGGATGGGGCGGGGCAAGGGTGTTTGGTTTTCTGGACTTAGAAAGTTGGACACCCTGTGTGTGCTGGAGGAGTGTGCTTATCTTAAGCAGTTTCTACACCTGTGTAAAGTGTGGCTTGTGCTATATCCCAGTGCTGCTTACCAGCACTAACTAGTGGACACGAGAGTCAGGGTCCTGAACTTGCCCCCACCCAGATTCAGGGGCAGCTCTGCCAATTTTGCCGTCCCAAGCAGTCGCCGCCGAATTGCCACCGCGCCCAGAAGAGCGGCGGAGCTGCCGCCCAAAAGCCGCCATGGGACATGGACTGCCGCCCCATTGGGAATGCTGCCTCAGGCACCTGCTTGGAAAGCTGGTGCCTGGAGCCTGCCCTGCCCAGATAGGAGCCTGGAGGATGTTCAACTCTCATGGCAACACTGGTAAACCCCTTTTCCCCATTGCATTTATGCTCAGAGAGATTACGGTTGCCCTCTGCATCTGTGCTTTCAGGGCCTTTCCCCTATAGCAATATTGTGCAGGGACAGGTATAATTTGGCCTATTATTCTCCTGTACATTTTATATTTTGCAGTAGAGAGTGTCTTCGATCTTACCCCTCCCTCTAGACATGTAGTGTACTAACAAAGGGTGAGTATGTAGGAAGGAATCTCAGGACTAACTAAAGAAGTTATTACCCCATTCAGATATGTTGTTAAGAACCTTTCAGATATGCCTTGCAACCTTTTCCTTTGAGATACTTCAAGAAAAATGCGGTGGGTGTGTGCAGTATTACGCAAGACAGAGACAAGCTCCTTCCAAGATCACTGTAACACAGTACTGTAAATGGCTGAGATAGGCTTGTGAAAGTGCCTATACTTTTCTCCAATTCCAGCCTTCCTCCACAGAGGGAAGCAAAGTCCTGAAGTCACTGTCAAAGTACAACCTGACCCTCCCAACCACTTTACTCCTGACCTCATGCAACAGACTGCCAGGTCAGTGGAGAGAGGTACTTCCGAGGGGTGGGTGGGTGTGTGCACGCACCCCCAATTTAAATAGCCTTTTATGCAGCAGATAGGTCCCCATATTGTATCTTATCAAGGAGGTCTGAGCCCCAGGTACAATCGTTTACCAGCACACTCTGGACACAGTTTTTAATGCAAGTCCCAAAACATTAAATTGGAAAGGTGCAAAGACTTATCTAATATCTCTTCAAAATTACAACCCTATGATTAAATTCAGTACTGGAAACATTAAACAGCGATCCGGAGGGGGGAGGGAAAAAGCTGTAGCTCAAAACCATAATACTCAAGTTCTCTGCCCCTTTATCACTCTTTAGCAAAGAGCCTTTGCAAAATTTTTGCTCTTTCTTCTCTCAGAATCAGCTCTCATTCCAGTGAGCAACAAGGCAAACTGAAAGCCAAGAGGTAAGAAAAAGGAACAGTTAAGATCACTATCAGTTTTTAGAAAGGTTGGGAACAGAGGGATAAAGAAAAAAGGTCATTCTATCCTTTATGAAGAAAAAAAAAAGTGATAAAAAAGGATGGAACAACGTAGAATGAGAGGGAAAACTGAGTGGCTATAAAAGACCAGTTACAGATCTTTGATAGTCTTGCGGAAACATCAGGGACTTCTGACCCTTTCCAAGTGCTGTATATTCTTACTGTCAAGTTACAAAAACAGAAGGATTTGACAAGCCTACTACAGAAGGTTAGGAATATCATAAAGCTATAATGGAAAACTGATTCTCCAGCAGGGGATATTTCCATCTCCTTTTTCCACATTACTTGCTTCATTGTGAGCTATCATCTACAGTATCTCAGTTTAGAGGTCCCGGTTTTCATTAAAACGACTTGCCTTCGGCTAAGGTTACGGCGTACTAAACAAGGATGGTCACCAGTGAGAGCAGCTTCCTTTATAGCCAGATCCCCAGCTTGTGTAAGTCAATATGGCACCACTGGCTTTAACAGAAATGTCAATTTATATTCTTGGTATCGTGGTATCAAGTTTTATGAAGGGGAAAAAAAAAAAGTCACTTTCATGTCTTCCCCTGAAAACTCCAGCCCTTAAGTTTGCTTCAGTAAAGTTTTGATTAGCTACACTGCAGAGTCAACATATTAGACCAGCTGCATGTATCACTGTAAATGATATTAGCAAAGGGGCAGCTCCACTTTGCACCTGTTTTCATTAGTGGTCATTTTGGCCCAAACTGTCTATGAGAAGGATAAGTGACACTTGCATTGTTTATGCCAGTATTCCGATTGCATTGTCTGAAGGACAGCAATACACATCAGACATCGCACAGTTTGGCATCATGGCCATTTTGAGGTCTTTATTAAACTTCTGGTTCAGAAAGCATCTCCTCACCTTGCATGCACAGATGTTGAAAGGCCAGGACAGTTAATGAACATAAGCCTAATTTAATATGCACATAGTATAAAGTAACAAGAATGGGTGGATACCATTTTCTGTACCCCTTTTACTGATCATGTTTAAGTTAGGGTCAGGCCAATAGTTCAGAAGTCATAAGAACCAGCTCAGACCAAGATAACCAGAGGTTATTTGCCTGTGCAGTAATGGTGGTTCTTTGAGAGGGGTGTTCCTATGGGAGCTCCACTTCAGGTGTGCATATGTAATGCCGACAGACTCGCATTGTTGGTGGGCGGAATTGAACCTGGGACCTCTGGAGCTTAGTGCATGAGCCTCTACAGCATGAGCTAAAAGCCAACTGGCTGTTACCTAAGACTGTAGAGCAGACTCATTTTTTCTCTCTAAGAGGTCTCGATGCCACTAGATGGGACAGAACACCACACCCAGGAGGTGTGGGGGTTACACGTACGCCTCTCGAGCCCTCGATCAGAGATTTTTCCATTGCTATCCATTTGCCCTGTGCATGTACTCTTTACAATCTCATGTCACACACAGAGGGGATAAAGAAGGAACTGTCCGCACAGCTCTGTATCTGAATGTCTAAAGAAAGAACACAGTCTGAAGGAGAGGGGAAGGAGGGCAGTAGTGGAGCACCCATAGGAACACATCTCAAAAGAACCAGAGAGAGTTACTGCACAAGGTGAGTAACCTCTTCTTCTTCGAGTAGTGTCCCTATGGGTGCTCCATTTTAGGTGATGCCTGACCAGCATCCCTACAGGGCTCGAGAGGTGCACGCACATCTGAAATGGAGCGTCCAAAGTGATACTACGCAAAGGAAAATTAACTTTTTTGATGTTCAGAAGATCTTGGATAACTTCCCGCGAAACTATTCTTCAACACACACACACACACACACACCCCCAGTGCTTCCTGGTTCCAGCCTGAAGCAGGACAGAAGAGCCACAGTGCCCAGGAAAGGCTATTTCCATACCCAAAAGATTCCGACTGGAGAGGCATCTGAATCAGTCCATATACCTGGATGTCTCTGCCAGGAGCCATCCATAATTCACATGGACATCCAAGCTGCTGAGACTAGATGATCAACTTCTATATTGTGCGTCTACATTGTTTTTCTAACGTAAACTGTCAACTCACTGGAGCAAGGACCACATTTTTCTTTATTATTGTACCGGATTGAGCCTACAGACATGCTGAAACCAACAAGACAAATCCAAACATCTGGACATTTGCCTGCCTCCAATTTAAGTTGGAAATGAAATGAGTTTGAAGGTTTCAGTCATGCTTGGACATATCACAAAAGCCTCCATCCAAGTCCATGACGTTCACTTTCTCTGTGAGTAATATGCACGTGCTGAAGGACATAATTTCAGGGAGACAAGTCCCAGGCTGAGGACCTCATAAT
The DNA here is from genome assembly GCF_965140235.1 of Caretta caretta. Lineage (NCBI taxonomy): Eukaryota > Metazoa > Chordata > Testudines > Cheloniidae > Caretta > Caretta caretta. Next base: position 69,424,537 of record NC_134212.1, on the reverse strand, counting down.
ACAGAAGGAGAGTTTTGGTCTTGTACTCACCCAGAAGATGATGTTGTAGCTGAAAAGCAGATATTTATACCAACAGCTGATTTCTGGGTTAGAGTATCGGTAATAGTGCATCTTCTATAGAGCAATATCTGCAGAGGAGGAAGAAAAGAGAGAGAGGAAAAAAGAGTTCAGTCTAAAAATTCAGACGTTTAATGTGAGCTTTCTTCTACCTCAGAAAAAGTAAAGTCGCTATTCCAAAAGTTTATATTAAAAGAATTACTATAACTTGAAATCTAGTCAATTTCAAAAAGATATTCAGTGAAATTTCAAAAACCACACCTGACACCAAGTCCCGCTGCCAATTCTTGTGGCTTTACAATATTTTCTAGTTTTTAACTAGTTCTCTCTCTGCCTGTTGCCATCTGAGAGAGATAAACAAAACTGACTATACAGTTAGAGTTAAACCCAGAAGACGTACATTGATGCATTCAGGCTCTACATTAAACAGACAACCCCTTTTGTGCCCCCCTTGGCCCAAGACACTCCATGCACATGCAGGGACTTGGACTTTGCATACAGGCTGCTTGTCCTTTTACCACCATGCCTGTTGGACTTAAGGTGTGATGGTAAATGTGGTGGTACGCAGTGAGATGGAGAAGACACAGCTTTAAGTAACTGAGAAAGAATGGTGCAGTGGGAGCTTCTGTTAGGCTGTGACAGATTGTAGCACTGTGATATTTTTAATCTTCCTATACTGCATCAAATTTGCATAATTGGTTTTATTTAGATCACAAGTCATGCAGTTACAAAAGCTTTGATCTGATGGGCATTGCAGAGTTCTGCTTTCTGTGCTTCTCATATTTGAAGAAGGTTAGCATCAGCCACTGGAGTTGCTCAATGTTTCAAAAAACTGAAGCCTTCCAGGGCATTATGCCTAACCCATCTCTCTACAGGAATGCAGCAGAATGCCCCATATAGAAAACCAAACCCACAAACCTCCCAGCTGAAAGCTGTTATGCTGAAGAAGTCCCGAAGAGGCCAGTGTGTGGGAAAGGCCCACCAGCTAACACCAGTTGGTCTGTCACTCTGAGAACTGGGCAGGAGAGGGGTTAACACCATTCCCACAATTCAACCCTCTAATCATGCCTTTAAATCAAGGGTTTCCCTCCCAGGGGATTTTAGTAGAAGCTTAGCAATAAGATTTTAATAGAGCATAATAAGATTTTTCAAATGGTTTTACCCCAAATAAGGAAATGAGACAAGATGTTTGTTGTGAAATTACATTAAATGGTGTAAAAAGAAAAGGAGTACTTGTGGCACCTTAGAGACTAACCAATTTACTTGAGCAAAAGCTTTAGTGAGCTACAGCTCACTTCACTGGATGCAAAAAGGGAAGGTGGGGGGAAACAGACATCCACAGCACCAGCCTGATAGGGCTAGACTGTAACTTTATAGAATAAGGCGGGGGCACGTAGCGCTGTAGTCCCAGAAGCAGATTCAACCACAATTCCTCCCCTTTTGAGCTGGAGAGCAAGCAAGTTATTTCAATTCTTTTTACAGCAGAGCATACTCCTGCATGTCAGCTGGCCATCTGGAAGGAGGTGTAGAGAAAGGACAGCTCCTGAGCTACTTCTAACCCCCAACCCATCTGCTCACTTCTTTGCAGGGGGGGAATTCAGGGTGAGCAGCTACTGATCTTCCATCCCCTATGCTGTGGCCGGGGTCACAAGCTGTGCACGACAAGTGGGTGAATAGGGCCCTCATACTTAATTAAGCACTTCTCTAATAATTACGCTTTGGTATCTCACTGCGGCATCACAGAATGGTCTAGCACAAAGTTGTCTTGTATTCTTGGTTGTAACAAGAAATTCAGTAGGATGATGGATAGGTTTGTCATACAGATTCACTATAAAAATCATTCCACCCCTCGACACCCCCACCCAAAAAAACCCAACTATTATCTATTTTGAAGAATCTCTCATTTTACATAAGACTACCTCTTTTAGTTTTCAAAACGGCATTGCTAAAAGTTTCCAGCAGCATGATGGAATACTGCCACCAAGTCTGTTTTTAAGATTCCTAACCAAACCCTGGCTCATATCAAGTTGCCATGAACTTGAAACTCAGCACCAAGCACAAACTTTTGGCTGCAAAAAGGAGAGTAATTCCAAACCAAGCCCCTAGGGAGAAGATAGGATTATGCTTTGCCCATGGGGTTCCATGTGTGGAGTATCCAAGATGCATGTCTCTCGGAAGGAAATTAAGTGGACTCAGATCTGGTCTTGACTTCCCCAGACATCACCTGGTAGTCTCTTTTGGGCCTCTGCGGTTTTCCTGACAACCAGCTGCGTTTGGTGGTTTCTGCCTATTTAGAAAACAGATCAAAGATTCTCATCCCATGCTTACTCACTGACATATTCCGCATCCAGCATCCCTTTGTGATGTTCCTCTCGCAGCTTTTGGGAAATTTCCATTAATTCAAACACAAATCCTAATTGGGAGATTCATTATCTACCTCAGATTATGGGAAATAAGATTTACTTATATTGGGCTATACCTAGAACTCTAAATAGCCAGGCAGCAAGTACAGGTACTGCTAACTAACATTATTTCATCCAGAGAAGCATCTCTTAACATCAAAACACTGAACTCAAAATTAAGTTCATATTGCTGAGGACCTTGGGAGGTTTATTTTGGAGAGAGAGAGAAGGCATAAGAGAGCCAAAATCAACCTCCATGCTGTTGGACCAATTCCCCCCTTTTCTCATTAAGTTATTCCAGCCAGCATGCCCTTTCACTTATCAGCAGAAGCTCATAATGGAAACTAGAAGGTAAAATGATGAGATATGGACTCTGGTCATTTCATTTATGAACAGTGGACAAATCTCATTATTGATAATCAGGTCTTTCCTTCTCCAGGGATCAATTCACTCAAAATATACTGGTTGGGCTTTGCAAAATGGTTCTGTATTAGGCTAACTCCTCTGCTTTTGAAGTCAGTGGGATTTTTACTGGACTTCAATGTGAGCAGAGAATTAGGCCACTGTAGAGGGCTTTTGAAAATCTATTCCACTGAGTGCTTATCAACTCCCACCTCGACGTATGGGACAGACAGCAGGGAGGAAACAGCCAAAGCTGGGAATACTGCAGTGTGGGGGGAAGTGGTAAAGTGGGGCCCATCTGGGACCACCCCTTCCCCCAGCAGTGTGCTGGGGAGACCCCCCAACTCACAAACTGGGGACACCAGGTAGTGTCAAAATTACAGATAGGAGCAAGCCAGGGACTCCAGGCAGTAGAGGGTAGAAGCAGCCAAAGCAGGGACCTTGGTAGACTGTTCTCCAAATGCAGAGGATCGGTTTTGATTGAACTTTCATTGACTGGCTGTTTGCTGCAGCCCTCCCTCAGAGTCTCTTCACTGCGTATCGGCCTAACTTCCTTTCCCCTTTAGCTGATCCCCTCTTATCATACTGTTCATTCTGCTAGTGTGTTCTACCCCTTCCTGCACCTGTGACTGTCTTGTCCATTTAGATTTTAAGCACTTCAGGAATGAACAGTCTGCTACTCTGACATTTCCTAACACAATGGAGCCCCACTGCTGGTTAGCCCTTAGGCACTATAAAAATGTTAAAACAAGAAAAATGAGAGAGAGAGAGAATGGGATACTGTTGCTACACAATACCAGTAGCTATGACAAAAGAATTGTCCAAATGCGGTGGGGGTTTTTTTTGGTTTAAAATAAAAGACATCTCTGGTTCTTGTATTGCATGACAATGTGTTCACTTGTGCTCAGAAATGGGTGAATGACCTTTATTCTTTTAAAAATATAGAGAGCAGTAGCACCTAATTCAGGCCTCCAAGGTTAAAGGCACATGAATGAAAGTACATTTCAATTTCCCTTTTCGCAATAGATCGGACCCTCAGCACAACTTTATGATAATTCCCCTTGACACAAAGAAAGAGAGCACACATTTTAGCAAATGAAAGAATAATTCCAGTACATTCTTGGCTGCAGGAGGTTGCCCCGCCCCCCTAAACAAAAAAAACAACAACTACCACACATCCCTCAATATTGTGTGGCCATATAAGGCTTTATAGATTAATGAGATAGATCCTCTGTTTTTAGAAGTTGTTTACTAACTACTGAACTCAGTGGTCTCCACTCTGATGTGAATACAAACCTTTTCAATGGCCACTGAAGGACTGATCTGTATTAATTTACAAATACTGTAAGCAGGAGCCTGCACAAGGTGGGGGGGCAAGTAGGGGCATGGGCTCCCCAGGAAAGGGTAGGGGCAGAACTCTTCTGGCCCAGGGCTGCAGTGGGGAGAGTGAGCTCCTTCAACCCCAGGGCTGCGGCAGAGGCACAGAATGTGCCCCCTACAAAAGTGATCACGTTTAAATTCCTGCACACGCCCCTAACTGTAAGTGAGCAACCCATGGGAAATGTTTATTGTATACATATACTAAAGGGTTTACTGTGGGCACCTGGAGGTTCAGGATAATAGCTGGCAGGTAACAAGAGCTCCAGCTACAAATGCTTCCTGGTAAACAAGGCAGAAGGTTATGAAACAATGTCTGTGCTGTTAAACGGCAAAGATGATACTTACAGGTACTAGCTGAAATTATAAAGCTTGATTTGCCTAGATACAGAGCAGGCTGGACTGAAATACTTGAACCCTAGAGAGGGGCGAGAGTTGTCAGCAAGCACAGAGACACAGGCCCTGAAGCCAGTGAGCCTCCTTAACCTTCCAAGAAGGATGGTAAAAATAGGGTGAGAGAGAAGACTTTAAAACAGTCTGTGGGCAAATCTCTTACCCATACTGTGCTGTGTTTCTATCATTAAAACAATACTTTTAGAAAGCTGCCTGGTCATGCCTCCTGAATGGAAGACTTGCAGCTGAGTAGTACAGTCAAGAAGTGCAAAATCTTAGAAGGGTGCACTCAGAGAGGACAGAGAGGGGTGAAAAAGCAGCAGCTATCTCTAACTATGACAGACCCCATCAGCTTGAGAAGACCCAACACCATCTGACAGTATTATTCCTATTAGAGCTAAAAGTAGGATCTAAGGCTGCTAAGCAGGATTACAGGGCTGTCCGACCCACCCACACTCTTTCAGTTTACGTTGTGCAGCGTCAGCTTCAGTGTTTTGCTACTTGTTAGTTGCAGTTCCTGGGCCTGTTTCTCCAGGGCCTTGTACCTTGTTAGAATCGGGTTCCCCTTCTCATGCTCTAGCATTGCAACATGACTTTCCATGATGTATTCTGGGGGAAAGCTCACAGCCACACCCTATCACAGGACCTGCAAGAGACTGTTTACCAGAAACAGCAAAGCCCAAATGGAAACTGAGCAGACAGACATGTCCACAAAGCGCAAAAAAAAGGGTGGCCCAAGATTAGCACTTCTGTCGGTCACGGGTGTCAAAAAAAAAAAAAAAAAAAAAACAAACCACCACACACCACATCCTGGACCAACAGAAGTGCTGGTGTGGACAGCGCTATGTCAGTGGGAGAGGCTCTCCCAGCGACATAGCTACAGCCGCTCACTGGGGGTGGCTTAATTATGCTGGCAGGAGAGCTCTCTCCCGCCAGCATAGAGCAGCTACACACAAGAGCTTACAACTGCAGTGGTATGGCTGTAAGGTCTGTAGTTTAGACATAACTAAGCTGATGCACACAAAGAAACAAGGGTGAGAGTCTCCCTGGTTCATGTGGGGTGTGTGTGGTCGCAGAGTATTTCAATTAATTATATTAAGTATCAAGCTGCAAATAGACAGTTATATAACCAGGGTATCTTGACTCTGAGCTAGTAGACCAGGAGAATTCAGGGGGGGAAAAAAAACAAAAACCCCCAGCAAGTTAACAGTCCTAAAACGCAACTGAAACAAAAAAAAGATAGCCAAGCCATTGAAGGAGTCCGCCCCGTCCCCCCAGTTCGAGATCTTATTTTCTGCCTGGCTTCCTCCCCTCACTGTTTCTCAGACCTACCTTGATTGTTCAGGCCTTAACTTCAGTGAAAAGCCCACTACAGGAATATCAGCTTCTCCCACATCCTTACTAACAAGCAGGGGTCCCCAATCATCTTGACCTCTCTAGGACTGGTAACACACTTCTCCCTACTTCCCCTTCCATTGGTCAGCTGCCCAGCCATGACGAACCAACTGCCTGCCCTGGAGGAGTGTCACTGTGTAGGTAATGAGGAATGCTACAGTATCACATGATGCCAGGGGATTCACACTTGATCAAGCCACACTACTACAAGCCATCTCCCCTCTTCAGGAGGTAGAGTGGATCTCCAAGACAATGTGCCTGCAATGGAGATCCTTAAAAGGGGCACCACAGCAGAAACACACACAGTTCCCCTTCTGAGCTGTCAGCCAGGATGAATGTCTCCTTCCACATTGCTGAACAATCTGTTCCACCTTTTATTCAGTGGTGATGCACTGAATGCCTTTCCCAGACCTGAAGAACTCTGTGTGGCTCAAAAGCTCATCTCTTTCACCAACAGAAGTTGGTCCAAGAAACAAAATTTTCTCACCCACCTTGTCCTCCCACATAGGTGGATAGGGAGCAGGAAGGGCAGCACACCTTGCACTCCCCAAAAATTCCCTCCTCCACAAGGATGACTTCCAGGAAGGGGTAGGGAAGCATGTGGGAGCAGACAGCTGTGCAAGAATTACTGCAAAACTGAATGACAACTTCCTGAAAGGACGACAGAATGGAGTTCTCCATCCTCTTTAGCAGAAATGTGGGACCTATCTTCAGAGCTGGAGTCCTGAAAATAGAGAGGTAAAGGGCTTCTGTGCCCCTTACTCCCACCTAAATTAAGGTCAGGATTTGGCCTATTACCACTTTTTTGAGAGGGGGAAGGGAAGGAAAAAGTGACAGAGATGGTATCTTGGTTCTTTCCATTGAGATACACACTGCAGTTATAGCAGCAATGCTGTATGGAGAGGCAACATGTTCTAGGCAACTGAGGGCTTGTCTACACCAGCAATTTACAGCGCTGCAACTTTTTCGCTCGGGGTGTGAAAAAACAACCCCAAGCGCTGCAAATTTCAGCGCTGTAAAGCACCAGTGTAAACTGTGCTCCCAGCGCTAGTAGCTATGCCTCTCATTGTGGTGGGTTTGGTTTGTGGGTTTTAAGAGCTCTCCCAGCCCTGTGCCTCGACTACACAAGCCACGTTAAAGCACGTCCAACTCCCATCCCAAACTTTATTCCTAATTCTGCAAATGGACTGGCTACATGCACTTGAACAGGTCACTTAGTCTCTTCCCCTTGGTATGTTTCTTAGTGTAGGAGATGCTCAGAAGTGTCAGTTGCCAGACTACAAATAAGACACGTGGTTAGTAATATTAGCTTACCTCATAGGTTTCATTGATTAGCTAATTAGTATTGTGAAGTGCTTTGAAGAGATATAAAATGATATATAGGTGGTAATCATCAGCTTTCCCTGCAGTATATCTTATTCTTCTATATGGAGTTACACGGACTCACTCAGCCAACAGTTATTTCCCACTTATAGCAATGGGAATTTCTTTCAGAGAACTAATACAGAGGGATACTGCTAGCTTTTTAAAGACATATCATTTCAGCTCACAGCTGCACTGATGAAAGATATAACCATTCAGCAAAAGACTGCTGCAGTTTCCAGTCAGACAATTCCAAACCCACAGATTACACGGTTATCTACAAAGTGCAAGGATCCTAAAGTTTTTATAATTGTGATATTATTCACTGCCCATAGATTTTTTTAACCCTTGCAGCACATGCAAAGCAAACAGGACAAGTATCAGAGGGATAGCTGTTTTAGTCTGAATCCACAAAAACAACAAGGAGTCCGGTGGCCCCTTAAAGATTAACAGATTTTGTTTGGGCATAAGCTTTCATGGGTAAAAAACCACTGAAGTAGTGTTTTTTTACCCACAAAAGCTTATGCCCAAATAAATCTGTTAATCTTTAAGGGGCCACCGGACTCCTTGTTGTTTCTAAACCGGACAGGCCTTTCCCATATCTATTACCTATGAAATGGCTTTAAAAACAGAGAAAGGGAATGGAAATGTTACAGATTTCCAAAAATACTGCAATTTTTCTACAAAAGCATTGAAAAGAATGGACCAGAGCCTCAGCTAGTGTTAATGGAGCAATGCAGATTTAAGTCAACGTACATCAGCTGCAGATCTGATCCAGTGTTTTTAAAACTATCCCAGCGCAAACGCAGGTAAAAACCAGAGCAGATATGGAAATGGGGGGCTGGGGTGGGGAAACGAAGGCTCCACCTAGTAAACTAATACATTAGGTCAAGCGTTAGACATGTGTTAGCAGGTCCACAAAGCTAGCTAGTAAAGCAACAAACCGTAAAATCAAGTATCAGAGGGGTAGCCGTTTTAGTCTGAATCCACAAAAACAACGAGGAGTCCGGTGGCACCTTAAAGACTAACAGATTTATTTGGGCATATTTCTTCACATGTAGCTAAAGTGGGGTTTTTTACCCATGAAAACTTATGCCCAAATAAATCTGTTGGTCTTTAAGATGCCAGCGGACTCCTCATTGTTTTTGTAAAATCAGAACAATCAGAGAGCAGAGCAGTGTTTCAAGAAGGTTACAAGGCTGTTGGTAACAAAACATTGAACTATTGGGAGTGAAAAACATCCTGTCAAATCTTTTGGCATGCTAGTTACTTCCATTATTTCATCCACACTGTATTGTTCTAGCTTGTTATTTTTTACAGTATAACAAGCTAATTTTTTTTTTTGATCTGGCAGCATGTGATTTACCACCTGTCCAACTGAAGGCTTGAAGCTGACAGGTTAATGTCTATTTAGAGGTGCCAACTATGGTAAGCTTTTGTGAAAGCAAACTATCCCAATACAGAATTACCCTTTTCTTATCTTGTCAGGGTAGATTAAAATCAAGGCAATTTAAAACACCAAGTGGAAAGTCTCCATTTAAAAATCACTGTATTCAAATCAACTTTTCTTTAGAAAATAACTGAAGTACAAACGGAAAAGTGCACTCTCACTGGTTGATATAACCATTAGAACTAAATAGAGCCACAATACTAGACGGGATACATCTTTTTGCTACTTATGAGGGTACTCCATAACTATACACATTTAAGCAATTACATCAGAATCTCAAAAGATTAAGCGAATTGTACATTTTTAGTATATTAGAAAATGGTGAAGGACATCGCTTATTCACTAGATAATTAACTTTCTGCTCATGATTTGTGGCAAGCTGCATTAGGGTGGTAATTAGAATTTAATTAACACACAAAATAGCATATAAAATGTATTTGTATTAAACAAAAGAAGCCCGTAGCACAGTACATGACTTATTGTGCCATATTTAAAAGGGTTAATCTCAAGTTAAATGGTCCTTCCCCCGCCCTCCCGATTTTCTCTTTATCTAAAGAAGCAGCTTTCAAACTCAAAGTTTTTGACACATGCATGGATGCAGCATGCTTATTTATTGAAATATTTTGTGACAAAATATGCTAAGGTGTAAATGTTAAGTTCAGATTTTAAAAAAAGATTTTTGGAAAGACATTTAAGCAGAATAAAAAAATCCAATATAAAAGATTGATTATTTTGGTTAATGGTTTATTTATTTAGGTGTTATTCACCTTGCTCCCAGTATTACATTTCATAGCACTTTTTGCCAGTTCTCTCTACAAAGAAGGACACCAGTCCACTGATATTTCTCTCCTCCCCATTAGTATTCTCCAAATATTCCATCGGGCAGACCAGGTGCAGTGATGGTTCTACGAGCTGTTGTGTGCAGCACCCAGATCCAATGGAGATAGCTGATGAGCTGTACAAAGAAAAGAAAAACCTGAGGACCCTCCCAAGGCTGCAACAAACACCATAACCCCTCTTACTGTGAGGTAAAGGGAAAATCTAAGAGCTGTTGATTCTTTCAATAGAAGAGAGTGTGAATCATCAAGTACAGTATCAGGTAAATCTGAGGACGTGCACCTATGAGTCACTGAACAGTCACTTTCCCAAGAGCTCTGGCTGATGCTGGAGTGAAATGGCTCAAGGATTCTTTCCTTATGGACATGCATTTACTTCAGCTGTGATGTGACAGTGTGGAGGAAGTTCTGCTCACTCCTGAGAGACAGATGAAGCATTTAGTGTTGAGTAAGCTACAAGAAAGGGAGATCTGGATCACGGAACCTGAGAATGCAGTGGGACAGGCAACTTCAAACTATAATTCTATAGTCATGCAATGTACAACCATTTCTAACATGGTGGCTTGATTAGAAAATAGGGGCTGAGAATTGTTCTAGGATTCCTGAAGTTAGTGGAAATGACAGACAATATCTTTGCTAAGTGACTTCTGGAATTTTTGTTTTGATCATCAGTGCCGTTCTGAAGGTCCGGGTCCTCCATTTTTCCACAGAACAAGTTCAACATGAGCAGTAGCAGTGCAGTCTCCCAGACATCACCAGTGAGCCCATCATACTGGATAGAGGGGAATTCAGGCTCCATGACTATACTATTTACTGAGACCAACTACAGTGCCTCTTACAACCAGGTCTCATGGAATATTCTATGACAGGGACCTCTCTCCTCTAGGAACTAGACAGAAACCAAACTCTTTCACATAAACCAACAGATGGTCACGGAGCAGGGAGGGACAAAGTTATGCAGAGACTTTAAAAGGAGCACAAGAGTTCGTGTAGTGGAGAAGGGGGACCCAATACAGGTATTCAGAAAGGCACAATTCACAAAGTTGTCAAGCCAGTAGATGAAGTAGTACTGGATGAGGAATTTTAACTGCCTTGAAAGAGAAAAAAGTTGAATCTTAGAAATATTGTGGAGGAAGCAGCAGCAGGGTATGGGCACAGGCTGGCTGCAAGGAAGTCAAAGCTAATACCCATTATGTATAGGGATGACAATGTAATCTTCAACAGTGACAGTACTGGGGTGCAGAAAGTTCAGGAGAGATCAGGAATTCAAGTTCTCCATGTGGAGCTTAATTTGACAAAGACCTCCAGGGGGAGTCTTTGGAACCTCCCATACACCAAGAAGATTTTCCAACTGAAGTTACACCCACATACTGCAATAAAGAGTAATATGCTTCCTAGAGTCTCAGCAACTTGCAACAAAAATGAATCACATCAGACAGGATGAAGTCATTAACAATAATGATTAACTCGAGTTCTGACTAATTGTTTACAGTGTAGTCAAGAGAGACTTAGAAACTCCAGGCATGTATCTCATTTCTTTCGGTGTCAGAAACCAAGCATCAGGCATCACAGAAAGTAAATTGTATGTAGCCAGTAACAGACTCCTCAACAGCAATCGTCAGTGGTTGATTACAGAGCAGCAGTGACAAGCTTCCAGTGGAATTCCAATCCATCCTCCTTGGCAGGTGGATACACTGAGGGCCTTCAAGGAGGAGGGCTTGTCAAGCCAGGCACTCTCTACAGCTCTGATAAGGACCCCCCAAGAAATCCCATTCCAAATATTTTTTATATTGCCAGGCTTTTTAAAGGAGATGCATCATGACCAAAAGTATTGAGCTTTGAACTTTTTTTAAATTAATGTTTACATGGATTTATTTCCCTACATAATAAATAGCAATGTCCTGCATTTGGAAGCCAATCATTTTCCCAGCAAGTTTGCACTGGTAAATTTTCCTCTCTCCACTAATTAATGTGTTTTCTTTCAGAGTCTGTAGACACAATGTCTGAAGAAAGGCATTCGGTTGTATGCTTTTCTCTCTCACACTCATGCCACAGATCCCTGCAAAGGGAAGAAATTTAGGTCTTGAAGGATTTTAAAGGAACTGATCTTGCAAACATTTAAAAGATGAGTAACTGTACTCACGTGGAGCAGTGCCATTAAAGTAAAGTGACATGCTTAAATACTTGTGGGATCTCAGCTTAAGTTTGTGTATTTTTTATTATTAATTATTCTTAAAGGTTTGATCACAGAGAAGAGTACATTTGTTTTTAAAATAAGATCATTCTCCTCCAGTGAAGTTTCAGTGGACTCCTAAAGTAGTGATTAAGGGACCAGTCCTGCAGACACTTATGCACAAGGAGTATCTTTATCCAGGAGAGTCATCCCATTGGTGTGTCTTTGGAACTACTCAACGCTTATCTAGCGGACTAAGCTCAAGCTATATACATCACAAGACCCTGATTCAGCCAAGCATTTAAGTATGTGCCTAACTTTAATCATGTTATTAGTCCCATTCAACTTCCTGAATTGGTGCAAGAGGGAGAAGACAGACTTGAGAAGCAGAGGCAAAACTGGAAGTAGGAAAGTCAAGGATTGGATCCCTAGCATTCCAAAGGTTTTGGGATTCCTGGAGGAAAGCCAGCAGCAGGCGTATCAATCCAGTTTCCAAATGGAACATCAGGGAAGGAAGCCAGCAGATAGCAGCTTGCTTCACTTTGTATTGATAATTTGGCTTTACAGGCAAATGCCTTAAACTAAAAAATACCAGCTGTGCTGCAGAAATTTCAGGTGGGACAATAATGTGGGTGGAATCATTGCAGATCAAAGTTACAGATAACACCTTATGGACAAGAGTGCTCTGGTGCTCACAGTGTGAGAGTTTTGAAAGGTTATATTTACACTGTCCACTTACTGACCCTATACGTTCACTTAAACATTTTAGAACTTCTGTAACATTAATGAGCAAAAGTTACAAATCCAGTACAAACAACATTAAAATAAAAGAAGAACAAGCTGGTGAAAATGGGAACAAAATCTGCCACCTGGGTACATCTTGGATGCATGGGGCCTAATTCTTCACTGTGTTCCACGGTGCTGCAACTCCATTAAAGCATAAAAGGAGTAAATGGAGCAATCTGTTTCTGTACTACATACATAAAGGCTTCCTTACACAATACACAAACGAAAAAGGCCGGAATCTCTGACCTAGTTTTGGGTAACACAAAAATACAATTGCAGAGGTAGAGTGGGGGAGAGTTTGGAAGCAGAAGCGACCATAACAATTAAAAATTTCTGTGAGTCCACCTGGGGCAGGAGGAGAAGAATGCCTAGAAAATAAACTGAAGGAAAGGTCATAAAGGAAATGAGTCCAAAAAGGAATTTGAGCCTAAACCAGTAAGTACTGACTTTCAAAAAGAGGAAAATAGTTGTGAACTTTCCAACATTACTCATCTTTGTAATGCATTTTGTGATCTGCAGGTGAAAAGTTCAGAACTAAGTATAAAATACAGACCTTAATCTGCTCGGATACTACCAAAGTCACTCCTGATACTCAAAATCAGTGGATCTACAAGACTGGAATTAGGTCCTATCATTAAAATAGCAAAGTGGACACTCACGGCACCTTTGGGAATGGAAAATACATGTGCAGGATCTTTGCAAGACTTAGTAGTTTACAATGGGATTTCACCTACTTGGAATTAGTGCATATTTGGAAAACTATTACTTAGAGTCCTGTAAAAAACCACCACACACACGAGAGATTTGCTATTTACTTTTTAGTAAGTTTAAATATTGTGCATTGTTTAGAGGTTCTACAAATCATTTTTGACCATGGGTTCATTAACTCCACGACACAAAACTACTGGAAGCAGCAAAGGGAAACAACTAAACTTGGAAAATTAGTAACTGACCTAAGGCAAACAGAAGACAGCTGTGGACAGTAATAAAAGCCTCAAGTACTTTGAGGGTTGTAATTCTCACAATCCATTAATAGTTTATTAGGTCTTTATAATTAGAATCTTAATACATGTTACCAACTCACAGATTCATACATTTTAAGGCTGGAAGGGACCATTACAACCATCTAGTCTGACCTGCTGCATAACATAGGCCAAAGAGTCCCCAGTTTGTCTAGCTTTAACTTAATCCTGGCTCAGTGGGAGTGGGGGAGGGAAGGAGAAACATGACACGACAGGACATTAGAGGACTTCTCAGGGTCCCTTGCAGCACTACATTTCTATGATTCTATAATTGTGTCCTATATCTGTTTTTCCATTGTTTTGCCTAAGATGTGAGTCATAAAAGCTGTTTTATAGTTAATTTCTCAGGTCTCTTAAATACGGGAACAATGTTAAACTTCCCCCTTCCCCCATTCCTCTGGAGCCCTTCTAGTGTTTCAAGATTTGTTTAAACACAACCACCCACAGTTCAGAGAGCTCCAGAGCCAATTTAAAAAAAAAAAAAAAAAATCCTTCAGTGCAAGTTATTCAGTCATACATATTTTATAAGTGTTTAACTCTTTAATGGTTACTATTGAAACATCCTCCTTTGTTACAGTCCAAGGAAAGTATATTATCTCTGTAAGTGATGAATACATCATCCTTTTGATTTCCAAATACGGAACAGATATTTTTCTCCATCACAATTGACATTTTTACCATCCTTTTATAGTATAGGACCTATATCATTGCTAGGATTTAGTTTGTTCCTGATATATTTAAAGTACTCCTGATTGTCCTTAACCCTACGAGCCACCAGTTTTTCATTGATGCATAAAATTGATAAGGAAAGCTAAAGATATTTCACCTAAACTGCTGATTTATATTCATTGCTATCAGCTTTGCCATTTTTCAATTTACTTATATTTAGATTGCTGTCATCACCTCCCCTTTTAGTAAGGATATATTTGTGGGTGGGGGGACATAATGCATTCTTAACTAATTTCCAATCATTCAATATCTCCTCCGACTGAATTATGCTCATAATTATTTCCAGCTTTGGAAAACTGGATTTTTAAAAATCACCAAGGGGACGGGGGGGGGGGGGGTGAGTGTTATGTAACTGGCTGGGACTACACTCTGCATGCAGCAAATGAAGTTACACTGGCATCATTTGTACCTAGGCAACCACCAGTTTTCAGTCCACATTTATTTGACAGAATGAGGTCTCATAATAGAATTGCTCAAGTTAGATGATACATTTGTACCATTTGCAATTATCAGTTTGAGACACTCCAAGAAGTTTTACTAGTGGCAGCAAGAGACCTCGTCAAGTCCCCCAGATTGAAATCCCCTATGATAATGCAACATAGATAGATATTTTATGACAGGCATATCCTATCCCCTCAGCTGAATTAGTACAACCAATCCACCTATATGCATTACATGTCCTATCAATAGAAGGTTTGTGAGCAACCCAAAAGCAGCTAAAAGGTATCTATACCATAGAGTGCCACCCCACCTTCTCTTCAGCCCACTCTGTCTTCCACTAGAGTCACCCTATTATAACATTCCAATCACGTGAATCACCCCACCAAGTCAGTACTACCAACCATATCAAGTTTCTTTTCATAAATGAATATTTCTAATTCTTATTCACCACCCAGACTTCTAGCTTTGGTGTATAGGCAACTGAAGAATTTATTCTCTTTACATCCCTTGATTTGTTGCCAGAGTTATATTTGACCATATGTCCTGTGTTTATCCTCTTCCTCCTCACCCTCCCCTTCTGATGCTAATTTAAAGCCCTCATGACTACTCTCAGGCCTGGTCTACGCTGGGCGGGGGGGGGGGGGGGGGGAAATCGATCTAAGATACGCAACTTCAGCTACAAGAACAGCGTAGCTGAAGTAGACGTATCTTAGATCGACATAGAATCACTCACTTCGCGTCCTCGTGGCGTGGGATCGACAGCGGTTGCTCCCCCGTTGACTCCACTTCCACCTCTCGCCGTGGAGGAGTTCCGGAGTAAACGGCAGAGTGATCGGGGATCAATTTATCGCGTCTATACTAGACGCAATAAATCGATCCCTGATAGATCGATCCCTACCTGCCGATCCGGTGGGTAGTATAGACATGGCTTATGTCTAGTTTACTATCTAGAAGCTTAGCTCCCCTTCTACCAAGATGGTGGCAGTTGTGGGGCTAAGACCTAATATTGATGCAAAAAATAAAATTTAACTTAAAAAAAATTTTGTTACAAATTTACCTTCACTAAATATCAAGATGCAGCCATAAGAACGTTATAGCCAGGATGTTTGGAAATATGACAATATACATAGTTAGCTTATTATGTTACAAAACTTTAAAGCTAAATCAGAGAAATTCCAGGTTTATACTTTTCTCTCTCTCTAGACCAAGCAAACATCAAGCCTACAAATCACAAACATTTGGAAGAAATCTGCCTGTGAAAAGAATGCAATGTTGTGGTATCAGAATAATAAACCCAGAGGAAAAGCAGGTCTATAACAAATCCTCCTCCACCACCTTTTTTCTCCAAAATAAAACTTGAGCTTAAACCCACAAACAAAGTATTCTAGAAACATCTTTATTGACATTGATTTCTTCTATACACACACCAAAGTCTTCTTCATTCTTTAAACTTGGAGAACATTTATGGTGGTAAGTGATATGTAGAAGATACTGGTTATGTTCAACTCATTTTTCCACTTAAAGGAGAAAATCTTTGTTCTCAAATGCTTATGATGGCATAAGATTCTTTTAATGTGTATATTTGCAAGTATTTTGTATCTAAATGCAAGCCTTCACATAACTGCCTGATTTTGTTATATGACTAGTAAGATGTTTTATGTACAAATACAGAAAAATCATTTGGTGCTAGGCTAATTACTAATGTAAACAGCACTTACATTAATGGGAAATCAATCAATCAATCACTGATGATGCCTGAGCAAATCCTTACCCAATGCAAGATGACAATTGTTGAAAAGATGATTTTCTTGTCATGTGGAGTCAACAACTCAGGCTAAAGGCTTTCCAAGAGTTATTTAATTTTAAAAGACTGCTTTGAGAACAGAACACTCATACCAGGACCAGCCCACAACATTTTGGCACCGGAGGCAGGAGCTCAAATGACACCCCCATTCCCCCTTGCTTGGGCCAAAACTTTGAAAGGTCTCAATTCTGCCTTCTTCCTGTTCTACTCCTCTCATGGTACTGCTCTGCTACCTCCCCCAATAAAGGAGAACTGACAACGTAAAATGCCTTGTTCAAAAATGTTAAGTAACACTTAACTTTCAAACGCCTGAACAGCAAATGTAACTTTTCTTTTTTGCATAGTAAATACTGGCATTTTTAGCGTTTTGATCAATCAAAGCGGTGCTTTCCGTGCCTTCTTGGCTGCAAAGATTTGAACTGCTTCCTAATGCAGGTCCACAGTCTGGGCCAGCTCATGTTCTATTGAGAAGGTTTCAAGGCCGACCAGCCTCTCCTGTGTCATCGTGGAGCGTAGATGTGTTATTAACTTCAGCTTGGAGAAGCTGTGTTCTCCACTGGCAACTGTTACAGGAAGTGTTCGAAGTATGTGCAGAGCAACAAAAGCATTTGGAAAGAGTGTGGTCATCTTATTTGTGCATATATATTCCAGAACAGTCTTTGGGGTTGATCCTGCTGAAATGTATCTTGTAAGGGTTTTCAAGTCATCACCTAAATCGCTTGCATCAATATTGCGCATGTTATGTGTTAACACTGTCTCTAGTGCCCTGCATTGCTGGGGTAGGTCTTCTTCAGGTATAGTGAGGAGTTTTGGATCATCATACAGCACCCCAAATACACTGCTGTGTTCCTTGAGCTGCATGATATGTTCTTCAACTGACTGTATTGCACAATCTAGCACCTGGTTAAAGAATTCAACTTTGAATTGTTGTTTGGGGTCTCTTATGGGATTATCCCGTGCCTTGTAATCAAAATTTCTTCTTCTCCTCCTCCTCCTCCGACTCTTGTATTCTTGAATGGGTAGGAAAATAGCTTCAGTGTGAAGTTCCTCTGCCAACTTCTGTGCACTCTTCAGAATGTTTTGAAATCCCTCATCTGACCGGTAAGACTGTAGATAGGACTTTGCTTTGTCCAGTTGTTCCATTGCTCCAGATATATCAAGGTGAACACCTCGGAGTCTCTTGCTTACAACAACATTTATGTCATGCCACAACCCTAAGCCACACAGAAATTTGAAGTTATGTATGTTTCTGGTGATTCTATTTCCCTCTGCCACTGTTCTCCTATGAACAGTTCCTCTCCTAGCATTATCCTCCATAATGGCAGCTATGGCACCATCTATCTTCCCAGTTTGGAGTTTGATAGGCTTTATTGCCTCTACTCGACTTTCCCGTCGTGTGCCACTCAGTAGTTTCAGTGTCAGAGAGGATGTTCCCAGATGTCGCTTCAAGATTTGCCATCCATGAGTTGATTCAGAGAAAAATACACAGATGCTTTGGATTACATTAAAAAATTCAGCAGCCTCACTAGAAGCTGATGCTGCATCACTGACCACCAAGTTCAATGAATGAGAACGGCATGGGACAAAAAAAGCTTGACGGTTTAACTCTCAGATCCATGTCTGCACTCCTCTGTTCTTTCCTCTCATGTTGACACCATTATTATAGCCCTGACCTCTCATGTCAGCTATCGCAATTCCCATATCTTCAAGCTTTTTAAGAAGCACATTTGTCATATCAGTTCTTGTAGGATCATCAATGTCAATAAATTCTACAAAATGCTCTCTGACAGGCACCATTGCAGGGACATTTTCACTAGTTCTGTTGTTGTTACAAAATGCACCATTAGAGTCATTTGTTCCGTATGGCTGATGTCAGGTGTGCAGTCCAGAACAACATCTTGCTGACTTCAGATCTTCCACAATCTTCTGTTGGACTTTTGTTGCTAGTAACTGTAGGTTCTCATTTTGAATTGTTTTTCCAACGTAGTGGTGTGTGTACATTTCTTGGGTGGTGACTCTTCTTAAATGCTCTTGGAGTACAGCATCAAACTCAGCCATCAGCACCACAATTTTAAGGATGTTTCCATTGTTTGGCACATACAGCTGATCTGAAGTGCCATGCAGTGCTAGGTTTTGGGTAGCAAGCATTCTCACAATGGCAATGAGCCTTGTCAGAACATTTTGCCAATAAAGAGACTCTGATGCAATCTTCTCTTGATGCTGATCATTTATGGTGGCCTTTAACCTTAGTCTCATCTTGAGCTCTTTCCACCTATGGAATGCTCTCTGGTGATTTGCTGCCTTCTCATGGCATGCCAGATTTCTAGCCAGATTTTTCCAGTCCTTTGTTCCTGTAGAACCCAATGTGGCTGGAACATTAAACTGGAAGAGTTTGCAACAAAAACACTATGCGGCATTCTGGGTTTTTGAGTACATAAGCCATGGCCTCTCCACTTTGTCACCATTGGGGATTTCACACCAGTAATGTGTTGGATGGAAACGTCTATTTTCATTGTCTTTGGGGAACATGAAGCTTTTCACTTGCTGTGTCCTATGCAGTACAAGGAAGTCCCTCAGGCTCCTGCTTAAGTGGGTCCAAAGTCCTGGATCATCTACCCTTAAGGAACTAAACTCAGCAGCAGCTGTTTCTTGTTCCTCCACCACACTCTTCTCTGATCTACACTTTTCTTCAGGAATGTGCATGGTTACATCCATTTGAGATGGAGATATGGATGCTGCAGTAGCTGCCAGGTCACCTGCACTCTGACTAACTGGAAGATCTGGCATCTCCTCACCAGGGCTGGAAGGCTCACCGTGAACATTTGTGGCTATGTATCTCAGGAGAGCTCCTTCCTGCTTGGATAGGAAAGCTTCCTTTGCTTGCTTTCTTTTTCTTAATGCTGCCCCAGAGGGGCATTTTCTTTTTTCACTCATGACTGCTGTTCTGGGCCAGCTAGAGTGGCTCTCAACATGCAATTGAAGGGGGAAAATAAGCAGGCTGGTAGCAGGGCCTGAGTGAGGGAAGAGATCAGCGTCTTAAGGGCCTAATTTGTTCCTACTACTTCAGCTGACTGCCTGTTCTCCTCAGGTGGGTTCAGGGAAGCAGCAGGAAACAGGAAGCTCCCTGAAAAGCTGGTGCTAATCGTCCAGGCTCCTGGGGTGCTAGAGAGGTACATAAGAGGCTCCTTCTCCTCTCTCCCCCTGCAGTTCCTGGTGCTTTGTGTTATTCCCTCTAACCTTTTCTCCTGCCTGCCTGTTAAGTCTCTTGTGCCCTCATTCCTCCAGCACAGCACTCCACCATCTCTGTATATCTAAAGCAGAGAGAATACATATGCACCAGACGACGACAATTTTCTACACTCTGGGTCCTAGTGGTGTCCCTCCCACAGTCTGGCACCTGAGGCAGTCAGCTCAGTTGGCCTCATGCAGAAGAACAGGAATCTCTGGATCTTTCAAAACCAGAATTTCCTGTCAAACTCTCATAAAAAAATAAAATAAAAGTTGGAAAATGTACTGGATTAAAAAAAGCTTTCCTGCCACAAGAAGAATGGAAGCAATTAAAGAAACGTTGCATATTCATTAAACCAGTGGTTTGTAACCTGGGGTGCACGCACCCTATCGGGGTGTGAGATACGCCAGATTTTTTTAGAAGGTAAATCATCGAAAACACAAATTAAGCACCCGCACATAAGTACAACTCCTTTGTTTCATCAAACCTATGTATTTATTAACATTATACATTTTTAACTATTACTGTAATATACAAACAAAAATATATCTAGGTTTAAAGAACTGACTTACTTCAACAATTTTTGATAAGGGGTGCGAGAACATATTTTGAGAACCAAAGGGATGCAGGCTGCAGTAAAGGTTAAGAACCACTGCATTAAACAGATTGTATATTCAGGAGCTGAAAGCGTCACCTAAGCAAACAGAGTGACAGCAATCAATTTGAATCTAAACGAGCATGAAACAGATATCTTTTTCTTATTTTAATGAAATTATAGGAAAACCTATTTTATATATTATTATATATATAAAAAGACTCTGAAGTGAGCATCCTACACTCATATGCCGTCTAAGCACAGTAACAGGAAGCACTTCACAGCACATCCTGTCCATTTCTACAGGCAAGTTGCCACAGACAAGAAAAACAGAACACTCAAGACAAAACCAACCCAAACAAAAAAACCACACACACAAAAAAAAACCAAAAAAAAAACACAACACACTTTCAACATGGATTGGGGAGAGGAAGTTACTTAAGGCACTGCCAGTAGATTAGATTTAAAACTCCTCTGGTAACTTTTGGAATTTTGAAATGCTGTTGTAACTTAAAAAGACAGTTACTCCTGTTAATCACCAAGTGGTTAGATAATGTATTCGTGGAAAAGTGAGTAGAGCGGAGGAATAATGGAATTTAATCGGATGTATGATTCCTAATACTGGCTAATTTGCCTGTCCCAAGACAGCTTCTTAAAAGGCTTCTAAGCAACTGATTTAAGTATTCACTTTGGTTGATGTAATTAAGATTGCTTACTTTGCCAACTTTAAACTGAGTGGTTAGACATTAATGACCAAACAGGTCCATCTACCCTGAAATGAAGTTCTGTTGCCCATATAAACATTCCTCGGTATCTAAGGATATACTAAAGAATGGATTCACAATAATTTTGGGAAACAATATACTTTGGTTACAATCTCTTCTGTATGCGGGTCTGTGGAGAGTTTTTAACAGAGGTTACACCCTTGAGAGTGAGCACCTCTGAGGTGTGCACTCCTCTTCATAAACAAAAACCAAAGTAACTAGTGTCTCATGTGTTTTTAAATGTTTCCTTTTCCTTTCTTTAATAAAATAGCCCTGGTTACTAATTGTGATTATTTTGCTTGGTCTTGATTTTGGTGTCCCCTAAAGTAGGTAAAAGAACGCTTGTGATTAAATAGTGGAAGCCACTCTTAAGTTGGCAACAGCTAAGAAGAGCTGGCCTAGCATTTCTTCTTTCTCCAAACTAAATATTTTTAAAACAAAGGTTACTTGGCATCTGACGAGTTAAAGCTACACCTTTTAAACCCACACAGTCCAAGCATAAATCTTCTTCTCCATATAGAAGGTGGCCCCATATTCCACAAAACAGAAACCCTCTATTCTACAATGCTTATCTCCAGTATCTTCTGTTGCCTGTCTTCTCTTGCTCTTGTAACAGGAAGAAACTTTGAGAAGATCATCTGTATTTCCCCCTCCTTCAACTCTCTTACAAGATCCCTGAAGTGTCTTCTGAGGCAACACCTTTTGTAATCATATGTATAGCCAAATGGATCCTTGATTGAAGTCTTCAAAATCCCATCCAACCTTTAAGAGACTGCACAGAGTCCTGCTGTTCTTTTGTCACCTGCAGAATGTATTGTCCATTCTCTAACAATGAGTCCCCACTGCAGGGATTGCGTGGCCTCTTCTCTGGATCTGTTTGATGTTCTCAAGGATTGGGCTGAGCTCAGGCATGTCCAGTGGAGATCCCTTTTCCTTCCCTCCAGATGAATCTTCCAATACATTCTCTGTGGTCCATTTTAATCGCAAGTCACACAATATTTGGCAGGAACTGGGGCTTTAAGCAAAGGATCTCAGTTTTGTTTAAAGAAAAAAAAAGTTTCTAGAATTTGTAGCTGTGGAGAAAATCTTGAAAATCATGAGCCAGAAAGGATCAGAAGCCAAAAGGCAAATAAAAGCCATCCCAAAATATTTTTAAGTCTTGTTATTTTTAAGTTAGTCCCACGATTCTTCCATGTTTGGAGTTGGCAATACTCTTAATAGAAAGTGTGCCTGAAAACACAGGATGTCCAAGATAGCGGCACATCTCAGAAGAATGGAGAAGAAGTGAGTTTAAGTCCAGAGTAGGTGAGAAGCAAGGGAAACATCAGGCACCAAGTTCTGTTCTCAGGTATGCCAGATTTGCACAAGTGTATGGTCGTTTAAAGTCTGTGATACCCTCAATTTACACTATAATGAGAACAGAATTTGGCTCCAAACCTTTAATATGTAACAAAAAGGTCAGCCAAATTAAGTATTTCTGTATCTCTATCCTCAGGCCTGGAAGAACAATGGCGATTTGTCCAGAGTTGCACTGATTGAGCTGTGTGGCCAAAGGACAGTGCCTCGCCATGCTGTAAGTGACTTTTTATTTGTACTTTTGAGCACTGACAACGCTCTCAGAGAACTCAAGGTTCTTATATAAAAAGGCAGCCTGAACTATCAGATGCTAGGTTAAAAGCCACACCCTTCTGGCTGTTAAATGAGAGGGATGGTGGTAAATCACTGGAAGGTAGGTGTCTGCACATTGCACTGAATCACATATGTTTATTCAGATACTGAACTTTCAGCACAAGAAAGCAGGAAGGTTAAGACCATAAACAAGAAAGCCATGTGCACTTGGCAGTTGAGGGAGCCCAGTTTTTCCGACTGTCTCAGTTTCAGGAAGAAGGAGATGGGGTTCTTTGTTTATTGTACAATTCAACTAAAATCTTTAATATATTAAAGTCTCATATTTTAAAGGAGTCAAGGAAGGAAGTGAGCAGTTTTCTTTGCCAATTTTAAAGGAACACCAATTTTAAAAAGCCCAACACTGTTAACCATACCTCACTGTCCTTGTCAATGGATGCAACTCATTTTAGTCTCCAAGTTACCTACATGCCACACTAACTGGCATCCTCTTGTCTTTTACAATTTATGGTTATTTACATGCAACTTTCAATATTGTTATTTACACAGAAGGAATGAAACTTGCAGCATTGAAGTTCGCTGATTTTGTTTAATTTATTTAAACATTTCTCATTTTGGGTCTGTGTCACACACTGTGCCCTTGGCAGGCCAAGAATTGTGCTTCAAACTGAGAAGTTTTTTAACCTACTATTGTAACAAGTTAACAGGATACTGTTAATTTCAAAATTTAAGAAAGAAAACCTCTTCCAATATCAGCTACCTTGTGACAAGAAACGGATGCATTTTTCTATGTAATGCCAGCTACATTTGTGATTTGTTTAGTATAATCTGCCAGGTAATGTCCATATTACTGGGACATGTGGGGCTCCATCACTGAAAGAGTTTGATTTTATTTTTGTCTTTTAAGACGAACATCTTTCCATTTCAGCAAATCATATAAGGTTTCTGGCCCATTCAAAGCTTAAATTTCAGAGCTGGTTGCAAAGGAATGTATGTCCCGAGTTGCACTCAAAACTCACTCAGAAAGGACCTTGTTTTACGTGCAATTCATGAGAGTTAAGCACATGGATCACAAAGAAAATGGCTCTTTGTGGCCATTTAGACAGCTCAACAACTCTATGTGGTAATTATTCTGCCTATCAACTGAGCCTTTCTGATAAAGAGATGGGCTTGAAAGACTTTTGAAAGAGAACTAGCAAGGAGAGCCCTGAAACACAAAGCAGTGGAGACCATGAGAAAGAGTGACCAAAAGGCATATTCTCAGCTTCTCAACAACTCACGCAGCTGAGCTAAGAGCAAAATTTTGGCTGGTCATGCAGGATATCCCCAATGGCAAGATAAAGTGAGCCAGCATGCACTGTGAAAGACACACAAGTTTGAGGAGATGTGTGTGGTGACCAGGTTTATTCAGGGCCCATCACTGCAAGACAAAAAACAAGCTGCTCTAGTCTGATACAGCTGGCAGACAGTCTCGTTCTTCTCCCCCTCCCCCAAACACACACAAAGGGCGGGGACGGGTCATGAGAAACTTTGTCAATTGTTTCACTAGGACTCCCTATTCTCTCCAGGGAATCAGGACAAGCTTTCCACCTCTTGTGAAGTATGCCAAGAAACAACAGCCTAACTCCTACTGATGAAGGCAGGAAAGCAATTTCAATAAGAATGTCAGAGCTCCTTTAAACGCAGATTTTGCCTTATATATTTGTCACCCATTGTGAGAAAAGAGATGCTCCCATATCTGTAATCATTTGAAAGGCACAAAGGATGAATTACAACATAAAAACTTTCTAGTCAGTACCTGTAACAGAGAGGTAATTCTTTTTTCAAGCATCCTTAAAGTGAGAAGTGACAGCTGAAACTACTGTCCTGACAGGCTGGTGATATATCTGGTGACAAAGGAAGTACAGCCCAGTTGTGAAAGCATGAGAGGCAGAGCATTTCTGTCTTAAGAGATCTTAAAAATTGAAGTCCTGACTTTTGGTAAGACAAGGGCTCCTTTTCCCCCCACCCCCAGTCCCAAGAGTCCCTTTCCCTCATTGTTGAGCAGTACCTCATGGGCAGAGGAGAGCATCTAACTGGGACCTCTAAGAGCTAGCTGCATTTCACTGATACTGTATAATGTCTAACCCTGCTCTTGCGACATGAGACTTCCAAGTGGTAGCTCCAAATTAGACAGTTCCTTCAGTAATCCTACTTCCACTCTATGCTATTGTTTTTCTATTCACTAGCTGTAAGTATCATTATGCTGTCTGTGTGAAGATTTCACGGCTATTCTCTGACCTGCCTGGAGGTTAACTGCTTCCTCTAATACAATTTAACAGCCAGGTGTCAGAGACAGAAAGTGGGCATGAAGAAGATCAGCTACATGCCTTGGCAAGCAGCAAAAACACTGTCACACATCAAGTATCGGGGGGGGGGGGGAAGCCGTGTTAGTCTGTATCCACAAACACAACAAGGAGTCCGGTGGCACCTTTAAGGCTAACAGATTTATTTGAACATAAGCTTTCATGGGTAAAAACTCCATTTCTTCAGATGCAAAGTTCAGCACCTTGGGCAAAGTGATGCCATTTTCCAGTTTCTCTCGCAGGTGCTTCTGGTATCAGGCTTTGGCTTTTAGAATTAATTATATGCGTCAAGACAAGAGCAGACCAAAAAAATAATTAAAAATAATTGTGCTTCTCCTATAATTCACAGCATTCAGCTGCCCCAATGGGAAGAGCTGTAGTGCTTCATTCTACTTCCTATTGCTTTAGAAGTTACTTTAAAAAAGAAAAGCAAAAACAAAAAAAAACCCCACCACACCTACAAAACCCCATCTATTATTTAGGAAAAACAGGATATTAAATATTTGATCTGGCACAGAAAACTGCACATTTGAAAAGGCATGAACTTAGTGTTGTCCAGTTTTCAACCAGAAAGTCTGGTCCAAAGGGGACCCAGGCAGTTTCTGGTCAGTACTGCTGACTAGACATCAAAAGTCTGTTTACCACAGAGGTTAGGAAGAGCAGCTACTGCTGGACTGGAGAGAAGCTTCGGAACCGGCTCCCGCAGAGGAGGTAGGTACCGTCTTCTCAACTTCCTGAAACCCCAGCTCTCTCCCGCCCTTCACTCCGGAAACAGACCCCCCTCCACCCTGATTGCCCCAGTTCCTCACCCCTGCCATGCCACGACTGCCCCTGGCCCCTCACTTTGAGACTGACACCCCCCTCTCCACCCTGCCGTGCCCCAATTGGGCAGGTAAGCGCCGCGTCAGTTCCTCCCAGCTCCTCTCTGCAGGCGAGTCCCGGGGGAGTGTGGAGCAGGCAACAGGGTCTGTAGTGTCTGGTTTTGAAAAATTGGAAAGCTGGCAGCCCTACATGAACTACTAAAAGGACCATGGTACCAATCCCTATTCAGTCCATCATCAATCCATTTTTTAATTAGACTCAGCTAGGGCCTGAGCCAAAGCCCATGATTGTTGAAGCAAAACTGCCAACCAACTTTAATGGTCTTTGGATCAGGCTCTTACCAAAAGAGATTTTTACCATTATTCGTTATTTACTTATATTCTCAGTCACAAAATCAGACAGGCAAGACAGAGACATTTAGTCAAATAATAATATGCCTGGAGTGACTGGAGGAATAGTTCCAAGATGCCTACTGTTAACAATGAGAGGAATCAGACATAGAACCTTTAAACCTTTGCCTCTGGCTTTTCAGTCCGTAATTAAACGGCGAGGACGACCTAATAGTCACTGCTTTGCCAAAAGCTCCAGCCCTTGACACTTCAAGGATGAGGATGGACAGAAGCTGTTCTCCAAGCAAAAACAATGTTTGGTTGTGGAGAGGCTGATCAGAAGGGGGAATTCACAGTTTTTTGGCAGCATGAGCTTCATTCCCAGCACAGAGCACTTATTTGCTTCTGAAAGAGGAAGATAAAGAGGGAGGGCTGCGGGCAGGAAACCAAAAGAAAAAGAAGACTGTCAGACCCACTTGCTAGCTGGGTTCTACCATGGGCCTTCCGAATGCATAGGAAACACAGGGAGTGCTATTTGTTTCCATTTCCTGCTGGAAGCACAGGTGTTGGAGCCATTTCATCTTGGGGCTGTATCTGAACTTCATTTTCCAACTATATGTTGTATATTTGGACAGTGAGATGCAGGTGCAATGCTGAAATGATGAGTCAATCAAGCAGAATGAGGCTTGTTTTCCCCCTACACAGAGCAGCCATTTGGAGCTTTTTCCGAGTGGTGATGCTGTAAATAAGGTCAGGTCGATAAGAGCCAAAAGAGTTTGAGTGTAATAAATACACTGATAACTGAAACTCCTAGAAAATAGTCTCATCTCCTGAAGTTCCCTCTGATGAGAGCTTCCAGCTTTGAGACGGATAAATCCTCACTTTGGCCAGATCAAATGACCTGAAGAGCTCACATGCTGCTACGCTCCCTTCATTTGACTCATCCTCAGCAGGAGCAGCTGATGAAGAGCAGGAGAGGAGCAGTCATCCCTTGGCATCCTGCCCATACAGCACAGCTATCCCTAGTTGTTGAAATCCAGCAGTACTCAACGTACCCAGGTGGGCTTATAAAACCTGGGATGATCCATAGCAGCTTATCTGCCAACAGTTCTGTTCTGGCAATAGCAAACGAGGACGTGGAAGAATATCGAGCCTGCACTGATGGAGGCAGATGCTTTCCAAGGGAGGCCTCTTGTTCTACCTTTATGGGCTGAGAGAGCAAAAAAAACACATGCGTATGTCTATTTGTTCTGATCGGAAGGTCAGAGGGCCAGTAGGTGTCCCCTCATAATAAAAACTGAAGCAATAGATAAGAATATACACAACTCACACTAAAGTGGTTCCACAGAAACAACTTGTCACAAAGAGGTAAACACAGCATCCATGAATTATACACTGTTAAGTACTCTTAAACACATAATTTATGCCAGCAGAGAGCACGGTACCATAGTCTCCTTTTTTTGAGACGTATTGGCCCAGAAAACCTACAATGCACAGAAGGATGGCATGAAAATAAGCTTGTGGGTAGACACATTCTTGGCTCTGAGCAAAAAAAGCTTAGTTGTTTCAGAAGTATACAAACCACACATTTTGATCTACCCCCCCGCCAACTGTAGTTTGGTGGCAGAAGAGTTCAGTTACAAAGTAGAGGATCTAACAGAGACCAACATTCAAACCATGCAGAGTTCACACTGAAGACAAAAACCAGACAACACAGAACCATACACAAAGTCAACCTGTTCTAACTAAGGGTTCTCAAACTTTGCAACACCTGAGGCTGTTCAGGCAAAACCTGATAGATGAATAGGAAAGGTTTGCTGTGGTCAAGGCTCCAAGCAATAAAATCCTTGTCATCTTTACCCTGCGATTGCAGGAAAAAGGATGGCTACTGCTCCCCTTTCAAGGCTCCATGGACCACATTTAACCACCCTTAAAGGAACACGTCAACATCACTACATACTGAGCTACTGCTTAAAAAGAGTAGCTGACCAATTGCTCATTCACTGCAAGTGTGCTATTTAACTTCCTGCATCCCAAGTACCTGTGCTACAGACTTATATTAAAAACACAGCAGAGTTGTAATCTTCAGTCCCAGAGAAGATGCTCTAAATTGATGTCTGGTCTAGCATTATGCTTCTCTGGCCACAGAAAGATGCCTTAGAGTGGTCACCTCCCACACAAACGGACCCCTTGACAGTACTGATTTATGATCTTGTTCCCATCCCAATCTACCCTAAACTGGGGGGAGTTATTCTGAGTTTTTCAGGGGCCATGGGAAGCAGAGCATGAACAGAGCAGTATCAAGTTTGCTCTGACTTTCATTAGGGGCCTGGCAGACAACTGCATAGCCCCAGAGTATAAAGAGCTCAAAGGTGACTTTAAGCCACCTTTGCCCACTCTCATTCCTGCCTCAAGCAAAGGCAGGGAATAGGGTTGCCAATTTTGGTTGGATGTATTCCTCGAGATTTCATTACATGATATGATCTTTAATTAAAGATTAATCTTAATTCCTGGAGACTCCAGGGCAATCCTGGAGGGTTGGCAACCCTAGCAGCGAGTAACCTAGAATCAGGCCCCTGGATTCGATTCACATTTCCACCACTGACTTGCTGCAGAATCTCGAGTACGGCATTCAGGCACCAGGAGCTTCTGCCACCTCCTCTGTAAGCCCTGGTCTACACAGGGGTGGGGGGAGAAAATCAATCTAAGTTACACAACTTCAGCTACGTGAATAACGTAGCTGAAGTCACCATACTTGGATCAACTTACCGTGGTGTCTTCACCATGGTGAGTCGACTGCTGCTGCTCCCCCATCGACTCTGCCTGCACCTCTCGCAGTGCTGGAGTCCAAGAGTCGAGGGGAGAGCGCTCGGGGGTCGATTTATCGTGTCTAGTCTAGTCGCGATAAATCAATCTCCGCTGGATGGATTGCCGCCTGGTGATCCGGCGGGTAGTGCAGACATACCCTAAGATGAGATAATACAATGTCTACCCACCAGGAAGTTTCCAGGCTTAGTTTTAAAAAATGAAAACTTATAAAGTACTTCAAACTACTCACTGAACCACCACAACAATGCTGCTATAAACATTTGTTTCCAGATTTTTAAAACACAAGTTCTGTTCTTTAGAAGAAAATGCTGTTTCAATAAAAAACAAAGTTGTGTTCCTATTTTCTTAGGAAAGCATTGCTGTTGTTTTCAGCATAGTTTGCTCAAGATGAAAATAACTGAGCTTCTTTTAATACCATTACTAGATTGACACACCACACCCACTAGACACTCTCTTCAGAGTTGATAACCCCACATCACAGAACACCAATCTGAGACAGCAAGGGCCTTGGATATGTGTTTTTAAAGACAACAGAGAGGAGTTAAAATACAAAACAGCAGCACTCTTCCTCCCCACAAGGCCAGCCACATTTTATCCCAATTAGGAGGCCCAGAATGGATTAAAATTCCCAGCCCACGCTTTCCCACAATTCCCCCACACAGAACTCCAACTTCACACAAACAGCAAGAATGACACACACACTCATCCATGCACAAGCGCTTGAAGCTAGTCTGTATGCTTAGCTACTTAGAACTAGTAACGATCACGCTATCAATACTGGACCTGGCCTGGGGATTCACAAGTGGTTGGTGCTGATAGCCAAAGGCTGCATCTCTAAATAAATGCTTAGGAGTGACTTTGTATCTCCAAGAAACACTCTGTGCTTTCATTATTTTTCTTAGATATTCATCGCTTTAAGGCACTGCCAGTTTTAATCACTTAAACAAGAGTTGCAGAGTGCCTAGATGTTACAGTGCTGAATCAATTTTTCCCTCCCATGAGACACTAAGGCCTGACTGTCCATCCCCTCCCTCCTACCCACCCCCACCACCAGAGTGCAAGCTCTTATTTACAGTATTTTTTCTTCTTTGCAACATGGACAGCCTTTTTGGTTGTTTCTGTACAGCACCTAGCACACTGGGGTCCTGGTCCATGCCTGAGGCTCCTAGTTGCTATAGCAGGGGTGGGCAAATGTTTTGGCCCGAGGGCCACATCTGGGTATGGAAATTGTATGGAGGGCCATGAATGCTCACGAAATAGGTTTGGGATGTGGGAGTGGGTGAGGGTGCCAGCTGGGGGTGCAGGATCTGGGGTGGGGCTGGAAATGAGGAGTTCAGGGTGCAGGAAGGGGCTCTGGGCTGGGGCAGGGGGAGGGCAAGGGCTCCGGCTGGGGGTGTGGGCTCTGGGGTGGGGATGAGGGGTTGGGGGTGCAGGAGGGTGCTCCAGGCTAGGACCGAGGGGTTCAGAGGGGGATCAGGGCTGGGGCAGAGAGTGAGGGGCATGGGAGGGGGTTAGGGGTACAGACTCCAGGCAGCTCTTACTTCAAGCACCTCCCGGAAGCAGCAGCATGTCCCAGTCTCCTACGTGGAGGCGTGGCCAGGTGGTTCTGTGCACTGCCCTGTCGGCAGGTACCACCCCTGCAGCTCCCATTGCCCATGGTTCCTGGCCAATGGAAACAGCGGGAGTGGTGCTTGGGGCCAGAGCAGGGACGTGCCGCTGCTTCCAGGAGCTGCATGCGGCCATGGCACGCATGGAGTGGGGCAAGCCCCCCACGTCTGAAGGGCCAGATACAGCCCCCAGGCTGTAGTTTGCCCACCCCTGTGCTATAGTAATAAAAATAATAAATAAGCATCATGAAGGATTCCAAATGGAGTCAATTGAATCAACAAGGTGCTTAAATATGTGCTTAACTTTAATCTTAGATTAGGCATGTTCACACAGCACTTTGAAGATAGTAAAGTTCTACTACTCCTTGTCTACATAGGAAAGTTTTACCAGTTACACCAATTCTGCAGTTACACTAGAATGGCTCTCATGTGGGCACTTATGGTATGAGTTACTTTAATTTATGGTTTGAGTTTATCTTAAACCGGAAACCTACTGACCGCTATACTTACCTACATACCTCCAGCTTCCATCCAGGACACACCACATGGTTCATTGTCTACAGCCAAGCTCTAAAATACAACCGCATTTGCTCCAATCCCTCAGACAGAGACAAACACCTACAAGATCTCTATCAAGCATTCTTAAAACTACAATACCCACCTGCTGAAATGAAAAAAAAAAAACCAGATTGACAGAGCCAGAAAAGTACCCCGAAGTCACCTACTACAGGACAGGCCCAACAAAGAAAGTAACAGAACGCCACTAGCTGTCACCTTCGGCCCCCCAACTAAAACCTCTCCATCATCAAAGATTTACAACCTATCCTGAAAAATGATCCCTCACTCTCAGAGATCTTGGGAGACAGGACACTCCTTGTTTACAGACCGCCCCCCCCCCCCCGACCTGAAAGAAATACTCTCCAGCAACCACATACCACCCAACAAAAACACTAACCCAGGAACCTATCCTTCCAACAAAGCCCAATGCCAACTCTGTCCACATATTTATTCAAGTGACACCATCATAGGACCTCATCACATTAGTCATGCCATCAGAGGCTCGTTCACCTGCACATCTACTAATGTGATATGTGCCATCATGTGCCAGCAATGCCCCTCTGCCAAGTATATTGGCCAAACCAGACAGTCTCTATGCAAAAGACGACATCAGGAATCATAACGTTTAAAAACCAGTAGGAGAACACTTCAACCTGTCTAGCCACTCAGTAAAAGATTTAAGGGTGGCAATTTTGCAACTGAAAAGCTTCAAAAACAGACCCCAAGGAGAAATTGCTGATCTTGAATTAATATGCAAACTAGATACCATTAACTTGGGTTTGAATAGAGAGTGGGAATGGCTGGGTCATTACACTTATTGAATCTATTTCCCTAAGTTAAGTATCCTCACACCTTCTTGTCAACTGTCGAAATGTGCCATCTTGATTATCACTACAAAAATTTTTTTTGCCTGCTGATAATAGCTCATCTTAACTAATTAGCCTCTCACAGTTTGTATGGTAACTTTCAACTTATATGTATGTGTGTATATATCTTCTTACTATACGTTCCATTCTGTGCATCCGATGAAGTGGGCTGTAGCCCACAAAAGCTTTTCTAATAAATTTGTTAGTCTCTGAGGTGCCACAAGTACTCCTGAGTCAGCAGTGTGCCCTTGTGAGTCAGCAGTGTGCCCTTGTTGCCAAGAAGGCCAATGGCGTTTTGGGATGTATAAGTAGGGGCATAGCCAGCAGATCGAGGGACATGATCGTCCCCCTTTATTCGACGTTGGTGAGGCCTCATCTGGAGTACTGTGTCCAGTTTTGGGCCCCACACTACAAGAAGGATGTGGATAAATTGGAAAGAGTCCAGCGAAGGGCAACAAAAATGATTAGGGGTCTGGAACACATGACTTATGAGGAGAGGCTGAGGGAACTGGGATTGTTTAGTCTGCAGAAGAGAAGAATGAGGGGGGATTTGATAGCTGCTTTCAACTACCTGAGAGGTGGTTCCAGAGAGGATGGTTCTAGACTATTCTCAGTGGTGGAAGAGGACAGGACAAGGAGTAATGGTCTCAAGCTGCAGTGGGGGAGGTTTAGGTTGGATATTAGGAAAAACTTTTTCACTAGGAGGGTGGTGAAACACTGGAATGCGTTGCCTAGGGAGGTGGTGGAAGCTCCTTCCTTAGCAGTTTTTAAGGTCAGGCTTGACAAAGCCCTGGCTGGGATGATTTAATTGGGGATGGGTCCTGCTTTTGAGCAGGGGGTTGGACTAGATGACCTCCTGAGGTCCCTTCCAACCCTGATATTCTATGATGATTCTATGTTCTCCCTTCCTTAATGAAGACTAAAAAAAATAAAAGGGGGGCGGGCACTCATACTATAATGGGAGAGAGAGGTTATTCCAACATAACTACAGAGGTTTACATTTACACCCTTTGGTTATACCAAAAGGCCCTTTCCCATGTAACCAAGGTCTAAAGAAGGAGTATTACTCAACTCACCTCTCCAGGTGGAACAAAGCAACTGTTAAACAGTGCTCTGTAATAGCATATTCAGTTGAAACTGCAGGGGGAAGGGCTAGTTAGAATGCAATTGATTAAACTGCAATTGGACCTGAACATGTTAATTCTACTGCTGCAAGATGCCCTTTTAATGGCCTCAAGTGGACAGGACCTCCACTTTCTGATTCATCTAGAAGATAGTTCATCCAAACTCATCTTGGCAGTATTTTGTTATTGAACCAGAGGGAAGAGTGTTAACTGTGTACCGATGCCACCACCTCCTGCAGCATCTTATCTTCCTCATTCAAGTACTGGCTCAGTTGGATCCTGATTAGCAATATCAGATCTAACAACTTTGCAGTTGGGTGATATAGGAATCCCAGTCACATTTTAATTACTGTTAACAGAAGCCAAAATAGGCCCTGGTGATTTCGATTGAGCTCCATCAGGAGTCTGTTGCAGGATCAGAGCTTTACTCATCTGGGAAGGCTGCAATTGAAGCCATGAGATAATACAATATACCAATGCCCTTTAATTGCATTGTTATGAGCTTTGAGAAAATTGTGTGCGTGTGGAAAGGAGGGGGGAAGAGACACTAAAAGAAATTGTTGTGAGAGCATCCCCGTCAGTTCAGTAAATCATTATTAAACGACTTGTAGAATTCAACGTGGATGGTTTAAAGGGCATTCACAGTGCAGGCAGACCTGTTTCTTAAATAACGACAGTACGATTACAGGAAACTTTCTCCCATAAATTGGTTAGTCTCTAAGGTGCCACTAGTACTCCTTTTCTTTTTGTGAATACAGACTAACAGGGCTGCTACTCTGAAACCTTTCTCCCATGTTGAACTAATTGCATCTCAACCACCATAGGCAAGCCCTGCTACAACTTTAACTCCCAGAGAAGCCTCTCAAGGTTGTCCTCTTGAGCTTCTTTTCTCTTGAGCCTCAATCTGCTCAGCATTTTAGAAGTTTTATGCAGATCTCTTCTCTCGCCTATTTAGGTGAAGGTATAAACTAAGACAGACTCATGCACACTCTCTCTCACTATGTGACAATACAAATAAATTCCACGTGGGCTCTTCGAACCCACCCCAGCGAACATGATCAACTACAAAATTTGAGGCTAATGTACATGAACCGTGTGAGTGCCCGCCCCCTTCCCGGAACCCAATAGGACTGAGTCCCGACAGGCTCTGCAGACTAACGAGAGAGAACATTCTCATTCATTGTCTAAATCCCCAAGAGAGAGGAAGGAAAGACTTACAACCAGAAGGCTGGGTGCAGCGTTAACAATCGGGCTGCTCCTGCTCCGGTCTACGAACGAGAATCACTCTTAGAAAAAGCCCAGGGAGAAATTAGCTGGTGAGAACGATTGTAAAGAGCCGAAGACCAGGAAACAACAGCACCTAAGAGAGAGTGACACAATGACGGCAGCACACAAGGAAGATCGGTGCACAGCCGAGAGCAGCACAGGAAACGAGACTCACCCAGGAGCAGCCCCGGAGCCTGCCTTGTAAGTTTCACCAACTTGGGTGAAAGGCAAGAGGCTGCTAAAAACACAGGCGTTCCTCGGTTGGTTCCTGCCTCGGTTAGTCCATGAAAGCGGATCACACGTGAAAAGGAAGTCCCCCGCGCTCAGTAAATAATGACACCGATTCTGCAGAGCCTGTTTTCCCTGCCAAGCTCTCCAGTGGTGTGCAGCTGCTGTACTCCTTGGCAGCACAGGAAATGTACTAATCGTGTCTATCAGGCCCCGCCTCTCTTTCGCAACAGGACGCGCACACAGATAGGGTCATTTTACACAAAGGAGAACTTCCAGGGAGCAGTTGTCTGAGTTTGCCTCTCCTTCTGGATACAAGTCTACCCTGACCTCTCCATGCACATCAGCTAGCTTTTTTTTTTTTTTTCAACCAGTGTCTCTAATGGTTTGTAGGGGGGAAGTTCATATACTGGCCTAAATTTAGCTAAGAGAAACACCCACTAATTCCAGTCATGTGCATTTTAGACACTCCCACCAGTTAATTTTTCTATTCCGTTTAATATGATTCCTCCCCCTCCCCCTCCCCCTCCACTATTCAGAATACTTGCCATCCTACAGACTCAAAGGGCTTTACAAATATTTGTAACGCTCATCAGGCTGACAGTGGCTCAGCTGTACTTCATACACACCAGGAGATTAATTAAGGCACACAGCCTTCCTGAGAGGTTATAATTAGCCCACTTCCAGACCTGGCCCCCCTCTGTCTCTTGTTTTAGATTAAAAACTGATTTAAAATTAAAGTATTATATAGAGCATTGCTACAATCCTCATTTTTAATCACAAGTCTTGCATTATTTGCTGTTTGCCTTCAACCCCCCAGCTCCTGGAGTCCTGTGACTAGGTGGGAATCTCACTTTATTTGTTTTTTTAAGCAAAAGCTAAATGTCTAATCCTCATGGGCATGACAACAATAGTGTATTAATGCCTCAGTGGGCCCTGGTGCAAGAATAGGTTAGGGGCCCCCTTCCCAATTCTGAAATCTAAAATTTTGCTTGCCCCCAATATCCCCATTTGTACCACAACCCACCAACATCCTCCACTCCCTCACCCCCACCAATCCATAGCCCACCAGCACCTTGCCCCTCACCCACTGCCAAGGGAAATTTGTTAGTCACTCACCCCTCCTTCCTCCAGGTCAGTGACCTGCCCCATCCCAGCCTACAGGCAGCTGCTCACATCACCTGACCCACCCTGTCACAATACCAGCCAAATTTGATGAGTGGCATCACAACCTGGCACATGGAGTCAAAGCTCCACTCAGGTTTGGCCCAGCTGCCCCTCCATCATGGTGCAAGGGAGGCTGGGCCAAACCTGAGTGGCACTACAACCCCATGTGTCAAGTTGCAATGCCACTCGCTCACATTTGGCCCAGCTGCCTCCTCTGCAATGATCGGGGTGGGTAGCAGGACCAACTTTGAGTGAGTGGTTTTGCAACGCTGTGTGTGCCAGGTGAAGTGCCAGAATGTCATTCCATTCCCTAAGCTTCTTGGGGGATTGAGTTCAACTGCACCATTGTACAGTGGTACCTCAGAGTTATGAACACCAGAGTTAGTAACTGACTGTTCAATCACACTCCTCATTTGGAAGCAAAGTACACAATCAGGCAGCAGCAGAGACGCCCCCCTCCCACAAAGCAAGTACTTTACAGTGCTGCGTTAAATGTAAACTACTAAAAAAATAAAGGGAAAGGGAAATAAAAAAAAGATTTGACAAGG
Source organism: Caretta caretta (assembly GCF_965140235.1). Taxonomy (NCBI): domain Eukaryota; kingdom Metazoa; phylum Chordata; order Testudines; family Cheloniidae; genus Caretta; species Caretta caretta. Next base: position 69,388,005 of record NC_134212.1, on the reverse strand, counting down.
TAAGAAAACTCATTTAAATTAAGATGGTTAAAAACAGCATTTTTCTTCTGCATAGTAAATTTTCAAAGCTGTATTAAGTCAATGTTCAGTTGTAAATTTTTGAAAGAACCAAAAGGTTTTGTTCAGAGTTACAAACAACCCCCATTCCCAAGCTGTTTGTAACTCTGAGGTTCTAGTGTAGCTACGCCGTGGTGGAGAAAAGCTTGAAAACATTTAACTGAGAACACACTAAAGGCTCAGCAACCAGCAAGCAAAGAAAAAGAATCCAAGAACACATTTTAAAAAATGTGTCTTGTGATTTTTAAATCAATCTCCTGCTTGTGGGGGATGGACTAATTCATGGGTTTTGAACACTTGCAATTGGCAATAATGTTCAGAGAGGTGAGAGTAATCATATAGTCTGGTTTTATGGGAACACCTCCAAGTAAGGAGATTTCCCCAGTCTTCTGATTGTGTTTATGAAAAACAGATCCCTGTTCCTACCAGTCCCTGAACCTGGTTATCATTAGATTGCTCAGACCACCTTCACATGCTGCCCCTGGCTATCATTAGATTGCTGTGCTGAGCTCCTGCACATCAATGTCTCTGCTGGTCACCGGGAACAGCTGCTTCCTGACAGTTACCGCTCAGCTATTCAGGGAGCACCAATAACATGGCTCTCTTGGGTGAATAGTAGGCTGGACCCTCCTGACCCACAGAGTCTCTGCTGGGTGATATTAGCAGGTATCCCCAGCACAATGGCTCTTAGAATTAACACACCACAGAGATATATGAGGCAGTTCCCACCCCTCAGAGCTATTGTTTCAGACTGTCTGCAGCCTGAAGCAGACAGCACTGCTTCGGTTATGCTCAGTTCATTTTTTCAAGCATTTCTTCACAACCTGAGGGCTGCAAACTTAAAAAAAAAAAGTCTGATGTATTTCAATGCCTCCTTGAGCTGGAGCCTGAGGTACAGGCCTTATGGTGTCTATGTCTTGGTGCGGTCCTGTTGAGTGGTTTTGCAACGAGGAGAAGAGATCCAGGGGTTCTCAACCCATTTACCATTGTGGGCTGCATCCAGTACTACCTGTATGGCCCTGAGGATGTCACATGGGCTGCAGCTCTGTGCTGATTGGGCCGCAAGCAGGCCGCAGGTTGAGAACCACTGCCTGAGCATTGCAGGATGCAGTGCTGGCCATTGGTGCCTTCTTCTCTCCAAGATGCCCTCTTCCTCTTTAACAGTGTAGAAAGTTGGGTGGGAAATACACTGTCACACTCACACCACTCCTCTCTGTACTGGTGTACGTCAGCAACTTGTCTAATCTCTGTCCATGCCCTTTGCCTGTGGACGCCCATCTCCCCTGCCATCAACATCCCAGACTTTCATTTGAAATGATCTGATCAACCAGGGGGGTGGGGGTGGGGGTGGGGGAGAGAGAGTCTAGGAGGCTTTAGTACTGGTAGGCCACTAGCCATGGAGATTGCAGCAATCAACATTTTAAACAGATTCCACATCCTTTGTGACAGGCGTGTGAAAGGGTTGCTGTTATACTGTATGCAGGGAACATTACAGTGGGGTATATTTTCACCTTTAAGAGTGGGGATTACCGCAGTGGTCACTCTTAATGTTTTAGTTGCCTTTGCCACTAACCAACCAACCTTCCCTCTATATTCACAATAGCTCCTTGTTATAAAGTTTAAATAGTATCCCCTCTATTGCAGTAATTGTAACCGCAAAGGCAAACTTGTAAAGTCTGTAAAGCTTTGCTTGGCCAAGGCTTCAATTTTCTCACTAGAATGAAGAGGCTGAAGTGGAAAACAAGACTGATAGAGATGCAAACTGTCATGTTTACACATAGCTCATCAACACCGTTTCCTGTGACCATCACAAAACGTTTCCTAACATTAAATGAGGGACCAGGAGAAGTTGCTGGAATGCGGCACAGGGACCACAGCTGTTCACTAGTCCCTGCAACTGAGGACATTATTGCTATTATAGAATTATTATCTATTGCTTCTCCTGACTGAAGTATGAATTCGTAGGGGAGGAAGGTTCTATTGCTGCCAGGATGTGTCACTGTACGCAAGTGGTTTCACCTGAGATTGCGATGTGTGATTGCAAGCTCCACTGGTTAGGAAAGATATAGGCAACAAGAGAAATATAAAAGGGGATGAAACACATGAGAAGATTCTGAGAGAGTTCAAACAGTCTCAGATAATAAGGCTACAAGAAAATAATTAGAAGCAAAGGAGGTAAAGATTTAGATGTTCTTGTCCTTTTTAAGCCACTAGCCCAAACTGTAGTTTGGCTGAATCAAGCAGCCAGTAGGATTAGACTGGACCATTTATTCCAGCTAACTCACACTGTAATTGCTATTTCACATTTCTCCATATTTTCTCCACCTCATCTCCCTCTAGCATTTCCAATTGGGTGGTGCATGTACTGGCTCATCCACTAAATTAGTCTCAGCTGTAACAGACCATCTACTACGGAAAGTAATTGAGGAACGTTCATTCTCGCTATCCAAGAAGTTCGATAAAGCAATAGTGTGGGAATGACAGAGAGTCTATTATCCTCAATCCACCTGCAGTGAACCACTGTCATTCCAACTAATGTTTTATCAAGTGTTTTCACTGTAGTTCTATTAAATTAGTAATTTCCTCCCAAGCCCATTTTTATAAATGCATATGTATGGTGTATTTATAAAATGGCCAGACTGTACCATTCTGCCCCTCCCCATTAGTCCCATCCCAAATCTCCTATATTAGGAAAGTAGAATGTACATAACAGGAAAAAGGGCACAAGAATATTTGTCTTTCAGCTGCTCCTGTTGTCTTTTCTAACAGGTTTCTTCTAGCCCAGTAGGAATCCATGGTGTTCAATTTCTGGCACATTTATTTACTTTGCAAATTCTTTGCAGTACCCCTTTATCCCTGACCTTCATTACACCTGGAGAAGCAGTGACATCCAGTGGTGAAACTATACAGAGTAGATTTCCTTGTATGTCTGCCTTAAAATGCTCTCTTTGTTTTGTAGGAAATAAATCTGAAAAATGCAGGGAGGATTCCTTGGAATTCTCTTCTTTTTACACAAGCTTGTAAATGGCACCAACTTCAGGTGGTCTCACAGCAACAAGAATATATTACTGACAAAGTGGAAACAAAAAACACAGCATAGAAAACAAACAGAAAAGACCCTGTCATGTAGAGAGTTTACCAGATGACTTAAAGGGACACTGTAAACCTGAGATCTACATCAACATTTTTAAAAGAATGAGTTAAAAGCATTTTAAGCTACTAACATCTGCCCAAGTCTTCCTGCTAATTTGGTGATTTCACAACAGTATCCTGTTTAAAAGGATGTTCTCATATTTGTGTGGGAAGGGGAAAAAAAAAACAAAAAAACCAACAAAAACAACCTACCCCCATCCCAGACAAAGGGAAATAGGCCACAGTGAAACAGACCTTACACAAATTGCTTTCTTTCACAAACACAGAGTAAACCAACTGAAAAACTAGAGTTTGCTTTCTGATCTCTTCTAGTTATAGCCATTTTACCATAATCTTACTTGTAACTAAAGTAGGCAAACAATTTCCAGACCAAAGTGATTTAAAAGTTGAGGATGTCTCTTTAAAGGAGTCACTCAGATTTTGTGTACCTATTTATTAAAAAAGCAAGCAGAACAAATGAAATAAATGTAAGAAGCTGAGCCGGCAGGAGCCACTGATGCTGCACAGCAACCATCAACACAGAGGCTAATCGCAGGGAGCAAAAATACATTGAATTTTTTTTTACATTCAAGTAGAGAATATTGCGATAAAGCAGCTATTCAGACGACTCCTCCCCTGCCCACACACTGCAGTGAGGCAGCTTCACCAGATGCTCTGTTATCATTCCAAGTAGATTTTGTTTTTCCTTTGCATTCTCAAGATCACTTGTGCATTATCTCCTAGAGACTGTCCGCTTCACACGCTTTATCCAAATTTCTCTTAACTTTCCCAACCTATTCCCTGTTTCTGTCTGTCCTGGAGCTCTCACTAGATTTGTTTCAGTCCCCTCTCTCTTCACTATTGCCGCATGTTCAAAAAAAGACAGGTCAGGCCCCCAAAAGTCTCACGATTGGTTTAAAAATCATGGGATTTTACGACTTTTTTAAAAAAAAAAATACTACATTTGGAGTTTCTTTGCCTTTTGAACGTTTAGGGTTTACAGCTTTGGGGTCTTCTCTGCAACCAGGAGAAACTAGAAACTTACATTTTAAAAGACCAAAAAACCTGAGATGCTGATACCGCCACAGGACTCGGGAGTTTCAGGCTTCAAGCAAAACACCACATCTCACTGGAGCTGGTAGCACTGCCCAGTCACGGCTCATGTCCAACTGCCACAGAACATTCCGATTCTAACATTCTCTCCCTTCTCTGGCCAGAGGCATCACCTGAATAGTCCATGTGCTGTGCCTGACCTGAGTGCAAGAGGGCCTGACAGCCCCTAGGGGTGAGTCCAGTCCTTGATAAAGCATTGCACAGGACCTTTTGAGAGGCGTAGTCATAGGTCAGCCTGGCTGAACAGGGTAAAGGGATACATATAATGCCCTTTAAGCAATGGCTAAACATTTTAAGCCTGAAGTGGGACGGGATGAAAGCTGGCTTCCTGCCTCAGTTTCCTTAACTCCACTGGATGGTGAAAGAAATGGATGAAAGTGTAACCGTGACTTGGATGTATCTTGCAGGGGTTGAACCTGAAAGCTCTGGATCTAAAAGCATGATCCCTCTGCCAAGAGAGCTAGAAGAAGGTCCATTATGTTGGAGTCAACAGCAGACTTACCACCTCTTACATGAAGAAAAGGAGTACTTGTGGCACCTTAGAGACTAACCAATTTATTTGAGCATAAGCTTTCGTGAGCTACAGCTAACTTCATCGGATGCAACCTCTTACATGGTATAGCCACTAGAGAGGGACATAAGCCCATGTTCTGGCAGGATGGGATACAAAAGCACTGGAGTTTTTCGGCACCCCACAACAACAGTTTATCTACATACACAAAATGTAACCTTTTTAACTATATCAATATATTAAATTGGTACAACCTTCCCAGTATGGACTTCATTATAGTGGTATGAAGGTACTTATACCAACATAATTTATCTCTGTAAATTATACTGCTATATCTTTGTCCCATAAGGCACCTTTATGCTGATCTAACTGCACCCCCACTGGAGGCTGAACTGGTTTAACTATTTCAGTAATAGACACACACACACAAACTGAAAGAGTTAAATCTGTACATAAACTGAGTGAAGACCAACCTTAGATATAGGACAGTCTAGGGCAATTTCCTGAAGAAAGGCAGAGACATGGGCAAAAACAATTTGCTCATTCTGCAGGAGGCTGACTAGGGCTAAGAGTAAGCTGCTTGTGGACAGATGTTTACATGACATTTTAATAGACCCGAATCAGAGGTGGGCTGCTGTTCTAACAATATCACTGCCTCCGTCTTAAGCATCCACACTGTCTTTTTAAATTGGGAACTGTGTGCAAAAAGTACATCCCAACCTCTATTAATGACCTCACATGTCAGACAGGGTTACACAGAGTAAGGTCAAATGAAATGACTAGCTGATGTAGAAGCTGTGCTGCATTTGGACCCCTCACTAAGGATAGAAAAAACAAATTTCAAAATAATGGCAGTAAGCAAGAGATGGGCTCAAGTATGGCTTTCAAATCAAATGTCTTAGTAAACATGTGGGTACCAAATTTTAGATGCCATAGGCTCACGTACATCCTCTTCACAAAGGAAGAACAAAAAGGTGGGTACAGACAGAGGTTTAGTCAAAATAGTTCTCCTTCTGGGAGGAAGTATTTAAAAAAATAAAAAGAGTCCTGAAGAGTGTCATTTAAACACTGTGAGAGTTTTAAATAACCTAGATGTGCTAATATTAGTCTGCAGTGGTTGGGAAATTTCAGATTTCTTTGAAATTGCCTTTTTTAGCTGCCACGAATAGACAAGAAGAGATCTCTCTCCACTGAGTTGAGAATACAGTAAATGAAGAAACACTGACACAAAGGTAGCAAGAGTGACATGTGCCACAGTCAAACTTAAGGCTCTGCTTTCAGAGCTGTTAAGTATCCACTCCTCCATTAAAGTCAATGGAGTTAGGATTCACAGATTTTAAGGCCAGAAAGGATCATTATGATTATCTAGTCTAGGGGTTCTCAAACTGGGATTGGGACCCCGGGGCGGGGGGGGGGGGGGGGGAGAGGAAGGTCACTAGGTTATTTACCTGGGGGGTCATGAGCTGTCAGCCTCCACCCCAAACCCCGTTTTGCCTCCAGCATTTATAACTGTGTTAAATATATTTTAAAAGTGTTTTTAATTTACTGGGGGGGGCAGTTGCACTCAGAGGCTTGCTATATGAAAGGGCTCACCAGTACAAGTTTGAGAACCACTGATCTAGTCCAACCTTATGCCATAAACCCAAGACATAGAACTGCGCTCAGTAATTTTTGCATCAGCCCAATAACTTGTGGCTGGGCTACAGCATTTCTTGTAGAGAGAGGCCTAGTCTTAATTCAAAAGACTCCAAGTGATGGATAATCTGTCACATCCCTTGCTAATCTGTTCCAATTATTAATTGCCCTCCCTGTTAAAGTTTTCCACTTTGAGCGATCAGTACCTCTGAAAAAAACTCAAGCCCTTCATCTCCCCAAAGGAAATTAATTCCTTCCCCCAGATTAGGCCTTTTAACAACATACAGCTAGATCGAGGTATTTGGCTGTACCTGCTATTATATCTCACATGATCTGAATGCATAATGGCAGGCCCACCTCCCAATATTACAGGAGAGCATGCCAGCAGCCTTGTCACTGTGTTGACATGTTTCACTCTTGCTACCTGATATGCACTTATTATTCTCTGCTGCATTTAGAATCCTTATTTCACATAATATTGGGCACGTCCCACCTTGTGGTCATTATCACCGCCTTTTCAATATGTCCAATGCTGACTTTTAATTTACCTTACAAATCAGAATATGAAGCACATAAGGCACCATCTTCCTTCAAACAAAGCCAATGGCAGAACTACCACTGAATTCAAAGGGAGCAGGATTGGACCCCACGTGTAAAATCAGACATGTTTCTAAGATTCTCAGCACAAGCAGAAAGGCTGGACAAGTTTTGGTCTCCCATCAACACAGAGGCTTCTAAATATTTTAATAAAATTAGAAATTTGAAAATCAAGACATTTCATTTACATAATTTTTATTATCTTTCAACCTCACTTACTCCTGCCTTAGCAATGTCCTACTCCCCAGGCACACAGATATTCTCTTATTTTCCTGGCTCTAACTGGACCTATCTAGGTTATGCCTTAAGATTTTGGGACTAGCCCTTCATTAATGCGGTAAGAGACAAAAACTAGTAGAAACAGTGGGCACCTGAGGGGCTACAAAGCACAAACAAGTCAGCTACCATCAAAGAGGTTGTTCATTTGTTGACTAATTTCAGAGAAAATCCTCCAGCTGAGCTATTACTGAATAGTCTAAGAAAGCAATTACACTGCATGTTCACATACAGACATGTTCTACATTTTCAAGCCAAGACTAAACATGTGTAATTATTATTCGGTGTCTGCAGCTTGTGGTTTTATCTTCTCAGCAGCTTCAAGGACAGACTGAAGGATCACTTTGTCTCCAAATTCTCTCTCTCGATGCTCCAAGAGAACACCCTAGTGAGAGGGAAAGGAAAAATGTGCAGTGATTCCTTTTTGTATGGGGATACATTTAAATAGAATCCAGCATTTAGGAACTTAAAAACGTTGCTTTTCACTTTCTATCTGACTGAGAAACAAGGAGTGAAAGAAGATATGATCCAACTTCTCAGATACAGGTTTAATCAAGTCAACCAAAGAAATACATGAGTTTTCCCTCATATTACTTATGTTAAGGCACATGTTATGCAAGGATACATGTTGTGGCATTTTCCTATAAACTAGATAAACTCTTCTTACAGTACATTCATGCTTCTATCTCAGGAAGATTAGTGCAAATACAAATTTCAAGTAACCTGCTCAAGGCCATGGAAACACCATTAGGAAGACCCTACCAAATTCATGGCCAAGAAAAATGTGTCACAGACTATGAAATCTGGTCTCCCCCCTTAAAAGCTGGTCTTTTCTATACTTTTACCCTATACTATAAAGATTTCACAGGGGAGACCAGCATTTCTCTAATTGGGAATTCTGACCCAAAAGGGAGTTGAGGTGGGGGGCAGGCCACAAGGTTATTTTAAAGGGGGGTCACATGCCACCCTTACTTATGCACTGCCTTCAGATCTGGGCGGCTGCGGAGCAGCAGCTGTTAGCCGGGCATGCAGCTCTGAAGGCAATGCCCTGCCAGCAGCAGTGCAGAAGTAAGGGTGGCAATACCATGCCATGCCATCCTTACTTCTGTGTTGCTGCTGGTTGGAGCTCTGCCTTCAGAGCTCAGCTCCCGGCCAGCAGCCCCTGCTCTCGAGCTGCCCAGCTCTGAAGGCAGCGCCACGGTCAGCAGCAGAGCAGAAGTAAGGGTAGCAGTACTGCAACCCCCCCACATAATCTTGTGACCCCCCCCCCAAACTCCTTCATGGGTCAGGACCCCTAAAATTACAACACTGTGAAATTTCAGATTTAATTAGCTGAAATCATGAAATTTACAATTTTTAAAATCCTATGACTGAAATTGGCCAAAATGGACCCTGAATTTGGTAGGGCCCTAACCATTAGGCTCTGAGCACATTTAACCAAAACAGCAAGTTTCCATAACACATAGATATAGCAAAAATAGATTTTCAGTAGACTGTGTATACATGACATTTGTTGCATACTTTATATAAATTTATTTATACCCTGGTAGTCCCCACTCTTTGGAACTTTCGAGACAGACAGACATCCCTATTCTAAATCTTGCTTTGACGATCTGTGCGATTACTGAACAAGCAAATGTTTCTTGGCAACATCAATTACCCGGGAATAAATTTCCAAAGACGACTAGTGATTTTTTGGGTGCCCAACTTGAGACAATTTAAAAGGGGCCTGATTTTTTAGAAGGTGTTGGCCTGCCACCTTTGGAAATTTAAGCCCAAGTTTTTTGTTGTTTTAAATCACAATTTATCAAGTCTGCTACATATTTATCTCCATACTCTGAAAGTTTACAAAACCATTTGATAAGATAATACTATACAGTAAGTCTTTAGGATATTATATTTAAAGATGGACCCCAAGTTGGATCTAGAGATGATTTTTCCCAAAATTTGATGGTAGTTAAATCCAGACTTCTAATTCAAGCCCATCTTTCAGGTATATTATACGATGTTGTTTTGTAAACAAACTGAGGATGGTTATCAAAAACATATATCGATCATTTGTTCCACACAGTGTTTGATTTGAGTCAACGTTGTCATGAAATCTTTGTTTGTTTAAGAACATGAACGAATAGCAACGATATTTAGAACTGAGGTTTCCCACCCTCACACACATCATAACCAGTAATGGGAGATCACTTATTTGGTGCAAAGTCACCCCAAAATTTTAAATTAAAAATGAGATGTCATTACCAGGGGCACATCCACCAGCTGAGCAGAAACTGTCAATTGAACTGTCAATTGTAATTTTTAAGAGAATGAGAGCTCATCAGTGGAGAGCAGCAGATGGAAAATCTCCTTAATGGGTAAGTGTCAGAACATTTGGAAGTGATTATGAGAGATTTTGTTTTCAAGGGCAGCAAGCTGACTGAAGTTTGTGTCAAGCATTGGAAGATGTTCTGTGAACGTCACTGCACAAGACAAGAGATGCCCCAAGCCCACAACTAGAACACAGTGCAGGGCAGAAATTAGCAACTGTGGCCTTGTCATATTCTAAGAGTAAGTGGCTAAAGCAGGAGGCCTTTGGGCTCTCATAGGGGCATGAAGGAAACTGAAGGGAAGAGCGGAGGAAGAAGAAGAAGAAGAAGAAAAAAAACCTCCCGAAAGCCATGCAGTACCTGCTTCCCAGCACCAATCACGTAAACTCCTCCCAGGATGAACCCTTCTCCTTCCAGGTTACCACTGTACCCATTCTTCCAAGCGCGAAGGAAGTTCTGCCAGACTCCTAGGCGGATAAAACCCATCAACAGCATTTTTCGCTTGTGAGGACCATAGAACTTTTTCTGTAGGAGGACAGAAAGAAAATTCAATAAACAAGAAACAACAGTGACAGAGGAGACTTCCCTAACTGTAACCAAGGCAGCCAGCCAGCCTCTGCATTCAGAACAGTTTCTAACAAGTAATATTTGGGTATACCAAACTGAATGATGCCTTTTATAATCTTATCAGAACAGAAGTTCCTTTAAAACAGTAAGAGGTCACCTACTTTCCACACAATCAGCAACATCCAGTTGTTTTTGTCACTGCTGCCATTCCAGATTTATGGAACTGATCAGCCTACTACAGTTGCTTCCTGGATATCTTGACTGGTGATAGCAGGAGCGTGTTTTTCAATGAACAGATTTGTTTTGAACTACTGGGCAGAACTCCCTCTAGAATAGCCTGTCTTGTTTCATGTGCTGGAGAAAAGGGACAGGGTTGCCACCTCCCACCATTTTATTACCGGTCTCATTATATTGTTTTTCCTAAAGTCCCAGCTTTTGGGATCATGCAATTGAGAGACCTGAGTGTTCACCCAAGACACTGTTCCTAGACCTCAAGTGTTGGAGAGATAAGTTGGGAAACATGACCCCGAAAGATCCAAAAACAACAGAAGGCAAATAAAAGAAACATATATCATGATTTCTAAACTCACCTCAAGATTTTGAGGGCGTGATGCACGATTTCTGAATTCTTGTGTTTGGCAACAGCGTAAGTTTTCAGTAAACATAGCAACAAGCAGTTCTATTCCTACCATTTGTTTTTCTTAGAATGTTGTGCTGCAGCTAATGAACTTATCACACCCTTCTATTTTATTGTTAGTCCTTGGCTTTAATACCAGGCTAATTAGCAGATAGTGCAGCCCAGTGCAAGAAAAGAGAAAAATATTTGGCATGATCTCACTGTTTGCGTAGGTGGGGGGGGGGGGAAATCATGCAAGAACATGTCAACAGTACACAGCAGAAAGACAGCTGAGCTTGTAAACTGAGCAACCTTATGTAGAGAAAAATCTAAGCTAATTAACTTCTTAAGCTACAAAAGGCTATTAAATCAATTTCCAGATACCTAAGTTTCATTCAGGCCACACTATGCAGATTGCTTGAAAAGGCTTGGTGGATACAGATGCTGACTCAAGCTAAGAGTCTTGCGTAAGTCTTGCTTAAAACAAACAGCGCAATACAAACATACCTTTTCATCCAGAAATATTTCCCCTTTGAAATAATGCTGGAAATCCTCCACTTCAGTCCCAATCTTTTCTTTCACAACAGCATAGAGGGGGATGCCAAGTTGGTCAAGCTGAGGTTTCAGAGAGGAAAGCTCAGAAGCCTCCTAAAAGACAATGAGCGTGATGCCAGATTTAGCCACTGGATGGAAGTCTGAAAGACTCAACATTTGGCACGTAGCCACTTCGGTGGATGGTAGCCAGAGGTGCAAACTGGATGCAATGAAATGTAATAAACAGGGCATATGAGTGAGTTCTATTCCTAAGCCTTCTATTGGCATAGAGACATCTTCACCAGAGATGAAGGTGTGATTGCAGTGTGGGCAGGTATATGCACACTAACTTTAATCTAGATGGTGCAGCTTACAGTAGGTATGTATTCAGGTTGCTGGCCTGTGCAGAGATCCATGCTACTGCATATTCACTGCTATTGTTACCCATGCTAGGTAGATTAAAGCTAGTGTAGGTATGCTTACCTCTCTGCAATCACCCCTTCATTCACAGTACCCTTACTAGGGCTGACTTCACTAGGAAAGGAGGATAGTTTTAAGCATGTATTTGCTAAAATCCTAGCAAAGGGTAAAGCGAAAGTCTTAATTAAGGCTACAACTTGCCTTGTCCATTCTAGGATTTTAGCATTTGTTAAACACACACATTCTTTCCTAGTGAAGATATAGGCACTGTGTGCAAGTCAATTAGCCTCTCTGTGCCTCAGTTTTTCCACCTGCAAAATGGTGAATAGGCATCAATGTACCCTTTTCATGCTGCAGATCAAAGAGTGATATGCAGCTCTTATTACACAAGGGAAGAGGAAAAAATGAGGTTTTTTTTTAGCACATACAGTGAAATTGTGTTTCTTCTGCATGCACCTTCAGGATACCAGAAGTTATGCTGCTTTATGTGTCCCATGCAAGGTGATATACTCCTGGGGGAATTCTGTGCTACTGCACATGTGCATAATTAATGAGCCATGAATATTTTTAATTTTTTGTGCAGAAAAAAGCTTATGTCAAAATGTTGCTGCAGGTTCTGTCTTTTGCCTACCACAGGGTGCAGTGGCAATAGAACACAGCAGCAGCTACCAGCCAGCTAGGGAAGAGAAACAGCCTGCCTTCTTTGCAGCGCCTGTCAGGCCATGTCAAGAGACAGGGGCTATGAGGAGACAGACAGAGTGGGGTGCTGAGGGAGGTCAGACAGGGGTTCATAAGGGCTAGGGGGGAGGACAGACTGGGGCAGGGGCTGAATGGGAGTGGAGGCACAGAGCCACAGGGGAGAGGGAGGTGCAGGGTCACATGGTGATGGGGTAGGGGATGCAGAGCTAGACAGGAACAGGGGAGTGGCTGGGTGGGGGCACAGACACACATGGAGAAGGGGGAGGGGTGCAGGGCCACATGGACACATATGGACAGGGGGTGCAAGAACACATGGGGGTGCAGGAGCAGATGTGCCTGACTGAATGGGAGAGGCTAGGGGTCAGCCAGGGTCTACATGGGGGAAGCTCCCTGATAATACCTCCCTGCCCCACAAAGAAATCTGTTCTATACTTTTCCCACCCATATCCAACAACCCTCCACGTTCACAACCAGGCTCCTTCCTGCAAATTAACTTCCCTCTCCCTCAGCTCCTCCGTTACCCTTGACTCCCCCAAACCTTTGCATTGCTTCTGAGGGGTGTGGTAAATATGGTTCTGTATTATAGTTTAAGTGAATTATTACTCAGAGTTCTGTATTAATGTGCCTAGTAAGGACTCTATCAGGGTGGATAAAAATCAATTATTTAAAATATATACATACATACACACAAACACCCCCCCACACACAAAAAATTGGATTTTTTTAAATTTAAAAATTGGATTTTTTGATACAATACTTTGAGGAAAAAACACCTATCGAAAGATATTTTTAATTAAGATACATTATAGCTCAAAGATATCTCATCAAGGAATGGGGATTATAAATTCTAATTCTATAGTATGAGACAATATAGTCATGTAATGTTTAAGAAAAGTTTTGCAAATGAGTTCCAGTAGTTCATGGATTAGAGACCCAATGAGGTTCCAGGGGCTTCTGTATAGATTATTTAGGTTAATCTTTCTATCCACCCGATGGGACTCAGTGCTCAGTCTAGAAGATACCATCAGACATGCTTAGTTTTGCAATTCTCAAACCATGGATGTGTCTCCCAGAGGTAACATGCTCGTTAACAGCAAAAATGCTTTTAAATAAATAAATAATATATAGAGGTGAGAAATAACAAACCTCAACTCTATTGTCCCTCTGCAAATTTGACATGGAGTCAATCCCTTACCTCTCTCTAAAAGTGCAAAGTTTCAAAAAGTTCAGTGAATAGAAGATTGTTGGGGGGGGAATAGATCTGGACAACGAGAAGAAGTCTGGAGATAAATGTGAGAAGCGAGGGACATATGCTTATTTTGTTAAAATATTATATGTTTGCTGTTGAAGAAAAAAAATCCAGAATATTTAATGTTGTTGTTTTAGTTAAATAAAAAATTTTAAATGTCTGCCTGGTGATGTTCTCCTCCTAATGCAGCATGGCAAGAAAATCCACCAAATATTAATGATTAAAAGGTTGAATTGGAGATAGTTCACCTCCCAATGACTTCATAAATATCTGCTTCAATTACCTTTGGTAAATGAAATAACCAAACACACATTCATTTTCTGATATAGCTGTAAAACTAATCTGAAAAGTTTTCAAAATAAATCACTGTTTAAAAATGTATAGTGTGTACCTTTTAAAAAATGAAACCTACATCTATCTCTGAGTTGTAAAGAATTATTAAGTATTAAGGTTATAACAACCAACAACAATGCACTTTTATGTAGAAAACCATGATTAAATCGAGGCTTCATGACCAGTGATTTAAATCAAATCCACCGTGGAACCTCTGTGTCAAAAAACATTTCCTGAATCTTTTTTGTTGTCTGTATTGTTACAAACATATTTGCTGAGAGGTATTTTGAAATAAGTGACCAAAATAATTGAAACTGGTATGATTATATTGTGTTAATCTGACAAATAAAATATGCAGAATTTTAAAATACTGTGCACAGAATTTTTCATTTTTTGTTGCAGAATTTTTCATTTTTTGGCATAGAATTCCCCCAGGAGTAGTGATAGCAGCAGCAACACCAACCCATCTATGGGTTTTCCACACGGCAAAAGCAGTTTGTGGAGGGGGAAATTTTTTCTCCAGCATCTCCTAGCTTCCAGTGTCAGTTCCAATATGGAAAAGATGAGACAGTGGCTGAGGGGGTTTTGTGCCTTTTAAGAGAGAATATGGCCTTTGCTATGCAAAATAACTCCGACACTACTGCTTAAAGGGCACAATCTGCATACAACCAGTTTATGAGAAGCGACTGAATTGCCTTGACTCAAAGTGTTGCCGTAATTTAGGGAAGATATCAAGTGTTCCAAGTAGAATGCTCAGGGGAAGGCAGATGGCAGAATTCACAGACATTACAAGGCCGATGTCAACAGGCCAGAGTGAGTCTGTGTAAGGGTAAGGACAGAGCTCCAATCTGCTACTGCCAATCCCCACACAGAAAGCTCAGAGGAGATAAAGAGAGGAAATGAATAAGCATGAATCAGCCTTATGACAGTCAGTGAGTAGGGAATGGGAGGCATACTTAATACTCCCATTTTTGAATATATCCTTCAGGGAATGTAGCAAAGGCTCATTGCACTCACTCCACCAGTAGCCCCTCCATCCCATCTGTTTGCAAAGTTCTGTTAAGTCTTTGCTGTTTTCCCTAAACCAAACGCTTGGACTCTCTTTCTATAATAATTAAGCAAAACTCCAAGACAACCCAGCATGCACCATCCACCATGCAGTACTCACTTTAAACAAAGGCACCTCTCTATTCCATGATAGCTGTCTAAAATTCTGAAACATGATGCTGCAGTCCATTACTGTAGTTTTGCTTATAAAAACAAAAAGCTCCCTCACGATCAGGAACCCATGTACCCCTGGGGTCAGAAGCCCTAGCACATAGTTGGGAGAACAGAGGCAGAGAAAGAAGTCAGCGTCTGCTTGACTTTTTTAACTCCCATCAAAGAGGATAATACAGCTGTGCCCTGAGCTTAGCAACATGTGCCCACACAAAAGAACAAACCACTCCCTTGGGCAGGGTATGCACCTGGTCGGTCTAAATGAGAGGGAGAGCAGACTGAACAGCGGCAATTCCCATGCGGGGAGGAGAACCTGGCTCTGCCTTTCCCGGCCAGCTAGCAAACCAGGTTTACACCAGAAACAGATTATTTCCTCCCCCATCCACCCACAGCAAGCAAGGGGTGGCCAGCAAGAAGAGTCAGTCTGGAACAGTTCCCTCCCTGGTCTGCTCATGGGGTGTTGCAGCAGCTACACCTCACCCCTTACTCGGGACACAGTGAACATTTGCAGCATAGCCTATGGCATTCAGCATACCTCCGGCCTTTTTGCCCACTTAAATCACAGTATAATCATCAGCAAAACCAATGGTTAAACAGTAGTTTTCTCTTCCAAGTCCATCTCAAGGGCAAGCCCCTGCCCAGTGCCCCTGGTCAGAATCACAAAGTAGAAAGAGCAACAAGAGACTGACAGTGAGTTAGTCTCAGATCACCAACTTTTCCTCCTAAGTTGGCAACCTGCTCCCTCACGTTTACATAGATATTTTTAAGATGCATATTAAAACTTGGTTAAAAGAAGTACATTTTAGGACAGTGAAGAGTGCTTACCGTCAGGGGACTGGACGGTTTAGGAGCTACATGATGGTATACAGAGCTTTTCCCTTCTAGGTCACTGGCTCATCCCATGTAACTCCATGTGCCCCCCATGCCTTGCCTCTGTTTGGAGCGGGCAACACCCTCCCCCGAAAAAAACTGCACCCATGGTTGCCCACCCGACTCACCCCACGGTTTCCCTTTGCTTCCCTGCCATTTTCTGCAGGGAAACAGGAAATCTGGGGTGGGGGCATTTTCGGCAGGCACACCGTCCTGCAGAATCCCCACTGCAGTAAGGGCCTGTTCCATGATCACAGTATTTCAATCTGTCTCTTTCCATGAGAACTAAATTCACTGAAGCATACAATGCTTTCTAATATTATGAGGTATAGGGACTAATTAGACCCTACAATTTAGTGGTTGCTAGACTAATTGCTCGGTTTTATTAACTGGTGAGTAATAACATAATTGCTATGGTAGAAATATCCTAATAAGTGACCAAAATATAAGGCAGGTTTTACATTCAGCAGACTACCGAACCGATCGTGAACAGCAAATGTGTGAACAGCAGGCTTTTCCTTCCTCCTTTTGAAAGAATGACTTTAATCTCCAGGAAATGAAACACTGACTGGAGTAAGTTGGTGACAGACGTTTCCCAATCCCACGCAACGCTGCTGTGTCAGTAAACCGTACCTCCAAGATTCCTGCTAGTCCATCTCTGGGCTTCTCTTGACCACAGACCACCTATCTAGCCATTTATTTTGGATCTGCGGGGCCAGATTCTCATCCCATGTTAATCAGCATAACCCCATCACAGTCAATGGATGTATGCTGATTTACACCAGCTGAGAATTTAGCCCATAATAGTGACAAATGGGAACAGAGATAAACAACGCTCATTTTCACGTGGGAGCAAATCTGGGATTGGAAACAAGATTTTCAGATATGCAAAACTTGTGCTTTAGCTGACTGCCTCCCTGACCACATCTAACACAAAGACACATAACTAGAGCAAAACTCTCTGAATTAACCCCTAAGCCCGTCACAATACCTCTCTGCACAAAAAGCATCCAGGTCTCCGCACAGCCATGATCACTGCACCATTCTTCTTCCATAGCTCACCTGCCTTGAATGTTCTCTCTTCTGCTTAGAAGGGAGAAATAGCATAAATTATGGCATCTATTTACATAACTACAACTTCTGATGAAGAACACTAAGCATGGTGAAAGATTCCCAGTTCAGTATTCCATGTGGGTTTATATTCTAATCAAGACAGAGGGGGAGATTTTCAAAGTGTATTTAAATTCCAATTAAATGTATTAAAAAAAGTCCATTTTAAAGTATCAGTTTGATCAAGATCCCTGAATTTATAGCACTTTTCAAAGACAGGTATGAATTGTCATCTCTAGTTTTGCACATGGGAGTCAGCTCCCAGCTCTGCTAAACATCCTAACTTTCTGTCCCCTGCTTGTTTGCCTCCGATTGTGGTGCATGTTTTGAATAAAATTGGTTATGTTCGGAAACAAGAGCTACTGTCCCAAACAGTGGCCCATCAGTTTGTGCCATAGAATGAAACCCCTCTCATTTTGAGATTTTAAATATTCCACTGTGTTATACAAGTTCTGTGCTAGTAGAACTCTACTGAACTCAAAAGTCAAACGTAAGCAATGCAGAATCAGGCCTTATGTCTAGACATAGCATTATGGTGTATAAGTTACTTCCCACTCAAGCACAAAACATCCTCTTTCAGTCCCCCTGCGTACATCTGTGAATTAGATGTCAATGTGTTCACTTGAATTTTTTCCCCCCACCCTGCAGTAATAGGCAATTAGCCAGTGAAAACTCTAAAAAGCATTCTCTGTTTTAACCTATATCGACTCCTGCATGTGACCTTGCACACCTGAATAATTCTCTGCCTTGTTTTGGGCTTTTGTAATAGAATTAAACTGCACAGCACCTTGTGGAAGGGTTTTTAATTTTTTGTTTCTGTTTACTCTGAGTCTGTTTTCACCCTTTAGCGCCTATCATCAGGCATGTGATGGTTTGGGCAGGCTGGAAAAACATGCTCTTTGTCAAATAAGTAACAAATCAACAGGGAAAAAAGTTTTGTATCTGTTAGGCAAAAAAATTATCTAGCTGACATGAAAAATGATCAGAAAGTAGAGAAATCTGCAAAAGATGACACAGAACCATGGAACTGTAGAGGAGGCCACATGGCCTAGTGGAGAGAGCACAGGATTGGATTCAAGTGATCTGGTTCTATTCCCGGCTCTGCCACTGGCCTGGTAGTGGACCTGGGCAAGTTACGTCACCTCTCTGTGCCTCAATTTCCCTATCTGTAAAATGGGGATAATAATACTGACCTCCTTTGTAAAGTGCTTGGAGACATATGGATGAAGAGTGCTAAATAAGAGCTGGGTATTATCATCATTCATCTGGCAGCCATTCACTCAAAATTAGATGCATCTTATTTTTTCACTTCAACACCATCCTTCCCTTCTCAAGAAGAGTCAGCTATTTCCCACACCATTTACTGAAGCAGGGAAAGACAAGAGTGGTTTGGTGCCCTCCCTGAATTGCTAATACATATGGTCTAGCCAGGGACAACTCTCTCTTCCAAACACACTCCCTTGTCCTAGGAACCTTTGTTTTCAACCCTGGCCTTAAACAGTAAGATTAGCTCTACCTAGGTACTTTTATAAACTCCATCACCGTAGACTGTGAGCTCAGTTTTCCAGAGGAATCCAATTCTTACCTTCTCCCAGAGATTTTAGCTCAGTCATCTCTAAAAACTCCAACGAGGCTACCTCCGGTTTGGAGAGAAACAAGTCGGTGTTAGCAAGAAGAATCCCTGTCACAGCTACGCCAATAGCCCCAAGGCCGATAGACCACATCCCCATGGTGAAGAGCTCCAAGTCTGGCAGGGAAGACATTTCTGGAAATAAGAGGAGGAAGAAAGGATTATTCCAGCTGCTGTAGAGATTCCAAGGGGAGGGGAGGGAGGGATAGGTAGGAGAGTTAAGAAGAAGAAGAAGTCAGCCAGTGGTGCCCAACCTTATTACACCTAAGCACAACCTTGTCTGGCCAAACTGATTCTACATATTTTAATAAGATTTAAAATCACCTGTATTGACTTAAATCTTAAGTTCAGCTTGTTTTGTATGTATTTAGATAGGTTGTTTCTATGTACAGTATTGTCTATTTACTTACCTGTGTAAACTAAAATGACGTAAACATGACAACAAAACACTAATGAATTGGCCATTAGTATATTGTGTTGAAGCAAGCTGCGGGCCTTATGAAATACTCTGGCAGGCCACGTACAGCCCGTGGGCCATAGGTTGGGGACCCCTGGATAACACCTTTTGGCATAAGTAAAAGGATTGTCTGATGGTTAAGGAGACCTACATTCAATTCAAGCTCTAACCCAGACCTCCTCATCAGTAAAATGGGGTATTACTACTTCCCTGCCTCACAGGGGGTATGGAGAATAAATACAGACTGCCAGGCATTCAGCTATTATGGCATTCTGCTGGGTAGAATGATTGTTAGAAAAGGGATTCCCTAACTACAGTAACAAAAGAGGACATTAGGATTACTCAGCAATGCATGTTAAGCCATTACTGTAAAACACAGCAGATAGTTTAAACCAAAGGAATGTCGGTAGGGCTACCATGGGTCCTGCCTTTTTTGGTCTCGATATTTAAAAAAAGTTCAGTGGATTTTGCAAATATGCTACAGTGCATCTATGAGAGAAAGAACTACAGAATGGCAAGATACAGTTCAGCACAATTGGCGGTCTCTGATTCAACCCTAAACTGAAGCTGCAGAGTGAGACAGAGCAGATCTGTCAGTTCAGAGCACTGATGCAGAAACATCTACGCCTTTGACATAATTCAGATCACAGTATATGACCCAACCTTACAAATACACTCCAGACAGCACCTACTGCCCGTTAAGGCCTCTGCAATTTAGCCTTGATAACTAGATTCCATTTATCAGTTCATGCAGACATGTCAGGAACAAACAACTTAACCTTAACCTGGCTGGTTGAAATAGATAAAGCTGAAATGGAAACAAACTGTGCCGACTATCCCAGAGGCAGCCAGTTGATGTTATGAACATATCTGCACCTCATCAAAACGTTGGTGCCACTCTCTCTTGTAGCTCAAATTGTTTTATTAAAGGCTAGACATATCCTCCCTGAAGGGCCCCGAATGCCTCATTTTTACTTCTGCCAACGTTCAAAGAGTCTGCCCAGGCTACCGCTCCTGGCAGCACTGTTTCAGCGAGAGAGCAGCAGTTATGAACTTTGTACAGAAGCAAATATAAGCCCGTTGCTATTGAAGGGAATAGTGGAATCCAACCAATGAACTAAAAATGGTACAGAAGAAAGATTGATTGGATTTTATCTGTTATGCATCAAAGTGCTTTGAGGATGGAGATTCCCTGACACCATCTCCCCGCTACCCCTTTAAAGCTAGACTCTCAGTTAGAAGTCATAAAAATCCTAATTCCAGAATTGCTAGTATTTGCTGCAAAACTGTTGAAGGAATTTAGAAGAATTTAATCATTGCTTTATTCTTCTTGTGCTGCATTCAGTCTAGCCTCTTACATATCTTGTATTTCAGGACACTGAATAGAGGACAAGGCCGGTTTACACAAATGTAGTGCAGATAAAAGAGCAAGGTCTAGCCAGTTGCATCTCTTCTTTTCAATGTAGAAGTCTTCACTTGATGTTAACCCTGATTTCCCCTACGTGCGTTTTTAGATGCAGTGGCTTTTCAACATAAGGACAATCATGACAGTGATTTTTAAATTAGTGATCACCTGTTGAAACTGGTCGGCCAGTGAATGAAGTTTACTAATGCCATTTTAGAAATGCTCTGTAAAACTCTGAAAAGAAATTAACTGAGTCAGAGACAAACTTAGTATACAAACTGCCAGAGCTTGTGTGTATAATGTAACCTAATATTGCAAAAAGTATTGAGAGGTCCCTTGAGAGATAAAATTCCATTGGTATCCCCACTGATCCATAACTCTGCTCCACTCAGCCTGTCCTTCTTATAATAAATTAAGAGGTCTGCTCTTTAGGTCTGAGTCTTGTCTGGTCCTGTGCAATTATTACCCATTTGTGGGTGGTGGATGGTAAAAGCGGAGGTTAACACCCACCAGCTCCTATCTTGCCAGACAGGAGCAGTATTGCACAATTCTTGATTCCTCAGATGATTACTGCCAGTGGCTGGGGCAGATTATTTTTTAAATTACATTTGTTCTTGAAAGATTTCACCACAAACCACTATCCCCTATCATGTCACCCCCTCTTTAAAAAGCCACAGTCAGATCCGCAGCAGGTATAAATGGAGCCATGCTGATTTATATACACTTCAAATCTGGCCTGTAGTTTACAGTTCTATAAGGAGTTGGTTTTCGTTCCAGTAGAAAGGACAGCATTAGCCTGGACCAAGAGACAAAACTTTTTCAGCTATACTGGGTTCATTTTGATGTTTCTTTCTTGGATAACAGAAAGGCTGTTCTAGAGAAACTAAGAGCAAACCTACCAATCAAGTAAACAGGGACATGGAAGAAACAGCTCGCTCCACAATAACATGAAACTCCTGCTTCTGCTCAGCTCAATGGCAATCAACAAACAGTGAAGTATATTAAATAATGCATACTTCCAGCAGCAACTACCATGATCAATAAAACAGTAGCAGAGAGAAGAGCTAGAGCCCTGAAACATCTTTTCTACTGCCTAGCAAGTTAGAGAGAGTTCTCTTTAGTCTCACTGCCCATATGCTGTAGCATTGCTTTTTCTACTTCCACAGATCAGTTTCAGCTCTTGTAATGCCTCTCAAAGTGATCCGAAGCTCCACAATATTAATGCTTTTTGATTCAAAGCCATGAAGAGTTTTACATGTAAAAAACCCAAAGCATCCCATTATAGCAGACTGTTAACATTTTAGAATAATACACTCACCAGAACCCATGTGGCCAGTGTGCACATATACCTCACCAACTTTAACACTTGAACTCCATTTGAATCAGGAGAGAAACGGGAATGGTCCACGGGAGAAGACAGACAGCTACTGTGTGCTACTGCTGGTCCTGAGGAGGTTCCTTAGGCTCTTCCTCCTAAAGAAGGCAGATTAGGTGGGCAGGACCAGGCAGGATTCCAGCAAGGAAACCCTTATGTTACTGACAGTGCGTAAATCAGAACATTTTTGAGCAACACTCATCACATTCAAATGTGGGTGGATTACAAGATAACAGCTGTCCCTCAAGAGATGAGACTGCTTAAAAGGTATTCCGTTTAAGATGCTAAGAAGTTTGAAGTCATCTAAGTTATAATGTTACTCTGGAGGGGTCATAGGCAGCCCAAGGGAACACCACAGCATTGAGGAGAGGGTTCTGTACTATAATGAAGGGGGCTTCATGCAGAATTGTTATTGAGGATTTTTAATGGTAAATATTTTTCCCCCAACTCCTCAGGTTTTGTTCAATTCTACTTTTAATCTCCCCTCCTCCATGACTGATAAAGCAATCCTGTGACTCTGGAAACAAAGCAGCACTATTGGAAGGAAGTTCAACAACATACAAGACCACAGTTTTCAGAACTGGCTGCCTAAAATCACACAATTAACCCTGCTGTGTACACATCAGGTTACCAGTTTTGCCCGAAGCTTCCATTCAGCACAGAGTTAGTTCACAGGTATTGTCGGTGCCATTTTATGGATTGAATGATGACAAGACATATGATCTGTATGACAGAGGCAGTTTTCTTTAAAAAGTACATTCAATCAATAACTCCCCCCCCTTTGTTGGGCTCTCGCATGGCTCCTGATGCTGCAGCCATATATTTTAAGTTTTGTTTACAGTATGCAATTAGCCATCTTTGAACATGCTTGTGCTCAGACCAGAGCAGGTTCAGCTAACTTCCTGGTTAAAATGCCAGCTAATGCTTTATAATTTAGTTGTGAATAAGCCTTTTTGTGTATGTGCTTCTATGTGTGAAGAAACCAGGCTAACACATGGTTCTCTAACTTTAAAAAACAAAAGATAAAAACAAACAAAAAAACAACTTTCCCATATCAACAGAAGAGGAATTTAATTGTTATCAAATATCACAGCCATCTTTAAACAATTACTTTTGTAGTGTATCCATGGCATCTGCAGGTGAGATGACCACATCAGAGCATGAGTCACTAACCTTCACAAACGCACATGCAGAACAGTATCACTCAACGCGTCAATCGGAGCAAACCAAAAATGGCAACAGTTCCACGTATACACTGGTCTGGTTTACAGTTAGGTTATTCTGAAAATCTCACCCAGTGCTAGCAACACACGCCTACCAACAAGAAAAAACCTACAAGAGAGCTGTAGTAAATCATCCCATACACACGCAAGGAGGTAGCAGCATTTTCACAAGCCTTTACATGTGGCATAGCCACTAGAGAGGGACAAAGCCACACTTAGCATGGGCTACAAACACACGTTAATTTCTGCCTATCTACAACCAGCATGTAGGCTATTCAGCTTTCTAGAAGTCTTATCAAATAAACTCTTGCTGCACATTACCAGATCTATTATGGACTGTCGCTCTTTCTACAGTAAGCATTCAGAGGTACAACATAAAAACAAATGAGACAACTGAAGATAATCTTTTAATAAACCGTTGAAGTGTGAACATAAGTGGTTCTCCCACCATGGAGAAGATTTTTATTCGTTACTGTTTAAGAACTTTCTCCTTTTAGCAGGTCATTTCCTGTATCAAGCATTCTGGTCGGCTAGGTTTTTATACAGCATTCATCAGCATAGCATCTAGTCCAAAAGAACTCCATTGTGTCAAACAAGCAATGCTATGTTCCACCGTTCTTTCAAAGAAAGGGAGTTTGAGGCCAGATCACATGATCTAACTAAAAACATTCTCTCTCTTTATAAAAACTTATGTTAACAAAATCCCTGCTCCTTGGCTTCCCAGTCCCCTCCAGGAAAAACATCAGCAACAGCAGATCTAGCATGGCCCTCTACCCCTCTCACTTATCCAAAGTTTCCAAGCCCCACATGTGGTATTCAAAAAGTGAATGATATGAGTTAGATACTGTGCTAGGGTGAATGCAGAGCCCTGCTCAGCCACGAAGTGGAAAAATCCTCATTGCTCCTAGGTGGACAGGTGGATGTGAAAAGGGGAGAACTGGCAGAGTGTCCATCTTGTGGGATTCTATGGGCTTGATTTTCAGAAGAGTTGAGCTCCTCAAACTCCAACAGGGGCTGTAGGAGTTCTCTGTGGAAGTGGTGGATACACAGGAGCATAGCCAACAGAACTGTAACTGTGCAGAAACACTGTTCCCATAAGGCACCCTCAGGGCTCTCTTCTCCTACTTAAATCCCATAGTAGCTGCCACGAATGCAAGTTCAAATTGAGAATTTCCTTCTTTTGCCCTGTGCCTTTTGACCTTTGTGAGCTTGGCTCTGCGTTTAGGATTTTAGCTTTAGTGTCTGTCACAGTCTCCAAACCTAGGGCACTAGCAACCGTTTCTTTTGTAAGAGGGAAGAAAGCTCTGTTAATTATTGTTGCACCATTTCTATTATCATTGTTTATGATGCACCAAGTAAGGCCTCATTGTTCTAGGCTCTGTACAGACATGCTGTAAAGAGATAGTCCCTCACAATCGAGGTTGTGACAAGCAACAGATGATGACATGGACAAATAGCAATAGGAAGGATGGGGTAATAGTAATGTGCACAAACTGACATAGTGATGTCATAAGAAGGTCTTAGGGACCTTGCACTGACACTAAAGGGTCCTGATGAGGCCCTGTTAGAGTTTACATCAAACATATGTAGTATCTCAGATCCTAACACAGTATGAACTACTCTTTAACAACGCCGATAATCCCCCTGCTTTCTTTTTATTAATTTTGTTATTCAGTGTATATATTGTCTAATAAAAGAGAGAATAAGTCATCACAATAAAAGCAGCCTGTAGAAGTAGCTGTTCGATTTCAAGGCCACTGTGAGATGAATAGACTGTTTGGTGAAAGGATTATAGCATCAGAAGTAGTTCAGCCAATCACACAAATGACTTGAATTCTGTGCCCGCAAGGGCCAGGGCGGGAGGGAGATACCAGCGAAAGGCGGACACTCAGGCCTAAGAATAGTGAACTATGCTTTATTGAAGGAAGAACTTACGCTCCAATCAGCACGGGGAACCCCTAGGATGCACGGAGGGGCTGCAGGGAACTCTGGCCATTCGGGACAGCTGACCAGGCAGGACTCTGCCAGGGGGAAGGGGGGGGAAATAGTCCTCTGAGGCGCTATATTCTCCGTGCTTATCTCCGGATTACATGGGGCCAACAGCTGGTTACATTCTTATATGTATGATTTATGCTTATTACATAAACTAACTTGTTTACAGGAAAAAATATGCTGAGCTATGCTACAATATCTTTTGACAGGGTCTGTCGGACAAAATTCATTGAAACTGCCTGCATCCTCTGCTTACATTCAGTCACATACTCAGTCCACCACTTAGCTCCTCACCAATCTTCCGCAACCTTGCCCCTACAAATTAATTTTATATAATGGACCACTAACACATCTAGAATGGAGATCAGTTTTACAATCATACAAAAGCGGTGATAAAGGGACAAATTCTGCCCTCAGTAACACTTTGAGGAACAGAAGCAAGTCCTTCAGAGTGGGGACTGTGTCTTTTGTATGTTGCACAAAGTTCCGTAGGCATTTGAGGAACTACACAAGTTTTTATTAGTCATCAAGGTTCAAGTCCTTTGCTCCTTGATACAGGACTCCAAGGTCAGTGCAGTGCTGAAAGATTTCTGTCAGTCAGTAACAAAAAGAAAACGACAAGTTTTACCTCCACCTCTTTATTTCTCAAGCCAACAGGTATAAACCTTTTTAGAAGACAATTCCAAATCCAGTTTTATTGGAGAGTGATAGCTCCTTACTTTGATCATTCAATCACCCCTCTGAATCACCCCCACGCCCCTCCAGGAAAAACTGTGAAGCAAAGAGCTTGAGCTTTGAAGCTGTCGCAGATGCCAATGTTTCAAGGGCAAGTCAAGATACTTTCTTCCAGACTCAGCACTTGGCAACCAACAATCCATTTCAGTACATGCACAATTTCATTGGTGAAAAATTAAATTAAGCAATCTGGTCTGGTTTTCAAATACATGAAAGTTACAAAATTTACTACACCAGAAGCCCAAATTACTTCAAGACACGGGTACACCACATGATGCTAGTGTTTCTCTCTTCCCAGCTGAGAGATCTTGTGTAGAAGCCAAGGAGATCTGAGTCCAATCCCACTTCTACTACAGATTTCTTAGAATATCAGGGTTGGAAGGGACCTCAGGAGGTCATCTAGTCAACCCCCTGCTCAGGGCAGGACCAATCCCCAATTTTTGCCCCAGATCCCTAAACGGCCCCCTCAAGGACTGAACTCACAACCCTGGGTTTAGCAGGCCAATGCTCAAGCCACTGAGCTATCCTTCCCCCATATGACCCAAGGCAAGATCATTTGATCTCTGAGTTTGACCTCTCTATCTGTCAATTGGGACTAGCAATATCTCCTTGCTCCTACCTATTATCTGTCTTGTATGTTTAGATTGTGAAATCTAGCCGCGGATGCTTGTGTGCATATTGTGTTATCAAAATGGCCTTGGTCCCACATGGGAAAGATGAAGCTTAGCAATGTTGTAGACTCTAGGGCGAGGCAGAGATTGCTACTAACGTACCTCCCCTTGCACAGTATACGTTTACACAAGTCCAGCCTGCCATCACAATTCAAGTCACCAAGGGTTTATCTACTGCATAGCTCTGCTGCTCCCTCCTCCCAATCTCTAACCCTGTTTCCTCAATCACTCAGCTGATAAACATGGCAGCTTCCTGCAGCAATACATCTGCTAGCCGATGATGAGCTCCTGTGCGAGAATACAGAATTAAATCAACCAGCGTCAAGCAGATTTTCCAATCCGATCATCTGGCCCCACGCTAATTAGACGTTAAAAGCCCCGCCTAGGAGTCAGCCAAGGAGGGTCCCGGCTTCCCGCAGGGAGGCACTACAAGGAGAGATCGTTCCCGACACCGACCTACAATTTTTAACTCAGTCCCCTTTATGCTTTATACAGCTCTGCAGGACCGTGCTTCAGCTCCCCTCCAACCTGCCATGCGGGGTGCAAGGGACGGAGTCAGGAGAGCCAGCCGCTTCCTTGCACTTTCTGCAGCCGTATCCGCCAACCCGCTCTCCCCGGCAGGGACTGGGGCTGTTTAGCTGCGGCCGTCAGGCTGCAGCCCCCCCGGCACATCAGCGATCGCTGGGCCCGCCAGCCCCGGGGTGGGGAGAGGCCGCCGATACTCACACTGGAGCCGCATTCTGGCAGCACACGTGTGCAGGGACGCTCCCGCCGCCGGCGCCTCCTCCCCAGCACCTGCGAGCCGGGCCCCCGCCTCGGCAAGTCTGGCTACAGATCGCTCCCAGGCGCCCTGCAGGTGAGTTAATCAACACCACGTGCCCCATTCCCAGGGCGGGAGAGTCCCTTTGCAGCGCGCCGCCGCGGGTTGCCGGGCTGTGTGTGCGCGCGTGACTCAGCAAGAGAAGGGATTTAAAACCCAGGAGCATGAATGCGTTTATTTGTGGCGCCTCAGGAACGTGGCTCAGCCGAACCAAGGAGAATCAATGCCTGCAACATGTGAAACTAGGCCGTTTACTGGGCAGCCTCCTCTGCCAGGGTCAGCTGGGTCAAGAGCTCTGGCTTGGTGGTAGGGAACTGAGGGCAGGCGAGCTCCCACCCACCCGCGCTTCAGGCCATCCGGTGGAGCAAGGGTCCGCTGCTCTCTCTGGGCGTTTACCTTTCTGCCACCCATCTGTCCCTGCTGGAGAATGGGCAGGGTGGTAGAGTGGCTCTGGAGATGGACAGGACTACTCCGGTGTCTTTCCCCCTTCAAGGGAGGGCACTGGTGCTTAATCAACTAGTCCTGTCCAGGCTCTGGTACCGGCTCAACACCCTGGTCCCGGCCCCGGATTTCCTGGCCAACCTCCGGACGTTGATTCTGGAGTTCTTCTGGTCAGGACTGCACTGGGTCTCTGCAGGGGTTCTCCATCTACCCCTGGAGGAGGGAGGGCAGGTCTCTGCACTCAGGTCCATGTCTTCCGCCTCCAGGCCCTGCAGAGGCTCCTTTATGGTGCAGATAGTCCAGCGTGGAGTGTACTGGCACACGCTTTCCTGCGCTGCTTCCGAGGGCTCCGATATGACCGGCAGCTCCTTTACCTCCATCCGAGAGGTCTTCCGCGAGACCTCTCCGGGATGCTGGTCTTCTACCAGGACCTCCTCCGGACCTGGAAACCGTTCACAGCGACCAGGTCCGTGGCGGCCTCCATGGGGGAAGATCTCCTCGCGGAGCCCCTGCTACACAACCCCCAGCTGCATGTGCAGGTGGCGGAGTCCCCCTCGATGCACCAGAGGTTGGTCCTGGCAGAAGTTACCAGAGTCGGAGACCTCCTGGACTACGACCGGGGAGACTGGCTGGATCCCCTGATGCTCGCTCAGCGCATGGGGCTCTCCAGACCTTGTACTGCCCTGCGCATACTTCAGGAGGTGAGGGCTGCTTTGCCGCCCGCTGCTCGGGTTTACCTCGACCGGGTCCTAAAAGAGGGCATGCCCTACCCACCCTCCACCCCAGGCCCTCCGGACCTTTTCATCGGGTCCCTGCCCCGTGGACCCAACCGACCCCCTCCGCCCTTTCACAGTGAGCCGGCTACGCGAGCTGCAGCCGGTCCGGTTCCAGACCGCGCCAAGGAAACATCTCTACACGCTCGTGCTCCACACCCTTCATGTCCTCACCCTCGCGTCCCGCCCTGACACAAAGTGGCGGGACCTCCTGCCACCTCTAGAGGGTGCGGAACCCCGGTGGGCCAGCCTATATTCCACCTTAGTCCTGAGGCCCACCGGGGATATCAGTTGGCGGCTCCTTCACGGGGCCGTGAGCACGGGCGTGTACTTGGTGCGGTTCACCCCAATCCCGGACACCTGCCCCTTTTGCGGCGTGAGGGAAACCCTGGCGCACGTCTACCTGGAGTGCGCCAGGCTGCAGCCCCTATTCCGGCTCCTCACGAATATTTTGTTAAGATTTTGGTTGCACTTTTTCCTTCACCTCCTTATCTATGCACTCCCTATCTGTAGCCCCATTAAGTCGCGGGACCTCCTGGTCAACCTCCTCCTGGCCCTGGCTAAAGTGGCCATCTATAAAACCAGGGTGAGGAGGTTGGCCGATGGAGTCTCCTGTGACTGTGGGGCCTATTTCCTATCCTCCGTCCGTTCACGCCTCCAGGCAGAGTTCCTCTGGGCGGCGTTCACTGACTCCCTTGACGAGCAGTGGGCGCTGTCCGGGCTTCTCTGCTCGGTATCCCCATCAGGTTCCCTTCGTTTGACCCTTTGACCGCACTCCTGTCCCTGTTGTTCATTCGTTGTCCCCCATAAATATTTGGTTTTCCAGGTCCTGTGGACCCCCTCCTTAGGCTGGGGGGGGATCCTTTAGCAGTGGGCGGGCATGGATCCCAATAAAACATGTGAAACCAGAGAACCAGCCTTAAATCCATCCACATTCAGCCAAGCATTTACTGAGCTGTTGGAGTCCCATTAAGCCTCAATTTACAGTTAAGCCTGTGCTTTGGTGAAAGGGATGGGCATGGAGCAGGCATACATGCATTCTTGACTCTCTCATTCTCAACCCAGTGAATGAAAATCTTGCATGTTGATACATTCTTCCTTATGCTGTTTAACACTAGTAGTTTGTACCTAATCAACTCTTTGCATAATAAATATACCACTACTACACTGGAATTACAGAAAGCTCTTTTGATAAGTAAGATTATCTCATATTTAAGAAGGCAAAATGAGTAAATGCCCTTCATAGAGTTTTTTAATTAAACAAGAGCTTTTTCTCTCTTCAGCAGGGCTACATTAGCTGTTGGTGAGGCAGAGTGGTAGTGGAGGGCAAGACTTATTTTAAGATTTTTTTCACGGGTGAATTTCAGCTTATTAAAAGTGGAAAGAGTGAAAGCACTGGTTTAAAGCCAAAGGCGGTGTGTTCCGGTATTCATTAGTCTAGTAAATACAATTATCGTTGCTTCTGAAATGCTTACAGGTAGATTCAATAGAATATACTTCCTCACATTAATCAGCCAGTAATGTATCACAATGTTTAATAAACACTGAAGTCCTTCAGGAACAGAGACTACCAATTGCTTGTGGTTATTAGGCATCACCCATAGCTGGACCAAGTACTTATCCTTAGAGCCCTGTGTGGATACAAAATTTGTATCCGTATGTGATCTGCAAACATGGTCAGCAGATATAAAGCGGATATCTGCAGATTTACAGGGCTCTACTTCTCCTCACTAGTGAGTTAATATGATGTACAGTTTGAGAGTTCTCATGAACTTGAACACAAATGCATCAGTCATGTGCAGTTGTATTTACACAAGTTGGCGTGATTGGGCCCTGGCACACACATATTTAGAGTGTGCCAGGCTGCAGCCCCTTTTTCGGCTCCTCACAAATATTATGCTTTTGGCTGCACTTTTCCCTTTCATTTACACACTCCCCATCCGTGGCCCCACAAAGTCGCAGGATCTCCTGGTTAACCTCCTCCTAGCCCTAGCTAAAACAGCCATCTATAAAACCGGAGAGAGGAGGTTGGCCGATGAAGCTTCCTGCGACTGTAGGGCCGTTTTCCGATCCTCAGTACATTCACGTATCCGTGCGGAGTTCCTCTGGGCGGCGTACACCGACTCCCTTGACACCTTTGAGGAGCAGTGGGCACTGTCCGAGGTTCTCTGCTCAGTGACCCTATCTGGTTCCCTCTGTCTGACCCTTTGATTGACGGGAAGAGCGAGAGACTCCAGCCCCAGCCATTACCGCTGTGGATATCATTATCACCACCACCTAGGAGGGGCCCTTTCACACGTGGGTGCATGCTCCCTCCCCCCCAAACTGCCCACCCTGCAGCCTTGCCCATCTTGTTGGGCACTCTCAGGAGAGGAATAGTTGGTGACACTGGGCGTGGCACTAGGTAACTCAGGAGGGAGGAAGACCATGAGTGTCGAGGAAGCCCCCTCGCTCTGGGCCCAGGCAAGCCTGAACACTTCTTTCCCCTGAAGGGTGCTGTGTTATACATTGCATTTGCTTTTGTTTTGTTTGTTTTATCTTCTTTGGTGATTTGTGTAAGTGTGTTACACACACACATTTTTTTCTGCTTCAAAAAAAAAAATATATAGAGGCCAGACCTTGAGTAAGTTTTCCTTGAGAGCTGCTAACTCAAGCTATCTGTAGTGTGTTCACTAGTGCCACAAAGCAACAACGGAGAGCTTTTAGTCCTCCAGTGCCTTCCCACGAACCCTCTTCCCTGTGACCTTTTCTCGACATCTACACATTCCCTGTTCCTGCCTGGAAGTCACCTATAGTGCCCTGCAAATCTGCAGATATCTGCTTTATATCTGTGGACCACTTTTGTGGATTGGGTGTGTGCATACAAATTTTGTGTCCATGCAGGGCTCTCGTCATCTACCTTGCAAATAGGCCAGCTCAGCGCTCTTCCACCTAGTTGCTTGCAACTTCAGGTACCACCAACTGCTCTCATTGCTTGTACAGAGCTCCATTTTCTGAGAATCTTCCCCCCCAGCATATTCCCAGTATGTTGTCAACAAGCTGGAGGCTGGCACCAAGGTACACCATGGTGGGTTTCTGCTGCAAGGCTAGAAAAGTCCACAGTTTTAGGGTTCAAGAGGCATTTATGGGATTCCACAACAGAATGTCATTGTGAAACATTTCTCCAAAGTATACCTTAGCATCACAATAAATCCCTAAAAGCATATGAACACATGACTATTAAATATTCTACAGGACATTATATTATGACTATAAATTGGAAAGTACTGCAGTAGAACTTTACTGAACTGCATTTTGACAAGCCACAAATCTGCAGTGTAATTGTTTAGGGGATTTTGCCATGATGGCAGCAATGTCATGGTTTTGGCCTTTCTAAGGCTCGTGTCTTTGCTGCTAGGCCATGTATGCCTTATGATGTCTGGAGCAGACTTTTCATAATAAAACTTTTGTATTTTAAACATGATGCTACAGTGCTGTTATTCATGTTGTTTTGCTTTTAAAGTTTATCAGTTAACTGAAGCAATAACCAATAAATACACCTTTTAGAAATGTAATGGACTGTAATTGACACCAAAGTAGCACAGGCAGTCTCACCAAATATGTTCAAAATCCACAGAAACTCCAAGGCAAAAACTAAGTTAACCTGGAGTAAAGTTGGAAGAATGCATAAATAATGCAATAAACTATGGGAGAATAACATTTGAGAACACTGTAGTCAGGGCCGTCCCTACCCATACGCAAAGTACGCAGCTGCGTAGGGCACCAGGAAATTTGGTGCCCCAAATTTCCTGGTTCCCTACACAGCTGCCTGCTGCTCCAGCCACTGCTCCACCACTTCCCCATGGCTCCTGCCCCTGCTCCATTCCAGCCCCGCCTCTTCCCACCCTTGCTCCGCCCCCCATTTCCTCAGGTTGGGCCTGCACTCACCGGCGGCGGGAAGTGCAGCGACCTGGCCCCAGCTGCACCACCGGTGAGTGCTGGGGGGTGGTTCCCTCCTGCCCCCCAAGCCAGCCCCCACCCCACCGCGGAGGCCTGGGGCCCCCCCCACACACCCTGCAGGGGGGCTGCGTAGGGTCCCAGAATGGCTAGGGACAGCCCTGACTTTTTTGAGAAAACTACAAATATTAGAAATCTTGGAAATTCAAGTTTGATCTTATGTATAGACATTACAATGTTGTTTGGC
The DNA here is from genome assembly GCF_965140235.1 of Caretta caretta. Lineage (NCBI taxonomy): Eukaryota > Metazoa > Chordata > Testudines > Cheloniidae > Caretta > Caretta caretta. The sequence goes on along the minus strand of NC_134212.1, from coordinate 69,355,048 downwards.
GGCGTTATTGGCCTAGGGAATTGGGGGAAGCAGTCAATGTGACATATCTTGATTTTAGTAAGCCTTTTGACACAGTCCCATATGAAATTCTCTTAAGCAAACTAGGGAAATGTGGTTTAGATGAAATAACTATAAGATGGATGCACAACTGGTTGAAAGACTATACTTGAAGAGTAGTTATCAATGGTTCACTGTTAAACTGGGAGGGGGGTATCGAGTGGGGTCCTGCAGGCATCAGTCCTAGGTCTGGTATTCTTCAATATTATCATTAATGCTTTGGATAATGGAGTGGGGAGCATGCTTATAAAATCTGGAGATGGCACTGAGCTGGGAAAGGTTGCTAGCACTCTGGAGGACAGGATTAGAATTCAAAATTACCGTGACAAATTGGAGAATTGATCTGAATTCAACAAGATGAAATTCAATAAAGACAAGTGAAAAGTACTAAATTTAAGAAGAAAAAAATCAAACGCACAACTAAAAATGGGGAATAATTGGCTAAGTGCTGACAAGGATCTGGGGATTATAGTGGATCACAAATTCAATATAAACAATGTGATGCAACTATGAAAAAGGCTGATCTTGTTCTGGGGTGTATTCAAAAGAGTATTGTATGTAAGACATGGGAGGTAATTATCCCACTCCAATCAGCACTAGTGAGGCCTTAGTTAGTTGAAGTACTATGTCCCATTCTGTGTGCTACACTTTAGGCAGGATGTGGACAAATTGGAGAGAGTCCAGAAGAGAACAACAAAAATAATAAAAGGTTTAGAAAACCTGACCTATGAGGAAAGGTTAAAAAACCTGGGCATGTTTAATCTTGACAACTGAAGACTGTGAGGAGGGAACCTGATAGTCTTCAAATATGTTAAGGGCTGTTATAAAGAAGATGGTGATCATGTCCACTGAAGGTAAGACAAGAAGAAATAGGATTAATCTGCAGTAAGGGAGATTCAGGTTAGATATTAGGAAATATCATTGTTTTTCAGGAAAAACTTTCTAACTGTAAGGGTAGTTAAGCACTGGAATAGGCTTCCAAGGAAGGCTGTGGAGGTTTTTATCGTCACTGGAGGTTTTTTAAAAACAAGCTAAGACAAAATCCTGTTTGAGAATGACTTCTCAAGGTCCCCTCCACTATGATTCTATGTGTGAAAATACACAGCTAAGATCACTCAAACTACCTTAACTCTACTCCTCTACCTCTGCCCACAACAACTGAGAACTAAAAGACAGTCAATAGATATCTTCACTGCAGTAATGTATGAAAGTTGAAAGTGAGTTTACTTCCTTTTTATTCTACTGATTGAGAATTACTGTAGCAGGAAAACTAAACTGGCTTTAAAAATATGACCATACCAGGATTCACATAGCTACACAATACTGCTTTCTTTAAGACCATATGCAATCATCAAGGAAAAAAAAAACAACACAGGCTTTTACATCGTTTTAGCAAATGTTTGGAACAATCATATAGGGTAGTTCCCCAAAAATGTATGGATGTTCAAATATAAAAGTTTGTCATATTGTGAGACTCAGACTATTCATGAGGCTAGTACATCTACGGATAAAAATACTTTGAGGGTCAGGCCCAAAATTAGGTGGATTACACATCAGGGATGTGCGTGATTATCACATTTTACATACTATAGAAACACACACCCAAACCAGAAACATGTGTCCGCCATAGTATTCCTCCAAATTATATTTTTAACACATCACACAGAATAATGTTTCAATGTTGGGGCTCCATGCATATATAGTACAACCTATGCCCCTTCTAATAATATATAGGGGCTAGTCAGTAGGCATGTGCACCATTACTGTCTGCTTGATAGAATGTCTGACCTTAAGTTTGTATGATTGTTTCTTCTATGGGCTGCATCTTATTGTGGCTATGTGCCTTAAGACTCCTGCAGCCAATTTAGATGCTTCTTTAGGTCAAGTGTATTTTGTTGTTTTGTTAACTGAATCCTATGCCCAATGACAGCCATAAAGCACATGTGACCATGGTGTGCAGAATATACATGAGTACTATGAAGTCTATGAAGCCATGAATTTGTTACAACTGCCTTTGAAAATGTACCCTAATTGCCCCAGGGGAAGGCAGTGGATAGAAAATAATCAGGAAGCCATGTTGGTACTGAATAACCAAGCTAAATTCAACATTTATAAGAACACGTAGAAGAGAGATTTTTTTTAACCAAAAAGAAAAGGAGTACTTGTGGCACCTTAGCGACTAACCAATTTATTTGAGCATGAGCTTTCGTGAGCTAAAGCTCACTTCATCGGATGCATCACATGTAGCTCATGAAAGCTCATGCTCAAATAAATTGGTTAGTCTCTAAATTGCCACAAGTACTCCTTTTCTTTTTGCGAATACAGACTAACACGGCTGTTACTCTGAAACCTTTTTTAACCAAGGCAGTCCCAGGATTTAGGGTTTGTGATAGGAGACAGGTTGGTGAGAGTTAAGAAGATATAATTCCCTAGTTAAGACCCCACCCAGTGCAAGAATGCTCTCTTTAAACCACTGAGCATAATACAGCCTAGTGCCTTTCTCACTGTCTTGAAGACAAATTGTAAACAAAAGAGATTCTCTCCTCCCCACCTCACTGTACTTTAGCAATCTGTGCAGTAACATAATTACAATATAGTGATAACATGACTGCCATAAATTATGCCTGTCATCGTACGTTAAAATCTTGGCTTCTGCAGGTTGTCAACATTCCTTGCTTCTTTACTTAGCTTTTTGACTTTTCACCAACAGCACTGGCCCATCCCTAATAGCATATTTGTTTCCTTCGTCTCAGGGCTGGGTTCTTTAAATGCTAACTGTCAAACCTGAGGGCAGTTATCCAAACAGGTATAAGCATGAAATCCTGTTTTCACAGATCAAAAAAGGATTTAAGAACAAATTGCATGATAAAAACCTACTTTAAAACTACTATACTCTAAATAAGTGTAGCTTTTTTTAAGGAATAAATCTGTGCAAAGTAGGAAAGCCAAGGAGCCTAGCTTAATTATAAATATTTCATTATTCGTAACCTGTATGATTACTAAAAATACCCTTTTAGTGTGTAGCTTATTTACGATAGATGAGATTCTGATTCTGTGTTCATCATTGCCCATATTAGAAAATACAACATCCATTCTTATGCAGTTTATACCTAATTTTTGTATTATACAAGAGCTAGTTAATTCCTGCATGGTCTGCTGCACTGAGTTTACAGTGGAGTTTTCCAGACTTACACCAATTGCACACATTTAATAATATGTCTCGGTGCTCTGGGTGTAAGTACACTAAGGAAAACAAATTTTATAAAGAACTATCAGCAAATTTCAAACACTAATTTTTATTTTTTTTTTTTACCACAGTAGCCCTTCAAGGAGTAATGCAGATACTACACTTCAGTATTATGCAGCTCTGAATGAAACCAATTATACAAGGAAACTCAACAAAGGTAAGCTGGTCTTAAAGGAGGTATCAAATCTGTTTGGCCTAAAATGCAAGTTTCGTTAAAAGAAAAGAAGGAAAAAAAAAAGGAAAAGCATGTTTGGGAGTGGAGGGAGCAAATGACATTTAAGACTACCTAATAAATGCTTTCGTGATTTTTTTTTTTCAATTTCAATGAACACAATTTTTGTTGGAATGATTTAGGTTTCCTTGCAGTGCAGAAAATTCTGACCCAACAGGCATTGTACTAGTGGTTGCCCAGAGAACAGAACACTGGAGTGGGACTCAGGAGACTTGGCTGCTATTCCCAACTCTACCACCAGACTGCTGGTTGGTCTTGGGCAAGTCACTTCACCTCTATACCTGTTTCCTCATCTATAAAATGCAGAAAATAATATTTGCCTCCTTTGTAAAGTTCTTTGAGATCTACTGATGAGCTGTTAGTGCATCCGTTCTCAAATTCTGATTTGCATGGTCCAACTCCCCTTCCAGCCTCAGTTCCATAGCTTCCCTACAACAACTGGGCCACTTAACTACACAGAATTAAAGAAACAAAATGAAAATAAAGCAGTTTTAAACTGATGGATGTGACTGCTTGGCCCTGGCCCCCCAGTCTATATTTTTTGTTTATTTTCTCTCTGATTGTAAACTTTACTTGCATTAGATCTTCCCACAGTGTCAGAGACACAAGTTCTCTAATCTCTTCTGATTCTAGTTTTGTACTCTTATATGTTTATTACCCCTCCTGTTTTGCTGCTATGTACAAATTTAATGGCAAGTTCAATCTACGGTACATTTTAAAAAAATACAAAGCAGCCATGCAGGGTGGACAGAGGTACTTGAGTGTTTTTTTTTTCAGTCTGCAGAAAAATAATCTCTGGAAAGTCTGAATGTGTTCTGGACTAAGTTGCAATTCCCAGGAAGTGTCACTGCTTGGAGACCACCGCTTGTTTTTGCTTTATGCCAGAAGCAGTTCCACTTGGATGACCAATGTAGAAGAATCAGAAAGTGATGATAAACAAGGAGTGAAACTAAATAGGACAGCCAGGGTATCCAAACTAAGAGGATTTAAAGAGTAAACAAACAGCATAAAAAGCAAATTATTTGCTATTTGAATGATCCCACATGTAGGTATTTGTGACTCAAGAACCCCCAAATTTCAACTGGCAAGGGGGGGCAGAGTACAAGAATATCCTGATTCTGGTATAGAATGTGTGACCTGTCCCTCGGGGGAACACTGTACACCCCCATGTTCATCTTTATAAAATGGTTGTGTGGTATCCCATGCAAAGTTTGTCATGTTGGGTATCTTTGAAAGGCTTATAATGCACTGAGCATGGTTGTTATTGTGATGTTATAGTAATTGTTACAGTAACGTTATAGGTTATAATTTCATGTATATAGTTAGGAGGCTCAAAATGTATCCTCATGGTTTAAGCAAGCCCATGCAAAAACTCTCCAAGAACTCAGTTCACACCTCGTCAGGGCATGGATGGGACAAACCCAGCCCAGCCTCACAGGAACAATGGATACTGGCTTAGGAAGCAGCAAAAGAATCTGTTAGACCCTTGAGGGAGTCACCCACTTCCTTTGGGCAGTTTGGGACTGCGATGAGGTAATACTCACTTGACTCTGAAGGGGTGGGGGTAAAGCCAAGAGGAAAGAAAGAATATGATAAAAGGGAGAGACATTTTGCCATGCTCTCTTTCTTCCACCTACATCTACAGACATCACCACCACCAAGCAACTGAAACGCTGATGGAAGGGGAGAGCCTGACTGAAAAGTAACCAGCCAGCCTGTGGTGAGAAGCATCTAAGTTTTAAGGACATTCAAAGTGTTAAGATCATCTTAGAATGCGTTTTGCTTTTATTTAACCAAATCTGACTTATGCTTTGATTTATAATCACTTAATCTGTCTTTATAGTTAATAAATCCATTTGTTTGTTCTACCTGAAGCAATGTGTTTGGTTTGAAGTGTGTCAGACTCCCCTTGGGATAACAAGCCTGGGGCATATCAATTTCTTTGTTAAATTGACAAACTTACATAAGCTTGCAGTGTCCAGCGTGCATTACTGGACACTGCAGTACAGAGGTTCCTAGGGCTGCGTCTGGGACTGGAGATACTGGTTAGCGTCATTCACTTGCAAGTAGCTGGGAGCAGCTTACATGGCAGAGGCTGTGTGTGAACAGCCCAGGAGTGGGGCTTCTCACAGTAGAACAGTGTAAGGCTCGTTCCCAGAGTCAAGGAGTGGAGGGGCCTAGCAGATCACTGGTCCAGACAACACCAGAGGGGATCACCACACTATGTACATTCTAGTTCATCAAAGAATGTCATGGGAGGTTTAAATGACAGCCAGGGTCATACTGGTCACGAATATAGTTGTGAAATGTATGCACAGATACTATGTAAGAAGTTATATGCTGCAAATATGTTTTAAAGTCTGTATCAAGGCAGAGTTAACAGACAGGCTTTCTGTCAGACATTGGATGTTTATTCTCCTGTCTCTCTGTCGGCATGTAAATTACGCATTGTAAGCTACCTGGAGGGAGGCGTGCTTACCTGTTAGATGTTTCTGTTGACTTAACATGTATAGGTACACAGAGGGGAAAGAGAACCTTATTTTAACATGCACCCCAAAGCTTTGTTTGGGCAACAAAGAAGACACCCTGTCCTCCCCAACCTAGGAAGTAAATGGGCAGCATGTTTACATTCATGAAAAAGAAATCAAAACCAAAACCAGTCTGTGTTGCAATGGTGCATGGGACGTTTAGGATAAGATAAACTTCTTTAGAAAGGGGGATAAACCTGTTAGTTTAATCTCTAGAAAGCACATTATGACTTTGTTTTATATGTAACCTTTTGTTTCCGTTATCCTTACTCAGGGTCTCTTGCCTCTTTGCTAATAAAATTTGTTTTACCACAACTATATCTCAGTGCTGTGGTATTAAGCAAGGTGCTGATCCTGCACTGACTCATACACGCTTTTCCCTTGGAGACAGCCGACCTAGGATTTCTGTAGTGAGTAGATAAAGGACTGGAACCTAGAGCCCTGTACGGGACGAGTGTAGAACCCTGCAGTGGGACTGGGATCCCATGGGTCCTGCAGGAGCTGCTGCCATAATACCTGGAGTGGGATTAAAAGAAGTGCCACACAGGGTTCTACTGGACACTACAGGGGAAGACTTCAAAGGGACTCTCGGTCTAGAGTGCACTTATTGTTAGCCTGCAGATAATGTTCCCTCTAATTTTTGACAGGCCGTAGGCACAAAAAATTTCTTCTGGGCAAATTTTTGTGCGTGCGGTGTTTCACTGTGTGCACAGGGTTTAGGATCTGTGTGCATGTGCACACATGCACAGCTTAGAGGGAACAGTGCCTGTAGAGCAAAATAATGTCTGCCAGAGGACAGTGCTTGGGAGACTTAACAGGCTGGTGGTGTCAGGGAGCTGGCACCCAGTTAAGCACAAACAAGTCTCTCTGCTACTGGAGGCAGGGCAGCAACAAGCGACTCTCACTCCTGGGTACCCTGAGAACTATCATAGTACAGCATTAGAAGAGGCTGACCCTGTTGTTTGTCAAAAGGCAAAACCCTGGGCTCCTGAAGCTGCAGCCTTCATTTTAATCATTAGATTATACTGCCTTAGGAAGGCAACAAAACAAACCAAGACCGACCTTTTTGTATTAGAATTCCGTATCTGGAGAAGACTACAAAAGTTACAAGACTGGTTACTAAAGAGTTAAGCCCTTCAGATCGAGTTGACAGTTTTATTCCTCAGAAGCAATGGACATCTCTTAATAGGTAGTTTCAGCTTTTTTGTTCTTTGAGTTTTACTTACTGTAGAAATCTATTATCCAGAGCTTTTCACACATTTCCTAATTAAACTAACATTTTTGCAGAGAGGTGGGGCATAAATTAAACAAAATTAGTCCCCAGTGCAACTTAATTGAGTTCATGTGACTTACATCAGGGAAAAAAAGTGAGCCAATGTATTTTGAGTTCAAGTAAGGCAGTTTTCTTAATTTTACACTGCAAAGAGAAAACTTCAAACTATTAGTTCAGTGGTAGATCCAGGATAATAAAAAGGGCCCAGTGGCATAATGTAAATGTTAGAGCCAAAAGACTAGAAACACCATGGCTAACAGACCCCCTCATCACAGGGGCTCTAGGCCACACTCCCCACTGGGGAAAGGGTTCAGCTCCTCTGCAGTTAGTGAAATTCCTCTATCTTATTCCAGAAGTTATTTTGGCCCTCTTTGGGCTCCTACTGCCTTACTTCCTATATGATGGTAGAAAGGCATCGAGGTCACTGCAGGAAAGATGCCTGGAAAACACATTAATTTAAAAAAAAATTTTAACTGCACACCTGCTGTGTTCATTATCTCAGTGCCAGAGGCTCCTTGTGATCAGTGATAATTTAGTTTTCCACTACAACCCCTCAAACCCTACACAATAGTTTCTTTCATTAAAAATTGTGTTAGATAATAACAATTCTGCATGAAATGTGCTGAGAAAACACTGCACAGACCAGGCAGATACCAACATTAAAGAACAAACAGTATTTTTCCTGTCAGAGCTTTTAATAATTCTAATAAAAATAAAACCCAGCCTGCCTTATTTTCCTTTGTTCCGCATAATCTGTAGCCACAGGAGCATGCTTGACTGCATTTGAAGAATGTCTTTCTGAAAACTTTCCATGTAGCACTTGCTCAGTTTTTCCTTAAATTGCCATTGCATAGCTCATCACTAAGATTTGTAACAACAGATACACATCATCAATACTAAAAGGACAACACTCCCAATGTTATGATAGAAACCTGCAATGAGTGTACAGCATCCCGAGGCCTTTCATGTTATGTTATTATTTCCATTTCTTGATTAGTCCTGCTATTACATATCATGCTTTGGAGAAAGTGCTTTGCTTAAAGAAGCTGATTAAACAATCTTTTTTTCCCCCTTTTTAATCACAAAGAAGGAAAGCCAGAAGTCAAGCATGCAAACAGCACAAAATGGCACTCTAACGCAAAATCCAGGTCCTTTGTTGGGAGAGGGGCTTCCAAATTTAGGAAGACTGAGCACTGGACTCCAAAGAATCCATCACCTTTGGTATGGGAATAGAAAATTATGCCTCCGAGCCTTCAGCCTTAGCACTGGCTAAAAAGGTCACTCTTCAGCTCCCTCCAAGAACAAGGGAGATAAGGAGATAAGCACCACTGGCCATGCTCAACCCAAAGATCAACTGGTGTTTTCGCATCAATTCCACCTCTGTGGTGGGTCATAGGAAGCGCCAGCAAGAACTGTATCCCCCTCATGAAAAGATAGAGGAGGAATTTCTAGGATATTTTCACCCTCTCAACAAAATGCCAGGCAAAGAAGCCACTGAGATCCCCTCACAATCATGCGAAAGAATGAGTAGGTCTCATCTCTCAACCAGGATTGGAAGGCAAAGGTTAAAACCCTATTGTCAAGAGCCAAAGAAGGGCGTTTTCTAAATCCCTATCTTTTGGAAGCCAGAGAGGGATTCATGTATGCAGCATGACTGACTCAGCATGCTTCTGAACATATTACTGTAGGATAAAATTGACTGAGGCTTATACACCACCAGATTGGTATGCAATGGAATCAGTGACTGTGAATTAGTAAGCTTTAACTAACAGAAACTCACAGGATGAGGGACAACTGTAGAAGTCTGAAAAAGGTCCTGATGTGAGTTATTCAGGGCTATTTAAGATTATTAGTAGTATTATCCTAATGCACAGCAGCCCCAATTAGGGACACGGACCCCATTGTGCCAGGCACTGTACAAACAGAACAAAAAGATCATCCCTGCTCCAAAGAACATACACTCTAAGTGCAAGACAAGAGACAACAGCAGGTTATAATGAAAATTGATGGTCCTTTGGTTATGCAGTCTGATAACAAGACAGTCACTCAGTCAGTGGCAAACAAGTTTAGAACAAATACATCACACAGCACTGGTATATCCAACCTGTGGAATTTACTTCCATAGAAGTCTGAGTCATGCCTGTGGAAAGAATTCAAACAGAGCTGAATAATTTTATGGCCAACAGTATTTGCAGCTGTGTCTGCTAAAATAAGGGTAAATCAAATATGCCTCAGGGAATAAAGTGTTCCCCATGGAGGGCTATGTAGCACTATAATCGCATCAATTTTGGACACTTACTAATCACTGTGGCATAAGATGATGTATTTTACATTGTAATCTTTTCTCTCAACTATTGCTAGCCACATATTTCTAGGAGTATGCAGCAATTTGCTTGGCTTTTTCTTTAAAGGATGTTTGAACCATCATGTAATTCTGGATCAACAGGGTTTTTGTTCAGTATGTCATTTCTAGTGCCTTACCTCCCACGTAGCTTATTAAAGGAACATGAACTTCCATCCTCTTGTCTTTCTCACATTCTATTTTAGCATTTGGCCTGTCCCATCCAGATCTTTTGTCAAAAAAAGGCAGAACTGGCTCCTTAAAAGTTAATATATTAAGGCTTAAAACATGATGAGCTTGAAGAACCAGAAAAAAAATTATATACAGAACCTCTTAGTGGAAGGAACACCAAATGCATGTAGGCGATCAACTGCGTTTTCTGCTCTCATCTGATGGAAGAATTAGTGTTGCTACTAAATTCTGTGTTGCAAAAATAAGCATGCTCTCCAGTGACACTATTGCGAGAGACTTTAAAAATTACATCTTTGTGTTTCATAATAATCAAACACTGCTGCTAAGAAAGTGAAAAGAATGCTTGAATACAGAAGACTAAACAGACTGAAGGATCGGGAAAGAGGGGAAAAATTAAATAGGAGACACACAAAGTTTAAAAATGAGTTATTAATATACATCTGAATACAAAAATATTACAATCATTGCAAAGACTGAAAAGAACCCAAGATGTTTTCTTTACATCATCTCTCTGATAGTTTGGCAAATGCTTGTGTTCTTTGTTCTGCTGTCATGTGCTCACAGGCTTCCAAGATATTTGCCACAATTAAAGTCTGTTGAATTGTTTTTGCCTTTACCCATATTCTTCCATTCATTCCAAACACTATCTCAAAAGGGTAGAGTTGTCCCAATTCCTGAATGATTTCACAATTGGGAGCTAAAAGCCTGAAAACAAAGTAAAAGGGATGGCAGAAGAAGAAATTATTGTGTAACAAATACATTTCAGTGTTGCTAGTCAATGACAGGACTACTGCTAATACCACTAGTAGTATGAAGGCATCTGTAGCAACTTCAATAGTTAAGGCTGAACCGAGCTGAAAACATGGATTCAAACTTTATTATAATATAACATAGTAACATTTTGAACTTCTTGTTTAGTGCTCATGTATGAGTTTAATTTTAAAAAATTCCAAAACCAAGAGGAAATTAAGAGTTAAGATTAAATTTTAAAATCCCCCCCCAAAATGTATCCTGCAGTGACACCATGCAACAATCATAATGAAGATAGTCTAGTGTTTGTGAACCAGACTTAATTAAGTTGATTTTTAGCTCCTCATTTGCGACTGAGCAGAAAATAGGATTTATTCTAACCTGTAACAGTTCATCCAGACTGTATGAGGAAGAGGTGCTAATTAAAAATCTTTGAACAATAGAGGGTATTTTTTGCTATTGCCCCTTCCTTCCCTCATCCCCTGCATAGCTTTTGGAGGGAGGAAACGGAATTCTTTTTTTGTTTCTTCACAGTCCTTTTCTTGGTACTCTTTGGAAGAGAGACTTCTAAGGATGCTTGAGAATGCCACTGAAGGCTGTGTGAAGACTGTGTTCAAGGAACTGATGTCATTCTCAGACCAATTGCTATATACAGATTCTACTTCACCACTGAAGACGGAAATATGTACATAGCAAATTTATGATTAGCCTCCATAGGTGACAAAAGCAAGTTTCTGATGGATTGGGTTCACAATATTTTCTAAATAATGTAGCAAGAAGATCAAGTAGAAAAGAAATTCCACTTTAATACACTACCACGTAATAAAGTAAAAGGTAAAGTCTATAGTAGAATATGGTTAGAGTACAACTTTCTCAAGGAAACAGCAAACATACCAGAGGCTTATTAATTTAAAATGCCAGTTTGTAATTGAGAAACAGAGAGGAGCATTTTTAGTTTTGTGACATCTGTTGGTTTCTACTTATTGTATTTTATCGTTCGTTTCCCCTTGTTTATATTATATTATATTTGTATGCTGATTACAAACTTAGGACCACAAAGAACAACTTTGTCAGGCAATAATGTTGACAATATGTGCCCTAAGAACAATATAATACACATCTGTTACTCCACGTGTTATACTGTTCAGACCTGCTGGTTATGGACATCCAATGCTAAAGCATTAAATATTAGGGTGCATACCAGTTTTCATCAAGATGAAGAGTTTCACTCATCTGTCACAGCTCAAAAAATTGACAAAATTCAGCTTCTCTCTCATTCCTGGAAAGTTAAAAATTGTAATACTTACTTTCTTATTAGACCTAAAGAAACCTTAAACAACAGGCCTTCGTGTCCAATTACTCCCATTCCATTCGCTCTTCCACTGCTGTCTATACAGACCATCTCTGGTTCCATGTCTTTATTGGCTACAATGAATTGACCATAAATAAGATCTCCCACCTAAAACAAGCGATGGGAAATGTTCAGAGAAACTGTATCATGTCTGTATATCTTTTTGGTTAAACTCGTCCCTAGGTTCTTTACAAAAATACACAGTTATGCAACAGTAGATTGAGATATATAAGCAGTTTATTTTTCAACATTTATCCATTCTTCCAGTGCAGTCATGTCTTGTGGATGCTACAGGTGTTAACTCGTATTATCCACATACTCCTTGGCTCAGTTATATAGGGTTGCCGTCTCAACAGTTGCAAAAGGAACTCTGCGTGTATGTAGCAGAGACTTTCCTTTAAAGCAACACTCACCACAAACCTCATATATGGTATTTTTAAAAATAAACCAGTTTCCTCATCTTTTCACTCCTTTTTAGATTTAAAACAGAAGGCTTTTAAACATAACTTACTTTCATAATTTAAATAGTTTACTTTTTCATTTCACTCAGCTTGGATAATGAAAATGGGTTAGTCTTCTTTTCTCTTTGCTTTTCAGTTTTACTTTCTGGTTATGGAATATTACAGGATGCAGCAATACTGGGATACATATACTAAAGAAAATAGTTTCTATTTAAATATTAAAGACAGAAACATTTCTATTGATGTCACTGTGATGCTGGAAAACCCTGTTTTAATGGGGTTGATAGGGCTGCTGTTAGACTTGCTGGTGTCTGGGGCTGAAGCCGAAACCCAAGCCCCACCACATGTGGCCAAAGCCCAAGCTCCACTGCCTGGGGCTGAAGCTGAAGCCCAAGGGCTCCAGGCGTGAGTTGCAGGGCTCAGGTTACAGGCCCCCAGCCCCCTCCACCCAGGGTGATGAGGCTCAGGCAGGCTCAAACTTCAGTCCCCCCTGACAGATGTAGTATGTCATGTAGTAATTTTTGTTGTCAGAAGGGGGTCGTGGTGCAATGAAGTTTGAGAAACCCTGTTCTATGCTATAAGAAAATATCTACATTTTTCTTAATAACCTTGAAAATGTTTGCACTGAACTTCTGAACTAATTAATGGCCCTATCCAGTGGTGAGCTGGAGCCAATTCACACCGTTTCACTGGAACCAGTTGTTAAATTTAGAAGCCCTTTTAGAATCGGTGGAGGGACAACCAGTTCTAGAAGGGCTTCTAAATTTAGCAACTGGCCAGAAGTGGCGCCTTAGGCGCTGACTCCATGGGTGCTTCGGGGCTGGAGCACCCACGGGGAAAATTTGGTAGGTGCAGAGCACCCACTGGCAGCTCCCTGCCCCGCGCTTGGCCCCAGCTCACCTCCGCTCCGCCCCTGAACGCACCGCCCCGCTCTGCTTCTCCACTCCCCCAGGCTTCTCACGCGAACAGCTGATTCGCAGGAATCCTGGGGGAGGCTGAGAAGCAAGCAGCGGCTCTGCGCTCAGGCCCAGGGAGGTGGAGGTGAGCTGGGGAGGGGAGAGGTTCCCCTGTGCGCCCCCCTGGGTTACATGCTGCGGTGCGGGCAGCCCTCCTCGTGCCCCAGTTCACCTCCGCTCCGCCTCCCTGGGCCTGAGCGCGAAGCCGCAGCTTGCTTCTCAGCCCTCCCAGGCTTCCCGCGCGAACAGCTGATTCGGGGAAGAAGCAAAGCGGGGCAGCGTGTTCAGAGGAGGCGGCGGAGCGGAGGTGAGCTGGGGCCGGGTGGGGAGCTGCTGGTGGGTGCAGAGCACCCAGGGAGTCGGTGCCTAACGCGCCACTTTTGATGTGATCAGTGGGTGAATGGCCGCTCCCCCTGTTCCCCCCCTAATTACGCTACCCCGCCCCTAGGAGCCAGAGGGACCTGCCGGATGCTTCCTGGGAGCTGCCCCAGGTAAGCACCAGTGGGACTCCCCACCTTGCCCCTGGCAGGTCCCTCTGGCTCTTAGGGGCAGGGCGGGGTGGGCACCCACTACAGTGGCCCACGAGATCCTCCTGCCCGGTTCTGGAGGCAGTCAGGGGACAGGGGAGGGGGGTGGATGGGGCAGGAGTCCCAGGGGCGGGCCTGGCCCCCTCGTGGGGTGAGGAGGGAACCAGTTGTTAAGATTTTGGCAGCTCATCACTGGCCCTATCCCATCTTGGAAATGCGATGTGCAAGGAAGCTCATCCTGCGGACTTGGAAGCTGAATGAAGGAAATAAAGTCACAGGAAAATGTTCTGTTTCCCTCTTTGCTGTTAGCTTTGAACTGACAGGGCCAAAGTCTTGAGGCAGAGATCCCCAGGGCTTACCCCTGGGTCTGCCCCGAAGGACACTTTCAGTGACAGATCATTAAAACTCTCATGCTCTTAGGATTTAGGTTATAACTCATTTATATGTACACACTTGCTTGCTTTAACCTGTAAGTAACTCTCTTATTTCTTTTTCCTAGTTAACAAATCTTTAGATAGTTTATTACAGGATTGGCTACAGGCATTGTCTTAGGTATAAGATCTAGGGTACCAAATTATCTTCGGTAAACGTCTCTTGGACTGAAAGCAACTTGAACGTGGATTGACTTTTGACTGTTAGTCCAGCTTGTCTGAGTGGCAAAATAGGCTGGAGACTCTAAGGGGAGTGTTTGTGATCATAGGCACCGACTTCCCCTCTGCTCCATGGGTGCTCGACTCCCACCCGCCCCTGTCCACCCCTGCACTACCCTCCCCCTCCCCCCAACCTCTCCCCTGCCCTGCCTATTTACCGCCTCCTCCCCCGAGTGCGCCATGTCCCCAATCCTCTCCCTCCCTCCCGGAAAGTCCTAAGCGCCGCCGAACAGCTGTTAGGCGACAGGTGGGAAGCATTGGGAGGGGGAGGAGCAGGGACGACGCCACGCTCGGGGGATGAAGAGAGAGTAGGCGTAGGGGGAGCTTGGCTGACCGTGGGAGTGGCACACCTGCTAATTTTTCCCCATGGGTGCTCCAGCCCCACAGCACCCACGGAGTCAGTGCCAATGTCTGTGATTCCCTGGTAAGACTGTTGCAGTGATCCCGGAGTTTACATTTGTTACTGGCTTGGTGAAAGCTAATTATAGAACACATCACCAGGCTGGGGGGGACAAGGGGGGTCCTACCCTGTTTGACAGTCTGCCCTGAAGTAGGCACTCGCAGTCGGGCGCTACTCCAGACAGCGTGACAATCACATTTTGTAAGAGCCTGTTTTATAAAACGTGAATTTTAGGCGTAAACTGATCTCAGACTGTCTCTTTGAAGGGCTGTTCTACCACAGAACTGCCATCTTCTGTCTGTGATATTATGAGAAGATACATCCTCTGTACAACAAATGGCAAAGTCTGGCACATATTGCTATGACGATCAGCGATCAAAAGAAGAAAATCCCGGATCTCTAACTGACTTCCTCTGCCAGAGCCCAACAAAAAGGCCAAGGAAAAAGGGAAGGGAACAAAGCTACTACAGAAAACTTTGTGCATGTCATGGAAAATCTATCATATATCAGAACATCTTATGACTAAGGGATACAGACAAATATTTGAGTAAATTTTAAATAGTTACTTTGCAAGAAAGTGAAAACAAAATACTTTAAAGGTTTCAATACTGCCAATATATATATAACAAGAACATTACCTGCACATTTGGTCTGTTTCTTTTGGTTGCACCTTCAAATGCCAAGTAAGACAAAGAAGCTTGCTCACTTCCACCGACATCCACTTTGAATATGTCACCTGCCTTGATAGTCACTATGCCTATCACATGATCTCCCTTGACTGGGACATACTGAAAATGAAAACAGAAGACATATACGAGAAATGAATATATCTTTTTACATGTATATACACATACATACACACACAAGCATTGTGTACAAAGAAGCTGAGTGACCAAACTTATTTGCAAAATAAATTGCTGAAAAAAAAATCTTGATACAGTACCAAAATGAACTTCTATTTTTAGAAGGCACAGTACTATAATACCAGACACTGTGGGTATGTACTCAGGAGACTAGCTGCTGGCACACTTCTATTTTTAGTGCATTAGCTTGAGCGAGCACACCTATCTACCTCCACTGGGAAGCACATTCCAGCTGTAATAAAGACATACCCTAAGGATGTGTCGTCACAGCAGTTAGGTCAAGTTTATCTAGCTTGACTTCCATCCACACACAAATCTCTAGCTCAAGTTAATTGTTGCTTTAAGCTCAAGCTAGCTGACCCTTTGAGGGAGTGGGTGGGTTGATGCTTGAGTGATTCTGAATCTAGTAATGCTGTGTGAATGCAACAGCTCAAATTACAAGAGTCTCACCAGCAGCAAATCCAATTACTCTGTGTAACTCCAGTGTTGTTTTCCAGTGTGGTGGTCACTCTCACTGGAACTAACCTAGCTTTGAGTACAGTGAAGACAAGCCCTTAGAGTAACACTATAAAATTAGGACTGTAACAAAAAATTGCAGAAAGACATCCTGATTGCGTCTCTCTTTCAGGGGAAGTGACAGCAAATTCACAAGGGACAACCCTAACCCTAGGGTAACAGGGGATAGATTAGAAATAACAGTCTTCATTTTTAACTTCTATTGTATCTACAAATTTCCGTTAACATGATGACTAGCGAAATAATCAGTAGTGCCATTTAAATCTTCTTTAAATTTCAGCATTAACTCTCCATTAAGGTTATGACAACAATTTACACATCAGAAAGATATTATTTCAGTATGGCAGCAGAATGAGCAAAAACATTACATTAATTAATATTTGGATGGTTTCTCTTTTAGGAGGCCCCTTCTCCACATTACTGCTAGAATTGAAAGTTTGCAACCAAATAGGGTCACAGTCCGCTTCACCAATAACAGTTTACAGCCACATAGCAACTTTTCAGCCATTACGGCCATGTTTCTATTTCTGTAACTAGCAACTCTACCTAACAGAAGTTTATTATGAGAAATTTTGGCCAACTATCCCATATCCCACCAGTTGCTGCAGCCTGCACCAAGTGAGGTTATTTTAGTACCTCCTCAGCCCCCTTCTTTCCACATGAGATTACAGTTAAGTCTTCTGAGTAAGTTTAGATGCTGGAGAGGATTCCCACACTTGGCACAAAGGGGAGGAAAAAATCTCCCATTGTTACCAGCAGCAGTGCATTTTTACCAGTGATACCTCTAGCGACCTCATCTACCAGTTGCAACACTCAACGGAACAAGTAACATATCTAGCTGGTTTGTTGCATGCAGCAAAGGGCAGAAAAACCCTGTATAGGGTAGCACTCCCACTTTCACAACCACATCAGTAGTAAATTACCGCTCGAAGCCTGGTACTTATGTGGCCCTAGAGCAGCAACTTATGTACACCGTTGGATATACAACTGTACAGTGTTATGGAAGGGTTAGTTATTACAAGAACACAGTTGTGGATAACCTCCACGCAACAAAACAACAGCGTGCACCACTCCTTACAAGGACTGATCCCTGTGCCACATTAGCCTTCAGGTTGGGGATTATAAGCAGCATCGTAAACAGATTTTAGTCAATCGTGCCATTGTGGCACACTATAGTAGTAATTTGTGTGTGGACGGGAATAAATGGACACCAGACATTGGCTGCAGCCCCACAATTCCCAAGGAAAGCAATGGAAGGGGTTTCCACTCCGGTTCTGCCACTTTGAAGCTCTGAATGAAGGGTGCCACACTGAGCTTTAAAGAGGAAGCCAGCTGCAGCTCCTGGAGAGTGAGAACATGGGGCGAGGGGAAGGGAGAGAGGGACCGCGGCAGCAAAGGTGAGCTTCAGAGCCAACTTACCTGGGCTTCTGCCAAGGCGCTCCGGCCGCAGAGCCACACGAAGCCCACCAGGGGAAAGGCACGTACAGCCAGTGACGAGCTGCCAAAATCTTAACAACCCTCCTCACCCCACCAGGGGGTCATGGCCAGCTCCTGCCCCTGGGACTCCTGCCCCAACCAACCCCCTGTGTTCCTTGATGCTCCCCCTCGCGGGACCCCTGCCCCATCCACCCCCCTCCCCTGTCCCCTGACTGCCCCCAGAACCGGGCAGGAGGGTCTCGTGGGCCACCGTAGTGGGTGCCCACCCCGCCCTGCCCCTAAGAGCCAGAGGGACCTGCCGCGGGCAAGGTGGAGAGTCCCGCCGGTGCTTACCTGGGGCAGCTCCCAGGAAGCATCCAGCAGGTCCCTCTGGCTCTTAGGAGCAGGGTAGCGTAGTTGGAGGGGAACAGAGGGAGCGGCCATTCACCCACTGATCACATCAAAAGTGGCGCGTTAGGCACCGACTCCCTGGGTGCTCAGCCCCCACCAGCAGCTCCCCACCCCCCGCCCAGCCCCAGCTCACCTCCGCTCCGCCACCTCCTCCTCTGAACACGCTGCCCGCTTTGCCCCCCCCCACCTGCGAATCAGCTGTTCGCATGGGAAGCCTGGGAGGACTGAGAAGCAAGCTGCGGCTTCGCGCTCAGGCCCAGGGAGGCACAGCAGAGGTAAGCTGGGGCACGAGGAGGGCTGCCCGCGCCACAGCAGGTAACCCGGGGGTCACACAAGGGAACCGCTCCCCGCCCCAGCTCGCCTCCGCCTCCTTGGGCCTGATCACAAAGCCTCTGCTTGCTTCTCAGCCCTCCCAGGCTTCCAGCGCGACAGCTGATTTGCAGGAATCCTGGGGGGGGAGAGATGGAGAAGCAGAGCCGGGCGGTGCGTTCAGGGGCGGAGCGGAGGTGAGCTGGGGCCAAGCGCAGGGCAGGGAGCTGCCAGTGGGTGCTCTGCACCCATCAAATTTTCCCCATGGGTGCTCCAGCCCCGAACCACCGATGGAGTCTGCGCCTAAGGTGCCACTTTTCGCCAGCTGTTAAATTTTGAAGCCCTTTTAGAACCGGTTGTCCCTCCACCGGTTCTAAAAGGGCTTCTAAATGTAACAACCGGTTCCAGCGAACCGGCTCCAGCTCACCACTGCGGCCAACCCCCGCTCTGCGGCGCCACCCGCCCCTCATTCCTTGGCCCCGCCCCACCAGCTCCCGCGCTCTCACCCGCTTCTGCTGGGAGTCCACCCAGTAGGCCCCGCCGGAGCCGCCTCCGGCCCCGCCCGCCTGGCGGTGGCGCAGCAGCCCGCACTTGGTGACCAGCAGCCCGGCCCCGCAGCTCCTCAGGCCCGGCCCGCACACCAACCGGCCCGGCAGAGCGGCGCCCGGGCCCAGCCACAGCCGCTCCCCATCCGCCTCGGGGTGGGCGGGCAGCAGCAGCACGTCCCCCGGCAGCACCACCTGCCCCACGCGCTGCTCAGCGGGCAGGGCCCCAGCCTCTGCCGCCGCCATGGTCAGGGTCAGCCCCTTCGTCGGGCCAGCCAGCTTGCCCGAGCCTAGCGCGCGTGCGCGACAAAGTGACGCGTGCGCAGAAAGCACAGAAAAATGGCGGCGGGGCGGAGTGCGTCACATGCGCGCACGCGCACTCTTAGTCGCTGCCTGGGCGTAGGTTGCTGCGGGATCGGAGGCGGCGCAGTTATGCTGATGGGGAGAAAGGAGCGGCGGTGTCCGGGCCTCAGCTGGGCTCGCTGCGGCTCCTCCATGGCGGCGGGTGTCAGCCCCGGTGCCAGGGGGGCCCGCAGGCGGGGGGCGTTGGGCTGGTGCAGCTGAAGGGCCTGCCCCTGGGTCACACTTGTGGTGCCAGGCATGAACAAAGGGCCGTAGCGTGGCCCTAACTGGCTACTAAGCCTGTAAAGTCAACCTCCATCTCCGCCTAACTCCCCCGCCGCCGCCGGACTTCACGCTGAAACTGTGCGATCGGAGGTGGGGCGGTCTGCCCCTGTGCAACACATTGCGGGACCAGCTCCTGTACGCCCGCAGTAACTTCGTAGGTAATCCAATCCGCTTACTCGTTACGGTTGACTGGTTCTGTTTGAAATGTACACAACCCATTTTCTTCTCTAATATTTTAATCATTCACTCGTGTACATATATACGAACTTCTAAACTAGAAAGCTGGAGTTATAATGAGAAAACGAACAGAAGACTGATCTGCCACTGGATAGTTAACTAGTGGCGACATCACCTGGCCAAAAAAAATACTTGGGGGTTGATTATAGTAATACCACGTCAAATTGACTTAGAAATTCACCTATCCTTCCTGCCTGTCTCTTAAACTCCAGCGGGCGCATGTGCGGCCCTGCGATGAATTTTTGTTTTTACCGCCGCGTTGTGCCAGGCCGCGTTACCATGAGCTTGCCCCTGAACCCCAAGCCCTTCCTGCACAGGCTGAGGGGGAAGCTGGTGATGGAGAAGCTGAAGTGGGGGATGGAGTACAAGGGCTAACTGCAAAAAGAAAAGGAGGACTTGTGGCACCTTAGAGACTAACAAATTTATTTGAACATAAGCTTTGTAGCTCACTTCATGGGATGCATGCAGTGGAAAATACAGTGGGGAGATTTTCCACAGCATGCATCCGATGAAGTGAGCTGTAGCTCTCGAAAGCTTATGCTCAAATAAATTGGTTAGTTTCTAAGGTGCCACAAGTCCTCCTTTTCTTTTTGCAGATACAGACTAACACAGCTGCTACTCTGAAGGGCTACCTGGCGTCTGTCAATGGCTACATGAACATGCAGCTTGCAAACACAGAAGAATACATAGATGGTGCATTGTCAGGACACCTTGGTGAAGCTTTGATAAGATGTAACAATGTCCTATACATCAGAGGAGTAGAAGAAGAAGATGGAGAAATGAGAGAATAAGTTTGTATATTTCTGGAAAATAAAGATCAGTTTTTCACAACTTTTAAAAAAAAACAAACAAACCAACCCTTCTACCATGATCTTAAATAAAAAGAATCCTAAGAGTTTATTTATCAAAAATGTAACACGAACATGCAGACTATTGAAAAAAATAACAAGGTAGATGTAACAGCAAATCTTTTAAATCTTGTCTTGCTTCCAGTTGCAGAACAGAGAAAACCCCACCATTGGATTGGTGAGCTTGGCTATGATCGAACCTTCGCCAACTGCTAAAAACTCAGACCACCTGCTGCTCCTTCCCCAGTACCATGTGCTCTATCAAAGTGTCCCTTCCTTACTGCTAAAACCTCCAGTTTCCTCATTAACTGCTGCAATGCAGTTACACTAATAAATTCTACAGATTTACCACTCTACACGTGACAAATGTATTTGTTTGTTTAAAATCAACACATGTGGCAGCCATTACTTATGACTACTGATGCATTAAAATGGAGAAAGATGATTTTAAAAATATCATACATTATAGTGTAATGCAATCTTTCATTCTGGGAAATGTAGCTAGCCATTAAGGAAATATATTTTTCTTCCCTAACTGCTGGGTTTTAGTGGTACTCGATGGGATTGTGAGTTGATTGACTAAATTGCAATGATTTATTTTCCTTGTGTTACATGGTCATCGTGTAAGGTTGTCTGGTAAAATAAATAATGAGCCAACTCTTTGGAGCCGTATATGATTATGCACATGCCTCTCCTTTCTGGCCCCCCAGAAGGGGAGCACAGGCCAGAAGTTTTTTGCCACTGATTATGACTGCAAAGGTTGGGCATTTGATTGGTTAAATATAATCTCATATTTTATTTAATCTCATATTTTAAATAATCTCATATTCATAATCTCATATTTTAACGCTCTAATTTATTAGAGCAGTAACAAAACAGACTTTATAAACTCCAATAGACTTAGCCTTAAATCAGGTTCTCAATCTTGTTTTAATCACATCCCAAGTTGGCATTTTTTAAAATGTGGCTAAAAAGTTGGCTGGTCTACCTCTCCCTCTTGAAGGAGCTCCTGCATCCTGGCATCTTGAAGGAGGGGCAGCCCGGCCAAATTTAGGGGCATTGTGACCTTAGGTGTCTCACAATGCGACTCACTCAAATTTAGTACTCCCCTAGAAAGTTGGGCATGCCCCACTGATTGAGAACCTCTGTCTTAGATAGATATGCCTAACTACAAAAAGCAGGTTACTTAACCGCCGAGTTATTCTAATTCAGGAAAAATGTGAAACACCTTGAAATTCACTTCTAAAAAATGAAAGACTGGCACAGTGATGCAATCAAAAATGTAGGCTGCCACTGACATCAGATCATTCTTGCTAGGATATTTGACAATATTTGTGCTGAGTTGGCATTATCTGACTTGTCAATTGACTGGCTCGCTAAACCTAGACCAGGGGTCGGCAACCTATGGCACGTGTGTCAAAGACGGCACGCGAGCCGATTTTTAATGGCACGCTGCTGCCTGCCAGGTCCTAGCCACCAGCCCCACTCAGCCCGCTGCCGAACCCAGGCCAGGACCCTGACAGGCAGCAGTGTGCCATTAAAAATCTTGTTTGCCCTGGCCCTCTCTTTTCCGCCCCCCTGCAGAGGCAGGGTGAAGAAGCTTGGGCCTGCCAGCTGCTGCTGCAGGGCAGGCAAGCTCCCCCCTCCCCCACCTGTTCCCCCAATGTGCTGGGTTCCTGCCCAGAGAAGTGGAGCCGCAGCATGCTCACTGCTCTGGGGAGGAGGCAGAGAAGAGGTGGGGACGGGGCCTTGAGGAAGGGGGGTGGAATCAGGGCATATCCCCTCCAGCCCCCTGCCGTGAGCCGCTCTGGGCAGGAGGCTGGGAGCACCCCCACGACCCTAGCCCACACCCTCAGCCCTCTGCCCTGACCCCTGCACCCCCCCACACACTCCCAGCCCTCTGCCTTGACCCCTGCACCCCCTCACACCTCAGCCTCCTGTCCTGACCCCTGCACCCCCCCACGGCCCCAGCCCTGACTCCCGCACCCCCCACACATACCCAGCCCTCTGCCCTGACTCCTGCACCCTCCTCACACACCCCCTGCCCTGACTCCTGCACTCCCCACACATACCCAGCACCCCCACACACCATGCCCTGATTCTTGCACCCCCCACATTCTCACCCCCACCCTGAGCACCAAACGGGAACTCCTACGCCCCCCCCCCCACATTCCTACCTGCACCCCTCACACCAAAGGGAGTTGTGGAGCAGTTCTGTGATCATGTTATTGGGAAGTTTACTGTATGAATACTGTACATTGGTTTAGTGTAATAGCGTGCTATAAGAAAAACAAGCAGAAAGAAAATGGAATGGATGAAGATAAGCCATCCCTTGAAAAAACACTTGTGTTGTTGAGAGACAATGCCCAAACTGTTAACTTTTAATATTTTACTTCCTGATTCCATCCATCTTACAGAACTGGCTTTGAGAAGCAGGGCCAAGGCCTGGGATCAAAAAGGACTATAACAGGTTAAAGATCTCTCAAGAAGAGGTAGTTGTTGGGGAATTGTTGGGAGAAACCAGACTGACACAGGCACCTCCTGGGATATCTGAAGAAGCTGGGTTTGTAGGATTTAACTAAGATAGATATGCATGTTGGTTGACTGTTTCAAAATCCTTTTTCTCTAAATGCTTTGTTCCTAGTATTAAACAGTGCTCTGATTTTGAAAAGGTTGTCTGATCACTAAATTTCACACTAATCACAGACTCCCAGAAGGAAGAACCACAGGTGCCAAATTCTGTCACATCTCCTGGGTAAATACAGTTAATGCATAGGATACTAAAAAAAGGAGTACTTGTGAAGTGATGTCCGATGAAGTGAGCTGTAGCTCACAAAAGCTTATGCTCAAATACATTTGTTAGTCTCTAAGGTGCCACAAGCACTCCTTTTCTTTTTGCGGCTACAGACTAACACAGCTGCTCCTCTGAAACCTGACATAGGATACTGTAGCCCAGGCCGTGGTATAAGAGTGGGAGATTTGTGGAATTCCATCCCAGGAGAGGCAAGGGCATGAGGCCTGACATCTAATGGGGTGCATTAAGAGAGACCAGGAAGGGGATGGAGGTGGAGTTAGTCCTACAACCATGAAAAGCCACTTCACAAGCCCTCTATGATAAGAGTTGCAAGAAGGGTGTTCAGGGGTTAGCTGTAGGGGATATGATCTGTATGTACATTTGTTATAACTTAATTAGAGGAACTCAAGTTTCTAAAATTTTGTATGGAATATACTCATTCCTTATCTATGAGGAAATCTACTAGTTCAAAATATAAAGTGTAAATTGTCCCATCGGTATGAACTCGTCTATATATTTTTGAACTTCTACTATGATGTATTCATTTGGTAAGATTTTACTGGTCTTTTAGTGCAGTCCTTTTTAATGACAAACTCTCTGCCTCATTTTGAGTTTAAACTGGCCTGAATATTTCCTTACGTATTAGTAGGGCTGTTGATTAATCACAGGTAACTCATGCAATTAACTCAAAAAAATAATTTTGATTAAAAAAATTAATTGTGATTAATCACACTGTTAAAAGAATACCAATTGAAATTTATTAAATATTTTTGGTTGTTTTTCTACATTTTCAAATAGATTTATTTCTGTTGCAACACAGAATACAAAGTGTACAGTGCTCACTTTATATTATATTTGATTACAAATATTTGCACTGTAAAAATGATAAAGAAAAGAAATAGTATTTTTCAGTTCACCTCATACAAGTACTGTAATGCAATCTCTTTATTGTGAAAGTGCAACTTACAAATGTAGATTTTTGTTGTTGTTATATAAAGGTACTCAAAAACAAAACTATGTAAAACTTTAGAGCCTATAAATCCACACAGTTCTACTTCTTGTTCAGCCAATCGATAAGCAAACAAGTTTGTTCATATTTATGAGAGATACTGCTGCCTGCTTCTTATTTACAATAAGAAAGTCACCTGAAAGTGAGAACAGGCATTCGCATGGCGCTTTTGTAGCTGGCATTGCAAGGTATTTACGTGCCAGATATGCTAAACGTTCATATGCCCCTTCATGCGTTGGCCACCATTCCAGAGGACATGCTTCCATGCTGATGATGCTTGTTAAAAAAACAATGCATTAATTAAATTTGTGACTGAACTCTTTGGGGGAGAATGGTATGTCTCCTCTTCTGTTTTACCCGCATTCTGCCATATATTTCGTGTTATAGCGGTCTCCGATAATGACCAAGCACATGTTCTTTTTAAGAATTCTTTCACAGATTTGACAAAATGCAAAGAAGGTGCCAATGTGAGATTTCGAAGGGTAGCTTCAGCACTCGACCCAAAGCTTAAGAATTGAAAGTGCCGTCCAAAATCTGAAAGGGACGAGGTGTGGAGCATGCTTTCAGAAGTCTTAAAAGAGCAACACTCTGATGCAGAAACTACAGAACCTGAACCACCAGAAAATAAAATCAGCCTTCTGCTGGTGGTATCTGACTCAGATGATGAAAATGAACATGCTTTGGTCTGCTTTCCTTTGGATCGTTATTCAGCAGAACCTGTAATCAGTATGGACCAGTGGTGGGCAACCTGCGGCCCGCATGCAGCCCATCAGGGCAAGCCACTGATGGACCGCCAGACCATTTGTTTACATTTGCATGTCCGCCCGCAGCTCCCAGTGGCCGCGGTTTGCCGTTCCCGGCCAATGGGAGCTGCGGGAAGAGGCGGGAGCCTGGTGACGCTGCCATGACCCCCATGTAACAACCTTGTGACCCCCTGACGGGTCACGACCTGCCGTTTGAGAACCCCTGTGCTATCGTGTGTTGTAGTTGTATGTAATATGAAGGTGGAAAGGACACAAGTTTTTCCTCTTATTTCCATGATTCTAACGTTAGGGGTGGACGGATTGTGTCCTGCCACTTACTACCTTAACTGTCATTGTATTTAGGTTTTGTTTGCTAATTGTAGATTTAGGGCTTGCTTCACAGAATTCCAGCTGACTTCAGTGGAAGTTACATGCAAATGAGGGCTGTAAAATAGATTAATGGTGAATGCCTTTCTAGAGAAGCACGATCAGCTATAAATTATCCTTCTCTTCCTCTCCTCTCCCTTACCCCATCTGGAATTTCTTACAATGTGAAAAGCCTATTTGGAGATTGTGACTGAGGCTCTTCCATTCCATCTCTCTAGTCTAAAGTCATGTGCATAAGTGTGTTATGAAACTTTTAAATGGTACATTTTTATTGAGGAAAAACTCCCAACAACTTTTGATCCAAATTATTTTGATGGCCTCCTGAATACATACAAGAAAACATGATTTTTTTGACACTTCCCTCATTCAAATTGGATCCAAAGTATGCATAATCATAAAAAACCTATAGACAACTGAACATACAGGATAAAATAGCTTTTAATAACCTAGATTTTAAAATATGATTGGCCATAGGAGCTGTGCTAAAACCTTATTAAAAACTTCGAAGCAGTTAAAACAAATTCTAAATTTAGCAGGTGCACAGTAGAATTATTCAGAAGATATTTTATGCAATTATTTAACTAGAAATCCAGGATACTGTTTCACAGGCAAAATGTAAAGATGCCAGTTTCATTTGCCTTGTGACTGAGATTTAGTAAAGTCTACCACTTTAAGAACTGTTCTAAAGGGTGCACTATTTCCAAAATTAGCAATTACAGATACAGTAATCAAATTGGATCCATTAAATATGAGTACAAAATTAGTAGTGTCATTATATTTGCCAGGACATATTTTTAAAAATCAATATAATAGGTGGTGTAGAATGGAAGGATGTAAGAGGTACAGAAAGTTTAAAGAAAAAAGTGCTCCAAAGTCTTTTATCGTGCACTGCTTTATTTTACTTTCCCATGCAAATACAGACACCAGTCTGCACACACATATTACATTTCAGGATCAGGGCCTTAGTATCTGTGGACCATCATGAACAGAAAGGAAGACTCTTTCCTACTAATTTCCAGAGTACTGTACACAAGAGGAAGATAATTTAGTCAATTCATATACCTTATTTTTTGTCTTTATATTAATTTCAGTTCTTCACTGGATTCATACTTGTCATGTGAAACTACTATGTCTTTGGTTTTCATGTCTTATTCATTCCTAGGTTTGCTGTGTTCTACCAGACATTTCAGAAAGCTTTATGGGATCTTTGCTTGCAGTGTTCTCATTTGAAGCTCCCTCATGAGATGTCCTGTTAGTGATTCATTCAGCTCATTCTCATTCATGTACTGAGTCGTCTTCCCTGTCAGGTTTGTCCCTTGATGGTTCCTGGTTTGTTTCCACAGCTTTACCATCTGCCAAAATGTCGACAACCTTCTCCTTTCTTTCTTTCTATGCATGAAAAGAATGAATTTTTGTGTACAATCAAAAACAAATACACTTTTGGCAAAATAATCAAATCATATTATCTGTTTTGTAATATTTATTTCCACAAATAAAGAATGATGTATAATATCAAAAAGGCAGGATTGCTGTTTATTCATTGATTCTCCTTTTTCAGTGATTTTTAGCAGTCCTATCTAGTTACTTAACTCTTGATAATGCTTATATTTAACTTTGTAACAATTATTTGTTTATTTCCTCAGTCCGTTGTGTCTTTATTTTTCTAACTACTTCTTTCATATGCATCAAGAAATCTGTTACCTACAGCCAGGCATTCAGATACCTGTGAGGAGTAAGTCCAGAATATACACCTTAACACATTTAAACCTGCCATCACCAAACAAAGATCACATTATGTAACAGGCCACCAAAATACCCCAAGAAAACATGCTTCAATACAGAAATAAAACCCCCTCTGACCACACATCTAGTTGTCACCTGTCAAACCACACTGGAATCCATACTGGGGTAACATCAAACAGCTACAACCCATACTTGATGGGGACCCCATCCTGAAAGAAATCTTTTCTGAGCCTCCACTTCTGGCTTCCAAACAACCCCCAAGCTCTTCAAGCTTATCAGGAGCTAGCTCCCCAGAGACAAGAACACACCAACTCAAAGTGGCACCAGACCCTGCCAGCACAACGGATGCAAAACCTGTGGACATATCTCCACTGCTACAATGGTCAACACCCGATACAACACGCCTTTGAAGATCCATGGATTCTACATATGCCTATCACAACATGGTAAACCTCATCCAGTGCACAAAATGCCCCAATAGCAACTATGTGGGTGAAACCAGAAAAACACTACGCTCTCAAATGAACTCACAAAGGAAAATTATAAGAAAAAACACCCTATCACCTGTGGGTAAACACTTTTCACAAAGCGATCTCTCTCTTTCTGACCTATCAGTCCTCAAAGGAAACCTGCACAACACTTTCAAAAGATAAGGCAGGAAGCTTAAATTCATAACTCTGCGAGACACTAAAAATCATGGTCTGAATAGAGACACTGGATCTATGGCTTATTACAACAATCTGTGACCCATTAAACCCCTCTTTTTATCCTATGACTGCAGAGGTGTTAATTGGCCACTCTAGAATGGTCCCTTACATTATGTGCTAACTACTTACGATAAACTATCTATTCCACCTTGCAATTGTGCTGTGACTCTTGCCTGGTTTACACTATAGAGTTAGGTCAACCTATCTCTGTAAGCATCTACATTAAAATGTAGTTCCCACCGATGTAACTCACCTACTACACTGACAACTCAACCTCCCTAACAGACATAACGCTTAGGTCGACAGGTCAATCCTGTGTCAGTGTAGACACTGTGTTGCTTACATCAACTGTTGCTGCCTTTCAGAAGCTGTCCCACAGTGCCCCACGCTGACAGTTAAATAGGTACAAGGGCTTCTGGTGAGAATGCGCACCGCTGTAAGAAGGAGTGTAGTGTGGACATGCAAAAGCAATTTAATTATGGCAGTGGCTGTACATCGACCTAACTTAGGTCGACTTAATTTTGTAGTGTAGACTTGCCTGCTGAGAGTACCTTTGCCAGGCCATGTTTACACTACACACTTATACTGGTATAACTACGTCGCTCTGGGGGGTGAAAAATCCACACTCCTGAGCAATGTAGTTATACTGACCTGTCCCCTGTTGTACACAGCACTGTGTCAGCAGGAGGGCTTCTCCCATCAACATAGCCATCTCCTCTTGTGGAAATGGATTAACTATGCTGACTCACTCTCCTGTCAGCATAGGAGCATCTTCATTTAGTAATAAACACTGCAGCTGCGCCAGTGCAGTGCTTTAAATGTACACCTGCCCCCAGACCTGAAGAAGACTTCTCTGTGGTTCGAAAGCATGTCTCTCTCACCAACTATTGGTCCAATAAAAGATATTACCTCACACACCTTGTCTTTCTTTCATATTAGGTATGTTGAGTCAGATAAATGATGTTTGGAAATCAATAAATGTAAATCACTCATTTACAGTATTAAATATCAGCTATTCCATTTTCCAGTTAGCAAGAGAAAGAATTACCTCATGAATTCAACATTGTGAAGACAAAGAAAGTTGAGCTAGCCAGACAGCTTTGTTTAGCCGTGTTTTTAAAATGTGGACAGGACATCTGACATTTCTGAATTTTAGCAAACCAAGTCCCCCTCTACCTAATAGTTTATAACTTCACCCACTGATCTCTCTTCAATATCCAATGACAAGTGATTTCACCCACTAGCCATATACCCGTTTCCCAGGGCACCAATATTACCATCCTTTTGCCTTCATCTTCTAGGCTTTTATCTAATACTACAACTTTCTTATTGTTTCATAACAAGTATAACAAGAAATTTGTTATTCTCAGCACTTTCCTTTAAACTTTTTAAAATAAAGTTTTCATTCATGTGCTGAAATTAAAACTTAATGAGTTTACGATTTAAACATAACATATATGTTATGCTCCTGTAAATATTTCAGAGTGAGACAGCAAAGAAAAAGAAAAAGCCCAAAGAATAACTAGGTCGCTTTTGTTTTCAGAGAGGAGGAAAAGAATGAATTTTGCACAATTCTCTTTTAAATCCAAGATTTTCTCCACTTATTTTCATTGTAACTATCCATCTCCCTTTAAAGATGGAAACAGGAAATGCTTCTGATGTCAGCAGGCTAATGGGACTCAAGCAGCTTCTCTGACTAGATAGGAGTAGGAACTTCTTGTGACAGTGAATTGCAGAGGTTAACATTAAGCTGGAACAGTTTGTTGCTTTTTAAAAACACACCAAGCATCTTATTTGCTTCCTTAATTTCTGATACACTCTGGAGAGGTATCTTCATGACCCCAACAGGTAAATTTTGTTGCACAAGGAACTCTAGTTCACAGCCAATCAGTGTACATGAGTTTATTCTGTCAGTATGCAGTATATTTACCGAGTTTCTTTTCTATTCATATAATATTGTCCACTCAATCAAAAACCATGACTATTCTTCATTTGGCAATACAGAATTTGATTTTAAACCCATGTTTTCCCACTCTTGTATGGTTGTGTGCTTTTTGAATGCATATTCCCTTTTTTTGGATGAAGGTGTACCGATTCTATTTAAGGTCAGGTTTTCCCTTCCCTAACTTCTTCCCACCACCAACTAGAGACATATATCTGTGAGTGTAGATACCATCCATGACAGTGACTTAAGAGATTAGTCCACGGTCCCAGGTGTTGATGATTTTTGCTATATGTTTCATGCTAGGGTGTCTGCTTCAAACTACAATTTTGTTACACTCATAAGGTATCGCTTCTGTTTAAAAAGGCATATCATCAGCCCTCCACCTGCAACAGAACTATTGATGTTCTCAAAGAGCCTGCATTGCAGTGACAAGGTTCAGGTGTGTGTATGAATGTGAGCTAGGGAATTAATAGATAAGGACAGGGGTGGTCAATTTGAGCCTGAGAAGGAGCTAGAATTTACCAATGTACATTGCCAAAGAGCCACAGTAATAAGTCAGCAGCCCCAATTCCGCTCCCAACCCCCTGCTCCCAGTGCCTCCCACCCACTGGCAGCCCCACCAATCAGCACCGCCTCCTCCCTCCCCGCACCTCCCGATCAGCTGTTTCGTGGCATGCAGGAGGCTCTTTGGCAGGGAGGAGCGAGAGCACGGCCGGCTCAGGGGAGGGGACAGGAAGGGGTGGAGTGGGGGCAGGGCCTGTGGCAGAGCCAGGGGTTGAGCAGTGGGCACCCCCTGGCACATTGGAAAGTTGGCGCCTGTAGCTCCAGCCCCAGAGTCGGTGCCTAGACAAGGAGCCGCATATTAACTTCTGAAGAGCCGCATGTGGCTCCGGAGCCACAGGTTGGCCACCCCAGACGAGGAAATAGAGTCAGACTACCTTACTTTGGAAATTTCTAGCTTTAATCAGGCTCTGGCACAACATTACTTAAAAAGACACTCAGACATTTGGCTGCAAAACTTAAATTACCTTTGTGATTTTTTTTGTTAAATACATGGCTTTTACTCAAGTTTAGCTGGGTTTTCTTACATTAAAATTCTTCCAGGAACATTTTCATTCTTTAAACTGGCTCATAATGTAAGCCCCACAAATAACAAAACTATGATAATTCTATTCCTTAACTAAACTGAAAAAAGCAGCACATTTCCAGCATATTGTTTCCCAGGCAGATTAAAAGTTGACTGTCTTTTTACTTGTTTGTAGCCATACATTTTCTTGTTTTATAGAAAAACATTTTTATGGACAAATCATGTTATATCTAAAACACAAAATTATCTACATAAAAAAGAGGTTGCTGAAGTCATTCTTATATTTGATTAAAGATTGGTGCTTGTCTAGTGGTGTATGTCAACCCACTTTTTCAAAGTGTGTCACGTAATCATGGACTAAAGCAGGCAAAGTACTAAGGAACATTAACTGTAGTACCTATGAATGGAGCCAGTAAGACTGTTGAGAACATGTGGTGAGAAAAACTGTTTAGACATTATTTGTATTGTTAGGTATAATACTTACTCTAAATAACAGTCTCATCAACCTCTGCAACCGTTGCCAAATTAGGGGTTCCAGACTTGTTGATCAGTTCTGCTGTCATCTTTCTTGGATACTGTTCAATAATGATCTTCTATGATAAAAGTTACATTTGATTCAAACAAACAAAAAGAGAAACAGACAGACTACATGCCTCATCTCTTTCCCAATAAGCCAATGAGGTTTTGCCATTGACTGCAGTGGGAGCAGGATTAGCCCTATACAGAATATTTTTCTAAATTCTTTAACAGTAAGGGTATGTCTCCATTACAAACCTAAGTCGACCTATATTAGGTTGACTTACAGCCACCACAGTAATTACTGTGGTGATGCATGTCCACACCACTCTCCTTGGGTCAGTGGTGCATATCCTCACCAGGGGGAGGCTGGGTGGGGCGCGGAAGAGGAGCTCAGTCTTCTCACCTTGGCTCACATATGGGAGTGGAGTCTGAAGCTGGCTTCCCTTCTCGCCCCGGCTCCCAGCAGGGAGCGGGAGGGGGTAGCTGGGATCTAGCTGCCTGGCTTTCTTGTCAATTTCATGGCAGAAGCCGCAAAATTGACAAGACAGCCGATGTGAGGGACACTGTCTACACAGATGCTGTGTCACTCTAACTACACCACCATAAGCCTTACGCCTCTCGTGGAGGTGGAGTTATTATGTCGGTGTAGTAGGGCACTTACAATGGTAGGAGAAAGGCTGTAGTGTAGACACTGACATAATTAGGTCGACATAAGGCTCCCTTCTGTCGACCTAACTGTGTAGTGTAGACCAGCCCTTAGTGCTGAGAACTTCAAACTGGCAGGCTAAGTAGGACATTCAGCACATTATCTCCCAGTAGCTCACACTTCTTTTCTTCATTTCTGCAATGTCCAACTTCACTCATGTTGCTGGTTGTGAGATGCCACGCAAGTCATGGAGAGCCAGCCCCTGGAGTCTCATCTGCATTGGGGAATTTCCTGCCATGGCTAACTCTGGTTCAACTCCACCAATCGTCATGACTTTGGGAGCCTCTGATGGGATGCACAAACCCCACACTGGGCTCAAAGGGGGTTAAAGGACAATACTGGGCCTAGGTAGCCCCATTTCTCCAGACCAGTATGTCCTGGCTGGGGAGGAAGCTTGAAAGGGAGCAACCCAACTTAGATTGGGGAGGAAGTCAGACCTTTCCTGGGGGCTCCTGAACAAGGGTCTTGAAGAAGTCTCCCGGGGAGGAAGGGGACGGAGCCTCGTTGGGGTTGAAGGTCTTTTTTTCCCTTTTGTTATCTTATATTGTACTTGGAACGATGGGGAGAGACAGATGATAGGAAGTGACCCAGCTGGTAACTCCGAGGGCCAGACACTGACTGAGTCAGAGCCTGGTGGAATTGAAGGACCTGGGCTCCCTTATCAAGTGCCCCTGCTGCAGGAGTGTATAAGCCTCATTCTCCACCGCCTTCACTCCCTGTAAAAAGAGGGCAAGGACACTGAAACCCTGAGGCAAAGCTAAGCCCATACACACAGGTAAGGAACTGGACTGACACCCCAAGGCTCCCTTTCTCCTCCTTCTCTCTCTCTCTTGCTCCCTCTCCCCAGTCGATTCACAGTATGAGTAGGAACAATGGAAGCAGTCATTACATGGAACAAGGGATCCTGGTCTAAGGAGTTTGGCCAGTAAGACTTTTGAGAACATGTGGTGAGAAAAACTTTGCTTTGAATTTAACGTGGCTTGCTAAGTTAGGCAATAGTTGTGTTTTATCTGTATTTTTCTTGTAACTCCATTTGAGATAACAAGATTAGTGCATACCAGTTCTATTAATAAAATGACAGACTTTATATACGAGCTTGTTTTGTCCAGGATAGAGCTGGGCAGTACAAGACCCTACCTTTCTGGGGAAAAATCTGGGAGTGGGAGTATACTGGGGTCACCCTGCAGTATAATTCAGGTTGGTAAAAACTTGAGTGTGACTGGCATGCTGCAAGTGCACACAGAGATAGCTCAGGTTTCAGAGTAGCAGTGAGCTGTAGCTCACGGAAGCTCATGCTCAAATAAATTTGTTAGTCTCTAAGGTGCCACAAGTCCTCCTTTTCTTTTTTAGAGATAGCTCAGAGTAACTTACATGCTAGAGGGTGTTTGTGAGCAGTCTTGACTGGAAGCCATAGCAGCAATGCCCTGTAAAGGGCTCCCCAGGTTAGAGGGCAGGGGTGACACATCTACTCGTTCGTTTAGATTGTATCCTGGTTATCTCACACCCACTAGATCACCTGGCCCTCCGCAGACCCTATCACACTGCCCTAGAGCAGGTTTCTCAACCCGTGGATCAGGACCTAAGATTGGGCCACCAGAATGTTTCAAAGGCTAGTGTGGCAGTTCCCGTGGCTCCTGTCCCATGAGGCTGGCTGGGCTTGTCTCTCTGCTGCAGGCACTGCAACCTCCGGGGTCCCAGTGCAACTCAGGCTTGGCTCAGCTGTCATGATGACGGGAGTCTGGGTAGGTCAAATTTGAGTGAGTGGCACTGCAAACCCATGGGCCAGTTCACAACTCACACAA
The DNA here is from genome assembly GCF_965140235.1 of Caretta caretta. NCBI lineage: Eukaryota > Metazoa > Chordata > Testudines > Cheloniidae > Caretta > Caretta caretta. The sequence continues at coordinate 69,320,869 of NC_134212.1, read as the reverse complement.
ATTTGGTCTAGTCAGGTGGGCGAAGCCAAACCAGAGCAGTGCTACAATCCTGGACGTTGCAATGGCCAGAGCCAAAAGCCAAGCCTAGCCAGCCCCACAGCACAGGAGCTGCAGGAGCTGCCACTGTGGGGTGAGTGCTGGCAGGACCACTCTACCCCGCCCCAAGGGGGCAGAACCCAACCAAAACTACCCCAGAGCCTCCACCCCAGACTATTTCCTAGGTTGTGACAGGCCATAAACCAGGGGTCTCAAACATGCAGCGGCCGCGGAGTTATTTCCTGCGGCCCATCATAGGTGCGAACTCCCTGGGTGCTCGAGGGCTGGAGCACCCATGGGGAAAAATTAGTGGATGCTCTGCACCCACCGGCAACCAAGCTCCCCTCCCCCGCCTCCTCCCTCCCCCCAGCGTGCTGCATCCCTGCTCCTCCGCCTACCTCCCAGCACTTCCTGCTGCCAAACAACTGTTTGGCAGCACTTAGAACTTTCCAGGAGGGATGAGGGAGGAGTGGGGATGCCGCGCTCAGGGTAGGAGGCGGAGAAGAGGTGGGGTTGGGGCAGGGATTTGGGGAAGAGGTTGGAATAGGGGCAGGGAGGGGACGGAGTTGGGGTAGGAACTTTGGGGAAGGGGTTGGAATGGGGGTGGGGAAGGGTGGGAAGAGGTGGGGCAGGGGCGAGGCCTCATGGAAGGGGTGGAGTGAGGGCAGGGCTGGGGTAGAGGGAGCGACATTTATGCTACCATTATAACAGGAGAAGGTGCTTGTTTGACAGCAGAGTTGGGTGAACTATTCAGTCATTACAGCCTTCTTCCTCTTTGTGAATTGTCTGCAAACATACTAAGATTTTTATTAATTGAACTTAAATTTATTCATTGGCTTAACTTCAGCATGTTAAATAAGATACCTTCAAATTCAGGTACTTTATTGTACATACTTAAATAGAAATCCTATAGGCTATAAAGGTCTTCCAGTTGTTGTTTTATGATGTTTTTTTTTTTTTAATATTGACCATATATAAAATCCGGAGATTCAGGATTTAAAAAAAAAAGATTCAGGATTTAAAAAAAGTTAATGCATTGACTTTTAATAGCATGCTATATTACTCTTCATTTTTTCATTTTTGACTATACTTTTGTATTGTTGTATGAAAAGGTTTCAGTGATGTGGCCGTCTGGCCAATGTACTAGTCCTCACGTGGCCCTCATGGTGATTTGAGTTTGAGATCCCAGCCATAAACAGTTACAAACGGGCCCTGAGCCCAAAAAAGGTTGATAAGCACTGCCCTAGAGAAGACTAACCAAAGGCTGCTGCCAGCAATTAAAGCAGTTTTGGTTAGACCTCTTAAGTCATATTCGTAACACTTGGAGGCCAGAAGGGACCATTAGATCATCTAGTCTGACCTCCTGTGTATCACTGGCCATTAAATTTCACCCAGTTGTTCCTGTATTGAACCCAGTAACTTGTGTTTGACTACAGTATACCTTCCAGAAAGGCATCCAGTCTTGATCTGAAGACATCAAGAAATGGAAAATCCATTATCTCCCTGTAGTTTGTTTTAGTGGTTAATCATCTTCATTGTTAAAAATGTGTGCCTAATTTTTCATTTGGGTTCAGTTTCCAGCCACTGGTTCTTGTTACGCCTGTCTCCACTAGATCAAAGAGTCCTTTAGTACCCTTCTCCCTGCGAAGGTGCTTACATACTGTAATCAAGAGACCTGAAGAAGAGCTCTGTGTAAGCTCAAAAGCTTGTCTCTCTCACCAACAGAAGATGGTCTAATAATAGATATTACTTCACCCACCTTGTCTCTCTAATACCGTCACCAAGTCACCGCTCAGGCTATGTCTACACTACAGACCTTACTGCTGTACTGCTGTGGCTATGCCGCTATAAGGCCTCTCATGTAGCCCCTCTATGCTGTTCACATCAGTGCTTTTGTTGGTGAAATTTATGTCGGTCAGGGGTGTGTTTTTTTCATGAGTTGTTGGATTATAATCTAAATTTCCCTTTTAGCGAGGTAGTTGGAGACACTGTGAGAATTCCTTTTCTTTTATCTGTAATATGGGGATACAAATGATTTACCTATCTATTCTAATTACAGGAGTATTGTGAGGATTAATTTTTTAATGTAAAAAACCTCATTTTAGATTAAAACTATTGCATTATTAGATTAAAATATAAAATAATTTTATTAATATTCAATTTTCAAAAGCATGTAAAGATAATAAGATTTCAGTTTTAAAATGTAGTACACAAGATTAAATTCTGCCAGACCTGATAATGTGCTTCAGTTTTCTGCTTGATCAGGAGCTCTTCTGCTTTCAGTTTTTGTACCACTTCCAGTTCTATCAGGGCCTTTGCATGATCTTTTATCAGCTGGGCCCTCTCTACCTTCCTCTAGCGTTGCAGAAAAATTATGACATTGACCAATGACAAAATATGGAAACTAAAATCAGCCATGTTGGGATTAAATGTCAAAAAAGATTTTTTTAAAATGGAAGGAAATTCACCTCTTCTTCTTTATTTAAATTTTTCTTGTATTTGTAAAGCCAGTATGCCAGATAATTAATTGGGTCTGCTGGCCGATGCTCTGCCACCTCTGCAAGTCCTTCAGTTAAGCATTTTCCTATGCATTTCTTGAGGTACTCTGTATCCATTCTTATCTTCTACCAAGCGCTGCACCAGTATATTAACTGAAATGTTTCAGACATTATTGAGTGAGAACATGTGCACTAACAAAAGGTTTCATAAAAAGAAAAGGAGGACTTGTGGCACCTTAGAGACATTGGTGGTCATGCAAATCTCTTTACATTGCCTTGGTGATACATCTCAACCTTGACATGGGGAACAATTTCTGGTAGTAAAGGAGTAATTCAGCCTTAATGGCCAATACATTCTTGGATGTCACAGCTAAGAAAGGTGGCAACTGAGCTGTTGGTTTTGTGAGATGAACAACACTATACTGATACCAGCAACTCACTTCACATAACCTATTGAAAAGACATCTGCTGGTAACCACTTTTGGTTACTACCAGCTTGGTTCTCTAGAGGTGAAAGTCCCTGTATTGCACTTCTAATTAAATTCCGTATCAATCTTGGTAAAATATTACTCCTTAAATATTGTTTTATTCCCACTGGATCTGCAGTATAGCCCTAACTAGCACAATCTGCATGGCACTGAACCAAACGCAACAGTCTTAGTTTTCATTTTTCACAAACAGTACAAAATGTCAGATTTATAAAGCAGCTTCCAGGCTAATCTAGACAGCCTAAGTGGCTTTTACAGAAGAAAGTATAAATGATAAGAAACTGACAGTGCAGTGAAAATTATGGGAGTAAGTACTAAGGCTATGTCTACACTATGGACCTTACAGCAGCACAGCTATACCACTGCAGCTGTGCCACCATAAGGTCTCCCGGATAGCCGCTCTATGCCAGCGGAAGAGAGCTCTCCTGCCAGCATAATTAAAGCACCCCCAACAAGCGTCAGTAGCCTTGGCAGTGGTGCTGTCCACACCAGCTCTTTTGTTGGAGAAACTTCTGTGTTTTTTCACACCCTGGACCAACAAAAGTTTTGCTGATAAAAGTGCTAATGTAGGCAAAGTCTAACAGTATGTCTATATTTAAATGCTACAGCGGCACAACTCTGTGATGCTTCAGTGTAAACACTACCTCCACCAATGGGGAGGAGTTTTTCCATTGGTGTAGATAATCCACATCCATGAGAGGTTGTAGCTAGGTTGATGGAACAAGTCTTCCATTGACCTAGTGCTGTCTACATCAGGGATTAGGTTGGCATAGCTACATTTCTCAGGGGTGTGGACTTTTCACACCGTTGAGAGACTTAGCTATAGTGATGTAAATTCCTAGCGTAGACTGAGCTTCCTACTGAGTCTTTACTCCAGGGGAATTCTGTGCTACTGTGTGTGCGAATAATTAATGAGCTGTGCATATTTTTATTTTTTTGCGCAGAAAAAAGCTTCCACCGAATGTTGCTGCAGTTCCAGCTTTTGCCCACCAGAGGGTACTGTGCAAGAACAGTAGCAGCAGCTCCCAGTTAGCTAGGGAAGAGAAACAGCCTTGCCTTCTTTGCAGTGCCTGTCAGGCCAGGTCAGGACACAGGAGACAGACAGAATGTGGGGCGGGGGGGGGGGGGGTCAGGCAAGTTTTCATAAGGGCTAGTGGGGGAGGACAGACTGGGGCATTGTGCTGAATGGGAGCGGAGGCATAGGGCCACAGGGGGGAGGAAGGTGCAGGGACACATTGTGACGGGGGAGGGGTGTAGAGCTACAAGAGGCAGGGGAGTGGCTGGGTGGGGGTCCAGCAGGGGTGAAATTAAGCTGGTACGGGCCAGTACGGCGTACTGGTAAAAAGTAGCCGCCGGTACTGGCCCGTACCCAGCTGACTTTAAAGCGCTGCCGCGGCAGTGCTTTAACATTGGCACCCCTGCCGAGTCCCTACGGGCAGGGCCGCCAAGGGGGGGGAGCGCAAAAGGGGCAGCGATGTTAAAGCGCTGCTGCGGCAAAGGACCCTGCTTAAAGCGCTGCCATGGCAGCGCTTTAACGTCATTGCCCTTCCCCCCACTCCGGCCGGAGCCCTGGGACCTTAAAACCACGGCAGGAGCCCTGGGCGGCACAGGCCAGGCAGCATGGATGGGCTGGCTGGGGGACGTTGACCCCCCAGCCCTGCCCCTTCTGCCTGAGGTGCTGGGTCCCATACCAGTAAGTCCTGTCTTTTACTTTCACCCTGGGGCACAGAGACACATGGGGAAAGAGGGAGAGGGTACAGAGCCACATAGGGATGGGGGTAGGATGGTGCAGGGCCACATTGGAATGGGGGGAGAGGGTGTCTGAGTGCGGGTGGAGGGACTCATGTGGACTGGGAGTGCAGGAACACATTGGGACAGGGGCAGAAGTGCCTGACTGAATGGGAGATGCTAGAGGTCAACCAGGGTCTGGAGGGGGGTAGCTCCCTAACAATCCTTCCCATCCCACAAAAAACCTATTCCATACTTTTCCTACCCATACCCTCATTTCCCACCCATTCCCACAACCCTCCAAGTTCACACCCAGGCTCCTTCCCAGCAATTCACTTCCCTCTCCCTCAGCTCCTCCATTACCCCTGACTCCCCCAAGCTTTTGCTTTTTGAAGGGTGCAGGAAATATTGTTCTGTATTGTAGTTTAAATGAATTATTACTCAGAGATCTGTATTAATACACCTAGTAAGAAATCTATTTGTCAAAAAACATTTCCTGAATCTTTTTTCATGTCTGTATTGTTACAGACATACCTGCTGACAGATATTTTGAAATAAATGACCTAAACTAATTGAAACTGGTGTGATTATATGGTGTTATTTTGACAAATAAAATATGCAGAATTTTAAAACACTGTGCACAGACTTTTTAATTTTTTGTTGTAGAATTCCACCAGGAGTAAGTCTTGTACACCGGAGTCTGCTTGAGTGAGAGCCCCTCCTGTCCAGGTTACTGGGGTTATTCTGTCCTCTCCAGGAACAGACCAGGGGCTCTTTACCTTCCCCATGGGTAGCTACCGCAATGAGCAGCCAGGGAGGTGGCACGCTGCTGGTATTACACGAGTGAGAGTAGCAGAGGTTTCTCTTGTGTAAAGATCAGTCACTCACCCCCAGGTGTAGGGGACGGGACAGTGCTTTGACCGCAGGGTGACAGGCTCCCGAGCCGGGCTGCACGCTGGAGCCCCACTATCACTCCCGCCCCAGGCTGCGTGCCCGGGGCTGACCCCACCAGACGCCCGCTGCGATGCCGCCGCCGCCCAGGGGTGGGCGGAGCGCGGTCGCGTCCCGCAGAGCCGGGCACTACTCCCCGCATCCCTCAGCGCGCCGGGGCCGCAGTCTTCGCCGAGAGGGGCAGGACCCTGCGCCCCCGCTCCGGCCCACACGCCGGGATCCCACCGTGTCCGGCTCTCCAAGGCGAACTGCCCCCAGGCCAAGCCGATGTTCTGCCAACGCCCAGCCCCGACGGGGTTAACCCCGCCACCGTACTCACGTGACAGCCCCCAACGCCAGCCCCACCACCAATCCTACCGCCTGGGTCACCGGGCGGCTGCCTAGCGACGGGACGCTCCCGAGCCCGCCCCTCCCACTCCGCGCGCGCTGGGGGGTGCTCTCTGCGGCTGCGCGCCTCTCGAAGCGTCGGAGCAACGGCCGGCGCCCCCTTCCCACGCTGGACGCTCGTTCGCCCGCCCAGACCCGTCTACTCATCACGCGCGCCGCGGTCGTGGAGGTTCGCTGGCGCGCGCTCTATTGCCAGCTGGGGAACGCACCCGGTAGGGCTCCCAGGCCGCAGCAGGGGGTCGTGCCCCCCCACCCCCACCCGGGAAAGCAGGGTGGGGACATGGGCTCGGGCCTTGTCTTCCCCGGCGGGGCTCCGCTCCAGTGAATCTGGTCTGTGCGCGGCGCCGCAACGTGGGAACCTTTCCAATCGGCTTCGCCCTCGTGAAGGGGGCCCGGAGGGTCGTGTGCGCGGGGGAGCGGCCAGGGGCCCTGGGCGGGTGGCTCTGCCCTGCCGATGCGCGTCTGCGGGGCCTTCTCAGCAAACTCCTGTTCCCCAGACCGCCTCCAGTCCGTTCATAGCAACAATGCACCAGCCGCAGTCACTGGTCACCTGTCTCCCAGCAGCCTCCCCCCACCCTCCAGGGTCATCATCCTGGTTCATAACAAATCAGATCAACCAGCGGTTTCCAACCCTGTGTCCTTTGTAGACCCCTAAAACATTTCAAATAGAGGAGTGGACCCCTTTGGAAATGTTAGGCATAGTCTGTGGACACCTCTTTCCTTCCCTGCCCCCCCCCCCCCCCCCCAGGGTCCACAGATTGAAAACCATTGATCTAAACCCAGGGTGCCCAAGCTGGATAGTGCTACATCTGTTGAAAATCAAAACACAAATACACACAACCATAGTTTTGCTTGCATTTGCATCTTCCTGGAAAGAGTTGTTTTTTGTCTCCATTCACAAGTATTAAAAACTGACAGATGATCATTTTTACCTTCATTCTTTATTTATAGGAAGAGAACAATCCTAAATTACCTTTTAACACACCACAGATTGCACTGTGAACACTCTTGGCCTGAATAAAACGTTCACAAGGTCTTTTACATTGTTATGATGCTTAAGTATTTGGAAGGCAGCTATTATCCTTGTATCTACGTAACAAATATTCTTTACACTTGATATTTTTTTGCTTTCCAATTTGACCCTCAATTTCAACTGGATCTAAAGGGCCAGGGCTTACTAAAAGATTTAGAAAAACCTGATATTTTGCAGATGGTAGCAAAAAGCTAAATGTATTTTGAGTTCTAAAATGAAAGTGTGTTCAAACTATTATTTTTTTCTGCAACCTTTTATTCCTTCCAAAGCGTTGGGAATCATATACTAAACAGACGGTGATTTCAGAACTGTACCTACAATAAGCAATATTTGGTCAATGTTCACACACAAATTCCAGAACAAGGATTATGATTGTTATAGTCATATCATTATTATATCGTATAACAGTATTGTAATAGTAGTAATATATCTTATCCTGATCATACAAAACTTATATACATGCTTAAAACTTAGCTTAGTTAGTTCAAACTAGAATATTTAAATATATAAAAAAAAAAGAAAGCTGACATGAGGCTGTAGGAAAACAAAAACTGTGCATTCTGAGTCAATATATTTTTAATCTCATGAGTGGCATAGATGAGACATATGGCCATAAATGAAGCCCTTTATGCTGTACTTGTCTCATACCTAACTGTTCTTTTGTTGAAGAAATGGTTTAAACAAGAAAATCAAGCATCCCAAAACTAAAGTGTGCAAACCATGCCAAGAATTTAAATATATTTGAAGAGTGGGTTGCAGAATCCTTTGAGGTGAGAGGAAAGTATAGAATTTTCAGGAGGTAAGTGTGTTCAGATGTGCATTCTGTGGAGGTACATTGTGACAAAACACTGATATATGCCAGTGTGTCAGAAAGTAAGATCTGAACTTAACAGGGAGCATACCTAAGGGGCGTCTGTGCAAGAGACTAGAAGGAAGGAATAGTCTGTGATGTTTCTCATCTCCCTTGTGTCAAGAAACGAGTTTTCCTTCCTGCATTTGTGTGACTTGCCTTTAGATAAGGTCTGTTTTCTTCTTCTTAAATGGATCATACACAGAAATTATTTAAATTCTAAGTCGCTTCTAGAATCCACATTGAATTCAGTGAAGTGTGTATTTAGGACAGAAAATAGCTAATTGGGACTATTTGAGAAGAACTAATAGAATTTAGCACTATAAGGAAAACTGTAGTGATCATGTACTATTGTAACTGGAGATCAGTGAATATTTCCTACAGCTAAACCATGTTAAGCAACTGCTGCTTCATGGAAATTACATTTTGAAACAAATGGAGCAGAATTATACTCTGTGTTTTGGATACATACAGGCAGGTGTAAGAGAGGTATTTACCTAATAGGAGTGGTCCCTTGTACAGCTTCCCTGTATATATTTTAATAAATTCTCTCTGAACTGGTAAGTTATGTATATCTAATTGTGCATTCCGTCTGAAGTTCTATAAAACTAATCGACAATGAGCCATGTTTAAGAGAGTTTGTTGTTTCCTTAAATGTAATTTAGTTAGAAAGATTGTTAAAAATGTTCAAAACAAATGAAATGATAATAAAAACATAAGAATGGCCATACTGAGTCAGACCAAAGGTCCATCCAGTCCAGTATCCTGTCTGCCGACAGTGGCCAATGCCAGGTGCCCCAGAGGGAATGAACCTAACAGGTAATGATCAAGTGATCTCTCTCCTGCCATCCATCTCCACCCTCTGACAAACAGAGGCTAGGGACACCATTCCTTACTCATTCTGGCTAATAGCTATTAATGGATTTAACCTCCATGAATTCATCTAGTTCTCTTTTAAACCCTGCTATAGTCCTAGCCTTCACAACCTCCTCAGGCAAGGAGTTCCACAGGTTGACTGTGCGCTGTGTGAAGAAGAATTTCCTTTTATTTGTTTTAAACCTGCTGCCCATTAATTTCATTTGGTGGCCCCTAGTTCTTATATTATGGGAACAAGAAAATAACTTTTCCTTATTCACTTTCTCCACACCACTCACAATTTTATATACCTCTACCATATCCTCCCTTAGTCTCCTCTTTTCCAAGCTGAAAAGTCCTAGCCTCTTTAATCTCTCCTCATATGGGACCTGTTCCAAACACCTAATCATCTTAGTTGCCCTTCTCTGAACCTTTTCTAATACCAGTATATCGTTTTTGAGATTAAGAGACCACATCTGTACGCAGTGTTCAAGATGTGGGTGTACCATAGATTTACATAAGGGCAATAAGATATTCTCCGTCTTATTATCTATGCCATTTTTAATGATTCTGAACATCCCGTTTGCTTTTTTGACTGTTGCTGCACACTGCGTGGAGGTGTTCAGAGAACTATCCACAATGACTCCAAGATCTCTTTCCTGATTAGTTGTAGCTAAATTAGCCCCCATCATATTGTATGTATAGTTGGGTTTATTTTTCCCAATGTGCATTACTTTATATTTATCCACATTAAATTTCATTTGCCATTTTGTTGCCCAATCACTTAGTTTTGTGAGATCTTTTTGAAATACTTCACAGTCTGCTTTGGTCTTAGCTATCTTGAGCAGTTTAGTATCATCTACAAACTTTGCCACCTCACTGTTTTCCCCTTTCTGGAGATCATTTATGAATAAGTTGACTAGGATTGGTCCTAGGACTGACCCTTGGGGAACACCACTAGTTACCCCTCTCCATTCTGAAAATTTACCATTTATTCCTACCCTTTGTTCCGTGTCTTTTAACCAGTTCTCAGTCCATGAAAGGATCTTCCCTCTTATCCAATGACAACTTAATTTACATAAGAGCCTTTTGTGAGGGACCTTGTCAAAGGCTTTCTGGAAATCTAAGTACATTATGTCCACTGAATCCCCCTTGTCCACATGTTTGTTGACCCCTTCAAAGAACTCTAATAGATTAGTAAGACATGATTTCCCTTTACAGAAACCATGTTGACTTTTGCCCAACAATTTATGTTTTTCTATGTGTCTGACAATTTTATTCTTTACTATTGTTTCAACTTTAATTTGCCCGGTACTGATGTTAGACTTACTGATCTGTAATTGACGGGATCACCTCTAGAGCCCTTTTTAAATATTGGCATTACATTATCTATCTTCCAGTCATTGGGTACAGAAGCTGATTTAAAGGACAGGTTACAAATCATAGCTAATAGTTCTGCAATTTCATATTTGAGTTCTTTCAGAACTCTTAGGTGAATGCCATCTGGTCCCGGTGACTTGTTACGGTTAAGTTTATCAGTTCATTCCAAAACCTCATCTAATGACACTTCAATCTGTGACAATTCCTCCAATTTCTCTTGCTTTATTCAAATCATACTATACTGGCATATAATATTGATGATTTAGTGCATGAAAGTGCATGCCCACTTCATTTTCTGATTAAAATACATCAGACGTGTGCATGCTCTTTGTCAGTCACGCAGCATTAACGAAGATTTTTATGGATATAACCTACCAATTTGTTTTGATTGTGTTCATGACTTCTATTCACCTAGCCACAGAAGAACAAGCTTTTATTCACAAGAATTCTTGCTGGAAGCAAAATCTTTCAAATCCTAGTGTGAATAAAAATCTGTTTATGAGAGCATTTCTATTGGGACTACTCTTGTGGTCATTTTGCAAAGCTGTTTTAATTACTCCCACATTAGTCTGATACTTACAAATATTCACAGATAATTTGTGAACGGAAAAAGGAATTCCAGTTGATAAAGCTTAGGCCATCTGATCAAGGAGCAGACACAACAGCATGTGACTTACGTGACTAGCTCATAAAGTATGAATAGTAAATATTCATTGAAACCAGCTCAAAAACTCTATGATCAATGTTCATGCACAAAATATTGAACACTTGTAAAAAATGAGCAAATTAGTATTTATTATTAGTAATACTGCAGTGCCTATAGGCCCCAACTCAGATTAGGACCCCTGGTTCTAGGCATTGTTCACACAGTGAGAGAAAGTTTGTGCCTTGAAGAGCTTGCAGTCTAAATAGGCAAGATGGACAAAGGGGTGAGAAGGGAATGGACACAAATGACCTTTTCCAAAGTTATCTAGCAGACTAGTTATCTAGTTATTGTGGCAGAACTGTGAATCCTGACTCCTAGCCTAGTGTCTTGTCAACTAGATAACACTGTCTTTAATACGATGCACAACCTCTTCACAGAGCAGTCACCAAAAAAAAAAAAAAAAAAGGATGAATTTCTTGGCTAAACTATTTGCAACAAACTATTTGATATGGTCTAGTTAGTAATTCTTAAAATATTTTTTAGTTTAAATCAGGAATCACTGTTTAGTGTCTGTTTTCCTTTACATTTTTCAGGAGCTGTGAATGGACTCTGAATATCTCAAGAGATGCCTAGGAATATGCTTGGCAAAGGGACTTGCCGAAGTGGTAGAGCATCGGCCCATAGACCCAATAGAGTACCTGGCATACTGGATTTACAAATACAGGAGAAATTTAGATGAAGAACAAGAGGTGGATCTCTCTGCATTTAAAATGATTACTGTTACTCTTTCACAAACTTTAATGACAATATAGCCAATATTAGTTAATCTTTTTTCTGATTTGTCAATATCATGCAATGACAGAGGAAGCAGGAGAGGGCTGAACTGGAGCAAGAGCGTGAGGAGGCCCTGAAAGAACTGGAAATGTTAGAAAAAATGAAGGAGGAAGAACTCACGATCCAGCAGAAACTTGCAGAGGAGCAGCAGGTATGGCATAATATAGTCAATAATAAAAGTAATTAAAATTTCTAGCAGATAATACTGTGGCATTGACACCTCATAATTAAGGCTATGTTTTAATCACTGGTATTTTTAGTAAAAGTCATGGACAGTAAACAAAAATTCATGTCCCGTGACCTGACCATGACTTGTACTATATACCCCTGACTAAATATTGGGTGCTTGGTGGGTGGGGGGGGGCAGATGGGAAGAGGGTAGCCCAGCAGTGCCATGGGGCTCTGGGGTGGGGGGTGGCCCAAGGGGCAGCGCAGGTGCTCTGGGATGGGGTGCAGTCCGGGACCCTCGCTAGTGCTGGATGGGGGAGGAGGTTTGGTGGGGCTGGTAGGCTCCCTACCTGGTTCTGCGTGGCTCCCTGAAAGCGGCGACATGTCCCTTGGCTCCTAGGCAGAAGCGTGGCTAGGGGGCTCTGCACACTGTCTGCATCCTGAGTGCTGGCTCTGCAGCGCCCATTGGCTGTGAACTGCAGCCTGTGGGAGCTGCGGGGGTGGTGTCTGCAGGCAGAGGCAGTGCGTAGACCTATCTGGCCACGCCTCCGCCAAGGAGCCGAAGGAGGGACATGTTGCTGCTTCCAGGGAGTCCCCCGAGGTAAGAGCTGCCCAGAGCCCTCACCCCTTCCTGCACGCCAGCCCTGGAGCCCCGCCCACACCCAAACTCCTGCTGTTTCGGGGGTGGGGGAGTGTAGTGACCTGAGACTGCTCCAGCAGCAGCCGGTGTGGCTGACCCCCAAGCCAGTCGCTCCAGCCTCTGCAGAATTCACAGAGGTCTCTGAAAGTCACACAGTCCGTGACTTCCGTGACCTCCACGACAGACTCGCAGCCTTATTCATAACACTGGAACCAACCTAGGTATGTATTTTATGGTGACGTACTGCATATGTCCATATAATGGTGTTACAATAATGCAGTATAAAAGCACTATAATGTGATTTGCATAGTGTCTATGTGTCAAATAATAAGTGACATGACCATCCAGAACATGGAAGTGGTTAAGTAGGGAAACTGACTTTGCAGTATGATATCCTTAAATAATGCAGAACCGAGAGGCAAAGAATACCCAATTTAAGGCTTCTCTGAGCATCAGTAACTTACAAGTAGTCTGTCGGGTGCTGGAGTTCATTATGTATAGTTGCCTGTCAGTTAAGGCTGTCAATTAATCGCAGTTAACTCACACAACTAACTAAAAAATATTAATTGTGATTAAAAAAATTAAACATGATTAATCGCAATTTTAATTGCACTGTTAATAATAGAATACCAATTGAAATTTATTAAATATTTTGGGTGTTTTTCTACATTTTCAAATATATTGATTTCAATTACAACAAAGAATACAAAGTGTACAGTGCTCATTTTATATTATTTTTTATTACAAATATTTGCACTGTAAAAATGATAAAATAAATAGTATTTTTCAGTTCACCTCATACAAGTACTGTAGTGCAATCTCTTTATCATGAACGTGCAACTTACAAATGTAGATTTTTTTTTCTTACATAACTGCACTCAAAAACAAAGCTATGTGAAACTTTAGAGCCTACAAGTCCTCTCAGTCCTACTTCTTCTTCAGCCAACCACTAGGACAAACAAGTTTGTTTACATTTACAGGAGATGCTGCTGCCTGCTTCTTATTTACAGTGTCACCTGAAAGTGAGAACTAGCGTTTGCCTGGCACTTTTGTAGCCAGATTTGCAAGGTATTTACGTGCCAGATATGCTAAACATTCGTATGCCCCTTCTTGCTTTGGCCACCATTCTAGAGGACATACTTCCATGCTGATGATTCTTGTTAAAAAAAATAGTGAGTTAATTAAATTTGTGACTGAATTCTTTGGGGGAGAATTGTATGTCTCCTGCTCTGTGTTTTACCCACAATCTGCCATATATTTCATGTTATAGCAGTCTCAGATGATGACTCAGCACATGTTTGTTTTAGGAGCACTTTCACTGTAGATCTGACAAAGTGCAAAGAAGGTACCAATGTGAGATATCTAAAGATAGCTACAGCACTTGACCCAAGGTTTAAGAATCTGAAGTGCCTTCCCAGATCTGACAGGGACCAGGTGTGGAAGACGCTTTCAGAAGTCTTAAAAGAGCAGCACTCCGATGCGGAAACTACAGAACCCAAACCACCAAAAAAGAAAATTAACCTTCTGCTGGTGGCATCTGACTCAGACAATGAAAATGAACATGCGTCAGTCCGCATTGCTTTGGATCATTAGTGAGCAGAAGCCGACATCAACATGGATGCATGTCCTTTGGAATGGTGGTCGAAGCATGAAGAGACATATGAATCTTTCCCACATCTGGAACGTAAATATCTTGTGACGCCGGGTACAACAGTGCCATGTGAATGCCTGTTCTCACTTACAGGTGACAGTGTAAATAAGAAGCGGGTGGAATTATCTCCTGCAAATGTAATCAAACTTGTTTGTCTGAGCGATTGGCTGAACAAGAAGTAGGACTGAGTGGACTTTCTAGGCTCTGAAGTTTTACATTGTCTTATTTTTGAGTGCAGTTATTTTTTGTATGTAATTCTACATTGGTAAGTTCAACTTTTGTGATAAAGAGATTGCAGTACAGTACTTGTATGAGGTGAATTGAAAAATAAAATGTTTTTGTTTTTTACAGAGCAAATATTTATAATAAAAAATAAATATAAAATGAGCACTGTACACATTGTATTCTGTGTTGTAATTAAAATCAATATATTTGAAAATGTGGGAAACATCCAAAAATATTTAAATAAATGGTATTTTATTATTAACACCGCGATTAATCACAATTAATTGTTTTAATCACTTGACAGCCCTACTGTCCATGCACATGCTAGGTGTACTCAGTAGATCTGGACTACTCCCTGTGTAGTGGCAGACAATCAACAGATCTGTAATTTATACACACATACAACTTTATAAGTGGTTGCCATTATATGGTTATGGAGCACATCCACTGTGGTTCCCTGATCCGTGACTAAGCCTCGTATCCTATGTGGAGTTTAGAGCTGAGAAATTTTTTTTTTTTTTTTTGCAAATATTTGTTTGAATTGGACGTTGAATTTTGATTTGATCATGTATGCATTTTTGTCATGTTTGCTTTCAACAAAAATTATGTGAGCATTTGAGCCTTACTGTTACGAGTGTTCATCATGCAAAGTGAATGTTTCAATATTTGTAAAATGCATGTTTCGGATGTATATTTGAATATAAATTTCATAATTTATACTGTGTTGGTTAGTTACATATAAAGGCAGCTTCAAGCAAATCTAGGGAACCACTGCACAATTATTTGACTGGGCTCCACTTGCATGTCTGCAATTTAATGTGTAACCTTCTCCATGTTATTTGGCCCAACTGCTCTGTTCTAACACTGCATATGGGAAGGGGAGGTAATAGGGAATGTATCCAGAAATTGTGTGTTTGTGGAAAAAGTCGGGATTAGCGGATGGAGGTTTCCTGTTAAATAAAAGGAGGGAAAATCTGTGGTCTGGGATAGCATGGGCTAAGGATATGTCCTGATTCTTCATGAGGCTCAATTTATCATCACAGTAGAGTTATTTCAGCATAAAACCATTTGTTATGTGACATTATATAGAACTGAAACATGAGAAGTAAAGACTACACCCACATTGCTAGCTGGCCTTGGTAGAGCAGACCCCTGCCCCCCATGACCCAAAGCCACCTGTGTGAACAAGCAGTGTCTGAAATGGCCCTGTTTGTATATCACATGGTACTGTTGCCATTCCCAGATTGGGATTTCTTACATAATTAACCATAAAAGTGTAATCTAAGCATATGACAATCAAATACACAATTTTAAACTCATGCTGCTCTCATTAGTTTAGCTGTATAAGTTATAGCATGAGTTGCATATTGTATATTCTTTTATACTTTTAAATTCTCAATTTAACAGTTTGAAAACCGAATTATTTGCTGAAGAATTTCATGAAGCATTTCAAATAATTAATACATATGAGAATATGATGTTATACCTGCAGGTGGCTCACAAAGAAAGAAAAGGCTAAATTAGTTAAATAAGTTATTTGTTAAGAATTTTCCCCTCAGCTCTGCCACAGTAAATTCACATTTTTCAAGGGACTGGTTGTGAGTGGGTCACTATTTTGAACGACTAGCTCTGGGCACATACATGTGCTCTGTATGAATGCATATGGCCAAAGGGCATTTGAATGCTACTTTTGGACTTAGTGGTCATGTTTGTTAATATATTTTCACAAAATATTACAGCAAATAAAACAAGGTTTTTGCTGTACTATTTGATTCTCCATAAGTGTTAATGAATAAAACATTACATATACTTAAATTATGCAATTTCTGATATATGATGGCAGCAAAGACCTTAGGCCCAGATTTTTAAAGGTATGTAGACGTTCATGTGTTCAGCATTGCAACAGCTAACTGATTTAGGAGCCTAAATCTCATTTTCAAGACAGATTAGGCATTTAGGAACCTAAACCCCATAGACTGTCCATGAGATTTTGGCTCCTATGTGCTTAAATCCCTTTTGAAATGAGATTTAGCCACCTAAATCAGTTAGACATTGCAACGCTGAATGCAGTAGCACCTAAAACACCTTTAAAATCTGGGTCTTAAATTCTTATGAGTTCTAGTTGTCTTCAAATGAACATTAGATTTGACCTTTAATGAGAGTGTGTGAGGGAGGTATGGAAGGTTAAGGTCTTCAATTGTCTATTCCATTTTCCCTTTGACAATCAAAAGACCTTGCTCTCCATTCTGGTCCACAACTGATAAGATTGTTGAGTCACCTGATATTTCAGCAAATCTAAACTTCTTATTATTTCAGTTATTGTAGGTTTATGTTTTCAAGCATAAAATACATTGTAAATGATGAAGAAAAAGTATGCAGTGTTGTTGTAGCCGTGTCAGTTGCACACGAGGGTGGGTGAGGTAATATGTTTCACTGAACTGACTTATGGTGGTGAGAGAGACACGGTTTTGGCTTACATAGAGCTCCTCTTCAGGTCTGGGAAACTTACTCAGAATGTCACAGCTAAATGCAAGATGGATAAGTCCCTTCATTTTCAATTTAAACCGATTTTTACTTAAAAAATCTCGGGTTTTACAAAAAGTAGTATTCTTTTTTTCTGTATCATTCAAACATACAAAAAAACCCGTGTTTTATTAGGAAAATACAGTACATTGCATGAGATATATGTATTATGATAATACATTAGTTTGTGTGTATACGGAAAGCTGCCTGTTGAACTAAGGCTATATATTAGTCTAGAAAATACACACAATAAACAAACAGGCACGCACGCAAGCTCTGAAGTGCATGCACATCTAAATGTCCTGATGAATCTCACATCCACCGTGTACACATTTCAAGCTGTTAGCAGATAACGGTTTAAAGATGGGAAAAAAATGAAAATGAGAATATGTTTCATAATTCTTAGGAAGTATTCAAAAGTAAGGAAGTATTCAAAAGTTTTAAAAAAGCAAAAACGTGAGAAAAGGATGAAGTTGAGTGTATGTGCTGCAAATGGTGTGGCATCATAGCCGACACTCAGGCCAACCGGACTAAAGAACATTTGGAGAGCAAATGACACTTAAGACTAAAACAAGAAGGTGAAAACAGAAACAAGCAAACATTGGAATCAGCATTCATCTGGGCACGGCAAGAGTGAGATCAAAATGATCTAATAAGTAATTTATACATGCCATCTGCTTTACAGTGCAGCCGCTAAGCCTTGCTGATGGTCCTTTGGAGGATTTTATATGAAATTTCTGTCCAACAGCAAAATCTTCGCCAAATTCAATCAATATGATGAAGAAATATTTGGAGGAGAATGATGTTGCTCTGACCAACAAAATTAAAGAGAGGTTGATTGGAAATACAGTTAGTTCTTTGATTTTTGATGACTCGTCAGATGTTCTCGACCGCCCAATCCTGGTGATTTTGTTTTCATTTTTCATTTTGTTTTGGAGAAGCCTACACTCATTTTGGCAGATATGGAGTTTGTAAAGTCAGCAGTCAAACAGTCGCAGCTTGTGTCAGTAAAACTTTAAATGAATATGCACTTTTATGGAAGGATTTGAGCTACAGTGAATTCTGACTCGGCTTCTTACTGTGCGAAGTTCACATAAGATGTAAAGCTGAATGAAAAACCTAAATTGCTTTGTCTTACCCAGCTCACCTGCTGCATGTTACTATCTCTCTTGCAACAGAGGTTCCCAGAATGGCCGATTTAAAAAATTTCATAATAGATGCTGGTGCAGTTTTCAAGCATTCAAATAAAAATCTTCTATGATGTTTGCAAAGAGATCGCACTTGAATGCAGCATTTCAGTTCAAGTTGTACCAACAAGATGGTTTAGTCTGTATTTGGCTGCACTGAGTGTTCAGAATGCAATAGGTGTATTAATGCAACTTTTACATCACAAAGAGTTCAACAGTGGAAAAGCCATAAAGCTGAAATCTCAAGCAACTATGTAAGAAATTAGGCAAAGCCTTTTGTCATAAATATAAAGGGAAGGGTAAACCCCTTTGAAATTCCTCCTGGCCAGGGGAAAGCTCCTCTCACCTGTAAAGGGTTAAGAAGCTAAAAGTAACCTTGCTGGCACCTGACCAAAATGACCAATGAGGAGACAAGATACTTTCAAAAGCTGGGAGGAGGGAGAGAAACAAAGGGTCTGTGTGTCTGTCTATAGGCTGTCTTTGTCGGGGATAGACCAGGAATGGAGTCTTAGAACTTTTAGTAAGTAATCTAGCCAGGTATGTGTTAGATTATGATTTCTTTAAATGGCTGAGAAAAGAATTGTGCTGAATAGAATAACTATTTCTGTCTGTGTATCTTTTTTGTAACTTAAGGTTTTGCCTAGAGGGGTTCTCTATGTTTTTGAATCTAATTACCCTGCAAGATATCTACCATCCTGATTTTACAGGGGGGATTTCTTCATTTCTATTTACTTCTATTTTTATTAAAAGTCTTCTTGTAAGAAACTGAATGCTTTTTCATTGTTCTCAGATCCAAGGGTTTGGGTCTGTGGTCACCTATGCAAATTGGTGAGGCTTTTTATCCAACATTTCCCAGGAAAGGGGGGGTGCAAGTGTTGGGAGGATTGTTCATTGTTCTTAAGATCCAAGGGTCTGGGTCTGTAGTCACCTTGGCAAATTGGTGAGGCTTTTTACCAAACCTTGTCCAGGAAGTGGGGTGCAAGGTTTTGGGAAGTATTTTGGGGGGAAGGATGCGTCCAAACAGCTCTTCCCCAGTAACCAGTATTAGTTTGGTGGTGGTAGCGGCCAGTCCAAGGACAACGGGTGGAATATTTTGTACCTTGGGGAAGTTTTGACCTAAGCTGTTAAAGATAAGCTTAGGAGGTTTTTCATGCAGGTCCCCACATCTGTACCCTAGAGTTCAGAGTGGGGGAGGAACCTTGAAACGTTTGCACAAAACTCAAATTCCTGACTGAAACACTTCAGCCACTACATGAAGCACAGAAGAAATTGGAATCGAGTTCTTTAACAGATGTTGCATTTTCTAATACAGAGGTGTTTGGCATTCTGGTTAACAATCTCTCAGCAGAACTTTCTCACAAAAGCACATCTGGGGAGATACCAGAATTTTTTTTTTTTCATATCTGTGTTGCCAGTCACTGAGAAGGACCACCTTGCAAAAGCCTTCAAAAGTTTTTATGAAGAGCTGTCAAAGAAGTGGGAAGCTACTGATGCTCGCAATATGTCCCCTACAGCTTTTCAGAGAGACTCATCATTCTGGAAAGTCATTGTGCTGTTTGACCCTCATCGTAAAGGGTGGCCTCAGCTGATAAATTTAAAGAGTATGCTTGTATAATCTCCCCTTTTGTGGCTTCTAAAGAAGAAAGTACAAAACTAGAAAGTGAATTCTGTGCCTATATGGCAATGCCTTCCCCAGACAACCATGCCATCATGGTTGAATTCCTCTTGAATACTGGGAAATCCACCACACTGACTGTCCAACTTTGAGCCGTGCTCTCTCTCGCATCCTCAGTGTCCCACCTGTCTCGGTTGATATAGAGAGAGTATTTTTGAAATTCAGCTACATCCAAGACTGTAGGAAAATGGGCCTGGGCAAAGACTGCTTAAAAATATTGCTGTAAGCCTACGCTACGCAGGACTTTTGGAAATTACACTGAAGGACCTCACAATGAGTGTTTATAAATATTTTAAAATATTGGGCCCAATTACTAAATGTAAATATTTATAGACTAATTGTTCTAAGTCTACAACAGTAAGCTGCTTCTTCCTATGAAAAGCTTTATTTGGGGATTAGCGATATATTGTTTTCTTGAACTCAGAGGTGGCATTGTGTTTTGAGTTCTGTTTTAGTTCTGCAGTAAACCACATTGATTTCCATTCATGAACGCATTAATCTATTGAATGCTTTTCCTCCCTATCCTTCCGTCCACTAAAATAAATCCCACTATTTACCCAGAAAAATTAGTAAAAGTTTTTGCACTGATTTTCAGCTGTTTTTGTTGTTACAGTAATAAACACCGATAAATTCCCGGGAAAAAATAAATAAAATAAAAACTGAAAACGAAGGACTGTAAGGATGGGACAGATTGTTTAGCATAAGTAGTTAACACATACTTCAAGGGACCATTCAAGGTAAATGAACCTTTACCGGTGGTCCGTTAACATCCCTCCAACCATGGGGAGAAAATGAACGTGGGGGGTTGCTAGTGGGTGATTGTTGCAATGAGCCATAAATCTAGTGTCTCTATTCAGTCCATGATTTTTAGTGTCTAGTAAAGTTATGAATTTAAGCTTCCTTGAAATATGTTAACTACTTATGCTAAACAATCTGTTCCATCTTGTATTTTGTTGTAACACTATGAGTAATTCCCAGACCTGAAGAAGAGCTGTGTAAGCTCGAAAGCTTGTCTCTTTCACCAACAGAAGTTGGTCCAATAAAATATATTACCTCATCCATCTTGTCCCTCGGAAAAAAAGTACATACAAACTCCTCACTTAAAGTCATCCTGGTTAAAGTTGTTTCATTGTGTTGCTGATCAATTACGCAATGCTCCCTTATAGAGTTGTTTCGCAGCCGCCTGCTTTGTCCACTGCTTGCAGGAAGAGCAGCTCGTTGCAGCTAGCTGGTGGGGGCTTGGAACTAGGGTTGACCAGCAACCCCCCATCAGCTCCCCGCTCCCCTAAGTTCCCTGTGCCGCAGCCACCCAGCAGGCTATCAATTGCCAGCAGTTCAGCTGTCCCTCCCCCCACTGCCACATGCTGCTCCTGCCCTCTGCCTTGGAGCTGCTCCCGGGAGCCTCCTGCTTGCTGTGCAGGGAGGGAGGAAGAGGGGGGCTAATGTCAGGGTGTCCTCCTGCTCCTGCCCCTCCTGCTTACCCCTTCTCAATATAGAGCAGGGTGGGGACAGGACAGGGCTCAGGAGGGAGAGAGCTTGAGGCCGCAGCTGCTGTCTCAACTTCCTGATATACTTAAATAGGCAGTGTACTTAGAGTGGCATCAGCATACTTAAAGGGGCAATGTGCATCTCTCTCTCTCTCCCACACACAGGGTGTGTGTCTCTATCTCCCATGCTGTCTTCCCTCCCTCCATTCGTGCTGCCTTGTTGAGTGTGAGGCTACATTAACAACAATGTGTTAACCTTTGAGGGCTCAGCCAAGTGCTAGTTCATCATTTAGCAGTAAGGGATTCCCTGGGAAATATCACACCCTCTTCCACCTTCTGACTCCACCACCTCAATCAAGCTTCACAATCATCATTGCTGTGTACAGTATTAAATTGTTTGTTTAAAACTGATACTCTCTGTGCGTGTGTGTGTGTATATATATATACACACACACATAATATAGTTTTCTGTCTGGTGAAAAAAATTTCCCTGGAACCTAACCCCCCCATTTACATTTATTCGTATGGAGAAATTGGATTCATTTAACATCGTTTTGCTTAAAGTCTCATTTTTCAGGAACATAACTACAACATTAAGTGAGGAGTTACTGTATATAAAACCTCTGCTTTGTAAACTTTAACACCAACATAGGTCATCCTACTGTAGTTTGACTTTTTTTCTCAATTTGTCCATGTTATATTGCTTCCATAAAATGACTGCAGGCTCAGCTGGAACAAGAACGTGAGGACGCTCAGCTGGAAGTAGAAAGGGTAGAGAAAAAGAAAGCAGAAGAGCTGTCCTTGCAGCAAAAAGCTGAAGAGGTCTGACAAAGTTCCGTTAATAATAATAGTAATAATAATAATAATTAGATAATGTCACAGATCACCAACTAGCTTTTCCAAGATCTATGCTTAGATGTCAAACATCCTCCCTGATCAGTGCAGGAATTGTGTATGTTTACTTTTAGTCTATGGACATTTGACCAAACTGTCAAAGTCTGTGAAAGAACATTTCTGGGATGCATGTCTAGCCCTCCAGCTTCATTTCAAACTTCCCGAGTTAGACACTGGGCTGGACTATCAGTCTCTTCGGTATATTTTTCGTAACCAAGTATAAATGGTTTCAGAGTGCAGCTTAGTATACATTTGTTTGCTTAGTGGTGCTGCAGTCTTCCTTAGTTATGGTTATGAGAGTGTTTTTGTTTAAATGGGAACACAAGTGAATGTTATTTGTAAATGCAAACACACCTAAGATTTGTCTACACTAACAGTTTTGTTGCTTTAGCTTTGTGTACCTAACACAGTAAACCTTCCTACTCTGAATACACTTATGCTAGTATAAAAGTGTTTATACCAATATAGCTTATTCTGGTTTGTGAAGCAAAATAAGTTATACCGTCATAAGGGATCTTTCTGTTGGTATACCTTTGTCTACATACGGCTTTTACAGGTATGTCATAAAAAAAAATCACACCCCAACTGGCATGACTATACTGATAAAACTTTTAAGTATAGACCAGCCTCTAGTATATGGGGTTCATCACAATCTAAAGGAGAACACTTTTTTCAGATCATTTTGTCAAAATATTGACAATGTATCACTATCTAAATATCAAACTTTATACTACATGAAAACCTAAAATTGTTTAAACTCCTCTAATAATAACTAATATTAGCCCTAACAGTAATACATAGACCTTTTTCACACTTAATTTATTTATGCCAGGGCTTTGTTTCCATAAATCTCTACTCTATGGCATCTGTTTATTTTCATTAGTTTAGTGCATACTAAGGTTCTTTGACATATATTCAGAGTTCTTAAATACATTTGTGACAAAATTAACAGAATTACTAATGACTCACAGGAAGCTTTGTAATTCAATTGTAGGAACTGGAGGATAAATCAAGGACATTAGCTGAGCTTACAGATAAATATGGAGCCCCTAATTTGACCCGAGTTGAGGAGATAGATGAGAGCGGGCAATCTGATGTAAGTACCAGGGGAAAAAAAAGTCTAAGTAATCCCTGCATAGAGATTTTTCTGTCCCCACTGATGCCTATACAGTTAAGGCTGTGTTAGCACTTCCATTATGGCCTAAAAGAGAGTATTTGGGCCGTATTTTCCAGACCTCCTGAAGAGAGCTTGATCCCCAGTGCATGTTAGAGCAGCCTTTGGAATGCGCTCTCTGGTTGTTGGCTGCCACTGGCCCCCACAGGCCATTCCCACAGCCAAGGATGAGTTGATTATAGGAACTCTCTGGCCCTGCTTCATTTTCCCCCAGCTGTGCCCCTGTTTCAGCAGTTGAGGAAACGGTGATGGAGCCAATGTGGTAAAGGAAATCCTTAAATTTCAAACTTTGTACATTCAACATTTTTTTCCAAATGAAAGTTTCAATATTCCCAGGGGAGCAGCTGCCTCCCCTTGCCTCTCTGATCATATGGCTATGATAAGTGCTAATTTAATCAGCTGGAGGTGAATCTTGAGAGTAATTAGAGGCTCTTTCTTTTCCTGGTGTGCTAAAGCACACGGTTCTCACAATACTCCTTGCATCTGTCACTACAGGGAAGTGAGAGAACATGAATCAAATTTTGACTTGTGCAAGTCATCGCAGTGTGTATAACAATATCTCTTGGGCCAGCCACTAGTAGTCAAATGTATCCAGTTACATATGTCTTTTGATGGTCAAAAGAATGTGTTAGATCCCACTTTTCAATTCAACATTTTTGAAATAAGAAGTCTTTAAGTAACCGAATATATTTTGTTTTAATTGATTGTTTAAGTCAAGATACTGGTAAAGACTGTTTGTAGTTCCAGTATGCTGTTGCCAGATTTTTTTTTCTTTGAATTACATTAAGTTGTCTTGCCCATCTTATTTTATTGTCAGTAATGTAATTTCAGCTTTGACTTTACATTGTGTGAGGAATTTTTGTTAACATGTTTTTCATGTAATAACAGCCTGTTATTTTACAAATGTTTTACAGGTGGCTCTTATTTTTAATGTAGCTAAGAATACATTTGAAGTCAGGTTTTCACAGTTAAGCTCATGTAATCATATGCATGCAACTGCAGGCATATTTAGTGTGTAGTTATTACTGCATTTGCACATGCACACTGGGTAATCAGATATACAAATGAGTAATAATTATATGTGTAGCCATATACCTATGTCATTACCCAGTGTTAGGCATATAAATTAGGTTCACAGTTGTGTAAGCATTAGTCTGGTGATGACACATTCTTTTTGCATTCTGGAAAGATATTGTCAGTGAGTTTACTTAAAAATTGTGGGACCAGATCAATATTCTTACAGTATTGTACACACTTGCACCCTTCAGTGCCCTTTGTTAGCTTGGGATAATTGTCTCTATACAGTCTGTCTTGTTGATGGTAGAGGTGAATAAAAACTAAAGTGTTATTTCACTGAATAGGAGAATGCATAGTCTTGCTGAAGGTTGTCTAAACACTGTTTCTGTTTGCTTTGGTTTGTAGCACTTTTTATCAATTTCTGTTAATATTGGTGAGTAATTCTTTTTTCTTTCTTTCTTTCGCTATTAGGCTGCAATGAATATCACGGCTGAATCAGAGGAAGAAAACCCAACTGATACAAAAGTTGATTCCTGAAGTTTAGTGACTTACTGTAATTGTGTATTTAATATATGGAATGAATTTATCAGTGATACCTGGGGGTTTGAGAGTTAGATAAAATGTTTTAAGGCAGCTAATTTAAGGCAAATATCATAAAAATAAAAATCATTCAAATTCTGGGAAAAACTGATTTGACTTGCTACTGATTACTAATTCATTAGTGTTCTGTGCATCAGGTTGTAAATACTGTACCTAGATTCAGTGGAACCAGGAGAGACAATTAATCTCTTCTACAGATGATACACTGAATTCCATGTAGTTCACTAGATAAGATACTTTCAGAGAAGTATCCCAAATCCTAATATCCTGACTGGCCTTCATGAATATTAAATATTAAAGCTCTAGAAGTAACCTTAGGGATTCATCCTGATGTCATTGTCCAAAAATTCTCCTCTTCTCATTTATTAGATCGGTTACCGCTTCCATCCAGAACTAGTTGCATTTCATTAGTGGAAGAAGTGATTCCTGTACGTACACTGTTTATAATAAAGGTCTTGATCTGAGTTCTCTAGGATCAATAGGATTACTCATGTATTGAAAATTTTACACATGCTTAAGTGCTTTGCTGTATGTGGGCTACAATGCTCAGTACCTTGCAGGATAGAGTCCAAAATGCTTTCAAATGAAAGGTGTTATCTGATGAATTCTTGTTAGTAATGGGCAAACCTCAAAAGGTTTTGAAGTTCACTTCAAATAGGCATCAGATAATCATCATATCTGAATTTAGCCTGATTTCCTGACCAAAGAGATTTCCTTTTTCTTGTGAGATTTCCAAAATTCTCTGGTTTTCTCCTGGGCAAAAATTCCACAATTACGGTATTTTTTTCTTTATTTCATTACGTATGTTCCCAATTGAACCCAGGAAGAGCAGATATGTCTATTTATAAAAAACACAAACTATAAAACCTTTAAAAAATCCAAATTTGTTTTGAGTTTGAGCTGGATATTGATTGTTCAAGTTTTATTCAAATGGCTTCTTCTGTTCTTAATCAGATTACTTTTAACAAGGAAATGATGGTGCTTTGTTGCTGATTGTCAAGAGTGTTAACTTGCCTGCTCTAAATAGACACTTGTCTGGAAAAGACATCAGAATTCAGAAACTGGATGACTCTTGGTTATAAAATAAAAAGGTTTCTTTCCACCTCAGTGTCTTGTAGCAGTACATATTAGTTGAGCAGTCAACATTCAGTTAAGATCAATAATATATAATAAAATATTACTCCATTACAAATTCAGTATATGTTTTTTTAATTGATATTTTTGTGTTTTGGGATGAAAGAGAGATTTTGGGATATCTTAGCAGTTTGATAATTAATCTATGCTAAAGCTAGTTCTAGGATTTCTTCTACCCTTTATAAGTTAGAAAATATGTAGACTCTACAGGCAGAGGTCAGTCATGCAATAAATACTTTCCTGTCCTAGTTTAACTTGCTCTGTTCATGTGGCAAAGCTGCCACTGAGCAGAAATGTGTCAAAATGTTGTGCTTTTAACACCATTGATTCATAATGAAATTCTCCAAGAAAATCTTTGCTCTTTCTGCACTCTCTACTATTGATTCCTCACTTCAGTGCATTAGTGTCTTTGGGTCAATCCCTTAAAGTCAACAGAAAGATTCTCAGTGACTTTGAATCATGCTTTAATTTCATGCTGGAAAGTGGCATAGGACTGATAGGTTAAATGCATCTTTGCAAAGTGCTAAAAATGCTGCATTGTAGCAACAAGTAAAAAATATGTAAAATAGCCTTGGATTTCTGTTGGCAAATAAATATTGAAAACCCAAAACTATACTATTGCCCATGCATGTTGATAGTTTTATGCTGTTTATTGGCATCTGCCTGTTTTAGAAAGAACTTTTCTATAAAAACACAACAGTAGAGCATCAATAGTCTGGGACGCATTCCTACAAACTTTGATTCATGCAGCTATCCTTAATTATGTAAATAGTCGCATAAAAGTAAATGGAACTATTTGTGTGAATAAGTATTTAGAGGTTTGGATTCCCGTGTTGCAGTGTATAAATTTATTCTGAATTGATGCATATTTGTGTAATTTTAATGGCAGCTGTGTCTCCATGTCCTATCCCTTATTCAGCTTTGAAAATCTCAGCCTTGATATGTAATTGGGAAATACAGCTAAAACACAAGACTGTGGCCCTTAACATGCTGGTTAATAATTTGAGCCATTAATTCCCTATCACACCAATAGAAACACAGTACCTACTTGCTATTTCATTCACTCCCATTCTGATCACTTGGTTTGAAATGAACTGTTGATCTTGTTATACATATGTCCACCAGGGTGCATATTATATCTTGGCATCACATGGCAGTATTTGTAATGTCCGTAACAATCCGTGAATACAACTTTTTTTCATAGTTTTTTTGTTTTGTTTAATAATTGTGGGTTTTCTTTGGATTCTTTCTGCTTAGACCAAATTCTGAATGAGCCCTCTTATTAAGTAGCATCTTTCTATAGGCAGTGATTTATTTTCCAGCGCTACCTGCTTAGAAGTAATTAAAGTGGATCAAATAGAGGGCCAGATTCTGACACCTTTACACCCTGCAGTTCCTGAATACTGCTGCAATAGCCTAGAGGGCTCATAAAGGGTCTCAAATGGCTCATGGGGGAATCTGCCCCTCCCTTCAGGACTAGACCAGAGCTGACGTTTGTGGCCCTTCACAGAGACATTCCTGCGTGAGGACAGGGGAGAGAGAGGGAGCGGCCACAGCTTAACACTACTCTGGGGTGCAGAGTAGTCCACAGGTGGTCTGGGCAGGGCTTTTGCAAATTACAGAAGGGACCACTCCTGTCCCCAGCAAGTCCTGGAATCCAGGGGTGCAAAGGTGGCTTAAAATCACCTTTGCCCTCCCCTCTTCCTGGCTGTGTGCCTTTGAAGCCCAAGGAGTGGCATTTGTGTTGTTCTTAATACACACTATTTGGTTTGAGAAATTTTAATCCAATTAAATAGAGGATGAAATGTGATCATTGATTGAATAAAATGGAAGGCACTGTATTGAGAACTGCAATCAATAAGTGAAACTTAAGCTGCAGTATGATTTAGCATTAAAATATATTTGTGGGGAAAGGTAGAATTTGGGAGCAGGTGTTAGAAAATGTTGAGGAAAATATACTGCCAAAATATCAACAGAAGAATCATTAACGTGTTCTCTTTTCCTTTCCTCAGAGTGCCTGCAGGTTTATTTAGGTTAAAATGAAACCCCATATAGAGACCATCCAAAGAATGTGCTGATAGTAGTGTGCCCCTCACAGCTGTTGCCATTCCTCCAGAGCTGAAGCAAGTGTAAGGAGGAAACCAGATATGAAGACCAGAATAAGGTCTAAATGAATCAGTTTAACTACCCAGACCTCCAAAAAAAGGAGGGAAGCTCAGTCGCACACAGTGTGAAATGCTTACCTTTCAGGAGAAAAGGAATATACAGATAAATAAGGGGAGACAGCTCATTGTTACTTCTTGTTAAAGGGCGGGAATACAAAGCTCACCTCTCCTCTCTACACAGAGGATATATTAACTTCTGAGGAGCCTGACCTTGCTCACACTGATGTCAAAGACAAAACCCCCATAGTCAAAAAGGGGAGCACCACCGGGCTCTGCCCATATGGCAAGCAGGTCTTCTGTCCCTCAAGAATAGTCCCTGTGTGCCTTTATAAATGTAGGTGCCTTGATTGACTCAGGCTACATGTGGGAAGAAACTCTGCAGAAGAAAAATGAGATTAGTTGTTGCAAGGGGATGGGGAGAGAAAGAGAGTTCAGCTAATAAATTACACTTTTTTCAGCACCTAGCCTTTGAGTAGCATGCCAGTCTCAAGTAGCATTTCTGGGAATGTACTGAGGGACTGTCCAATCATTCTCCTTCATTTCCACCCCACCTCCTGTGCAGACCTTCTTACACAAGCTACTGGCTGCATTCAAACACACCTATGTTTGATTCAGTATTGCCTCAAACATTTTTGTTTTTGCCAGTGGTGTGTTTAGTAGATAATTAAAAAAAAAACCCAGTATTTATTTAGCTGATAATTGTAACCCTGGAAAAAATGGCCTTCAGTTGTTTGTTTCATTTTAACCCCTAACTGCACTGTAAAATTACTGTGGGCACTGAGAGACAGCTGAAAATTTCCATGGCTGAGGCTTTTTGCACTGAAGTTTTGTTGCAGCTGTTTTTTGGTGGGGGGAGAAGGGAAGGGAGTAGCTTATGGAAATAGGCACTATTCCTGCTCATTTTCTTTCCTGGTGTTGAGCAAGGCATCCATGCATTTTTGTTTTATTTTTTAAGACATTTAAAACAGGTTCCTTAATAAAAAGCATACTCAAATCAGACCTCACTGCTCTGTCCTCACCGTAGACACACACTCAGTGCTTTTATAGACATTGACCAGTCTACACGGGATTTTTGGCAAAAGTTTCCCACTGCTGCTAACACCAGGGCAGCTCTACAAGTGGTAGCAATCATGAGAACACTAGCATAATCAAGGTGCCTGTGTCTGCCAGCATTTTTACCATCATGTCACTTAGATCTGCTCTGAGCAGGGTTAGATGATGTGGGGCCTGATACTGCACCCCACTCAAGCTGTGCTTGGCACAGAAATAGAGTAGGGTCAAAGCTGGAATTAAGCCACCTTTACGTCTCCCTGTATTTTAGCCAGAGTTTTGGCATAAATTAGAATGGCTCTATTTTACATATAGTAATGACCTCAAATGGCGATTCCAACAGCTACAGCTGTTGCCTCAGTACATTCTGACCACACCTCCAAGGTGCTCCCTATGTCTGGAGAACCCCTTTATATTGGAGGTATTTCTTGGGAGCCATTTCCACTGACTTTACAGACCTTCTGTGCTATCAGAGTGCACAGAGGCATCAAATGTAATGGCTAATAGCTCATGCTGCTGAAAACCCTGGCAGCCATGTCACCATATTCAAATTTGTGTTCCCACCATCGCTAACAATTGCGTTGCTTCAGCAGTGGGATCAATGGTGGGAAATGTTTGCCAACAAATCCTGGTGTAGACACGGCCTTAGTTCTGATTCTACTTCAGGAATGCAAATGCACGGACAGCTAGGATGTGCCAGAGGACTAGAGCCGCAGGCCTGCTGATTTTATGGCCCAGTGCTAATGTCAACATTCCTTTTTAGAAATAGTAAGTTTCAAGCCTTTTCCATTGCGGAGCTATACTTAGAAATGGAAACCTGCTGCTGGGGCTGAAAGTTTGTCATGGCTCATTTGTCCTGGGCCAGCCTTGGAGGCAGAGTCGTGGGCCCCATGTACTGCTTTTTGGGAGGTCCAAGGATCAATCTGCAGCTGTGGCAGTCCTCAAGCTGCTGAGTGCTCTCTCCTAGCTGACTTTTGCTCCCCTGCTGAGCTTCCAGTGAGGCCTCTGGCCACTTGCGGTGGGGGCATTACAATGAAGTAAATACTTCATTCGCAGGCAACATGCATGTTAGGCAGTGGGAAGAAGAAGGAGTGTGAACCTAGCTCACCATCCTCAGAAACCCTGGTAGGGAGAAAAAGAGGAGGTTATATGGGGGCAAACTGAGGCACATTCTGAGCAACAACATACTAGTGGGGAGGGCTGAGAAAGCAAAAACATCGAACAACGAAAGAGGGAGGAAGCCTGGGGGTGGGAATACATCAGCGTGAGGAAGGGAAGGGGCTAGAGCTAAGTTCAGGGAGAGACAGGAAGACAGAGCTGCCAGCTGAGATGGGAAGTGCCCCTTTAAAGGCTATGGGAGTGAGTATGTTTCCTGGTGCACTAATTGTCCTGGGAGGCATTGATCCTTCTTGAAGCACTGATTTCTGGAACTCCCCTGGGGCAGTGCAGCTCTGCAGAGCCCCCAACAAGGGCCAATGCGTTAAAGGCACAATCAAAGCCTATATGCAGAGTTGCCAACTCACAGTTTTATTGTGGGTCTCATGATTGTTGGTAGGCCTCTTAAAACCCAGGTTCTGGAGTGATGTGATTGCACAAGAAGCCATTACTCTGCGTTTGCACTTCACTCTAGTGCCCCTTGGCACTACTGTAATAAACATCATCAATCATAACGGTGATAGCAATACTTAAGTGCAAATATCAGCTTTAACGTTTAAATAAACATGTATGTTTCTAGCCCTCACAATTGCACAGAAAAACTTGAAAACATGAACCCTGAAGGCTCAAAAACTAGAAGACCCCCAACACTTTTAAAAAAAATCTCCTCATTTGTAAGCCAATTCCATAAGTTTTGGAGCCTCACTCATGATTTTTGAACATTGGAGTTGGCATTACTGCAGATCTCTTCGTCTGTAGGAAAATATCAACCTTTTCGCAGAGTGCTGAGAAAATGATCCCTTTCTGAAAATGCTGCTGCACTGAAATATGACATGCCCTCTGCTTATCTCTTCTCTTCTGTTTAATCACACATGGGTTAGTTAAATACACTTTGGCTTTCCATGTTGCTACATGCAGATGGCCCTACTCTAAAATTT
Organism: Caretta caretta; assembly: GCF_965140235.1. NCBI lineage: Eukaryota > Metazoa > Chordata > Testudines > Cheloniidae > Caretta > Caretta caretta. Next base: position 69,289,500 of record NC_134212.1, on the reverse strand, counting down.
TAATCAAAAACAAATTTAATAATGAATTATACTGTTATTTTTTTTAAAATGAATAGAAAGGAATAAGCATTTTTATTTCCCTTAATTACTATAACTTCTGTGTCAGTTTGCCTCTTCTCATTGCATTTAACTTACTGTCAGTGGAACTAGAGGAGCGCATATTACAGCCTCTCTGAAAACACCTCAAACACTTAACACACTGGACAAATGCAGCCCACTGTTCAACTCCTGCAATCCCATTGATATGATGTTTTTTGGATGTCTTCTACATTTTCAAATATATTGATTTCAATTTCAACACAGAATACAGAGTGTACAGTGCTCACTTTATATTTATTTTTGATTACAAATAACAAAAAACAAACCCAAAAGAAATAGAATATTTCAATTCACCCAATACAAGTACCGTAGTTCAATCTCTTTATAATGAAAGTTGAACTGACAAATGTAGAATTATGTACAAAAAATAGCTGCATACAAGTCCACTCAGTCGTACTTCAGCCAATCACTCAGACAAACAAGTTTGGTTACAATTTGCAGGAGATAATGCTGCCCACATCTTCTTTACAATGTCACCTGAAAGTGAGAACAGGCGTTCGCATGGCACTGTTGTAGCTGGCATCGCAAGATATTTATGTGCCGGATGCACTAAGAATTCATATGCACCCTTTATGCTTCAACCACCATTCCAGAGGATGTGCATCCATGCTGATGACAGGTTCTGCTCAATAACGATCCAAAGCAGAGCGGATCGATGAATGTTCATTTTCATCATCCTAGTCAGATGCCACCAGCAGAAGGTTGATTTTCTTTTTTTGGTGGTTCGGGTTCTGTAGTTTCTGCATTGGAGTGTTACTCTTTTAAGACATCTGAAAGCATTTTCCACCCCACGTCCCTCGGATTTTGGAAGGCACTTCAGATTCTTAAACCTTGGGTCGAATGCTATATATATCCTTAGAAATCTCACCTGGGTACCTTCTTTGCGTTTTGCCAAATCTGCTGTGAAAGTGTTCTTAAAACGAACATGTCATCATCCGAGACTTCTATAACATTAAATATATGGCAGAATGCAGGTAAAACAGAACAGGAGACATACAATTCTCCCCCAAGGAGTTCAGTCACAAATTTAATTAATGCATTCTTTTCAGCATCAGCATGGAAGCATTTCCTCTGGAATGGTGACTGAAGCATGAAGGGGCATACGAATGTTTAGCATATCTGGCATGTAAATACCTTGCAGTGCTAGCTACAAAAGTGCCATGTGAATGCGTGTTCTCACTTTCAGGTGACATGGTAAATAAACTCATAGACTTTAAGGTCAGAAGGGACCATTATGATCATCTAGTCTGACCTCCTGCACAATGCAGGCCACAGAATCTCACGCACCCACTCCTGCAATAAACCTCTCATCGATATCTGAGCTATTGAAGTCCTCAAATCATGGTTTAAAGACTTCAAGGTGCAGAGAATCCTCCAGCAAGCGACCCAGGCCCCATGATGCAGAGGAAGGCAAAAAAAACGCAGAGCCTCTTCCAGTCTGCCCTGGAGGAAAATTCCTTCCCGACCCCAAATATGGTGATCAGCTGAACCCTGAACATGTGGGCAAGATTCACCAGCCAGAAAACCAGGAAAGAATTCTCTCTAGTAACTCAGATCCTATCCCATCTAACATCCCATCACAGGCCATTGGGCCTACTCACCATGAATAGTCAACAATCAACTAATTGCCAAAATCATGTTATCCCATCATACCATGTCCTCCATAAACTTATCGAGCTTAATCTTGAAGGCAGATAGGTCTTTTGCCCCCACTACTTCCCTTGGAAGGCTGTTCCAGAACTTCACTCCTCTGATGGTTAGAAAACTTCGTCTAATTTCAAGTCTAAAGTTCCTGATGGCCAGTTTATATCCATTTGTTCTTGTGACCACATTGGTACTGAGCTTAAATAATTCCTCTCCCTCCCTGGTATTTATCCCTCTGATATATTTATAGAGAGCAATCATATCTCCCCTCAGCTGTCTTTTGGTTAGATTAAACAAGACGAGCTCCTTGAGTCGCCTTTCATAAGACAGGTTTTCCATTCCTCGGATCATCCTAGTAGCCCTTCTCTGTACCTGCTCCAGTTTGAATTCATCCTTCTTAAACATGGGAGACCAGAACTGCACACAGTATTCCAGGTGAGGTCTCACCAGTGCCTTGTATAATGGTACTAACACCTCCTTATCTCTACTGGAAATATCTCGCCTGATGCATCCCAAGACCGCATTAGCTTTTTTCACGGCGATATCACATTGGCAACTCAACCAATACTCCAAGGTCCTTCTCCTCCTCCATTACTTCAATTGATGTGTCCCCAGCTTATAACTAAAATTCTTGTTATTAATCCCTAAATGCATGACCTTATACTTCTCACTATTAAATTTCATCCTATTACTATGACTCCAGTTTACAAGGTCATCCAGATCTTCCTGTATGATATCCCAGTCCTTCTCTGAATTGGCAATACCTCCCAGCTTCGTGTCATCCACAAACTTTATTAGCACACTCCCACTTTTTGTAAATAAGAAGCAGTCAGCAGTATCTCCTGTAAATGTAAACAAATTTGTTTGTCTTAGCAATTGGCTGAACAAGAAGTGGGACCAAGTGGACTTGTAGGCGCTAAAATTTTACATTGTTTTGTTTTTAAGTGCAGTTATGTAACAAAAAAAAATCTACATTTGTAAGTTACACTTTCATGATAAAGAGATTGCACTACAGTACTTGTATGAGGTGAATTGAAAAATACTTTTTCTTTTCTTTATAATTTTTACAGTGCAAATATTTGTAATAAAAATAACAATATAAAGCGAGCACTGTACACTTCGTATTCTGTGTTGTAATAGAAATAAATCTATTTGAAAATGTAGAAAAACATCCAAAATATTTAATAACTTTCAATTGGTATTCTACTATTTAATGGTGCTATTAATTTTTTAATCACAGTTAATTTTTTTGAGTTAATCGTGTGAGTTAACTGCGATTAATCGACAGCCCTAGTTTTTACTAATCTTTTCATACGTTTCCCCCAGCACTGAGTCAGCAGTGGTATCCTCCATACTTGGCTCCTCTTTGGGTGAAATTGCCCCCTGTGGTGAAGGCCCGAATGAGATGAGTGCACCGCTTACGACCCCCTTAAATTCTCAAAATAGGCTTAGTGCATACTTGCCTAGGACTGACTTTTATTTACAAAGACTAGACCAAGTTGTGATATGCTATTTCTAGTGGAAGCATGTAGGTCAATCTAGGGTTGTGTGGTAGTTCTCATTTACTTTCTAATATTAAAATCACATACTCTTGATGTGTAAACCACTAAGTACTCACTTCAGGAGAGCAACAAACAACATGGGAAATGAGAAACAGTTCTATTCTAGAAGCTTGAACCAGTTATTTTTATTACTAATAATTTTGAAGGGACATTGGGAAGGTTGATTAAAACAAAGAGTTGATCTGCTTTTGTTTCTTTTTTATTTTTGTATTTGTTTGTGAAATTTCAGTGACTCTGCATCCAGTGATTTTTTCTTTTACCAAAGCAAGAGATTTTATTTTTTAAAATGGGAACTGGGCACTGTGCCTTTAAGGGTGGAGCTTCCCAGACAGAGCGTCTAAGCAAGATGATGTGAAGGTCTTGTTCTTATTGTGATGTTCTGCTCAGAACACCCAGAACCATAAGCCACCGTGTTACCCCTCTACTTCAGGAGGTGAGAGCTTTGCTGGAGATTAGACTGTGTGTCAGCTCCCTGACACACCCCTCTTGTCTACTTCACCAGCAAATATCTTGAGACCTTGCCAGTCTAAACCTTGCCTTGCAGGTAACACTCAGTGAACCCCAGTTCCTAGTTTCCCCAGAGATGCCTCTCTGCAGTGTTCAGTCCCTCTCCCTGTGACACTCACAGGAATTATTAAGTTTGCTGCTTCCAAAGAACCTATTAGATTAGCAGAAGACGCACACTTCACTTGAATACATAGCCCTGAGATGGTTTTGTAATAAAACTAGATTAAGTCTATTAACAAAGAACAAAGATTTAAGTGATAAATGAGCAAGAGAAAAAGAGACAGGTATGGTTACAAACAAAACAAAACAAAAACATGCTTTCTAGAGACTAAAATTTAATTTTACCAAGTAATCTTTGCCAAAGTAGTTTCCTTATTTTCTTCAAGTTACCAGCATCTCTAGCCCTCCAAGCCAGGGGATCCAATTATCACAGGTTCAGAGGGTGTTGTATCCTACGTCCCCTAAGTGATGGATTTGCTCTACTTAAATTACCCAAAATCAATGGATTTGACAGCCAGGAAGTCTTCCTGGTGTGCAGACTCCAACCTCCAGTGAGTTCACTAAGCTTCTTCCTCTGTTGCTTGTTAGCTTGATAGCTTTGTTTGCCTTATATGTAAATACTTTCTTTGCTCTCTACCTGTAATCAAGCTGGTCAGACAGGTTAATGCACATTTCTTTGTCTGGGGCAAGTTGGGTTTGTGCCTCCCAACCACGTTTTATGCACCTATTCCAGAAGACATATATAACCCTTGGTACACAATCTGTATATACATGCTCCAACGATTTTCAGGACCAGCATGGTACCAGTTTACATATAATACCTGACGTGACACCTTTCAAATACACATTATGACAACAGTGTGTTGGGGATAATGAATGTGTCAGGCCTGGTATTACAGTATTATGGGCCCTCTGCCAGTTGGTGTTAAGGGGCTCCCAGGTCACAGTTATGCACAGACCATTGGAAATGGACACAGAATAAATCAGCTCTTAAAGCACCCTAAGCACCGACCGATGACTGAACTCCACAGACATTACTTTCAGGTAGTCTTTATGATGAGCAACCCCTACAATAACAAAACAAGAGTTCACAGCCCAGCCAACCTTATCAATTCTAGCTCTCATCCCCTCCCCCGCCCCCACTTTTCTTTTTCAAGGTACAGTCACAATTTTGATGGAGCTATCCCACAATTCACAGGGCATTGAAACAGTCTCGACATATCTCCAAGGCAGATGCAATGAAACATCCCAACTTAACTGCCGCAAAACTGTATTGCAACAGCTGTGTGATAGAGGACACAGTGTAGGGCCCTGCCCCTGCAATGTACAATGCACAGGCAGATTGCTGCACCTGGTTAAATGGGGCTCCATGTGGGCACAGCAGACCACCAAAGGATCAAGGTATAAAATATGGAACCCGACAAAAAAATCAATTGTGTGCTGGCCGACTCTTCCAAGCAGCCCTATGATAATGAAACATTTGTATTTGATGGAAGTTGAACAAAAAGTAATGGAAAAGATTTGTTTCACACTTCTGAAAATAGTTTATGTATAAAAAGACCAAATATCATGAGACATGATAAAACTGTAAGAGCTGGCAAAACTGAACACGGACCTGGCCAGAAGCTATGGAAAGCTCTCAGTGATTAATGAAACTCAGTGAAAACTATACCCATTTGAAACCATGATCCCTAATCATCCTAAGAATGAGGTTCCTTAGCCTGTGTAACCCTTCTGCCAATGAATGCACTGGCAGTAACAAGGGCCATGTCCTTATTTTAGAGGATTCTCTTTAATTTTGGCTTGAGCCCACATCCACTAATCTGGGAACCTATAATTCCTCTGGGGCCTTTGCTAGGCAAATCTGTAACCACTTGCAAGCACAGAGGTTTAAACAAACAAACTGTATTGGGCAGGAGCATGGATAAGAGGGAAAGGCCAGGTTGAATGGGGACAAATATTAACACCTTCCACCACATTTACCTCAAGGTGCATAAATTTCAAATACACAGACACTGAATGGCTGATACAGTTTGTTCTGCCTCCTTCTTCACTCACAATCTGTGGTTCCAGGAGTCCAGGAAATTAGGGTCTGGGACTCTACTGCCTGTCCTGCTGTAGTGATTTCAGCCACTAGGACAGGGAGGCCTCACCAGAGTAGCTAGACTGACGTAGATGGCTGCTCCCGTTGTAGGACACACAACTGTGCTCACCCTGCAGCTCTCCTGCTAGAAGACTCCAGCTGCCGCTTTGCTCCACCTGCTGTGTGTTGTGGCTGGTCCCAACTGCTGCCTTATACTGCTCACTGCTCAGGTGACTGGAATTGTGACTGGCCTTTGTTCTCTGCTCACCACCGGCTAGACAACTGGGATCTCTGCTGAGCTCTGCTCACAAAAGGCAATTATAGCTTTTAGCCCTACTCTTGCAGATGCAAGGTGAGCAGTGGCCTTTGGAACCCATCAAAGCCCCTACCACCCAGAGAGCTATTCCCAGCAGCAAGCCTGGAAAGTCCAGTCTCTCTCCCCCACACTCTTTAGCTCTGTCCATGGCATCTTGCCCCACCTAGTCAAACATCAGTTTTCATCAGGGTGACCCCAGACCTAGTCATTGTTCAGGCCTTGCCCCAGTGGGCTCCCAACAGGCTATTCTCAAAAATATGGGCCTCAAGTTCAAAACTTAATCAAGTTATACTCCAATGTCCCCAAACTACCCTTAGTTAAGGTGCGCCAGAGGAACTGCCCTTTTAGTTGACTCCCCTTGCTCTCCAGCAGATGACAGCAGAGAACACAGTTGATATTTAAATGAGATTCTGCCTCACTCAGTCAACTCCTCTGGCTCTCCAGCAGATAGCTCACTCAATTACCTTCCTTTTCTCCTAGGCTTCGGGCCATAGGGCTTACACCTGGGAGTGCCCAGTGATCTTGCCAGTTTACTGCAGCCTTACATTGTCAAGGTTCTGGATAAGCCCCGCAGCAAGATGGAAGGAGCATGCAGCCATGGACTGGGAATAATGGTTGCTATGGATGCAAGGTATGTATTTCATATGCCATGCAGGATAGCAGAATAATTCAGATATATTAAATGCTACATTCTTTGCCATTTCATCTAGTCAAAATGAAATCTCTTCTGCACCGAGCAAGAGAGTTGTTGCACAATCTGGGACTTACACATGTGCAAAATGAGTATAAAATGCTACTAAATACAGTCTACCAAACTAGCACAGTAGCTCTGTCAGCTTTCCCACCCTGCTCCACCAATGTGCTGCATCCTTGCTCAGAAGGGTCTGCCTCTAGGAATACAAAGATAGTTTAATATCTCTGTTCTTTCAGGCCTTAGCCTTTCTGTTCAGTCTGCCAATAAGGATGTTAGTAACAACTATAGTGTTTTTGTGGTGTGGTCACCTGTCCACTGGAAAGTGGACTGAGACCACCAAACTCATTTCATATAGGTCTCTGAAGTGAAATCTGAAGAGAATTTTCATTCACTAGTACCGTGGTCTGCATTGGAACTAGCAACTGTTGCAATAATTTCCCTAAGAACTTGCCACTATTGCTCACAGAGTATAATATTCCCTATATTTACCACAGGGAATACCTCAGCAATGCTGCAAACTTGGGGGATGTGGGAAAGAGGGAATTCATTAGTTATTTAAGGCAGTGGGGAAGTTGAAAGGCTCTGGAGCTTTTTACCAATGTGCCCCAAGCCATCAAGTCTATCTAAAAAAATAAGCGAATTATTAAATGTCTTGTTGAAAAACCCCACAATAATCCTTCATCATGAATATGAGGGACTCTGCTGTAAAAATGGTCTTTAAATTTGTCCTGAATGTCTGAGACTCACTCCAATCAAGTGAGAATTGGCAAGTCCAGAGGGTTGAATTCTCCTGCCAGAACAGGAACAGAAGGAAAGGATTAACAATTCATATAAAAAGGCATCAAGAATTCATTAGCTTCTCCCAGGATTTCATGTATGTGACATTTTAGAGATTTTCCTTAATCAGTTTAAGTGGATCCAGGCTACCCAATACAAAAATATCCATGTTTCCTCTTTTTGCTAAACGGGTGAATCTTGCAAGCCCACAATAAACTTTCCTGCTATTTTTTTCAATCTAAAATGTTCTCTGGGTCATTTTACACCACAATGCATGTGATCTGAAATCCTATGGCCAGGTCTACACTACAAAATTATGTAAACCTAACTTACATCATCATAAAACCACCGCAGTTATGAAATCGCTTGTGTGTGAGTGTGCACACTTGGCTCCCTGTGTTGGTGGTGTGCATCCTCATCAGGAACATTTGTATTGATTGTATTGCCAGTGTGGGGCATTGTGGGATGGCTTCTGAAAGCTAGTAGCAATCTACATAAGCAGCACAGTGTCTACACTGACACCGCGTTGGCCTAATTACATCGACTGTAACTCTATGCCACTCGAAGAGGTGGTGTTATTAAATTGGCATAGAAAGGCACTTACGTTGGCTGGAGCCAAATGTAAGTGAAGACACTTCCACAGCTAGGTTGACACAAGGCAATTTATATTGACCTAACCCTGTAGTGTAGACCAAGCCTATGTTCTTTTTCCTATAATGGAACACATTTTTCAAGCTGCCTCCAAATACTCCTTTATGAGACCTGTCACATGTATGTACAAATCCCTACATCTGTATGTACAAATGGACATTTACATGCTTATATCAGGCAATTGTTAGTATTTATCTGGTGAGCAGAAATGTGAGTTTTTGTGCGTGCAAATAGGGTACAACTGCAAATACTGTGGCCACTTTTGCAGAGAAACTCATATATGTTTTTTGACCTGAAGGTGTTTAAGTATGTATCAAGTAATGCAATTACAGTTGTGCACCGCATGAAAGAAAGAGTCTGCAGGTGTTTCATATCCTGGACAAAGTCCAAAGTATCTGAACTTAATCTAATGTTCCTTGTCAGGAAGCCAGCCTGCCTAGATTCACAGAAGCTGTCTCTCTACAACTCTGTAATGGTGGGTAAGTTTTGGATGTTCACAAAATACTGACTTCATGTGCTAGAGTCAATATTTGTTTCACAGTCCAAGGTCTAATTTACAGTATTTTAAACATTACCCCTCATTTTCAAACTTTTTGTACTGGTGACCCCTTTCACATAGCAAGCCAGTGAATGAGCCCCCTTATAAATTAAAAATGGGGGGGAGTAATTTAATTTAATGGGGGCTTAGGGCTGTCAGCCCCATGGAGCTGACAGCTCAGAACTCCCATGTAACCATCTTGCAACCCCTCAAGGAGTCACGATGCCCAGTTTGAGAACCCCTGATAAAAGGCTCTGTTTTCTGAGGTAGTTAGGAGGTTGGAGCATCTTATTTATTTATGCTAATAATATATCCAGCAATGTGAATGGTTGAGATTATACAGATTCTGAGTTTTTGGAAGAGTGCCAAGGTTCTCAAGACAAAATTCTTTTCTGGATTGAAATCCACTGATCTCATTAGGTATGGGGAAACATAGGCAGGTGACCTAGAGAATTACCATTAAAAATAGAAAAGTACCAACAAGGATTCTTAAATTCAAGATTATTCCCTCTGATGCTCAGTGGGAGTTGTGTATGTCTGTGCATTTTAGGTATAATCTGTCCCTATTTTATCGAAATGAAGGGCAATGCTTTAATCCACATTTCAAAGGACAATTATCCTGTGGGGAAAGCATGCATGACTGTGAGTTTAGAGGAAGCCCACTTCTGATCAAAAAGCTTTTCCATTTTAGTCCAATGAATATCTTTAATAATAAATGAAATAATATATTAATTGTGAATTTAGGCAAATATATCTTCAGCTCAGGCAACACAGTTATATAGTTTCATGTTTATAAAGTAATCCCCTGTTGTGATCAGAGGCAAAGCCTGAATGGGGTCTGGGTTATACTTTATTAATTATTATTATTATTATTATTAATAATTTTATTACAGTAGCACCTAGAGGACCCATCTAAGAGCATGGTCCATTGTGATAAGCACTGTATAAGCACACAATAAGAAGCAGACCCAAAGAGCTTATTTACAGACTCATAGACTTTAAAGTCAGAAGGGACCATTGTGGTCATCTAATCTGACCTCTTACAGGCCTTAGAACCTCATCCAGCCACTCCTGTAATAGGCCAATAACCTCTGTCTGAGTTTCTGAAGTCCTCAAATCATGATTTAAAGCCTTCAAGTTACAGAGAATCTGCCACTTACCCTAACGCAAACCAGCAAGTGATCCACACCCCATGCTGCAGTGGAGGGCAAAAAAACCCCAGGGTCTCTACCAATCTGACCTGGGGGAAATTCTTTCCTAACCCCAAATATGGCCATTAGTTAGACTCTGAGCATGTCAGAGAGACCCGCAAGCCAGATACCTGGGAAAGAATTCACTGTGTACCTCAAACTCCTCCCCATCTAACATCCCATCTTCAGCTGTTGGAGATATTTGCTGCTAGCAGTTGCAGATCGGTTACCTGCCATAGTAGGCAGTCTCGTCATACCATCCACTCCATAAACTTATCAGCTCAGTCTTGAAACCAGTTACATTTTTACCCACGCTGATCCCCTCGGAAGGCTGTTCCAGAACTTCACTCCTCTGATGCTTAGAAACCTTTGTCTAATTTCAAGCCTAAACTTGTTGATGACCATTTGTACCCATTTGCTCATGTACCAATATTAGTCCTTAACTTAAATAACTCCTTTCCCTCCCAGGTGTTTATCTCTGATGCATTTATAGACAGCAATCATATCTCCCCTCATCCGTCATTTTGTTAGGCTGAACAAGCCAAGCTCCTTAAGTCTCCTTTCAGATGGTAGGTTCTTCATTCATCTGATCATCCTAGTAGCCCTTCTCTGCACCTTTTCCAGTTTGAATTAATCTTTCTTAAACATGGGAGACCAGAATAGCGCACAGGATTTCAGATGAGGTCTCACCAGTGCCTTGTATAATGGTAACGATATTTCCATGTCTCTACTGGAAATGCCACACCTGATGCAATCCCAGGATGCATTAGCCCTTGTCACATCTGCACCACATTGGCTGCTTATAGTCATCCTGTGATTGATTAATACACCCAGGTCTCCTCTGTCACTTCCAACTGATATGTCCTCAACTTATAGCAAAAATTCTTGTGGTTAGTCCTTAAGTGCATAACCTTGCAATTTGCACTACTAAATTTCTTCCCAGTTCTATTACTTCAGTTTTCAAAGTCATCCAACTCTTCTTGTATATATTACAGTCCTCCTCTATATTGACAATACTTCCCAACTTTGTGTCATGTACAAATTTTATTAGCACACTCCCACTTTTTGTGTCAAGATCATTAATGAAAATGTTAAACAAGACTGGTCCCAAGACCGATTCCTGAGAAACTCCACTAGTAACCTCCCTCCAGCCTGACTCCCCAGTCACATAGACCTGCCTCTTCCTGGTGTTGGTGCAATTCCATGGCCTTCCTCCTGTTAGTTCTGACTGTAAGTCCTTTTGTCTTTTGTTCTCACTTGCAGTCTTTTGCGAGTCATCCTCTATCAGCCTGAGTTCAGAGCCCCAGGAGATCTCCATTGACTCTTCCCCTCTTCCTGTAGGACTAGCTACTCATCTCTTCCTCCATGCCCTCCCACCTTCTGTTACTGCCTGCCTTTCCCTCTTCAATTTCCAGCTTAGCAAACTGGTCCCTCAGCTCTGTTTCTTCGCTGGTCTTTTCCTCTGCCTTGTTCTCATAGTCACATGCTTCCACTGGCCACTTTCCTCACTCAGCAGCCTACTCTCACAATTCTCCAGTCCAGCTTGCTTCTGCAGATCTTGAGTTTTCCCTTCAGCCTCCTCTCTCCTTTCATCCATTATCCGTTCAAATCCCCTTTGAAACTCAATCATAGTTTCTACCTTCATCTCCAAACCTTGGATCTTCTCTTCGATCAGATCTATCAGGCAGGCTTATCATACAAATGGTACCCTCTCCAGGATAATGTACTTCCCGAAACCACCACATCCAATCATTTTCATTGTCTCTTCCATTCCTTGAATCACTACCCCTGCTCTACCATAGGCTTCCCTCCTAAGTGCCTGCCTAGGAAAAAACCAACACATACTCGCACACACAAAAACTGAACACCACGCACTTCCTCCCCCAAATTCTCCTTACGAACTCCATCTCTGTTTGCTGGTTCCTGTGCCACTGACTGGCTGCTTGGCTGCCTTTATAGGCCTGCTGATTAAGGAAGCCCTTCCCCTAATCATGGAAGTCCTGTCCCCTAATCAGGGCTTGTCTGTGATTAACACAATACCCACACCAGCTCTGCAAACTGAAAACAAACATAAAGAAAACAGCAAGTGGATATACTCTCAAGAATTCACTCACTGCCTCTAAAGAACAGAGGCTTGCCTCCCTTCTCCTCCAACAGATCTCCACTCAAACTCCCCTGTTTTCAGCTCTGTTTGCTGGTCCTGTACGCTGCTCCTTATAATCCAAATAGACAAGACAGACAAAGGGCAGGCAGCAAACCAGAGGTATGGAGAGACAAAGTCACTTGCTGAAGATCAGACAGCAGAATTGCTTCCCTCCCAACAGTTCAAGTTGTTAAAATGAGATGCAGCTGGTCACTGCCAATCCCTGTTGAGCCAATGCTGCTGCAGCCACTGGCCCTAGTCCCTGATGCACCAAGTCCATGCCATGCTCAGCCCCTGCCTTCCAGCCTGGCCCACCCAGTGCAGTGTCACTCCCCAACCCGGAGGTCCCCTGCAGCCACTGAGGATTCCTGGCAGGTCCGAACATGCCAAGGAACAGCTGAAGCTGCTGCCTTCCCTAGCTTTCCCTTGGCCGATGGTAAGCACCATGTGTAATGTGCATATGACTGTGGGTGCCACTGAATGCGGGTTGTGTACAACTTCAACTGTGACAGAGGGATTGGGAGTCAAAACCCAGGACTCTTGGGAGGTATGAAACTGAGAATAGAATCCAGGTTTCCGACACTCACTCTAGTGCCCTATCCACTAGATCATACTTGTCTTTCTATCTCTTCCAGAGAGACACTTGCGTATGTATCCGATTGGCCAAAAGCACCAAAAAGAATGAAAGGAAACAGAGCATTTGGAAATAAACTACTCAGATGTCAAGGGACTATAACCTGGTCTGAGCTGTTTATAGGATTTGGAGACAATATGGATCCCTGCGTAAAAGAAATCTTATAAACTCTGCTTCAGTGACTAATCATGTTATTGTTCTGTCTTCCTCAATCAGCCAGCTCCAATGTATAAAAACTGATTTAGTAAACAGAGACACTTTAATTTGTCATTACTGTTTGTGAACTTAAGGTATCCATCCTTGATGCATGTCACAGTTCATGTCTTTGTAAAGAGGTATTTCGTATACAGAGCTGCCAGGAATGAGTTCAGGAATGGTTTGAATATCAGCAGCTAAGAGTTTTATTAAGATAATAAGCAGATAAGGGGCTAGTGTGCAGCTCATGCTAGTGCCCCTGCTCTGTGGGAACCAATCAGTACACTATCCTGCTCCCAAGAAAGTTAATACCAAGACCGTCTTTGGCTTTAATGGAAGCAGGATTTGGCCCCAAATGTGAGCTGACTTATTTACTTCTGGAACAACCAAAACCGGATATTTCATGGGTCCAGAATATGGATTATGAGGCCAAAACAAAGAGCCACTCACCACCTGTAGGATTCTACCAGTTGGAGTTAAAATCACTCCTGTGGTTAGCCCACTGGAGACTTAGAGTTATGCCACAGATAAATCTCACCCTTAGAAAAGGAACTGCCCCATTTATCCGGGGATAGTTTCACATTCTTTGCTTTGATAGTGACAAGTCAGTTCAGTCAATTTTAAATAAAGAGAGTCTAACGAAATGAAGATGATTACTGGTAACTAATGCCTTGCTTAGCTCAGTTTTCAGTTTGAAATTTCCTGGTTCTGATTGGATGCTTGTTTCTGGTCCACCAATACATGCCAAAGTGAATATTCTGCTCACAGATATTCAAGATAAATTCAAACTGGAACAGGTGCAGAAAGACCAATTAGGATGATCAAGGAAATGGAAGGCCTATCTTATGAGAAGAGACTGGAAGAGCTTGATTTGCTTAACCTAGCATAATGAAGGCTGAGAGGGGATACAACAGCTTTCTATGAATACATTGGGGGAAAACACAAGGGAGGGTGAAGAGCTATTTAAGTTAAAGGATAATGTTGGCACGATAACAACGGGATATAAATTGACCATGAACAAATTCAGGCTGTAAATTAGGAGAAAGTGTCTAACCATCAAAGGGATGATATTCTGGAACAGCCTCCCTCTAGGAGTTGTGGGGACAAACCACTTAATTAGTTCTAAGAGAGAGCAGGACAAATTTATAAGGGTGATTATATGTTGGCATTGCTTCTGATAGTTGAGTGGTGGGGCTCAGGAATCCAGGGAGTCCCTAGCAGTTTATGTCTTATGTTCCTAAATGCTCATGCTGAATTCAGGTCTTCAGCTAGCCACCTGCATGGGTCAGGAAGGGATTTCCTCCAGCTGTTGCTCCCCCCATGTATTCTGTTGTGGGTTTTTTTTGTCTTCTTCCTTTGAAGAATCAAGATGGCCATGGCTAGAGATGGGAGACTGGACAGGTTGGGTCAGTGCTTTGAGGTGGCACCGAGCATTCTCTCTCTCTCAGGTGCTTGGCTGGCTGGTTCTTGCTCACATATGCAAGGGCTAACTGATCACCATAAGTGGGATCGGGAAGGACTTACCCCCAGGTCAGATTGGCAATGACCTTGGGAGGTTTTCATCTTCCTCTTCAGCAAAGTTGGTGTGGGTCACTTGCCAGGATTATATGGGTATATCTCACTTAATCATTTCTCTGCCATTGTGGAAGCCTCAGGCACTGGTGCATCTCAGACCCTTCTAGTCTCTGCCTGGGGCACATAAAGATTAGTCTGCTGTGAGCTGTAATATTTTGGTCTAATTTTGGTTGGTGAGTTCAGTGTGTGGGTGCTGGGTGGTATTGGTGGCCTGTGATATACAGGAGGTCAGATGAAATGAGCTGGTGGTCCCTTATGGCCTTAAACTCTATGACTCTGTATTCAGATCTGCCATGATATTCACATAGGCCAAGATTTTCAAAAATAGAAGCCTAGCATTGGGCTCCTGACTCCAAATAAAAGGCCCAATCCAAAGCTCATTGAAGTCCATGGAAGTCTTTCCATGGACTTCAATTGGCTTTGGATCAGGCCCAATGTGACTTGATTTTCAAAAGTGCTGAGCATTCAGCTGCATCTATTCAGGCATCCTCACGCCCATATATTTGTGACCTTACCTGCCAAATTCCCACTTCTTCTATATTGTTCATTTTAGCTTAACACTATATGTAGAAGCTAATAAGATCCCTTGTTATCAGTGAATGCACAGGTACAGAGTGAGAATTATGGAACATCTGGGTTTTGCCTTTAGCCTGCTCGGTGAGCTTGGCAAATTGCTTTACCTTTCTTTGCTTCAGTTTCCCCTTCTGTAAAAGGGGATAATAATAAGGCCCTCCTTTGTAAAGTGCTTTGAGATCTACTGATGAAAAGTGCTCAGTAAGAGCTAATTACTATTATTATATTTCGGAGTAGCAGCCGTGTTAGTCTGTATCCGCAAAAAGAACAGGAGTACTTGTGGCGCCTTAGAGACTAACAAATTTATCTGAACATAAGCTTTTGTGGGCTACAGCCCACTTCATCAGATGCATAGAATGGAACATACAGTAAGAAGATATATATACATACAGAGAACATGAAAAGGTGGAAGTTGCCATACCAACTAAGATTCTTAGGCCAAACAGGTAAAAAGTTAACAACAAAACCTAGGGAGGATCCCATAATTTTGTGCACATTTCTATGTCAGGAGAAAAAAAGAACCCCCATGATTCTTAAACATTTTATATATCCCTGTGCTATATGAACTACTCCCATTAAATGAGTGTATACATGAAATCAGTATTGAAACTGGGAAGTCATTCTAACAGAGCACTGTAGAAAACTGCTTTATACCTTCAGGCATAAACTGGGTTTGGAGCTAATTCCTTATAATGTTGAAGTGTCAGAGGAAAGCAAAGTGGTAAATAACTTAAATTACTAACCATTGTTTAGGGTACCTGAATTTGAAGGCGAGGAGAAGAGATGTTTGTAAATACACTCATTAAGATGGTCATTATCTTATTCAGTCATAAAAGGTGAGAGAGTTCACTGCTCGGTTGTTTTTTTCCTGAGTAATGCTCTGATCCAGGAAAACACTCAACCATGTGCTTAAGTCTATTCCTATACATGACAGCACTTACACCCATGCTTTAAATTATGCATGTACTTAAATCCCACGACTTCAGTGGAGCTAAACACATGTATAAAGTTAAACAATTGGCTTATGTGTTGTCCTTAATAGGGATGCTTTCCTGAATCAGGGCCTAAAATGTTGTATCTCCAGAGACAAGGGGCTGCACTAAATCAAATTACAGATGATTTAAGTGAACGTCTTCTCAAAATCTGCTCATAAAAGTGCAGTATTTCCCAACCTGACTGTGCCCTGGTTTCATTCCCTCTTTCTCTAGGAGTCACCAGAATAGCTTATGAGCTACCAAGAATAGAAGACCAATGATAGTGAGGAAAGCTGAATGACTCGAAATCTATTTCCCATGCAAACATGGTTCTGCTTCTTCGGGTAAAGTGATGGTGACCAATTCTTAGATACCTATCTCTTCCTCCCTCTCTGTTGTGAAAACTCTGAGTGTAGCTCTCCACTGGATCAGCTCCCGGTAAGCTGTCCTGGCTTCAATGTGTTAACTCAAGCTTCTTTTCTCTGTTCCCACAGACTCCATTTCCTCCATGAGCACCACCAATAGATTCTCCATGAGTGGTCTGTGGCTTTATGAAGAGTTGTATGGGAGAAAGGGGAGAGTGATGGGTATGACAAACAAGAATAAAAAAGGTAAGAGGACAACAGAAGGAAAAATACACAGGAGAAAAATAGGATAAGATGGGGCAAAAAGAGCATATAAGGACAGCATAGAGAAAAGGAAGGGGGAAATGGGCAAATAAAAGGGATTGATGACATTAAGGCACAAGTTGTCTGGGGCCAGGCCAAAGCATCAATTCTATCTCATATCTAAACTATTTTCTTACACAGCCCTCCACACCACAAGTATTTGTGCAGCTCCCAGGGATTAAAAAGCAGAAATAACAATTCTCTGGGGGCTCTGACAAAAATGACCAAGAATCAGCAACATAGGGGCTTGTTAGATTTCTGAAATAAAGTACAATGTGTGGAAAGGCTGCCTGAGTTTCAACATATGTGCACCCTGAAGGACACTTTTCTTAAATCCTACCCTGACCTGCAAGAGAAGAGATTATTGCATCATGTCAACACCGAGGTGCACTGACAGGAAAAGCTGTGCGTGGGCTGTTCACAATGCATGCTTGGCACTCCAGCCAGTGCTGGAAGTATTTGCATGAGCATTAAGCAACTAAGAAAATCATGACAGTTCCTTGGCCTCTGAGGAATATTTTGTAGAGAAATAATACCTATATTTTTGCTATAAAGTTTCCTTGGCTTTTGGATGATTTCCTGATTGCTATCTATATATTTTAGACTCTTTATTTTGTCAATTTTTTTTTCTTGCTGCCTAGCCTGCTGGACCAACCTGGGACCTAAAATCTTTCTGGGTAGTGCATTGTCACCAGCGATTGAAATTTTGTGCATTACATTCTGTCCTCATTAACATCTGTGCCACCACATTGTCTTCAAAGAGATCACACAGGGCTCACTGGAAGCAGAATTTGGCCCTACATTTTGACTTTAACGAATGATTCTGTCAATGATGTATGAGACAGAAGCTAGTACAATACATTCTCCCATTGTTGGGTTGGCTCTGCAGGGCTACCAAGAGTAAAAAATAGTAAAAGCTCATTATAGGGCCTGATCCAAAGACCATTGAAATCAAAGGAAAGATTCACACTGGCTTCATTGGCTTTGGATATTGCTTTCTAGTCACTAAAGTCAGCTGATCTGAATGAATGCACACAGGGAGCCGACCTGATAGGTAAGGAGGTGCTGTTTTTACAAAATAACTTTCCTGACAATGGCTGCACTTTCAGATCATGGGAGTCAGCCAGATTGAGTAGATTTTGCAGCATCGAGCCCACTATCGCGAGAGTGGGAAAGGGGGAAATTGGGCATATGCAGTACTTTATTATGTTCCTTTTGCCTTGACAGTTACACAGTCTTGCCATTTTACAAATATTTAACAAATTAAGGAGTTTGGGAAAAGAAGCCAAATTAAATATTATTGCAACCTATAATGGCTCATGGTTGGTAACAAAGTTTCTAAAAAACAACATGTCAAGGGGATCCATGGCCATGTAATAGTTCTATGCACAAACATTTCTGGTTGTGTTACTGCTGATATTAAAACTATATCTAGAAGCAGTTCAAACTGGAAGTCTTACAAGGATCAGTAGCTATACAGCATTTCTAGAATATTATCAGCATATGCACTTCTGTTATACTTGATGATTCATAGATTCCAAGGCCAGAAGGGAAAAATCTGATTTAGTCTGACCTCTCACTTAACACAGGCCATAGAATGGGTGATCCTCTAAAGGTCTGTAAGATTAGTTCACATCTCCAGAAATGTGGATTACTAAAGGGGAGCTGCAAAGGCAAAACAAACAGTGGTCCCTGCAAGCTCACTGGCAGTTCCCCTTTAGTTATTCACATCCATCAGTGTTTGCAGGACTGGGGCTTGTGTTTTGGAGTTCTTGTTTCTTGGTAGGTAGCCTGGTAGGTCTGTCTATGGGTTTTGATTTTTCTGTTTGTGTTTTACCTTATAAATATTTAGAATGTCAAATCTTGTCTGCTCTGTTTTTGCTGGAGGTTTCCTTGGCGGACTAGAGAACTAGAGTGAAAACTTTCTCTGCCCTCAGTTGAAGAGGAAAAGGTTCTGAAACTTTCACTCAGAAAGCTTTTCTCTCAGGTGTTTGTCTGGATTTAACAAAGAGGAATGTTTGTTGCTTGGTTTTATGTAACTTTAAAAGTTAATATGAACTTTGAATGTTATACATTAACTGGAGTTAATACAATTACCCTTGTAGGTTGGTGTTACTCTTTGGTCTTCTAAAAATGACAAACTTTTCTTTTCAACATATCAATTTTTCCTCAATCATATCAATGCCGCATTTACCCACATTGCATACAGACTCGGGCAGATCCCATGGCAATGGAATAATGACAACAGACACCAAGTGAAGAGCTGTCCCACTGGGTGGCCATAGTCATTAGACATGGGCAAACAATGCAGGAAATTACTGGTATAAATTATTGTTCTCGGGAATGGATGCAGAAAATGAAAGTCTCAAGAATACTTGTGCAAGTATGTATTAAAGCAAAGATTTGAAGAAGAAGTGTCTATCAAGTCCTCCTCCTGCTTGTAAAATAATCATAATAATCAGTGGGGGAGAAGTATATAGTCAGATGCCAAATTGGAGAGTGACAAAGAGTAACAGCTTCATTGCTGTTTAACTTGCAATGTATACAGAGCAACCAATATGTCCAGTACCGATCCATGTATCAGGTACATCACCATTGCAACGGGATGAAAAATATATCATAGGGCTTAATCCAATGCTTTCTGAAGTCAATGGAAACTTTCCCATTTACTTCAGTTGGCACTGGACTGAACCCATAATGATTTTTTGTAAATGAACTAATCTTTATGATTCTCTTTTGCAGTGGTACAATAGGTGCTGGGGAGTCTGTTTCTGCTGTATGGTTAGTTTGTGTTTGGTAACATTTGTTCAATGAACATGCATTTGCACACACACACACATACACACACAAACTAAAATCTCTCTCTCTCATCCCACACCAAACACTGGCTACCTGATGCTTGAAGTACCTTTCCCAGACCTGAAGAAGAGCTCTGTGTGGCTTGAAAGCTTGTCTCTCTGACTGACAGAAGTTGGCCCAATACAAGATATCCACCTCATCTCTCTAACATTCTGGGACTAGCATGGCTACAACTACATTGCATGTCAAAAAAAGATTTCAGTAGACAGCCTGAGCAATAGTTTCCTTTGATCCATTTGTAACTCGATCTCAGCATCCCAGCTACATATAAATATTTTGTTTCTTCCCCAAGGCTTGGGCTGAGGTTGGGTACATTCCAGAGCAGTTCAGGCACAACCATAAAGATTTCCTAATCAGCCTTTTTAGAAAAATGGTGGTGTTTTCCACCTCCCTTAAATTAAAGGTGTGACAGTCAGTGCATGTCTAGTTGCTAGTGACTAGTAGGAATTACAAAAATTTTAAGATGGACTCTAATTAGCAGATGAGAAAGCAGAAGAAGGAGGAGGCTGAATAGAGATTGTTTATAAAATCAGATCAGCGGAATCTCTATTACTCAGGTACTAGTTCATGTACAGTATTTCCTTTCAGAACAGCACACAAAGAGTGCAAATGTACAGGACCTTCCAGGGAAGAATCACACTTAGAGATGAAAATGAAAACCAGGAAACAAAGTCATATTGTGCTTAACAAACTTTACATCCCTCACCCTTTTGACAGGAAAGGGACAAGCTTATACAACTTTCTTCTATTTCTGTGTGATCACAACACACGCTTGAGAACACTCACAGCAAACAGCCCCAAACTCGGGGAGAGCTAAACCAAAAGAACCACTGAACTGAATGGAAGCTAGAACTCCTTTACTAACTCCTGTGAATTGAATCTTTATGGCTACCGATCTTGCACAGGTTGAATACTGAGTTACTGAAAAGTGAGTTAATAAGTGAAATATCCCAATATTAACTTGCTCCCCTCCCAGGAAATGGGCTCTCCCAGTTTCCTCACATGATTATCCAGGCACTTTCACTTCTCCATATATAGGAGCAACTCACAGAGTGACAGCTGAAGTAGGTAGAGGTACAGACCTCAGACAGATGCCTGATCAGTGCTCGCACACACACACACACACACACACACACACACACACACACACACACTGACTACACTTACTTCACATGCTCAATCCAAGTTTTTGTGGAAAGTAGTAACTGACAGAAGTGTTAGCCCTGCTGATAAAGTTTAGTCCTTCCACTCAGAAAGAGAAAGGCACTAAAGACAGAGCTCTTGAACTACTATTTTGATTAACCCATCAGGAAAAGTGTCAACATCATGAATAGAGTGGTGGATGGCTTATGTGACCACACTGTAAATGAAGAAGGTGCTTTCATGTTCACATCAGAGTCTGTTGGAGAAGGGCATCCAGGTAAGTAACTGGCTGCGGGGGTACAGACAAGTCAGAATATTTTCAATTAAAGTCTGTTTAAGAAAGTCTGGTGAAGAATCCAGTCAATGTAAGTATTATCATATGGGGCGGTGGTGATGGTGGAGTATTTTTCCACTGGATGTTTCTCCATTTAGACTTCAAAATGCTGGCGGTTATGATGCTGCTGTAGGATATGGTGAGTTGCCACTCTAATTCATGTCTGTGAACTGGCTGTGTGTTCCTTCCATGTGGCAATTTGCTCTTCCTTTTCTGCTTGTTTGTTTTGCATCTTTCTTTCGGCAGATTACACTTGAGATAATACTGCATCTCTGATAGCCTCAGGTTTCACACATGTTGAGTTCCACAACATCGAAGTTTTGTGAAACTCTCCTGCATACATGTTCTGCCATAAAACTGCTAGTCACAATGACAGGAATATCTCTAAGCAGGCTATTTAAAAACAGTTAAAAATGAAAGGCCCCATCAGCTATGCATGGCAGCCCCCTGACTCCCCTCCCCGCCATGATCTGGTTTTTGTTAAAACATATGGAATTGCTTAAGCAGGCAGTGGACAGTTATTTTCTAAACTTTATGTATTGTCAGCAAAGTTTAATTTAATTTATTTTGAAAACAAATGATCATCTGCCATAAACATGTAGTTTGTGCCAACAGAAAGAATTCCTACAAATGAGGCTAGAGGACAATGACCTATTTGATGTCCTTTAAAGTATATTTTAGAAAACCATTTTTCATCCTGTTACTTTTGTCATGACAATGCCTTCCAGGTCTATGCACTCATTTGGGTGATATAAGGGTGAATAATGAAATTGAGCAGGGGTGGGGTGGGGATGACCTATCTGATAAGAAGAAAATGGCAAAACCAAAACCATCTCTGCTTTTATGCTTCTTCAATTTTTGCTCATCTCCATAGTATTAATTGGCTCCTACAAATCCTTGGCTGATGCAAACAGGTGTATCTCTGTTGACTTCAATGGAGCTATGCCAGTTTACAGTGCCTGGTAATCTTTCCCAATTGTCAGTGGCTGATGTAACAAGACACCCAACTGAAGGGTAGGTTCCACCGTAGTGTTTGCTCAGCAACTATAGAGGACAGGTGACTAACAGCACCAAGAGTCTTATGTCATTCTAAAGAACGCTTTTTAATTTAAAGCAACACTTTAAAGGATGATAGGTCCAAAATGTCTCTTAATTATTTTTTAATTCCTCAGTCAGTGATGATGAGCCTCCAAGCATTTGGTCAGATAAATACTCAAAAGTGCTTCACTTAGCTTCTTTCCCTTTCACCTTTTATTCTGTCTCCCATTCTTTGCCCTGATCCATCTTTCAGTTTAACTGACCCTCAGATTCCTTTCCTCATCTCCAGAAGTCCCTTTCTCAGCTTGCAAGGGCTTCACTGATGTCCTCCTCCCTCTTTGCAGTTCCCAGCATCACCTTAATCCCCCAGTTCCCATTCTGATCACCAACAGGAGGACTAACTGCACCACTGGTGATTTTTCATTGAGTATTCAGGCTTGTCTCTCTCCCTGCTGAACTCTTCGGCTGTGCTATTTAAAGCTCCCACATTTCATTGCTTCCTGGGTAACTGGAACTTCCTCAGGCCTTAGGAAAATTTAGGAATTTATAAGATTTGTGGATAGCATCTCCCCCAGCAGTGATTGCCAGATCTCTGAAGGTCTCAAATTGCATTTCAGGGAAGAAAGGAGGCTTGCTGTAGATTTAAAAAAGAGAGAGAGGGAAGGTGAAACATGCCAGGGCTTTTTGAATTCCATCATATGAAAATATTTGGGTTTATTTGGTTCAAGTCAACGTTTGAGCTAACATATGGGCCAGTGTTTGTTCTTTCCAAACCAACAGACCCATCCTCATATATAACAGTGTGAAAAACGATCATTCCTCCCAAAGAAGAGTTGACAGGCTTCCAGATTGGGGCAGGCAAGGTTGGCACCAAGACACCCTTTGCAGCTCCCTGATTCTGGGGCTCTATCATACTTCAGCTGTCAATGGCCTCTTGGGGCTGATCTGGCTGCTGGAGGTCAGCGTGATGCTGTTGCGTCGTAGCCAAAACCCTCTTTTCTCTAGCTATGCTTCTACACAAGGCCCAGGGAGAGGTGATGTAGGATCTGAAACATTAGCCGTAGGTTAGAATTTCCCTGTGTCAGCTGGCCATTTAAGATAGGCTTAAATCTGCTTTCTGCAGATTTCACTGTACAGACAAACTGACTTGACTCAGACGCGTGAGTGGTGCAAAGCAGACTTAACAGGGCAGAGGATCTGCCCTAAGGTCTGAAAAGGGGCATCTGATGGGAGAACGCTATCAAATATATCAGACTAAATTCTTAAATTCTACCTTTCGCAAGTGTGTTCTTGTTAAATTTGTTAATTGCTCAACCCACTGAACCTGTATTCAAATACAGGTTTCCCCCTAGTCTATTTTCATAGAAGACTGAATTTGTTATACTACAGTAATATCCACAGCAATAGACTCATGGCATAATCTTTTACAAAAATATGAATTTGCTCCAGGATCTCAAGTTTGCTGAGTGTTAATGTTAAAAAATAAGCTTCCTTGAATGCATTCATTCTGGCTAGGTGTCTGTATAGAACTGACAAAAGTAATGTATATGGTAAAATTCCCAGGCACTGTTAGGAGATAGCAAATACTGCCAAGCTGGAGTTGTGCAAACAGCAAGTGAGAACACTTTGTAACAGAAGTCAGAGGCAGGCAGGGGAGCGCTTATACATTATAAAGCACTGAAACAGATGAGCATTTGTTACCTGTAAATACATTTAATTTTGTGATCAGGGAAGAAGAGGAATTAGTTACACAATTTTAATTAAAGATGAGCCAAACCAAATGCCCAGTGCTGAATGCCCACAGTCTCTCAAGACATTTGGATCCGGATCCAGATTTGAACAAACCAGCCAAAGCTAATTTTTATTTGAAACATTAAATTAAAACTAAATAGTAAAATTGTAAAAAATCTACCATTTGAGTCACTGGGGTTGATGCCAATGTTTACTTTGGTTTACACCTGCATGGATTTGCAGCCCTGATTCTTCTGTCACTTACACTGACGGAACTCTGTTGTCTAAAGTGGAGTTACTCCTGAGGTTTGCTTTGAGTTTCCAGTGAGAACAAGCCCAATAAGTCAAAGTATTGTAGAAATCTAAATCAGTAAATATATAAGGTGAAACTTGGCATTCAGCTGCAAAATTGTGTGAAACCACAAATTTCTCTAGGTGGCAGCTCAAAACCATAAATCATCTTTGGTTTTCTCAAAACTAGGTCCGGGTCTGAGGCAGAGGCTGAAATACTGCCCATATAGGAGCTAACAGTAGTTTTCAATGGGGTTGGGATTTCATCCTGAGTTTTGAGTTTGTAGCTAAAACTGACACCAGTTGACTCTTGCATAGTTTCTGGTTTAATTGTGAACATTTCTCTGTGATCCCTTTTTAATTTGTAATTAGCCTTTCCAGTCAGTAGAATGTCTAAAATGCCCATTGTTTGTCTTGGTGCCTCTTGGAATATAAAGATTCTGTAGCACAAGGAAACATTTCTTCTGGAAAAAGAGGTGCTTAAAAATGCCAGTGTGTTCTCTAATGTGACTGATGGGAGATATTTCAGTGCTTCATAAAAGTGCTCCCAGTTTTTGATGGAAAATCTAGAATGGATTCTTTGGAGGAAGTTACTATATCAGTTATACCAAAGACCCCATCAGGGAGGACAGAGGAATCTTCTTTGGACATTGCACTCAATGACCTGGCTTTTGTTGAAGCTGTGTATGTATAGGTCACACCATCTTTCCACACGTCTAAATGGGTATACTATTAGAATTTACCACTTACAGAATCATACTATGTACTATCTCCACAATGTTCTCTATACCCTGGACTCTTTACAGAAATTGAAGTAATCAGCAAAAGCAAAAGGCTGGCACTGTCTACATGTGCTAATGTCACATGTGCAATATTAATAATTCCAGCAGCCTAGGTTTGCTGTTGGTGGATCCTCTAGTTGAAGAGGTGGGATTGTAACAGAGTTATAGTCCTTTTTAAAAAGGTTAATAGATATTTTAAATTATCTTGATTATATTAATATAATAATGAATATGACAGAGTCCTCATGTTACAGATAAGGTAACTCTTGATGGAAAACTTTTAGAACATTCTGTTTAGACACAGAGAGCACTAAAATGTTCACATTTCTCTTCCTCTGTGGGGACATTTGTTTGAAAAGGTGTTTCATTTGTGACTGGTGATTATCCCTCTCCTAGCTGGACATTAGAATAATTTCTACAAAATTGTGCTTGAGAACACTCAAAGAAGTAAAGCTTCTGGACGAGATCTTCAGCTGGTGTGATCTGGCTGGTTTTTCCATATAAACGTCCTCTTAACAAGAGAGGGAGGGGAAATACAGGGAATACATTATTTATTTATTTAGATGTAATGACCTCCTGCAGCATGCTCTATGCCTCACATGTATTAAAAAGACCAGATTCAGCACAAACTGTTGAGATCTGACAATAATTAATGAACTGCTGTTACACAAGACTGCCAAGTAAACATTATATAAGAACTCCCTGTATCCCACCTCAGCAGCTCAACCTCGTCACAAACATCTCAGAATAAAGGTGGGAGGTTGCAAAAGTGGTATTTTGTTCCTAGAAGGTTAACAAACCTGGGCTCTGGTAGACTAAAAAGGAGAGTGAATTCCAAATTCCAATTCAAGCACCTCCACTAATCACAACTGCTTATGGAAAGTGAGATGGTTTCTCAGGTCACCTGGTTCCAAGCCATTTAAGATCTGCTCTACTTTGAATTGTACAGGAGAACTGACTGGTCAAGAAACCCTCTAGCCAGGAAAGGGAAGCCATGCTGTATCTCTTTGATGATGGTGCATTATGCTTTGGAAGGCATTGTTCTCCCTGAGTCTCAGTGCGTACCAGGTCCCAAACCTTTGGCACTTAAAACTAAACCTTCCTCTCCACCCAGAATGGCTGATGTAACTTTAAGCAGAATTGCCTCCAAACAGAACCCCTCTCAGAGTTTTCCATGAAGTATCAGAAAGTCTTACAGCAGGCTTAATTTATTCACCATGCACCACCTGTATATTTGATGGCATTTAACAACATATACAATAATATTACTAAGCAATATATTTAACAAAGAGAACAGAAAAGCAAAGTATTGCATATATTCAGTGTGGCTGAATTCATGTTTCTGTAAGTATCCTCACTTTTACACTTTTGACTTTTTTTCATTTAAACAGTGCAGCCTTAATGTTGCATTGTCATAGTCTTTTTACTTAACAGTCCTGTGTATTTTGTAAAATAGAAACAATGGAACAGGAGGAAACATGGGAAGGGGGTGGAAACACTTTCTACCACCACCTTTACGTGTAGAGGGCCGATAGAAAGTTTTCCACTGAGGTGGATGGAAAGTTGGGGTTTTGACAAAATGAAAATTTTTGTGGAAAATGCTTTCCCCATTTTTTTTTTTGATTTTTTGGTCAGAAAACTGCATTTCTGGGGGCTGAAAACTGAAATTTTTCAGATTTTGGCAGATTTTAGATGAAAATTTCAAGTTTTTGTTGCATTTCTTCAGTTTTTGGTTGTTGAAAATCAAAAACATCTAATTTTTTTAACAAAAAGTTAAAATCCTGTCTGGACCCCTCCCATTTTCTGATCAGTTCAACTTGGGAGTCTGGTAAGTACTACATGGTTTTATTGGAATGGCACACACTTTGAAGTGTGAAAATGATATATATGCACCTTAAGTAGAATGCAGAAAAGCTGAATATTGTCTCTCAGTGTGCTTCAGACCTTATCCAAAGTCTATTAAAGTACATAAATGGAAGTCTTCCCATAGATATAGTAGTATGAAATCCTTACCCAGTGGATCATAGAACATTGTAACAAGCCATATTAGCTGACCTTGTAAGGATATCATATATAATAAATGATAAAGTAGACATGCAGTATTCCAAACTATATACATAAATATATACATAAACTCTGTACATAAATACGTATTTAATGATAAATATAAAATATGCAGTTGTGTTATTCATTATACCCGATCTACTCATATGAGTAAAGTATGGAAATAATCATATTTGAAGCATAGTTGTACTTAGTTGTACTCAGAAAGGATATTCTTTACAAATGACATTGAGAGTTTTAATATTCGTTTTCCATATCAGATTTGTTTACAGATCAGATGAGATTTCCAGCTACCTTCATTGTAAACTCTATTTGGGAACGGAAAACCAAGCTGGGTTCTCTGCAGCCTTTTGCATCATAACAAACATTCAGCATTCCACAATTAGTTGACAGTTTTGATGATGATGCATGAAACATAATAGTGTCCACCTTGCCCTACCCTAGTTATATTGGCTCTGCAGTACTGTTGATGGCAGTAAAATCTAATTTGTTTCAATGAAACAATCACTTGATGATTACTTGTTCTGTTAATTCCCTTGGAAGCACCTGGCATTGGCCACTGTTGGAAGACAGAATTCTGGGCTAGATGGACTGTTGGTCTGACCCAGTATGGCCGTTCTCATGTTCTTAAAGAAGTAGATGAGCTACAAAGACACATAGGAGAGGAAAGGAAGATATTTTTTGAAGAACCTGTTTTTCTACAACAGGAAGTAAGAAAGTACCATATTTATTTGGCTACTCACTTGATTATGAACATATTTTAACAAGAGATAAGGAATTTTTCAGTTACTAATTTTTTCATAAAAAAACAAAAGTTTTTTGTTGAAACCCAAACTGTTCACTAAACAAGGTCAGTTTGAACAAATCTCTCAACTTAAAAAATTATTGAGGGGGAAAAGTTTTGAAATTGTCAAAATGTCTCATTTCAACTTTTTCAAAACAAAAAATTTCTGTTTCCAGGCTAAATGACTTTTTGTTTAGAAACTTTAGTAAATGTAGAATAAAAAAAGTAGACAAAAAGGTCACAATTGGAATGTTAGGTTTTGAAAAGATCAAAATGAAATGTTTCAATTGAACGAAACCATTTATTTTTTTGTTTTGGATTTTTATTTTGTGAAATTTTTTACGATTTGGGCTTTTTGTCCTGATTCACAACAGGAAATTTTTTTGATATCTCAAAAATAATTCCTGGAACAGTAAAATTGTTTCCTGGCCTGCTCTAATTTTAATATTTGCCTATTTGAAATTCATTCAGGGTGAGGCGATGCACTTTTCTGGAATCAATCCTCTGGCTACCTCTATCACTCATAGAAAAGT
This sequence comes from Caretta caretta, assembly GCF_965140235.1. Taxonomy (NCBI): domain Eukaryota; kingdom Metazoa; phylum Chordata; order Testudines; family Cheloniidae; genus Caretta; species Caretta caretta. The sequence goes on along the minus strand of NC_134212.1, from coordinate 69,261,118 downwards.
GTTTCTGTGAGTCAGTTAAACTTGTGAATCCGAAGACTCTTGTCGGCTGATTTTCCAATGTCCTGAGCACCTACCATTCCCATTCCATTTGCTGATGATGGTATCACTTGTGGGGGCTCAGCTCTTCTAAAAATCAATCGTTATTTATTTGGACAAACTGATGTCTTTATGACAAATGAATGTCCAAGTATATGGAGAATTCACTTTATATATATACATACGCACACCCACACGGGGTATCCCTAATTTGCAGACATCAGCTTTTTCATAAAAATACCAACTAAAGGAGATAAGTTAATAGTGGGGCATTTTAAGACAATTCTGTCATCAACTCTCTTAGACACTGCCTTTCCTTCTGTAGCCAGTGAAAGCTGTTTCTCTACACAATCAGCACATCTGCTATAGGAACTCCATCTACAAGATGATTGGGTTTCTGAGTGAGAATTCCCAAACATAATTCTCTTTGGATAACCTGAGATGTTCTTCTCACTCTGATAGGGTGTGGTTTTATTTATTTATTTGGTCTAGTAAACCCATGAGACTAGTGAAGGGAATCACTGACAGTGCTGTTCTACCTTCAAATCACTGTCCTGTTGTCCTTATTCTCAAATTAGGGAAATGGACAGTACACTGTGCATGGTCCTGGTGACTCACTATTTATCTATTAGAAAAGTTTGTGATATTTTTATTAACTTTGTGGAGGATAATGCATTCCCAGAGATGGGTAAAGCAGTAATAAGATAATAATGATTGACATATCCTGTCATATTTAGGAGCTAATAAAAAGACTTGGACAGCTGAGATCAGAAACTTAAATAGCAGAATCCAGTATATGCAAATCTTGCTAAACAGAATCACTGCTTAAACCAGGAATGTTTAAATTAGAGACCAAAACTAATAGGCAGCTGAATTTCCTGAAATGTAGTGTATGGATCAGCTGATCAACCAGGTAGATAGCACTCTCTCATGTGATAACCAGTAAACCTGAATCCCGATTAATCAATAATCTTCAGGTCATATAACTATGGCAGATGAGATGAAATGATTTTAATATAAATTATATATATATATATATAATTATAATTATATATAAATTAAAATCTCAACACAGATTAATAAGGTCAGAAGGGACCGTTATACATCTTTTATTAATACGCTTTATTTATTTGGAAAGACGAGAAACCAAAACCAAATGAAAATATCTCTGTTTAGCAAAAGAAGGAGCTGGGATCTTTGCTTGGTGCATAACCTTAGGAGTATCTAGGACTGGCCCTGGGCATTTTGTGCCTTCAGTGAACTTCAATTTGTAATCCCCTCCTGCTCTCCCCTGCATTCTACCCCACCTCCCTTCCACACTTAGTAGAGTGTGGGGATTATGGGGAGAAGGCTGTGGAGGACAATAGGAGTCATCAAATGTTTGTCCTCGAAAACAATCAAGAGAATATCTACGTATGTTTATAATTTCTTTAAAGTTTTTTTTTTCAATGTCTCTTTCTTAGGCTTTAACTGCTGTATTACCTAGAAATGTATTATACTCTCTGTTGGACTGGAAGGGGTCATCTTAATAGCTGAATATTGTCTTGTTGGAAAGACTGTCCCTGTCACCCTTAAGTGAACAGGCAAAATGGGCAGGTAAAGTTGTATTCAGTGCTAATTTACATCACCAAATAAATGCCATACTGCATCTGATGTCAAACAGGTTGAGGCACCATCACTGTGTATCTTCTTTGCCTGGACAATGTGTCATATGGTTTTTAAAATCTATATAAGCTTAGTTACTACAGTAATGGGGGCCATATAAGTATGATAGCTAGCTAGCTAGACAGATAGATGATAAGCAAAAAACAGCTCCCACAAACTATTTTCTAGTTCATTGTGATGTCAACAGTCCATATTTTCTGTAGAGAACACTGTTTTTAGACACATTGGCTCTGTTCTCTTTCAGATAAGATCTGTGATCAGATCAGCGACGCTGTGCTAGATGCCCATCTTCAACAAGATCCAGATGCCAAGGTTGCTTGTGGTAAGGACACACACATTTTCTTCTTTCACTTAGACTAGATGGAAAAGTGACTGCTTTACTATCACCTGCTTGTAGTTCCCTCTTTGTAATATATAAATGTAGGAGGTTGATGGGAACATGTGCCTGTTCATTTTTTATTCTAATTATTGTGTTCAAAAATATATGTACAGCAAAACAAAAAAGATCTGAACAAACAATTATACAGCGTCACTACATTGTTTCTCAAAGAAATTTTGAAAGTACATTGTGTTTGAGGACTGTAGCAAGAGCCTAAAATAACCAAACCAGTGGTAGAGTTAACTTTGTAAATGTAATTAGTATTCCAGAGGAAAAGAGATTTAATTCCACTACAGTTGATCGTCCAAAGAACCGTGACCATTTGTAGCAAAGTGCACTTATTTGGCTTTATAGATACTTTAAATTTTTCATTGCTAACTCTAGGTGTTTTCCTGACAGCTCATCATAAAGAAAAATGTTTTAACCCTGTTTTGGTTATGTCTGCCAGTTGTTGTTATTAACATGTTGAAACTGCTGAAATTTGACCCACATTGAGAAAGTCAGCAAAATGTCTCCAAATTCTCAGATTTGTAAATGGCCAATGGCATCATTTTCATGATGGAAATGACCCATTTTCCCCTCAACCTTCATACCTGAGGGTGAGATTTGGCACTTGGCCTGTGTTCCATGTAAGTCCAACTGAAGATCTTAAAACAGAGTTTAATTGGGGCTCGTGTGAATTTGGCCTTGTGCATTCATGAAAAAACAACCACCAGCTTTTGTCTCTCTGGTCCAGTTCCTCAACTGTGGTGCTTAACTCCCATTCAAATGAATAGGAGACAGGATCTTTCAGGATCTGGGCCTCCCTCCTTAAAATGGAGGCAAGGTTGCAAACCAGTGGGTCATTAGTGTGGATTGTTGGGCCCAAACTTACTCTGTAAGCAGGATAGAAGGATGCTTTTCTGGTTAAGGCACTGGAATGATGCTCTGGAATCTCAGTTCAGTTCCTACATTGCTCCAAACTTCCTGTGTGACTTTGAGCAAGTCATCAAATCACTTTGTGCCTCAGTTTCTCCAGCATACTAGTCCTTCCCTCCCTCAAGGGGTGTAATGAGGATAAATGGATCCATATGTGTGAGGATCTAATACTATGCAGATGGGAGCGATAACTACCTATTTTATTTGTATTCGTTAGGGGCTGTTCAGAATTCACCATTGACAGAAATGGAGTTAGTTGCAATAGCATGTTGAGTTATCCAGCCCTCCCTTATCCCTTTTCCTTCTTTCTGTCTTCCCGCTCTCTGTAGAGACAGTGTGTAAAACAGGGATGGTGCTGCTCTGTGGGGAGATCACATCCCTCGCCATTGTCGACTATCAGCGAGTAGTTCGAGACACAATTAAGCAAATCGGCTACGATGATTCAGCTAAAGGTTGGTGGAAAAATTCCAGGAATCCTGTTTATTGCCAACATGGTGTGCTGGTCAGTGAGTAGCTCCAGAACAGGTCTCTCTCCACTTGCATACTTGTGCTTCTGCAGGCCTAATCAAATCATATGTCTTGGCTAGGAGCTGCTCAAACACTGTCATAAGAAAAACATTCAGACTCCATCACATACCAAGGAGAAACTTTTCACTGTATGGTTAAAGTGCTCATCAGGAAAAGGCAGCTAGGATATTTTTTGAACTGGAGCATGTTGGCAGAGTAGCTGCTAACTTGTGCTATAGAATTTACTCTCAGTTTAACTCCTTGCAACTTGCATGTTATTCAAATGACCAATCAGACTAATGTAAATTAGTCAGATGGAGTGGAAAGAGAAGGCTTAGTGAATCTGTATTATTATTAATAATTAATTATGATTATCTATTACAGTATAACATAGGGACTGCAATCATAGCCCAGGCCCCCATTCTGCTAGTAGCTGTACAAACACAGAACAAAAAGACAGTCCCTACCCTGAGGAGCTTACAATCAAAGTAAATTTCATAGCACTGTGGAGTGTAGTACTGATGCAAAAAACAGTGTTTTATATCCGAGATACATTTCAACATCCAGTTTGCAATATCTATAAACGTATTGTATTATTTACATATTGCAAATGTTTTACAGTTATCATGAAGATTAAGTATGTTTTTTTCTTTAAAAAAACTTTGTTAGCGGTATTTCCTGGTTGATATAATCTTGTTGGTACAAGACTTCTGAAGAGAGAATGGTGGGAGAATGCTGTAAAAGCACATTTGCTAGTTGGCTGCAAAGGCAGAATATTATGTAACATAATAACATTGCTCTCAGAAAATACTGCCAGATCCAGTAGTGTAGAAATCTCCTCTTTTACCCTTACCACCAAAGCAGTGTGGGTCCCTTAGTGAACCCAGTCGAAAACCCTGCCCTACAGAAACTATAGGAGAAAAAGCTAAAAGGGGCAGAATTGCATACAACTTTTTCCCTTATGGAATTCTTTCCCATCACAGCCTACTTAAAGGAAAGAGGGCATGGAGTGTTCTTCAAGTGGACGCTTGTGTGTATGTGTATATTTGATGTATAGGTGTTTGATTCTAGATTTGGTAAGCAGCTGTCAGTAGCTAGAATTTTGGGAGACGTGAGCATAGGGTAAAGCTGATTATCCTCTACATAACTGGGGAAGAAAATGAGAATTTCTGCCATAATATTCTGCAAGTCCTTGACAATTTTGTATAAACCTTTTCACTTGTCCTTTGAAGGCAAAGCTCTGCTTTCAGATCTGGATGGCAAGTCTCAAATCTGCTTTTCTTACATGTGTGGATCTCCCGTTGACCCTCACGGGAGATTCTTGCATACATGGAAAACAGAATATAAGAGCGAGATCTACCAAAAGGAGAATTTGCTGAAAATATCTATTTGTCAGAAAATACAGTGGGCCTTTCATGTTGTTCAGTAATGTCATAGAGTTTCCCAAAATATTAACTCCAACTGTACACAGATCATGCTATTCTTCAGGAGGTGCTCTGCTGCTGGGTTATTTCCCAGGGACATTAGATATCATGATCAGAGAGAAAATGTTAGCAATACTAATGGTTCTGTCACTGAGCCTTGGGTTGATGTTCCAGAATCAGAGAAATTAAAGATGATCTATATCTATCGTATTATCATCTTTATGTTTCTGCCAACACAGGATTGTACCCTAAGATGTTCTACTGAGGATTTTGTGTAGTTCAGCTTTAAAGAGCTCATGTGATGGGGCTTCTGCCATTTCCCTTGGGAGAATATTCCAGTCTGACAGATGGCCCTGATAAGAAATATTCTTGATATTCAGGTGGTCCTTTACTTAACTTAATCTGATTCATTATCCCTAGTGATATTTCCTTAGACTCTCCCTCCTTGGTGTTTAGACCCTTCCAATGATGAAATAGCATGTGTAAGCCCTGCTGGGGAAGGACCATAGCAGCTGTGATCATACATTTTCTCTCTTGTGATTTCTTACTTTTCATGCTGTTTGGGACTTTCCTGAGCATTGCTTTAGACGAAATGCCTGTGCCAAGCAGCTAAGAGAGATGAGACCGTGCTGTGAGGTTGAACGGAGAAGAACACATTAGAATTGTTGCATTGACAAAAATGTAAAAGCAAATAGCAGACAGATTCTGCGTTTTGAAGGCACTGTTGTCCAGGATTGGAATTTCTGGCATATGGTTCCATGTAGTTATGCTTCACTGTGCAGGGAAGTTAATTTACTCCTGTGTCTTCTTCTAAACAGGCTTCGACTACAAGACTTGCAATGTTCTGGTGGCACTGGAACAACAGTCGCCTGATATTGCCCAAGGTGTTCATATGTACAGGAATGAAGAGGATGTTGGTGCTGGTGACCAGGTAATCAAAAGTCATCCCTGTTTACAAAAACAATAGTAAAGTAAAACACACTCTACAATCATCCTATTAGCTCATTAGGGCAGCCCGCTAGTACACTCCCAGCTCTGTTTACTCCCAATGCTAGGAGAGACAGGATCACTGTATCTCCTTAAAATGAAAACATTTCTTCTGAAAAGGTCAGGGTTAGAAAGTGAGGGTTTATCCACCCCATTGTCCTATTTTCTAAATTAAAACCAGCTTGGTCACAGTTCATGAGAATTTGCCCAGTCTCATCCTGTTCTAACATAGAATAAAATGCACATGTGTGTGAATACTTTGATGGAGCTCCCATGGGACACACAGGGCCAAATTAATCTCTGGTGTAACTTCTTTAACTTCAGTGGAGTTACACCAAAGACAGTTTTGGTCCACACAATAGACCATGCAGCAGATCCTCCGCTAAGCTAAATTGTCATAGCTCCATGGAAGTCAATGGCGCTGTGACAATTTACACCAGCTAAGGATCTGGGCCCTAAAGCTTAGCAAAGTTAGCTTTTTCAAGTAGGCTTCATAGTTCTGTTTTAGTAGGGTTAGATTAATCAGATATTGCCTTTGCAGCAGGACTTGCCCAGTAAGATTAACTAAATAAATAATAAACAAATAAAATCATATAAGATCGTGCCATGTTTACATAACTCTGGAGCTTTGATGTTGTAAAAAGGTGTTCTCTGTCAATGTTTCAAGCGTAAGCAGGAGAGCAGTGTTTGTAAAATGAAGGCAATTCTGCCCGAACATTTGTAACTCTCATTTATTTCCCAGAGGCAGGGATCAGTTTGAGTATAATTGGCATTCCACATAATTAAGACTGTCCAACTCATATTTCTGTGAGCTGAATAGCAAATGGAGATGATTACAGTTCTCCCCAAGAGCATGAAAATCCTGCAACTCCAATTGAAGCCAATATGAATGTGTGTTTAACATTTACAGTAGTTCTCATTAGCGGTAATATCTAGTTTATGGTAATGTTGTTGAGAATTGTAATAGAACCATGATAGAGTCTTGGAACCAAAGTCATATTACCCCCAAATCCTCATGAGAACTAAATTAACATGCATTTCTATCAGCAGAGGGACCAAATAGAAATGCATCTGTCTTAAGTAGTTACATGGCTCTGATTACTGCAGGAGCTGAACACTTCACAAATTTTAATGTATTTATCCTTGCAGCACTCTTGTGAGGTAGGGTAGTGCTATTGGCCCCATGTAACACGTGCAGAACTGAGGCACTGAGAGACAAAATGACTATTACCAGGTCACAGCAGGGAACTGAACTCAGGTCTCCCAAGTCCTAAGCACTTGGCCATGCTTCCTCTCTTCAGTGTTTAAATAATTCCATTTATGAGCTGCCATTCCACTGGACTGCCTGACAGGAAGCAGTAACACCAAGGAAATACCCCTGCTAACTCCCAGCATTGGCCGGTTCAGGCATACTGTGACAACATTCATTAATGAAAGTCTCAGATAGGGTTGTCACCTCTGAGATACAAAAAACGGGGACATCTGGGATGATCCTGAGCCCATGAATCCGGCAGCTGGCAGTGTATACCGAGCATGGCTATAGATTTCTGAGGACAGCTACCTCAAAAAAGGGGTGATCTTGGGAAAAACTGGAGAAGCATCAGCCCTAGCCCCAAGCCGTATTTCTAACGCTGTCCAGGCCACCTTACTCATTGTGGAGTTCTGCCTAAGAAAGAAGCAAGGCTTGGGTCCAAAATATGCCCAGATATTTTATTTCCATTTTTGCATTTAGACAAATCACTTGTATTATCTGGGTATAGTCCTTGCCAATAGGGTGGGTTGAAAATTGTCCATCCAAACTGTTATTTAATAAAACACAAATTTCCACGAAAAATGTCTGATTACCACAGAAAAGTTTGAGGTCCTGTCACAAACTTTTCAGCCAAAAATTGAAAATGTTTTAACAAAAACTAAAAACTACTGGGCAGGGACTGTCTCTGATTATGTGTTTAGGGAGTACCTCGCACAGTAGGGGGCCTGATCTCAATTGAGGCCTCTAAGGCTGTGTCTACACTGCCAAGTTTTTTTTTGCCAAAAGTTATACCACTTTTATTAAAGGGCTTTAATTAAACCAGTGTTGCCTGTCCATACTACTCCTTGTGTTGCTGGAACGCATCCACACTAGCAGCTCTTGCAAAGGCAAAGAGAGCATTACACTGTGGGTAACTATCCCACTATGCAACTGGCCACAGGGTGGTTTGGGAAGGGTTTGCAATGCCTCATGGGGCAGGTACAGGGTCACATGATGCAGGTTTCTCAATCCCATCATTCTATGGGCATTCTACTAGATTGCTAGCTGCTTTCCAGCTGAAGTGGGCGGAGAGGGGCGGGGGGGAGAGTGTGTGACAGGGAGCATGTGTGTATGGGGGGAGGGGAAGAGACAGACAGTGTGTGTTGGGGGCAGAGTGAGTGTGTCAGCAGGCTGTCTCCTAAATTCATCCAGGCAGCTGAAAGCAACCTGTCCTGAGGCAGGGGGAGGGGGAAACCCTGACATCAGCCCCCACCTCCCTCCCTGGCTCTGCACTGCACAGAATCTCTCTCTCTCTCTCTCTCTCTCTCTCTCTCTCTCTCTCTCTCACACACACACACACACACACCTCTCTGCCTGCCTGCCTCTGTGTTCTTAGTGTGGGAGACAGCAGGAGCATTCCAGCCAAAGATTTGCTCTGTTTCCCAGAGCAGCACAGCACGCAGGCTGTCAGAATGGAGCTTTGAAAGGAGAGGGGCACATGCATGCGTAAGCAGAGCAGTCACTGCGGGCATTGTGGGACATCTCTGGAGGCCAATTATAGTGATAAAAGCAAGCAAGGTGTTTACACTGGCTCTTTGGTGATAAAACATTTGTGCAAAAAGCCTTATCACTCTCGTCAAGGTGGTTTTATTACAGCACTGCAACTGAGGAGTTTCGTTGCAAAAAGTGGCTTTGCAGTGTGTACACCTCTGCTGTTTCATCGCCAAAAGCTACCTTTTGGCAAAAAAACTTGGCAGTGTAGACCATCCGATGCTACTGTAACACCAGTAATAAAAACAATAAAAAGTAATTGTAAGGCCCCTGTTTGCCTCAGATGAGATTCTGTGGTCTCTAGGCACTTCTGTAATGCTCATATTAATAATTTAACAGGATTGAAAGCCCTGCTTGCCCCAGTGATTTAAAATCTATCCCTCCTCTCCCATTACAGGGGTTGATGTTTGGCTATGCAACAGATGAGACAGAAGAATGTATGCCTCTCACTATTGTTCTCGCTCACAAATTGAACACCAAGTTAGCAGAGCTGAGACACAGTGGTGATCTCCCTTGGCTTAGACCTGACTCTAAGACACAGGTAAATATTGCTTTCACTCAGCATGTCCCTCTGCTCAATACAGGAGTCATGGAAAGAATCCTTTGAAGTCCTGATCACTTGCAGGGTATTAATAACTATCTGTCTGGTTCAGTAAAGCCACTGTTTTACCCAAAAAATCTTGGATTTCTTTTTCCAATATTTAATTGCTGCTATTTGTTCAGTTCAGAATGTCGTTTTAAGTGGATAATCCAGAATGTCCACATTATAACATACAGTCTGTTTTCAGCTTCCTACTGATTGTATATAAAGCAGTTCCTCTGCTCAGGATACAATCTCCTGAGGGTTGCAAAAACTGTTAGCATGCACCTGGATGTCTGACACATGACACTGCATAGCACTGAAGAAACATTTAACCCTTGAGTACCAGGAGCGGGGTGTTCCCTGCTGTCTGAAAACATGTCAGGAAATCTGAAGGGCAAATCTGGTTCATCAGTGCCTACAAATTAAGTGTGGTTTTCACTGAAGGATTTAAATTTCAGTGGGATTTGAGAGTTTAGGGATTTGACGGATTTAATTGTTTTAGGCTCCTTTGAAAATCCCAGTCTAAGTATGTATTGCTAAGAGTGTCACTGGAGAGTTTGAATCATAGAATATCAGGGTTGGAAGGGACCTCAGGAGGTCATCTAGTCCAACCCCCTGCTCAAAGCAGGACCAAGCCCCAATTTTTACCCCAGTTCCCTAAATGGCCCCCTTAAGGATTGAACTCACAACCCTGGGTTTAGCAGGCCAATGCTAAAACCCCTGAGCTATGGTGCATAGAGGTAAAATATTTGCTTTGTATATGAGCCTTCTGAATTTGGGTCATCTTTGCTCACCAATATATTTAGCAAACATGAAAACCATACACTTCATTCCTCATACCCACTAAACAGTTGTCTCTTTATACTTTGTTGCCACAGGCACCTTCCTGTACGTCGGCTGTTGTACTGCCTGGTGTGGTATATATACAATATGGTAATGTATCATACAGATGTTTCTTTTACCCCCCTTGTTCATATTCAGGTCACTGTTCAGTATACTCAGAAAAATGGAGCCGTCATCCCGGTCCGTGTTCACACCATTGTGATATCTGTGCAGCATGATGAAACCATCTCGCTGGAATACATGCGCAAAACCCTGAGAGACTGTGTGATTAAACCTGTCGTTCCTGCCAAATACCTGGACGAGAAAACAATTTACCACCTTCAGCCCAGTGGGCGTTTTGTCATTGGGGGGCCACAGGTGTGTGTTTAGTATTCTTTTGATCTTTCTGCCAATTTTCCTTTTCCCATCATATTGTTCTACAGATTAATTTGTGTCCTCAGCCTGTATTTCTAACAGAAGGGCACAGACTAAACACATGTTAAGAGACCAGTCCTGCACCATTGGAGCCAATGGGAGTTTCACCACTAATTTACATGGGAGCGAGACCAAGGCCTTAATGCACTGGATTCCAAAGAAACCTCTGAGGGCATGGTTATGTCATATATATATAAGCAAGTTGGGCCAAGACCTGCTTTGTGTATTCAGTGTCCAGCCCGGCAAGGTGCTGGGCATCCTCACAAGATCAGGCCCTCAGTCCTTTCTCAGGCAAAACACTCAGTGAAGTAAAAGGGATAGCCAAACATAGCCAAACATTTAGCAACTGTTGCTTTTCAGAGGTGCTCGGCACACACAACTCTAGTTAAAATCAATGAGAGCTGCGGGTGCTTAGCACCTCTGAAAATCAGACCCTAGCCAGGTTTGTCCAAGAGGAGAACGGGAGGGAGAGATTTGCCGTGTTAAGGCTTAGGAGCCAGGATTTAGAGCTTGATGTGGCATTCATCGAAGTCAATGGCAAAATTCCCATTGACTTCACTATTGCAGGACCAGGCCTTTAGTCCAGATTTTGTGAAAAACATCTTCCTAGGCCATTGTTTGTTCCGCTTCCCCCTATAATGCTTCCTTGCATAACTAGGCCAGCACCACATCCTCTTAGCAGGGACATTCCTGACTGTAGGGCCAATTTTCTGTCTATCCCAAACAGACCTACTTATCCTTCATTGTTGAAATTCATTCACTTTATTCAAACCTATCTCAGGTATTTCTAGGGTGGCTGTTAGCATAATATCTAAGCACCAGTACACTGGGGTATAAAGCATGTTGCCAAAGTTAGTTCATCATTGTACTATAACCCATATGAGAAATGTAGACTAGAAGTGGTCAGTTCATAATATGACTAATAAAACAAGCTGTGCAGTATTAACGGTCTAACAAGCACCATCAGCATTGACAAATATTGGCCCTATAAATAACGATATGCAGCTCATTGTGGCAACCAACATAAATGCCTACTTTCTTCTGTTAGAGAGACAAGGTGCGTGAGATAATATATTTTATTGGACCCTCTTCTGTTGGGGACAGAGACAAGCTTTTGAGCTACACAGAGCTCTTCTCTCTTCTTCTTCATGGTCTCCTGGGACCAACGCAGCTATAAATCTACTACTTCCATGTCTTACTCCGTTCTGTCTACCCTTTCATAGACAGAACACCCCAAAAAGGGAAATGGCAACAAAACTAGAAATGGTTAGCTATGGACAGCAGGCTTATAGGGAATCTAAAGCTGTAAACGCTGACTCTGGAGTGTCTGTGTTGCTTACCTCATTTGGACTCTGCCTCACATCTTCAAGGCTAATGATGACTTGTATGTTGGCCTTGGCAATTTAAGAGCTTTGATGAATGCCAAGTTATAATGAAACTTCTAAACACCATTTTCCCAACAGCAGCAGCACCCTTGATTACATCACAACCCCCTTTTAAAGCATGACTCCACACTGTGTAACGTTTACAAATATATGTGAGCTCTTTTTATCACCTTAAAAGAGATCTGTGCTTGAATACATTGTCTCTCACTTACACATCTCATAGTCTCTTATTTGATCCTTCAGTTAAGTCATAATAATGCTAAGTTCATGACATCCCAATCATTCCCACTGCAACTGAATGTGCTACCCCAAGCCTAAATTCTGAATGTACTACAGGATCTAACAGAAGATTCTCAGGGGGAGAGAGCTTATATTCAAGCTCAGATAGCTGTAATTCCATTTTCTGTCATTCAGAAATTTCTTAGTAGAACTGGGCAAACACCCAAAGAGTTTCTGTGAATATTTGCTCAATCTTTCTAAGTAAAGCTTCGGCTCTCCTTTTATATTTCCTATCTGCAAATATTCCAGTGATTGAGTTTTACTGGCTTGAATTCTCTATAAAGAGAATTTCAAGGTTCACACACAAAAATACAAACTACACTTTAAATTTGCCCATGCTACATTTTAAATTTCCTCACTCAGGAAATACTTAAGCACTCAGCAAATCTGGGAGCAGTAAGAATACCATGGGACTTGATGAGTTGTAAATGACCAACACAGTTCGAATAGGAATATCAACTGCTCACTGTTAGCAGTGGTGATCAAGGTAGCTGTGTAGATGGCCAGTGGGGATTACTAATGTCTGTTTTATTTTCTCATTAATATACATAATAATCATACATTTAAAATGACTAAGAACCCTCAAGTCATGTGTATAACTAGTTTAGATAACCTCATATTCCTGTCACTGTTAGCCTCTTCCTCCTTCACCAGTTATCTCTGTTACTCTCATTTGTTGCATCTCGTCTTAAATTAGACTGTGAACTCCTTGGGGCAAGGACTGTGTTTTCTGGATATCTGCACAGCACCCAGGATAATGTGATCTCAGTCCTGACTAAGATCTGTGGGTGCAGCCATGATACAAATCATTATTAATAACAATACCAACATATCCCTAGAGTAAAAATAAAACCACCTGAAAGTGAGTTGGTTCATTTTAAATTGTGAACATGTGTGAGGAAATCAAATACAGTATTTATTGAATTATTCACCCAGCTTTAGATCTTATCCAAAGTAACAGAGCCTGATCCTGCTTCCATTAAGTCAATGGAGAAACTCCTATTGACGTCAATGGAACTTTTTATCTTGCAAGTAGATGCATTTTTTTTTCAGTATAATTCCAGTATAAAAGTCATTTTTTAAGCAGATATTTGGGATCTGGTGGCAGCTAAGAAAGCTTATAATATTTGCCTTTGAAAAAGGCATTAGGAAATAGTGCTGGCAGAAATAGCCATCTTGCAACCTCTTTGCCTGACCGCTAAATGCTCCTCCTTAATGTCTTGATCCAAAGCTCAGTGAAATCAGTGGGAGTTTTCCATTAATTCTAGTGGGCTTGGAATCTGGCCCTAAAAGAACATACATAGCCACCCACTGTCATGGTAATTCAATGTGATACCGGTAGATTCATTGTTACAGTTGCACCTCAAGAATGCACAGCTCACTATCTTGCTTTCTAGAAGTCTCTTTGTCTGTGAGGAAATTACTGTATTCATCAGACATTTTAAGCGTTCATTCCTTGGAGCCAGTATAATAACATGATAGTGAAATAGTGGAATTATTTTTTCACAAAAAAGCTATTAGCTAATAAAAGCATGAGAGGTAACGCTTGTTTGAATATCACAGGGTGATGCTGGCGTTACTGGTCGAAAGATCATTGTGGACACTTATGGAGGATGGGGAGCCCACGGAGGTGGTGCCTTTTCAGGCAAAGATTATACAAAGGTGGACCGGTCGGCAGCATATGCAGCCCGCTGGGTGGCCAAGTCTTTGGTGAAAGCTGGGCTGTGTCATCGTGTTCTGGTTCAAGTATGTTCCATTTTGAATCTTGTTGATTTTTGCCTTTTTTTTTTTTTTTTAAAATACACTTTTCATTTTTACCTTTTCCCTGAAAAATCCTCCTGAGAAATATGGGATTGTGAGGGACAGAGCTGATGAGGTGGCCAGCACTTCTCAAGCTATCCTGGCCTTGGTTAGTCTGCGATGGGGCAGGTGGGGAGAAATCAGAAGTTTATGGAATTCTGGAAGCTTAGCTTGGAGCTGGACTGAGTTTAAAAGGAAGATCAGGAGAAAGATCTTGTTCTGCTTAGTTCAAGATCATAGTCACTGGGGCTTTCAGCATAGTAGCTTCCTCAGGCCTGGGACTTTTTGGATAGTTTACATTTTACATTTTACAGGAGGTTATTCTGGATATTTACTGGGTCCATCAGTCTTCTTGTATCGACTATCCCCATTAGGGGTTCTTCTTGCTGTGCTGGAGGAGGGTGTTCTGATACTACATTGTTCTGTCACATGTCCTGCTGGCCATATGAGGCTCCATCCTTGTTTTCTAACTATTGCTTTTGTCTGCCAAAGGTTTCTTATGCCATTGGAGTTGCTCAACCCCTCTCTATTTCACTGTTCACTTATGGAACCTCTCAGAGAACAGAGAAAGAGCTACTGGATATTGTGCACAAGAACTTTGACCTTCGACCCGGAGTCATTGTCAAGTAAGCATGTTGCAGGAGCACACGTATATGGAACAATCAGAGTGAACACCTCCTGGAACTCATCTCAAAGAAATATTGAGGTTACAGAAGGAAAAGAGCTATTAAATCAGCCTGCCCAACCTCTTGTTCTAGCATAGTATTGGTCCCTATAGTACAAAAAAGATGTTTCACCTGTGTACACAAACTGTAACTATTTCTGGACCTAACAATATTCCAGATCTTATAAGAAGCCAGATGTAACTCCCAGTGGTTTCAGCTGGAGTTTTGTGTTCTCAGCAGCTACTCAGCCCCTCTCAGAATTTGGCCATGCATAGGGGTTACTACAGCTACATGTGTGTGTTCTGTAGTATGTGTCATGGAAATAGTTTTGGCTCCTAGTAATGTTATCTCATTTTTACTAGAGCTGTTTGAGAAATGGAGACTATTTTTCACAAATATGTCATTGAAAATTGGGTCAAAATTTCCATAAACTTCAATGGGTTTTGAGTCTGGCCCAAAAAGGCTACAGACTAACCCTTATAGCCACGTTCATGGTCATTATTCCATAAAACAAGTTCATTGGTACATTTGCACTTCCAAAATTCAGCCCACTTGCTGGACTGAAAGGAGGAACTAGCCTCAGTCAGCAGAACTTCAATGATTTATAGTTTAGTCTAAAGTGTAACACTATTTTCTTTTCTTTTTCTTGAACACTAAGGGATTTGGATTTAAAGAAGCCAATTTATCAGAAGACTGCCTGTTACGGTCACTTTGGAAGAAATGAATTTTCATGGGAGGTGCCTAAGAAACTTGTGTTTCAATAATAATGGGTCCATCCCCAAAGCAGAAGTGAAGAGGATTCTACTAGTCAATAAGATGTTGGCAGAAATCAGCTCAAGGAATTTCAGATTTTAAATGGACAGGATATTCTCATGGGAATTAATACTTACTCTCAATGCCTTATCCTATTTCATTGTCAAAGACACCAAAGGCAGAGTCTGTTTTTATTGTCACAAGAAGACACAATACAGTTTATTTTACTGCTGCTATGTTGGTTCCACTGACAGAGGCAAAATCTGACTAGGACATACAAACCAGCGTTTGGGCCTCAACTCTGTTACAGTGTGATTTTACATTCAAAAGAAAAGGTATTCCTCATGAGTCTAGCTAAGGAGCAGTAGGTCTCCTCACCCTGACTGGACACTAGGAAATATGGGGGGGGGGAGGGGGGGACAGTTTTCTTATAGGAGCTGGTATTGCATACAACTATGGGACATTTTGCTTGGAAGGGATTCGTTATCATGTAACTGCGACATAGCTGCTCCTTTAAAGGATGTTGTTGGTGCTTAGACCTCCTTCATTGGTGACTCAAACTTTTTCTTCTATACTGACCTTGCAGCAAAAAGCTTTTAGCTACTATGTACTTATAGGGGCTTCTTTTCTATGTGTTTACATCTTAGCACATCAAATTTTGGAGTCAGTGGCTCATCCCAATGTATGGCACATTAGAGCTCCATTGACTTCTCGTGGATTGTGCTAATATGAACACTGCCTAGTAGCGACAGTGCTTTTAAACACTGTAGAGCAGCGTGCTGTTAGTACCCTATTTTAATAGATTTTTAAAGGCATGGTGTCAAGGTATCACCCACAATTTATGGAGTTATTTTTCTCCCACTGGTGTTTATAACAACAGCCCTTTGGGAGAATGACACTGAAATCTGTTTCTTTATTGAAATGTGCTGTCCGTTACTTTTATGCATACACTGGTTTGCTGTTGGAGCATTGCTCACTAGTGGTAGGCTCAAGGCTTTGACTTTTGACATTGAATGCTATATGGGGACAAAATATGCACATAAAACAACCAGAACACATTGGAAATAAAAATAAAAGGTCCTTATATGTTAAAATTTGGATCTACCAAATTTGACAACATCTTTAACTGAAAGACTATGATTGAGACATCCTCTAGATGGTAGTACTACCCACCCTAGGTTTATAAGTCTAACATCTGTAAAAAACACTTGGCTCTAGGCAATGTTCCAGAATAGCTTGAGTTGTGTACATGTTACTGCCAAAGTTAAAAGTCACCAACTGCTTTTTTATTTTAGCAGCTCTGCTTACAAAATGTAGACGTGGGATCTCTGTGATCCAGGCAATAGCTGGTTG
Organism: Caretta caretta; assembly: GCF_965140235.1. NCBI lineage: Eukaryota > Metazoa > Chordata > Testudines > Cheloniidae > Caretta > Caretta caretta. The sequence goes on along the minus strand of NC_134212.1, from coordinate 69,244,345 downwards.
AGGGAGAGTGTGTCATTTGTGGACGCACACACTGTGTTGTCTTAAAGCGTGAGTGAAAGGAAATGGGATTAGTCCATTTCTGCAAAGGACTTGGGCCAGTCTTGGTTATATTGGAGTCATGGGTGGGTTTTCTCACTGACTTCAATGAAACCAGGCTCTGGTCCACTGTCAACATTTCATGTTGATGTAGTAGGCACCAAGAGTGAAATTAATGCTGCTGCAGGGGTTGACCCAAAATGCCACTCAAAATTCACATAAGGGTTAAGGGGTTAGGTGGCCCTTGTACGGGATTTCTGCACTGGAGAAATTTTGCTTCAGGGGAATGCAGTTTCTTTGCACACTGTCTCCTGACTTGTTCTGAAAATGGAAGCAGTTGGAATAATCTAATACCTGACTCATTGCTGTGTGTTTAAGTTTGGTGATCATTAAAATAAAGAACTAATAGCACTGGCTAACAGTAGGCATGATTTAGCCAGGTATTGTGCAAACTTCTCCCCTTTCAGTGCATCTCAAATTCAACATGCCTCCTTCCTATTCAAGGAACAAGCCTCCCCTCTTCAGCATCTGTGCTAGACTGTGCAATGTGTACCAGCTAGAATGAAAAAAACAACCTCAAGACTATTTGTTTCTGTGCGTGTGGCTTGGAACCCATGTCTCCAGAAAAAAGAAATCAGAACATTAATCCGTGTCCTCTAGCCACACAAATGCTTGCCCTTTGGTAGGAAAACATCAAAGTGCAGCTGCACGTAAAAGAGTCATTTGGCCAAAAAAGACACAGTGGGGTTCTGTAGTCAGTCTGATTCACTGATTTCCAGATCAGATTTGCAGAGTTTGTAAATTAAATTGTTATTTGTAACTGCTAGCCCAAAAAATTCTGCCCAGGCTCAGAAAGGCGAGCTGGTTTCTTTCCATCCCATTACTAGTAATAGAGGCCATGACACCTTGGAATACACCTATGCTACTCCATTGCCTTCATATTACACTCTCACTGCCACCTGTGAAAACCCTTTCAGGACTAATGGGGCTATGCAGGTGTACCTGAAGGCATCATTTGAAGACCATGAGCTCACACAGGTGAATTTGATGGCATTTTTTGAGCTTCAGCTGCCCTATGGCTAGTTATGATGCCCAGGATAAAAAGGACTCAGACTGAGTGTCAGGGGTCAGGGCTAGGTATGTTGCAACTCTGTAAAGTCCACTCCCTGTGCTGTGTTGGAACAGCCGAAAGCCTGCTTTAACTTATGCTATCTGCAACTGGCCCTGAAGGTCCAAAAATGGGCTATGGATTGGTGATAGTGTAACCCACACACCTTCTGGGTGTGGTGTTCTGTCCCATCTAGTGGCACTGGGACCACTTAGAGAGAGAGGGATTAATGAGTCTACTCTACAGCCTTAGCTAAAAGCCATATGGCTTTTAGCTCATGCGGTAGAGGCTCGTGCACTAAGCTCCAAAGGCCCAAGGTTTGATCCCACCTGCCGACGACGAGGGTCTGTCGGCGTTACAGTAGCACGGGAGCACCCTGGCCATGTCCCTTTTCCTCCAGCCACTACCTCTCTTCCCTGCTATGCTAGGAGCACCGAGGGTCAGTGGTATAAGAGCCCCTACATAGGTTCTGCTGTAGGGGGATCATCTTTACCCTGATTGATCTTCCCTGGGTGATTTTTCCATTGTAAGGTCAGATTATCCTAGCAGTGCAATACAAGGCGATCCACTGCATTACCAGATCTGTTCCTGCTCTCATTGATTTCCATACTGGCCAATTGTTGCAAAGTAACTTTAGTTGGATAATAAAAGCCATGCTTTGCTGCTAAGTCATTACAAAAAAAAAGTGCTATAGTTTTTCAAAGACTACCTAATGAACCTTTATTGGCCTACATTGCACCCAAGGATAGACAGTTACTAATAGATAGAGGTTACTAATAACAAGCACGTGACCTGTTCTATTTGCCCCAGGATTAGTATGCAAAAATAAATTGCAGTTCTACACCTGTTCTTCAGCCAGGAACTCCACCAGGAGTCCACAGGCAGCCTCGCCTGCAGTCGTGATCTTTCCATTGCCTTCATTGAGCATTGGCTTAGGACCTTAATGATTTATATCATTATTGGGAGAGGGAGTAAGCCACCATCAACAAAGAACACCCAACCCAATCCTAGAAAGAACTCAATATACATAAAAAAATTGCTGATACTCTTATAAAAGTGCCATGATCCCATCAGGATCAACTCAAGCTGCTTCATAGGAAATGGTAGCAACAGTTCTGGGCAAGGGAAGCCCATTACATGAAGAAATAAAAATGGCTAAGGATTTTATGTTGGGTACATAAAAACACTGAGCCAATTATATATTTTACCTAGCAGGGTTTGCGTGAAAAAATTTATAAGCATGTTAGCAAATGAGTCTTTATATTTTAAATTGCATTTACTAATTTGCTTTTGTTCTTTTGCATATCCTATCACTACTGCTTTTAAATGTGTGATTCAAGAACACACTGAAGTCCAGTCTGTCTGTGGGAAACTGACCTGTTGCTAAGGTCACTTGTCAGCAGGGCGTCCCACCAGAAATAGTGAGAAAACCAGTTTAAACTGCTAGTACAGACAGGAGAAAATTGTTTCCAGCACAACTGGAGACTGTGATTGAGTTTTGGGTTTCCTGTCTGTATGTGGAACTTAAACTTCATAATAGTGGCTACTTTGTATGCCCATGCTTCTTTATACTGTTATTTAAATGTGGAATGGGAATAACGACTAACCATGAGAAGGGTGAATCTTTCATCTGCCCTCCCTTTGTCCATCTTGGAAACTTTCCTCTCGACTGGTTTAGTAGGTAGAGTGGGGAATGTATGCATCAGGAATCCTGGGTTCTATTCCTGGCCCTGCTTGTGTGATCCTTGACAAGTCAAAGTTGTGTCAGTTTCCCTGTCTGTGCAATGGAATAATATGTTCCTACCTCACAGGAATGTTATAAGGTGACTGTGTGAATTTGTGACTGGGAAGAGGTTTGAGATCTGTGGGTAAAAAGGTGCTGTAGAAATACTAGTATTAACATTGCAGTTGAGTTTACTTGTAACCGGTACTGCAGATAAGCAGTACTGTCCATAATGTATCCCTGTCACAAGATCCCAACCCGAGCTGGCTTTCTCAGCTGCCATACCCTTCCATATGCCTAACTGCCAGTTGCTAAGCCTGCCTACAATTCCCACAAGCACTTTGACCCAACTCCCCCAACCCTTTCCAAAGTCTGACAGCGCTACTTGCAGTGACCAAGTGGCTGTCAGTAGTTCTCCTGGCTTCATTTGCTGGAAAGAATTAAAACTCTGCATATACTAATGAACGTTATATCATGGAATAAAACAGACCAGCTAAGGTTCTTCTCATCCGAGAGCCCCAATTTCGCATGACTAGAAATGCATATCCTTTGTTGGCATAAAATACCACCTCTGGTTTCTGGGTAGAGCATCATTACCAAGGGATTAATTTCTAAATATAGAAGGAGAAGTTCTTAAAGTTTAAAAATATGTAGGGTCAGATCCTCAGTTTGTGTAAATCACCAAAGCACTACTGATTTCAATTAGCTATTTACTGCCTACATCCTGGTTGTCCAGAAAGATTCTGGATCAGTCTAATATGAAAGTACATTGATCTACACCAGCTGAGAATCTGGCCCGTGGAGCCTATATACCTTGCAAAACCAGTAATGATGAGTTTGGGATAAAGCCTGTGTGATTGGCAACTGCAGAGCGGTAATGAGGGTAGTAGGAATGCTTCAAAGCCGCATTGGGTAGCGGGTCAGAGAGGTGCCTGTCTGTGTGACATTTTTTACACCTATGATGTTTACGTGAAAATCCACCTCCAAGCATATTTGTGATTAAAGTATTTTTCTGCTTTCTCTTCCAAGCGGTCTTATTTGTTGAGATCTTTGTGTACTGCCGACATCTTTCCTTATCCATTTCCTATTAGTTCTGTGTATGAAAAATAAATAGACAACAAAGGGCCTCTGAGTTTAATTTCTATTTCGTCATGTTTCAATGTACAGTAGTTTTGAATCAATAAAACCCATGTCATAAACTTTATCCTATTTCCTGTTAATATTAATTGTAGGAAAACAACTGCTACAAACATGGGGTAAAATTTTCAAAAGAACCTGTGACTTAGGCACCCAAGTCCCATTGATTTTTCAATGAAACTTAGACTTCTCATTAGAACAGGCACATTGTGTTTTTTTTGCCAAAAAAAATTCAGTGAAAAATGCAGAGCTGGTGACACCAAAACTATTTTTCAAATTTATATTGATTTTGACAAAGTGTTTCAGTGAAAAAAAATCTGAGAAATGTGAAATGTTTCATTTTGACATTTTCAGAATTAAATGTTTCAGTTTCTTGGTTCAGAAGACCTTTTGGTTTAACATTTTCTTTAATGTTATTTAAAAAATCCCTAATATTTTTAAATGATCAAAATTGAATCAAAACATTTCAATTTTGTCACAATAAAAGTTTCTGTTTGACCCTAAAATAATTTTTGTTGTACTTCTTGATTCACCAAAAATTTCAAAAAAATTCATTTTCAGTTTGACCCCAAACAAAATTTTTACTGTTTGGAAATGTTAGTGTATTGAAAAATCAGTTATTCACTTAGCTCTACTTCTAAATGCATAAGTCATTTTTGAAAATAGGTCTTAAGGGTCAGAATTGTAAAGGTATTTGGACATTTAAAGGACTTTCCATAAATTCCGTAACACATTTGTGGGTGATTTTTCAAGATCCCCCTCCCCTTATAACACTGAAACAAACATGCAAAATTAAGGACCCACTTATCCACCCTAATGTGTCAATTAATGGACAGCCCCAAGATGTAGATGGATACTCACTAGGATTTTCAAAAGTGCCTTTTAAAAATGTGGCCTTAAGTCAGTTAATGTGGGATTTTCAAAAGCACCTAAGAGTATTAGGCACCCAGCTTCTATTGAAAGTCAGTGAGAATTGGCCTTCTCATTTTCTTAAGCACTTTCGAAATTTCACCCCAGGGTCAAATTTACAAAGGTATTTAAATACCTAAAGGTGCAGGCAGACAACTCATGGGATTTTTTCCAAACAACCTAAATCGGTGAGGTGCCTAACTTCGGAAAATCCCTCTCAATGCCTACCTACGTCTTTAGGCACCTCAATACCTTTTAAAATCTGGCCCCTAGGCATTTATGAAAATCACACTCTGTAGGTCCTGGTCCTTGGCTTGCTTCAAGTTGGCACAACAAAGGGAAGGGACAGGAACAAAGGTGATTATCCACCAACTTTACCCTCCCATCTCCAGGCCAGTCTCTAGCTTAAATCAGAGCAGCCTCAGGGCTCCTTTAGCTTACACCAGCTGTCTATGGCCCCGAAGGAGAGTCCCAGCAGCTAGGGATTGCCAAGACATAGACACTCCACAGACAGAACACACTGGAGAGAAGACCCCTACAGCATGGCTGTGGGGAAGTATTGTCATGGAGAATCCAGAGATTCCCCTTACTTTAGGGGAAGCCTCAGCTGACTGGATCAACTAGCATTGTTGCTGGCTTGCTTTGTCAGACCAGTACAAAGCAGCTGGAGCGAGATGAAGGATCTGGCGCCTTGTCTGTCAGTGCCTAATTCCTGAAAATATCTGGCCCGAGGCCTTGCTAAAATACTTACCCTTCCTCTTGGCTGGGGGCCTACTCGCATTCAGAGTCTTCCACGCTAAACAACCAGTCCTGAGAGCACTGAAGTCAATTGCAAAGCTCCCATAAAAGTGCAAACAATAGCTCATTTGTTTGTTATGTCGATCTGGAAACCCATATGCAGAAGTCATGTAATATATCAAAACCACGATCAGCATTTTCACAGATTGCTTCTGTATTTGTTTCCCCATGAGATGTGAAAGTTGGTGCAGCTCCTTAAAGGTATTTAGGTGCTTAACTCCCGTTGAAATCAAGATCTGGGCCTTAGGAGGTCACGTGAGCAAGTGATGAGAGACATCTAGATAAAGCTATGCTAGAAGATTTATCAGAGTGAATTTAGCACTAGTGAAAGGGGCTGGTTTGGCAACCCAGGAGGCTGAAGCCATCCTATCTTTATCTACAGAAGGGACAACCTCATGTGTGGTGGTAGTGAGGGCTTTTTGTATATTACCAGAGTGATTCAAATAGAGCAGGTGGAGTCCTGCAAAAACAGTATTCTCCAACAGCCCTTCAAATTCCTAGCAGCTCTCTGGGTCCTTGCTGATGTTCCCTTTAATTTGCTACTCACATTCATTAATGTGAACAGGTTTTTCTTTGCATGGCAGTTTTGGGAATGGTTGAAGTTGGAGTGTGTGTGGGTTTTTGTTTTTTTGTTTTTTTGGCATGGATAGCTCTTTTCACAGGGAAAGAAGGGGTATTTGCTGTTTGCAATTTATTACATGCTATTCACCATCAATTATTCATCTTTTTATAAAGTCCTCCAATGAGGGAGCAGAATCAATCTTATGTGACTTTAGCTGACCAATCAGACAACATGAATAATGAATAACAAATAGTCAAAGCAAGCAATCTGTTAACAAACTTTAGTCTGTAAACTGTCTGAACTTGGCAAAAACTTACCAGTAAATAGCAGAAATCAGGATTAATATGTGAATGATTCCCAGAGAACGGGTCTGATTCTCCACCGTATTTGAACTTGTGTAGCCATTTACATAGGTACAAAACAGGTGCAAAATGCTAACAAATCAGAATTTTCCACTTGCTTACACAGTGGTAGCATTTAGGGCAGTTCTCCACTCATTTTGCACTGTTGTAACTTGTTACTAAAGGCAGAAAGCAGTGGAAAATCAGGCCCAAAAGGGTTAACTCCATGAATGATTCAACTACCTCTTGCCCTTACCCCTTAACTAACTGCAGCATCCTAAAACCAGCTGAGAGTCTGGCCCATTTTCGCTAAAGTGGGTGAAAACTAGTAGTGAGTGAGCCATTTTTTTGAGATTTTTCTTTTTAAAGGTGACATAGGCATTTGAAGATTAGAAAATAATAATAATAAGTGATCAAAACGTTTACAGCAAACCAGTGAATTAGTCAGAGGACTTCTCAGTTGTGGCAGCAGTGGCAGGGACTGTGGGCACCCCTATCCAATACTATGTAAATAAACACCTTTCCTAGGTGCATTCCTGGCAGGGTCTCCAGTGGGTTCCCAGCAGCTTGGGTAATGTGCATACTCCATGACGGGAACCTGTTAACTTTGGATAAAGCACAAGCTAAATAACCAGTGACCCAGTGCAAATAGAGCCTTGTCTGTGCTTCCTGCACCTTTGTTTTAGGCTTTGAAAGGAAAGAGTAACTACTACCTGCTCCATGGTAGCAGAGATGAAGTACAACTCCCACCTGTTCTGGAGAATGCTGTTTTTCATCAGTGCAGTATGGCTTGTTACAGGTAAGTTGTGACCATTCTTTAATAATACCTTACAGAAAACAATTTTCAACCTAAGATAGGCAGTTACTTCTACCTTCAGGCACCCAAATAGACAAGGCAGTGTCTAAAATGGGTATTTGAGCACCTCCTGCAGTTGGTTTGAATTTGAAAATTGATATCCTCAGCTATCCAAGCTAGAATCTGAACCATAACCATCTGATCTTGCAAAAATACACACAAAGTGATCCCTGCTCTTTTTGCTTTGCTTATTCTTACTGTGCTGGTAGAGATTATTTATTTGATACCCTTTGTCTGTCTGACAGGCAAGGTTTGTTTGTTTTTAATCTCCTATTTACATATTTTACATTTGTCGCCTCTTCACAGTGGAACTTGAAGGTAGATTTATCCCTGACAAATGTGATCATAAAGTTTGTCATTTCTTTTCAGGGGAGGGAGTGATTGTTGTAGTAGCCAGGCAAGGTACTAACAAACTTCAACAGGACTTTATTTTTTAAAGTGGAAACCTCTTTTCCCAGCTGCTGCTGCACCCTCAGTAGCTCTCCCTCAGCCTCTTCAACTCCTCCCCCTCCTTCCTGTTCCCTGTCCTTTCAGACTCCCAACAGCCAGTGCTCCCCATTCTAATAATTACAAGCAACATCTAAACACCACAGTGGGTGAGCCAGAGGGAGCTAGCAGTAATTTTAAAGGGAGATTACTAGTCATGCATAAGGAGAAGAGTTATCAAGAAGGCTGTGCTGTGGGGCTGTCTGAGCTGCCTTCTGTGCAGCTAAGCGAGGGAGGTGGGGCAAGGGTGGCTTTAAGCAACATGTACACCTCCCCATCTAAACCTAGGATGGCCGGGGACAAAAGCAGTCCTCGGCGTAAGTTAAAGCACCTTCAGTCTAACCTACACCTGGCTGATGAAGGCTGGATCAAGCAGCCAGAGGTAGCTGGGGGGTAGGAATTCCCTGGCTTGACCACTTTTCTCTTAAACATGCTCCCTGACATAGGGACTGGGATCTGGAAGTGAGGTAGGGGCTGCTGTGGTGACTCTATGGGATTTACTTTACACAGAGCAAGGGGGAGACATCAGGCGCCCCTTTAAGCTCTTTCTGCCCCCCCTTAAAGGGACTACACATACTTAACCACTCAGGATGAAGTTCACCCCAATGCTGAAGGCCGCACACAAAGCTGTGAGCACCATTAGAATTCTGAACTAGGTGGTGCAGAGCGCCTTCAGCACTAGGCCAAATCTCACCCTGTGGCTAAAGACAGTATTGTGCTAATAAAACTATGGATAAGGTAGGTAGGGCTGCCGACTTTGGTTGGCTGAATTCCTAGAGGTTTCATCACATGACATCATCTTTAATTAAAAGTTAATCTTTAATTCCTGGAGACTCCAGGACAATCCTGGAGGGTTGGCAACCCTAAAGGTAGGTATTGTGATACTTTTCATTAGGCCAACAAATATATTGGCATACGCAGGCTTGGAGGGCTAGAAAGTCCCCTCAGAGGAGACATTTGGGTAAAATCAACAAAGCTCAGTTTTGCTCGTGACTTAAACCAGGATTTAAACCCAGGTCTCCAAAGACAAAAGTCTAGTAGCCACTGCAGTAATAATCCTCTCTCCCCAATGCACTTTATAGGCCAGATTATGATCTGAATTACATTTGAATAATTCTACAATAACGCCTCTGAAATTAATAGTCTGTCTCTAGATTTATACCCATGTCACTGAGAGCAGAATTTGGTCCCATGTGGTAAAAGGACACAGTTTACCTGTTTAGGTCTCAAATCTACCTCCCACAAATGTCACAAAGTATTCCTGAATGGGGTGAGCAAAATATTAACAATTGCATCTGATGTCATCCTCTACTAAAGGCATTGCTTTGGATTTAACTTCCTTTTAGAATAGTGCATTATGTGGCCTACGCTGTTTGAGTGTCTCTTTAGTTGTGATAATATTGAGAACAGATGCTAGTACCTGTGATATGAGTCTCTACGGAGGAAAAATGTGTGTGTAATAATAAATATAATAAGAATAACTTCCACCCTTCACCTTTTTTAGTGCTCCACTATGATATTTCAACAGGCAGAGAAAAATGTACTTTTTTGATTTTCAGAAGCATCAACAGATAAATATGCTGTTTGTTTGTAGATATTATTGAAGCTGGAACTGCCAATTGTAAAAATGCTGATTTAAGTGATTTGACTCATCAGGTGAAGGTAAAGAACTGGCTTTATACACTCTGTGGTCTCTTAGCTGTATGCATGTATGGGGCTGGAGTTGATGAGGTTTAAGCTGTATAAAAAACAGGGATTTACATTGTACACTAGTCTGTAACAGTTCCTTTTGCCTAGACCAGAATGAAGAGAGTCCCTTTTAGTTCAGCTGGTAGAGCTAGTCCCTACTAATCAGACAGATGGGAGTTTGCATCTCAGCTGTAAGACTGTACAAGACAAGAGTAAATGCAGCCATGGGCTGGAGTATTCTGCATGGAATTGTGCCTCATCTTTATGTGGACTAACAACATTATTAGGAGCAAATCACTCAGTGAAGAAATGGTGTGGCAGGATGTCAGGACTCTGTGCAGAAGACTCCTTTCACACTGTGGAGAAAGGGTGGAACAGAGGAAGGGAGATGGAGGAGCTGGGATGGGGATAAACAAATAAATTTATTCGTCTTTCCATTCTCACCATAGAGAAGGTGCACATCCACCACAGGGACAGCTGCAGTTCTGCTGACAATCCATGGACTGCAGCTTTTTATTCCTTCCACTCATGCCACCTGCAGTTCTCCTTGGTACCACAGTAGCCTTGGGGTATGGCTACACTGCAACTTAAGCCCGTGCTTAAGCCCAGGCTCAAGCCTAACCGCCCTTGCATCTACACTGCAATTGTACTAGCTGAGGGATGACCCAGGGTCCCGGGACCCTGTAGGGCTGGAAGGTAAGAGCTTGTATTACACCAGGACCCAGGGTCTGAGCCTATTGCTTTGCAGTGTAGATGCAGCCCTGCTTGTCCTGGGAATCTCCAGAAGTATCCCACAATTTCATGGGACAACTTTCTTAGTTTTCTCTATTCCAGCAATCTGGAATCCATTCTTTTGAAAATGGAAGCCACTCCCTCCCCCCTGTGAAGGAGTAGCTCAGGGCAGCATTAACCCATTCTGTTCTGATCACTGATCTGCAAGCATGGATCAGAGAGCTTCCTGAGTTTGTAATGGAGAGCGAACTGATCAAGTCTTTTGGAAAGCGAGCTGCTTCCTGATAACGAGTAGGGCAGGCAGTAAAGCTTTCCCACAGTGCACCTTGGTCGTAGGGCAAGAGCGGCCACATTTTGAGGTGGATGCTAGGGACTGTGGGGGTCTGCTCATTGGAGTGTGGATGCCAGAGCCCTAGGTTCGAGCACAGGTTAGAAAAGTCTTAACATAGGGTTAAAATACAATGTAGATGTATAAGCCCAGATTCCCCAATACCAGTCAGCTGTTGGGCTTACATTGCAATGTGGACATACCCTTAGCGCTTAGGCCATTAGGAAATCAAAGCATGGTTGTTCTAACTGATGGAACCCAGATTTGGACTGATTTATTGTCTCACCTCTCTTTGCAAATTCTGTATAATTTTGAGGGCATTAGAGGTTGTGTGGTGGCGGTAGTGGGGATAATTGTGTTTAAAATCACTTTTACACTGCTCCTTATACATATATAGTATAAATAAAACAACCAAGGTCAATATCCCAGTGCTCTCTAGCAATAGTGTCTGCATTTATTTATGCAGATTTGTTTATAAGCACACAAATTTCAGGTTTAGGTTAATTATTTTTAGGAAAAAATATCTTTGTTAAGATAATGAAAAACACTGAGATTTCTCTTTTCTCTGAATTTCATAAGCCTTTCCCACACTAACAATCCATTTTTTCCTTCCTCCACAGAGGTTTTCTCAGTGCTTCCTTGAAATGCTTCCCGATGATCAGAGAACTGAAATTAATTCCCTTGCATGGTTATTGCAACAGGTACTTGATCGCCTAAGAAAGGTTCAAGGGAAAGGTGAGGATTTTACCTTTTATTGGAAAAACTCTTCATTTTTACCTGAAGGGGAATCTATGTTTGTAGTGTATTAGCCAGAGGAATTATTTGGGCATCATTAATGATGGGTTTGAACCAGAATGTCAGATCCAACCCTCTTCAGCTCTTCCAAAACCCGCTCTCCTGCTCTTTGCTGGCTGACAAAATGAGAACTTACCAGGTCCGAAGTGGAAGCAGCAGGAAAAAATCATGATTAAGTCCCAGCTCCTCAAAGGTACTTAAGCCTAAACCTAAATACCTTTTAAGATCTGGGCCTAAGAAACTTCACAGGGGCCTGTGCCATCAACAGCCTGGCAAGCTATAGATGCTGAACCGGTGATCTCACAACGGCTTGTCCCTTGACCTCAGACAAGCAAGCTTAGATGTGGTTAGTCAATGACATCACAAATGCCTAACCCTTGAAATCAGACCAGAAAGCCAGATGTGTAGAGCCAGCAACCTCAGAGAGGCCTTGCCTCAATTTCTACCCAGGAAGCAAGAGATATTGAACTGGATTTGGAGAAGAATTGTCCAAGCTATGAGTCCTTTAACAGCCTCCTTTTTTCTAGGGGTAGATCTGTCCCCTTGCTGGTCTCCCTCCCCTTCACGGGGACAGAGGGGAAAAAGCAGATCCTGCCACCAGTATCCCTAACCCCAGCAAGGGTAAAAGGGCCTCATTAGTTCCATCTGCCCTCTAGACACGCCGCAGTAGGCTGAGATGCAAAGGGCATCTGAGAGGCAAGAGATGTTCTCCTATGCAGCTCCACATACTGTACACATGTGTGTACATACATCCTTGTCTAGATCGCTATGGGCCTGGTTGGGGACATGGATTCCTTCCAGATACATATATTCTTTGGGTCCAGTTCTCCTCCTTCACCATGTCCAAACACACAAGAGGATGCAATGATGTTTACTGAGATTTTGGAAGCAGTACTGTCCATTTCTCCCATCAAGTCCTTTCTTCACACTCTATATAAAATGGGAGGATATTAGTGTTTACAACTTGGCTTTAGATCAGAGGTTTTCAAACTTGGGGTTATGCCCCTGAATAAGCAGTGAAGAGTATTATTCTGGGGATCACATTTTCTACAGAATCTAAGACAATGTCTACACTGGAGCTGGAAGGTGTAATTTCCTGCTCAGGTAGATATACCCACACTAGCTCTGATCAGCCTAGCATGCTAAAAATATAAATATACCCATGGTGGTGCAAATGATGGGAGGGACTAGCTACCATGAGTATGATCCTGTCTGAAACCTTAAGTACATACTTGGGCAGCTTGCCAGTTCCAGCCCTTGTGTTGCTGTGTCTACACTAGCCATACTAGTTAGCACACTAGCTTGATCACAGCTAGTATGACTATGTCTCCATGAACTGGACATTACTAACTTTTCAGCACCAGTGTAGATAAACCCTGAGATGTCAGTAAAAACAAAATGTTTCTAGCCTTTCATGTTATAAGAAATGTAAGTAGCTGCAGTAAGTAGGTTTATTGAATCTGTAGCACTGAGGAATGGGCAGTTTATCATATTTTCCATAAAACTGTGTAACATCTGAATTATTTTAAATGTGATATTTTCAATTTTCTCTGCACTGATTGTAAATGCAAACCTGAGTCATGCACAACATAATGAACTTTTAAAACATAACAGCTAGGGCTGGTCGAGAGTATTCTATCAAAACAGTCTTCGATGGAAAATTGTGTTTTTGACAAAACTAATATTTTTGTAGAAAGTGTGTGCTCTGAGCCTCCTGAGCAAGACATAGAGACAGAAGCATGGAAGAGAATATGGCCCCTAGATTTGATGTTGATAATTGCATTGAGTGCAATTATGACTTGTTTCAATCATATGTAGCAGGGCTTCTTCTCTGCCTCGGTGGGTCCCACACTTCCTTCCAGCCGTGGGTCGGGTTAGCATCTTGTCTCTCAGAATTCCATCCCCCCCGTATAGTGGGTGGATAAATTCTGTCTCCAAGTGGCCTTCCCATTTCTGGGCCTCACTGCTTCACTAGGGCTTCTGGCCTCCGCGGTGGACATCCAGTGAGAGGAAAAGGGGTGGAGGGTAGTCGCACACTCTACTCCAGGCCCCAATCCAGGGACCCTACAAGTAGCAGCCTCACGCTGCCAGTTTCCAGGAAAGCCGTTAGCTTCCCTGGGTTACTTCCCCATGCCCCTTGGCTTATTGTTCCCACTTTGCTTGGGCAGAGTTCCTCCTGACCCTCCTGCTGGGGGAGGGAGAGCCCCTGGTCTCTGGCAGCCCTTCCAGGCATGGCAGCATCACACCAAATGCATGGCTCAGTCTCTCTCCTCTGATAGGGTCCTTTTCTTCAGGTCTTTGGACCTGGAAGAGTCCTTAGCTCCTATTTAGGGTAGGGTTTTTCCCCAATCTCTACACCTGTGGGGTTCTCCCCTGGTCTTTGTCAACTTTCATACCACTCAGCTCACCTTCCCTCTCACAACACCTATCACCCACACTGACTGGCTGCAGGGAAGGCTTTTAACCCATTCTGGCAGGTTCTTAAATGGCTCCAGGTGTCCTAATTAACTTTGAGTAACCCCTGCTCAGTTACTGGGGAAGAGGGACCTGCTTATCCTGAGGCTAATACCTTCCTTCCATGCACTCTCCTGTAGCCATCTGGCCTGACCCTGTCACACATAGCATAATTTTGTAAGGTTGCCAAATTTCCAATTCTCTGAATTATTTTCTCTTTCTAAAGCTTGCCATGCCTTTACGTCAAAAAATTGCTCTGTCCCAGAGGCTCCCAAAAATGGTGGTCTTGTGTGTGTCAGCATTGACAGCGACCACTACTGCAAGCCAATGTGTAACCAGGTATTGTACACATTTTACAGTTAGTACTATTGTAATTCAGTGCTTTAATACAGTAGCCCTTCTACCCAGAAAGGTAAGTGTGGAAACCTCCCCTCCTCTGGTCTCATCTCTCCTCTTCTTTTCTAGCGCTTTCCTGCACCCATCACAGACATCTTTGAATGCTTAGATCACAGTGTTAAGTTTGAAGGCTACCCTTAGCCTAATGTTTGTATGAACATATGTCCATATATTGCTGTGCATTTATTGTCTGTATTGGGGAGAATGCTGCTTGGAATAGGAAGGATTTTGCAGAACAGAATCGTGATGTATTTATTTTTAGACCTGTCTGAAGGAAGATTGCATTATGACTTCACATTATGCTTGGTTTTATTGGATTTGTTGGACTCTAAACACCTCAGTCACCTCCTTTGTGTCTCATGGAGTCCTGATACTTAACTTGTTGTTCCCCCTGTTTTAGTTCTAAGTCAATACTCCTTAATTTTACACCTTAAATCATGCCTCCTTAATGTTATTTCCTCCCAAAGTTTGTTATCCCATAACTATTGTCTGTTTATATTTACCTTTCTCTTCATCATAGTTTCAGATCCTTTTAAATTCCTTTTTTTTGACTTTCTTCTGACTCCCTCCAATTTGCCAATTAATATTGTAACTACTGATATGTCACTGCACATATATACAAAGGCCTTGATTTTGCAAACATGTATACATTTATTAACACAAGTACTCTCACTGAAATCCGGTGGACTAACATTACAGTTTATTGTAGTAAACATGATTCAGTGATGTCATCTAATTCATAGAATTTCTTTCATGTGTGTTACACAAGGGTTATGACTTTGGATTTCTGAGACGAAGCAGGGTATATGAGAAATGTGGAGCGTCTACTGGTTATTCCTGGACACCAGAACTAGTTGGTGGAAACAGGCTGGCTGAGTGTATCTGTGAGTATTTCTGAAACCTGTTATTATTTAAGACAGTTGTTTGCAACATTTTTTTTCATTTTTGGACCCCTAAAAATTTCAAATGGAGGTGCAGACCCCTTTGGAAATCTTAGATTTCAACCACAGGTTGAAAACCACTGATTTAAGAAAACTCCTTAAAATTCTAATAAGCAATTATTCCAATATGGGTAATAGTACTGTTTTATTTACTGCTGGTTTAGAAATACTGTTAGTTTTAAACCCACAGTAAAGGAAAGGTCATGTGAGAGTTTTTATGTTTCAGTTTTGATCATTTTTCACATTTATTAGCCAATAATCATCCTGGCGCGTGCGGTACCTTTTATGACATTATACCTGAACATATATTCTACTTTGTTCTTGTGTGCTTGATGACGAATGTGTGGATTCTAACATCTTCTGTAGATAGTGTATCCATATCAATGCATGGAATAATATTAGTAGGAGGGATTGACATTTATATTACAGTAGTGCTCAAAGAACCCAACTGGGGACCTGTTGTGCAAGTCACTATGAAAGGCAATTCCTTCCCCAGAGAGTCTAAATAAATAAGATGGACAAAGGGGAGCACACAGAAAGCATTATCATCTTCCATTTACAGATGAAGACTAGAGAGATTATGTGTCACAGATGAAGTCTGGAGAAGAGCCAGGAATGGAACACAGACTTATTAAGTCTTACTTCAGTGCCTTGCCCACAAGGCCATCCTTCTTGTGTTTGGTGAAAGCGTTCCACTCTTAAATATGGAGACTCATTTCACTTTTACTTGAGCTGATTGCGAGGGTCAAAAAGAGGAGCAGCTTTATTTCAGACAGCAAATGCTATTCCTGAGCTTCACTTAGTAGGGGTGGACATAGTTTCTCTGGGGCCACTACCCAAACTCCCTTCCCATGCCTAGTCCACTGGTTTCAGATTAGTAATTAATCTCCTTTTGTCTTTACAGCCTCACCAGTGGCCGTTAGTGGAGTCGATTCTGCATACTTCCCCACTCACATGTGCTGTCAACAAACAATAGCCAATGCCACTGCTGAAAGCGAGCAGATAGAAATCTTCTTCAGAGAACTTGCTGAGGCTGAGAAGGACATCTCTCAGAAACGTGAAATGGCAATTAATTGTATATTGTGTGGTAACTAGGTATATGGTTCAACAAACATAGCGCAGGCAGGCGGGTTACTATATTTGTAATTGCCATAGGATATTTTAAAAGCTAAAGGCAGGTTAATTCATATCTATCTAATGGGATAGTTCTCAGATCAATGAACGTGTGGCATTTTTAGGAAGGGTTGAAGAGCACATCCATCTTTTGAACTAACTTCAGCCCTTAGATGCGCACAAATATGGAGTATGCATAGAATTCAGAGCTGAAGCTAAGGCAATATGGTCTATATCCCAACATGTGTATCGTGTAATAAAAGTGTTCAGTTATGTAGATTAAATTTGTTCAGTGCTGATGAAAGATGCTTAATTGACAGCCTTGGAGACTGAAATCTTCTCTTTATCTAGGGAACAGGTAGTGCATGAGTAGTGATAGCGCAAACTTTCTTCATGTCAGTTTAACAATCCTGGACTGATCTTATTCAGCAGTACAACTGCCTTGCCAGTTATTCCCCATTTTGTAGTTGTGCATTTGCTTTTTTCTTCCTAAGTGTAGTACTTTGCACTTATCTATATTGAATTTCATCTTGTTGATTTCAGATCAATTCTCTAATTTTATAAGGTCATTTTGAAATTAAATCCTGTCCTCCAAAGTGCTTGCAACCCCTCCCAGCTTGGTGTCATCCACTTTAGTGGTCTCATGAGTTATTTTTGCCACTTAAGTGACCCTGATTTTGTTGTTTAAGTAGTCTTTACCACTAGTGTTCCCTTTAGTGGTCTCTTGGTTGACTTTAGCCACTTAAATGGCCCCTGTTTTGCCATTTTAGTGTGGTGGCTTCTGCCATTTTAGTGCCCTTTGGGGTGACTTTTCCCACTTAGATGTTCCCAGTTCTACCCCTTTAGTGGTCTAAGAGGTGTTTTTTGCCACTCAGGGAGTCCCATTTTTTCCACATTAGTGGTCTTGGATGTGATTGCCATTTAATTGGACCTGAGAGGTGGTTTTGCCACTTTAGTTGTCTTACTAGTGCTATCTAGTGCTTTCTAGTACCATAATAGTGCTATCTTCTGAGGTGACTTCTCCTACTTAAGATATCCAGTTTTAGTTCTTGAATAGTCTCAGTTTTGCCACATTAGGAGACTTTTGCCACTTAAGAAGTCGGGGGGGGGGGGGGGGGACGGACTTGCCACATAAACCATTCCATTAAAGAGCTCACTTAAGTATCTCAGTTTGGTTACTTTTGTCACTTAAGTGGTCTCAATTTTGCCACTTAGTGGGGTGATTTTGGCGTTTAAGTGGCAAAACTGGGATAACTTCCTTGGGAAAAGTTACCCCTGCAACCACTTAAATCCCAAAATCACCCTACTAAAGCAAAACTGAGACCACTTAAATCACTCCTGAGCCCTCTTAAAGAGCAAAACTCACCCCAACCAAATGACAAAACAAAGGCCATCTACGTGAAGATTCTGAGATCACTTATGTGTCAAATCTAAGACCACTTAGTGAATACAGGATGATAGCAATGAGATATTAATTACGTTTTTAAAGTAGACACATTTTTAAAAAGGTCATTTTGTTTAAAATTCTATATTTTATTTATAAGATATTAACTTTCCCTTCAGGAAGCTATCCCCTCTCTGTGTGTAAAACAAGCTTGTCTTTTTTAATAGCCTGGTCTACAAATAGAGTTCAAAAAATCCTGAAGTGTTTCAAAATGGACTGTATGCCATAGAAAGGTGATGGTATAACAGTACCTAGAGTCCCATCAATGGTATAAACAGACAAGTCTGATTAAATGAAAGCTTGGAAATTTTGCATTAACTGTATAGAGATGTGTCACGTACTGTTGTGGTAAAAGCTATTTACTCATGTCATAAATATAAAGGGAAGGGTAAACCCCTTTAAAATCCCTCCTGGCCAGAGGAAAACTCCTCTCACCTGTAAAGGGTTAAGAAGCTAAAGGTAACCTCGCTGGCACCTGACCAAAATGACCAATGAGGAGACAAGATACTTTCAAAAGCTGGGAGGAGGGAGAGAAACAAAGGGTCTGTGTGTCTGTCTATATGCTGGTTTCTGCCAGGGATAGACCAGGAATGGAGTCTTAGAACTTTTAGTAAGTAATCTAGCTAGGTATGTGTTAGATTATGATTTCTTTAAATGGCTGAGAAAAGAATTGTGCTGAATAGAATAACTATTTCTGTCTGTGTATCTTTTTTGTAACTTAAGTTTTTGCCTAGAGGGATTCTCTATGTTTTGAATCTAATTACCCTGTAAGGTATCTACTATCCTGATTTTACAGAGGGGATTTCTTTACTTCTATTTACTCCTATTTCTATTAAAAGTCTTCTTGTAAGAAAACTGAATGCTTTTTCATTGTTCTCAGATCCAAGGGTTTGGGTCTGTGGTCACCTATACAAATTGGTGAGGCTTTTTATCCAACATTTCCCAGGAAAGGGGGGGGTGCAAGTGTTGGGAGGATTGTTCATTGTTCTTAAGATCCAAGGGTCTGGGTCTGTAGTCACCTTGGCAAATTGGTGAGGCTTTTTACCAAACCTTGTCCAGGAAGTGGGGTGCAAGGTTTTGGGAAGTATCTGGGGGGAAAGACGTTTCCAAACAGCTCTTCCCCAGTAACCAGTATTAGTTTGGTGGTGGTAGCGGCCAATCCAAGGACAAAGGGTGGAATATTTTGTACCTTGGGGAACTTTTTGACCTAAGCTGGTAAAGATAAGCTTAGGAGGTTTTCATGCAGGTCCCCACATCTGTACCCTAGCGTTCAGAGTGGGGGAGGAACCTTGACAGTCACATACTGCTGTGGTAAAAGCTATTTACTCAGTTTGGTCAAGCCTAGCAGACTTTTTGATAAATAGATAAAATGAGATTAGCTGGGTTTTCAAGTTCATTGCCAATGAAGATGTATTGCAACACAGCAGAGCAAATAGTAGCTCACATGAGCTAATGAAAAACTATTTAAAAAACCTATGCAAGTATATCTGTTTTCAGTGAAGACTCACGTGCAATTATTCCTTTAAACAGATTAGATACAAATGGACATCTTGCACTAACTTCTAGTCTATACCTAATGTCACACAAACCTCCAACTCCCGCCTACATTTTTTAACAGAGCAGGAGCGAAGTTAATGATACTCAATAGCCAAGAATATTGGAGAATTTACACACTTTAAATGCCCATGGATATGCCTGTCTGAAAATGTCTGTAAGCTCTGAGTTTCGCTTAGGAAAAAAGTGTCATTATTTCCCCTCCCCCATTATTTAGCTGGCCTTAGCAATGAACTGTGTAATGAACTCAATTGATGGTTATAAGCAAGCAGCATAAGTCACTTTTGTTGCCCGCAAAGGCTAGACAGTTGGGAGAACATGCTCTACTTTTACATGCCCTACTAGGATCATGAGTGTCTCTGGTTATTTTACCTTGACCCTTCAATGAAGCACTAAATTCTTCTTCAGAGGATTTAACCACAGGTGGCTTCTAGCATGGAACTTTTCTAGGCACCTTTGATGATGTCACTTGTAAGAGTTTTGAGACACTTGGCCTTGAGCTTGCAGTAGCCCATCCTCATGCATCACTTTCAAAGAGTGTACAGCTCCCTTAGCTGCATGAAAGAAGATTTCAAAAGCTTCCAGCCACATTCCTTCTATACTTCCTTGTCTGATTCCAATCCAATACTGAGGCAGGTTTGGTAGAAGAGATACACAATGATTTGGTCTTTCATTTAATTTTGGAGGAGGATTGAGGCTAAGACCATTTTGCTAAAAATCTAATCACTATTTAGCAAGTTAAATGAGAAACATGAAGAGGAAAAGAACACTTAGCTGTTGGTCACCTGGAGCAGAAGGTGAGAAAACAATCCCAGGTCCTTTTCAAAGATGGGACTAATCTGTGTTGGGTGACATAGTAACAGAACATGAAAACAAACAATTATGAAACATAAACAGAGGGTTGGCTACTTAGTTTTCTAGGCAATCTGAGTCTGGAAGATTTTTTGTTCTACTTTTTTGTTGACTGTACACCATGTCCACAGCTCTAATAACAGACACCCCCACTGTTTGTGTTCTTTCTCATATCATTTTCTTTTCCCAATCCTCATGACTATTAGCAGTAATTTCAAAGAAAGGGAGTTGTTATGCTGCACTTGACCCTCAGTAGCCTTCCCTCTCAGTAGCCATTGTCGTCAAGGACACTGAAGATCATTTTAGGGTAACTGTACTTTGTATAGCTGAGAAGTGAAGTTACAGCTTTAAAAAGCTAGTAAGTAAAATAAACAGACTAAAATTATCCAGAATATTTGGTTTCAGCCCTATAACTGAACAGGACAGTCCTCCTTTATTTATTAGATGGAAGTGGAAAAGGATGCCAAGGGAAAGAGCAAAAAAGTCTTCTGGTTCAGTCAGTTACAGTGCAGGCAGTAGCTTAATTCCCTACATGTGAGATAAAAACTATTGCTATCTCCTTTCAAAAGAAGCAGACTTCTTTCTCTTTTTTTCACCAAAATAAAGAAATCTAGTCTTTGAGCCTTGTTTAGACAAAACTCCTATAGACTTTTGCCTGAATAAGAACAACACGACTTAGCCTCTTGATTATTATTATTATATTATTTTTTAAAGTTGACATAATAATTATCAATAAACGGACAAACTTCAGAGTCTGATCAGTGGCGCGTGTTTGTGCCAGATTTACACAGATCAGAATGTGGCTCAGAGCAAACCTACATGGGAGAGGAAAGCATTAACCACATATAGTGCAAATCATCTTATTAAACCCAGCATGAGAAGGGCAGAATCAGGCCCACAATCTTATATGACATTGGGTATGTTCGAAATAAAATGCTGGAGGTTACTATACCGATAGGAGTGCTAATAAGCTTTTAATTGTTCTAGTCCCGCCTTTCCAAAATATTCAGTTTGAGAAGTGCTAAGGCACACCAAGGAACACGAACTACAGGACATATTTAAACCTAAATAATCACATTCCGTTTTCCATAGTAAATTCGGTCACTACAATTCAGGGGAAATTCCTGCAGCATGTGTGTTTTAACCTGCCACAGTTTGTGTTTGCACAGTTGAGCTTTGAGCACCAGGTTATAAAGCACACAAGAATTTTAGCCAAGGGATAGGGATAGCTTTGTGTTGGGACACTTAGAATTTGGGGAAAAAAATAAAATAAAAACCCAACCAACCAAAAAGCCAACAACAACAAGAAATGGTCAAAACAGAAGAATGAGTTTTCAAACCAAACAGACACAAGACTGTGGTTAATTAATAGCAATGACTATGCCATTCATTGCACTGTTCCCTTTGAGGGAAAATATATTCAGCTTCTATCAAATTATATATATATATATATATATAGCTCTAGGGCTTACCATGCTTTTCAGACTAATATAGTTACCTTGTGTCTTTTTGGTGCTAT
This sequence comes from Caretta caretta, assembly GCF_965140235.1. Lineage (NCBI taxonomy): Eukaryota > Metazoa > Chordata > Testudines > Cheloniidae > Caretta > Caretta caretta. Next base: position 69,222,572 of record NC_134212.1, on the reverse strand, counting down.
TTACAAGTGGTCATAACTACAAAGGCATGTGCTACTTGTTTTTCTTTTTGTCATAGGTTGGTCAGTTATGGTCATAGAGAGAAGCACAATCCAAGAAACAAGTGATATGAAGTACAGTGCAGCCAATTAGATGTAGGAAGAGTGGTAGGAATTTTAGCAAGTTAATATAAAGTTATATACAGAGTCCTGCAGGACTTCAGCAGCAATAGGCCTGGGAAAAGCTCAGGTTTTGTGATGGATTCTGTTAAATAGTTGCTATTTGTGAGTAAGTTTGTAGCTTGTTTAGTTGCAGGATTCTTTGTGGGTTTCCAGGGCATTGCACTGTCCATTAGGCCTGGTTACACAGTTCCATGCAAAGAGATCTGGGGCACATGCTTCATTTTCCAGATCACCATGGCAACAGGGGGGAGAAACATCAGAAAGCTCATTATCAGCACTGAAGCAAAGATCACCAAGATTATTGTCCATGGTGCCAAGACAGTGTCCACCATGATTTCCTCACTTTTAAGACCTGAATCTGTGAAGAGAAAACACACGTAAGTCTTTTTCTAAAATGTCGGCTTGAAGATTACTTTGCACTCACTTTACTTAGAGTAAGGATATGACATGGAGAAAGAACAGTTTAGTTTGAATATCAAGAATAATTGTTGTCTGTAACAGCTTATTAATAAAGCTAGTACTTTTTATTCAGAGATGTTGCCCATTTTTGTAAAGTGCATTTAGCATCCCTGCTTTACAGATTGGGTTAACTACCACAGCAAACGGCCCATCTGAGACTGCAATTCGGAACGCTTGACTGCCAGCCTAGCACATGCTGCACTAGATGACACCTTTATAATCTTCTGGAGTTTATTTAAGATTAACAATGTTTATTGTTCTGCAAACAATCAAATACAGGACAATAAATAATTATAACAGCACTTTGAGGTAGACAAGTATTATTCAAGCCCACACAGTAAATCAGATCTAGATGTACAATACAGAAATCCCGGATTTCAGTCTCCAGGACACGAGTCTTGTTTACACAGAGGAACATATGCAAGCATTTCCCATGGGGCCAGCACCAGTTCAGCTTCATTGATCTTAACGAGCAGCCAGCTTCCATTGGTGTTAAGTACTGCATAGTTAGACCTGCGCTGAACAGCATTACCTGACATGGATGTCAGCGGCCTGTCTACACTATGGTGCCCAATGTCACTAACCCTAGTGGAGCCAAATCAGTGTTTGGCAATGTTTAGAAGGCTATAGAAAGAGACACAACGTCAGGCTCTGCCTCTGACAATCAGGCCTAGTGGTTGGAGCGTGGGTCACAGCTAGGCAGAGGATTGGGCCTGAGTGAAGGGAGGATGCGGAATCGAGATCCAGAGTCCAGGTACAGGCCAGTGGTCAGAGTTCAAAGGCAAGCCAAGTGGGTACCGAAGCCAGGGTCCAGTTACATGCCAAAGGTTGAAAACCAGATAGTCAGAGTCTGAGGGTGTGGGGTGGCTGGGTCAGGAGGCAGAGACAAGGCTGGAGCAGGTCAGTGATAAGGCTGGAGTGAAGCTAGTGCAGGGCTCAGGCAAGGCTGAGGAGGAGGCTGGGAGTCGCTGGAGTCTGGTGCACTGTGTGGCAGCAGGAGGATTCCTGGGCAGGTCGTGCTGTTGCTCAGCCTGAACTGCAGCTCTGCTGGGGCTGTGGAAATACTTGATCCTGGGGCCATCTGACCCAGGCTCTGCTCAATGATAGGCTGCCCCTGCATGCCTGGGGGCTGACTCACTGAAGGCCCAGATGAGTTCTGAGGCCAGGTTTACACTACAAACTTACATCTGTATAACTATATCTCTCTGGGTGTGAAAAATCCACACCCCTGAGTGACATAGTTACACTGACCTAGCCCCTGGAGTAGACAACGCTACTGCTTTGACTTAGCTACCGCTTCTTGTGGAGGTGAATTCACTACGCCGATGGGAGAAGCTCTCCTGTTGGCATAGTAGCATCTTCACTTCAAAAGCTGCAGCAGCACTGCTGTAGCAATTTAGCATAGACCTGCCCTAACTCATTGCAGCAGCTGAGCAACCAGCCCTAGTTTGGCCGGGAGTTTGTTTCACATGGACAAGGTTCATTCAATATCCCATTCAGATTTGTCAGTGCTAGCCATGCACCTCTAGAAAACAGGTGGTTTCTCGGGACTAAACACTAGCTTAGAATAATTATTAGGTATATGTGTACCTGGGTCATGCTTAGAGGCCCACCCTTAGATCAGGCTCCATTGTTCAAGGCATTTTACAAGCCCGTGGAGATAGACTGTAAGCTCTTTGGGGTAGGGACTAATGAGACAAGACAGCCAAAGGGTGGGAAGGATGGCACCATATGGCCATGGTGACACAACTGGTTGCTAGCAGAGCAGGATGAGAAAAGTAATCCTAAATGCAGACAGCAACTTTCATGGCAAAAAGGATTCCAACATACTTTACAACCTGAAATATGAAATGAAATACAAATGGTCCCCAAGGATCACTTCGTCCACCAGTGAAATGCAGCTACCTCTGAGTGAAGCTGCCTAATACCATATAGCACCACCACGTAACAATCCTGGACAAGAGGCAAAGATACTTTTTCTGATTCAAAATAGAGTGGAAATGATGGAAAAAGGCAGAATTTATCCACAACACCAGACTTAATACTTCCTACTCTTTCAAGAAGATCCACGCAATCTTATGGGTCTGCAAGCAGGCAAGAACTCAGTGTAACAGCCTGTCAGAAAGACAGCAGCAACTCAGGTTGTGTATGGTCGCTCCAATTTCATTGTGGCGCTTTGATTTACAACTGGTTTTGGCTCAGCAGAAAGGGTGCCGTCTGTCAAGTGCTGTGGGTCAAGTCTGTCTTACACACTCTAGCTTATGATAGGGTCCCATCAAAATAGGATATAGCTGCCAGAATAATGAACTCTTTTCTGTTATTCAGGCCAAGCATCTCAGGATTTCAGTTGTTTTGAGATAATAGTAACCTTATTCAAAAAACCAGGAGAAAGCAACAAGAAACTGTGATGATCACTCAGGGTTTAAGGTTCTTGTCAGAGCTCTGCTTTATTCTAGGGCCGTCGATTAATCGCAGTTAACTCATGCAATTAACTCAAAAAAATTAATCGTGATTAATTGCACTGTTAAACAATAGAATACCAATTGAAATGTATTAAATATTTTTGGATGTTTTTCTACATTTTCTAATATATCTATTTCAATTACAACACAGCATTCAAAGTGTACAGTGCTCACTTTATATTATTTTTTATTACAGATATTTGCACTGTAAAAATGATAAACAAAAGAAATAGTATTTTTCAAAAAGAAAAGGAGTACTTGTGGCACCTTAGAGACTAACCAATTTATTTGAGCATAAGCTTTCGTGAGCTACAGCTCACTTCATCGGATGCATACCGTGGAAACTGCAGCAGACTTTATATACACACAGAGAATATGAAACAATACCTCCTCCCACCCCACTGTCCTGCTGGTAATAGCTTATCTAAAGTGATCATGAGGTTGGGCCATTTCCAGCACAAATCCAGGTTTTCTCACCCTCCACACAAATTCACTCTCCTGCTGGTGATAGCCCATCCAAAGTGACAACTCTTTAAGAGTTCTTGTTCTTTTAAGAGTTGTCACTTTGGATGGGCTATCACCAGCAGGAGAGTGAATTTGTGTGGGGGGGTGGAGGGTGAGAAAACCTGGATTTGTGCTGGAAATGGCCCAACCTGATGATCACTTTAGATAAGCTATTACCAGCAGGACAGTGGGGTGGGAGGAGGTATTGTTTCATATTCTCTGTGTGTATATAAAGTCTGCTGCAGTTTCCACGGTATGCATCCCATGAAGTGAGCTGTAGCTCACGAAAGCTCATGCTCAAATAAATTGGTTAGTCTCTAAGGTGCCACAAGTACTCCTTTTCTTTTTGCGAATACAGACTAACACGGCTGTTACTCTGAAACCAGTATTTTTCAATTCACCTCATACAAGTACTGTAGTGCAATCTCTTTATCATGAAAATGCAACTTACAAATGGAGTTTTTTTGTTACATTACTGCACTCAAAAACAAAACTTTGTAAAACTTTAGAGCCTACAAGCCCACTCAGTCCTACTTCTTGTTTAGCCAATTGCTAAGAGAAACAAGGTTTGTTTACATTTATGGGAACTAATGCTGTTCACTTCTTAATTACAATGTCACCTGAACGTGAGAACAGGCGTTCGCCTGGCACTGTTGTAGTTGGTGTCGCAAGATATTTACGTGCTAATGATTCATATGCCTTTTCATGCTTCAGCCATTGTTCCAGAGGACACGCTTCCATGCTGATGACGCTTGTTAAAAAAAAAAATGTGTTAATTAAACTTGTGACTGAACTCCTTGGGGAACAATTGTATGTCTCCTGCTCTGTTTTACCCACATTCTGCTATATATTTCATGTTATAGCAGTCTCGGATGATGATCCAGCACGTTGTTCATTTTAAGAAAACTTTCACTGCAAATCTGACAAAATGCAAAGAAGATACCAATGTGAAATTTCTAAACCTAGCCTACAGCACTCTACCCAAGGTTTAAGAATCTGAAGTGCCTTCCAAAATCTGAGAGGGATGAGGTGTGGAGCTTTATTTCATATTTCATGCTTTCAGAAGTCTGAAAAGAGCAACACACTGACGCGGAAATTACAGACCCCAAACCAAAAAAGAAAACTAACCTTCTGCTGGTGGCATCTGACTCAGATGATGAAAATGAACATGTGTCGGTCTGTACTGCTTTGAATTGTTATCAAGTAGAACCCGTCATCAGCATGGACTTACGTCCTCTGGAAGGGTGGTTGAAGCATCAAGGGACATATGAATCTTTAGCACATCTGGCATGGAAATATCTTGCAACATGAACTACAACAGTGCCATGAGAACGCCTGTTCTCACTTTCAGGTGACATTGTGACAAGAAGCAGGCAGCATTATCTCCTGCAAATGTGAATCTCCTTCCTTAGATATTTTTAAGGTCAGGCTGGGATGATTTAGTTGGGGATTGGTCCTGCTTTGAGCAGGGGGTTGGACTAGATGACCTCCTGAGGTCCCTTCCAACCCTGATATTCTATGATTCTATGATTCTAAACAAACTTGTTCGTCTGAGTGATTGGCAGAATAAGAAGTAGGACTGAGTGGACTTGTAGGCGCTAAAGTTTTACATTGTTTTATTTTTGAATGCAGGGTTTTTTTGTACATAATTCTACATTTGTAAATTCAACGTTCATGATAAAGAGATTGCACAACAGTACTTGTATTAGGTGAATTGAAAAATACTATTTCTTTTGTTTTTTACAGTGCAAAGATTTGCAATAAAAATAAATATAAAGTGAGCACTGTACACTTTGTATTCTGTGTTGTAATTGAAATCAATATATTTGAAAATGTAGAAAACATCCAACATTTTTAAAATAAATGGTATTCTATTTTTGTTTAACTGCACGATTAATCACGATTAATTTTTATAATCACTTGACAGCCCTACTTTATCCTGTATCCTTTTTAGATCCCAAGGTAGTGTGAAGAGCAACCGGGAAAGGAGACAGCTCTGCTGCAGAGGGAGGGAGTGCTGGCTCTGTGCTCAGATCAGAGTGATAAATCAGGCTAGATCTAAGGAAGACAGTATGAGGAAGTGAGCAGAGGACACATTATCTACATCCTATAATTAAGCATTTGCACCCCAGGGCAGGTGAAGGAAGGTGAGCTACAGGAAGCCATGTTGATACTTATATGTGGTCTAGGTGGAGACTTGTTCCCTATAAAGGTACTGTATCCCCAGCTGAACTAGAAGCCCTCTCTTGGGAGGCAGGAGCTATAGTAACAGGAGAGATGTTACACAGCTGGCCAGGATCGAGACTTCTTTTTTAAAGGAAGAATCAGATCTGATTTGAGTGGCTGGAGGGATTCTGCTTGGGCCAGCTCGCATTAGTGGGCAATAGGTTGTGAGCCGCCATGCTGCTCACCAGCCACAGTGCTGAGGTGTGAAGCAGCACCTCCCTAAGTGCCTTCCAAGGGAGACATCCTGCCGCGAGGGAGGGTGTGTGTGTATGTGTATGTGTATGTGTATGTGTATGTGTATGTGTGTGTGAGATGTGGTGTTTCCCTCACCTGAGCCTGAAGAGGTGAAGGTGGCTCAGAAGAGGCCAATTAAGATTATCAACCACACTCTGGGGAGAGTCAGGCTTGACTGATAAGCATTAATTGGAGATGAAGCGCTGCTGGCCAGGAGCAGGCTAGGCTTCTATACAGCCAGGAATTTGAGAGTAGAAGGAAATGAGTCTGATATTCTTCTCTGGGTACAGGGAGGTGGGTTGGTAGGCAGAAACTTGGGGGAGTAAGAGCCCTGTGATCAGGGTTTACCCAGAGATGTTGTGGGGAACAAATCCTGTGGAAGGCAGAGTAGGAAGAAGCCCAGGGAAAGAGCAGTGAGGGTTGAGAATCTGTAGATTTTGGCTGCTGTTTATTGGATCCCTGGGCTGGAAATGTGGGCAGGCCTGGGTTCCCCTATCAGTCACTGGGTGAGTGGCCTGGACTTAGAATTGGTATGGAGGACTATCTGAGATGGTGTCAGACAGTTTGTCTGGAGAAGCTTTGATACCCTGGAAGGGGAAAACTATAGGGTGACCTGTCTGAGTCTTGCAGAGAGACAGAGAGAGGCTATGGGACAAGCAAATGACGGAAGGGGATGCCAGAATGGATGAGACCTGATCTTCAGACCCTGCTACAAGAAAGTGTCCCAGTGGTAAGTGAACCATGTTAGTGTGTGTGTGAGATCACATCGCTTGGGCGTAGACTGGTAAGACATGTATTTCAACCCAATAGCCTGGCTAAGCATAAACTACAAACCCTAAGCCCTCCACCCCCAACCATTCAAGAAGGCCTAGGTTGCTGCCAGTTACCCCTACAAGTGCATTAATGATATCCATTGTAATATAGCACACTGCCACCCTCATATGAACAGCTTACGGGATGGGGAAAGCTCTAGGAGAAGCAGTATAGTTTGGTGTTTTAAACAAATCTGTTCTCTACTCCTGTAAAGTTGAGGGTGATATGTGTCAGCACGACAGTACTTTTTTATATGTTTATCATAAAACTACAGGCTGATAGTTTACAGGGCAGGTCAGGCTCTGAAGATGAAATCAAAGCTTCAGAACCTTAAAGTTATGCCACATCATATTATTATCTACATGTTATTATCACATCATACTATTATCTCTCACAAGCTAAGCTGGGTCAGAAGTAGGAGAAGTAAAACAATGTTTTATGGAAGCATTCCTCCAGGAATTGCAATCTACTGGTCAGACACTCTTTCAGGAGGCCGTAGTTTCTTTTACTGAAGATATGAGTACCTGCTCATCCCAGCAATGTTAATTTCTAAAGTTCCCTTCTTGGGTTGTTTTAATAAATTCCAGAGGAATGAAGTCTCAGTCCTTGAGCTACCCTTTTCCACCTGCCACTTATGTTTATATGACTTTAGGTAATGCACAAATCATGCAGATCCACTGAGCCAAAACCTCTCTATAACAGGAGAGCATAGAGGGCTGCTTCTGTTAACCCAGCCGTAAAGCTGCTGTGGTAGCCACAAAGTAGCAGTGCTGATTTTCCACACCATACCGAAAGGTTTGTGGGGACAAGACACAACTCACCACAGTCCTGTACAAAGCCCACTCACTTAGTCTTTGCACAGGGGATGAGAATTTGTTCCATCATGTACAAAATGCAAAAACTTCATACATACTGAATACTGACTCGCAAATAGTAGAAAATACATGAATTTTCATTGTAACTATATCCTAGAATTCAAAGAGAGACTAATAATGAGAACACAGGTTTTGTAGCTAGTGTGTTAGCTACAAAACATTCCTCACAGTCACTTCTTTCATGAATCCAACCACTGAATTTTGTCTGGACTCTCTCATAAACAGAATTGCTTGGTAGAGTTACTTTATATTATTGCTATTTATTAGAATGGGTCTGGACACTTTTTCTTCTGTGAAAAATGTAGATGGAAAAACATTTTTTCACATCTTTATTTACCTTTTTCTTAATTTTGTGGGGGTTTGTCCAAAAACTCAAACCCTATTTTTGTTCAGTTTTTGGCATTTCCTTCCTTTTTGATGAAACCCCCAAACTTCTTGATGAAAATGTATTTTTTTCAAGCAAACTTCCATTTTATCCAAAAGCCATTTCCACTGAAATTCTCTTTATACAGTTTTGATGGGCTCTATTTATATAAAAAGAAAAGGAGTACTTGTGGCACCTTAGAGACTAACAAATTAATTTGAGCATAAGCTTTCGTGAGCTACAGCTCACTTCATCGGATGCATTCAGTGGAAAAAATGAATGCATCCGATGAAGTGAGCTGTAGCTCACGAAAGCTTATGTTCAAATAAATTTGTTAGTCTCTAAGGTGCCACAAGTACTCCTTTTCTTTTTGCGAATACAGACTAACACGGCTGCTTCTCTGAAACCTGTCTATTTATATAGTGACACAATTGTGCAGGTCACTTTATGGACAAGAAAGGGAATAAGATCTCTTCCCCAGAGATCTTATAATTAAAGGACCGAGTCCTGCAGTGATCAATGCATGTATTCCATGGTCTGCCCTCACTGTACAGGTTGCAGGATCAGGGCCTAAATAAACAACATACAGACAAAAGGTGAGGGATATGGTGCAGCAGAAAGCAAATGAGTGAGATGTAGTGTCTAGCATGTGTCCTAATGCTGCTTTATTTTTATTTATATTAAGAGTGGATTAGCGTATATAGTCCTCCTTGAAGGAGGAGGTCTTTTGAGGAGAAACTTGAAGACAGGTGGACAGAGTCCGTTGAAGGGGCCTGCACTGGAAAAAGTGTGTAGCTGAGTGGTAAGTCAGGCATCTCAGGTGGTGCAAATGGCAATAAAGGAGCAAGATTGGAGCAGAGGGGTAGGCAGGAGTTAAACTGTGCAGGTCCTTGAAGGCTAGGGCAAAGGATCTGTAATAAGGATCTTATCCTGTGACCCATGGATGAAGAAGGTATCTGGCACACCTGACTTGCTAATGAATGCTAGCAGGATTTTGCTGGTGACATTTTTTTATGAACATTGGGATTTATCATCAAGCAGATTCCAAATGGAACTTCATTTTGGCATTAGGCAAAAGGAAAAAGGAAACAGAACCTGGTAATTGACGACCAAATCCTGAACCCTGCTTCCAATCCAAGAATTTTTCATGGGTTTTGGGGAGATGGAGTTTCCCTTTCATTCTGGGCAACTGGAGTGCCAATGCACCCACTCTGCTCCCCTTATGCAGGGAGTTTTGAACTTCAAATCCATAAACCCCAATCTTGTATCCCCCTCCTCTGGTCTAGGTAAGGCTGTTTAGAGAACTGCTCCCTAGCACATAGCAAAGCTGCTCCCTTCCCCTTCAGCCACATAAGTGTAACTTGATGAATTAATTTCACTTGTAGTAAATTGTGCAATGCTGTACAGGGAAGGAAGAAATTCTGTCCAGATGCCTGGCAGATCAGATTACACCCTGAAGCATGAATATGATGATTACCCTTATTGTTATCTTAGCTGCATGTTTGTAGTTAAATAGTCAGCCTGACTGGTTGCATTCCAACAAGGATATTTCCCCTCTCAGTATAGCTAGCTGTATTGTGTCCTGTGCTACCAATTGTATAAAATACACATCTCATAAAAAGTTTACTGGCTTGTAGGTTTTGATTCTCCCCTTTTATCTCCTCTTCCTCCTTTTCTTCACACAATCATCTTTCTCCACTTTAGCTTCTCTGACTAATGCTGCGCTGACTCTTCATGGAGCCAGAACAGCAGGAGTACAGTGTGCTCTATCCAGGAGCTGGTTAATTTTGGCCTTGTGGCCTCTCCACACCTCTGTATCAGACTATCCTCCCCCGCCTTTGTTTTGCTAACCTGTTTTGTCTCTTCTTCTAATAGTGCTTTCTTCACTCGGTTCTTGCCTTCAGTTTTCCTTCAGGTTTTGTCTTAACCTTTGACTTATTTTTCTCTTGCTTCCCTTTCTCTCCTTTACCTGGACACTTGCTTTTCCTCCACTGTTTTCTGTTCCCATTTGTGTTTCAATTTTTTCTCACCCCACCCCCCACCCCCCCAAACCCCTACACGCAGGCAGATAATTCTCAACTGCATCATTCTTTTCCACCCGAAGTTTATTTTCCCATTTAATGCTCTATAGCTTCCCTCAGCTGCTAATTCGGAGAGGAAAGGAAAAGCCAGTGTAACAGTGCATAGCAGTTTCTGCTCACACAGTGGAAACAAAGAGCAGAACTGACTTTTTTTTCTTTTAAATTTTGGCTGGGATGAAATGAGCACATTAAAAATTCATCCCAGTAATTACCTACTTCAAATGACTATGCAACACGGAGCAGAAAAAGGCGGCATGTAAGACATTTGGAGGGGGGATGTGAGCATTAATGGGGCTGTGTAGCTCAGTTAACTCTCACCCTTTTATCCCAGTTTACCTTTATATTTATTTCAAAATTAGATTTTAACCAACCATTTCAATAGTGTCTTATAAGTGGGCTAAATTCACAAGGCACTCATACTATGATGATGGGAGGGGCAAATGGAAACATTTTTACTAACTCCTGTCAGTTCTAAAAAACATCTGGGTTCATTGTAACTAACTTCTGTATCTGGTGCAGTTGGCAATATGATCCCCCCCACCCCCCACATCCCACCCCGTTGACAATGTCAGTTTGAACAGGCTTCATTGTGACATAGTCAGCATTTGGATATTTTATCCACTGCCTCTGAAATGGGCCTACAACTACTTTCAATTCCATTTTTCTATCATGAATAGCTTTGTGTTGATGTGAAGGGACCTTGCATGCAGACTATTGTAGAAATAGGTTTAAAACACCTCCTCAAACAAGCAACCATCCTGCATATTTCCCAACCTGCCAAGCCTCAAATGTAGGACACAAGGCATTAGATGCCAGTCACAACAAAAATATTCATACTGGGTACGTAAAATATGATGGAATTTTTCCTTTCAAATAAGTCTGTCCATAACCACCTCTTCATTTCTAAGGTAAATCACTGTCAATGGAAGTAAGGGTACACCAACCTGGTGTGGAACATAAGTGATTTGGGGATGTTAATGAGTAACTTTCCTTGGAAGGAGGGACACTCATGAGAGATGCATCCTGGAGATCTGCTGACCAGCATGGGTGGAGTAGCAGAGCCTCTAGCAAGGACAGCTGATGACTCTTCAATAGTAGCAGGCAACAAAGCATGCCTTGAGGGAGGGGTTTTAGGAGAAATAGAGAGAGCTAAACTTGATCAGAGAGCTAAACTTAAACTTGATCTGAGAGGTGGCTCCTACACTTTAGCCATTTTACTTCAGACTTGCTTGAAGTTAGCCACACTTTCTACCTTGTCTTTGGACTATAGCTGGTGGAAGCTGTATTTGTATTTGAACCTTAAAGGGGCAGTAGATTCAGGAGCTTCCTTTATTTTATTTATTTATTCATTTATTTAGAACAAGGTACCTCATGGAAGGGTTTATATTGCCACCAGACAAACAAAACCCTTTCCTTGGCCAACCACAATTTCAAACTTGTGTGTCCCCGTCCTTAGCAAATAGGCCTCTTATTGTCGTCATTGTCCAAATTAAACTATACATCTCATTGACTGCATATGACTGACAGTCTAAATCAGAACTTGAAAGAACAGGCTGCCTTGAAAAGATGGTGAACTGCTTCCATTCTTTCAAATAGCTAAGACTTCCTTTATGGCTCATAATTATAACATAGCCTTTAAGATCATTGCTGAGGGCTGCAGAAACACAAAATACTGATGAAAGGCCTTGTTTTACAGTATAGTTGCAGTCTAGTACTTGTCTACAATGAATTTACAGAGTTAAAACACCAGATGGGAATATGTCTGGGCCAGGTGGTCTGAAGACTTCGCCTTTGTTGACAGGTGTGAAACAGAGATGATTCTGGTGCCCTTAATCATCATCACTGAAGGCACTCCTGATAGCAATATAGGGGGTTGGGGGGAGAAGAAGAGGAGACAAGTTCCCAGTCACCTTTATCCTTCAAGGAACCATCTTGGTGTCTTCCCACCAGCACCCAATTTTTATGGGTATTTTTTCTTTTAAAAACCAAACCAAACCATTGAAATGTTTACCCTCAACACCACCCCCAAAAATATCATTGTCCTGAAATGAAATGCTTGCTTTATTTTTTTTAATACAAATATTTATGTAGCTGGCAAAAGCCAGTTTTCTTAAAAGGCCCTTTTCTGACCAGTTCCAAGTTGTGTGTAAAGGTTGTTGAAATAGCAGTAAGCAAGATGAAAGCTGGTTTACAATCAGAAAAATACACTAATATTTAAATGACTTTCTTCTAAAAAGGTAAAGGTTTCATAGGCCTAGGGAAAGTGAAATGGTGAGTGAGAGTAAAAGGCATGTGGGTAGAGAGGGTAACTAGTCTCTTGTTTTCAATTCTCAGATACATCTTAAAATGGCTTTCACAAAGGGGGCAGTGACTGTAACCTAGTGCCCTACTCTTTGAACTGATCATAAGAACAAAGCTAAGTGCTTCAAAATTCTGTCCTCCTTTAGATTTCATAAAAGTTAGCTAACTTTTATGAAGAGTGCTGAAAGACTACAAATCTTACACTATTGACTACTCTCTGGAAATGTACAAAGCAAGTTCAACAAGGGATTCTCCTTGGGGAAGGCTGTCAAGAACTTGACACAATGACCAAATGCAATAATGGCTCCAAAATCCATGGAGGCGTATGATCTGAAGTATTCGTAACAGCAAATATAACTGAGTCTGTGCTCCCATTTCTACCTGGAGATCTTCCTTAGCAACTAGTGTCTAATGCCACTCATATAGCACCTAGGAGCTAACAGTCAGTCAACTGGAAACGTACAGGACATGTGGATAAACATATGGTTGCTTTTTTGAAATGGCTTCAGTGTAATTGTGTTACTCTTGAATAACTCCTGGAGAAATATCATCCCTTAAATGACAAGTACAGACCACAAGACATCGGAACAATAGAAAAAAAAAATCCCTGCCAGTGAATTAGCTTGATGCTTTGTGTTTCATTGAGCAAGAACAAACTGCTAAAGGTTTGGAAAGCAAATATGGACTTACCTTAGCTTTGAAGCTTGTGTGTGGGTTTTTAGCAGTGAGCATTAATGAGGTACCAAAGAAACTAGCAGGCACTTGATTAGTGAAGTATGTCCAAGTTGCTGACTGTAATATTTAACTCCTTGTCTTGGAATGGCCTCTGACATTCAAGTCTCAACATTATCATGGTAGTGCCTGAAGGGCAACTGAGAACAGCACTCCATTGAGCTAGGTACTATACAAACACAGTAAGGAACAGTCCCTGCCCTGAAGAACTTATAACTACTAGTTTCTTGACTATTGTCACCATTGTACTGACAGCCAAGAGGATTTTTGGATAGTTTAGCTGCATTTTCTGGAAGATTTTTTTGTTTCATGAACAAAAATACAATATTCGTTGGACCTGACTGGAAGAGCCTGTTTGAGCGGCTCTGCTGCTTTGCTGCCCTCTCTGAAGCATGTAGCAAGGGATTGTTATCTTGCTTCTATCATTTCAAAGAGCACAGTCTGTTTGCAACAGAATTCTTTTTGCAGAGTGTCATTTACCTTTATAGGGAAGGACTTCTCATAGGTTATAGAAACTCAGTGCAGTTTGCTCCCCGGGCAGCTTCCCTGCTCCTGCCCACTGGGGCATGGGAAGCCTGGGACTCCACAGGTGGCCAGTGAGTTCCCGACCCACCTTCCCCAGGGCGGACTCTCATTGAAGGCATCAGGAGGCAGGGACAGAGAAATGGGTCAGTGCTTCCCCATGCTTGCTATTTACAGTTGCTGGAGCTACCCCAGCAGCTCAATGGCTCTGGGCTGCTGCAGGGCTTGGCAGATCCCAGTAGCGTGCGGGGTTCCTGCTTCATGGCACAAGAATAGGAGCAAAGTCCAGGTGTGCTGAATGGGGAGCTCTACTTCCTACTGCCTGGCCCCAGTGTGGGGGAGGCCAGGCCCCACCACAGGGATCCCACCTAAGTTCCCATAGGGTGCATGCAACCTGCTGGGATCACCCATTCTCATTAGCATTGAGAGCTCCGTGAGTGATGTGTGGAGAGCCTGAGTGCAGGAGAATCCTTCCTGGTTGCCACCTACAGAAAGGGGTTTGCTGCTTTTCAGCACATACAGAAGGGGCCCAAGTCTACAAACTCCACTGAGGCCAGCCCAATTGACTTCAGTGGTACTTCTCCCACTATGCTTATCAGTAAGGGACTGCAGAATCAGTCCCCAGGGCTGGAAATATTTTCTGTAAACGAATGTTTGCTCTCAGATTAATTGACAGCAATGAGCTCTATCAACTGTGAGTGGGAGCTCACAGGCAAAGCAGCCTGGCTGGTGAGGGACAATTTAATGAGGCTACCTGCTCAGATGTTCCCATGCTGCAGTAAACATACTAATTTCTACACAATCAGCAGACAGTTGAAGCAAACATGTACTGCACAAGAGTACCATGAAATAAATAAATACATCAATGCATAGAAAACAATTGCTAAGTTAAAATCCATAAAATCACCTCTCCCCTGGCAGCGCAGCTCAGCGGTGACTTGACTGGCTCGGCTCCATCAGTTGCTGCACAGGGAGTGGGCCTGGTGTACCATGTGACCAAGTGGAGCTGGCTCTGAGTCAGCAAGAAACCCACATGTGGGAGTTGGGTGGCTAACCCCGCACTTCCCCGGCACCTCCTCCGGCTGGAGCCTGCGTGGTTGCCAGTCGTGGCTTCCAAGGCAACCCCTACCCCGGATGGGGGCTCCTGCACATTAGCCACCTGTGGCCCTGGTTAAATCCCTCTACCCTGCCCCCCCTGCAATATAGAAGTCAAACTACACCCATGATTTTTCCCCAAAAAACTTTACAAGATTTAAAAAGATCCTGAGTTTTCTTCACTGCCCTGACGGGTTAAGTGTAGTGCTGACAGCACAGTAGATCCAATATATATTTTATTCGGTTGTGACTTTTGGATTAAGACTATTGGCCTAGGCTGTTCCCTCTTTAGGAAGCTCTCCCTCAGTTTGTGTGGAAGAGTGGAATTTCACCTCTCCAGCAGCATCATAACCATCAAGTAGAAGCCCATCTGATGTGGCTTCAATTGAGCTTTTGTAAAGGAGAGTAGCCGCTGTCTCAGCAGCACCATCCCTTGCTCATTTCCTAGAAGTTAGTGAATCTGAGAACTTAATGAAATGTAGCCAGTTCAGATAGAAGCTAGCTGCAAGACAAACAATCAGCAAAGTAAGAAAGAGAGAAAAACTTTAATCCAAGATACTGAAGCAACTT
Source organism: Caretta caretta (assembly GCF_965140235.1). Taxonomy (NCBI): domain Eukaryota; kingdom Metazoa; phylum Chordata; order Testudines; family Cheloniidae; genus Caretta; species Caretta caretta. Next base: position 69,207,175 of record NC_134212.1, on the reverse strand, counting down.
CCGATTCCTTCAAAAACAAAACTCATTGGGGTTGTTAAGGTGCACAAAAAGCAAATGACACAATCCTGGAATTCAGGCAGAAGAGACTGCAGTCTTTCATGCCTCAGAAAACTGAACACCTATATTTTATATATCAGCATAGTCTCAGTATTGCAAACCTGGTGCTTAGACCACTAGGCCATCCCTTTACGGAAACAGTATCAGTTAAGTAAGTTAGATTGTTGATTTACCGTATTAGAGTATTTAATAAAAATGATACATACCAGTTTCAAAATAAAGCATGCAGTATTAGTAGTGGGGAAAATAATAAATTGAGGCCTCCATGTCAAGGTGGATGTGACATTTCTGAACCCTAAACAATCAGGAGGGTAGAGATGTTTTAACAGTTAACTTAGGATGGGTTTTGCTGGTGAATGTTCTCCAATGATCAAAATTCCCTAGCTACTTTTTTTTTTCATGTAAGTCTGCATTTCCGTGTGCATATGGGCTTGTTCTGTACTATGCTGCTCCTGCTCTGACATCAGCTGGAGAACTGGGAAATTTTTAAGTCTCTTATATCAAGGATATACAAATCCTTTCGTGTGTGACGACAGGTGCTCTAAAACAGGTTATGGAAAAATAATGTAAAATGGATTAAAAATAGCAATTGTGTACTGATTCTGCTTCATGTAATCCAGTCTCCATTAACTTACTATGACTTAATGGTCTAAATAATATTCCATTATATGCCCATTTTGTTACTATTTGCCAAACCCATATTTTCATAGTTACAACAATCGAATGGATTTATATTGTTCCTCTAAAGAAAGTAATTGCTCCTAAAGAGCCTACGTTACACTATGCAAGTCCACTGAGGCATATACCAGTGAAAAGTTGGGTTCCTGGGCCCTCTCTGTAACAGTAAGACACAATAACTAGAGCCAGTCAAAACAGGGAAACAATTTTGTGAAATGTTTTGAAGTTTTTAGTTTGTTTTGCAGGGTTCTTCAGTGAGGAAAATGAATGTGCCATTAAACAAGTTAAAATGATTTTGATTAAACTTTCTGAAAAAATTGGCAAGCGTATCAGTCAAAAGCTTGGTAGAAAATGTTGATGATCTGAAATTTTATGTGACAAGTTTTCATTTTTAAAATAGGCCACTTTCCAACAAAAAAATGTTCAACTCCTGAGTTAAGTCCTACATATATTTTTTTCAAAAGCACTGGAGTGACTTTCAATGAGATTTAGTGTCCTAAATGCCTGTCTATTTTTTTTAATGGAAATTATGCTCTTCAGCAACCAACCCTCCCCCCCCCCCCAGCCCAACAAACCCCTTTATCCTGAAAACACTAACTACTGGGCACAGTGCTTACTGCTATGAGAAGTCCCATTATTTTAAAGTCATGTTTACTATTTACAATAATAAGCCCTAAATCTGGTAGTAAAAGAGCTGGGTGAAAAACTGTTTCCCCACTCTGCAAAAATGTGAGACTTCAAAAAATTTCCCATTGGGGGTGAAACAAACCTTTGGATACCTTTTCATGGAAATTCAGCAAGTCACCCCAGAATAGCCAGTAGCCTAGAGGTTAGGCACATGTGGGAGAGATTTCTGACTCTTCAGCATCTCACATGAGTGTTCTCTCTTTGTCTCTCCAGAAATAGCATCCTGGACATAAGAAACCATTCCCAACAAAAGTGTAATAAAAATGCCCCCTTCCCATGAAAAGTTTTGGTTTCAACAGATTGGCATTTTCCACTGCAAAATTATTGTTGAAAAAATTCCCATCCAGCAATGGTATTAAGTGTAGGATCAAGCTCTTAGTTCATAAATATTTCAATCGATTTCTGGAATTTCTTTTGAACATATTAAACTGTTGCAATTTCATTTTATTCTTTTAAAGGGAAATGACTTCGTTGTTGAGCCACAGTATTCAATAATAAAGCTGGTAGTCTCGCAGTGTAAATTAATGTAAATTTAGCTTGACGGGGTTCTATAAACAATAAGAAGTTTTGGTGTTGACATATATTTTGATAAAATGAAAATAAGGAGTAGGAAAGAAAAATACTAAATGAGAATACATTATGAAACAATACTTACACAGTATATTTGATCATTTTTTATCTCAGACTATTAATAAAAGACCATTTCTGACTACTAGGACTTCATTGACAAATGTCTTTTTTCCCGTTACTTGTGATATGATTCAGCCAGTTGTCTAAAGTAAACAGCAGCACTGTTAGTTGAAATAGCCCCATGATTTTTCTCTTACTATTTAAAATTTGTGAACCCAAATTTCAAAGAGAGTTTGGGGGTCTCTTTGTAGAATATGAAAAATTATAATTTTCTTAATATTTGACCCAGGTATGTTTTGTGTGTATTTTGGAATTTGTGGCATATGTCTGTTATCCACCTGTCTTCTGTACTTATTGTAATTAGGGGCCATATACTGTATACAGGACAGTAACTCCTCCTATGATAGAATGTCTATAATTAGTCTTTCATACATTTGAGAATACCTAAAATGGAAGCAACAAAACCCAGTAGCAGTAGTGTAAATCAATCTAGAACTGACATCAACTATATGAAACTATGCCAGTCTACACTGGCTGAGAATCTAGTATCTTTGTACATTACAGGAGCTTTGTTTCAAATAATAAAGGACAGTCGAGGGCAACATATTTGCAGACATAACTCCACACCCATTTAGTTATCATAGACTACATTAGGTTAACAGTGAGATTATTAAATTGAATGACAAAATCGGCAATTTAAAATGATCAAAAAATAAATTAGAAACACCAGTATTAACTGTTACCATATTTGTCGCTTATTTTTGCAACCTGGCTAATAAACTAATTTTCTGGATTGAATTGTTCAGGCACTGTTTCTTTTACTCTTATAGGCAACTAAGAAAGCATGACGTATGGTATCATTAGCAATTCTGTTCTTTCCTGTCTAATCTTACCTTCTTGTTAAAGTCTTAGATGTAGCTTTCAAATCTCACTGATACCATCAAGTTGCTTTGTGTGGGATTCCATTCCTGGTTGTCAGCCTGAAATAGAGTAAGTTTTTCTTGAAAGTTGTTCAGCATATCGGACAAAGGTAGCTAGCTGGGAGGATAATTAGCCTGTGAGACAGAAGGGATCAAGTAAGGCTGACATTAAAGTACACACGGCTGATTAGTTATACTGTAGGTACCTCTATCACCTCCCACTTTGTTGTTGTTCTTAAAGTGACATGATCCTTTTAAAGAAATGTTCAAGTAGGGCTTAATCTGTCTTCACCACAGGTGCCTCTGATGATTTGTCCTGAAACACGGTGAAAGGATAGGCCGTGGGTTTGCACACTGTCAAAAGCTTTATTTTAAGAGTCACTTGTTGGTTATTAATGAAGGCCTTCTTGGCAGGAAAATGGCTTGTGCTTTTTTTAAATAGATCATCAACATCATCACTTACTAGTAGGGTAACTAGATAGCAAATGTGAAAAATAGGAACAGGGTGTCGGGGGTAATAGGCGTTTATATAAGAAAAAACCCCAAATATTGGGACTGTCCCTATAAAATTGGGACATCTGGTCACCCTATTTACTAGTCACACACAGCTATGTATTTATTAATTTTTCTTGATTTGCCCCATTAGGGCCTGATCCAGTCCCACTGAAGTCAATGGGACTCTTTCCATAGACAGCACTAGACTCTGCATCTGGTCCTTAATGTTCCTGATTTCCAGCTGCAATTCCCATATCTTGTCAAATATATTAACTGGTGAGGGTCAATTTCTTGTTTCATGGAAAATTTCAAACCAAATGATCATTTGCTTAAAAGTATGTTTACCTGTTTTCAATGAGGTCTGTGCTAAACAATCTGTTTTAGCGTTAATGTGACAAACTAACTGTGATGCTGTGTATAAGAAAGAAGCCCACTGTTACACTTCATATAAGATTTATGGAAATTGTGTATCATGTAAGGTATCAATGGAAAAGTTACAATCAATCAAATATGATGATTATCCTGGTTAAATCCATGTATCCTCTTTCCATCTGAAATTATGAATATTGGCTATGTATTTGGATCTTACACATGCGTTGTAATCCTGGGTAGCACCCCCAGATAGCTGTCTTGCCCTAATGTAAATTCTATGTGTTAATAGCCAATTAAGGACACTTAGCTTACAATGGGCTATTGAAGAAATTAATCCAGCCCAGTAAGCTTTTCCTGTGGATGCCTCAGAAAGAATATGGGCAATGGCTGCCTCTGTGAGTCATCAAAGCATGTAAGGGCATGTGATATGCTCAGGTGACCCTGGACTTCATGAGCGCCTGTACTGTTGGGGGCTTTGTTCGAGACAGTAAAATTCCATGCACATGGCAGAGGATATCAAAGGCATTTGACATTTTCATTTGGGCTTCATTTTTCTGGATTGGATTTCTAACAAGGAAGCTTTGAACAGTCTGGGCAATTGTAGAGAGACTTTTGCAAGCTAGCAGTTTATTCCATCACTGCTTCAAACCTGATATAAGGATTTAGCCATCACATGTATGTATATGATCGATTAACCATTTATAACTCTTCTTTTCTTTTATTATAAAATGTGTAGTTTTTAGTTACTAAAGGATTGACATCAGGGGATTATTGGGTATGATCCATGTTATATATTGATCTGGCTAGGTGGCTGGTCTCTTTAGATTGGGAGGACCCTATAACTGATGAAACTGGTTTTCAGTAACCGCTCATCATGAACTCTAGTGTCTGGGTGGTGAGCCAAGGGCTGGAATGCCTAAGGAGATTGCATTTTTGACTTCTTGTTGACCAGTGTGGTGATTACAGAAGTTCTCTTTTGTTACTGGCTTGGTTTTATCTAATGACAGAGTAACCACCAGTTTGGGTCGAGTCTATCCTATTTCTCAGGGGCCTGTCCTCAATATGACCACCTCAGTGGTGAGCTACTGAGGCACAGTGACACTTACATGTCATTCCTGGAAGCAACACATTCAGCTACCTGAGTTTCAAACGTTATATGGCATCATTTGGAGTGTCAGGAAGCAGGGTGGTATTTGAGGGTGTGGGCAAGTAAGTATGGGTACTAAACCAGTTAGCTGCCTTCATCAGAACTTTGTAAACTTAAGAGATGAATAAGGTTTCAGGGTTGGGTTTTAGTCTGGCATTTTCTGACAAAAATCCTTCACCTTAGTTTGTGAGTCACATATGCATAGGCCAACTTAAAAAAATTTCAAAGTGAATTTAGTTGCTATAAAGGCCATGCTGGCCTGAGTGTGCTGGAGATGAAATTCTCCACTTTATTAACTGAATAGATACAACCAGGTAAACTGTGTGTCAGGTTTCTTCTTAGACATCCATTGGCAGTGTGATTCAAGTTCCTGAACTAACAGGGCTAAACTCCAGGTCTGCCTAAGGCCTGTCAGTTAAGAATGGCCACAAAGATGCATGGGCACTTTTTGATTTGATACTTGAGGTGGCATGTACATTTTATGAGGTAGCTATATGTCCACTGAGCACTAGACTTTGACCAGCAACTCATTTCTCTTTGCCAGTACATGACCCTCATATATTGCAATGAATCTCTGTGACTACTCATCTGACCTGAGGGAGGCTCTGATTTGCATAACCAATCCCTTGAGCCACCTAGTCAACAAAATCAAAATTAAAAAGCAAGATTATATCTACCCCAATCTTAAAAATACTGAAGCCTAAGTTTCTTCTCTGGTGGGGGAGACTCAGGAGTAATGCTGACTTCAATGCAGGTATGTGAGTGTAACACTAGTATAACAAAGAGAACAATCTAGTAATTGCTGCCTGTTCCCCTGTAGTACGGGCCATCATTTCTCCAGCCTCAAACTGAGGAGGCAAGCAAGGCTCAGGGCCATAGGCAGGGGAAAGGATGGTCATAAGTGCTAAAACATGTCCTGGAGAAGATGCAGAGTAGAGAAACCAAGAAAAAGCCAATATCCCCTGCTACACGGTTCCCTCTTGGAACATCTGTATTTACCTATTGACTCTTGGGCTATTCTTAAATTGCAAGTTCTTTGGGACAGATCTGTTTTTTTTTTGGTGCTGTGTGTGCACAATAAGGCCCTAATCCATGACTGGGGTCCTACTTGCTATAGAGAAACAAATCATGATACCACCAATATTGCTCCAGTGGGGTGAAACATAACAGTAGAGTGATCGACAGCGCTAGGACTGAAGCGTCAGTTCACAATCTGCCCCGAGTCTCTCCGCTGCCCCAGGAGCCAATCTGAGAGGAAATTAAGACTCTGATTCCCGCACCTTGAGCAGGTGCACAGGGCAAGCCATGGATCATGCTCATTGTATTTTTCTGCAGCGTAATAAGCAATAGAGTGGGTTAATGGCACTGTTCCGATCACACGAAATCGCAGTTCTACATAATATAAGCAATGTTATTGGGACAGCAAGGGATACAAGTATTGCCAAATTGAATACACCAGACAATGGTATAAGGAGTCACACAGGCACCAGTTTGTTCAACCAGAACTAGGTCCTGGTTCAGCACTAGAACTACAGCTTTGATCACTTGTAGTAGACTGGCTTCACCACTAGCGAACCCTCTGTCCCTCCTGCCGTGGCTGGGTGTGAAGTAGCATTGCCTCCTGTCAGTAGCTGCTTTAGTCCTGCTCATCTCCTTGTGATTTGGTTCTCCGTCCAGGGCAGGGTCTAGTGCCACCCTTTAAGGAGAGGGAGGCGGGGTGAACAGAGAGTCACATCCAACAAACAAGTCCAAGCCCTTGTGTCAAATCTCTGGCCTTGACTCTGGGCCCAGTGTCATTGCACCTGTATCTCTGTGCTCTGAATTGTCCTCATCCTTTCACATCCGGGCACTTCATGCCACTTTCCCAGTGACTGACTGGTCGGGGAACCTAGGCCCATCTTCTCTGCCAGCGGATACCTTGCCTCTATCACCCTGGAATCCTTCCTACCATTAATCTTTCTTCAGGCCTTTTCCCTAGCCTCTTCCTGGGAGCTCTATAACAAACTGCACCTCCCAGAGCTCTATCCAGGGCTTGCCCTTGCATGAGGGGGTGGCCAAAGGAGCTTGCTCCAGTTCTGTGTTATCAGGTAGCCTCCTTCCCAGGCATCCTTCTCACCTTTCTGTGCCCCATGGATCGCTTCATAGCTATAACCCCAGTTCTCTGAGAGTGACTGCAGTGTTTGCCTCGTGCTCTCACTGTAGCCCTTCACCCTTCAGTGTGAAACATCTCCCAGGGTTTATGCATAACTGCCTTGGTCTTTTTTCCATGGCCAGCTTCCGCATGGCTCAGGCAGCCCCTACTCCTGTTGGCCCCAGGCATCAGTGCCACCAGCTGCCTGAGCAAAGGGGGCTGGGAGCAGCTTTAACCCCAGGCATCAGCAGCAAGGAGGGAACACTGCAGCTGCCTGCTCCATGGCACCAGCCAGAGCAGCAGCTACCTCCCACCGCCCAGGTTTGGCTTCCCACCTTGGAACTGGCTGGGGGTGGCGGTGCTGCCCCGAGGACTGCCCAGCTCCTGCACTGCACTTGGGGGGGGGAGAAAGAAGTCCCCCCCCCCCCATGCACCTTAACTCTGTCCATGGGTTCAGAGCTTCTTCCCCATGGGAAACACCAGGGCTCTGGGCCTCAGGCACTGGGTTTCAGCTATGGGACGCCTTGGCCCCCCCTGAAAGGATACAGGACCCCCCCAGGGGGGTGCAGCTCCACCGCTGAGAACCATTGACCTAAGGTATGGGATAGCCTGAGTCAAATCCCTACCCCCCACTTCCTGTTAAGACGCAGTTTGAAAGGGATCACTTAGTTTTAGGTATGTGGGCTATATACCTGGGGGACAGGACTCCCTCAGACTTGTCTGTGGAAGGTATTCCACTTTATCCATAAACCCCTGTATGGAGGAGAGCTTTTCAGTGTAGTCTCCAACAGCCTTGGTGAATACCCTAACCACTGGAAACAAGGGTGATTTGCATATTTTCTGGGGCCCACATTAATGTTTAAGTACAAGGGGAAGAACCAGTGACAAGTGCATGCACCTGAGGTTGTAGCTCACCTTTTCAAACCCTACCCCCATATCCTAGTGGGCTTTTCATCTTTGCTTTGGCCCCCATTAAGAGGCAGTTAATGTGGAACACCTTCAACAAGACTGACTGAGAGCACAACACGTCAGCATACCTCATAGACTAGTACTTAGGCCATTCACTTGAGTGGTAAGAGGCCACTGTTCACATCCCCTTGACTCAAGCAAAGAGAGGATTTGAACCTGACTTTATCACTTGCGGGGTGAGCACTCAAACCCCTGGACTAGAGAGGGCCTCAGACTATGGCCCAATTATTATTGAATGAAATTGGAATAGCTTCACCAATTGCTGTAGGGTAGTCCATATCAATTTATATCTTAGTTTAATGATTGGGGCACTCGCCTGAGAGATGGCATACCCCCTGCTTTAAGCCTGGCTCACTGGGTGGGATATTGAACCAGCAGCGACCTCTTCCCCCCCACTCCCCTGGTGAGTTCCCTAACCACTGGGTAAAGGTTAGGCGGGAGCACTGCTTCTCTTCTCAGAACCCTCATCGGGGAGGTAACAGATCCCCCATTCCCCCGCACCTTCAAAGCCCTTTTCCTCAACAGGGAAAGCGAAGAAACTGACCCATGCTCTTCAGTGTCCTGAGTGAATACTCTAACCATTGAGCTAACAGGAGTCTGTCTTCTCGACCACCTTGTGTGGTGTTAGGTGGCCACTGAGCCTGCCAACCACCTCAAGTCCCACAGGGAAGAATGTCCGTTTGCCCTGGGCTTGGTGCATAGGTGTCTGGTGCCTAGAGTGAAGTAGTAGTATGTGTGCCCAGCTGCATAAACGTAGGTGCCTAGGCAGCGTTTGGAGCAAAAACGTTAAGTGGCAAGTGAGTTTATATGGTTAGGAAGCAGCTGAGCAGGGTTTTTGTGGCTCTCAGTGGTGCTTAAAACTGGAATTTAGGTATCTTTGTGGCTCTGCCTTTGTGTGCCTATGGTACATACTGAGCACACATAGGCTCAGCTCAGCACTGCATGCCTGCTGCGTCAGGGCCCGCTGTACCTCTGACTAAAACTCTACTGGATTCCCCGTGTAGTTTGCCCCATTGTTTAAAAAAAAAAGGGGGGGGGGGACAGGGGAGAAGTTCATCACCAAATAACTCCCAAAATTGTACCACCCGCCGATGCTATTCTGCCTCTTCATCTAGCATGCCAGTGCTCAAGGCAATCTAGTTCTGTATTTGCGCGTACTCTAAAATTAAACACAACTCATTTGTCAGGAGGGAAAGAGAATTGTATCTCTGGCTTGAAAATTTGTATGCTAGTAGAAGGCCTTGAGTACCATTTGGGGTCATGGTCAAGGGGTGACAATCTGTCTATGAACTTTAGAGAGCTTTGAAAGTTTACCTTTAAACAGCCATGTGACTGCAGCATGCATGTGGGTCTTGGCACCCATTGGCAGCCCATGCCTTGCTCACAGCAGCCGCACTTGGTAGAAACAATGCTTGGATTATTGTCTTTTGGAGCTGGGTGTTGGTCAGATTAGGAGAAAGCTCCTGAGATATGTTCTATGTGAATCCTGCTTATTTTTTCCATGGCATTGAGCAAAAGAAAAGTGATTTTTTTCCCATCCCAAGAACCAGCATGAACTATCAGTTGTGGTGTCTCAGTAAAGTAACCACATATCTATTCAGGGGACACCATCACAGGGCCTAATAATATCAGCCACACTATCAGAGGCTCGTTCACCTGCACATCCACCAATGTGATATATGCCATCATGTGCCAGCAATGCCCCTCTGCCATGTACATTGGTCAAACTGGACAGTCTCTACGTAAAAGAATAAATGGACACAAATCAGATGTCAAGAATTATAACATTCATAAACCAGTCGGAGAACACTTCAATCTCTCTGGTCACGCAATCACAGACATGAAGGTCGCTATCTTAAAACAAAAAAACTTCAAATCCAGACTCCAGCGAGAAACTGCTGAATTGGAATTCATTTGCAAATTGGATACTATTAATTTAGGCTTAAATAGAGACTGGGAGTGGCTAAGTCATTATGCAAGGTAGCCTATTTCCTCTTGTTTTTTTCCTACCCCCCCCCCCCCAGATGTTCTGGTTAAACTTGGATTTAAACTTGGAGAGTGGTCAGTTTGGATGAGCTATTACCAGCAGGAGAGTGAGTTTGTGTGTGTATGGGGGTGGGGGGGATGTGAGAACCTGGATTTGTGCTGGAAATGGCCCACCTTGATTATCATGCACATTGTAGGGAGAATGGTCACTTTGGATGAGCTATTTCCAGCAGGATAGTGAGTTTGTGTGTGTGGTTTTTGGGAGGAGGGTGAGGGGGTGAGAGAACCTGGATTTGTGCAGGAAATGGCCCAACTTGATTATCATGCACATTGTGTAAAGAGTTGTCACTTTGGATGGGCTATCACCAGCAGGAGAGTGAATTTGTGTGGGGGGGTGGAGGGTGAGAAAACCTGGATTTGTGCTGGAAATGGCCCAACCTGAAGATCACTTTAGATAAGCTATTACCAGCAGGACAGTGGGGTGGGAGGAGGTATTGTTTCATATTCTCTGTGTATATATAAAGTCTGCTGCAGTTTCCACGGTATGCATCCGATGAAGTGAGCTGTAGCTCACGAAAGCTCATGCTCAAATAAATTGGTTAGTCTCTAAGGTGCCACAAGTACTCCTTTTCTTTTTGCACATGCTGTTAGTTATAAGCCTACTCCCAAAGAGCAGAAACATTCGGACACAGTCACACAGCAACGCTAATATGACAGTCTAGCAAGTAGCTGTATCTCTGCCTGTTGATGGCTTTATAAATTAGGAACATTACTTTGAATTCATGGCATGGACAGACCTGACCTAACCAGAGTTAATGAAGAACCAGGCAGTAGCTGAATCAAATAAGTCCTTGCTTGGTATCACTAGCAGGATTTGAAGGTAAGTGACTCCACTCCCACCCAAAGCAGCTTTTTCAGACTTAGCAGCCTGGGTCTCACTGGTATCTTTATTGTACTACGATAGGAAGCAAGGACCTCTGGATAATGTGTGCTACATGTAGTCTGCTAAGAAGAACATAACCAGTGAGAAACTGCCACCCACAATGAACTCCTTCAGGCAGTACCTGAAACATGCAAATATCAGTCACATGTTTGGCCTCATGCAACAGTTAGTATCTTCAAGTGTCCCCAATAGCATGGGCCATCTTGTTCTTTACATAATGGTGCTGCCACCTGCTCCAGAACCCATCCTCACCTTTGTGAGGCGCTGTGAGTACCTGTGCAACAAGGAGATGCAAATGACACAGGGAAGACTTGGCGTATTCTGATGCATGCAACGGTGACAGTGACGAGCATACCAACAAAGTACTGTACTCGTCAGTCACAGGTTCAGAGAGGGAGTAGTAATGTTGCATTAGACATCCAGTAGCTCATAGTTATATGTAGGGGTTACATAACAGCATATAGGTCACTTTGTAATTCACAGGATATATTCATACAAGACATTCTACAGCCCTCTATTCAGAGTCATTGCTGTTATAAGTAGTTTACATGTATTGTCATTGTATTCAGTGATAGTAAGGAGATAATTACAGGTGTACCATGTGTACTTGTCATCGGTTGAGCCAATAATTAAAAAAATGTTCTATAATTAGGTGGCTGGGGTCTTATTATTTGCATAACTTCATAAAAATAGCAGATGGAAAAACTGTTCTCAAATCAGTCTATTCTACAAATAATGACAAAAAGTTTGATGTATTATACGGTACAAACAAGCTCCTATTTTTGTATGACTGCAGACAAAGGCCACGTATGGGAAAATAGATAATCTGGAGCTAAATATTTCCCAAACAGTATATTTTGAGTACATAGTTGCATTATTAATTGTATTTGGAAGCTTTCTGCCAATTTTGGTCAAAATTAAACTCTGTTTCTATGAGTTGTGTCCCTTTTTATGACACTTTTGGATTGGATGCTCAATAACATTTAAACATACATGATCTAGAAAAACGGCACCACTTCCAGCATCTACATCCATCCTGGTGATGATCACCAGATATGTGCCTAACTTGTGGTGATATAATTTTTCTTGTTCATAGGTTACCCCTTAGTGTCCCAAATGGGTCCAGGCTGGCATATCATAACTGTAATTAAACATTGCAAATTCTGCTTATAAATGAAACCAGCAGTACAGTGGGGTTGATAGGAATCCTGTAAATTAGTCAGTGCTGTGGTTAAGGGTAACTCTCCTTTTATGGTTAGCAGGTTATCATTGCCTTAATGAAAATCACAAAGGAAGATAGTGCATCATGACTTTATTGATTTTCATTTTCTCATACAGAATAATCACAGAAGTCACAAACTACAATATTGAGAAAACAGATTCTTGTTTGTGGATGAAAGAGAATTCAAAGGACCCTACAGATGTCTGACATTTTAAAGGAAAGGTAGGAGCAAGGATTAAAATTCACAGATAGTGAGGCAGTCGTGATTGCAACTTGTGCCATTCCAAGCACCGTCCGTGCACATTGCCCTGCAGTTTTCTTCCCCTATGTCACTGGGCTCACCTGCATGCCGGTCGGTATAATTTGGGGCTGTTCCATTCAGGGAACTGACTTCACCTGGAATCCCACGCCCCTCTGTGCCCAGATAGGCACATTTGTTAAATAACCTCACAATACTGAAAACAGCATCATTCTCCTCCTTATTCATGGGAGATGCAATGGAGCCGCCTGCCTGTTTGCATGCTTCCAATGTGGTCTGAAAATTGCCTTCTTGCCGATTGGTAGCAAACATTTTTTTTTCAACTGTCTTTATGGTCCCATCCAAAGTAAGGACTAAAAGTAAAGCAAAAAATCTTGTTAAATTTTTTTGAATCATTTTACACTCTCATGATTGCTACTACACTGGGACTCCCACTTTCTGTATTCTTCTATAATAAACTGACCCTTCCGAATAAAATAAGGAACACAAATTGCAAACTTGACACAACCCTCTCTTCCCCCCACCCCCAGATTAAAGAAAGCCAGAACATAGGCTATGTCATTCTATCCTACCAAACCCTGCTCTCTGCTGGATGGAACATCAATGACATGCTAAATTGAATAGGCTATTGCTCCTGTCTAGTGACTTCAGAACAAAGAGAATATAAACTCAAGAAGAGAGGAGAATGGAGGAAGAGAAGGGGAGGAGAATTGATTAGAGATAGTTATAAAACTAGAAAGGAATAGGAGATGGGAAAGAGACGGAAAAGGGACGAGAAATAGATGAAGATGATGGAAAAGTGGTGGGGGGGGAGAAATTAAATTTAAAAAGAGACAAAAGGAATGTGAATGGGAGGGGAAGAAATGAAGGAGAGAAGAGAAGAATTTTAAATAAAAAAAAATTCACTTTGCTCCTGAGGCTCCTATCATTTAAAGACGAGTGCACCTACTTAACTTTGCATACACTGAGTAATGGGACTGACTTCTTTGGGACTAGTCACAGTGCATAAAGTTGAGCACATGCATAAATCTTTGCAGGCCCTAGTTAGATATGTCACTTGTCATGACATTTTTGTAGCCACAGATTAACTGTTGTGGCCATGAGGGTCATTCACAAAGTGCAGGTGACCCAGAGAAATTGTGCAATAAGCCACCTCTGGCTGGTTTGCATCAGTGTTTCAACCTATCGCAGTTATCTGGGGCAGGGAGGAGGAACCCTAGTAACTAATTAGATGGCCCACAAGTTAATCTCTTTAAAACAATACAGACTGTATCATTGCCCATCCCCAGAGATCCTCTGTGTAAAAAGAATATAAAAATAAATGGAACAAGACTCAGACTATTTTTAAGGTGCTGGTATTTCATGGCTTATTTTTTCCACACTTGTTAATCAAGTTGTGGGTGGGGCAGAAAGCAAAAGCAGACAGATTACCTCTTTCCAGTCTGGCAATTCGATTGTGGAATCCTTTCATGATTGCTTGTAATTTAGGAACATAAGAAGCAATTAGGCCTATGGACAAAAAAAAAAAAAAAAAAAAAAAGTATGCCCTTAAGTTTAAGTGTTAAGACCAGGCTTCACCAATAATGTGGAAGTCATTGTGTAAAATTAATAGCAGTTTTCTAAAACACTTGTGACTGTAACATTTGTTTGATTTTCTATGTGAAAGAATTTGATCTCAGTGTGTTAAATGAAGGGCCTTTTCAGACGCTGACCATCCTGATGATAAACAAGGCTCATGGAAACTGCTTTAAGAAGGGAACCACTTATGAAGAATTAAAATTGAGATCTTTGAGTTAGAGTCTTTAATGCCCCACTGGTGCTTTGCATCAGTCCAGTACCAAACCAGGCAAAAGAGGGTTGATCCTAAGATACTGTATGGGCTCCCTGAGATCACTGATGGCTGGTGTAAGATAAACATCCATCAGGCTGCTCCAGTGCTTCCTGGCCACAGCACTAAGCTATTTTTGTAGCACTCACCCCCTTCACTTCCAATCCCCCTGGGACCAGGTTGGTCAGGAGAATCTGGGCTATAATCTGTAATTTTCTACTCTGCATCCTGCTTATGATAAAGGATGGTCTGCGCTCAGGGTATGGTCAGAGAAGTAGATTTTGCTGGGATGAGATACTTGATTACGTGTGGTGGTGGTGGTGGAGCAGAACCAAGTGTAACAGACTTGTAAAGTGGGTGTTTTGTAATAATAAAGGAAGGTAGAAGCTTTGGTGCTATTGGTTGTGAATTCAAACCTTGTGGATAACCTTGAAGAAATGGAATTATCTCTTGTCAGCTCGCACAGTGCCAATTAGCTTGATTAAATTAATCTCTTACATTTAAAGTTTGATTGTACTCTGAATAGTGACTCGGTAACGATGGCATTTTGGAGATTCAGGTTTATAGTCTCTCTAGGAGATCTGTATTAAACACATTTTTTTACAAAGAGAGAGACCTTTTGTTTTCACTTCCCGTGGTGCAAACCCTGAAAGTCAAGCTGCACTCTTTCCTACTGGTACATCATTTCTAAGGTTATGCCTACCAGCAACTGGGAGGGTGTGTCTCAGCGCAGGCAGGCAAGCAAACACACACGAACTCTGCTCAAGTCAGCATGCTAAAAATAGCAGTATGTCTGTGGTCGCATGGGCAGCAGCTTGGGCTAGCCACCTTCATTGTACCTAGGACCTCAGAGGGGGTCAGGTGTGGCTACTCGAGTTGGTGTAGATATACCTTAAGTGTGAAGGTTCTGCAGTCCCAGTTATGCCCGCAATGGGTATGTCTACA
The DNA here is from genome assembly GCF_965140235.1 of Caretta caretta. Taxonomy (NCBI): domain Eukaryota; kingdom Metazoa; phylum Chordata; order Testudines; family Cheloniidae; genus Caretta; species Caretta caretta. The sequence goes on along the minus strand of NC_134212.1, from coordinate 69,191,906 downwards.
CTTAAAACCTACAGCAGCAAGTCTAAGAGCCCAGGTCTACAGATTCAGACTCATTAACCCCCCCACCCACCCCTGCCACCCCAAGATTAAATGAACAGATTGGAAAACAATTCCAGATTTTCATTCTTCTGTATGATAGGCAGAGATTATGTCTAAATGACAAAAAAAGGGACATTTAAAAACTGAATGAGCTCAATACGTTTGGAACAATCCCTTCAGCCCCGGCATCCCTGTAGACACATTTTGACTGCTTCATAATCACATTCGCTGGTGCCTTTATAGTAATATTCTGAAAAACATCGAAGTAACCAAGCACCTCTAACTTTCAATGAGACTCAGGCTTCTAAATGTCTGTCACTTTTGAAAATGGGACAGAAAGTGCAATGAAGTAGAATTCGGTTTATCAGATACAAATAATGAAATACAGCAGAATATCTATACATCTGGGGTGGGTAACCACTGCAATTACCTCGCAGTCCTGGGAATGCTTTTAAACCAGGCTTTCCTTCTTTCACAGGCAGTCCATTCAGTCCAGGGATTCTGAGAATTCCTTCTTGGAGGTCCCAAGCATGGCACGTCACCAGCAAAAAGGCTATTGCTGTGACTATGTGAAACAGTCGAGGCAACATTGTTGGAGGCTAGCTATAAAACAAAGAGTATTTACTACCTGGTGCTGAGTGCTTTTTTTCAAAATTAAAAATGATTGAGAAGTGTGAATTCTTTATTTCAAAATAACATTTTCTGTTTGGGATTGAAATCTTTTTAGCTTAGTCTTTTTTTTTTCCCCCAGTGATACTAACATGATTAGTGTAGCCTTAAAGTGGTTAGAGTTTGAATGATTGATCATTACAGATGAAACAATTCATCCTTTATAGTCAGCGGTCAAGAGAGCAAAAACCCTTTTTTATAAAGCTGTTGATACACTTGTCACACAAGAAAAAATGAGATAAGTTAAACTTCAGTATTACTTATGCAGCACTAGGTAGGAATGTCCACTACAGTGAGGGGGGGGGGAAACAATCAAGATTACTCTGGGTGACCGTCTAAATTATTTATATTTTAAAAGGGAAAAGCAACCATTCAGACTTTCAGAGTGGTAGCCGTGTTAGTCTGTATCAGCAAAAAGAATGAGGAGTACTTGTGGCACCTTAGAGAATAACAAATTTACTAGAGCATAAGCTTTCGTGGGCTAAAGCCCACTTCATCAGGTGCATGCAGTGTCCTCACCCATAACTATTTCACATTTGGGGACAATGTATACCTTCAAGTCAGCAGCACCGCTGTGGGTACCCGCATGGCCCCACGGTATGCCAACATTTTTATGGCTGACTTAGAACAACGCTTCCTCAGCTCTCGTCCCCTAATGCCCCTACTCTAGTTGCGCTACATTGATGACATCTTCATCATCTGGACCCATAGAAAAGGAATTCCACCAAGATTTCAACAATTTCCATCCCACCATCAACCTCAGCCTGGACCAGTCCACAAAAGAGATCGATTTCCTGGACACTATGGTGCTAATAAGCGATGGTCATATAAACACCCCCCTATACTGGAAACCTACTGAGCGCTATAGTTACCTATATACCTCCAGCTTTCATACAGCCCACACCACACGATCCATTGTCTACAGTCAAGCTCTAAGACAACCGCATTTGCTCCAACCCCTCAGACAGAGACAAACGCTTAAAAGATCTCCATCAAGCGTTCTTACAACTACAATACCCACCTGCTGAAGTGAAGAAACAGATTGACAGAGCCAGAAGAGTACCCAGAAGTCACCTACTACAGGACAGGCCCAACAAAGAAAGTAACAGAACGCCACTAGCCATCACCTTCAGCCCCCAACTAAAACCTCTCCAGCTCATCATCAAAGAACTACAACCTATCCTGAAGGTCGATCCCTCACTCTCACAAATCTTGGGAGACAGGCCAGTCCTCGCTTACAGATAGCCCCCCCCAACCTGAAGCAAATACTCACCAGCAACCACACAACAAAAACATTAACCCAGGAACCTATCCTTGCAACAAAGCCCGTTGCCAACTCTGTCCATATATCTATTCAAGGGACACTATCATGGGACCTAATCACATCAGCCACATGATCAGAGGCTCGTTCACCTGCACATCTACCAATGTGATATATGCCATCATGTGCCAGCAATGCCCCTCTGCCATGTACATTGGCCAAACCGGACAGTGTCTATGTAAAAGAATAAATGGACACAAATCAGATGTCAAGAATTTATAACATTCAAAAACCAGTCGGAGAACATTTCAATCTCCCTGGACACTCAATTACAGACCTAAAAGTCGCAAGTATTCAACAAAAAAACTTCAAAACCAGATTCCAACGAGAAACTGCAGAACTGGAATTAATTTGCAAACTGGACACCATTAAATTAGGCTTGAATAAAGACTGGGAGTGGATGACTCATTACACAAACTAAAAACTATTTCCCTGTGCTAATTTTACCCCTACTGTTACTCACACCTTCTTGTCAACTGTTTGAAATGGGCCATCCTGATTATCACTACAAAAGTTTTTTTTTCCTCCTGCTGATAATAGCCCACCTTAATCAATTAGAGTTGGTATAGCAACCCCCATTTTTTCATGTCCTCGGTGTGTGTGTACACACAATCTTCCTACTATATTTTCCACTGCATGCATCTGATGAAGTGGACTTCAGCCCACAAAGCTTATGCTCAAATAAATTTGTAAGTCTCTAAGGTGCCACAAGTACTCCTCATTCTTTTTCATTCAGACTTTATTCTTCTTCTGCCTCTTTCTCTTCATTATCATAAATTTAGCATTTTCTAAACACCTCTGTATCAGTGGTGATTTCCTCAGTAAAAATAGACTGGTGTATTAGCAACAGAGGGAAATGTAAAGAAACTCTGAAAAAGCATTTAAGATGGAAAGTTTAAATTGAGACTTTGTTATACTTAAAATAGATTTTTTTTTTGTAATTTATAAAGAAGTTCAACTTACCTGTCAGCTCCAATGTGAAATGCAAAAGGAGCATGATAAAGGTACAATTTATAGGGCGCGTAATTGGAGACACACACACACACACAATACATTTCTAATAGGCACAAAAATGTAATTGGATATACATTTGGCCAGCAACACAGACATTTGATAACTGTTACCTTCAATCATTTTTGCTTCTATTTTCTTTATGTTTAAAGCCTTGTGCAAGAATATTTAAAAAGTCAACATGCACTGATGCTTTCCCATTTTGTTGAGCCAAGATATTACATTTTAATTGAGTAAAACAGTCTTGGAGCAGAAGAATAGATGATTGCAGAGATGTCTGTCATGAGTTGTTTGCAGGATATAACATTTCCATAGATCTTCTGCTTACTCTAAGTATTAAATAATTACATTGTCATTGTGATTTTAAATGTCACAGAAGGAAAAACAAGCCCGAACACAGCTGACTTTTATTATCTACATATTATTTTCTCAGAAACCATAGTGTAAAAGCATTATATGCCCATCAGTGATGGGAGCTGAAAGCTTATGAGTAAATACAATCTAACACAATAGTGACAAAGCATACAAAACAGGACACATCATCTCCACCTATGCCCTATTCAGAGAAACTCCCAGATAAGAATTTAGTTGACTCCCTAAGACACAAATAGATACAATATTCTGTGGTGTAAGGGGAATTCCATATCCTAATAACAATAGCTCAACATGATAATATGAGGGGGATAATATCACCCACGAAACAGGAAGCCAGATTCTCAGTGAGATTAAATTCCCTTTACACAGCTCTGGCAGTGCAAAGAGGCCTTAAAAGTGGTGGAAACATACCGAAAATGGAAGACTTCTTCCTATTATCTTACATTTTTATGTCCCTGCTAAAAGTTGTTCCCATCTAGTGGCTAGTTAGTGATCTATATTAAATGACCTGCTGATCATAGTCCAGTTTACAATGGATGGGTCTGATGTCACCAAATCAGCACCAGAACTGGTACAAACCAGCCTCCTCACTGGTAATCTCAAAAGCCAGACTAAGGACGGAAAGAGATATGAAGACTGTAGCTCAGAAGAATAGACACCGAACTCAGGGAGCACAGGGACTGAGGATTGCAACATCTTGGAGGAATGGGGGGAAATCAGTTGCTCTCTGTGCTGTGCATGTTCTTTAGATAAACAGAGTTCATCAATCTCCAGTTGCTCCTAATCTCACACCTTTCACCAATAACATCTGTTTCCAAATGTAAAAAAACCTTGTGTACACACACAAATATATATATATCATCCCATAATGACATTAAAAGAACACTAAGACAACGTCCACCTCTCAAAAATTAATAAACACCAGACAATGTTGCTTGTACAACTTTAATTCAGCTCCTTTGTGCAGATGCATTATGATACAGTCTTTACTTATATCATCACACACTATTTTTTTCTGAAGGCCCATGCCTCATTCAGTGGATGAGTATTTAGTCAATATTTCTTTTTATCCTCTGTATTCAATGTGTGACCCCAGGCCTTATTTTGCACATGCCATTCAAACCTTGCATACTGACTACAAAATTATTAAATTTCCCTTGTTTGCAGTGTTGTTATAGCCATATGAGTCTCAGGATAAGAGACACACAAGGTAGGTGGAGTAATATATTTTATTGGATCAACTTGGTGAGGGAGCAAACTTCTGAGTGCCACAGAGTTCTTCTCCAAGTTCAAAGTTGGTCCAATAAAAGATAATACCTCACTTACCTTGTCTTTCTAATTTTCTACTGGGCATTTCCGTGGGGTTCTCACCGCAGTATATAGGTACTTCATAAACAGTAATGGTGCTCTTACTATAAATGTTAATGAACTTATCTTCACAGCACCCTTGTAAGGTGAGGGGGTTGGTACTTAGCTCCATTTTGCAGATGGGGAACTGAAATGCAGAGCAATTAAGGCTAAATTTTTCTAAAGCGCTCACCAATTTTGAGTGCCCAGCTTGATTCTCATAGGCCGTGATTTTTGAGAGTACTTAGCATTTTATAGAACTTTAAATGCTGAAAGCATAGCTCCAGTCGACTTTGGTTGCCGTCATGAGCACTCAGCACTGCTGCAAATCTGGCTTCAGACATTTCCCATTGGGCACTCCAAAAGGAACACACAATTAGTGACAGCTGTGAAAAGTTTGGTTTAAGTCACTTTGCCAGCCTCACTGGCAGAGGCAGGAATAGAATCCAGTTGTCCAGGGTGGCATTTGACTTCCCTAACTCTGAGACTATCTTCTCTCTTCCAACCACCCCCTTCCTTATTCACTACACACCTCCTAATTTCTGTAATATATTAGGGTCCAACATAGAACAGCCTCAATCACTGCAGAAACTTGATGCGGTTTCAGAGCACTGTCAGTCCTGTGGGAAAAAATAGCATGTAGTCATGTAATTAAAAACTATCATATTGCATGTGGGGGGAGGGAAATTAATTTTGCACAGGTAACCTGAAATTTGATAAGTCCTCGCTTTTGAGTGCTTGAGTTTAGAACCTTAACACACTTTAAAATAATTCATTTGGATTAATTTCCTAATTAAAAAAAAAAAACCTCAAAAATTCCAACTTTGGAACTATATTGACCCCCCCCCCAGCTTGGGTCATCAGCAAGGTTTGGGCCTTTACATCCACAGCACAGAACTCTTTCCCTTGAGGTAACAAAGTAGTAGCAGGCTTAGTATGTGGATCAGACAGTAGAGGGAGAAGACACCTATACTGTGCCAGTGGGTTTCATACCTATTTGCTAACAGCAAAGGCGAGGTAGAGCTGGTTGAAATTTGTCTGAGAGAAAAAAATTCCTTCAGAAAATGCTGCTTCAACAAAAGTGAAACCTTCCCTGGGAACGTACCAACTTCATTAAAATGTTCAATGAAAACTTCTTTGAAAATCTGATTTTTATAAGGCAGAAAATGTTTTATTTCAACTTTATCATTTTGACTTTTCTGTTGTATAATATTAATTTAAGTCTAGATGTTTTGATAAAGTCAAAACAAAATCAACAAGGAGTCCGGTGGCACCTTTAAAGACTAACAAATTTATCTGGGCAAAAGCTTTTGTGGGTTAAAAAAACCACGTCTTCAGATGCATGGAGTGAAAATTACAGATGCAGGCATTATATAATGACACAGGAAGAGAAGGGAGTTACCTCACAAGTGGAGACCCAGTGCTGACCAGGCCAATTTGACCAGGGTGTATGTAGTCCACTCCCAATAATAGATGAGGAGGTGTCAGAGGCAAAGCTGCTTTTGTAATGAGCCAACCACTCCCAGTCCCTATTCAAGCCCAAATTAATGGTGTTAAATTTGAAAATTAATTTAAGTTCTGTTGTTTCTCTTTGAAGTCTGTTTCTGAAGTTCTTTTGTTCAAATATGGCTACTTTTAAATCTGTTATCGAATGTCCAGGTAGATTGAAGTGTTCTCCCACTGGCTTTTGTGTGTTACCATTCCGGATGTCCGATTTGTGTCCATTTATTCTTTTACGTAGGGACTGTCCAGTTTGGCCAAAGTACGTAGCAGAAAGGCATTGCTGGCACATGATGGGATATATCACATTAGTAGCCGGATTCCTTGTTGTTTTTTGGTTACAGACTAACATGGCTACCCCCTGATACTCAAAACAAAATGTCACTTTGATTTTTCCTAAATGAAATTTTGGAATTTTTGTTCCAATGAAAAATGAAAAAACAAGCAAACTTTTGGAATTGCCTGTGGCACGGAAAATCTGGGTTGTAATCAGCTGTAAGGAATGTAGAGAGTCAGGACTCCTGGGTTTCATTCCAGGTTCTGAAGGGGAAAATCCTCTAGTGGTAATAGACCCATCAGCCCCATCCCTTCCACAAGCCTGTTTGTCCCCCTCTCCTCCTATGTGCTCCACTGCCCAAATCCTGCCTTATTCCTCCACTGCTCCTATCCAGGCCTATTTAGGATTATTGAGGCCTATGTACAGTTCTTTATAACCCTTCTCCTTCCTTCCTCTCTCTCAAGATCCTATGCCACTGCCCCTCCCCTACAATCCTGTCTCCCTCACTTGCTCCAACTTCTGTCTCCTACTGCTTCCCACCCCATGTCTGGCTACTGTCCTGTTCCCACCCCTCACTCTTCCTGCAATCCCTTCTCCCCATGTCCTGCCTCCACTTCCTCAACACTCTGAAATCTAAGTCAGGCTGCTTCCCCTTCCTTCTTCCTGCCTGGCCAGAAACAGGGGCTGGGGGTAGGCACTGAGTGCACAAGAGAGTCTACAGGCTTTCAGTTCAGGTGCCCAGTGTCACAGCAGCTCAGAGCAGCAACTTCAGGGAAAGACCTGCTCAGACCCTGAAGCCCAGGATGGGGTATGCTCAGTTGCTCTCAGGGGATGGGGCACGTGCATTCTGGTCACATGTAGGAACTGTGAGCAGATGAGACATGCCCAGTACTGACATAACCATCAAAGAATTTAGCAGACAAACCCTAATCAGTTGCTCTAATCAGTGGAGCTTTCAAAGGCTCATAACTTAGCCAAATGTGGGTGTCTTATCATGGGAACAGCAAATGGCGTTTCCCTGACACCAGGACAATACTCCTACCACATTCGAAGTTCCTATTTCACAGCACAGAGGTGCCAGAATGTTTTAAACATTTCTTAAAAATAATTTGTTAAAACGGGTAAAACAATGCATGTTCTCCTCACCTACCCTCACTCTCAGAAATGGCCGAACCATTTTTGGTGAGACTTTTAAAAAAATTTCAGGCTGAGGCAGACATACCTGAACCGTTAAAGTTTGACAAAGTTATAAGCAACTGAAAACTGGTTCTTAGGTTGTAATGGGAAGTGTTAGGTAACCTTACCTACATGTATCGCCACCTGCACCAGCAACAACACACACACACACATACTCACACACATTAATTTATGTCAATTGTGATGCTGTGAAAGAGAAAGATGACCATTTGAATCATTGCTGCTACCACGGTTATACAATTTCAACATATCTTGAACAAATGATATCGCTGAAGGTGTCAATGGAACAGTTATGATTTGCAAAGTATGATTATCCTGTTCATATGCATGCATTACCTTTGTATCTGAAGTTATGAATATTGTCTATGTATCTTAAACATGTGGCGTATTCCTGAGTGACACCTCCCAGATAGAGTTATATGTGGGCCAGACAGCTATGTGTTGATGGCCTATCAGGGACACTCCAGTCTCACAATGGGCCATTTACAAACCCTCATCAGGTACAGATAGCTCTTCCTGAGAATGCCTCAGACAGCAAGAAGCCAAAGGCCAACCCCCATGATTCAGCAAAACACGTAAGGGCATGTGATATGCTCTGAACCTGCACTCCATCCTGGGCCAGTACCTTTTCCATTACAGGGGCTTTCGGCTTTGTTTGGGACAGTAATTTTCCATGCATCTGGAAGAGGATATAAAAAGACACCTTAAACAGCTCCATGTTGCCTCACTCCTGCTCTGGACTGTGGATTTACAACTAAAAGGAGCATTTTGAACTATAGCTTGAGGCCCTTCCAATCTTTTGGAAGTTATCAGACAGACTTTACAAGCCAGACCTGATATAAGGACTTTGCAATCATTAGTATGTATATGATCTATTAACCATTTATAACTCTTCTTTTCTTTTATTATTACATCTTTAGTTAGTTTACTAAGGATTGGCTAACTGCATGAAATTTGGGTAAGATCTGTGCTATATAATGACCTGGGGGTATGTGTCTGATCCTTTGGGTTTAGTCTTTCTAAACCCAAAGGATCAGACACATACCCCCAGGTTAATATATAGCACAGATCTTACCCAAATTTCATGCAGTTAGCCAATCCTTAGTAAACTAACTACCTCCCATGTAAGTAGGTATGTAAGTACCTCACATATCATGAAATGGGTTTTCAATAACCTCCCAGTATAGTAGATTGGGATGCCTGGATGGCAGCCATGGGCTGGAATGCCTATAAGGGTGTGTCTACAGTACAAAATTAGGTCGATTTTATAGAAGTCGATTTTTAGAAACCAAATTTATACAGTCGATTGCGTATGTCCACACTAAGCGCATTAAGTCGGCGGAGTGCGTCCTCAGTACCGTGGCTAGCATCAACTTACAGAGCGGTGCACTGTGGGTAGCTATCCCACAGTTCCCGCAGTCTCCACTGCCCATTGGAATATTGGGTTAAGCTCCCAATGCCTGATGGGGCCAAAACATTGTCGCGGGTGGTTTTGGGTACATGTGATCAGGCCCACCTCCCTCCCCCCATGAAAGCAATGGCAGACAATTGTTTTGCATCTTTTTTGCCGGGTTACCTGTGCAGACACCATACCACGGCAAGCATGGAGCCCGCTCAGCTCACCGTCACCATATGTCTCCTGGGTGCTGCTGGCAGACACAGTACTGCATTGCTACACAGCAGCAGCTCCTTGCCTTCATGGCAGATGGTGCAGTAGGACTGAGAGCCATCATATATCTCCTGGGTGCTCCTGGCAGACCTCGGTGAGGTCGATCGGGGCGCCTGGACAGATGTGGCTATTATCCTCTTATAGCACCTAATGGGAGCCAGAGACTCCAGGTCATTCTCTTCTTTAAGTTTCATCTCATGGAGATTCAGTCCTGCCTGGAATATCATGCGAGCTGGAGGCTTCTGCCTCAGGCTGCTCTCCCAGCTGGCAGCACCGCACGGTCGCACCTACCCCTTGCTCCCATGGCTCGTGAAGCCTGAACAGTAGTAAGGAGCAGTTCAACTATAGGCGGAGCAAGTGCAGAATGGTGGTAGAATGTGCCCTTGGATATTTAAAAGCTCACTGGTGCTGTTTACTGACTAGGTCAGACCTCAGGGCAATCAACATTCCCATTGTTATTGCTGCTTGCTGTGTGCCCATAATATCTGTGAGAATAAGGGGGATACATTTATGGCAGGGTTGGACGTTGAGGTAAATCGCCTGGTGTCTGATTTTGAGCAGCCAGACACCAGGGCGATTAGAAGAGCACAGCAAGGTGAGCTGCGCATCAGAGAGGCTTTGAAAACCAGTTTCATGACTGGCCAGGCTTTGGTGTAACAGTTGTGTGTGCTTCTCCTTGATGCAAACCCGCCCCCTTTTGTTGATTTTAATTCCCTGTAAGCCAACCACCCTCCCCCCTTCGAAATAAAGTAACTATTGTTTTGAAACCATGCATTCTTTCTTTATTAATTAAAAAAAAATGAGAAAACAGACAAGGTAGCCCAGGTGGGGTGGGGGAGGAGGGAAGGCCAAGGCCACATTGCTTATTGTATCAACACTAAAAATCAAATTGTTTGAATGACAGCCTTTTGTTGCTTGGGCCATCCTCTGGAGTGGAGTGGCTGGGTGCCTGGAGCCTCCCACCGTGTTCTTGGGCATCTGGGTGAGAAGGCTATGGAACATGGGGAGGATGGTAGGCAGTTATACAGTGGAAGCAGCGGCAGTCTGTGCTCTTGTTGGCTTTCCTGAAGCTCCAACAGACGCTTCATCATATCCGTTTGCTCCCCCAACAGACGCTTCATCATGTCCATTTGCTCCCCCATTAGCCTCAGCATCGTGTCCTGCCTCTGCTTTTCGCGCTCACTTAATTCTTTCCTGGCCTCTGCCACTGAATGCCTCCATGCATTAAGCTGTGCCCTATCAGTGCGGGAGGACTGCATGAGCTCGGAAAACATGTCATCGCGAGTGCGGTTTTTTCACCTTCTAATCTGCGATAACCTCAGGGACGGAGATGATAGGGGGAGCGTAGAAACATTCTACGCTCTACACTTCTGGGGGGACTGTATGGTCACCTGTGCTGCTGAGTTCGCCACGCTGACCAAACAGGAAATGAAATTCAAAAGTTCCCGGGGCTTTTCCTGTGTACCTGGCTAGTGCATCAGAGTTCAAAGTGCCGTCCAGAGCGGTCACAATGGAGCACTCTGGGATAGCTCCTGGAGGCCAATACCCTCAATTTGCGTCCACACTACCCCAAAATCGACCCAGCAAGGTTGATTTTAGAGCTACTCCCCTCGTCGGGGAGCAGTACAGAAGTCGATTTTAAGAGCTCTTTAGGTCGACGGAACGGGATTGGTTGTATGGACGCAGTCATTTTTAAATCGACCTAACGTGGCTAAATTCGACCTAACCCCGTAGTGTAGACCAGGCCTAAGGGAACTGTGTTTGGTTTCTGGTTTATCAGTGTGGTATTGCAGAGGCTATTTTGTTACTGGTTTGGTGAATCTAATTAAAGAATAAATCACCAATTTTTGCGGTTTGTCTGCCCTGAATGTGGAATTCTCAGAGTGGCCTGCCCAAGGCACCCAATCACATCAATGATGGGGTGTTTACACCACGGAGGAAAAGGAGTTGTTTAGAGCTGGTCCAACTTGGAGTAATGGGATGAAGTCTAGCACAGGGGGAAAATTAGGCTAAATAGCAGGAAACATTCCTTAATCATGACATCTATTTGAATGTGTACGGTCTCCCAAGGGAAGTGGTGGAGGCTCCATTGGTTTAGATATTTCAAATTGGATTGGAGATCACTGGAGAACACACGATAGGGGATAACCCTGTCCTGATACCCTAAACAATAGACTAGCTGTTACCTATTTATCATAGTGTACGAAAGCTTTAGAAACTGAGCTCGCTATATATAGGCACCAATTGAAATTCAAAGATCACTGTGGAATTAAGTCTTTTACAACTACTGGTTCATAATAGAGGTCTGTCATTAAAGGTAACAAGAGCTAGACAGGTTCCCAACTAGACCTCAAGTACACTTAACTTCCTGATTCTCAAATGTTTCTCTGAATAAATACTTAATCACTGCTTACTTATGCTTCTTGGAACATTTAATTAACTTTACACAGCTGAGTACAGATACCAAGCTTTATGTGTTTTTGTCTCAAAAATTACAGGGCAAATATCAGTTTTCATGAACTTTAATCCAACAGTTCACATAGCCACTCCTGCAGTGGTTAGGAGAATGTAATAATCTTATTAACGATGGTTGAACCTGAAAAAGATTTAGGAAAGGCCTCCGAACTTCAGGTGTTTATCTAAATTGGTTTTGGTGCCTTCGAGGAGTCAAGAAACTGCACATTTGGGGAGGTTCAAAAAGGAACGGTACAAGAAACTTTGTCCCTCTCAGATGTAGACGGCAGGGCCTCTGAGATCTAGAGTGTCCTTCATTTTTTCTTATTACTATTTTTGTATTACAGTAGTACCTAGAGGCAGAGTGCATATAAATATTAAGAGACAACCCTTGTGCCCAATAGCTTTCACTCCAAACAGACAGGAAAGGCAAAGAATGGGAGGAGAAACAGACCCAGAGAAGGGAAACAACTCACCCAAGGTCACACAGCATGTCAGCAGCAGAACAAGAAACAGAACCAGGGTTTTGGTATTGACTTCAGTGGCAAACCAAGATTCCACCCAAGCTCTCAAGTCCCAGTCCAGCCTAATGAACCACACTGTCTCCCTAGGTGTTTTTCAGCACCACAAAACATTGCTCCTTTCATGGCTTCTAAGAGAAGAGAACCCACTCATCCAGATGCTGTAAAACAACAGGAAAAAATGAGAGAAACTCTAGAGAGCAGACAGGTCCTGCTGCCTGGTATCCCATGCATCCACATCAAAGAAAAGAAGTCACTGGGGAGATGCAGGTACTCGGGCTGAACCCTATGTTAAGTCAACCACGGCAGCCTCAGCATCAGACTTTGGTTTTGGTACTATGCTGAAGTCCTACAAAAGGGGCAGATTTCCTGCTGTTTCCAGGTCTGTATTTGATTTTGGAAGTATAACCCCTCTTAAACCTATTTATCACAAGGACGGGTGTTATCCAGCAATCTTCATATATGAAAGGAAAGTCCTTCCAGCTGTGTAATGAAAAGATAAAATGAACTAAGTGGCTACACTGTGATAATCAAAGATAGATAAAGCCAAGAGAGTTTTGTTTGTAGAATAATAAATCTTTCTTCTTCACAGAATCTATGCCATTCTAGTAGGCATATTTTTGGCCAAGACAACAATAGGACTTTAAAGAGGTTATTTTGCAAGTGAAGAGTCAACATTTTGAAGCCCACATAGTGGACATTATATCAAGAGTTGCTATTCTATGCCAGTTTTGAAGTAGCAGTCATGTTGCACATTCTTAGACTGGCTGGAGACCTTTGCTGTGTATGGGCCTGTACAAGAGACCCCTCCTTTACTCCCAAAAAACTAGCCCATTCCCTAATATTGGAACTCAAAGTTTTGCTGAAGCACACTGTATGAATTGGCCATACAGAGGAGTCCCTACAGTGTAGGATAGGAAAAAGATCACTCCCTGGCATGGTGTAGAGTCCAACACTATGCAGGCTCTCTGTGTAGCAACATCTAGGAAGATCTTGGGAACAGGAGAAGATAGGACCAGAGTGTCTGTTGCTCTATATACCCTGTGGTACCTCCTTTTCTCCCTGCATTGGTGAGAGAACGGTTTGAGGACACTCCTGGGAAGCTGGCTCCACGGGGTGGGGAAGTGTATGAGAAATTTCTTACCCCCTTCTGCTCATGAGGATTCTCAATGCCCAGTCCAGTTACGCAAGCTGAATGCCAGGTAGTAGTAGTGGTGGTGGTGATGTGAGCCAAGGCTCTTCGAAATCAACGGCTCGACACTCATTGACTTCAGCGGGCTTTGGATCAGAACCTATGTCACTGCTGGCAGCCCCCTTCTCAAACCTTGCCTTTGCTGGTCTGATAATGGTGGTCAGATGAGCATGTGGTTTGTGTGGGTGTGTCAAATCTATTCAGCTTACACATCAGAATGATACTATTTGTCAGTGGTTAGTATGATATAGAAGAGTCTTGACAGAACTGTAAAATACTGTAAATGACTATTTCTATAGTGCTATAGGGGAACATGGTATTTGACACAAAAAACCAAAATGGTCAGCTTGCAGTATAGCTAAATGATCTATGATTTCAAGGGCTTTTGTTGTGGCCTCCCTTTATAATAACTGAGTTGCATTTTATTGCAGGGTTTCATAGTACACAGTATGGCCTCAGTCCTGCAAAGAGATGCATAAAGGCGGATCCACCATGTATTTCTCCACTGAAGTATACCTGTGTGCATTTCCTTCCAGGATTGAGACCTGTTCCTCTAATGTTGTTGCATAGCATATGCTGCATTATCCAGGCATGTAACTACAATGGAATGTACAAAGTTATCTTAGCATGGGACTCCTCAAACACATTAAGCCAAACCCTGAAATCCTTATCTGGAGCTTAATCAGCCACAGTGAGACAAGGCAGAGTTTGGTTACTATCATTAACCCCCTCTCAAATTAGGGATAGTTCTAGTTGCAGATCAATCACCTTCAGTAGTTACTATTTCCTTAGTAAGCATGAGGAAGGAAAATATTACACCATGATTTTGTTTCTCTCAGATAAAATAATCACAGACAACATTAGCTATAATGCTGAGAGAACAAGCTCCTGTTTATGTTTGAGACACAGAATATTGCATGGACTCTGCCCTATGAAATAACTGAAAGAATATGCTTTAAAATTCACAGATAGTGAGGCGGTACTGGTTGCATTTTTTGTCATTCCAGCCGCCATCAGTGTACATCTCTACACAGTTTTCCCCTCCTTTGCCATTTGGCTCATATGCACGCCAGTTGGTATAATTCAGAGGTTTCCCATCCAGATCATGGAATTCACCTGGAACATCACTCTCCCTTATGCCCAGATAAGCATATCTGTTAAACTGTTTCACAATATCCCAAATAGCATCGTTCTCCTCCTTGTTCCTAGGGGTGGCGATGGAGCCACCAGCATGTTCGCAGGCTTTTAATGTGGTTTCAAAATTGACTTCTTTCCCACTGGTAGCGAAAATTTTTTCCCCCACTTCTGTTATTTTTCCTTCCAAAGTAAGGACTGCAAAGGAAAGTGAAAAGATCTGGTTGGTTTTTTTTTTTGTCGTATTTTATACTGTCCGTGTTGCTACTATACTCCTGGGAAGGGAGAAAAACCACGCGGAAATGAGAGAAAGGAAAAGAAGAGAACATTACGAATAGAAAGGGAAGAAAGAGGAAAAAATAAAGGGAGAAAGGAAAGAGGATTGAAAAGAGATAGAGGAAAAGAATGAAGAGGAGGAGAAAAGGAGGAACTACCTCTGTCACAATCCCACCAACTCATCAGTTTTTTCAGCGAGTCTATATAATTCTTCACCTACGGAAATCTGTCTCCTCCTACAACCTAAGTGTGCACTGCTCCCCCCGTACTAAATACAGTTTCAGACCTGATCTGTTGTGTACAATTGGTAGAGCTGGTTGGAATTTTTCAAATTTTAACAAGAGAAAAGGAAAGTAATTTTGATAAAATCTTTGATTTTTCTCCCCAATTTTCCCCAACAGCTCTAATGACTACACAACCCTAGAGTGTATTGAGAATATAAGCACTACTGACATCATACAACTGCCTCAGTTTCAATGATTCCCAAGAGCTCAACACAAAAAAAATTCTTTTTAACAAGATTTTTAATGCAATTTGAATGAATGTGAGTGGCGTTTCCTTAAAGGTCCTTCCTACTCTGGGAGAATCAGGCCCTGTGTCAGCTCACCAGAGATCTCATTTGCTTCGGAGAACAATTGTGGTAGTCCTATACAGATCCTCTTGCTGAGAAAATGGGCCCTGAGCAGTCTCCTATTAGGGATTTGTGCTTCTCCAGAGGGAGTTCAGTCCCCTGAGTACCCACCCCAGATGATCTATGTTTCAAAAGAGCTGAGCCGCACACCTCACCTTGCATGTATCTTGCTCCTCCTTATAGATAAACCAATGGAGAATTAGACAAAAGGGGGTAACTTTTCTGCTCTGTTAAGACCTGTAGATTCCACTCTCTACAGTGAGAGCTGCACATTAATCAGTTGGCCATGGTGAGGGAAACCTACTCCCAAAGAGCAACATGTACAAGCAAGAGAAACTGCAACAGCCTGCTTGATGTTTTTCTCCATGTGCCGCCCTACATGCTGGAGATGCACAGCACAGTCCTTCGCACTGGGCTGTGCCTAGTCCCTTTTGATTCTAGTCTATGTAAGTTCTTACAGTCCATTCATACATGTAGTATGCAGAATGCTCAGTATGTTGTATAGCCCTAAGCCCCCACCTATGCTGCATCTTATGGGCAGCCTTTTGCATTGCCCTTTATACTGCATAGACACACACACTGACCAGTCTTTCTTGGGAGGCTTTCATTACTGCAGTATCTGAGTGCCTCACAAATGATCTTTCCAACACCCTTGTGAGGTAGGGCAGTGCTATTATCCCCATTTTATGGTATAGAGAGACTGAGTTACTTGCCTAGGGTCACACAAGATGTTTGTGGCAGAGCAGGAATTGAACCCTGGTCTCCCACATCTCAGGCTGGGCTGCTGGATCATCTTTCCTCTTCTTCCAAAGTGCAACAAACACCTCAGCATACTTAATTGGTATTTGGAAGGAAGTTTTGGTGAGGAAAGTTTTAGAATTAAATAAATTTTTTGAAATGTAACTTACTTTAAGTTGGGCTATCATGGTTCATTTTGTACATTGCATTTTACATAAGTTGTGAGGAAAAGCAGAAAGATTACCTCCTTCCAGTCTGGTAATCTGATGTTTTAAAAACTGGAGGCTTTCTTGCAATTCAGGGTCAACAGAAGCAGGCAGGCCTAAAGATAAAAATAATAATTATACAATTGATTTAAACTGGACTTCATTGATAAGAAAAATGCATCATATACAATTAATAACAATTTTCCAAAATTGGCTTGTACTTGACATATATCAGTTTCATTTTCTGGGGTGGAAAATTCTATTTCCCTGTATGTATATATTTTCAAAGAAACCCTATCACATGTTGATTATTGTTATCCATAATACATAAAATATATGCCAGTTGAAACTCCAGCTCTGGAGAGTAGTTACTTAAAGCAGATTACATGTGAAATAAGATCAGTTTTTCTAATCTGGAGTCTTTTGTGTGTGTGAAATCCATGAAAGGGTTAATATTTTAGAAACCATATCCTGCGTAGGCTGAACCAATCAGAACTTGCTCTGATTTAAATTTGCAACTTGACAGCCACAATGGAAAACTTTAGTGGGTGTGGAGTTTGTGTGATATTGAACAGAACTGGAATCCTCTTCTCTGCCTCCTTTATGGTCAGTTAAACTCTTATAGTTTTACGGTATGCTTCTATCTGAATAGTGACTGCAAAAATGTCATTGTAGGGTTCCATGTAGGTTCTCTCCAGGATGACATATGAAATATCCACAGTTTATAGATACAGAGATTTTAAAAACAAAAACAAAAACCTCCCAGCATGCAAGTTTATCATGGGATCTGAGAATCAAGCTGGCTATTTTTTTTCATACAAAATCATCACCAGTAATAAAACTTCTGCAGGCAAAATTATGCCATGACACCTGTACAGTCCCATTGCCATCATTGGGGTAGCATAACTGTAACTGATGAAACTCAGTACAGAATTCTGTTGCTGTTGCACAAGGAGGAATCGATTCCTTCTCAGTATCTCAGAACTGTGTTGGCTCTGCATTTGTAAGAGGAGTAAAAGGTAGTAAAATGTACTTTAGTCAATACAGTCAGGAGATCTGATAGATACAGGAAGCAGATCAGTTGAATAACAAAGGCACCATTTGTACAGTCACTTCTAATAGCAGAACTGCACTTTAATAGACTCAGTTACTTTTCCCTGGACTGCTTTATACGCAGCACAAGTATCCAGTTTTTTGGACTAAACAAAGATTAGTCTTATTCACCTTGTGGTCCAGGCTCCCCTCTCTCCCCCTTGTTGCCTTTTTCACCCTGGGGCCCTTGAACCCCAGGAAGCCCATCTCTTCCGGGAAGACCTAGCATGCCACTCGGTGGCCCCTGAGGACCTGGAGAAGAGAAGCACACAAATGAAAAACATACAAAACTTCTTTTCAACTGATGCATTTTATGGGAAATTCAGAACAGTGGTTTAACAGATGCTGGCCTGCAAAGCAACAAACTGCATTGTGCTTCTGAATAACTTCATTAATGCACAAGCCTCGGGTGACTGTTGGCTTCATAACACTGACTCCATGGAATGAGCAACCAAATGCATGTTAGGATCCCAACTACTTGAACCTTGGAGCATCTTTGGTGATGGAGCTGGAGAAAGCTTCTGATCTGCCCTTTGGCATGGAAGGAATATTGCACAATGAAACAATCAGCATCTGCAGGTGGTGCATTAATAGACCAATGGTGCATACAGCCTCTTGGCTTCAACAACCTGAGAAGTGCATCAGAAGCCTAATTAATCCACTGACATGTAATTGCTTCCTGGTATTACATTTTCATTAATTCATTTTAAAAACCAGTTTTGTTGAGCATTATAGAAAGTATCCTCTGCATGAAAAGTAGTTCCCACTGAAAGGGTAATAGAAAAGAGATGGGGAAAGTTATGCTTGTGAATGCATTGATCAATTGTTAATTTTCTGCCCTAATTCTCTCTTATTTTAAGAATACCGTGAACTGTTGCCTTCTCTTCTTATGCCCAAGAAATCAGCTGTAGTTTATGCCCAATAGCCACTTTCATCTCATTTTCTTGCAAAAAATAAATGGGGACTACAGACCAGCGCCCCATTTCACTTTTACACTTGGAAGTGGGTTTAAAAATGGCTGAAGGAGCCACAAACCTTTGCTGTAAGGGAAGCTTGTCACTGGGAAGGGGACAAATTAACAGTTGGAGCTGAGTGGGAGATTTTTTCCACAACAGTCTTTGAGATATCAGTTTTCTTTCCTGGCCCAAATCGGGACAAAAAAGTAGAAATCATGAACTGATAAGTAAGAAAAAAAGTTTGGATCAGGTCAACTAAAGTGTTTCATTTCTATAATTTCAAAACGTTTTGGTTTTGACCTTTTTAATGCTCCCCCCCTTTTTTACATTACAACTCAACTAAAAAAAATTAAAATAAAAACTGGGTTTGAGCCCAAACCCAAACTTTTCTTTTAAAAAATATCAACATTTTTTTAATTGTGAGATTTGTCAGAAATAACCCTTTCTGCAAACCATTATGGTTTTGACAAATTGACATTTTATGACAAAAAATATTGTCAGAAAATTCCTAACCAGCTCTATTAAAATTGCCACTTTTCCCTCCTTCAGCTTCCCACTCTTCTGCCAAAGAACTGCTTTTGTTTCCCTCTCATTTCCACAACATGAATGTTCCTCCTACTCCACACCACGGGGAGTTGTTGCACCAGCAGAAGTTCACTAAAGTTGGAATTACAGGACAATTTCACTTTAAGCAGAAATTCACTGTATTTACTGACTTCACCATCAGAGGGTTCCACTGTGCATTAAATAGAACTCATCATTTCTTTATTTCATCTGACTCAAGGAAACGGGTGATAAACCATTTAGTTTACTAAGCATAATAGTCAACACAGCAATACATCTATTTAACAGGGGAGATAACCACTGAGCATACCTGGTGGGCCTGGGTCTCCTTTCATACCATCTCTTCCATCTCTTCCAGGCAATCCATTGACTCCTGGGGTGCCAGGGAGTCCAGGAGCTCCTGCACACTTCTCCTCAGCATGACATGTCACCAAAAAAACAGCTGCTGTTGCAAGTATGTGAAGTGACTGGAGTGACAGCATTGTTCAGGCCAGCTACAAAAACAAGCTGCATTTACCATGCAATTCTGCATTGAGAAAATAGGAGCTCATTTATGCTAACTGGAAATAATGAAGAAGTGGTGACTGTTGGCCTTGAATGAAATTTGGCCTTGAATGAAGTCTTCAATTTGGGATTAAATCTTTCAAGTTTCGTCCTGTCCCCCGCCCATTTATATTGAGGTTATGGAAGTATCCCTAAAATGATCCAAGGTTGAGAGAGAATATTAAAATAAACAATTAGTCATTTGGTGGCAATGGTCATAAATCATGCTCTTTTTTTTATTTGATGTGTGTAAATCAAATGTAATATATTACACGGCAGTTTTGAAAAATGCATCATTCCAAACATTAACTTGCAAGCAAGATTGATTCTCATGTTATGAATGGCTAAGTCCCTTCGTTTTCAACCAATTTTTACCGAAAAATTCCCAGGTTCTACAAAAAGTATGATTCATTTTTTCCTGATTTTTCACCCTACTGTTGTATCATTCAAATATATTAAAATATCTTATTTTATTAGGAAAATACAATACATAGCATGAGATACATGCATTATGATAATACATTAGTCTGTGTGTATACGCAAACCTGCCTGTTGAAGTAAGGCTATGTATTAGTCTAGAAGATACACCCAATAAACAAACAGACACACATGCAAGCTCTGAAGTGCGTGTGCATCTGAGCATCCTGATAAATCCCTCACCCACCACGTATACATTTCAAGCTGTTAGCAGATAACAGTTTGAAGTTTTAACACACTAAAATGGGAAGAAAATGAAAATCTGTATCAGAATATATTTCAGAAGTATTTGAAAGTTTAAAAATAAACAAACACAGGAGAAAAGGATGAAGTTGAGTGTATGGCTTACAAATGGTGTGGCCCAATTATTAAATGTAAATATTTATAGGCTAATAGTTCTAAGTCTACAACAGTAAACTGTTTATTCAAATGAAAAGTTTTATTTGGGGATTAGAGATATATTGTTTTCTTAAACTCAGATGTACCGTTGTGTTTTGAGTTCTGGTTTAGTTCTGCAGCAAACCACACTGAGGAATGGAATTCAAAGCATTAGTCTTCTAAATACTCCCCACCCCCCCCTCTTTCCGTCCACCAACCGCCCTCCTCCCCCCCGATATTTACCCAGAAAAAATATTAAGTTTTTTGCACTGATTTTCACCTGTATTTGTTGTTTTGGTAATAAACAGTGGTAAATTCCTGGGGAAAATTAAATAAAATAAAAACTGAAAATGAAGGGCCCTATGTATGGCAGATCACAGACTATTTGCATCTGCAAAATAACTTTATAATCCACAACAAGTCTAAATGACTCAAAGTGGTGAAAACATTCAAGAACTAAACAGAACAGTTTTGACAACACTTTCTTCTCAATTTTGGATCAACTATACAGCTGGTTGAAATTTTTCAAATGTCAAAAATGTGAGCAATTTTGAAAAAAAATCAAAATGTTTTCTGACCTGCTCTCATTACAATCTAGCTAGAAATGGTTAAAGTCAAACTGGACGTAATGTACGGTACTAAAGCACGAATTCTCCTTCAGTTATTAGCATCATTCAGCTAAAATAGCGAGAGTGGTGAAGATGGGTTCAGGATGTCGGTGTGGCTCTCCCATCCTACCTTGGGTGACTGTGTCCTTGATTGGGTGACTCTCATATAATGTGTTAGACTTCTGCATCCATTTGGAGTCCTACTGACTCCAAACTAGTGGATCTTGATGCAGTTCCAGGTTCCTGATCCTTTGGATGTTAAGATGAAAAAGCAATTATTCAACTCGGAGGGGATGTTTACACAGCAATTTCGAGGCACGATTGCAGCACGTGAAGGCAGACCTGAGCTAGCTTCCATCGAGCTAGTTTGCTAAAGATAGCTGTGCAGCTGCGATGGCACAGCATGCCTATCCAAGTACAATCCCACCCAGACCCTCAGGCGGCCAGTCCATGCCGCTGCCCATGGCCCTCTGGTTACAGTGCTATTTTTAGTGAGCTAGCTGGCTCAAAGCTAGCTCTGGTATGCCTACACGTTGTGTCCCAATTGCAGTATAGACATACCCTAATTCTTGCTCGTCCTCTCGCTCCTCAGTCATAAAACCCCAGCATTTTTCAAGCAACTCCACATCTGTTGAAACCACTAATACGAGTAGACTGGAATAGTAACAATAAAGGTAAATATAGCGAAGCATTTGAAAATATAATGGAAAATGTAAAGGGAGAGGTTTGCAGCATGGCCTAAGAGAAGTTCTTTGTAGTTTTATAAAGAGTTCACTCACCCTTCTGCTCTGAAGTAGAATGAAAAAAAAGTCCTCAAAAGTCTCACTTATAAAGTATGTTATTTGATAACACGCCTTCATACCAAAGTGGAGGCTTGATAAGTATAATTTGCATAATTCTTTTTTGTTTTGTTCACACACTTAATTTGTTATACAAATACTTAGAAAAGTTTCAGGAACTGCGTGATGCTGATTTTCTCGATTATAGTAATAAGTTATGTTTTAAAGGAGGAAAAAAACTCTCAAGCAGAACAGATCGTCTCAAAAGATTTTTTTTTGAGTTAATTCAAAGAATACAAAGTTTTCATGGACCTTTCATCTAATTTCTAAAATAAACCTTGTTACTGTTAAAAAGATTACAAGGAAGGATGGGCATGTAGCTAAGGGAGGCAGTGCGTGGCCTAGTGGGTACAGCACTGGACTGGGACTCATGAATACAGGGCTCTAGTCCCAGCTCTGCTAGTGGCCTGATAGGTGGTCTTGGGCAAATCACTTCCTTTTCTCTGTGCCTCAGTTTCCCCCAGATATAAAAGGGGGATAATGATATTGATTTCCTCTGTAAAGTCCTTTGAGACCTACTGATGACAATCACTAAGAGCTAGGTGTTGTTTTTAAGGCAATGGACCTGGACTCATGAGGTGTAGAATCAGTTTCTGGCTCTGCTACAGACTTCCACTGACAACCTGGGCAAGGCACTTAATCTTTCCGTGCCTCAGTTTCCCATCTGTAAAATGATATTAATACTACTTTCTTTCTCCCATCCTTTGGCTGACTTGTCTCATCATACTGTGATCTCTTCAGGCCAGGGACAGTCTCTTACTATGTACATACCACTACACTTAAACCACTACAGAGGCAATTCTTTTGTCTTCCCTTCCTGCATGATGACTCTGTTTACTGCTTACATGCAACTTAAATAGAGCACACATTCCTTTGTTTAGGGGCAGACCTGTTTGCCAATTTCGGTTTGGCCAGGGCTGCGGGGTTTGAAACATGCCTTACCACCACCATGTGGCGGGTGGGGGTGGGGGAGGATATTATAACTTCACAGACGCTGTTGCCCTACATTTTTTACCAGGACAGTACTGTCCAGCAAATTATGAGTTTTCAAATGATACTTTACAAGGCAGGCTTTGTACAAGGGTTCCTACAATAGTGTGCAGGGTGTGACTTCAGGGGTGCCTTCTGCCATAGTATCACACTTATAAAAATAAACTTCAGAACATTTAAGTTAAACCATAAAAATTAAAATCTTCAAGCAATTAGATAGTCTTAGAAAATTCTGCCCTTTTAATCTATTTGCTCTACTAGGGAAAACAAATGCCAGTTATACCAGCCAAAAAAACGAGCATAAGAATTTTTCATCTTCTGTGGAAAAAGGTAGGTGTGGTTTCTCTGCTGTAGGAAATATATAACCTTATTAACAGAAGAGCTACTTGTCCTTTGCTTTTGGTTTACATATTTTTCCTGATTTCTTATTTCCTTGAAGTCAGACGTTAAATCCTCAAATCAAGTAGCCTGGATACTGCATGACAAAAGGAGTTCATTGTCTCAGTGAGTCACAGTAAGCTAGATGAAACAACTGAATGCAGAATGATCTCAGAGAAGTGGGTGCCATTGATTTACCATAAGTCATTTCTAAGATTGTGACCTGGGAAATAATTCCTGGAATGGATCATTAATCTAACCCTGTGGAACATGTTCAAAGGCCACATCTATGCAAAGAATAAATTAATTTGTTCCTCCAGAGGCAACGTGGGATTTAGTTTGGTGGACATTACTTGCACATATGTCACATATACTACTTGGTACTAACCAAGGTAAATGATAGATTAATTTATAAAGCTAGCTACCTTGCAAAATATCCAACTGGTGGGCCAGCACTTCTTCTAATATGGTGTATGTGTATCGCATACACATCAATCACTCGCTAAAGTTCCCTTCATCACTCTTCTTTATGAGACTCCTATAGACTCTCTTTTTCAGAAGAGGTGCTGGTGATATCATCCATATTTCAGAGAGGCTCTTATGGAGAGTATTCTCACACATGCTGTACCTATGCCACCTCGGCTCCCACTAGTGGCAATTGGAATTCGGATGACATCTCAGATCTGATCCAAAGGCCACTGAAGTCCACAGAAAGACTCCCATTGCCTTCAGTAGGTTTTACCTCAGACCCTAATTTGTTTCCCAACTCATTCATACCTTACTCACAACATGATTCTCTTTGTAGTCATCCAAGTTCACATGTGGTACCATGGTAACCGCGTGCCTCATTATCCATAGTCGCTTCAGTCTCTTTCATTCTTTATATCTAGATGTTTTTCCATGACAATTTCTGTGTGGGGAGTTTTTTCTTCTTTTATTGGCTCATTAAACCTACCACAGGACAATGGCAGATGTTAGCTTTTGGGGACCTGAGATGCACCCTTCGGGTATGTCTACACAGCAATGAGAGTGCTCCAGCTTTAACGCCCTTGCGTCCACACACCAACTGTGTTAACCTAAGGCTTGGATCAAGGTTCCCAGGACCCTGCAGGGCTGGAGGGTCCAAGCCTCTGTTAAGCTGGGACCAAAGGTCCAAGCCCGATTGCTTTCCTGTGTGCACACAGTTCCAGCTTGACTTGGGTCCCGGAAGTCCTCTGGACTGGATTGTATCCCATAGTTCCTTCAGGCCACCTGTTTAGTCCTCTCTATGCAGACAATCTGTGATGCAGTCTATTCCACTCTAGTGCAAACGGAAGCCCTTTATGGTGTTCACTGACACCTCAGACACAGGGCTGGGTGTGGTGCTAATGCAGGCTGACGGAAATGGGGAGAGACACCCCATCGTGTGCCTGAGCAGGAAGATGTTGCTGCGGTAGCAGAACTATGCAGCCATAGAAAAGGAATGCCTAGCCATGATGTGGCCCTTAAAAAGCTGCAGCCATATCTATTTGGGCAGCGCTTCACTGTGTACACCGACCATTTGCCCCCGACGTGGCTACCCAGATGAAAGGGGCGAATGCCAAGCTCCTGAGGTGGAGTCTCCAACTTCAGGATTACGACATGAAGGTGGTCCATGTTAAGGGGAGTGCCAACATTATAGCCAATGCTTTGTCCCAGAAAGGGGGGCCAGAATTTCCCCAGGCCACTGGCTAAAATGGCCCCACTCAGTTCAGTCTTGGGGGAGAGATGTGACAAAGTGGGGTTTTATTCATCTTTTTACGTTGCATGGGAGTCTTATTGTCCTGTACTAATACTGTGTGTACTTCAGTTTCCCAGTGTACTGCACCAACACTTCAGTGGTGGGAATTGGGTGTGTGATTTTGCTGAGGCCCTCGGGCAGGTGAGGCTGCCAAGGTGTTTGCACCTACGTAACCTGAGACCGCTGAGGGGGATGCAACCAGGTGACATCTTTTGCCCGGGAAGCGAGACAAAGAGAAGGAGGAGGAGCAACAGTGGAATGTCGGAGGTCAGGTAGCTGGAAGCTGGCAGTCTGCGTGGTGGGACTGGAGGAGGAGGAGTTCAGGGCATCTGGCCCAGGACTCCCAAGATGGACTTGGCTGAAAGTCACTGATTTCTGTAATAGCAAGCGCTGTTCTATGCTGTGTTCCTGTTGACTAATAAACCTGTTTACCAGCTGGCTGAGAGTCATGTCTGACTGTGGAGTTAGGGTGCAGGGCCCTCTGGCTTCCCCAGGAGGCCTGCCCAGGCAGATTCGCTGCAGGAAGCGCACGGTGTGGAAGGGGATGCTGAATGCTCCGAGGTCAGACCCAGGAAGGTCGAAGCTGTGTAAGCTTTTTACCCTGGAGACAGTATGCTCAGAGAGAGGACGCATGATCCCCCAGAGTCCTGACTGGTTTCATATGTAGTAGTCCCAGAGTATTGATCCAGCGACTCAGTTATAACTGGTGGGCTCAACTGCACCCCATGGTCAGAGCATCCTGCAGTAAGTGACTGGGGAGCAGTAGAAGGAAGGGGGATTAGCAGGCGTGCTGAAGGCTCAGAGAAGTGCGGTTCCAGGAGGCGGAGGAATCTACACCTTAACCCTGAGAGAGAGTGGGCCCCCAAGAAGGGCTGTTGCACTGAAGGGGTTCCTCCCAAGGACCGTGAGGAGCTGAGAGAGCACAGGACTGTGAGTCTGTGACCACTTGGGAGATGACCTATAACCATCTACTTAAAAAGGACATTGTAGAGCTGTGCAGAGAGAGAGAGGGCTGCGCAATGGAAGATTCACCAAGGCACAGCTAATTGCTTAGTTGGAAGAGAATGATCACTCTAAGGAGCTGGTTCCTGGCTGGGAGCAGCCAGTCAGTCCCAAGGGTTCCCCCAACCATCAGACAGCCTCCAGTGTTTGCAGTGGAGACCGGTCAGAAGAAGCTTTTTGTAAGAGAGCTGCTTCCTGGTCACAAGGACTTGGTTGCTGGTCACAAGGTCACAAGCCACTTGGTTCCTGCTCTGCTCTCTGGTCCACCTTGTCTTCCCTGCGGCTGTGTACACATGGGCACCTGGGCAGCATGCACTGTGAGGGGGAACAAGCCCCAAAACTTCCCCTTAGCAGGAGCAGGGATAAGTGATCCCTGGGGGGTGCTGCACCCCAAGGTCTGGGGATGCACTTCAACGCTCTGCAGCCAGCAGCAGCTGGGCTGGGGTGTCTGTGCGTTTTTTCTCTGAAACCTGCATTCTATGTCAAATCTCAAAACAAACAGACAAAAATAAATAAAAAACCAACCAACCAAAAGCGCCGTCACTGAACATGCCATTTTCAAAATTGAGAACTGCAAAGTTTCATTTTAATAGTTTGACAGCCCAGGAGACTGATGCCCTAGTTTTCCTCAGACCACATGCACATGGGCATTTTTCCGCCAACGTGACAACCTAGAGGTGGAGAGCCCGGTTCTCAGATTAGATGGTAGTTCAGTATAAAGCCGTCTCACACTGCTGTCATTCTACGGAGACAGCCACCAAAGGAGTTAATTATGCAGTTTATGAACTTGTGCTCCTTATGGGCACCTGAGTCCCATCAATAACACCATCACACTTAGAAAACAGGGTGAGCAGTAGAGTTTTCCCACAGTGCAATACATTCATAGGGCTAGAATGTTGACACTTCGGGGGGGAGGGATGTTAGGTACTGTAGGATAGGTTATAGGCACCCCAAGGCCCTGGCTTCCCATTCCACCCTTTCCCCCGAGGCCGCACTCTTACCCCGCCTCTTTCTGTCCCTGCTCCACCTCTTTCTGCCCCCTCCCCCGAGCACCTCCAGCCCACTGCTGAACAGCTGATCGGTGGGTGGCTAATGGGTGCTGAACACCCACTATTTTTTTCCTCCGGAGCCCCAGAGCACCCACGGAGTCAGTGCCTGTGGTTACTTTGACTCAGGTCTGTGTACTGAAGTGTGGATGCCGTAGCCCTAGGTTCGATCACAGGTCAGAAAATCCTTAATCTAGGGTTAAAATGCAGAGTAGATGCTCAAGCCCAGGGTCATCTGACTCAAGTCCCACTATCCCTAGGCTTACGCTGGTGTGTAGACATACTCCCTGACTTCTGTAGAACAGGATCAGACCTTTGGACATCGGTCTACACAAGCAGGAAAAAAAGTGACAAAAGGTATTCAGTCCTCTTTCCCTGATGACCGAGTTTCATTTCTGGAGTTCTGAATCAAGCTTCAGAGCTGATTTCTGTCCTCTTGTAATGAGTCCACTGGGGCAGCTTTGGAGAACAGTGGTTAGATTATCATGACAAATATTAATCATGTTTAAACTGAGTTTAGAAAATGAAGCCTGGCATTTTCAGTCCATCTTGTGATTAGCTATTTTCACAATGATTTGACTTCTTCTGACCTAGAACTGGAAAATAAACCATTTTTGGTGTTGGTTTGACTTGGAATCAAAACTATAGCAGAGGTTCTGATCAGGGATTCAGCTCCAACCCTTCTTACTTTCAAACATTCAGCAAAAAAACCTTGAAATAGTTCTCCTTCTGGCTGATCTTTAGGATTATTATGTAGGAATAGCAGGTAATTTGCCAGTCAAATATATTGTATCTGGACCATTTTCATAGAATATCAGGGTTAGAAGGGACCTCAGGAGGTCATCTAGTCCAACCCCCTCCTCAAAGCAGGACCAATCCCCAATTTTTGCCCCAGATCCCTAAATGGCCCCCCTCAAGGATTGAACTCACAACCCTGGGTTTAGCAAGCCAATGCTCAAACCACTGAGCTATCCCTCCCTGCCTCCCTCTGAATTTTATTCCATGCTGTATGTTAAAAAACAAAGGAAATTAATGACAGTAAGGTGCATTAAAATAACATTGATGGTGAACAAAACTACGCCTGTGTGAATTTAGATTTAAGGTAATAACTCCATCCTTTGCTTACTCCACTCAGCCTCTGTATGGTAGATTTTAACATGTAGCCTTCTTTCGGGGCTCTTAAAAATAAAAGGATACCTTTACAAACCATATGAGTTGCAATTCCTAAGCACAAGGAGGTTGGATATAACTCAGAATTTTCCTTGCTTTTGTGGGTTCAAAAGCAGGCAGGACTCATTTCTGTAAAATACATCATATAATTCCCTGTACCAAATGTTCAAAAATGGATGTTTCCCACATTTGCAGACATGTAAAGTTTTAGTATATAATGGAAATTCAAGTAAAGATTAACCTAAAAAACTATTGTGGAAGAAAAAGAACATATAGTTCACTCAGATGGCTGCATACTACTTATGATTCAAGCATAATAACCCCCAAAGCCTTTACCTGACCAATAGTTGTGGAGGCTTATGTTTACCTGTCACTGAAGGGTAGCTAGGAATTTATCTGAATTCCTGAATGATTTCTTTTGAAAGTGGTGTTTAAATAAACCTATCAACAGCTGCAGAAGAAAGGAGCCAATAACAACACTTAGGTAGGTAAGTGTTACTAAGAAACTGGGCAGACTACATGGCAACACATTTTAAAAGAGGAACTGTAACTTCATGTTCTTTCATTCGGGTTACACAATTGGAATACAATGAAATAACCACTTCCCTGTGGTTAAAATAAGGTGGGAGAAAATCCCCAACCACAGCCATTGTTAATCTTCACACCTACTGCCTCACCTTAATTATGTGAGATCATTGATTACAGCAGTGGCCTGGCAATGAATTTGATAGACTGACAAAATATAGCAATTTAGAGATGGGATTATTTTTCCTCTGAATCCTGTCCCCCATGCTTGATGGTTTGAACTAAACTGAATCTGAAACCAAGCCATCCCTGAGCCTCCTTGACCATCTTTAATAGCTTGTCACTGCTAACCATTGCCACACAGAAGTATTGGAGATACTAATTATTCCAAATAGGGGAAATTACCTGTGATGTCTCAACAATCACAGTATCATAACTGGGTAAATGCTGCCCTTTTAATGGAAAACACTGTACACGAGTAATCACAGAAGTGTCCCAACAGATTATACTTCCAAGGAGCTGATCTTTACAGAGTCCCTCTCTATCTCGTCAAAGGAAGCCATAGTGAAGCAATTTATGCTTGAACAGGCACTGGGCAAGACTGCCTGGGACCATGTGTTTGTGCTTCATATTTTGCCCCATAAACAACCACCTAGAATTTGTTGTCAGTTTAAAATAAGGATAATCAACTCCACGGATGGTAATTGGCCCTTTTAGGCCATTACAGAAGCCCCTTGTGTTGCCTACTGCAGGAGAAATGATGGGCCCACAGATATTGCATTAGTGTATGGTACAATATATGTTCACAGACATTTTCAACAGTTATTTTGTTTGTGTGTGAAATCCAGGAGCTGGGGAAATGTTCCTCATTGAAAGTGCATGGCATAAATATGAATTATATGGTAAAATAAGCTCACCAAATTGCTGTGCAAGCCTGATTATCATAGCAAAGAAACTATTCTACAATCTCCATCAAGGGGCCTCATCGGGTAATGAACTCCCAAGAAATATCCTGTGCTGAGGTGGTTATTGATGTTATAAGCTGAAAATTAAGAGGAAATAGGTGTATCGATTTTCAGTTGGCACTGAATGCTATACATGGTAGCTAATTGGGCTGTTTTAGCAGTTAATATATGCTGCTTGTGTTGCAGTGCCGACGTACAGTCAGTTTATGGATTCTGACCACTCTACAAATGAAAGCCTTGTATCTATCTTGTATTTGATGCTGACATGCTTTGCCATTACAATTTGTGTTGGCCTGAGTGGCTAACCAAAAATTCAGGGTCTTGCAGGCTGTTTCAGTTACTAGGAGAAACTAATTATGGAATCTGGAACCTTTGATATGATCTTGTTTACTTACAAGGAATGTGCAAAGCCTCATTTCCCTGAACACAGGAGGAACCAAAGAGGGGCTCACAGCTCCAAACCTCTTTTTGCCAGCCCCAACAGCCCTTTCTCTAGATTTTCGCAGGACCACACACTCAATACTTGGTCAGTCTGTGTCTGGCTTTCTGCTCCTTCTGTGTCTGTTTCTGTGCTATCTGTCTTGCTCTCCCCACCCCACCTCTACCAAAGACAATAACTAGCAAAGTCCTCCACCCACATAGTTCTATTTTCTGGGCAGACTTGCATATATCTTAGTTTGGGGCTGTGACATGCGCTTGTGTTTTGGGTTTAGGCCCCCTAGAGTTTCTTTCATTTAACCTGAATGAAGTGCAGCTGTTCACCTCACCAGTTTCAAAAAGGTTTAACCCAACCTATAATGTTATTCTCCATGGAAGATACAACTCCAGATGGCACTCTGATTAAAACTGTAAGTACAGATATTGACTCAGTTCCTTGAGTGCAGTGTGGCCACTGCACCCCTGCTGGATTCTAGCCCTACCCCTGACCCAACCGGCTATGAAAAGATGACCCTACTAGAGGGGTGGAACAGACTTTCTGTCTGAGATCACCCCCTCGCAGAAAGACCTGGCTTCACAGCCTCCTGCCTCAGTTTCCTCACAACTATCTTCAGCCAGCTGCAGCCATAGAGGTGACTTGGCCCTCTAGCAGAGCCACTTTAAAGCATTCAACTTCTTCTGAGGTGACAGAGCCCCTTAGCCCAAAAGCAATATCAAAACAAGAGTTTTCAGCCCCACCATCAGCCCCCCTCCTTATTGTCAGGCTCCCAGGAGCAACGTGGTCTATTCACTGGTTCTTTGGCTCCAATCAACCTAACTGTCCAGGTCAGGTCTACCCTCCTACCAAGGTCCTCTGGCAGGCCATAGCCCTCAGCTAGTTCCTAGCTTGAGGCCAGCTCCTTGCCTCACATTGGAGCAGCCTGTCTGCACTTCTCACAATCAGCCCTTAACTGCTGGGCTTTCCTCCCTCAGTCCTCCTCCCTGGTTCTAGTCCAGCCCACAAGCCTCAGGCTCCTCTTGGGCTCAAGTCTTTACACATCTCCCCAAACCTGGCCTCACCAGCTTCCTCCTGGCTTCAGCTTTGCTGGTGTGTCTACGCTGCACACTAAGCCCAGGCTTGTGGACTCAGTGGTTCCAAGCCCATGCCTGAGAGTCCACACTGCACTGTAAACCTGGGTTTACAATTGCTGGGCCTGGGCCTTACAGCTGTGCTAACGCATCCATACTGTAGTAGGCAGACCTTCTGACTTGGGTCTGTGGCTTGAGATGCAGCCATACCGCAAAATGACAGGGCTTGGACCTGAGTCACAGCAGGAGTCAGTGTCTGACCCACCCCTCCAGCAGAGTCCTAAGACCCTAGTCAGACTGATTTGTGTGTGAACAGAAGGTGGACTTTGGACTTATAACTGAATCAGACCCTGAATGTAGTGTGGAGTGTAGACATACCCAAAGATTTCCCTGTTCCTCAGGCTAGCACAAACCCAGCTTCTTATCTCACATTGGGTAGCCTATCTACTCTTCTCCCCAGTCAGAACCCAACCTCTTTTTAAGTCTCACACCCTGCACAGGTGTAGCAGGGCAGGACTAAATGACTGGTCTAAGGCCTCCCAGCTCTTAAAGTGGCAGGTCACCCTATTACAGGAAGACTCTAGCAACAGCATAGAGCTGGCATAAGGGTTGTGGCCAGGGTTTCCCTCTCTTATTGATCCCCAGCTGCTGTACTGGCCCTTGGGGGCTACGGGCAGCTGGAATAATTTACAAGTTTCCTCTAAGTTCTTATTGAGGAATGACCTGTCATACAGCCAGCCCAAGAGATTGAGGGAGTGCAAAAGCCAGCATTTTTCACACATGCACACACACATCCTTCGCATGAGTTTCACTGAGCGCTTGTTTGCCACAGCTGAGAATCCTGGCCACACACAAACAAGTGCAACGTATGAATGTTGCCAAGTAAATGATTTTCTAGCTTTTGCATAGTCAGCCAACTGTGAAATATTGACTTTTCAGTGGCTTCTGAAAAAATGGACCATATCGTTTTGTGAAATGCAATTTTCAGCGTTCACAGTTTTATCACTTAATTGCCATGCCTCCAGCTGCTCCCCCTGCCACACCTTTTGAAAGGATTACCATGCAGAGGTTTGTATGCAAATACCCACCAGATGCAAAACTACTTGTATTTCCATTTATGGTTGATTGAGTGTTTTAGTCTAAGTTAGTGATCTCCTAACTGAGACAATACACAAGGGGCAGTTAAAACAAAAATAAAGCTAGCTTCATTTCATAGTTGGAAAGTATCTTAATAGGTTAAAATAATTAAGGGAATCCTTTCAAAAGAAATATGGCCCATCGTAAATAGAAGTGGATTTGGTTGCAATGCTTATTGTACCAGGTCTCCACCTCACCAGACATTACTGCATCATTTTGCTCATTTGTTACTGTTACTTCCATCCAGACAATAAAATGTGCTAATTGAGGATCAGAATCCCAGAGTCAAGAAAATTAGTGCCAAATAACCATATATTTAGGGTCATTACTTGGCGCTGCAATTTTGCCACTACCTAACTGAAGTGTTTCTTTTCATGCCTCTCAAACCACTGCACTGGAAATGGTACTTGCCTTAGCAACTATTTTTTATCATCCACTTGCTTTTTTTTTCTTTCAGAAAGAAATATCCACAGAAACTACAGAGAACAAAGTCCTGGCTTACTCTCAAGGACATTTTCTATTTTTGACAGAAAGTTATTGTGCTGAATCCAAATGACTCAGGGAATAACATGCCAGTAGGCCAGGAAAGCATACGTAACATTTCATTTGGATTTGTAAACAATCCTAATTTTATGTCAGGGTCATATTCGGCTTTTTACCATTCAGAAGTGGTAGATGCGAGAAGAAGAAAGTACACATTGTAAATGATGTCAGCAAATTTATCATCAAATTATCACGATATGCTCTTCAGGTGGTAAGGGAGTTTAAATTCTCATCTCTGAATCTGGACAGGAGAAAAGGATCATGAGTAAAATTTTCAAAGTCACAAGGCACAAATAAGAGTTCGGTTCCAAACTTTCAGTGGGAGCTGGGCACCTAAACTGCCCTTTGTGCCTTTGAAAGTCTCCCCTTATATCCATGAGGAGCCTGGGAGGGAGGTGAAAAGCAAACGGAGGGGTTACTGAAAAGAGGAAGACATGAAGCATAGAGCTGGCATAAGGGTTGTGGCCAGGGTTTCCCTCTCTTACTGATCCTCAGCTGCTGTACTGGCCCTTGATTTTTTTAAAAATATCATATATTTAGATGATGGAAGGAAAAAAAAATCCAGCAGCATCCCTAAAGTAAGGGTCCATTCCTACTGTCCTTTAAAGTCAATGGTAAAACTTCCTGGACATTATGCTGGCTCCACTGAAGTCAATGGAAATTTTGTCATTGACTTCAATGGGGCTGAGATTTTGCCCAAAATTGGCATCATCTGTGGCATGAGATACAGCCAGTGATCCACATTTGGGGCCATTTGTCCAGGGCTTCCGACGATACAGCCATCTGAGGGAAAAAAAAAAAAGCTTTTCTTAAAATGGACACATTTTGGTAATGCTTTTTGCTCCCAGACAGAAATCAAGCCAGGGCTCAGATCCTCACACCAGAATATCAAACATTCGAGGGTTACCCCATCAGCGTGCATGGCACCCAATAGCCGTTTAGGGGAAATCAAATTAAAACGCTATTTTAAAAAGATTTTGCTTTTCCACTAAGGCACATTAAGGCTATGTCTACACAAAAGACCTTACAGCAGCACAGCTGTACCGCTCAAAGGTCTCCTGTGTAGCTTCTCCATGAGGACGGGAGAGAGTTCTCCCTGCATAATTCAACCACCCCCAACAAATGGCAGTAGCTACGTTGGTGGGAGAGTGTCTCCCACTAACATAGTGTTGTCCGCACCAGCACTTCTGTTGGGGTAACTTATGTTGGTCAGGGGGATGTTTTTTCACAGCCCGGAGTGACATAAGTTTTACTGACAAAAGCACTAGTATAGATACAGCCTTAGGCTCATAAGCCTACTCTAGTTCCTAATGGATTACTGTGAGCATCCGTGGACAGAGGAGTTAACAGGATTGTTAGCCTTCAAAGTTTCACGGCAGCTGGATAACTCAAGGGGATAAGCAGTAGTCCTTTCAACCTGACCCCCTCCAGGATCTGAAGGCAACTCCCTCCTGGGGACCGTGGTGGAGGGGAGCAGGGCTGGATGTGGGGCACCGAGGTAGGCTGAATGATTCTTTAGGTATTATAAACTATCCAGCCTTTTTTGGTTCAAACCT
Organism: Caretta caretta; assembly: GCF_965140235.1. Classification (NCBI taxonomy): domain Eukaryota; kingdom Metazoa; phylum Chordata; order Testudines; family Cheloniidae; genus Caretta; species Caretta caretta. Next base: position 69,157,315 of record NC_134212.1, on the reverse strand, counting down.
TCAAGAAAATTACACTCAAACATTCCCCTTTATTAACTGTGGAAAAAACAACTTTGCCAACATTAGTTGCTCACAAGGTCGTGATTGTATTAATTCTGAGAAATGCAGCCACCTATCTCCAGGCTACAGAAGCAGGAGTGAAGGGAGACAAGGCTGCCTAATAGCTAATGCTGCAGTATGTATTCTGTCAAATGTCTATCTGGACCTCTTTGTGTTGGCATAATTACCAGGCCCATTAAAAGCAATATAAATGGGCCTCCAAAATTCCTTATAGCACAAGAATCAAAGCTATTCTGCAGCAGTATATTTTGTTGATTATAATCACACAGACTTTTCTTTCTGTTTGCTAGGGGCAGGAAAGAATAAACCTCCCAGAGAAACACAGAAACACTAGCATATGGTGGCATGAATAAGAAATGTAATACATACCCTTTTTTCTATTATATATAACTGCATGTCACTCCATACCGCAATGCTAAACACCAATGCAGCGGGACACGAAGCAACAAATTAACATTGACTAGTGAACGTAAAGCAATACCATACTGCAGGCAGTAAAGTCAGTATAGGTCTGTTCAAAACCAAAGTAGACAAGCACTTAGCATTAAAGAACACCATGGCACAGATGATCAGCTCTACAGTTGTCACCCTGGTCAGGTAGCTGTGAGCTCAAAGGGCTCTCCAGCCCTCCTTCTGACATAGAACATTACTGTTTCTGTATGCTAAGCATGTACCAAATATCAGCCCATATCAAAGCTCTTTATTTTAATATTTTTTTCAGTGTAAGTCTCCTGCCTCACCCATATGTGATTAAGAAAGTTGATCATGCTGGTGACTCTTGCTGTTTTGGGTTTTTTTTGGGTAGGTGACCTGTATTTGAGGCAGCTACGGCCTAGACGAACCATTTTAGCGGTAGGTGAGTACGTTTCCTGCATCACTGAGAGTCCTGCAGTGTTGCTATTCCTATATAAAATATCATTTTTTACCTAATATACAGAAGATTCAGTCCCAGTACTAGCCACCAAAGTAGATTGAGCTTTAGGTTTTCAGTCTGCTTTTAGAGAACACTGATTTCTTTGTGATCATATTATTGTTCTATGGCTATCAGGCTCCTTGAATATTGTGTAATTTTTTGTAGCAGATTTGATAGGACTTGCATATGAAAAGAGAGTTCAGATCTTTTAGCTTTCTTTTAGACTAGTTTTATAAGGTGATGTAGTGCCTTTGCTTGTTTTTCTCAGCTGTGTGACAGTTTACAATTAACTTTTATCTTCTGTCCCTATTTTTTAAAACATTCAATGAGTGCAGATAACTTGTCTCATTGTAATTCTGCTAAATTCTATGGAACACACTTACTTCTTAACAAATAATGAATCGTGTTTGTGGTGTGAGATGAGCGGATCAGACCTTCCTTCATATCAGCTGCAATTTGGTTGACCTTAAGCATCTTTAAATTGTTTGATAACTGCAAATGGTCTTCTTTATTAAAAGTCACTTTTGCAACTGTAATTTGCTGTGTTACGTGTTGTAAAAAGAGACATACAAACAGAGATTAGCAAGAAGGTAAAAACTCTATTGATGTTTATATCTGGGAAAATGTATACTGGTCCTTTTTGAGTAACTGCTTTATTAAGCATGTTTTATTTGTACCATTGCTACTTGCTTTCTGTCATTATGTACACTATTTATGTCTCATTTAATTATGTTTCAGTAAAGCAATCACTGAGAGGAAGGGATTGAAAAAATTACTAAAGTCTGTTATTTATAGCTAGGAAAACACCAGTGCAATGATGCTTTTTGTGCTTCTTACACTTTTTTTTTTACTGTGGTCTGTAAATTAAACTGCTTAATTGTTCAGGGGCCCTAGCACGTCAGTGTATATGTATTCATTAACTTCACCATGCCACAATAAAGCATCTAGTTTCTTTTATAGATCCTCCATTCCTTTTTTTCTTAGTCACACAGTGCCACATTTGTTTGTAAATCTATCACAAGAAGTTATACCTCAAATAACCCCAAGCCCCTCTCAGAACAATGTACACATCCCCAGCACTCAGCTCTCCTGATATAGGATTCTACTATCAAGTTTCCTCAAAGGAATGAGATTGAAATATAGACTAGTATACAGAAAGCTGTAACATTAGAAGGTCACTTTGTATAATTATTTTCAGTGCAACATAAATGGGAAAAACAGGCATGTACTTGACTTTGACATTTCCCATGCTGATTCTAGTCAATCTGAAGACAGGGCAAGCTAAGGTGCCATATTCAAATAGGTGAGTAGGAAACGTACTGTTGCATGTTGTTGTGTACTGTTTCCCAGATGCTAACATTCTGAGACTGAAATGCTTTGAAGTATTAAACAGATGATTGGCAGGTTTGATGTGCATAAATGTTACCCTCTCTGAGGGAGGTAGTCCACAACAGAAACCTGAACTGGGACTCATCTTTCTGCTCCTCCACCAGTGCCAGTGGAGCTGGCAATAGCCACTAGGCCCTAGGGGTTATTCACATGCACGGCAGCTGCATTCAGCGTGTGAGTGGCAGCTGTATTGAATGGTTTAGGCAGGAGGTGGAACACACTTGCTGAGGTGTGTTGGTGAGCTCAGGAGATGGGGATTAGTTTCAAGAGTCTCACAGAACAATTGTGATCTGAGATCAGGGCTTGTGCCCCACCCCCATGTGTGCGGAAAGGGGAGCATGTGTACCCGAAGGAGCTAGTCTGCATCATTTATTGCAAAATGGTGTCATTGTTGCACTAGCAAGGCACTGGGGGTGGTGTGGGGGAGCGGCCTGAGAGTTTAGTGATGGGTAAGGGAAAGCGAAGGTTCAGGAGTGGAAGGACAAGGCTTCCCTGACCCACTGCAGCTCCCTGCCAGGCCGGACAAGACCAGCCTGGCTTGCTCCCGCAGCCCTACCTAAATCCTGAACCCTCCCTGCCAGCTCAACACCTCCTGTCAGGCCCTGGCTCTGAGAGGAGCTGCCAGGGGCAGTATCTATAGGTGAAAACAGGCACAGCAGTTCCTGAAACAAATACTGAAACAATCAACCCTTCTAGATGATCATGTTAGCCCCCATGGAGTTCCCCAAAGTCTGTGCTAGAGCAATACCCACATATTAGCCTGTAAAGTGATCAGGTACCTACTTTCCCAGCTAATAATCTGGTATGCCACTTTCCTCTCTCTTCTCTGTCTCTGGTCTGCATGAGTCCTAAGAGTCCTTCCGCACCTGCAGCCCGGCATGCCAGCCTCTCTCTCTCTGAGGCTGATCCTCCTTATTACTCAAAGCTAAACAGATTGCTGTGTTCAGTCTACACAATAGGCTATAATCTTTGACTGCCCCTGGATTTGTTACAGGGAAGGAAACATAAAAAAAGAGACACCAGGGGGCATAAGGGATATCTCACCAGGGGACATCAACAAAGGGATACTCGGAACATGGCATTGTTAGATTTTGCTACGGAATGATGTTTCTTATAGGGAGTGTTACACTTATGATTAAAGCCGCCTCATAAGCACTTAGCTTTACTCTAGCTGCTGTCACCAGCATGATCCAGACATCTCAAGTAGAGAATAAGCCCAGTGTAGATTTTTGCTAACTATGCCCGCAAAGAAGTTCACGCCTCTGTTTAGACGTTTAGAAGTTCACACCTCTGCCCGCAAAGCCAGGCAATACACCCACGATGGTATGTACTTTGCACCAAGGGAGAAACCTCTCAAAAGTGAAGAGTGGGTGCAGTTTGTGAGTGTTAAGGTTTAACGGCCACTTTTTCTGGCAAAACTGCCTCCAGACAGTGCGGCTCAGCACCGAGCCAGCCTGCTGAGCACATCAAGGGCCCCATTTAGGCTGATCTCTCTTTTGCAACATAGATGTGTTTGGCAATAATTTAAAGCTCAAGTGGATTATAAGTATGAACTTTTGTATTCATTTGCAAAACCTTCAGAAGACGATTGCTCTTCTGAATGTTACATTGTTGGGGTCGGTGAGCAAATATTGTGTTGCTGGGCTACTTGTACTGAATGTTGTAATCCAGGCTGCTCTAGTTCTCTCCCTTTTCCTGGCCCAGGCCTCTCGTCGTCCCCTCTAAATCTGTTTCTTTGGCTTTCATTTTCAGATGCATCTACATACAGAAAAGGCCTGATTCTCTACTAGCCCTTGCCTTATTTAATCATTTACATCTCTGCCAAGTGAGAGTAAAATGCTCCTGAGATGGGGGTAAATTATCCACAACTATTACCCCCACCCCCACCCTGGTTTCCTGAATCTCTGCATAATGGCTGAGGCACAGGCTAGATTCAGAGAGCATTGCACAAAGATAAACATCAAGGGTATTTTACCCAGAACCCTGAATACAGGTCTGAGTGACAGCTCCCAGCCATCTTTAAAGAAAGGGGACTGCACAATTCTTCATAAGCACACCCATAATACACCTAAAATACAAATAGTGTTTGGAATATTTCTTAAATAGCCTTTAAAGCCTAAAGCCATTGGGTGAATAAGTTTGCCAGTTTTTCTTCCTAGACAGAGTCACACAACTCTGCTGCTCTTCCTGATATTGCCAACCCGAAGGGTTCAAGTCAGGCCTCGCTTTGTATTTAGGTTCTTGGGTTTGAGCCTTTTCTTGGGTCACATTTGTAAACGCATTCCCCACAAAGGCTAGAAATTTACTTTTATCTGAAATGAAAACTGAGATTCTCACCATTGCACCAGCAGCTGTGACTTTTAAGATAAACACCACATATCAAACACACACATTACAATCTAAAATTGCAGCATAACATCAGCATTTCTACACTTTAGCACAGGGGTTCTCACCCTTTTTCTTTCTGAGCCTCCCCCCGCCCAACATGTGATAAAAATGCCAGGTCCCACCTATGCCACAACAACTGGTTTTCTGCATATAAAAGCCAGGGCCGCATTAAGGGGGAGCAAGCAGGACAATTGCCCGGGGTTCAAGGCCATAGGGTGCCCCATGAAGCTAAGTTGCTCAGGCTTCTGCTTCAGCCCTGGGTGGCAGGACTCAAGGCCCCAGCGAGTCGAACACTGTTCCTGCGTGGCGGACTCCCTGAAATCTACTTGCAACCCCATAAGGGCCCCCAGACCCTTGGTTGAGAACCACTGCTTTAGCACACATAAGTAAAAATTAGTGAGCATGCCCAGTAAGTACCATACCCTTCTTCAGCATGCTTAGAGGGAGGAGTCAGGATGGCCTAGAGGATAGAGCACTGGAGTAGGACTCAGGAGACCTGAGGTCTTGGCTCTGCTACTGGGTGATATTGGGCACTTCACTCCCCTGTGCCTTGGTGGTATTTCCCCACTGTAAAATAGGAGTAATGATACTGACCTCCTTTGTAAAGTGGTTTGAGAACTACTGCTAAACAGTGCCATAGAAGAGCTAGCCCTTCTAGCTGCGTCACCTTGCCCTGCTCGCTGCACGTGTGCAGGGACACAGACAATTTGAACAAATCCATTCCTGCTTCCACGGCTTCTCCTGCTTCCTGTACAGAAAAAGAAAAGTTGCATTATAAAGCCTGTGGGTTACACTACCATTCTGACTGTAGCATTTTTCACCCACTTAGCCCAGATGTGACTGACCTCGCAAGGTAGGAGAGAATCAACCCCAAGGTGTTTCTTAAAACTTCTCTAGATTAAGGAGCTACAAGTTTTGAGATTGAATATAAAAATATGGATAAGTATTTGGGCTGACTACCTTGCAGCGGGATAATACCTTGAGTTAGTAACCCCTAAAGGCCTATCCCAGGGCTAGAGTGTAGCTGCCTGTTTAGCAAGTGCTCAAGGCGGGGTTTGGGGGGAAGCACAGGGCACAAGGAATCTTTCCTCTTGCACGCCTCAAACTGAAGCCCGGGGAGCACTTTAGGGAGTAAAGGGATTGCCTCCAGCAGTACATCTATGGGAGTACACACCACATTCAAGAGTGGAAAGTAGAACATCATGTGCTTGGATAGGGATTCTGCATAGTGCCTCAGTGAGCTCCCTCTGAACTGGTGCAGCTCTGCACCATCTCCTATTCTGGCCTGTGTCTAAAAGGCACAATTTAGATCCAAGTGAGCTATTTGGATTTTTGACTGCAGTCAATATAGAGAGGGCGGAAGGATTGAATTGCCCAACCTCCCACCTTTCTGATGCTTCTGTGGGATCTTTTCAAACACAAACCACAAGGTAGGGTGGGAGATTCAGAGATGTAAACAAGCAGGACTAGTCAAGGACTGTAGTGCCTTCATTTGCCAAAGCATCTAGGGAACAGGAACTCAAACAAAAGCAAAGCAACATAAGGCAGCTTGGGGGATCTGAAAAGAACCCAAAGCTGTCATGAGAGCTGAATAATATAGTTTACTATAACACACACACACACACACACACACACACACACACACACACACAGAGACCTCTGCTCCTGCTAAGGCTGCTATCAGAAATATCAGAATATAACCACTGCTGTATTCCTGAGCTGACCAAGGCCCTGAATGAGCAACACAGGTGAGCACATGCCTAACTTTACCACTAGCCTCATTGAAGTCAAATGGAATTACTCATGTGTTTGAAGTCAGGCACATGCTTAAGTACCTTGCTGTATCAGGGACCACGGGCATTCTGTACAAGGGGAGGAGAGTAAGGAGTTCAGTGCTTCCAATACTCTTCTCAATGGTTGGATGCTCATTCCACACCAAACTTCAGCTGTTTGAAGTTTCCCCACCATGAAGTTGTCTCCAGTGCTGGAATGGGGGTGGCAGGCACTATAGGGAAGAGCAGTTACACAGCAGCATCTCTCTCCCACTGCAGACCTGCCAGAACCTCTTGCAGGAAAAATGTACAAGCTCATCAGTGTGGGATCAAAATGAGTCACCAGCTGGACACATTCAAGAAACAGCTCTCCACAGTCTTCTCCCTTAAAGCAGAGAGGTGAGTGCTGAAGCGTTTGGGAGAGCGCTTCTTAGAGGCAAAAGGCTGCGTCTTGGCTGATTTACACTATCTTTTCCTGTGGACTGTCGGCCAATCCTTCATTTGCAGATGAGGCTTCTTTGTGCAGTGGTGCTGTGCTGACACCATGCAAGCGATGATGCAATTTCTGTTTCAGGAAAGCCATGGAGTTTTGAGAATAAGTTTCTTCCTTCCACATGTTTTCAGATGAAACAGCAGTATAGGGGCCAAAGGGATGGTGCTGCCTTCCCTTCCCCATAACAGGAAACATGCCATAACAGACCGATCAACTTTCTTGATGCCCTAGGCAAAATCAACTTTTTCTGTGAATCATTTATATATTGAAATAGAAACAATATGGATAATATTTGGTGGATTAAATTAGCTGGTGCCTATGGTATTTGCAGCTTATAAATGAAATAATTTTCTATTTGTCTTGTAATTTTAATTTAGAATAAATGCTTTCAAAATACAGGGGGGGGAAAGGAGCTTTGCAGGTGCTTTCTCCCATGTGACAAGATAGGTCCCCCTAAGCCTGCATTCAGCTCCAAACTATGCACTCTCTGTAGAAAGCCAGCCCCAGTAACTGATTAACAAATGCTGCTCTTAGGGTGAATTGCACAGGAACTCCTGTGCAGGTATATCAGCCAGTCATATTGTCACTAATTATAACCACCTCATTAAGTGCTATTACAGCAACTACAAATTCATTTATAATTAATGAACAATTAAGTGGTCATCAGGGACTCTGCATTAAGCCTCCTGCTCAATCTCTCTCTTCCCCCTCTCTGTTGCTTAGGATCTGCTAAAAAGGCAACCCTACAGTGGGCGGTGAAAAGGTCAGGACTCTGGACACAGCTGATATTTCTTGAAACTCCTGCATGAGTTCAGGCACTAACTATTAATGAACATGCCAGTTACTATTTTCCATACTCTCCATAATCCTGAAATTATTTTGTCTATTCTGAAAAGGACAGCCTGCGATCCATCAACAATATGAGAGAGATTCACTGAATTCATCATCACAGCTATGATATCACTTTTGTGTAGGTGATCAGACATCATAGTTTAGTGGGAAGTCTGCAGATCTTCTGGGCCAAATTATACTCACTAATACCTGTGTGTAGCCAGGATAATTCCATTAAAGCCATTTGAGATACTCTAAATTTACACCAGAGCTGGGCCTGTTATTAGTAAAGGCAAAACTGAGGCCCAGAAGTGGCTGGCTGTGGCATGTCTGAGATGAGGAGCTGCTATCCCTAGAGGAGGCAATCTCCAGCAGAAGACATGGGACCTCTGAGAGAGCTCCAGAACAAGAGAAGTGGGATCAAACCCAGGCCCAAGAGATCAAAGACTTCAACGCCCTCTGAGAGAGAAGCTGATTGAAGGGTTATCTCCGATGACAGATCCAAGAAATAAGACTTATACCTACAGCTGAGTGAACCGTTGATTTTTCAGTTTTGGTGTCTGAACTGAAAAAAATACATTAAAAATGATTATTTTCTAACCAACAAATTTTCCCTCCCATTTTTTCTAGACAAAATGAAAAACCAGTAAATAAATAAAATAAAATAAATAAATAATTGTTCTGGTCAAGCCCACCAATTAGAAAATGTTGATTCAAATAGACATTTCAGTTTCAAATGTCAAATGTCCCCTAATTATTCCAAATCACAATACTTATATATGATTCTATAACATTTTTATTTGGTTAAAAATAATTGAGAATATAGATTCATTCCAAGGAATGGATGTAAGCAGGGAATTCTGAAATTGTCACTCTATTTACGGTGTTTGCTTCTTCACTTTTAGAATTTAAAATCAAGATCTTTTTTAACAAAGTATGAATTTAAAAAAAGAGAGACATATATTATAGGCAAATACCTCAAGTGATACAGATGGCTCCTATCATTCTCAGGTATAAGTCTTTTGCCCACACAAATGGATTTCTCATGTCTGTCACATGTGTGTGGCGTATCTTAGATTATTTTTGATGCTTATTGACGGGAAACTGGATGGTTCAGATATTTGGCCAGGGGAGATGAAACCATTCACATTTTCTGCAAGATAGCTGTCCAAATATAGCGCTGATCAGTAACTGAAAGTTGATGCTATCTAATAGCTGATAAATAGCCTATTGGATATATAATATGTGGATTGTCTTTGTTAAACTCCAAGTGAACAGGTCACAACAGCCACCACAATGCTCTGGAGTCAGTCTCAGATGAGAGACCAAATTACTCTCTGATCCCTGTAGCCAGGAGAACAACAGGATTCTTCATATCAAGTAGAATGTCTCTTTCTTGTCATAAATATCTGAGGCCTGTCTTTTAGGGACTGAAGACTTTCCTGCATTTTCATATCATAAATATTAACTAAAAACTCACACACAAACTTTTAAAAGCCCTAGTTTTCATAGCTGCAGGACACCAATTAATGAAGAAAAGGAACACATTTCACTTGAGAATTACCAAGGTGTGTTACCAACGATGACAAGGAAAATATAATGGAGATCTGCCGTATGCTCTAGAAAATGTATATCCTTCTCCAGTACCAGTAATTACCTTTCTACTGCTGTTACGTGGCTTCCTGTGGCCTGGTCTGTGCAAAGAAAGATTTCACTAGTCATAATAATAAAGAAGATATAAAATGAATACCACAATGAGCTGTTACTGTATCATGGAAGAGAATAGGATTGCTACAGAACAGTGGATTTAGACTTGGATGGAAGTAGAAAGATACTGCTAAAAATTTTTTTCTCAACATTTTCAACAACTTTATTTTTGCTGCTTTAGAGTCTTCACCTCCCCCCCCCCACGAGACAACACAAATTTTTAAGCAACAATTCATATTTTCATTATTTGTCTCTTTCGCCTTCTTTCATGGCCTCTCTGCTTCTGTTTTTCAGATCCAGTGTTTGCAGTGAGGAAATGTAGTATTCTTTCATGTTCTATTCTAGTCTACAGAACATACTGAAAGGCCCAGAGTGGAGAGATCTGTACACAGTGCATATTATAAAAAAACGGTATTAGGTGAATAGCATACAAACATGTCTATCTATTAAACTGGACAGATATACATACTTATCTTAATGTAACTCTAACATTATGTATTTCATGTACAAGTCAACTGACAAGGGCCAGCTTCTGCTAGGTTAGCTTTTGGGTGATGATTCTGTCCCTTAAGTGTAACACAGAAATCACTTTAGCTGAGAATATAGGTGTCCTTCATTTTTCCAGTTGTCTCATCCTTGAAAAAGAGAGGGTTACACTGTACATTATGGCTGAGTCTCATGCTATTTGAAAAAAGAAAAGGAGGACTTGTGGCACCTTAGAGACTAACAAATTTATATGAGCATAAGCTTTCGTGACCTACAGCTCACTTCATCGGTTGCATTCCCCCCATCTCCACCCAGGTTGGGAGGTAAAACTCTGAAGATAAACTTTCGAACTCTGGTGCTGCACTGACCAGGGACAGAGACTTTGGGTTGTTGGACTTTTGGGACTTTGGGTTGCTGGACTCAAGAACCAAAGGGAAAGGACACTCCCCAATTTGCTTGGGGTTTGTTTTTGCTGGTGGGTTGTGTTATGAATCCTGTTGGTGGTGTTTCCCCAAAATAATGTCACATTGTTTCTCTCAGTTATTAAAAGGCTTTTGCTACACTCAGACTCTGTGCTTGCGAGAGGGGAAGTATTGCCTCTTAGAGGTGCCCAGCGGGGGGGTTATATATTTGTCCCAGGTCACTGGGTGGGGGCTTGAGCCATATTGTGTAATTTGCATTGTGTTATTGGCATGGAACCCCTAGCTACTGAACCCGGCCCTTGTTGCTGCCAACTCTGACGGGCAGAAGGGTTACGAAAGCTTATGCTCAAATAAATTTGTTAGTCTCTAAGGTGCCACAAGTCCTCCTTTTCTTTTTGCGGATACAGACTAACACGGCTGCTACTCTGAAACATGCTATTTGAAGTTTTTCCTAAAGCTCCAGGTGACTATGTATGACTCTTAGAAAAAGATTTCTAACCCTCATGGTTGCAGAGGAAAGGTTGAAAATATTAAACTTAAAGACTCATAACGCAGAAGGAAAATCAAGAGAACCCTAAACATATTATTTTTAAAAAAAACTTATGATTTTAAAGCTAATCTAATGAGTTTTTGGTTCTTGACTCATGATTTTTGAATGCTTGGGGTTAGCAATACTGCTGTTGAGAAGGGAGGGCTTTGTGAATGTCAACTAGCTTTGTAATTCAAAACACTTATATATTTTGAGAGGCTGACAAACCCTCAGACTTCCAAAGTGTTGATTATCTGGCTATCAGCAGAATGACTGAGAAGAAAATTCGTGTTCAAATTCCTTCCCCAAGAGATAGGTGTAGTTGGTTACTTCCTTTCTGGCTGACTGGTTTGGAACAAAGAGTTCTTACAACATTTTGCATATACATGTTATGTGTTATAATGCCACCTAGTGGTAAGAGTGCAATAGGAGTGGAGTGAAGATAGTTTGCATGAGTTTGCGTTTGTTCAAGTGCATGGGTCCAGATTCCCAGGAGGATTTTACTAGAGGATTTTGCATGAAGATGGGTGAAAAATTAAGGGCTGAGTCTTATAAAAACTTACTACCAAGTGATTGGAGTAGTCCCATTGAAAGGATGAGTGAAGTCAGTGGGGCTATTTCTGTTTGTTAGGCTATGACCTTGATTCAGCAAAACACTGAAGCATTGGCTTAAAGTTAAGCATATTCTTAAATTCTTTCCTGAATAGGAGCCCTACAGCTTGATTTTATGAGCTGGTGAGCACCCATATCTCCCAGTGATTTTAGTTCGAATTACAGGTGTTTGGCACCTTGGAGAATCAGAACCTAAATCTGGCAGTTTGCAGGATTGGCGTTTACTCTTGGAAAGGGAAAGGAATGTATTAGGTGCCATATGAATGACTTCATAGTAGTGAATGGTGCTAGTGATTTTCAGTGTCAGTTGCCAGTCTAACAATGTATCTTAGACAGCTGTGATTTCAGAACCATTGTATATTAAGTTCTGTTAAGAGATAAGAATAGCGTTTTGTGCTGTCTGGGGCTGTCTTACCCCTTAGTCAGCAGGAGATGCTCAGTGTCCTCTTGCAGACTTCTTCTGCTGGTAGGGCAGTTCGCTCTCTGGCCAAACTAAAGAGTACTCCCCTCCCAGGGTATAAAAGTCCAAACAGAAAACCACACCAGTCAAACACAGTGCTGAGCTTCAGAAAGAGTCCTTTCCATTTTGGTTGTGGGGGTGCCCATTCAGCGCTTTCAGGAGGCACCACTGATATGTAGGAGAGTTCTCCATCTAACTACATGCCATGTCCCCAACACCCCAACTAATGAAGCAGTCATCTGCTTCAGCTTCAAACATCCACTTCATTCTTCCTACGCAGGTTGTCTTGTCTGCTTCTAAGACAAATAAAGTAAAGAAAAACATAACAGCCACAGCTGTACACTCAGTCCAATGGTACCATCCTCTGACAGGACTGCAATAGTCCTCATTCCAGCCCCCTGTTGTCTCTCAGTCCTGAAACCTGCTCAGCTCTGATGTCTCCTTAGGCTGGGGAGAGGAAGAGCTGGACAATTCCTGCTTTTTCCTGGTCAAGACCAAAAGTGGTTGGTCTTCATGCCCAGATGGAAACACTTTCCTTAATTACCAAACCCAGCAAGTTTGATAGGGTGTGACAAAGTCTAGGCTTGGCTCCCTTTGCAGGGAATTAAGCTCTTCTCTGTCTAATCCAGCAAGAGTTGTGGTCACCTCATCACAGTGCATAGTGGGTGAAAGTTTCCTCTATGCAGAGGGCCAGCAATAGCCTCTGAGTCACTTAAATCACACTTAGGCCAATTTTGAGAGAATATGAAGGAGTTAAGCCCTGGGATGTAATGTAACAACATTGAGAGTCTCCTGCCTTCTGCTGCATTCAAATGGTGAGCTGCATTTTCTGCAAGTCAAACGAGATTTTCAAAAAAGCATCTTCCTCTTGGATTGTAATTTTGATGACACATAGGACACATGTAAATGTATTTTAATGTTATATTCTTCTCTTGACCAGATACAGGGCTTAAGATCTATCTTATAGCATGTTGCAGTTTTCGCTAGCTGCATGGAAAACTATGAAAATGGCTAATACTCCAGGAATTCTCTGCATGTTAATGATTTTTTGTTATGGAGCATAAGGATCCACAGGACATAATAGCATTCAAACTTCTACGTGATAATTATTTCAGTTAATTTTAGTACTAGAGTAAACACACATTAGGAGCCATGTCATCACTAGAGGCTGAAATCACATAGGACCGTGGACATTATGCATTGCCAGTTATTTACGTACAAAAAGGGACAAGAATGTACCAATAGCATGATGTAGTAAGAGTGCTCCAACCTTGCATCTTAACTCTAAGCTGAGAACTGTGATTGTTCCTAAAGAGAACAACCATGGGATGCTGGTTCATTATCAAATGCTTTCCTCATGCTTAGTTATACAGGAACCCGGAAGAAGGTACATCAACGAGCACCAAATGAACTCATTAGCATTAGCACTATTACATTCAACGCAACTTAATTCCTAATGAATGAACAATTACCTTTAAGTTTTCATCAGGGAATTCTAGGCTGAATCTCCTTATGGCAAGGAGAAAACAACTGTCAAGATGCTCTGTTTTTGGTTACTCAGTGCCCTCTTTAGGGGAACGTCCTGTGTGCACAAAGCAGTTCAGAACAAACTGTGACTGTTTCTAGGTTGTGTGGGGACAGAAGAGGCCTTCCTGCCTGACCACAAAGCAAGCAATACTGCATAGCCACTCCCTAGATATTTGAACGGCTGCTTTGGTACATGGTCATCTGAACCAGTAACCATCGACAAAGAAAGAAGCACTTCTTCCAGTGCAGGGTACTCAGGGGATGACAATACTTCAGGTTAGTGCAGAAGCATGAGAGAGAATAAATAACTATACAGGGTTTTGTCCCTCGATGGCATATTATTTGAACAAAATAAATGATGACACCTATTCAACACTCTTCGCATCTTTTGAATATACTTCCCTCATGCCAGACTGGAAATGTTATCACCTTTGCAGCCCTTTGTCATCCAGTTGTGATCTGCAGCTCTGGATCTCTTACACTCTATATACCCTTGTGATTAGACTAGATATAAAACTTCCTGATCCTCGAATTAAACTCTGGGGCCCTTAGTCCATTAGTAGATCTGGGTGAATTCCAGCAAATAGATTTTTTTGTCGAAAATGTCAGTGATCCAAAACTATTTGAGAATTTGGGTCAAATTTGATTTTTTTAAAAGTTGAAACATTTTCATTTTGACCATGTCGAAATGTTTTATTTTGACATTTTGTTTCAAAACAGCATTTCAAATTCAAATCTGAGCAATTGAAAAGTACCTGAAAACAATCAAATCCAAATGAATAATTGAATTATTGCGAGTTCACCAAAACATTCCGGTCAATGCTAAATGACATTTTTTCAAGTTTTACAATGAGATGGAAAATTTTTAAAAAATAATTGGTGTCAGTTTGAATTTAACTCTCCCCCCAGCCTAGATTTTTCAGTTTGGTCACTCAACTGAAAAAGCCATTATTTATTCAGCTCTACCCAGTAAGTCAATTGGAGCATTTCCATTGCTTTAAATGGACTTTGGAATGTGACAGAACTAACGTATCATGGGAAAAGATTAAAATTCACAAATAATGGATACTTTTGAATTTGAACAATCCAGGTCATTCCACTTTCCAGTGTCATACATTGCAACACAGTCTTCGTTCCCATTATTGTTTGGTTCTCCTGTGTTCCAGTTTGTGTAAGTTACAGGTTCTCCATTCAGATACACAAATCTGCCTTCAGTTTGCACATCAGATATTCCTAAATATGCTTCTTCGGAAGCCTTCAGTATTTCTCGCAAGGCTGTGTTCTCAGCCTGATTGCGTGGACAGGCGAGTGCACCTCCAGCTTTTGCGCACAGGGATTTTCCATTTTCAAAAGAATCTTTTCTGCCCGTTGACATAAATGTTTTCTTACCAACACTCTTGACCCATTGCAAAGAGAAAACTAGAAACCAAAGAGATCATTAAATGAAAATTGTACATGTGTTATGGGGGAAGTTAATTTCTCTGTGAAAATTTATCCACAAAACATTAGGCACATGAATTGCACTTTGTAAGTAACCAAACGACAGTTATACAAATAATGTGACTTCTGCCAATGTTACCGATGAAACTGTGCTAGCAGCAACTATTTGGAAACAGAACATCAGCGAGCTGGTTTCTTGAATGATTTCCAGGACCAATATGAATGGAAAGTTTTTGACTGAAAAACCATGTTAAAAAATTGTACTACAGAGAAAGGGAGATGAATACACAGTAGCATTTCCCACTGTTGCACTAAAATGGGGGAAAATTCACCTCGGGCATATATGGTAGAAGAGCTAGCGAAGACAGGAAACTTATACTTTATTTACTGTGTCATTTAAGCCTACTTAGAGCAGATGAAGACAACCCACTCTAAGCAACCAGCTGGGCCCTTTCACCCTGGACATCCCTGTGGCAATGATGCCTAGGACCCTCTTCATTAGAGCTCTCATCACTGCCACCACCAGTGGAGCTGAGCCAGTAGTAGTGCAGTGGTGGGAAATTTTTAGACAGACATTAGCATCGAGAAGACTCTTGGGCGATCGCCTGTGTGGGCATTTGTTCATGTAACAAAGCCCTTGCACAATAACTGGGTGTGACTTAGTAATAACTGGATGCTGGCATGGCTGGCACTGGAAGGAATCTATCTGTTGAGGCAGGCTAGGATTGAAGACCATTTGTTAGGAACAGTGTGTGGGAGAAGGCAGTACAGTGTTTAAGCTGCTATTATCACCCCTTTACTTGCAAAGATTCCCCCTTCCCCTCCCTCCACCCCAAAAATAAAATAATGTAAACATATCTCACAATTTTGGTGTCTTCTAACGTCAGCTTGAAGAGTCTGGATGTTCTTTTCCAAAGCAGCGACTTGTCTTTGAAGAGCATCAAATGCTAAGAAAAACAGTTGGGGAGTCATGTAATAAATCATTTAAAAATTACCATACAATCATTGCCTTTGGACTGGCCAGTTGCCTAGCTGCTATGGGATGGGTGGGCTGCATGGTGCCCTAATCAGGGGTGCCCAGCTCCCAAAATAGTCACAACATGATTATAGGTGGGTGATAACTGATTTTTTGGTTCACTGGCAATTTTGCAATTAAACCACAAAAAGAAGAACAAAAAACAAACCAACAGATAAACAACCCCCCACATTTTGTGGAAAATGTGCTATTTTGATTTTGAGCTTTTAACATTTTTAATGAAATTGAAGAAAAATTTGAATCAAAAAATAATTTTGAATTAAAAAACCTGAATTTTCATTTAAAAAGTGTCAAAACAAAACATTTCAGACTTTTTCAAAATTTGTTTGTTTTCCCGCACCAAAATAATTGAGTGAAACTGACACAGATTTGAAAAAATGTTTTGGTTGAGCCAAATCAGCATTTTTTGTTGAAAAAAAATTTTGAATGAAAAATTTCACCCAGCTCTAAAAAATGACGTCTTTGCTTTCTTCACTGGGAACTCAAACATCATTTCAAACTGGGTACTGGTACACACACACTAATCAGATGGGGATCTTCTCTCTGCCAATGGTCACCACTTCCACTTACTCAGAATCAGTCAGCAGTGTGTGGGATATCTCTAGGGATAATTTTTTTCTATTTAGAATGTTTTTTTTAAAGTGTGTTTCTACAGAGCAACAAATGTGTTTCACACAAAGATGGAAAGCAAAGAGAAAATATGAATGGGAAGAGGAGCAAAAGGGAAAAAAATATCCGTTATCTTAAAAGATGAGAAGATAAAAATAACACATCCCCTAGTATTTCCTCTGTAGGCAAAGGTGAGTCATGTGAATATGTTTCAGGGAATATTTCCATATTGCTTCGGTTTGTCAATAAGAGCTACAAGCAGGGGTGAAAGTAACAGTAGTTGTGCCATGTCGATTACCATTCATTCTCCCCAGAGCTTTGGGAGAGCATACCCTCCTCTTCGCCCCCAAATAGTGACAAAAAAATAGAGGACATTCCATGAGCCTATCAAATTTCTCCATGCAAAACGTGACAACAGATATTGACCAGAATACCTGAGTAAGAGATAGTCAACTTCTCACTTGCACTTTCTCCCTTTTGTCCTTTCTCGCCTTGTGGTCCTTGATCTCCTTTTGCTCCCTGAGGTCCTGCCTTTCCAGGGAAACCCTGCAAACCTCTCAGTCCGGCTCCTAGTGTTTGGTTAAAAAGAAATCAGTTAGCAAAAAAATATGTTGATGAAAAATTCCCAACCAGCTCCACTGGGATATTCAAAATTGGACTGGACAAAGCATTCGATAAATCACTTTAGGAAACAAACCTGCTGTGAGATCTACAAATAAGCTCTAACTTCTGTGATTCTGTGAGGATAACTGTTAATCAACTATTCTTCTTATAAATCACATATACATGGAATAGCATTGTAAATGTATTACAGTGCTTTGTAAACATGGGCCCTGCTGCTGAAAGCTGCTCTGTGCAAGCAGATCCCCACATCTCTAGAGCGCCTCCTAGAAGTTAATGAGGCTCTGACTGGGCACAAGGGCCTGCCTGCATGGAACAGCCTGCAGGGTTTGTGTCAAAGCTAGAGGGGAAAGTGAAACTGCTGCATGGTTTTTCTCATGAAAGGGGACAAAAGAGCATACTTAAAAGCAGCCAGAGGAGAGAGAGAACATTTAAAGGTCCAAGAGAGAGACAGAATCAGAGAAGGAGCCAGGGAAGGCAGAAGACAAAGGATGATAACGCCCAGGGGACTGATAGACAGGTCACAGATATAATCTCGGTAAATGATTATAGCATTGTACCTTGGTCTCCCTTTTCTCCTTTGGGACCCTCTTTCCCATCTCTTCCATCTCTGCCTGGTAAACCATTGGTTCCAGGAGCACAACATTGAATGACTGGGCATGCATTCATGTACTCTTCATGTTTATTTATATCCCCACCTGATGCCATCATCAATGCCATGGCCAGCACTAGAGCTTTGAAAGGCTGATGGAGATGCATTGTCAAGCCTGTAGATCTGTGAGTAATAAAAAGAGAATAATCACATAAGCATCTGTAAGTAGGTTGTTGTTTCGTCTCTGTGTAGGAGATACACCTCTGAGGTCAAGATTCTTAGGACCTGGTTCTCATTTGCACTAAGGCCCCTTTATACCATCCATGTTAGCAGTGTAAAAGTGCCTTAAAAAGAGTGATGGCAGGATAGTAGCGAGGGGAGATTTCTGAGAGCTATTTGGGCCTTGTTGATTCATACTGTGAGTGGTGATTGGGGTAAGGGAAGATTTGGAAGTTCTGTTCAAAGAAGCCCAATAAGAGCTACAAGCAGGGGTGAAAGTAACTCGGAAGGGGCGGGGCCTCAGGTGGAGAGGGCAGGGCGGGGGGGGGTGTCAGCATCCCCTAGCCAGCCCTTCCAGGCCACCTGGCCCGTGCCACCCGGGGCTCCAGTGGTGATTTAAAGGGCCGGGGACTCCGGCCGCTGCCATGATTGCGGCAGTGGTGGCTGGAGCCCTGGGTCCTTTTAAATTGCCGGCCCCAGGGCAGCTCCTCCATTTGCCTCCGCGCCCCCCCCCCCCGGTCGCAGCAGCACTTTAAGCAGGGTCCTTTGCCACAGCAGCGCTTTAACGTCCCTGCCCCTTTTGCGCCCCCCATTGACGGCCCTGCAGGTACGGACCCTACCGGCAGGGCCACCGACGGGGGGAAGGGGGGGCAGGGACATTAAAGTGCTGCCACGGCAGTGCTTTAATGTGGGCTGCATATGGGCTGGTACCAGCTTCTTACCGGTATGCCATGCTGGGCCGTACCAGCTCACTTTCACCCTGGCCACAAGATAAAGACTCTGGGAGGCCCCAGATTTAGTCAGAAGTCTGTTGTAGACGACATGATGAAGTCTATAGCTGACCGTAGATGTTAGAACGGGAAAACACCTATTAGAATAGGTCTTCCAGTCCATCCTCCTGCCGGTTCATGAGCTTATTAGTGTTTTATTCTCTCTTATTTTAAATGTAGAAGTACCAGGTGCTTCGTTCTCCTGAAGGACTCATATGGAATTTGAATCGGGGACTGCTGAAACCCAAAGCTAGAATTGAAACCAACCAGCTATTGTGCCTGAATGTGTGATTATGGCTCCACAGATATCGGGAGTGAAGTACATCCGATCACCTTCTTTTCTTCTACATAGCTGCTCATCACTAATCCCAATGCAAATAAAAAATAAATTAAAATACAATGAGTTTGAGTCATTGTTTTCACATAGCTGCTGCCTGATTGCTTCCCAATTAATACTTGATGAGCAATTGAGTTTTGCATGTAAATAAGGTATGTCACTGTCTCATTATCTTCCCTGAAGTACTCTTGGATTCCATGCATGGTGACTCCAGGGGACACACATAAAAGCCATGACAATAACAGAAGTCATTGTGTGGCTAATTCTCTGCAAAAGGCACTCACTAATTGAGCTTGATTAATGAGTCTCTAATTTGAGGCAATCAGGTGTGGGAATTAAAGTATTTTGCATAGAGTTGAAATAAACAGCAAACTGCCATGAATACCAGTTTACTTCAACATTTAGGTCGTTGGGCCAAATACTGAGAGCCAGTGATTCTCCTCTCACATCTTCCAGTGTAAAATCAGGATTAACTCCTGTTAATTCAGGGAAGATCTAGTTAGAATAAAACTTGTGTAAGGAAAAAGAGAATCCAGAGCAATGGGACTTTTGCCATCAACTTCAGTGGGACCTGGAATTAGTGCTCTTTTTTTTTAAGCTTCACAAAAAGTTATCCAACCCTTAGCCTGACTCCCATATTTCCTTTTCCCAAAGACTAATGCACAATCCTTCCACAGAGCTAGAAACAGAACCTACTTCTGGACCTACTTGTGGAGTACTGAGCTCCTTGCACAAGCTAACAGACCACTGACCCCCAGAGCTAACAAAGTGATCTAGGAAATCACAGCCTTGTTTCTTCCTGCTCTAACCATTAGGCAACATTTTGTCCTGGAGTTGGGAATAGACACGACTCATGCGTGATAATTTGCTAATCTTCCAACAAAAGGTGTTCCTCTGAAATCTTCACCGACTTCCCCATGCACTCCTCCCTTCATCTCAAAACAAGGAAACAGTGAGAAATTAAGAGAAACAAGAAAAGTGAGCACTGAAGGAAAAACACATTGCAACCCATTGTTTCAATAACAGCCGAAGAGTCCATTAGGTAACAGTGAGGACAATTTCAAAATAACAAGTTATTCATCTCTCCAAAAAAGCCCTGATTCTGCCCCTCCAAAAATCCTCCCTCACCTACTCCCTCCCTTTGCTATTTGCCTGCTCATCTGCCAGTGCTTAAGACTCCTCTGATGTTTTGCAACTTGACTGCCCTGGCATCGCATACATACGTACCCTTTTATTCGGTTCTCTGCTGTTCCTTTGTTCCTCTCACCTCCATACACAGAGAGCTGAAGGGCCTGCCTAACTATTGCAAAATGATGGTCAGACCCTCCAGATGGTCCCATCACTCCCTCTGCAGCACCCCAGGAAAGTCCTGAAGATTTTCTGCCCCAACACTCCTGCTGATGGTTTCGGTAAGAAGCACAAATGGCTGTTCTTCTTGTATTGACTTCCCGTCCAAAAATACTGATTCCTCAGCAGAAGGGAACAAGCAAGGAATTGCTTTTCACAGAAATAGCAAAAAGATAGATCTACCACACCTACTCATGTTGAGTAATACCCTACTCCATGAGTAGTTCCAGTGATTTCAATAGGGATTTCTCATGGAGTAAAATACTACTTAGCATGAGTAAGGGTGACAGAATTTGAGACCGACTCTTTAGGAGAGTTATACCAGAGTGAGTCAGAGCAGAATTTGGTCCCAAGTGATGCTCCCCACTTGTCCAAGATACAACAAGAAATTGTTGAGAAAAAAGAGACATATGCCTTCTCTGTGCAGTACTCAGGACTCTTTAAAAAACAGAAGTGGAATAAATGCAACATAAAGAGGCATTTCTCAGTGCCAGTTATAAGGAAAGCTGGGTGAAAGAGACAGACTTTCTGGAATGACTAGTCACGATTAGCTTTGAAAATGAGTAGCAGGCAGGATCTCATATTTCAGTAGGTGAAATTCAATAGATCTTTTTGTTGTACCATCAATAAGCCACCTATGGAACAATGTGTGCTCACGGTGACACAGCCAAGTACTCTGACTACAATTCATCAACATATAGACACCCAACACTGACGACGAGGGGACAGGAAACTGAGGCCCCTGCCCCAGACCTGGGTTTAAAGATAAGGTGAGGAAGGGGACCTGAGACTGGCATTACCTCATTGGCAGGTCTAGGGTGCTGCAATTACTTTGGAGAACCAATTGGGGGGGGAGGGGTGAGTGCTGGTGGAGATTGCCTCCTGTCTGCACTCACACAGCACCAGGAGCCCTAACCAGCCCACTGCTGCCGTGGACAAAGGTGAACAAAAACAGAGGGCGAGGAGAGAACAGAAACTAGTAAGAGGGGCCAGAGAGAAGGGGAAACAGCGAATGGGGAAATACGCTGGGTGAGGGGACAGAGGCAAGTAGTAGGAGCAGGAAACACCCAGGGAGTTGGAACAGGTGAAGGGTTGAATGCTCTGAGGCAAGAGGGAGTGGAACAAAGAGATTGGTATGTCATAAATATAAAGGGAAGGGTAACAACCTTCCTGTATACAGTACTATAAAATCCCTCCTGGCCAAAGGCACAAAATCCTTTTACCTGTAAAGGGTTAAGAAGCTCAGGTAACCTGGCTGGCACCTGACCCAAAAGACCAATAAGGGGATGTCAGGGTTCCTTCCCCCCTCTGAACTCTAGGATACAAATGTGGGGACCTGCATGAAAGACCCCCTAAGCTTATTCTTACCAGCTTAGGTTAAAAACTTCCCCAAGGTACAAACTTTGCCTTGGCCTTGAACAGTATGCTGCCACCACCAAGCGTTTTAAACAAAGATCAGGGAAAGAGCCCACTTGGAGACGTCTTTCCCCAAAATATCCCCCCAAGTCCTACACCCCCTTTCCTGGGGAAGGCTTGATAATAATCCTCACCAATTTGTACAGGTGAACACAGACCCAAACCCTTGGATCTTAAGAACAATGAAAAATCAATCAGGTTCTTAAAAGAAGAATTTCAATTAAAGAAAAGGTAAAAGAATCACCTCTGTAAAATCAGGATGGAAAATACTTTACAGGGTATTCAGATTCAAAACACAGAGGATCCCCCTCTGGGCAAAACCTCAAAGTTACAGAAAACAGGAATAAACCTCCCTCTTAACACAGGGAAAATTCACATAAAACAAAAGATAAACTAATCCGCCTTGCCTGGCTTACCTGTACTGGTTGCAATATTGGAGACTTGGATTAGGATGGGTTGGAGAAGACAGATTTCTGTCTGGCCTCTCTCAGTCCCAAGAGACAACCAACACGTAAACAAAGAGCACAAACAAAAGTCTTTACGCCCCCAAGATTTGAATGTATCTTGTTCCCTTATTGGTCCTTTGGGTCAGGAGCCAGCCAGGTTAGCTGAGCTTCTTAACCCTTTACAGGTAACAGGATGTTGCCTCTGGCCAGGAGGGATTTTATAGCACTGTATACAGAAAGGTGGTTACCCTTCCCTTTATATTTATGACAGGAGACAAGATACTTTCAAATCTACGGGGGGGGGGGGAAGGCTTTTGTCTGTCTGTCCTGTGTGCTTGCCAGAGACAGATCAAAAGAAGCAGGCACTCCAGCTGCATTAGAATTAGTAAGTACTAGCAAGGGAATGTGTTAGCTTATCTTTGTTTTGGCTTGTGTTTTTCTCTGTGCTGAGAGGGAAGGTGTATTCCTGGTTTGCTTTTTTGTAACTTTAAAGTTTTGCCCAGAGGGAAATCCTCTGTGTTCTTGAATCTGAGTACCCTGTAAAGTATTTTCCATCCTGATTTTACAGAGATGATTTTTACCTTTCTTTTTTTAATAAAATCCATCTTTTAAGAACCTGACTGATTTTTCCATTGTTCCAAGACCCAGGGGTTTGGGTCTTTGATCATTTTGTAACCAATTGGTAAGGATATTATTCTCAAGCCTCTCCAGGAAAGGGGGTGGAAGGGCTTGGGGGGATTTTGGGGGGAAGAGGAACTCCAAGTGGTCCTTTTCCCTGATTCTTTGTCTAAATCACTTGGTGGTGGCAGCATACTGTTCAAGGACAAGGTGAAATTTGTGCCTTGGGAAAGTTTTTAACCTAAGCTGGTAAAAATAAGCTTAGGGGGTCTTGCATGTGGGTCCCACATCTATACCCCAGAGTTCAGAGTGGGGAAGGAACCCTGACATGGTATGTGATTGTTGACACTGTGGGACAGGACCACAGTAGCCCTGATTCTGCTTCTGGGCTTGGGCCCTGGAAATCCCAGTGGCAGCCCCATAGCCACAAGAGTCACAACAAATGGTCATTATCCCAGAAACCTGAGATTCTAAAAGGGAAACTCCACAAATGCAGCTATTAGGGAGAATTTGTCTGCAAACAGAGTCATCATCTTTCTCGTGCTGAGGTCACTGGGAAGCAGAAAGACCCAGAAATCAGCCAGTCACACCTGCTTGCAGAATAACTGTCTGAATTCCTTCTGACCCACTGTATCCAAACCGGAAAGTGAAGGATTTAGTTTGCTCAAATTTTAATAATTACCTACCACCTACTTTACTTGCCCAATACAAAATGAAGTGATGTGATGCACTGCCAGCTTATCTGACTGATGATGTAACTGAATGCAGTGGACAAGAAACCTTAAGAAATCCAGTGGATTTCTCCTTAGCTGCATAAGAAAGCAAGAGTATGTTAGACTTGCTAACAGAGGCAGTGAAAAGAGATTTATATTGACAAAAGGTATTCCCTTGTTATCACTGTCCTTGCACAATGCTATAGATTGCATAACAGAACCCGATATTGCACTATTTACTGGTACTGGATGTGGTTTTTAGGAAAATATTTGCTGTTGACTGCTTCAACTCATGCAGACCTTGGCCACATTGCCGTTTAATTTAAAAACATCAATCCCCCTGCCCAACGCTGCACGTTTCTGTCCTTAACACTTTTTCTCTCTCATTCCAGTACATGGAGCTGCTTTTTTGTAAGGAAATCGAAGAGCACACAACATCCTTCTCCTAACGTTCTATACCATTCAACAACATCCAGCTATGACTGCCATTCCCTGCAGCAGGGTCTTAACTAGCTGTGTGAAATATTTGCCTTGCTAAAAACCTCTTTGATTATTTTTGTTTACTGATGAGAAGTAGGGTACGAAAGAGCAACTTCTGGTAAAAGGTATTAAGCAATCAAGGCCATTTTAAATTCATTTCTTCACTGCTGTGTGCTTTCTAAGTGCCAGTCACCAGCTGGCAGTGTGGAAGGAGGTTGGCTCTCTCATGGGTGGTGAGAGAGAAGGGCATAGTATGGTGTGGTTGATTGGAGCGCTGGTTGTGCGGAACATTGATGGCAATTGAAATGGGAACGGTTGGCATTGCCATGGGCATCTTTGTGTAATGAATCAAAGCCACAGGGATAAGACATTATGCTGAGATGCAGTAGTGACTGGCAGTAGCAGTGGCTATGCCACCTCTGCCAACTTCACAGAACCTGGCCCACAGTATCCATGTACCTCCTTACTCTAGAGTTCTCTCCCCAGCGGGGATCTAGTTCCAATAGCAGGGTCATCTCCTTTCCCATGGTTTAGTTTCTGGGTCCTAACATTCTCTCAGGCCAGGGGAGAAGGGAGGAGTCCCTTAGCTGGCCGCTCAGGTTGTCTGTTGTTGGCCAACCACTTGGTGTTTGGCTCATGGGGAGAGAAGGCAGAGCCTGGGGAAAGGTTCTGGAGAGAGACACTAAAGAGCTGAGTGGATAATTGATTTTTCAGCCTGAGGGGAAAACTTTTTTTTTTTACCAACATGAAAAGAAAAGGGAAAAATTAGTTTTGGGTCAAACAAAACACTTGGTTTGACCCAATTTCCCCCCCACCTTAGCTAAATTTCTAAATGGAACACTGCTCTGAAACAAAAAGTCAAAATGTTTCATTTTGAAATGATAGGAACAAAAAGTTGTAATGTTTTCACAAAAAATTGCAATTTTTTGGCTGAAACTATTTGACAAATGTGACCTGAATTTATGAATAGCTTCAGTGTTCCTTCCCCCCAAAAATGTATTTATGGTGAATTTACTATTTGCTTAAAAAAATTGCCCATTATCTAATCCAAACACAGGCCTAGTTTGCATTAGAAAAGTTACATCAGTTTAACTGAATAGGTTGCAATAAAATTGATTTAGTTAAACCAGTGCAACCCCTGGGATGCGACTCAAATGCTTCTGGAGTTCTCCATTTCAACAGTGACTTATTAAAAAGGTTGTAACAAGCAGATCCTAGATATTGAAATAGAGATGGAAGGGAATCCTGAAATTTCAATTCTGCCACTTGACTTTTCATTCCAAGTACCTGCCCGTCAAGTTAATGAATTGCCAGGTGGCTCTTTTTGGAACAAATTGTACATCTTGTAGCCTTTTAAATTAGAAACATGCCATGTGACTAGTACCTATGGATTTCCCAGGATGGGTTGTGAGGGGTTTGGTCACAGAGACCTCCTTGGGGCTGTCACCTGACATGCTGAAGTTACCTCTGAGACTGTTTTCCCTGCCACCTTGGGACTCCAGAACCCTGCCTTGCTGAGCCAGACATGCTAGCCTGCTGCAACACAGATCCAGGTCTGGTCCACACACCCAAAGCTGCAGACTTTAACCAAAAACTGTTCAGCAGGTCACCTATCTCCAGCACCCAGACACTCAGTTCCCAATGGGATCCAAACCCCAAATAAATCCATTTTACTCTGTATAAGTTTTATACAGAGTAAACTCATAAATTGTCCACCCTCTATAACGATGATAGAGAGATATGCACAGCTGTTTGCTACCCCAGGTATTAATCACTTACTCTGGGTTTACTAATAAACAAAAGTGATTTTCTTAAGTATAAAAAGTAGGATTTAAGTGGTTTCAAATAATAACAGACAGAACAAAGTAAGTCACCAAGCAAAATAAAGCAAAAACACGCAAATATAAGCCTAATACATTAAGAAACTGTTTACAGGTAAAATCTCACCCTCAGAGATGTTCCAATAAGCTTCTTTCACAGACTAGATTCCTTCCTAGTCTGGGCCCAATCCTTTCCCCCTGCTACAGTCTTAGTTAGTTCCAGAAGACATCTTAGGTGGAAACTAGGGGTGTTCTCATGACTGGCAGCCCCTTTTGTTCTGTCCCACCCCCTTTTATAGCTTTGGCACAAGGTGAGAATCTTTTGCCTCTCTGGGTCCCTACCCCTCCTTCTAAATGGAAAAGCACCAGGTTTAAGATGGATTCCAGTATCAGGTGACATGTTCACATGTTCTGTGAGACCGCAGCCTCCATTCTTCCAGGGCTGGCCTGCACGTACCCAGGAAGGTTTGCAAGTAAACAGAGCCATTTACAACCCATTGTTCTAGTCAATGGGAGCCATCAAGATTCTAAACCACCATTAGTGGCCCACACTTTGCATGATTACAATAGGACCTCAGAATTATACTTCATATTTCTGGCTTCAGATACAAGAACGATACCTACATACAAATAGGATGAATACACTCAGTAGATTATAAGCTTTGTAATGATACTTTACAAGAGACCTTTTACATAAAGCATATTCCAGTTCCATCATATTCACACTCATAAGCATATTTCCATAAAACATTATGGAGTGCAACATCACAGGTTCCTTGTACAGAAAGGTGGCAATCTGAAAATGAGTGGGCATCAACCATCTCACAGCATTTGGAATATCCCCAGTTTTAATCAGCTCAGTACACTAATCAGTGTTCCATGATTATTTTATTGGACCATAGTTTTTCACATACAGTAGACAGCTGTGTGTTTTACATTACTGATACAGCACAATGTCCAAAATGTAGGGCTACTGTAAATTGATATAATTAACAATATGTAAAGCTGTAAGTACATTTGTACTAAGTGACAAATAACCAAAAGGGCAGGTAGATTAATATTCATAAATTATTAACCGTTTTTCTGCACAGGATCTGTCATTCCACTTGCCACTTGAATGCACTTCTACACAGTCCTCTTTTCCTTCAGAATTATTTGGTTCATTAGATGCCCAGTTTGAGTATCCTAATGCTTCACCATTTAGATGCTTAAATGTGCCTTCTGTCTGTATGTCATTTATTCCAAGAAATGGCATTTTTTTATGCCTAGCTACTATTTGTTGGATGGCACTGTTCTCTGCAGAATTCCTTGGAGAAGCAAGCAGGCCACCAGTTTGGGAACACACAGCTTTTGAAGTCTCAAAGTTGCCTTCGGAGCCCTCAGTTTTGAATATTTTTTCACCGACAGTCATGCCATTTGGGAAAAGCAGAACTAGAAAGACACATTAGCACAGTACATCCACGTTACTTTCATCACACTATAATGGGGAAGCTGCTTCTGGGAGCCTACATAGGAAAAGAGGGCTCTTTTGTGACTAACCCTAATGTCAGAACTCTGTGTAAAATTGCACAGCTATTTTTGCTGATGCGTTCTGATGCCAGGGCAGCTGAGTCCTATTAGCTCCAAACCAGGAGTTTAAAAAGGGTTTAATCTTTTATTGAGAGACCTAGCTGCATGGAATAAGGGGTCTGGAGGGGGAAACCCTTGAAATAGACACATCACAGGAGTAATCTTACAGTTGATGTTGTATTATTGTTATTTAAGGACTGGATAGTGACTTTCGGCACAGCTCTGAAGGAGGGTGTGTATGTATGGTGAACTATCCAGGAACAGTCCTGAGATGCACTGGGACTCCGAGTCACCCCTCCTCCCCTGTTTCCTCCTTACTCCTGGGGTGTAGTAATTTACTGCTGGGCTATACCACCAATAAAACACTATTCACGCTACACTGGTGCAGTTAGTCTGGCCAACAAGAAGGGTGGAATGAAGACAAGGTTCTCTTCCTGCCCATCTGCTCCAAGCAAGAAGTAAGCAGGTGAGTGGCCTCCCTTGAGCAAGTGTATAGTGAGTTACAATCCTGTCCCAAATTAATAATAAAGGTGAACCCCAGAAATGGGGTAAGTTTGGGGATTCTTCTTTTGTGTCCACACACTGTGTGAGGAGCAGGGTGGGGACATCACCCGTGCATGCACACACACGGATGCTAGAGGTTGTGTACAGCTAGATAACATGAGCAAACACTGCTTACAAAACTATTGTAAGCTGTAGTGTTTTTGGAATAGAAGTGTAGCACTTATTCATAAGGTTACACACAATGAGAGGGGTAGGGCACAGGGAGAAGCCTGCAGCCATATTACTTTCAGTTCAATTTGCATTAGCGCATGTCCTTATATATTATTAAGAGCCTGCTCCTGCTGAAGCCAATGGTAGCTTTGCCACTGACTTTGATGGGAGCAGAATCAGGACCCATCTCCTGTAAAGATCACAGAACAATTAGCTCCCACTCTTCTTTTTGGCCACATGACAGCTAAACTGACATATTGGAAACAGCATGGATTCTATACAAATAATGCTTTTGTAGTCTAAGAACCACTTAAGACTGGAACTTAGCACCTGATCCATTAGTTATCCCCCATGTACAGAAATGTAAGAATAGGCTTGAAGGGATTAGATTTTTCTTGGTAAATGTCAATAAATGTCAATTTCACCATACACACATAAGCTGACAAAAAATATTTCCTTAGATGATAATAGAAATGTATGGATAGTCAAAGTAAGAAAAATGCTGCTTGTGAACTTATTAGAGTTTGATTTAAGGATATTTACTTTGCATATTTTGATGTGTGATGTTGATAGTTTTTGTTTTAATGATTAAAATGCTGTAAATTTTTGAATCTCAACATCTACTGCCATTAAATAATTATTGTCTGACCCCCACAATTTCCCACACTGTGAAAATTTAAATAGATAAAAACAGAAAATATGCTTAAAACCCATAATTTTTTACAACTCTGAACATTTAAATCAATAATAATAAAAATGCTTAAAAATAAACATTAATATCTGTCAAAATTATATTAAAATGAATTCTGCCAAGCCTATTTAAGAATAATCTCATTCATTAAACGCAATAGGACTCCACTTATGTTTAAGTACACATGTCGGAGTGACTGTTTGCAGGAGTGGCCCATATTTCCCTATGCATCAGAATGGAATTCCTTTACAAAAGTGTCAAACAAGTAGATGGAAGGTTCAAAGTATCAATGACTGAAGACCGGCTTCAACCAGAACCCTTTTGAACTTCGAGGGAGTTCAGATCTGAAGCTGGATCTAAACTTCACTTCTCTGGTTGGGCCCATTTGTCAGTGATTGGAAAACATGCCACGTCACCCTGTTTACCTTTCTGGGCTTTCCTGACAGTAGCTTGCAAGACCTTCAGTTGTGCTTCCAACTCCCTCACTTGAGTTTTAAGACGATCGAGTTCGGAGTGATAACATAATTGCGTTACTCATACTGTCTCATTACAACAAAGACAATTTTTGAAAATTATGAATTTAAAAAAAAGGCAAGATCCCAGTAAAACCATCTCTCAGACCTGTAATAAATCACTGGTAGAACATTATCAAGGCATTGCTTTGTATTTCTGAGTTTCTTTACAAGAGCTGGTACTATGAAGCCACAGCTCTACTCTGAGTGAAAGGGAAACTACCCTCAGGTTGCAATTCTCAATAACACCCACAGCAACGCTGGCTTTTAACTTTTAATCATAAAAACTTACAATTAGAAAAAAATGCATCACTTTATCAGTTTTAATAATACATGAGTCTAGTGATGGGCAAACCCTCGAGCTCCACCTATTTGTATTACTGTAGTGTCCATCTTGCTCCATAAGAGGCTTCCCTTGGAAGTTCAAGTTTATCAAACTCCATCCCCCAAGTGACCCTCCAAGGCCTACCTAGCTCATTTCTTAGCCTTGCAAATCTTCTGGACTGCCCCATTCCCACACCTCTAAGGGCTTCTTTTCCTTTGGAAATTGACTGGAATAGCTATAGCAGAATAATTATTGTTATCACATGTGACAAAGTTCCTCCTCTGCCTTGGTGGGTCCTGCGCTTATTGGCAGATTTGCTCACCTCAGAGATGCATGGCAGCCCTCAGTTTGGCCACTTTTGCTAGTGACTCAAACCTGCCGTTCACTCAGCTAGCCTCATCACTGGCCAGCATGGGGAAGGGTAGGAGAACAATCCCTGCAGTCTCTGCTGACCCACCTAGTGGGTCGGGGGATAGGCCAGGGACCTTCCCCTCTGGTGGGACCCACAGTCCAGGTCACCACCTCTTGTCTCAAAGAGGGAGTTGAGGGGGATAGGTGAACCCGGGCCCACCATTTACTCCGAGTTCCAGTCCAGGGCCCTGTGCAACTGTCTACAGTGTCTCTTGTAACAGCTGCGTGACAGCTACAACTCCCTGGGATACTTCCCCATGGCCTCCTCTCAACACCTTCTTTATCCTCACCATAGGACCTTCCTCCTGATGTCTGGTAACACTTGTACCCCTAAGTCCTCCAGCAGTACACCTACTCATTTTCAGCTTCTTGTGCCTCTTGCTCCCAGCTCCTCACACGCGCCTCACTAACTGAAGTGAGGTCCTTTTTAAAACCAGGTGCCCTGATTAGCCTGCCTGTCCTAATTTATTCTGGTAGCTTCTTAATTGGCTCCAGGTGTCCTTATTAGCCTGCCTTAATTGGTTCCAGCAACTTCCTGATTGTTCTGGAACAGCCCATTATCTTACTCAGGGAAAAGGGACCTGCTTAAGCTGGGGCTAATATATCTACCTTCTATCACTCTCCTGTAGCCATCTGGCCTGACCCTGTCACACATGACACAAAATAATTATTCCACTTATAGCTGTGTGAATAATTACACTTCAGTTAGTGAAGTTAATTACAATTTCATCTTGTAGAGAAACCTCAAAGTGTTTCTGCTCCTTCATACAGAAAGGACAAAGCTCACCTAACGCAGTTTGTAAAGTTTTTGCACAAACCAGTCATAATACAAAAAGGTGACTGTCTATTCTAGTTAGACCATTCTTCACATTCTGTGGGTTGATGGTGAACAGTTCCCTGTATTTGATTTTCAGTCATTGAGCTGAGCTAATTAGTTGTGATGGGTTAGGTAAGCAACATGGTTTTGTCTCCACTCCTTGACTGAGCATGCAAACACTTCCTGTGCAAATACTCATGCATATGAACTTAAAATTCAGTTTCTGCAATTTTTGTACATCTGACTGTGAAGTTTACACTTCATGAATTTTCATTCGAGTAAAACTTGATTGCTTGATCCAGCAAACAGGAAAGTGGCACAAGTATAGGCCAAATGTACGCTGCCATTATCTCAACAAAAGACTGTTCCGCTTACCTTGGCCTCCACTAAGGCCTTTTGGTTCTCTTTCACCTACTGAACCTTTCTTGCCTTTTGGCCCGGAGGGTCCAGCTTTTCCTGGGAGACCTGTGTCCCTCTCAACCCTGTCAACCAAGGTGTTGAGGAAAAAAGAAAGACCAAAATACAGCAAGTGAGTAACTTAATTTTTCAGCCTTGTCATAGTTTGAAATTGCTGCCATAGCTGCAGATGGGCACAAACTATAATACCCAAAAGTATACCCTATATTATAGGAAGTTCAGATCCTGATGATGATCCAAAGTTCAAGACTTGATCCAGTTACCCTAATAGACTCAAATTAGAAAGCCAGATTTGAACACCTGCAAATGGTTTCAAAGTTTGTATCTGGACTGAGCATGTTTCTTAATAAAAATATTAATACCTGTGTTTCACTAAAATTCCAGAAATGCTTCTAAGTGTGTCCAGATGTGGGTCAAATGTTCAATAGGTGTAAAGCAGTAGAGTTCTGCTGATTTTTGAATTTCTCAAGAAGATCATTGATTTCAATGGCATTATCCTTATTTATACCAGCTGAAGATCTGACACAAAACATTTCTGTACAGTCCATTAATGTGCAGTATGCATGGACACATGATTAACCTGGCAAATCTATACCCAGGTACATTATTTTACCTGTGTAAGTACCATTGACTTCAGACTCCTCCCTTTTGACTTCAGTGAGATGATTACCATGACAAAGGAGCACTCCCTTGAGTAAGTGTTTGCAGGATCAGGCTCTGCATTTCTGGAGCCTGAAAATTCCACATGGCTGTCAGGAAGGAAGTGCCTTATTGACAGGACTTTGGAGTTATTCAGTGGACTTCACCTCACAGTGAATTATAAAGTACTTATAACTTTCTATATGTGCAACAAAACAGTTGTGCTTGCATAGGTAGGTTGGAAACACAGGGAAAGGTTTATATGGGGAAGTAACAATTGCTG
Source organism: Caretta caretta (assembly GCF_965140235.1). Classification (NCBI taxonomy): domain Eukaryota; kingdom Metazoa; phylum Chordata; order Testudines; family Cheloniidae; genus Caretta; species Caretta caretta. The sequence goes on along the minus strand of NC_134212.1, from coordinate 69,124,884 downwards.
CCTGTGTGCTGAAAATCATGTAACCTTTGAACCCTATTGCTAAGGGTAGAAGAGATTGGTTTCTTCACTAAATAATGTCCTCTTTAATGCTTAAAGCATCGCTATGTTTTACTGTGTGATCTCACAAATTTAACTATTTTACAGGATTTCATTGTGACCTGAGCTTATTGAAAGAAAGTCTGGGATGGGGACAATCACTCTGTTCATAGTAGTGCTGATAAACAGGGTCATATGATTGTAACATGTAATTAGTTGAATGCTAGTTTCTTTAGTAGGAAGGAAAACTTTTTTCCCTAGGACTCTTCTGGCTAAGTGTAGCCCTGAGAAATTAGTATTGTTATACCTAGCTCTCCCTTTTCTCCTTTTGGACTTTCCTTCCTGTCTCTGCCTGGTAAACCATTGCTCCCAGGGATTCCACAGGGAATGAACATGCATGTATTTGCTTTCTCTTCACATGTGCATTGACTGGAGCTGTAGGCCCTTACCAATGACATTCCCAGGAGGAGGATGTGAAAAGCATGAAAATGCATAGCTCAAGGGCTTGACCTGGGAACAATAATGGGAAAATTAAACACAATGTGAAGAGCACGGCATATTTAACCACCCCCTTTGCTGAGAACAGAGAGGGAGTAAGGAGCCCAAAGACCATAGGAATTAGGGACCTGGAGCTTACACAGCTGTCCTCTGCTCCCGCCTGTCTTCATGTAGCAAAGTACAGTAAATTGTGCAGCATCAAAACATCACCTCAGTTCAGTGCTTCATTTCTGATGGAGAACCACTGTGTAAAATAATATTATGGGAGGCTAATGTCCCATATAATTTGAGGACTGTTAACCAATGAGTCCATGAGGCTTGCTAGGACACTGGGCTTGCTGTTTAGCGAAGCAGGCATGCAAGGGCACAGGAACGACAAGGGGAGCCAGGAGGGCAGGGTCTGGCTGGTCAGAATTCACTTAGCAGCCGGACTGTTGGACTAAAGGGGGAGCTGTGTTTCCATGCTGACGAGGCACAGAAAAGGTGTGGCATGCCCATGGGCAGGCGGAGGACAAGATGGCCTGGGCAGAGGAGCTGCACAGCTGGACCAAGCTCAGATAAGGCCCAGAAAAGAAGCTGCTCTCCCTGCACCCTGTTTTTTTCCCTTGTTCACAGTGCCCTGGCTCTAGCCTTGAGGAGGAGGAGAAAGAGAACTAGTGCAGCTGAATACACAGTCCTACAAGAGAGCAAGAAAAGGAGCATTGGCATTTTTCCATCATCCACTGTAGGCTGCCTGGAAAGCCAAATAACTGCCCGTTATATAGTTTATAGATGGGATGTTTATTGAGATGGGTAAAACTGGGAATGGGTTTTGATTTTGCCAACCCCCTTTCAGTCAAGATTTAGATTTTCAAAACAAAAACAAGGGTTGGTTCAATTTGGGTTCAATTTACTCATTTATCTACCTCATCAGGATAGGCATGAGGATTCATGTTAAGGCCTGAGTAAATCCTGCCCACTGAAAAACCCGCATGAGGCAGCTGATGGAGTGAAAGTCTCTCTCGGGTTCTCTATGGTGAGTTCCTCTCAAATTGTTTTTTTTTTTTTTTTTTGGTGAAGCTGAAGGGGGAAAGGCCCCTCCAATGTACATTTTTGTGTTTGGTAAAGAAACAGATTCTAGTTTCAAGTAATAATGCCGAGGAGCTGTCATAGAAAGAATTTAAAGGATGATGGAAAACCTATGGGTATTTTAAACTTTTGCATATGTAAGCTGCACTTATATTTTCTTTTAAGGGAGGGGACACAATAGCATTTTATTTTGAATGCACTGAAGTTAACTATTTCACCTCTCTGTACTGAAACCAAAAGCACTAGAATAATTATTGCTTAATGTTTGACTTGTTTTTCTATTAAACATTTTTTTTTATCTCAGAGAAGTTGGCGAATCTTATTACTGACCCACCATGAAATGTTTCACAAGACTTTGCAAGCACCTTACATGCCCAGGAATGATGAAATGATATTATCAGCTTTCACCTAAAAATGTAGCACCGTCATCACAAAGGTCCCTAAAGCACTTTATAAAACCTACAGACTAGATAGACGGCAATCACTTCACCCACCACTGAAACGAAAGCACCTGTGGGGTAACACTATAAAACAGTTTACGTAAGATACCACATTCTTCTCTTACTTCTGTTTGAGACACACAAAAATGTGCTAAGCTTGTAGGAATCCACTTACCTTGCTAAATAAAAAGTCCAACTGCTGTCTCAGGTGCCTTCCTATTTTAGCAGGCTACTCCCAGACCTTCCTAGCTAGAGCAACTCCCCTGGTGGCCGGGTCTTCTGGGCTTTTTTCACTCTCTGCAGTCTCTGTACAGCTTCCTATGCATTCCCCTTACTCGGCAGCTTCTTGCTGCTGTTTCTACCCAGTTAGTTCTACGAACTAACCCTGGCTCTATCCCAAGTGTTGCAGGCAGGGCTAACTGGACAGCGGCTAGCCAGTTCCAGTTCTTCGGCCTTTAAAGGGGTAGGCCACCCTGTCACACTGATGATCTACCCTTCCCTTACAAAAATCTCAGGACATAATTCTCAGGCAGCTGGCACTCATGACTACCATTGTGGAAAAAAGTTGCCAGTAATGGGCATGTGGCTGTCTATTCCAATTGCAAAAGTTTCAACCTTGGAACAACTGAGAGCTGTTTACTTTCCACAACCTTTTGATCTTGGATTATGTTTGATGTCCTGGGTAAAAATAAATCAAATAAAAAGTAAGGCTTGGCTAGGCTCGTTTGGAATGTTGGAAAGGATAGTTCTAAGGTAGAAGGGAATGTGTCAGTTTTGACTTGGGTAATGTATAGATCTGAATTTGGTATGTACTGGTAGAAGCAGCTTGAGGAGGAAGAGTGTCCCAGGCAGGTTACAATTCAATGTGGCAGTCTCTAGTCATCTCTTCTTCCAAGAATCAATGCACCACCTGGCTCCAGCAGGAAATTAAACACAAAATTTAATTTCCAGGTACAAACAAATCCACCAATAAGAACTCATGTTAGTGGTCATTTATCAGTGAGATGAGACCAAAATGGGATAGTTTAAGATATGAGGTACTTTCAAGAAAACTTCTCTTTTAAATAAAGATTCTACAAACAATACAAATATCCAGTGTGTGGCCCACCAATATATCTAGGCTTCAATCAAAAACAGGAAAAGAAAAAAAGGGGGGAGAAGTGTGGGCGGAAGAGAAAACACCTTAATAATGTCATAAAATATGGTAAGGGAGGAAAAAAGCCTTGCTAAAAAAATCCTTACTGCAAATATCAAATAGGAATCACTGCTGATGTTAATGCTGAATCAGATTTTGTACATACACAACTGAAAAATTAAATATTAAAGACTAAATTCTGACATCCTTACACTGAGTATTACGTTGCTGTGCAAACAGCCCTGTTCTCTTCAGTAGGCTACTTGTGGTGTAAGGTATCATCAGACTGAAGAAGGATTTCAGAAACTGGCCCTAATTTTCAAAATACATTTTTTGCAGCATCCCTCTTTCTTCTCCTCCTCTTTCCTCTTTCAGTTCCCAACAACAAGTGTACTGTAAAAAGAATAGTAAAAATAAATCTTAAACCCATTAAAGGAGATGTGGATGAAAAATAGTTTTCATGCCCTGTGAGCATTTTCAAGATTTCAGCACTCATTCCCTTTTGGAAAGGGGACAAAAAAATCGAACTATCTAAAATTTTCAAAAACCAACAATCCAAAAAATGTGCAGATCAGGTCAATTGAAATGTTTCATTTAGAGAATTTCAGCTATTTTGTTTTGATTTGGATCTTTAAAAATGTTTTAACTTTGGTTAGGATACATTTACTAAAATTTCAAAAAGAAAGTTTCAAATTTTAAAAATGGTCAAAAATGGCACATTTTGACAATTTCAAAACTTTTTTCCAATACATTTTTGAGTCGGGAGACCTGTCAAAACCAACCCTGTTTTGCAAACACAGTTTTGGTTTTGAGGAACTAACATTTTCTGATTAAAAAAAAAGCATTTAATTGGAAAATTCCCAATACAGTTCTAATTAAAAGGGATTTGCCTGCCCATATCAATTTGTGCAGCATGTCTCCACCAGCACCATCCGGGTAGGTGAAATAATTTCCCCCAATTAATTTTATGTGTATTCTGATGACTGATACAGAAATGGACCATTCTTTGCCTAGCAGCTCAGGATAGAGTTTTTACTATATGTAACTTTTCATGTCTTTTAACTACAATATTTTAAAAATGATTATTATTCCTTCTACTATAAGCATAATTATGATGGATGCAGCTTCATCTGTCAAGAATTTCTATTTTAAATAGAGAAGAGGGAACCAGTGGGAACATGGGCCCTATCTCTAAGATGAGGACTTATGGAGATACTGACATCTAAATAACCACTTTAGCCAGGAAAGAAAATCAACCTTTAAGGTGTGGAAACTAATTTGGGCTGAGACATTATAAGCTATTTACCTATTAATTGAGTCAGCTTCAGCAAAGGCATCACAGAATTCTAGGTGCACCCTTTTGCATTGCAGCATACATTTGTGAGACACATGGGCCTATTCAAATATGCAAAATCAGAGTCTCAGACAATGATGTACAGCTGGATGTTGCGACAGCAAAAGGCAATCCAGTCTCTTTGCCTTGGAAAAAGGAGTACAGTCTGTTTCTAAAGTAGGTGCAACCATTATTTTTTTTGTAAAATGCCACCTCTACAGTCAATATGGTAATGTAGGTTAATGTCTTCATTTCACAGAAACTCAAACAGATATTAGGGGGAGTCTTTCAGGCAGAGGAAAAGTTATTGGAGGTCAGATATTTCTGTGATGGGGCCATGTAAGTAGAGCTGGGTGAAATTTTTTCAGTGAAGAGTAAAGTAGCTGAAGAATTAATTTTGTGGGGCACCAAGACTATTGGCAAATTCTGGTCAAACAGGTGCCTCAACTACTCCTCGTTCTTTTTTCAAAACTAGGTTTTACTTAGACACACACACACACACACACACGTATATTTATATTGTGACAAAGTTCCTCCTCTACCTTGGTGAGTCTTGCACATATTGGCGGATTTGCTCATCTTGGAGCTTCATGGCAGCCCTTAGTTTGGCCGTTTTCATGAAACCACAGTCCAGGTCAACTCCTCCTGTGTCTGACCAGGAGTTGGGAGGTTTGGGGGGAACCCGGGCCCGCCCTCTACTCCGGGTTGCAGCCCAGGGCCCTGTGGAATGCAGCTGTCTAGAGTGCCTCCTGGAACAGCTGTGTGACAGCTACAGCTCCCTGGGCTACTTCCCCATGGCCTCCTCCCAACACCTTCTTTATCCTCACCATAGGACCTTCCTCCTGGTGTCTGATAATGCTTGCACTCCTCAGTCCTCCAACAGTATGCATTCTCACTCTCAGCTCCTTACACGCACACCACAAACTGAAGTGAGCTCCTTTTTAAACCCAGGTGCCCTGATTAGCCTGCCTTGATTTCAGCAGCTTCTTGATGGGCTGCAGGTGTTCTAATCAGCCTGTCTGTCTTAATTGTCTCCAGAAGGTTCCTGATTGTTCTGGAACCTTCCCTGTTACCTTACCCAGGGAAAAGGGACCTACTTAACCTGGGGCTAATATATCTGCCTTCTTTCACTCTCCTGTAGCCATCTGGCCTGACCCTGTCACATTATGCGCAAATAAATTTGTCTTAGTCTATAAGGTGAAAAACAAAAACAAAAAAAAACAACCTTCCCTGTTACCTTACCCAGGGAAAAGGGACCTACTAAACCTGGGGCTAATATATCTGCCTTCTATTACTCTCCTGTAGCCATCTGGCCCGACCCTGTCACTATATATAAACCCCCCAAAATTAAGTAAAATGTATTCATTTAGTTTCAGGGGCTTTTCTTTTAACTGAAACAAAATGTTTTTGGTTTTGCATATTGGTGAGGGAAAAAAGAAAAAAAATCAGACTGAGTTAAGCTCCCAACCAAAAATCAATTATTTGCTCAGCTTTACATTTAAGCACCTCCTCTTTTCATACCAGTTATTTTATTTTGTTAAGATTTTCTCTATTTCTAATAAAACTGATTTTATTGAAGATCCTTGGGGCCTGAGACTGTTTGGGAAAATTCATGCAGTTTGTCACCTAATTCCATTTAAACTCTTCATACCTGGAGGTACAGTGCATTTAATACTTCACTAGCAAAAAATGCAGGCAATGAACAGCAGTATAAAAATTCAGTATCTTATATTCCGACAGATCTCTATGCAGTCCAATGAACAACCAGTCCAAATTTTGACAGAAATATAGGTACTCAATTGATCCTAAGAAGAAATGCATGGAACCTTTTAAAGTAAAATGTAAGCTCTTTAGGACCTTGTCTTCCTGTGGGTTTGTACAACACCTACCATAACTGAACTCTGTTCCAGCTTGAGGTCTCTGGGGGACAGCAACAGAAATAAGAAGTGTTAACCATGCAAGCAAATGCACTGTCAAACATGACTATGTGGTGTGCAAGTGACCTCTTATGACTGATCAGGACAATGTCAAGTCTGTCTTGAATTCCCTTTGGATTTTGTAGAAGACTATTCCATCAATTTACCCTTCTTTCAGGACTTTCATCCACTCATTTGGATTTTATCCAACATGCTTTCTATTTGAACTGAAATTGTTTAGCACAAAAAGCGGAATTTGACAATTTGTCTTAAAAACTGATATACCATAAATCTGCAAAGCCCCCTGTAAAGTGTTTGCAAAAAGAAAAGGAGTACTTGTGGCACCTTAGAGACTAACAAATTTATTTGAGCATAAGCTTTTGTGAGCTACAGCTCGCTTCATCAGATGCATGCAGTGGAAAATACAGGAGGGAGATTTTATATACACAGCGAACATGAAACAATGGGTGTTACCATACACACTATAACGAGAGTGATCAGGTAAGATGAGCTATTACCAGCAGGAGAGAAAAGGAGAGTAGGCCCACATGCCTACTCAGCAATTAAATAGCCCTTTAGCCCAAGTCCTGTGAGCCCGAGTCAGCTGGCATGGACCAGCTGCGGGTTTTTAATTGCAGTGTAGATATAGCCAGAAAGGTCAACCAAATTACCCAGGTCACTTAATTAAACTGTGACAGGGCTAGATATAGAACCCAGGCTTCCTGACTCCCAGTACGTTGCTCCAACAAATGGATAACCATGCCCTCACATATTTTTATTTATCTGAATATGGAGCTGAGGTCCAGGAATCCCTGAGTTCTTAAAAAGAAAAGGAGTACTTGTGGCACCTTAGAGACTAAACAATTTATTTGAGCATAAGCTTTCGTGAGCTACAGCTCACTTCATACCGATGAAGTGAGCTGTAGCTCACGAAAGCTTATGCTCAAATAAATTGTTTAGTCTCTAAGGTGCCACAAGTACTCCTTTTCTTTTTGCGAATACAGACTAACACGGCTGTTACTCTGAAACCTGAGTTCTTAAAAAAAGCTCTATTGGAAGCTAGCTGCTGATCTTGACAAATCACATCTTCCACAAGTTGTGTCCCCTTCGCTCCATTTGTGAAATACAGATAACACCTACCTATTCCAGAGGTATCCCTGCAGAATTGATTAATATTTGTAAATCACTTTGAAAATATAAAGCACTATATACATGTCAAGTATAATAATTATGATGGTGCCACATACGGACTTTGCCGTTTGCTTGTTGATACTCTTTATGAATAACAATTGCATAGAAAAAGAATGCTTATAATTATAAGTGGGCAGGAAATGGTTTTCCTATCCTGTGTAAATTTTTGAGATTGACATTGTTTCCCGAAGCAAGATGAAAAATGGGATGAAATCTCAAAAATGTTAAAAAACGGATAATTGGAAAAATATTTTCAATTTGGTTCATCAAAATATTTGTGTCAGTCATTTTGAAACTTCTTTACATTTTGGCTTTTTAATTTTTGTAAAAATCATTTTAGTATAATTTACTCTAATTTGAAAACAAAGTTGTTGTTTTGTTTTCTTTGCAACACTTTCCTGTTCAAATAAGTTGAAACATCCTGTTTTGACAATTTTGAAGCATTTTTTTCTAAAAATTTTCTGAGTTGGGAGATCCCTCGAAACTGATCTTGTTTCACAAACAGGACCAGTTTCTTCAAATCTACATTTTTTATGAAAAAAGTTTTGTTGAAAAATTCCAGATCAGCTCTACTTAAAATGCTCGATGTAACTGTACCATATGATACCTGGTAAATGTCAATGATAATATCAGAGTACTTATGAAAGCTAAACTCTTTTACCAAAGTTAGGCAATTCAGCTTGGACATGAGTAATTCTGACTTCATATAGAGATTGCAGGTAAACAAAAACATACATAATTTAAGAGCATCCTGTAGTGTGAATACAGTTGGGGGTGGTGAAACTGGTTTAGATAAACTAAGAATATAGCTATTCAATTTAAACAAGTATTAATGTTTAGGAAAATTAGTTTAGTTTAACTTTCTAGGAATGTTTATTTTTGCACTCCTATCCCCTACGGACGTGTCTAACACGGAGAAACTAACCAGCATAGGAATAGTAGAATAATTATTTTAGAATGAAGTCACTTTTATTCTGGAATAGTGCCCACTGGCATGACTATAGTGGTTTAATTATTCACTAAAACAATACTGGTCAATTGGTTATATGGGTAAGAATAGTAAGCACTGATATTCTGTCACAGTTGCTCAGTAGTTTTCAAGCTGGTCAGAACTAATTGCCAGAATGTCATTAGAGAGACAGTATTTCGAAGGGCTGATGACTGATTTCTAGGGCAAAAGTCATTGGTTATGCTTCAGATAAGTATAGAGACTTTAGCTTTTTATTTAACTAAATGGAATTTTTGACCTTTTCAACATGTGCACTTCATTTGCGTACTATGGACCAAATTCTCAGTTGGTATAAATGGGTACAGCTCCACTGAAATCAACAGAGCTGTGGCAATTTACAGCAGCAGAGACACTATCAAATTAGAAGCAATATTTGTAATGCACAGCTCAAGCTTGCCTACATCACTTACCTTTGTCTCCTTTGTCTCCCTTTGCACCTACTGAACATTTGTCACCTTTTGGCCCAGTGGAGCTTGTGATTCCTGGTGGACACAGCAAATATGTGATTCCTTGTAGCCCTAATGGGTGAGAAAGGGAAATAGACAAACAAACCCCTAACATTTTATTTTCCGGTGTTCGTTATTATATTACATATCTACTGATGGGAATAAATCTGGGCTTTTCTATTTGATTGATTATAGACTCTGTAAGACTGAGCGATGAATGAGTGACTGAGTAATAAAGGGAGACTTGAGGAGCATGCATAATTTGAAATCTAGCACCAACATGTAATAGTAAATTTCAGAGGGACATTTCTGATTGCTTTCTGGGGCAGAGCCGTTCCCTGTCAAACTATTCCATCAAAACCAGATGGTTCAAATGGAACCTGAATAATTCCCACACCACATAGAAAATTAACATTACACACGTCCAACTGCAGAATATCCCACAATGATCCATTTCTGAATACAGCACTATTAAACTGGAAGCAATCACTGATATATGCAATGCAGCTTAATGAAACCACTTACCCTCTCTCCTTTTTTCACCTAGTGAAGCTTTATCCCCTTTGGCCCAGAAGGACAGGTATTCTCTGGGTCACCCTTCAAACCTGGGACACCTCGCAGTCCTGATCAAATAGAACAGATTAAAAGGGTGTAAGTAAATGTTCCTGTATTTTATTATTTTGATATCCCTATTGTCACTGCTTGGACAGAACAGATTTTTTTTAAAAACAACAACATGTGACTGGTTACCACTTTTAATGTCGACAAGAAACTAAGATGCTGAGAATTGCTAAATGTGATAACCCATGATCACTTTTCAATTCAATTTATCAGGAAAAGCTCTTTCTGGTACAAAATTCTTTACTCTCTCATTTTTCCAATGCAAAGGGGTTCAGGTAGCAATCAGATAATTATGACAAAGTTAACATTTCATTTAAAATCTTTTTTAAAAAGTCATCATGCGATAAAATATTAGAAGCTACAAACAGGAAAGCCCTGTTTGGTAGAACACACATGAAATATCTGCAATTAAACAATATGAAACTCATTTGGTATCATATCTAAAAATGAACGCACAACTCAGACCAGGCTCAATGAGAAGTTTATTACATTTCCTGGGTTAGTATTGAGTAAACATGTCCTAGTCTTATTTATGGTTTAGCATGAAAACCATGTGAAATTTGCAGCTTTGCTGAAAACACTGGTTGAAATTTAACATAATAACTTGATTTATGAGAATTTTTGTGGCTCAAGACTGGATAAAATCTTCATCTAAATTTATGTTAAACTAAACCACTGATCTTTATTCAGTTCTACTATTAGGTTCAAACTAAGCCCTGCATCCAAACTTCATGGTTTAGGCTCATCTCCACTATGAGGACATTTATTCTATTCCCTGGGGCAGCATAGGAGTGTTCCATTACAGTATATTTGCTAGGGCTTTCTCCAGGATATTTATGACATTGGATTTCAACCACAGCCCTTGGGAGATTATTCCATGCTCTGCTACAGCACAACTCACTGGTAGGGATTTTTTTCTTGATATGCAGCCTAAATTTTCTTTCTTTGAGTTATAATCCCAATAGTGTTGCTTATAAAACATCTAGGCATCCTTAGTTACTTAGGTACTTTAAGGACCATCTTTAAGGAATCATTTAGCTGGGGTAAATATCATATTTGGTTTTTAAATCTTTTATAAGTATTATTATTTGTATAATAATAGTCCCTAGCAGCCCTAGTGATGGACCAAGGGTTAGTAGCTAGTGATATTATTAACCTTCCCAACCAAAATAATCGTGGTACTTACCTCTATGTCCAATATATCCTTATTCTACTGGCCAGCCTCTCTCTCCTATTGGTCCAGCAGGGCCCATCTCTCCTGGGGGACCTTGTGATCCCTTTAATCCTGGTCATCCTCGTTTTGATTATATGAAAAACAAATTTAAAAAAAGACAAAAAGGTGAGTGAACAACAAAAGATTTGTAGATGAATAGGAGGAGGTTTGATCAATTAGGGCCAAATTCTATTTGCAGTTCTATTCTGACAATTCACCTGGGAATTCCAGGGTGTAAATCAGGTAAGAACTTGGCCCTTGAAATCTAATAATAAAATATAAAGTCTGACGTGTTCCCATGGTAATGATCAGCTCATTATTGACTGAGTGATTTAATTAAGATTAAAAGAATTCTTACAACAAACAGGAAAACGTTTTGAAAAGGATGAAAGGTTCTACAATGCATTACCCATCCCAGAGGCATACAGTTCTGTAGGGTAACAGGCTTCGTTTTCACATTTTAAACAATACTGTCAGCTTAATCTATGCCTTTTAGTAATTACCAACAAGAATTTAAGACCCTTCAGAGCTTACATGGTTTATTATTATAAGCAGTTATGAACCTTTTTGTACATGTTTTGCAGAGCTACATGGTTTGTGATAAGCATCCTTTTAAAAAGGCGTGGTTAAAAAAATTATCAAACTGCTATCTGTGTGAACAGTAAGTACGCCTGATGAAGTAAATAGTTCTATACTTTGGTCTCCCTTTTCCCCTTTAGGGCCTTTCTTGCCGTCTCTTCCTAATAATCCATTCTGAGCAGGTCAGCATACAAACAATGTACATGCAGTCAGATCCCATTGCTGGACAACGTGGCTTGGATCTGTGCTGAATGCTGTCATCAAGGATACTTACATAACTAAATGCTCAAACTTGGAAGCAGCAGCACTGTTCCAGTTTCCAACCTGTGAAGACTCATAGACACAGTTACCCTAAGAGCATTTTGAATTCATGTAATCTATTTATGCGGCATACTGCAAACTGATTCTTTAAAGAAATGATAAACGCCTACATTCTGCATTATTTGTACTTGTTTGCAGTTATTTTACATAAAAAATTGGGGCTCAGGGAAAACACTTTATTAAATCCTGAAAAGATCTTAATAAAACTTTTCTTTTTTTTTTTCTTTGAGTTTATCCTGTGTTAAATTATTCAGCATGCAAAACCCAGAGCAGCGGAATTTAAGTCCCATCGTGCCATCCACTATTTAAGTTTTTGCAAACTCTTGGGCTCTGATCCTGTTTCTTGTTCCATGTGGACAGGGACCTATGTGGTTCCCCTTCTGCAGTCAGTGGGGTTCCAGACAGGTGCAGGGGTCCTTTCGTGTAGGATACATTTGTGGGAGCAGGCCACTATTCTTAAGATTTAAGTGAGCAACTGTTTTTTAAGAAAGTGAATTGGGTTGAGCCCTGCTCAGATGCACTGCGTGTGCTGAGAAGTGGGTACACAGGCTGGACAGGATTGCTGTCCTTGTAATCCAGGACACAACTGTAGTCCTGGTCACCCAAATGTTGGTGTGGGCAGGGGCCAGGGTGCAGGAAAAGGAGAGAGTAATGCTTCTCTCCCCCATATCAGCCAGCAGAGAGGGCCTTGCTGAGCACTTGTTGCACCCTGTCTAAAGGTAGTTCAGTCCCCTTGTGCTCCTGCATCAATTGTCTGCTGAGGCATAATTGCTCCAAGGTGCTCCTGCTGGGCCACTGCCCTTTACACAGGCTGGGCCATAAAGTGACAACTGAACCCTTGAAATCCATTTTCTTTTTTAAATTGGGGACTTGGTTGTTCACATACTGGATTTGTCCCTTTTTGTATCTCAGCTCAGAGTCTCTCTGGAGCCCAATGCCTGCTACGGTTGCAGAAAAATATCAGAGAAGATTTAACATCAGGTTTGTTTTGTTCAAAAAGGCTCTGTACTAACAGCCAATTTACGAACTCTGTATTTTAGTAATTGGCAGCCAAGAAACTAACACACATGGCAGAGTTTGTGTCTATTGTACAAACATTCACCCAACCATGGAAAGGGGATTTTAACATTAATTAACCCTTGACATGTTACTATGAAGGCTGCTCAAATCAAATGAAACAATACACCATCTATTTAATAAGCAAAAGATGCATTATATTAATAGGATAAAATAGGATAAAACTATCGCTAACATTACTCAGTATCATTAAGTACAATGCCACCCGCTATACTAAACAAACTATAAGTAATCAGTATTCCACATTCAAATCCATATTTAAGTAATTCCAAGTATAATCCTTCTTATATGCTGACTGCAGATTCATTAAAGATTAAAAATAACCGCCTTCGTACCATCCAGCCACTTACTCTGTAATTTCTGGTGCTCTACAGAAGCCTTAACAAAAATAATTTAGTAGGAGTTCTGCCCACAATTTATCTGCTCCAAATAAGGTAACATGGAGCTCTGGTTTCACACCCATGTCACCTTGGAGTTTTAGTATGCTTAAGAATAGTTTAAGAGTCAGGAGCAGATGGTACAATTTGTCTCAAAATGGTGGTGGTGAAGGTGGCAGGATACGTGTAAGGGGATGTCGACTGATGGTACAATAAACAGAAGGAGGAACTGATCCGGCCAAAAAAGTTGCAGTACAGAACCTAAGCACCGGCACTAGTCTGACCTCTCGACAAGACCATAACCATAAGTTGCCAATAAAGTATGCCATTGAACTGTCCCCTCATGGTACTGATGCTCACAGAGGTTTAGATTGCTTAAATAAGCATCAAAACATTTGTATGCATCTCTGAAACACACCCATACTGAGGTCCCTTAGAGGCTTGCCTGTTACTATCTATTATATTACGGATGGGCAGTGACACAATACCAGATATTTCACCTTGGTGTCTCTTTCAGAAGAAGCCCCTTTGAGGCTTTTGTACTGTAGAGCAGGGGAGAAAACCAGAGAAGCTTGGCTTTTTGATAATTTCACAAATGTTTTCTCTGTGTGCCTCACACAAACCAAAATAGACAATTTTTCATGATTTGGCAAATTTACAGGCCCTGGTTGGCAAAAAATGTCAGCTGAACTATTTAGTTATCATTGGTACTTCATACTCTTATCACTCAATACTGATAGATTTCATTATACTTCTAGAGTGCCTTCCAATCAACCATCTCTAGATGCTTTACAAACAATAATGAATTAATCCTCGCAGTGGCCCCTAAGAAATATTCTCTCTGTTTTATGAAATGTTTAAGTCAAATTTTTCAACCACAATAGCCTAATGTTAGGCTACTGTGATAAATGAAGGGATGGGGGTAGGTCTCTTTTATGGACACCCAGCCAGCCAGTAGCTATAAAATCCCTTTTAGTAGCTGTTCTCAATTGCTCTACCTGTAAAGGGTTAAAAAGTCTCACTGCTATGCAAAGGTAAAAGGAAGTGAGTGGGCACCTGGCCAAAAGAGCCATTGGGAAGGCTCGAACTTTTTAAACTTGAACAAAGACTCCCCGTTTGTCTGGCTGTCATTCTCCTGGGGAGAGGCAGACAGGGCAAAAGCTATGCTGTAAGAAGGTTGCGGCCAGGTATGAAAAAGCCTTGGTATCATATCTAGAAACTACTCATTTGAAACCCCAGATATGTAAGTAGATCAGGAAATGTCCAGGAAGACGCAATTAGGTTTATCTCTTTTTATTTCTTTATGGCTTGTGGACTCCTCAGTGCTAACCCCAGGTGCTTGTAACCTTTAAGCTGGACCCCAAGGAAACTATTCTTGGTGCTTAATCCGTGTAGTTGCTCTTTTAAAATCTAGCAATAGCCTGAGTTCCCAGATGTATTTTTTTATTAATTAATTTACTCGTTGTAAGAACAGAAGTGGATTTTTGAGTCTTAAGAGGTTCGTGCACATGTTGTTCAATTAGCTGGTGGCAACAGCTGATGTCCTTTGTTTTTCTCTCTCACCTCTGTCCCAGAGGGGGTGGTGAAAGGGCTTGAGGGTACCCCACAGGAAAAAATTCCCAGGTGCGCCTGCCTCGGCTCTCAAAGGGGTTCTGCACTTGGGTAGTGGCAGCATCTACCTATCCAAGGACAGAGAAAAGCTGTAGCCTAGGGAGTTTAAGACAAGCCTGGAGTGGCCAGTATTAATTTTTAGAATCCTTGCGGGCCCCCATCTTCTGCACTCGAAGTGCCAGAGTGGGGAATTAGCCTTGACAGCTACTAAATCAATGGCCTGATTTTCAGGCAGTAGGGAGTACAACACTTTCTGAAAATCAGTCCTTTACAGTGTCTCAAGGTGGGCATTGATGTGCACAGTCCTTTACTCTAAGTAAGGTACCAAAAGTCCAACTCAGCCCGCTACATAAAATTATTCATAAAAGTCAGCAAAAGTTGAAGACAGACATGTAAAAGAACTGTTATAAGGGGTCTTCAAAGCTCTTTGTAAGCCACACAGGTGACATGACAACAAACTGAAATATTCTAGACATGGGAAGAAAAGTTTATAATTGGAATGACCACATTGTGCTTTGATTCGTTAATGCTAATGGTTGAAATGAGGCTGTCACCTCTTCATGAACATTGAACAATCACCAGAAAAATAATGGAAGACACAGGGGATGTGTGGACCAAAATAAGCGAGCTTTACCATCCTGACTGCTACCCCCACCATCTCCTGGGACCCAAGCTCCTCTTTGACGTCACTGAGCCTTCATCTTTCTGATTCTGAAAGGCACCCTCATCAGACCGTGTCAGAGAGAGGGAACCAAGTGACATCCTCACCACTTGCACTGCTAAGTTCTGAATAGCATCTGGGACATGAGACTTGGGTTCCTGCTGTCACCCCTTCCTTATGTGCCCTTCCCTTATTCACCTTATTTCTTTCCCTTCTGATTTTTCTTCCTTGCCCTCTGTGTAGTAAGACTTTGGCTTAGCTGACCAAGTCTGGAGCTTCTGCAACATTGCTTTGAGCTTGTGAGCAGTGAGGCATATAAAAGCAATGCCCCAAACAGCCTGATGCTGGTACAAATTTGCTGGATATCAGAATGGCTGACAAGCCACTGCTGGGTCAGTGCTTCTCCAGCAGTGAGCAAGTCAGCACCAAAGACAGGAGCTGAATTTTCTATCTTTGCTGTCCTTTTCTATGCCCTTTTGTGTGTCTTGTTGTGCCTTCAAGGAAATGGGTATGGACTGTAACAACTACTCAACAGCATCTCAACCCATTTCTTCTATTTGCCCTAAAAAGGAGAGTTAGTACCATCTTTAATGTCATCAAAAATATCAAATTGGGGTTTTCTTTATAAAAACTCTCTAGCTAAAAGAAAACAAAATGGGGCTATTGTTAAAATGAACCTTTAGTTAAAACATATGAAATAAGTATTAGCTATTTCCCCTTTATTTTAATAAAACGTTAAACAGATTTTTAATAGTTGTTGTTATAATGGGAGTCAGCCAGACATAACTTGATGCAAAACCCCAGACCACACTTCATAGAATATCAGGGTTGGAAGGGACCTCAAGAGTCATCTAGTCCAACCCCCTGCTCAAAGCCAGACCAATCCCCAACTAAATCATCCCAGCCAGGGCTTTGTCAAGCCTAACCTTAAAAACTTCTAAGGAAGGAGATTCCACCACCTCCCTAGGTAACACATTCCACTGTTTCACCACCCTCCTAGTGAAAAAGTTTTTCCTAATATCCAACCTAAACCTCCCCCACTGCAACTTGAGACCATTACTCCTTGTCCTGTCCTCTTCTACCACTGAGAATAGTCTAGAACCATCCTCTCTAGAACCACCTCTCAGGTAGTTGAAAGCAGCTATCAAATCCCCCCTCATTCTTCTCTTCCACAGACTAAACAGTCCCAGTTCCCTCAGCCTCTCCTCATAAGTCATGTGTTCCGGTCCCCTAATAATTTTTATTGCCCTCCGCTGGACTCTTTCCAATTTTTCCACATCCTTCTTGTAGTGTGGGGCCCAAAACTGGACACAGTACTCCAGATGAGGCCTCACCAATGTCGAATAGAGGGGAACGATCACGTCCCTCGATCTGCTGGCAATGCCCCTACTTATACATCCCAAAATGCCATTGGCCTTCTTGGCAACAAGGGCACACTGTTGACTCATATCCAGCTTCTGGTCCACTGTAACCCCTCGGTCCTTTTCTGCAGAACTGCTGCCGAGCCATTCGGTCCCTAGTCTGTAGCGGCGCATGGAATTCTTCCATCCTAAGTGCAGGATCTGCACTTGTCCTTGTTGAACCTCATCAGTTTTCTTTTGGCCCAATCCTCTAATTTGTCTAGGGCCCTCTGTATCCTATCCCTACCCTCCAGCGTATCTACCTCTCCTCCCAGTTTAGTGTCATCTGCAAACTTGCTGAGGGTGCAATCCACACCATCCTCCAGATCATTTATGAAGATATTGAACAAAACCGGCCCGAGGACCAACCCTTAGGGCACTCCACTTGATACCGGCTGCCAACTAGACATGGAGCCACTGATCACTACCCGTTGAGCCTGACGATCTAGCCAACTTTCTATCCACCTTATAGTCCATTCATCCAGCCCATACTTCTTTAACTTGCTGGCAAGAATACTGTGGGAGACCGTGTCAAAAGCTTTGCTAAAGTCAAGGAGCAACACGTCCACCGCTTTCCCCTCATCCACAGAGCCAGTTATCTCGTCATAGCAGGCAATTAGATTAGTCAGGCATGACTTGCCCTTGGTGAATCCATGCTGACTATTCCTGATCACTTTCCTCTCCTCTAAGTGCTTCAGAATTGATTCCTTGAGGACCTGCTCCATGATTTTTCCAGGGACTGAGGTGAGGCTGACGGGCCTGTAGTTCCCAGGATCCTCCTTCTTCCCTTTTTTAAAGATGGGCACTTGACTGTTTAATATTGCAACAGTGAAGAAGAGTTTTAGGAATAATCTTATCCCTTGTTGTGCCAAGACATTTTTTTCAACACAACAGCACCCAAAGATCAAATAATCACTCATCGCTTTGAAAATCAGGGCCCAGTATCTCTCTCATTGACCTCACTGCTGTCAGTGAAAGAGAAACTACCCACAGGTTGTGATTCTCAGTAATACCCACAGCAACACTGGGTTTTAGGTTTTAGTTGTGAAAACTTACAAGTAGAGCAACCCCCTCACTTTACAGTTTTAATAATACATCAGTGTTCACCACCACAACAGTAGTGATGGGTGACCCCAACCCCATCTAGCAAAGACCCACTACTGTCCTGTCCATCCCATCTCATTGGATGCTCCCTCTCGGAAGTTCAAGTTAATCAAACTCAACCCCCAAGGGATCCTGCAGGGCCTATTTCACTCTGAGCCTTGCAGACCAAATCTTTGAGACTGCCCCATTCCCACACTTCTAAGTGTTTCCGCTCTTTCATTCAGAAATGACAATGCTCACCTCGCACATTTGTAAAGTGTGTGCACAAACCATTCATAATTCAATACTGGCCGACCTATCCTTCTTCAAATGCTCTCCCTTTCCTCCACAAAAGGCTGTACTGCTTACCCTCCACCACTAAATCCCTTTGGCCCACTTATGCCGAGTGAACTTTTATCCCACTTTGGCTCAGTGGGTTCTACTTTTTCTAGAAGGATCTTGTGTCCCTATCAACCCTTTCTATCTAAGGGGTGGAATGAAAAGAAAGACAAAAATAAAACAAGTGAGTAACTTTAATGTTCCAGTCGTGTCACCATTTGCAGTTGCTGTCATAACTGCAGATGGGCACAGACTATAACCCTATATACTGAACTTTGGATCAAGCCATGAATTTTGGATTAGCACCAGGGTCTGAACTTCCCCCAATTACCCTAATGGACTCAAATTGGAATACCGGCTCTGAATGCCTGCAAATGGCTTAGAAGTTTGAATGTGGACTTGGCATGATTCTTAATCAAAATATTAACAAATGAATTTCACCAGAATGCCAGAATTGCCTCCAAGTGTGTACGCATGTGGGTCAACTACCTAGCAGCACAGCTCCATTGATTTTTTAGTTAATCAATTATTGATTTCAATGGCACTATCCTTACTTATAGCAGCTGGGGATCTGACAAAAAATATTTTTGTAAAGTCCATTCATGGGCAATATATGCATGGATGTGTGTCTAATTTGGCAAATCCATATTCATACACATCACTTAAATTGTGTATGTAATCCCATTGACTTCAGACTCCTTCCTTTTGACCTCAGTGGGACTACTCACATGACAAAGGAGCACTCCCTTCAGTAAGTGTTTGAAGATCAAGCTTTGCATTTCTGGAGCCTGATAATTACACATGGTTGTCAGGAAGGCAGTGACTTATTGACAGGACTTTGGAGTTATTCAGTGGAATTCACCTCACAGAGCAGATAGAATTATAAGGTTCTTTTCATTTTCTATATGTGCAACACAACAGTTATGCTTGCATAGGTAGTTGGAAATGCAGGGAAAGGTTTATAGGGGAAAGTAACAATTGCTGCCCATGTGATGAAAATCATGTAACCTTTGAACCCTATTGCTAAGGGTAGAAGAGATTGGTTTCTCATGAAACAATGTTCTCTTGAATGCTAGGTATTGTGATCCTTTACTGTGTGAAATCACAATTTTCACTATTTTATGTGATTTCAATGTGCCCTGAACTTATTGAAAAAGTCTGGAATGGGGATAACTCCTCTATTCAAACTGCTGTCCTGATGGTGAATAAGGGGTCACATAATTGTAACATATGTAACCCCCACTTGGGGATGGGAGAGACAAAAGAGACTAACCCATTCTCCCCCCCCGCCGGAGCATTAGTGAGGTTTCTACAGGGTGGGATAAGGATAAGAAGTCCACTTGACCAATGACAAGCCAGGGCTGCAGTAAGATAACTGAGGAAGAGGCAGCCTGATTTTACACACAGAAAGCGTTTTGTGTTTGGAAGCTGGGTGTAGCCAGACAGCCAGCCCCCCCTCTCAGACCAGCATTGCTGGGAACACAAGGGAGCCAAAACAACAAGGCACTTAACATCAATTCCAGCACAGCCTTTGAAGCTGTGAGAAGCATAGGTGTGCTGCTACAATGTGCCTCTGGGAACATATACAACGATTAGGCTCACAGCAGACAGAGAAGCTGTGACAGACATGGCTCTTAGCCCCTACTAAATAGCGTGATGCACATACCCCAACATCCTAGGTGGGAAAATATTTACCCTAATAAAAGGAATGTCCAGTAGTCGAAACTTATTGTTTCTCTCCCTTGCAAGTGTAAACTACTCTTGCGAGAGCTGGCATTGCCCAGACAGACCAGCCCCAATTTGGCATAAGAAAGGAGAAAGAGAATAAAGGAGTACAGAGGTATAAGTATGGGACCTACAGCACCATGATTTTTGAGTGCTTTTCACTATCTATCTGCTGGTCAGATAAGTGACAGCCTCCCAAGGCTTCTGCAGTTAAGAGGGTCCCTAAGCCTTGTCCCTTATTCATCTTTCCGCGGAATTGAGTGACCGATCCTGGCTTGGCACCGCTGGAATCGAGAGATGCAAGGAGGGTAAGAAGCACCCACACCTGATCTCCTATCTTTAGTGTACACATATTTTGAAATAGAGCTCTATACTTTGTTTTCTTTCTTTGGTGGCTTCAGTTTTGTAACTTGTTTTTGTGTGTAACATCTCTACATTTAAATAAGTAGGCCCTAGCAATTTTGTAACCACATGATTAGAATCTAGTTTAATAAATTTTGGTAACCATTTGTGCATAAGCCTGACTTGTTTCTCTGGTTTACTGTAAAGCAGCCAACACAATTAAAGAACCTCAGCCGTTTTGGCTATAAAGCCTGGCCATTAGGTGAGAGTACTAAGAGCCTAGTGTTGAGTTGTGCCGCCTCCACGGGGCAAACTCTTGGGGCGCCTGTCAGTCAATCCTGACTGCCCACTGCGAAGGAGCTCTGAGCTCTAGCAGTTAAAGTCACGGGTGTTTAGGACCTTGGGGCATCCATCAGCCTAGCCCGGGCTGCCCGCCACAAAGGGACAGTGCGTCCTAGCAGTTAAAGTCACGGATGGTATAAAACGGGCATAGCTGGCACCTCACCAAACATCCTTGGCCATCGGCTAACACTGGGAGAGAGACAGCACAGATGGGGAGGCCCTGATAAACTCCTAGCCCCCTGCTCAAAGGGGTTGATGTTTCTCAGATACTCTGGCTATAGGGATCAGGTGGCTTCAGCACTGCATCCCTGTGACTAGCACTCAGAGAGAGAGAGAGAGAGAGATCAGACCTGGCACTGGCTACCAAGATCCAGCTGAGACCCCAGGAGGATTCCAAATCAGCAACCAGGGAGCCTAGGAGGAGGCAGGAGAAGACCCTGCCTATCCGGAGGTGAAGATAAAGTGAGGTAACTTTTGTTTACGCCAGCCAATGCCACAGCATTGCAGCACTCCAACTTGGGACAAGCATCCCGCGCCATACCACCCACATTGGGAGTGTGCTGTGGGGAGCTGGGGTTGGAGGAAATTCAGAGTGTTAGGATGTGGGGAAATGGCTTATTTATAAATGTTTAATGTTTAATAGTTATTAGTTGAACTTAACCCATTTCTCTTGTTTTTGTTTCTTTTCATTCAGTTTACATTTAGCGCTTTCCATGTGTTCTACAATTGTCTGCCTTCAGACAATCTACAGCCTTGCTGCATACAGTACAGAACAGCACATTACCATCAGTGTAAATTTGTCCTTGCCAAACTCAGTGACATGTTTTTTAGGGGTGATTTTTAAAGTTTTCAGCATTTGTTTATAACTTTAATTACTCATGTCTGGAGGCTGAAGTGAAATTTGAGATGCATTAATACATGAACCCCTATATGCCACTGAATAACCTCTATATGACGGAAGCAATTTATTGGAGTATATTCAGCTACGTAAATTTAAAGTGCATTCAAAAATCAACCACAAGATGGGGAGGTTGCGCGCATTGAATAAGCGACACCGGTACTTTCAGTAAAAATTTTAGTTAATAGATGTTTTTATTTTTTCACAAAATTTAAAAACTAAAGATTCTCTGTAAAAACACAAATTCCGATAATTTTGTTCTTTCTAGGATCCCTGAATATCACTGCTTTCTCAAGGGCAGGACCCCTGTATGTCTGACATGGTGAAGCATCACTGTCAGTGGAGTCACAAAGTGCCAAGAAAAAAAATCCAGAACCCAACTTGCATGATGAGATGGGAGAAGTCATTACAAATATTAGTGATACCAAGCCCCAGGGAGAGAAAAGGGAGGATGATTAAGACACACCTTTGGAGAGTGGTTACAGATGGGGGCAATCAAGCCCAGCTAGTTCACAACTTCTTACTCACCCTGTTAGCAATGAGGTCAGTGCCACCTAGAGGGGCCAAGCTGAGATGCAAGATGAGCAAAGGAAGCCACTTAGAGCCAGTCCTTTATGGTAACAAGATTCTCCAGTAACCTTACGGATGCCAGACTAAGTGTTCTCATGATGAGAAAGCTCTGGGGAGACTCATAGTGAATAGGTGATTCACCAGAAGTGTAAGCAAAGAGCAGCAGTGCCCTGATACAACGCTCAGGAGTGCTGGATGCCACCAGAATACCAAGGAAGCTGATAGCACCTGAAGGATTAACATCCTGGGGGACAACGATTTAGGAGGTGGTGAGTGTTGCGCCTGTGAGCCCTGCACCTACAGATTTTAGTGCCAAAGTTACAGTCTTTCCTAGCACAGAAAGATTTGAAACCAGGGAGTGTTCCTCTTTCACCCATGACCGACAGCTGGGGCCAGCTCATGGGATAACTTGTGGAGAAGCGTGGCTCACTCGCCTGGATGGCAGCCACTGTAAGAGACTGAGGATATTTTCAGAGAAGTAGCTCACGCTTTTGGATGATGAGGATTTTGAAAGTTGGATGGACCAGGCCACTGAGGTGGTCCCAAAGTGGCAATGCAGAAAAGACGGGGAGAGAGGATAGCAGAAAGCCGTAGGGTCCTCAGAACCAGCAACTCTGGTGCCATGTACATTACCTAGTTGCCTTAGAGAGCACATACGGAACCACAGAGTAGCGAGGACCTCTACTGCTGGTTCAGGGATCTTAAATGACCTCAGGAAGAAAAAAGGTCCAAGTTCCTGATGAGATTTCAGCAGTTACTTGTGAGAGTAACTCTGAAGAAGGGTATCCAGCTAGAGAGGGTGAACCAAGCCCAAATTACACAAGTGTTCAGGGGCACTCTTTGTTGACATCATACTCCTCAACCTACATGTGAAGAGGTTGGAGGACCCACCCGCCTTCCTGGCCCTATTTAAGGAAAGCAGAGAAGAAGAGAATAGAGAGGCAGTGAAGAAGGACCCTGAATTGAAGGCCAAAGCAGTAGCTCCCAAAAATCCAGGAGAAGGAGTTACCCCTAGAGAAAAGGGAGGTAGCCATCCCACATAGCCTACTCCAACATTTGAAAATCATGTGGCTATGCCCCCAGAAAGGCAGAGAAGACCACCTCTGACTGGTGACAACAATCCCCTGATCTGTTTGAAATGTGGGGAAATTGGGCATAAAGTTAGAAGACATACTGTGACGTTCCCCTCTGGTGTTGTCTGGACCAGTGATCTGCTAGGCCGCTCCACTCCTTGACTCTGGGAGCCAGCCTTACCCTGCTCTGCTGTGAGAACCCCCCATTCCTGGGCTGTTCATGCACAGCCTCTGGCACTTAAGCTGCTCCCATCTACTTGCAAGCGAATGACACTAGCCAGTATCTCCGGTCCCAGACACAACCCTAGGAACCTCTGTCTTGCAGTGTCCAGTTATGCCCACTGGATGCTGCAAGCTTACATAAATTCGTCAATTTAACAAAGAAATTGATATATACCAGGCCTGTTATCCCAAGGGGAGCCTCTGACACACTGCAAAGCAAACGCACTGCTTCAGGTAAAACAAACAGATTTATTAACTATAAAGATAGATTTTAAGTGATTATAAGTCAAAGCATAACAAGTCAGATTTGGTCAAATGAAATAAAAGCAAAACGCATTCTAAGCTGATCTTAACACTTTCAGTGTCCTTACAAACTTAGATGCTTCTTACCACAGGCTGGCTGGTTACTTTTCAGTCAGGCTCTCCCCTTCGATCAGCGTTTCAGTCGCTTGGTGGTGGTGGTGTCTGTAGCTTTAAGTGGAAGAGAGAGAGCATGGCAAAATGTCTTTCCCTTTTATCATGTCCTTTCTTTCCACTTGGCTTTGCCCCCACCCCTTCAGAGTCAAGTGAGCATTACCTTAGCACAGTCCCAAACTGCCAAAAAGAAGGGGGGACTCCCTCGAGGATCTAACAGATTCTTTTGTTGATGCCTAAGCCACTGTCCATTGTTCCTGTGAGGCTGGGCTGGGTTTGTCCCACCCGTGCCCTGACAAGATGTGAACTACATCTCTGTTCTTGGAGAGTTTTTGCATGGGCTTGCTTTAAGCCATGAGGATACATTTTCAGCCTCATGACTATATACATGGAATTATAACCTATAAACTTACTATAACATTACTGTAACAATTACTATATCACTATAACAATCACTATAACAACCACACTCAGTGCATTATGAGCCTTCTGAAGACACCCAACATGACAAACTTTGCATTGGATACCACACAATCATTTTATAAAGATGAACATGGGGGTATAAGGTGCTCCCCCAAGATACAGAGCATCACAATGTCCTCAATTCAGGAACACGGGAGACTTCATTTGAAAGCTCCTACAAGGTTGAGTGAATCAAGGAAACACCAGAGGTGACCAGTGAAGGAGTGTACTGCGTCCCGACTGAAGAATAGGTTGCAAGGTTAATCCATCTGAAGCAGTGGACTACCCCAGAAAAGGAGCTGCCTAAAGACCTGGTAGGACCTGCCTCAGAAATTCCAGTAAAGGTGGAAGGACACATCTTGGACAGTGTACTCTAAGTAATCATATTCAGCTCCCTATATGACAAGTTATTGATGTGGCACAGGTACATGCTTAGCCTAAAAGCTCAGGATAGAGTTTATGCTCTATACAACTTTTAATCTCTTTCTTTTAATTAGATATTTTTAGATTTTTAAAAAAGATTCTTTCTACTAAGTAAAACTGTGACAAATGCAGCTTCATCTGTCAATAATTTCTATTTTATATAGAGGGAACTATTGAGAAACATAGATATTATCTCTACGTGTAGGATGCAGTGAGATACTGACTTTGACTTCAGACTAACCACATTAGCCAGAAAAGACATTCATGGAGTTCTATTTGGCCTGAGAAGTCATGAGCTATTTATACCTATTAAGTCAGCTGAATTCTACATGCAGCTTTTTGCATTGCCACATAAATTTGAGAAACACAGTCCTCTTCAAATGTGTAAAAGCAGAATTTGATGTACAGTTGGGTGTTGGGACAGCAGAAGGCAATCCAGTCTGTCTGTCCTGGGAAAAGGAAGAGTCTTATGAAGATATCAAAGGGAGTCTCTCAGACAGGACAGGGGTTATTGGAGCTCAAATACTACAGTAATGGGGTCATTTAAGCACCTTCCTCCTTTCATATCATTCATTTTGTTTTGAGAAGATTTTCTTTGTTTCTAATTAAACTGATTTTACTGAAGTTCTTTGTGATCTGAGACTATTTGGGGAAATTCATGCAGTCTGTCATCTAATTCCATGTAAACTCTTCACACCTGAAAGTACAGTGCATACAATATTTCACTGACAAAAAATCAAGCAACGAACAACAGTACAAAAATGCGGTAGCTTATATTTTTCCAGGTCACTAGGCATTTCAACAAACAGATCCAGGTTTTAACACAGATATATGTCCTTAAATAATTCCAAGTAGAAAAGCACAGAATACTTCTTAAAGTCAAATATAAGCTCTATGGGGCTATGTCTTCCTAGTGTTTGTACAGCTCCTTGCACAATCGAACTCCGATCTAGTATGGGATGTCTCTGGAGTACAGTAATAGAAAAATAAATTATAAATGTTAAGCAAGCAAGAGAATGCACTGCCAAGCATGTTCGTTAGGCATACAGGTGACCTCTTGTGGCCAATCAGAACGATGTCAAGTCTGTCTTGTATTTCCTAGGAGACTAATCCATCAATGTATCCTTCTGCATGGGGTTGCATCTGCTCATTTGGATTTTATCAGACTCCGTACATGAAGGAAAACTGCTTTCTACTTGAACTAACATTGTTTAGCACAAAAAGCAGAATCTGATGATTTTGTTTTAAATTTTGAAATCCTATATACCTGCAAAGCCCCATTAAAAATGATAGATATTTGATACTAAACACACTACAGAATGTGTCACTTCCATCAAGTGAAGCAAAGGCAATGTGACAGGTGGTTTAAAATTCACACACAATTAGCCGTTTCTCTCCACAGGATTTGTCATTCCACTTTCCGCTTGAATAGACTTCTACACAGTCCTCAATGCCTTTGTCGTTATTTGGTTCCCCTGTTTGCCAGTTGGAATACACAATGTTTTCTCCATTTAGATACTTGAAACGACCCTCTGTCTGAATATCATTTATCCCAAGAAACACTAATTTGTTGTACAAAACAACTATCTGCTGGATGGCAGCATTCTCGGCGGCATTCTGAGGAGAAGCAAGCTGGCCTCCAGCTTGGGAACATCTTTGTTTCAGACTGTCAAAGTTGCCTTCATAGCCACTGGTCATGAATATCTTTTCACCAACAATTCTACCATTCGGGAACATTATAACTAGAAAACAAAGAGATATCTCCACATTAGACCACTAGCTAAGTATGATTTTGTGAAGTCAACAGATTTATGGGGCCAGGTGGCAGAAATCAGTTAAAGTCCATTGATTTCAATGGAGTTATATCACTTACACTAGTTGAGGATCTGAATCATGGAGTCCATCACTAAATCACTACCATCACTAGTGATCATTATTGCTACATGCTAAATTACAGACTAAACCCCCTTTCATCCCAACCCCAAGCCCACAAATTCTATTCCTAAGGGTCTGATCCTAGAACCACTGAAATATTCAAACAGAGGCATTTTCTGTGAGAGGCCGAAGATTTTGGAATTCACTCCTCACCTCTTGGTCTGAATTAGCTTCTATCTGTTCTGATATTTAGGGCTTGCTGCAAATCCCCATCTGTTTTTCCAGTTCAGCTCGCTTCTGTTATAACTAGAAGACCTCCACCCATCTCTCCCTGACATTCTCCCCCTTAATATCCCATTAACGTCTAGATATTTCAGCATCTCACCCTGATGCCTTTATGTTTCCTTTTAAATCTTCAAGTTTCTATCAGAACTGGAACCTTGCCACAATATGGTGATAAAGGCTATTCCTTCAGGATTTCTGGCAGAACTACCATTGGAAATACTAAAATGTGACAATGAAAAATTATTCTCACAGTATTTCCAGATAGGACCAAAATTTGACCTGGTTTGCCAGCACTGGAATTGCTTGAAGCCTGCTACGGTGAGATTTCCAATCCAGCTTTTGCAGACTTGAGATGTTTGGCTACACATTCAGGTTTTAGGTGTTTATCAAAACTGAACTCTGAACCTTTGGAGGTTTCCCCAACACTATCCTGGGATGTATTCATTACAAGACATGTGAAAAGCATCTGTTAAATACTCTGGCTATATTTTTAACTTGTCACATCTAACTAGGAGAGCATACTACAATAAAAGACCATACAAAAAAGTAAGTCAGCATGGTAAGTGCAGTACTTAGCAGCCACTGCATACAAATCATGGAGCACACTGCTGTCTCAGTAGCTCTTCAGAAGACAGGAAGAAAGCATTGAAAACTTTTACAGCCTGTAATATAGCATCTTCTCTGCAGAGCTGAAAGTACATAGACATTCATCTGGGCCAGTGGTGCTCTGTGAGGGTTTGTATGCACTTGATGATGCACAGTCTTAGGCATCAGTGTAAATCAAGCCTAAGGCACATATCAGAACATCAGATTGCTACAATTTGTCTTGGACAGTGTTCCGACATTCAGCTTTCATTATTAAATGTAACATCTTGATTGCTCTTGCTGTTAAAATGGCATTATCACAAATTAATATCACTTCAGCACAGTAACACATCATGCTAAACTCCTGCTTCCACCATGACAACCCACAAGCTTTGCATTCATTGGTGAAAGGACTGAAAATGCATGGTGAAGAAGTAGTCCCTCTATGACTCCTCCCTTTTTAAACTTGTGCGTGCACACACACACACACCTGGCATAAGGCCACAATACATCGATTTAATTTTCCAGACAAATGTTATCACACAGCTCTTTTAATAATCTCCCCACACCCTTGCAAGCCCAGAGGACAGTTTTTCTCTTTATTTCTGCTAAGTTTCTCAAATATTTTTTGCTGGGTGGGCCAGATGTTAGTACAGAAGTTATCTTGTGGATGCTGATTCTCCCATTTGTAATAGCTCACACTGCCTCCCTGCCATTATTAGTAACATGGGCCTCCTCCACTCCTATGTGACAGCATAAAATCCTTGCACCAGCTACAGCAATTGTTAACATTAGGCAAGTGTTTTATGCCAATTTTGCTGTTCTGAATGTGGTTTAGCAGCTGGAAATAAAAAGGAGGAGCCAGCACCATGTGACGAGTCAACTCTCTACAAACCAGCAGGAGCTGCTGCATGGACTTCTGTTTCAGAAATGGAGATTATCTACCTGTAACGGGAGGTTCTTCAAGAGGTGTGGTCCCTATCTGTATTCATTCCACATGTGCACCATGACTCTGAGACCAGAAAAATCCTGCAAGACGTGTCCATTGGTACTGCTGTGCCCTGGAGTTCCTTGTATTCAGTAGCAAGGATTTAAGGGGAGGTGTGTACTGATTGCTTCCCCACTTTCTCCTCTACTGAGAATCCAATCATGATCCAAAGGAGACAGGAAAGAGGGCAGGTAGTGAAACACACTGATCATTTGGTCAGTGGTTCAAAGGGTGGCCTGGTAAGTACCAAGAGTACAAGATTGAGGTCCCACAGTGGTGTCAGATTCACTACCTCGGAGGGTCCTAGTGAGACTCTTCAGGAATCTAAAAAAACAACAAGGAGTACTTGTGGCACCTTATAGACTAACATATTTATTTGTGTATAAGCTTTCGTGGGCTAAAACCACTTCATCAGATGCATGGAGTGGAAAATACAATAGGAAGATATATATAGCAGTACATGAAAAAATGGGAGTTGCCTTACCCAGTGGACGGTCGAGACAAATCAATTAAAGTGGGCTATTATCAACAGGATGAAAAATCACTTTTGTAGTGGTAATCAGGGTGACTTATTTCAAACAGTTAACAAGAAGGTATGAGTAACAGTAGGGGCAAATTAGTATGGGGAGATTCGTTTTTTTTAGTTCTTGTAGTGACTTATCCACTCCCAGTCTTTATTCAGGCCTAATTTGATGGTGTCCAGTTTGCAAATTAATCCCAGTTCTGCAGTTTCTCTTTGGAGTCTGTTTTTGAAGTTTTTTTGTTGAAGAATTGCCACTTTTATGTCTGTTATTGAGTGTCCAGAGAGGTTGAAGTGCTCTCCGACTGGTTTTTGAATGTTATAATTCTTGACGTCTGATTTGTGTCCCTTTATTCTTTTGCATAGAGACTGTCCATTCTGGCCAATGTACATGGCAGAGAACAGAGTAGCTCTCTCCCCCAGGGTGGAAGATATTGACTGATGCTAGGTGGGCTTGCAGATAGCTAATGGAAAAGGCCTGATGTCTTGAGAGTGAGGAGGTAGTTAAAAATGCAGAAACATCTACTGTCTCTGGCCACAACTAGTTTTGTTGTGCCAAGGTAGAGAAATGCCTCAATTTAGCTAGAGAACATTTCTGATGGAGTCTTTTCAATTGTGATTAAGAACCATTTGAAAAGTCTCCGAAGAATAATGTTCTAGGTCCAGCACCCATACACATACATACAGGCCACGAGGTGAAGAGAGGACAGGCTGGGATGTCTGATCCCACCATTCTCCTGAGTTAGCAGATCTGGGAAGGGCTGAATGCTAATGAAAGGATGGACTGACATTTGCTGGAGGTCCAGAAACCAGAATTGCCTGGGCCAGATGGATGCCAGCAGGTACCGATCTTGCAGCTTATTAGTCAGAGCTCAAGTTGGTACAGACAAATCCTTGCTTATGCGTGTCTTACCCTTGTAGTCACCAGGTTTAGATGGACCCTAAGTCTTTAGGACCTGAGTACAAGGACTCACCTAATTTAGAAGGAGTCAGGAAGAGATTCCTTCCTATGGGACCAGATCTGGAAGGGGATCTGGTCCAGTGTTGGTGAGAGTGCCCCTTATTCTCATGAAAAGCCCTAGATAATGGGTCTTTGGACTTAACAGTTTTGGCCTCCATTCTGGAGCTCATGATTAGAGAGGAACTGCTCGTGGACTGAGGCCAACATATGGGGGTGAGGGGGGTCTGCCTGGTTCTGATTAGGGTCTCATGGCTTTCTCCATGAGGTACTTCCTAAGTCAAAACTCTCATCTATCTCAGGTTCAGGGAGGGAAGAAGCTGCAGATACTGTGCTTGGTGGAGATGAGTCTGAGCCGCCAATGTGATGCAGCCTTGAAAAAGGCTAAAGCAGTTCTAGGATGCATCAGGCAAGCGTTACTACCCTTATATAAGGCACTGGTGAGACCTCATCTGGAATACTGTGTGCAGTTCTGGTTTCCCATAGTTAAGAAAAATTAATTCAAACTGGAAAAGGTGCAAAGATGGATTAGTCGGATGATCAGATGAGTGGAGAGAAGAATCAAAGAGCTTGGCTTGTTCAGCCAAACCAAACAATGGCTGAGGGGAAATGTGATGGCACTCTATAAATACATCAGAGGGATAAATACCAGGAAATGAGAGGAGATATTTAAGTTAAGTGCCAATGTGGACACAAAAACAAATGTATATAAACTGGCCAGCAACAAGGTAAGGCTTGAAATTAGACAAAGGTTTCTAAGCATCAGAGAAGTGAAGTTCTGGAACAGCCTTCCAAGGGGAGTAGTGGGGCCAAAAAAACCCTAACGGATTCAAAACTGAGCTTGATAAGTTTATGGAGGGGATGGTATGCTGAGACTGCCTTTAATGGCATGTAGCTGACCTGTGACTGCTGGCAGAAAATATCTCCAATGGCTGGTGAGGGGACACTAGAAGGGGAGGGTTCTGAGTCACTACAGAGAATTCTTTCCCAGGTGGGTCTTGCTCACATGCTCAGGGTCTAACTGATCACCATATTTGGGGTTAGAAAGGAATTTTTCCCCAGATCACATTGGCAGAGACCTTGGGTTTTTCCCCCCTTTCTCTGAAGCATGGAGCATGGGTCACTTACAGGTTTAAACTAGAGTAAGTGGCAGATTCTCTGTAACTTGAAGTCTTTATATCATGGGTTGAGGACTTCAGTAATACAGCCAGATGTTACGGGTCTATTTCAGGAGTGGGTGAGTTTCTGTGGGCCTGCAATGTGCAGGAGGTCAGACTAGATGATCCTGATGATCCCTTCTGGCCTTAAAATCTATGAGTAGGGTCCTACCAAATTCACTGTTATGAAAAATGCAGCACAGACCGTGAAATCTAGTCTCCTCCCATGAAATCTGGTGGTTTGTGTGCTTTTACCATGTACTATACAGATTTCACAGGGAAGACCAGTGTTTCTCAAATTGGTGGGCCTGACCCAAAAGGGAGTTGCAGGGGGTGACGCTAATTTAGGGGGGGTTGTAGCATTGCCACCCTTACTTTGATGCTGCCTTCAGAGCTGGGTGGCTAGAGAGCAGCGGCTGGTGGCCGGGTGCCCAGCTCTGAAGGCAGTGCCCCGCCAGCAGCAGCGCAGAAGTAAGGGTGGCAATACCATGCCATGCCATCCTTATTTCTGCGCTGCTGCCTTCAGAGCTGGGTGGCCGGAGAGTGGCAGCTGCTGACTGGGGGCCCAGCTCTGCAGGCAGCAGTGCAGAAGGGTGCCAATACCATACCATGCCATCCTTACTTCTGTGCGGCTGCTGGCAGCAGCTCTCGGAGATGGGCTCTCAGCCAGCAGCCACCACTCTCCAGCTGCCCAGCTCTGACGGCAGCGCCCTCCCCCTCCCCCCCCGCCAATAAACTTGCGACCTCCCCACAACTCTTTTTTGGGTCAGGATCCCTACAAGTACAACACCTTGACATTTCAGATTTAAATACCTGAAATCATGAAATTTATGATTTTTTAAATGCTATGACATAAAATTGACTAAAATGGACTGTGAATTTGGTAGGGCCCTATCTATGAGTCAAGGCTGCACTGGGACTCATCACTGACCAAGAAAGAGAGCGTGCAGGATAGACACTTGTTAAACTCCAGAACTCTAGGCATAGCCCTTCTCTGACAGGGGAGAAAGAGGAAGGGTCCCCAAGGCAGGGAAAACTAATTTACACTAACTATAAAGAGACTACTAAAAATGACAGACTAACAACTCTATACAATTATATTTACAGACTGTGCAAAGATATCATCAGACACAGAGAACTCCACTCTGGCCATGCAGTGGGAAGAAGGAACTGGAGAGGCGGGTCAGTCTGAATTGCCCCTTTTTGTCTTGGTATGGAGCATGAGGAGCTCCAGAGCACAGACACAGCTCAACAGACATTACTGACAAGATTTTCAGGTCTCAGGCACATGATGCACATCTGAGGTGTGGACTACACATAGGACTCAAAGAAAAACTGCTGGTTTAAATGGTCTCAGGCTAGCCAAACACACACTGGTGGATACAATTAGCAAACACATGATTTGCAGAGGATTCTAGTTTTTGGAGTTAATTACTAGAGCTGGACAGAGAAAGGTTTCCCAGAGGATTTCATTATTTCAAATTTTGGTTTCACTCTGATTCAGAACAAAACCTCAAAATTTCCAAATTCTCCCCAAAGGGGAATGGAGTCCAGGATCAGGAGGTACTCAGCCTAGCGGGCTGCCCTGGAGCTCTGGATGCTGGAAGCCCTACGCTCTGCAGTTCCAGGGCAGCCCACCATGGGAATCCAGGCTGGCGAGGAGCCATGAGCTTGGCAGTCAGGACTCCAAGGGCTTCTAAGCTCTCAACTCCCTGTGACTCCACCAGCGGGTTTGCTGAGGAGTCAGGTGGGTGAGCTGGCAGGAAACTAGGCAGGTTTGGTTCTATCAGAACTTCATTGAAAACTAAAAATTTTTGATTTCAATGAATGAGCAAACTCCAATAAAAGAAGGTTTCACTGGGATATTTCTGAGCAACTCTATTAATTACCTTGGTATTAGGCCTGGCCTAAATACAAAGATGTACCAGTTTAACTAAAGGTGTACTTTTAAACCAGTTTAGTTAAACAAGCACAAAGCCCTGTGTAGACATTCATTTGATTTAAAGCTGGCTTAGTCAGCTCTATTTGATTCCTTGATGATTTAAGCTTAAATTGATATAATCCATTGAATAATCAATTTGAGAGAGTGTTCACACAGGAGTTTTCACCAGTTTAATTGAAGTGGCACAACTTTTATGAGAAGAACAGTCCTTTTCCTGATCTTGTGAGGAGACCAGTGCTTACTGAGAGATGCTCCGTACCTGTAACTGGATTCAGTGAGATCAGAGGGTACTTGGGATCACTCCAGAGAATTCATCCCTCATTGGATTGGGCCTTTGTATTGTCTTTGGGGCAGAGAAAGTGCTCTGCTCTATATTTTATAAAGCATCACATAAGTCTGAGGCATTGTTTAAATGCATCAGACTACAAATCAGAAGACTTAAAAGGGATCAGAGCTAAAATTGTGTTGAAAGGCACCATCCAACTACAGCATCATCTTACCTTTTTTGTACTTGGAGAAGCTGCTTTGCAGAGCTCTCAGCTGCCCTTCCAAAGTACTTACTTGTCTTTTGAGGAGATTGATTTCTGAATACAGAAAGTTGCATTAATCTTAATGTTATAACTAATAAGCAATATAGACAAATAACAGCAGACCTGTAGTTTCTACTCTAGATGACTTGGTTATGATCTACACCTCTATATGTTCAGGTTATAGATCTAAACCTGGATTGCCTAGCTTGTTTATGTGATAAGAATTACACAGGATGTGTGGATGTGTTTATCCATAACTGGAAGGAAAGATTGCATCAGTTCTACTTACTCCCTCTGTTTAAGGACAGGACTAAACATCATTATACTATCCACACATACAGTGCTTGGGGACCTAAGTCTGTAGATACATCACTTTCTGAGGGCTGGTCTACACTGCCATAGTAAATTGATCTAACTTACACAACTTCAGTTATGTCAATAACGTAACTGAAGGCAACGTAGTTAGATCCACTTACCGCGGTGGCTACACTGCATTGTGTCGACGTCGACTTCCCTTAAGCTTCTCAGGGAGGTGAAGTACACAAATCAATGGGAGTGCTCTCCCATCGATTTAGCGTGTCTTCACCAGACCTGCTAAATCGACACTCACTGCATCGACTCTTGCAGCACTGCCAATCTACCGGTAAGTGTAGACATGCCCTGAGTGCCCAGACTGGTCTTCCTGGTCTACATAATGCTAAAAATGCTTTCCCCACTGCTACTATATCACCGAGATGTGTCATTTTGCATTCTGTAAACAATTAGGTGGAGTTGGAGGACGGTGTTTTGAAGTTGTAGAAGGGCGGATGTGGGGGGAAGGGCACTTCTAAATAGTACCCTAGGGACTGGTTCACAAATTGTTACAAACTTGGACATGCTGGTTTTACTTTATCTACATACGAAGTATTATCTAGATCTCAATCTATTTATCTAGATAATTTACATACACACGTGCAAACACTCTGTAAAAGACAGTCTGCATCCTGGGATAGTGTAATATTTTGATTCTCTCATTACTCTCAGTATAATCTCATTTTAGCAAGCTACCAAAAGCGATATCCAACACCCACCCTGGGGTTAATGTCTGTGTTAGAGACGTAGAAAATAATGGATAGTTAAGCTCTAATGAAGTGTTTTATCATTTGTTCTAAAGTAAGAAGCTCCTTGACCCTCCCTCTTCAATCTAAAGATTAAAATATTCTACAGCGAGCTATATCCACAAATATACTGGATTCCTCATGAAAATTTTGAGGTATTTTTTCTGAGGCAGAAAAGAGTGAGAAAGGAAGCAGTTATTTTTTAAATTATTTTTGAAAATATAAATTCATCATACATAGGAAGATTTTGTAATCACTAGAATGGGTTTACTACTCTGTGATGTGGAAAGAGATATTTTTATGATTTGAAATTTGGCTCCATTATGTAAATAGGAGTTTTGTCATTGGCTTCAGTAGGACCAGGATTCTATCCATGAAACAAATGACTGATATATAATTTATAAAATACTACTGATTAATCTTATATTTCATAGTCATATTTTGATCTTTATATTTAGGAAATGTCTTTCATTTTGCAGGTGAACCAATTTTACATAATGTAAATTATGCACATGTAAATTGAATATACTTATTTTTTCCCCAGATGGAGCTTACTTGAGCCTTCTTGTGGATGTGGGACAGAAAGTGGTCCAAAATTCATTAGCACACAGCAACCGAGAAAACCCTTAAATCCCTTCCCCAGCAAACAAACAAACCCATTGCTCTACTTACCTGATAGTCCACTGTCTCCCCTTGTTCCTTTTTCACCTACTGAACCTTTATCACCTTTTAGCCCAGAAGAACCAATTTGCCCTTTGGGGCCCTGTAAACCTGAGCTTCCTTGTAGCCCTATTGTTAGAACAAGTGAAACAGATACGAAAAGAACAAGTTAATCTGCAGGTAGTTTTCTAATTTCATCTATAAAATAATGGGCATTTACACACCGTCTTTCCTCTAAAAAATCTCATAATATTTTACCAACAATCCATCAATTTAGCCTTGATGCCATCTTTGAACTAAGTAGTAGTATACCCATTTTGCAAATGAAGTAACTGAGACCCAGAGATGTCAACCATATTGGCCAAAGCCACTTAGTGAAACAGTAGCAGGGCTAGGTATAGAACCCAGGTGTCCTGACACACAGTCCACCGCTGTAATAGATGGATAACCATGCCCTCCCATATTTTTATTTATCTGAACACGGGGCTGAGATTCAGGGATCCCTGAGTTCTAATCAAAGCTCTAATGGAAACTTGCTGCTAATCTTGGACAAATTACAACTTCCACCAGTCGTGCCCCAATTTCTTCATTTGTAAAATATGGATAATCACCCCAGAGGGTGACATGCCTTCAGAACTGATTAATATTTGTAAAGCGTTTTGAAAATGCAAAGCACTCTATCACTATTAAGAATTATAATTACAGTAATGACATATATGCACTTTGCCATTTGCTTGATGATACTCTGCCTGAGCAACAATTGCATAGTAAAACGTGAAGAGTGCATCTAATAATGGTAGATGTAACTCCACCATCTAATACCCATTAAGTTTAAATGATGAATATCAGATTACTTAGGAATATTAGATTCTCTTATCAAAGATAAGGCAATTTTATTTAGACTTAAATAATTCTGACATCATGTAGAGATTGCAGGTAAATACAAACAGAGGTTCTGTTAAGATTTAGCAATTCATGTACTGTGGGGTGGTGAAACTAGTTTAGATAAGATATGTCCTTATTTGAACTCAAATTAAGGACTTGTTTGCTGTCAGGAAAGTTAGTTTAACTTTCCGGGAATGCTTATTTTTGTACTCCTAACTACCTTAAGAG
Organism: Caretta caretta; assembly: GCF_965140235.1. Lineage (NCBI taxonomy): Eukaryota > Metazoa > Chordata > Testudines > Cheloniidae > Caretta > Caretta caretta. Next base: position 69,088,349 of record NC_134212.1, on the reverse strand, counting down.
CTTGTGTACACAGGGAAATTGATCAACATAGCAACAGTGCTATATATTTATTCCACTATTATTATGCCGGCCAATTTTCATGTGTAGATAAGCTCTAACTGGCACTGGTTAAACATAGAAACACTGAAATTTTGGGAAAAAAAAGCAAGCTATTCACTCAGTAGTTTTCAATCGGTTAGAACTAAGAATTCCCATGAATTTCATTAGAGAGGCTTTTTTTCCCCAAGAGCTGATTCCTGATTTCTAGGGCAAAGAAGAATTGGTTATGCTTCAGATAAGTGTACAGCCTTTGGCTTTGTATTTAACTAAATGGAATCTTGAACCCTTTCAACTTGTGTCCTTCACTATCTCCTAAGTCTATGGGACAAGTTCTCGGCTGGTGCAAATGGAGGCAACAGAGCTGTGGCAATTTGCTTCCAATTTAACAATTTCTCGGCTGCTGCAGTCTTTGCAATGCAGAATTCAAGCCTGTCTACATCACTTACCTCTGTCTCCTTTGTCTCCTTTTGCTCCCTTTTCACCGACTGAACCTTTGTCCCCTTTTGGCCCAGGGAAGCCTGCGATTCCTGGCTGCCCCTTCGAACCTGTAGTTCCTGGCAGGCCTAGGGAGTGATGAAGGGAATGAGAAGTACAAAACCAGCAATTTTATTATAAGGTGTTTTTTATTACAGCGAGTCTCCCAGTGGGAATAATTCTGGGCTTTGCCAGTTACTTGATGATAGACTCTGAGTGAATGCACAGGGAGACTTAAGGAGTGTGTGGATTTTGAAATCTAGCACCATCATGTAATAGGTTATAAATATCAGGGAAAATTCCAACTATTTTTTGGTGCACAGTCATCAAACTATCCCATCAAAGCCAGATGATTCAATTGTATAATTCCCATACCATATAGAAATTAGAGAACATTAACGAAAATTGCACACGTCCAACCCACAATGATCTATTTTCAAATTCAGCACTATTCGATTGGAAACAATCACTGAAGTGTGCAGTACAGTCTAATGACACCACTTACCTCTCTCCCCTTTTACTCCTTTTTCACCTGGTGAACCCCTATCCCCCTTTGGCCCAGAAGGGCCCGCATTGCCTGGGTTACCCTTCAAACCTGGCACTCCTTGCAATCCTGATGAAACAGGGTGAAAAGGAAATACATGACATGTTTGTTTACATTATAACCCTATTAAAACTATTGTCCCTTCTTGGAAAGATCCTTTTTTTAAAATAATGCCTGACTGGTTGCAACTTTGTGTGTGGGCAACAAATTGAGCTGAATAGGTTGCGAGTTGCTAACCTGGAATGTGATAACATACAATCAGCAGTCAATTCAATAATGAAAATTAGATTACTCTTTTTGGTGCAAAATCCAAAGGGAAAGGGAGTTCTGTTTGAAATTAGAGAATTCTGACAAAGTTAAAATCTGTTTTAAAGAGTTCTGTTCATCTGAATTCTGAGTATGCAAAGTAATTTTTATTCATTTTTAAAAATGTTATAAACTAAAAATAGGAAAGCCCTGTTTGGTAGGACACATATGAAGTGTTTGCAGTTAAACAATATGAAACTCATTTGATAGTCTCTGTGAAGATGAACGCAAAACTAAGACCAGGTTCACTGAAAAGTTCAATAAATTTCACATGTACCTAGATTAGTACCGAATGAACATGCCCTAGCCTCATTTATAGTTTTGTTTGAAAATCATGTGAAATTTGCAGTTTTGTTACAAAACTGGTTGAAATTCAAAGTAAAATATTTTTGGATGAAAAGGTACAAGGATCAAGGCTAGATAAATGCTTTGTTCAAACTCCTGTGAAGCTAAGCCACTGGTCTTTACACAGTTTTGCTATTAGGCCCAAACTAAGCCCTACATCCACACTTGATGGTGTAGGCTCATCTCTACTATCAGGAGATTTTCTCTGTCCCCTGGGGCTGTATATGATTGTTCCAATACTGTATACATACATATATTTGCATATTTAACCTAAATTTACTTTTGTTCAGTTTTTATCCCAATAACAGTAGTTATAAACCCTTAGATCATGTATCGTAGGTACTTGAAGGTCCACTGTTAAGATTAATTTAGTTGGAGTAAACATGCTTACTTTTAGTTCTGCTTAATTCCAGTTCTTTTAAGCTTTTTCCAGATGATTAGTAGCTACTGATCACATTAACCTCCCCAATCAAAATAATCATAGCTCTTACCTCTAGCTCCAATATCCCCTTTTGTGCCTTTTTCTCCTGGTGAGCCTTTCCCTCCTACTAATCCAGCAGGGCCCATCTTTCCTGGGGGACCTTGTGACCCCTTTAATCCTTGTAATCCTAGCATTGGGTCAAAAGAAAAATAATAGATTTAAAAAAGAAAAAAGTGAGTGAGCGGCAAGAGATTTGCAGATGAATAGGATAAGGTTTGTTAAATTAGGGCCAAATTCTGCTTGCAATTCATCAGGGTGTAAATCAGGTAAGAACCTGCTCCTTGTAATCTAATAATAAAATATAAAGTCTAGTGAGTTGCTATGGTCGTGATTGGATTGCAATATTAGTATCAGTTCATTAACTGTCCACCTCTTCCAACATGTCAAGATGGTTTAATGATTTATTTTGGATTAAAATAATTGTGATAGCAAATGGAAGACACATGTTGAAAAGGCTGCTCCTGAGGCAAGAGTGAAGATATGTAACAGAAATCAATATTGTGTGAATCAAGGAAGAGAATATTCTGTGTGTTTAATTAATCAGTGGTGTAGACCTGAGCAAATATAATGAGGAATTATTGGTTTAATATTCTTGAACATAACACACACCAATCTGTGCTCACTTTTATTTATGTATTCATGAAATTTGTGTTTTTATTCACAAAAATGGAAGAGGAGAGCAAAACCATTCCAAATACCACCATGAATATATATGTGCAAGAGCATTCACAATGGAAAGGCTCCTTGGACTACTTTGGACAGCTCTTTTCATTATTCACACAGTAGATTCAGTAAACAATTCAGAATGTTCAAGAATAATTTGTGGACAAAAAGAGGGGAGTAAGGGTGATTTCTGTTTGGAAAAGAAAACCAGGGGACTTGCAGGAATAAACAAGCCATGCAAAATAATACCAAATACTCAAAGATGAGTCTGCAAATAAAACTTCACAAAACTGTTCAGCGAGCAATTGCAAAGAATGAGCTAATGTACAAAAATGACGAACTGTTTGTAGACAATGTACAAAAAGGAATAAAGACTAAATTGTTCATATACATTATTCACAATGAATAATATGACAGGTTCTTTTAGGTACCTATTGTAAATTAATTAACTCCCTTTTTATAATTTGTAACCAAATGCAATATTATTGAATGAGAAAGTAATCCTTCAATGTAAACCTCTATATGGGAAACCTTTGTTAGTTCTGTAAAGTCAGGTTTTTTTTCTAGCGTGTATTCTGGGATTTATATTAGGAATTAAGTAATTGTGCAAACTACAGAGTAATACCCTACAACATATCTTGATGGAGCTCTTGCTAAACAGACTTGCTCTGAGGTAAGGGGCAGGTAGAAAGGAAAATGTTTTTATTGTAGCTAAGTTATTTTAAATATGCAGGGTAAATAAAGCTACTCTGAAAAGAAATACCACAGTCAAATTCTCTGCTTTATTTTACTGTGGGAACTCTCTCACCCCAAAGAGTATTTACCCATGTGAGTGGTTCCACTGAAGTCCAAGGGTTCACTGAAGTGAATCTAGCCCCAATTGAATATTTACATTCAGCATGCATATTTCCCCTTGTTTGACCCTCTGTCGTCCTCAAACTTCTGGATATTTTTGGGAAAGAAAATTTAGACAATTTTCATAGGGATTTTTTTTTTTGAGCCAACATAGAGCTAGTCTACATTTATTTTTATATTTTGATTTTTTTTAAAACTGGGGAAAATTGCATTTTAAAAATCTGTTTCTGAGCCACATCTAGCAGTAACAACTTTCAATCACTACCAACCCAAGCCAGATATCAAATTGATGATCCAGAGATTAAAGGTTCTACAGCACTTCATCTACCCCAGAGGCATCCAGTCCTATCCAATAAGAGGTTTCATGTTGAATATGAACAATACTGTCAGCTCTATCCCAGCCTTCAGTAATTACCAGTAGGAACATAAGGACCTTCAGGTTTTACATACCATATGATTAGCTGCATCTTTTTGTACAAGTTTTGCAGAGCTAAATGGTTTGTAGGAAGCATCTTTTTAATGAGAAACAGTTGGGAAAAAAATACCAGACAGACATGTGAATAGTAAGCATAACATTAGAAAGTAAATACTTCTATACCTTGACTTCCTTTTTCTCCTTTAGGGCCTTCCTTCCCATCTCTTCCATCTCTGCCTGGTAATCCATTCTGAGCAGGTCCACATACAACTACTGCACATGCATTTGGCTCCCATTTTTGAACCTGGCTTGGAGTTGCAGTGGATGTGTTCAGCAGGGATATTCCCAGGGCAAAAGTGATCAGTGTTGGAAGCAGCAGCATTGTTCAGGCGTCTGCCCTGTTGAAAAAAAAAATCACAGAGTTACTCTAAGAACATTTTGACTCCATGTAATCAGTTTATATTTTGTAGTGCAAACTGATTAAACAAAGAAATGCTCAATGCCTCCATTCGAGTTCAGTTATCCTGGTTCATCATTATTTTACATAAAGCATCAGTGCTCATGGAAAACACTTTATTAAATTCTGGACAGATCTTAATAAAACTTTAAGTTTGTCCTTTGTTAAATTATTCACCATGCAAAATCAGAATGAGCTAAATTTAAGTCCCATCATGCCATCCACTATTTAAGTGTTTGCAAACACTTGGTCCTGATCCTGTTCCTTATCCCATGTGGACGGGCACCTATGTGGTTCCCCACTGCAGCCATTGGGGCTTCAGGTGGGTGAGAGGTTCTTCTGTGCAGAATATATTTCCTGGAGCAGGAAATAATTCTGAAGATTTAAGTGAGCAGAGCAACTGCTTTTCTAGCGAGTGAACTAGGTTGAGCCCTGCTCAGGTGCACTGCGTGTGCTGGGGAAGTGGGCACGCAGGCTGGGCAGGATTGCTGTCCTTGTAATTCAGGACACAACTGCAGTCCTGGTCACACAAATGTTGGTATGGGCGGGGCTGCTTTGGAGGATTTAGGAAATCATGGCTCTTTCCCCCACATCAAGAGTCATGGCTCTTTCCCCCACATCAGCCAGCAGAAAGGGTCCTAAGGAGCACATGCTACACCCTATCAAAGGTAGCTCAGCGACCATAGTTACCCTGTGATCTTGCATCAATTGTGCCTGTTAAAACATAATGGCCTCAAGGATCTCCTGCTGAGCCACTACCGTTTAAACAGGCTGGGCCATAAAGTGACAATTGAAGCCTTAAAATCCAGGGATTGATGGTTAACATACTGGATTTCTCCCTTTTTGCAAAATACCAAGTTACAGAAAAACATCAGACGAGATCAAAGGTTTGATTTGTTCAGAAAGGCACTGCACTAAAAGTCAGCTGACAAACGCGGTGTATTTTAGTAATTGGCAGCCAAGAAATTAACAAACATACCAGAACTTGCTTCTATTGTACATACATTGCACCCAGGCGTGAAAAGGGTTAGCTAAGCACTGACAGGCTTCTCTGAAATGGTTAAAATCAAACCTAGAAGTACATCATCTGTTTAATAAGCAAGAGATGCATTACTCAAATTCATTTAATACAATGCCACCTGCTATATTAAATTTCAACCTCATATATGGTAGAAGTATTCAGAGAGTCACATCATATTCCATAAATAATATTTTAAAATAAACTCAAAATATAAATTTTGCTACATGCTGAATGCAACTTAATCATTAAAGGACTGAATTAAAAGTTATAGCATTGATGATATCCAGTCACTTACTCTATAATTTCTGGTGCTCTACAGAAGCATTACAGGAATGCTTTAATAAGAGTTCAACTCTCCATTTATATGGTATGCATTGAGTAACATGACATCCGGTTTCTCACCCATATCGCATTCCAGTAAACAGCAGTTTAATTTTGCTAAAGAACATTTCAACATTTTAGTTTATCTTGAAACGCTGGTGAAAGGGAAGACCAGGTACAAGAAAGGGATTTCCCACAAATGCAGAACAAATGGAAGGAGGAACTGATCTGCCCTAAGAGACTGCAGGACAGAATCCAAGCACATACAGTAATATGACCTCTCAAATATTTGGCATCTTGGAAAAAGTGTGTGTAATTTATAGCTCACAGTTTAAGCCTGTGCAAACTGCACACGCCAGGCATGGTCAAAAGGCCAAGGAAATTGACAGGCTGTGGATCAGGGTCATACAGGGCATAACCTGGATCTCACTAAATTTATCAGTGTGACAGGGGGCCTCTACTCCTGACTGTTCTGGGGATTAGCTCTGCACAGCCAATGCCCCTTTGTCATAAATATAAAGGGAAGGGTAAACCCCTTTGAAATCCCTCCTGGCCAGGGGAAAGCTCCTATCACCTGTAAAGGGTTAAGAAGCTAAAGGTAACCTCGCTGGCACCTGACCAAAATGACCAATGAGGAGACAAGATACTTTCAAAAGCTGGGAGGAGGGAGAGAAACAAAGGGTCTGTGTATCTGTCTATATGCTGGTTTCTGCCAGGGATAGACCAGGAATGGAGTCTTAGAACTTTTAGTAAGTAATCTAGCTAGGCATGTGTTAGATTATGATTTCTTTAAATGGCTGAGAAAAGAATTGTGCTGAATAGAATAACTATTTCTGTCTGTGTATCTTTTTTGTAACTTAAGGTTTTGCCTAGAGGGGTTCTCTATGTTTTTGAATCTAATTACCCTGTAAGATATCTACCATCCTGATTTTACAGGGGGGATTTCTTTATTTCTATTTACTTCTATTTTTATTAAAAGTCTTCTTGTAAGAAAACTGAATGCTTTTTCATTGTTCTCAGATCCAAGGGTTTGGGTCTGTGGTCACCTATGCAAATTGGTGAGGCTTTTTATCCAACATTTCCCAGGAAAGGGGGGGTGCAAGTGTTGGGAGGATTGTTCATTGTTCTTAAGATCCAAGGGTCTGGATCTGTAGTCACCGAGGCAAATTGGTGAGGCTTTTTACCAAACCTTGTCCAGGAAGTGGTGTACAAGGTTTTGGGAAGTATTTTGGGGGGAAAGACGCGTCCAAACAGCTCTTCCCCAGTAACCAGTATTAGTTTGGTGGTGGTAGCGGCAAGGACAAAGGGTGGAATATTTTGTACCTTGGGGAAGTTTTGACCTAAGCTGGTAAAGATAAGCTTAGGAGGTTTTTCATGCAAGTCCCCACATCTGTACCCTAGAGTTCAGAGTGGGGGAGGAACCTTGACACCCTTCCATCTCTTTTTCCTCTGTGGCTCTTCTCTTGCTCCAGGAACTGCAGTGCCCTCTTCATGACTTGGCCCTCCATCCAGGTCACTCTGTGGTTTCCCCTTCTGGGGGAGATGTGAATCAAAGTTCCTGCTCACCAGCAGTCTCAGGAACTCCTCCCATTCACTGCCCCAGGTGCCATTCCTTCAGTGGCTGGCCTGGGAACCTGGGCCCACCCTCTACTCCGGGTTCTGGCTCAGGGACCCTCTAAACAGCAGCCAAGGCCTATTCCTTCCTGCGCCTTGCTGCCTTTCCTTGAGCCCCTTTTTGCTCTGAGCTCTGGGAGTTTATAAAGGCCCCTCCTCTTCCTTCACAGGTCAGCTTCCTCCCAGTTATCTCCCTCATTGGCTGCTTAACTGGCTGATTGGGCCCACCTGGCCTAATTCAGCCCTCTTAGGGTCAGTGCAGGGAGTACACCCATCACAAACAGTAAAGCCAACATCTAAAATTTACACAGAAAGGAAAAGATCTAAATAATCTCTGCAATAACTGAGCTCAAATAGCCTTCTATTCAATAAATGGTATACATCAGAGCTCTTCTCTTACCATGCATTTTTGCCTTAAACAAATGGACACTATGCAAGCAATTTCCCACTGCATATTTTCAAGAAGCAATGCCCTCCTCATTTCTGGGGATGTCCCAGTTGGTTGAGAAGATACAAAAATTCTCTGGACCCTTCAGCCATTTCTGGAATCAAACAGGAAAAAATAGCTTTATTAAAGTTCTGAAACATTTGGATAGGGCTTTATTAGTTCTGGACAGGGCCACAATCGGAAGTGTCACACTAGTATAAGAATGCCATCCCCATGTGCTGATGCTCATGGGGAGAAGTGCCACTCTGCAGACCCAAGAGGTGCGGACTGCTTGGAAAAGCATCCCAACATTTGTATGCTTCTCTGAACCACACCCATCTTCAGACTCCTTAGAGGTTTCCCCATTACTATCTACTCACTCTACTCCATAAGGAGTCTGCAGTGACACAGATCAAAATACTTCCCCCAGACGTCTCTTGTAGAAGTCACTCTGTCCTGCCTAGCAGAGCAAGGAGAACACTGCTGAGACTTGGCTTTTTGTAAAATTCACACACAATTTCCTCATGTCCCCCAGAGAAACCAAAATTAACATTTTTTTAATTATTTGGCTGATTTACAGCCCTGCTTGTCAAAAATGGTCAGTGCTGAACCATTTAGTTATTGTAAATACATCATGTTATCACCCAATAGTGATAGACTGAACTGTACTTCTACAATGCCTTCCAACCAAGCATCTTCTAGGTGCTTTACAAGCAATAAAGAATTAATCCTCAAGACACCTCTGTGAGTATTTTCTCTGTTTTATCAAAGGCTCAAGTCAAGATTTTCAGCCACAGTAACCTGCTAAATCAGTAGGCTGCTAAATCAGTGACATCATTTTCAGAAGTGCTGGGCATCCAAGATTTTCAAAACTGATGTGTGATTTTGTGTGCCCAACTTGAGACACCTTAAAATGGCCTGATTTTCAGGCAGTGGAATACTCAGCACTTGCTGAAAAACAAGGTCCTTTATTAAGGTGTCTCAGGTTGGGTACCTAAAACTCAAGGCATCCAAAACCATCCATGGCTTTGAGAAGTTTGGCCACAGTTTTTCTCATTGAGAGTGCTGTTAAATGCTCAGCACTTTTAAAAAAAATCAAGTCACCTATTTAAATGCCTAAATGTGAATTTAGAAGCATCACATTAGGTTCCTGCTTTTAAAAATCTTGTTTTTTAAACATCATACCCACATTGACACATAACAACTATGATGGCTCTCAGAATACTTCCCTAGATCTCAATCCTCCATGGTTATTTAAACACAAAATCATTTTTCCGCTCATGAGAAATCTTTTCAATTGAATTGCTTTGACTTCGTCATCCTACATCCAATAATCATAGAATACTTCACATTTTTGTGATAATCTTGAGTAAACTAATGCACCCATAGAAAATAAGGTGCATGCATGAATTTGTTAACAATGCTATCCAGAGGACAAATAAGAGAATTTGCATCAATAACAAAACAAATGGAAAGAGGAACTGACCTGGCCTAAGAAAATTACAGTACAGAACCCAAGCACATATGCTAGTCTGACCCCCTGAATATTTGGCAAGCTTTGAAAAAGAGGGTTGTATAATTTGTAGCTAACGGTACAAAGTGCACATATATTGACTCTGGTTTTTTTTGTTTATTTATTTTCTCTATATAATTCCATTGTCTTTTCTTCAGTGAGTCTGAGGTTGAGATGCCAGTTGAAAACAAGTCCTAATTTTGCCAGTTATTAGAAAACAAGTAGCAAAAAAATTATACCATTAGCTAAAACCATATGGGCAGAATTAAACAGGGTAAATACAAACCCCATATACGTTAGAGTCAAATAATGCTACTCTCACAAGACTAATTTCTACGATATTTACATTTAGTCTCACAGCAGGCTGAAATTAAATTGCTGCAGTGCCAGTTGGAATGAGGTTCTGCCCCATTTTGAAATGTCTATTAAACATAAATCTGCTAAAGCTCTTCCAGACACACAAAACCAGTTCTTTTGAGGTGGCAAAAATGGAACTGGAATATTACAGGTTGAGAGAGATTGGGGAGATTAAATTCATTCCCAGAAACCAGGAGTGGGGCTGCTGCCAAAGCTACCAGCTGCTTTAGCTTGTTGGTGCTAGAGCCACTGGATCTCTGGGGACATGGCTCTGCTGCCCCTCCCGTGGCCTGTCCCCAAACTAGCCTTTGGTGCTGGCTCTGCATATGGAGACCTATTCCACAACACACAGGGGGGTATGTTTGTTCCACTGGCTGATCCATTGCACAACAACTATACGGGGCTCATGTGGAGGGACTTACCCTGGATCTCTGCAAGAGGAGTGAGTTTCACTCTAAGACAAAAGTTTCTGCCTGTAAAAAATACCCTCAGTATAATAATAGTAACAATAACAACAATAAAAGCCATAAGCTACAGTAACAAATGAAAACAGTCAGAACCATTTTTTTTTTCTTTTTCTGCCAACAATGGTTTGTTTTTCTTCTCACAGCATTTACTGCATGTTCTTGCCGGTTATCATCAGCACAAAGTTAATTGTTAATGTAGTGTAAGGGACTTTACAGACTGTCACTGACTCAAGGAATATGCAAATCTAAGAGCCAGATCCTGCAGCTAGATCTGTGGAAGGGCTTCAGGCCAGTGCAAAGGTTTGCCAGTGCAGATGAAATTGTAGGATTGGGCTCTAATTTTAGACATGATACAATGGCTAAGAGCTACAAACAGCAGGGGGCAAAAAAGAGGGAAGGTGAGTTACAATAACATGATTACACTGTTCCTGCATTTCATTGTGCATCCATCTAGGTGATCCCTTTTCCAAAATAAATTCAATGGTTAAATGGGTTTATTTGCCCAAACAACTGTTATGCAGCCTTTGCTAGAAGCTGGGAATGAGCAACAGGAAATGGATCACTTGATGATTACCTCTTGATTCCCTCTGGCGCACCTGGCATTGGCCACTGTCAGAAGACATGATACTGGGGAAGATGGACCTTTGGTCTGACCCAGTATGACTGTTCTTATGTTCTAAATTCCCCCTGTTATTTAACTGTGAATTCTGGATTCTTTCCTTCTCCCATTAGTGTCGATTTGAGGACTTCAGTAGCTCAGACATTGGTGAGAGGTTTATCGCAGGAGTGGGTGGGTGAGATTCTGTGGCCTGCATTGTGCAGGAGGTCAGACTAGATGATCATAATGGTCCCTTCTGACCTCAATATCTATGAATCTATGAATTGTAAAAATTTTGGCCCCTTGATTTTAATTTGAAATTAACAAAACATCTGCCATGAGACCCTATTTGCAGCTTCTGGGGGTGGGGGGGGGCTCCTTTTTTATTCATATTACAGCAGCTCCTGGGGTGGAGAAGTCATTGTATTTTTGTTCTTTGGCTTGGACGCAGAGCAAGCTTGAAAAGCCACAATCCTCATTCTCCTGCAATCAGATGATCTGGAGCTACTCTGGCAGCAGCCTTGCACATGTTATCACAGCATGGACCACATTCCAGTGGAGAGATTGCATGGGGGACACATTCCCTCTGATTGTGTTTGAACCCTCTCTCTCTCTTCCTCTTGAGATTGACATAACATTCCTGTGGCAAACAAAGCAATTGTTCACACAGAAAATTAATATTAAGAAAGTTCTTTTAGCTTCTTTTAACATGATTGAGGTAAAAGAGGAGAGTCAACACTATGTAACGAGACATCTTGCCTCAAGCACCCACAGCCCATCTTCAAGGGATGGACTTGCAAAGCACTGACCAGCTCTACATTGCCATCTTTTGCTGCTTCCAAAGATACAGTGTTTCTTCCCTGCAAAATTTGCCTCTACACTCTGACATCTGTAGAATTCATTGGGAATTAGCAAAGTTTTTGTTGTTAAAAAGCTGTATGGTACATTATGTACATTGTAACCTTCAACATGACATTTCGAACTATGTAGCAATGATGGCATGAGTCAAGGACTAAGTAGCAGTTCAACTCTAATTTACATGGCTTTTTGGAGGGGAAGAGCTTAGTCAGGTTCTTCAGATTAATTTACTAATAATATTTTGTACTTAATGGAGCTTCTCATCCAAAACTATTATTTACATTATTTATTATTAACTATTATTTATTATATACATTATTTACAAAGGAGGGAAAGTATTGTCCCAATTTTACAGATGGAGAAATTTAGACAAAGCGAGGTTAAGTTATTTGTTCACAAGCCACTGGCAGAAGTCAAGATTAGAATCTAGGTCCCCTAACTCCCAGTCCCATGTTATAAATGATACACAACACTACCTTTTTCCCCCCATGTTAAAGATGAGTTAACCATTTGTGTTAAAAAAAACCTACACAAACTCTTGGTTGACTTGCAATCCAATCACAAAGTCCCATATTTTATACTATTACTTGTTCATATTAATTTTTTTATAATAGAAACAAAGCTCTTGCTTTCTTTCCACTAGATTCGAAATGTTTAAGACAGCTAAGCTGTCAAGTAAGTGGCCTTCTAGCAATCCAAACAACAGAAAGGAAGCACTAATTAGACAGTACACTATATGAAAACCAATACGTACAAGTTCCCTGAAGACAATTTTAGAGTAATCTGTCTCTGTCTCTGTCTCTTATTGAAAGTTCTCTACTACAAATAGAGGATCCTTTCTGGGATCTCCGCCTCAGATATAGAAAACTGCTGTAAGTGAATTTCCATTAATCATGGGACATCTCCACAGGAGAAATCACTTCAAATAATATCCAAGGCCATCTATGAAGTCAGAAAACAATAGAACTTTCCTCTTTTCCCACCACACATCAGATAACTGAAATCAATGGCACACCTATCTCAACACTGGAGCTATTCAGACTGATAAAATAATACTCATGAGGACTTTCTGACTTTAGATACATGGGTCCATAGCTGAGGTCAATATCAAGTGCTCATATGAGACCTCAGCAGAGATGCATGCATTTTTGCAAGTATTTCATTTTAAATTTTGATGAAATTGGCCTACTGCACAGTATTTTATGACTAGGAGAGACTATCTGAATACAATAATTGGATATGTTAAAATGGCCTATTACGGAAAAAAAGAGGATTTATTGAAATGGTTATTGGAAAATTGCTATTTATTTTATCAGGAATCCAACAGTAAAGCATAAAATAGGTAATAACCTGATTATTTCTTCTCCTCTTCCCCATCAACAGGGGAAGTAACAAGAATGTCACAGGCTTCGACAATGGCCTATCATACCTCCCCAGTTAGCACCCAGATTTGCAGCGTAGGGTTTGAAAGTCATCATAGGATGCCTTACTTTCCTCTCCATTGCATATTGTTGCACTATTTCTTAATTCTTTGGTCATTGTTAACATTAATAGCTGCAGCTAACAAACTAAATAGGCCTAAATTGCTTTGGTTAGCAAGTGAATAGCCCATTATTCCTTCTGGTAGACAGGGCCAGTAAGGCTGTAGAGACAAACAAAAGGGAAAAGACCCTCAGGCTTGAAGAGGTAGAGTTATGGTTAGAAAGGAGGAGGTGGGCTTAGCAAGGGAAAGGGAGGAGATGGCATGACAGAGTCTGCCGATAGAAGAAACTTGAAAGGCCTGAGAAACAACATTAAAAAGATCAATTATAAAAGGTGGGAAGGGATTTGAAAAACTTAATATGAACAAATAGTGTTGAAGAATTCTATTTTTAATTTAATTGGAAACAGGATTTTAAATTTATTTGAACGTGGTTATTTTGTGTTGGAATCCTAAACACAACCAACACTTAAACTCCCTTGATTTTTGGTTGTCACCTTGGTAACTGGAATGACTGAAATCAAACTAAAACACACTTCAAAACCCTTCATCACAAGGTGTCATAAATCTAAAGGGAAGGGTAAACACCTTTAAAATCCCTCCTGGCCAGAGAAAAAACCCTTTCACCTGTAAAGGGTTAAGAAGCTAGGATAACCTCGATGGCACCTGACCAAAATGACTAATGAGGAGACAAGATACTTTCAAAGCTGGAGTGGGTGGAGGTGAACAAAGGGTTCTCTCTGTCTGTGTGTTGTTTTTCGCCTGGACCAGAGCAGGAATGCAGGTTAGAACTCCTGTAAAGGTCTAATAAGCAATCTAGTTAGATATGCGTTAGATTCTGTTTTGTTTAAATGGCTGATAAAATAAGTTGTGCTGAATGGAATGTATATTCCTGTTTTTGTGTCTTTTTGTAACTTAAGGTTTTGCCTAGAGGGATTCTCTATGTTTTGAATCTGATTACCCTGTAAAGTATTTACCATCCTGATTTTACAGAGGTGATTCTTTTACTTTTTCTTCAATTAAAATTCTTCTTTTAAGGACCTGATTGCTTTTTCATTGTTCTTAAGATCCATGGGTTTGGGTCTGTGTTCACCTATGCAAATTGGTGAGGATTTTTATCAAGCCTTCCCCAGGAAAGGGGGTGTAGGGTTTGGGAGGATTTTTTGGGGGGAAAGACGTTTCCAAGCGGGCTCTTTCCCTGTTGTATATTTATTAGATGCTTGGTGGTGGCAACAATGAAGTCCAAGGGCAAAAGATAAAATAGTTTGTACCTTGGGGAAGTTTTAACCTAAGCTGGTAAAAATAAGCTTAGGGGGTTTTTCATGCAGGTCCCCACATCTGTACCCTAGAGTTCAGAGTGGGGAAGGAACCCTGACATAAGGGTTTTAGTTCCATTTTAAAAAGAGTCCTGGATGAGGGAGTCTTTCCACAAATGAATGAGACTTGGTAAGTTTGGTTGACAAAGCACCAATGGTAGTTTTGAAGAAAAGAAGAGAAACAAAATCTCACTGAAATCCATCTGCCTACAAAGAAAATGCTGATGGCTTTGCAGAAGATGGAATTGTGTATCTAAATTAAATAGGTAAGGTTAACAAATAAATCTTACATGTGAAAAAAGTTAATTAGCTCCATAAATTACCAAATTAAAAACTAAAATTTAATTTCCTTTTTTCCTATTTTGCACTTCACTCAGCTTAGAAAATGAAAATAGGCTAGTCATTTTCACTTTATGTCGGGGTGGAGTCTTCCATACCTGCTCCCTCTGTGTAATATCTTCTTCCACAAGCAAGTAAGGATGGCAGTATCTGTCTTTTGCTTGTCAGTTTCCCTTTTGAATTCTCATGGCTGTGTTTTGGATTACCTAGGAAACTGACTTGCTGCTGACAACCATTTTTAGCAATGGGTTCCCTGAACTGGTGCTAAAAACAGTTTTAATGACAGCGTAGATGGGAGAAAGCTATTTTGGCAGTGTTAAAATGATCTTGAATGGGACTTCAAAGTTAGTTTCTACTAGGAAGCCATCATATAATGTTATCTAATTTTTCAAAGATTAAATTCTCTCTTAGATTTCTGAGTAATGTGGGAATATTAGAGAGACAAGGTGGGTGAGGAAATATCTTTTATTGAACCAACTTCTGTTGGTGAGAGAGCCAAGCTGTGTCTCTAATATCCCAGGGCTGATACAGCTACAACTACGCTGCATACAATGATGTGGAGATAGTTTAGTTGACGTGAGCCACCCATCCATAATGCAGTCATGTGTCTCCAAGTAGACATTAGATGCTCTCTCTATAATCCAGTCCTAAAGTCAAGTTACATTTCTTGGCTGCAGATCTTTGCAGAAAGAATGTACTCACTAATATTATCAAGAAGGAAAACAACTTTTGATTTCTCTTTCCCATATTATGGCTGACACCGTGTTTCTGTCAGGGACAGCTTATTTTGCATTTATTTATTAATGTTTCTATATCGTATTAGTTTTGAAAAACACAGCAACCAGACCGGTGATGGTCATTCAGATCAATGAGCTTTGTCTCGATGATTTTCTGGCTCATCCCATTGCCTTTTGTTACCTTTTCGAATCTGTCAACAACCGTGGGATAGGACACATGCTGCTGCTTCGATTTAAGGCTGGCTAAATTAATTGACTTAACTGTGTGCAAAGATGACTGTATTTCGAGGGTAAGTAATTTTTAGGGTGTATAGGTGTTTATGTACGTGCATGCTTGGTTTTTAAATAGAAAATGCCTCGTATTTTTTATTACTAGTGTACATGACTTGGTTTCCCTGTTCAGTTTTGTATTGATTCCTGATGGAATGCATAGGTAAATCAAAAGGGACTGTTAAAGGACCAAACAGGAAAGGCATGATACACGCCTTCAAAGGAATTAAGATAACAATGGCTGGGCTATCAACGGGGGGGCAGAAGTGATCTATCTGGCATAAGCCAGGCTATGATGTTTTACCCATTTTAAGGCTCAGCCTAATGTCTAAATCCTTATAAAGGCTAGCCGGCAGAAAAAGGAGGGCGTTAAGTGAGTGGCCAGCCATGCTATTCAGTGTGGCAATGAAAAGAGCCATGCTCAGAAAAGAGATGACTCAGAAAGAGCCAACTCAGAGATGGGGAATCAGATGGACCTGCCTGAGCTATGGATAGAGAGGTTAAACTAGGTAAGGGAATGTTCATCTAGGACTCTTTTTTTTTATTAATAAAGTTGCTTTTGAATAAATGAGATGACATCACTAAAATGAGGAAGCAAAGATCTTCACTTCATGGGACCATAGTAACTACGTATCCACAGTAACATAGCTGAGTCCATGAAGATCTTGAAACAAGTTCATCATATCTCAGAGCGGGACAAACACAGAGATAAGGTGCTTTACCAACCACCAGGAAAGTAAGGCTTCAAGGCATCGTTGAAAGCTGCTTTAGATAGAATAGATTTCCTTCTGGAAATTCTGGGTAAATGGACTGGAGTCCCTTTATTTCAAGTACTATTCATGTTATGGCAACTTAGCATATTTCTAGAAATTCTTTCTGACCCCTCTATAATCAGTGGTATTATCACACCAGGGTCCCTATGAGCAGTGAAGCTTTCCCTTGACACTGTATGATCAACATTAGGTGCTAGCCTAAACAAAAGTGAATAAAAAAATGAAACAAGAAGCATTAATCCACCAAAAGTCTGTCAAACCACCAACCAGTATGTTATCTTGTTTTACTGGCCTTTGTCTGTCTCCCATTTCCCTTATCTCCTCCTCCAATTTTGTCTTCTCTGTCTTGTCTCTATTTAGATTGTAAAATCTTGGGGCAGGAATTTTGTCTGTCTGTAAAGTGCCATGGCATTTGTATAATGGGATTTAAATCCACAATGTGCCCAAACTCCCGTGGGCTATCAAGGGACATATGACCCACAAACTTCCAGAATTCCCCCCATTTCAATAACCTGAGAACAAGGCTATAAATAAGCATACTGTAGACCTGTAAATGGCTTTAAACAGAGATTAATGGAAATCTAGCATTTCCATTCTTACACTTGGGCTTGTCTACACTGGCGCTTTACAGTGCTGCAACTTGCTCACTCAAGGGTGTGAAAAACACCCCCTGGAGTGCAGCAAGTTTCAGTGCTGTAAAGCACCGTGTAGTGGTACCTATGCCTCTCGCAGAGGTGCTTTATTTAGAGCACTGGGAGAGAGCTCTGCCCTGACTACACGAGCCACCTTAAAGCACAGCCGTGGCAGCACTTTAGCATTGCCAGTGTAGAATAGCCCTTCTCTGCTGGAACTGTGTGGCACAGAATGGTCCTCTTTTGGCCTTTGACATAAGATACACCCGTGATCTGTATTCTCCGTCAGTTCCTCGTGATAGTTGTTTTTATTTAAGTCGGAAACGGTGTAGGTCTCAATTTCTCACAGCACTTGTAGTATTCTTCAGTTTTAGCCAGCTCAGGACACAGATTTCATCAAAATTGAGCATATCTATACTTTTACATCGCTAATGCAGCACAGTATGCAAAATGCGAGGCTATTGTAAATCAACAAGGTTATATAATTATTAAAGTTGCATGCCCACTTGCACTAACTGATTTTAACGTAAACCACAAGGACAGGGAGATTAAAATTCACATATTATTAACCGTTTTTCATTACAGGATTTGTCATTCCATTTGCCATCTGCATACATTTCTACAGAGTCTTCCACTCCAAAATGATTATTTGGTTCTCCTGCAGCCCAGTTTGAGTATCCTATTGCTTCACCACTTAGATGCTGAAATGTACCTCCTGTTTGTATATCGTTTATTCCAATAAATGTTTTTTGTTATGACGAACTACTATTTGTTGTATGGCGCTGTTCTCTGCAGAACTCCTTGGAGAAGCAAGCAGGCCACCAGCTTGGGAACATGTGGCTTTTGAGGTCTCAAAGTCACCTTCAGAGCCACTGGTTTTGAATGTTTTTTCATGGCACTACTTCCATTTATGAAAAACCAAGCTAGAAAAAACACAGAAGCACAGTACATCTAAGTTTATTTTTTCACACACTATTCTTTACGTTAGAATAACAGGTTCTAGGACCCTGGAGCAAGAGGCAGTTATTTTTGTTGATTCATTCTGTCAGACCAGCTGAGACTTATGTACACTAACCTAGAAGTTTAAAAGGGGAAGAATATGTTACTGGTACAGAGAAAACTATGGACAGAGGCAAAAGGTCTCAGGAAGACCCTATCACAACCAGGAAAAACTTAGGTTGAGGTTTATACTTTATTATTGTTACTTCAGTTAGCAATGAAGGCATAGGTGAGGAAGTTTTTATTATCCTAGAGAGCAGAGTGGGAATTGTACACAGTACCAGAGTTTGAATACAATTAACCACTGCTAGCTTAAAATATTGCCATATCACTATTGTAAGGCATGGTGTTTGGGAACATTACTGCAGTACTTTTTATGAGGCCAGGCCCATTGTCCTTGATAGGGCACAGTGAGAAGTCCTGTCATCATTCTATTATCTCAATTAGCATTTGCACCCCTTTTTACAGGTAAGAATCAAGGGATTGTTTCTGTTCCAGAGAAAGTAAATGGGAAATCAAGGGGCAGAATGAGGCCACACATGCTGTTGATGTCAGATAGTGGTTGTCTCCCACTGTTCTTTTTGGTCACAGGACAAATCAAATAACATTTCAGACACAAAATGGACCCTACCCAAACCACACTATTTCATCTTAAGTATACTTTGAATGGGATTCTTTTAGCACTTGATCCTACAGCTATTCTCAGAGGGACTTTCCTAATTACACGAAAGTGGAGACCTGCCAAGGCTAACAATACACATGAGAGGAGGGTTAGACCTGCACTGCCCATATTGTAGAATTGAGTTACTTTACTAAAACATCCAACAAGTACACAGAAGTTTGGAGAATGAATGAATAGCAAGAAGCCCAGATCAGACACCAGATATGAATCCTTTTTAACTCTGAAGAAGTAGCGATGTAGATCTGCATCTAAATTACTCCAAATTACTCTCACTGACTGGAATGAACAGCACTTCATTTGTCTTATCATTTTGGATTTTGCTGACAGGAGCTTTCAGGCCCTTCAGTTGCTCTTGCAAATCCCTTATTTCAGTTTTTAAAAGCTCACATTCTGAAGGAGAAAATAATAGTATTATTCTTATTGTGTCACATTAAAATATGGAAGGTTTTCTAAAAGCTTAAAAAAGCCAGAGAAGTGATCTCCAGAACTAGTAATGAATCACAAGTGTAACACCAAATAAACTGTTTTTGATTTCTTGGTTCCTCAAGAAGATTCAACAAGTTTAAAACTTAGGTGCTGAGGCCACAGGTCTACTGAAAGTAAAAGGGAAACTACCCATTGAGTGCAATTCTTAATAGCCCCTGCCGAAATGCTAGCTTTTCAATTCAACTGTAAAAGCTAAAAATTAGAAGCAGAAGACAACATAGTTAGGAAAATAAAGCCTTGGAAATTAGAACAAAGTTAATTAGCAAAGTTCTGAGGAGAGTTGTGAAGAACATGTGCACTCACTAGAAGCCCACTTGACTTTGGCAGTAGGTACAACTATCACGAACGAATTTCATGAACAAGAACTGAAATCATTTGTACAGCTGCTCCTGGTGAACCCTTGTAGGACTTCTTCCTTGTCTTCCAGCAGCACATCCTTCATCCCACAAACTCAGGGATCAGGTATCCACCACTGTGGTATTTGTCTCCTGTAGGATGCTACTCTTAGACGTTTGAGTTCATCAGAATAACCCTTCAAGCCTTGCTCACTTCCCTCCATTGCAAACCAGACTGTCTGGTTTCCCCAGTGCCCACCTCTGAGTATTTCTTCAACACTCAGAAAGAAGCAGCAAAGCCCAATTGGAACATTTATGAAATGAAAACCGTTAAAAAGTCTATAATAGCCTCTATATATGCACTCTTCGGCTTCTTCTTTACCCTCCCTCAAAATAAGTGCACTGCTTACCTCTGCCTCCACTGTCTCCCATTGGTCCTTCTGCACCTCTGTCTCCTTTTGGTCCAGGGGATCCATCCTTTCCTGGAAGACCTGGTATCCTTTTTAATCCTTGCAATCCAATGTGTTTATTCAGGGAAAAGGAAGAGACAAAAAAAAGCAAGTAAACAATTGAATTTGTAGGTGTTATAAGAGGTTGTGATTGCTGTCATAATTACAGATGGATCAAGAAAAAGACCATCATGAATTCTGGGAAAAGTTCAGATCCTGATCCAGGTTCAAACTTTATAGTAATTCAGTTTATTTAATCTAAGATATTATTAACAGAGGGAATGGGCCAGATCCTCACCTATGGGAAATTAATGGAGTTACGCTGATGTATGGCAGGTGAAGATATGGCCCAGGAATTTAATCAACGATATCCTTCTAATGAAAAAAAAAATCATGCCACCTTCCTGTCCCCAAGCACTTTTCTCTGTGGGCAAATATTAGTTCAAGCAAGTTTTCTGTTTACTTTACTTTTTGTTTAAACTACCATTAGCTCTCCGCTCAATTAGGCAAAACTACCAAATCGCACAAATCTGAGGGAGACTTCTCATCTGGGATTAATTGTATGAAAGCTCTCCTCTTGTGAAGGACTTTGCAGTATGTTTTAATGAGCCAGTCATGATCTGAATTCTTTTTAAAATGTCCATTATTCCAGTTGTCAAGGTGACAGCTGATCACTGAACTGAGCTGATCACCACCCAAGTGCCCCATCCTAGCCTGAGGTCACTGTACAGGAGTGTGCCTCACTTTCCCCTTCAAGGGACTTCTTAAATAAGCCCTGCACACACAGTCCAAAGGCAATTAAAACACTCCCTTTCTGGGGTCCAATTTATTTAGTCCTGACCTACATGCACCCTTCAGGCCCCAACCCCAGTTCAGTGTCTTTCTCCTCTGAGGTAGGGAGTCCCCAGCCCTCCTTCCTGGAGTTTTGTCCCAATTCAATGGCTCTTTCTATTTCTTCAATCAGGAGTTTGGCCCTCCAGGCCTCAACTCTTGTTCAATGTCCCTCTTCTCTTAGATAGGAAGTCCCCAGTCCTCCTTCCTAAAGCTGGGTCACAGTTCAATATTTCCCTGCAAGAGACAGTCTTGCTTCCTATAGCAGCTTCCTCACACCAGCTACAGTTTCTCAGGCTTTTGCTTTCTGAGCATTCCTCCACCCATCTCTGCAGCTTCCTGTCCTCTTCTTGGGGAATCACTTGACCCTTGCTCAGGTGTGTCTGTTTAGTAACTAGGGTTGGCTGGCTCTGGCACACAATGGGCTACATCACCCCATTACACCCAGTCTCAAAATACTTTAAGGCCCTCTGAACACTGGGAAATTGATCCGTTGCTGATGACTTTTGTCAGCAATGGTTTTCCTTAATTGGTGCTGAAAACATCGTTTCCAGCAGTGTTACAAAACCATTCTTGAATGGGACTTCAGGTCAGTTTCTACTGGGAACCCACTTACAATGTTATCTAAATTTGCAGAGATTAAATTCTTTCTTTGATTTCTTGATTAATATAGGGACAGTCTAGTTGATATGGGCCCCCCATCAGTAATGCAGACAGCTGTCTCCAGGCATTTATTAGATGCCTTTCATAGAATATCAGAGTTGGAAGGGACCTCAGGAGGCCATCTAGTCCAACCCCCTGCTCAAAGCAGGACCAATCCCCAAGTTTTGGCCCAGATCCCGAATGGGCCCCTCAAGGATTGAACTCACTACCCTAGGTTTAGCAGGCCAATGCTCAAACCACTGAGCTATCCCTCTGCCCTTCCCCCCCCCCCTACTTTCCAGCCCTAAAGTCAAGTTAAAACTCTTGACTGCAGATGTTTAGGAAAGACATTTCACACAGTAATATCATTGTGACGGATTGATGAGAAGCTATAATAAGATGAACAAACCTTATGGAATTAAGATAAACTTTACTGAATTAAGTTGAACCTTACTGAATTAGGGTTAACGTCTGTGGGGTTCATTGTATTAAACATGTAATTGTGTATATGTTATTGTGGTATTTTATGTACCTCCTCTACTGGGGGTGGGGGAGAGGCTAATATACTTCATCCGTTATCCACCCTTTAATGCCAATTTTCTGGGAAGAAATGGATATACTAGCTCAAACAATTTTCCAGGGGCCAACAGACAAATAAAGGATTTTTGGATAAATACCGTGGGGTTTAGTTCCTCCTTCATGATCCAGCAAACGGACAGGACTCTAGTCCACAGAGGGCCCCAATCCTTAGGGAAGGATTGGAAGACTCATAACAGTAGGTGCATGTCCTAAGCTGAAGCTCTGATGAATTTGTAACCACAAGGAAGCCCCTAGGGTGGGTATTGAAAGACTGCTCTTGCCTGAGCCCATGTGAGAGTTGGGATGAATTCTGATAAGCTTATCAGCATGTGTGCAAGTTCTTTCATTGTATTTAATATGTTTCAGCTGTAAACATCTCCTGGCATTAGGTGCCTATGCTGTAAGAAACTGGTGGTGGCAGACTTCCCAGGATTAAGCCCAGTGGTTAGGGTACTCACCTGGGACGTGGGAAAAGAGATTTGAACTAGGAACTGCCACCTTTCAGGAGATCGTCGAACCAAGTGAGCTATGGGACATTCCACTGTGGCTCTCTCACAGTCTCTCCTGTTAAAGCTCTTCACTGTGGATAAAGAATGTTAAAAAGTTACTGGAGCAGTGGGACTGGCCCCTGGATCTCCCACTCTAAAGTGAGAGCTCTATCCATCAGGCTATAGTGTCATTCATGCTTTCTCTTTCTGGCCCAGTGTTTCTGTATCCACAGTTGAACAACTTTAACAGGAGAAAGCCCCCACCCCATCAGAATATCCTCTGGCTCAATGGCTAAAACACTCACTGGGAGGTGGCAGATGCCATTTCAAATCCCTTTTCCTTTTCCAGTGGAGGGGAGACATGAACTGGTGATCTCCGACAGCACAGGTGAATACACTAACCACTGGGCTAAAAGTTATCAGAGTGGCCCTACCAAATTCACGGACCATTTTAGTAAATTTCACGATCATAGCATTTAAAAAATCTTGAATTTCACGGTTTCAGATATTGAAATCTTACATTTCACAGCATTGAAACAAAGCATGAATATGTATTTAAAATGGCAAAATATAAATATGTAAAGCCCTTAAGTTAACAAAAGCTGTGAAAAAAAGTTCTGGTTTCAAATGTCATTAATTGAATGGGAGCATGGAGTATCCTGAAACTGTGTCTTTCTTCATTCCGTCTCTGTGCTGAGAACACCTGTCCGTGTTTAGATGCAGCTCTTTCTCCATCCATGGAGTTTACTGGAATTGTCAGACAGTGCCGAGCTAGCCTTGTGAGGTGGGGGTCTTCTGCCTTCCACTGAAGATCAAGTTCACCATCAGCATGTGCATTTGTGTAGGGTCAAAAATATGCACTGCTTTTGGGAAGCCTGCTCCAGGCTGTTGAAACTTTTGAGCCATTTTTTCTGTATCGCTTGACTCTTCCCCATATCAGTAATATTGCTGAAGCTTCTTTGCCATGCAAGAAAACACCTGCTGAGCACTGGCATTTAACTCAGCATTGTCAGAGTGATTTTCGTTTGACTGTCAGTCCAGAACAGTACATCCATTACTTTGTTGTACGCTTGGTGGATTGTGACATGTGGAAACCAAGTGATTAAGTCGATCAGTCCTGTGGCATTCTTGGCAAGGAACTGAACTTCCTCACTCAGCTGAGCATCATTTAGAAGGGTTGAAAGGTCTGTTAAAATCTGCGTTTTCGGTGTCAGTGTGAGCTCTTCTGAGACAAACTCAGAGTAGTACTTCTGTTGAGCTGCATAGTATTGTACAGCCCAAAACCAGGAATTCCAATGAGTAATGACTCTGGGAGAAGTGCAATTTTTTTGTTCCCCTATTTCAGACATTTCAGTCACATTTGCAGTGTTCTGCCTATATCAAAGTTTGAGGCTAGGGCAGCGTTTAAAGATCGTTTTAATGTAGCTGACCAGTTTACCAACTTTACCAAGCTCGCATCTCCACAGCTCACTGACAAGAGAAATTATATATGCATTACATCTAATTTGGACAGTATTTGGCATTAGACCTTGCATAACAGACTTGAAAGATTTTGTCATGTAAGTTGCATTGTTGCTTATGAAAGCAGATACTTTGTCAAAGTCTGCACCATATTTTGAAATGGTTTTAATTATCATTGGAGAAATTATAGTGTAGTTAACAGCATCCAAGTGAATGCAGTCTGCAAACACTGTTGTTAGCTTTCCTGTCTATACATCTCCAACCTTGTCAGAAATAAAATCAAACAGACCATGCAGTACATAGTTGTCTTGTTCATCAGTGAACTCATCAGAAATAACTGCAAGAGACTCACATGAGTTGAAGATTTAATCACCAGCAAAAACCTTTGGAAGGTAGTCTTGTCATAGCTTATTTTTACTTGGGAAGCAATTGACATTTTGTACATTCCATTGACTGAATTCAGGCAGCTTTGAGTGGTTAAGTTTTTCCACGGTATATTAGCACTTGCAAATGTATCCACAAGTTCCATTGTAGCTAAATGGTGGGTCTTACTGCTCTCTGTCATCTTCTTAAAAAGAGATGAAATCATTTCCCAGCAATGCCCTTTTTCTTGTTCTATGGCTTTCCAAGTCTAAGTGGCGTTGAACTGTTGCCCATCAAGGGTGATCCAACAAGACACTGCAGCTTGTACAAAACACCATTGTCATGTAGAACTTGGCTTCCAAATTCTTTCACATGATCTGCTGCAGTTATGACTGTAGAGGTTTTTGATTTACTTTGAACACTCATTTTAAAACAATTCCACTTGTCTTATGGTAGGCGACCAATTGAGATCACTACAATACAAAACTGCCCCGGATGCTCATATCTACCAACTAGTGAGTTGAGCCCTGAGTGTTATTTGCTGCTGTAAAGTGTTAATCAATAAATCCTGTCAAGTTCATGGCCTTTCTTTTTTATATTGAAACAAGCTAATAATCACATCTGGGACCTGTAACGGTACATATAACTGCATTAGATTTTACTATAGGGTAAAAGTACACAAAACATCAGATTTCATGGTCCGTGTCGCATTTGGTAGTGCTCTAGTTATGAGGGACATCCTCCTCTCCCCAACTCCATTCTAGGTAAGCTTGCCTACAGTGGGCCGATCCTGTTGGAGAGGTCTGAGCACACCTAATGGATTGGGCAAAGGGATGCCTATGTTTCCATGGTTCATGCACCACACTGAGGCAGAGGCGTCCAGATGTCTGGCATGGGGCTGCATTGCACATGCTCAAAGGCAGAAACATAGATGGTAGGGAACTTCTACTGCAAAAATTTAGGTGCCAAGTGAGTTTAGAAACCTATAGGGTTTGGAGGCAGCTGAGAAGGGGTTTTGTGAATCTAGGTCCTGATTCTGAGATTTAGGTGCCTACAGCCTTTTGGGAATCTAAATTAGAGATTTTAAAATGGTGTACATGGCACACGATAAACTGACACAAATGTACTAAATATAGGCCTTCATAGGTACAAGACAATAGTACATGCCTACACTTGTTCAAATGGGCAATTAAAGACCTCAGCAAAGAGGTAGGTTTGGACCTGAATCTCTGGTAATTCAAGAAGTAGCAAGTCCTGGAAAAGTTAGACCTCCATTAAGCGTACCTGTCCCTGCTCTAGGAGAGTTCAGTCCATACAACTACAAGTAGGTAACATAGGGAGTCAAGCAATTTATCAACACACTGTGTCCCAGACCATACACAACTTCACAGATCATGAGCAATATGTTGAACTATACCTGGAAATGAGCAGAAGACTAATGCAGAGTTTTTAGGTCATTTCCTCATTTCCGTTTGGAAAAATACAGTTTTTAATTTCTTTTTTTTGTAGCTGTATCTATTTACAATAAGTACTTACGTAATTCTATCACTTTCTTACTTCTTTAATTTAGGCCTACTTAATGCATCACAAAATTCAGATCTAGATTTGGATTTCAAACAACATATAGTTTGAAAGTGTTGGGTTCTGGTTCAGCCCTTTATACGGATAGGAGCCATATGCAACATTCAGTCATAGATTCCAGTTCAGATTTCAAATTTCAGGGTCAACAAAATTTGGGACTGAATTCTAAAGAACCCCAAAGTTCAGGTGTGTTTGGATCAAGGATCCTTGCTCAAGTCCATCACGACACAATAATTTCATACAAAAATTCAACTCCTGGCACATGGTACTCTTAGCAAAAACACAAGCATATATTGTGCAAATTGGATAAACACAAGAGCTTTGCATATCATTTAAGATCATTTCCAGTTATGTGCAATAGTAGATATGTGTTTGTTGGGATATGTAAGGGTATGCTGAAATGGTATTAGGGAGTAGAAGCACGGACAGACACCGTTTCTGCCCATGATAAAGTGCTACCCCTCTCCCGTCCCGTCTGCTTGTTAAGGATTGATAAGCGTTGCAGTTGCATGAGGAATGTGGTTGTTTAAAGGATACCCTTTGTGCGAAGAGGTGTTATCTCCCCCCCTCCCTTCCTTTTCCAGCCACATAAACAAGTTCAGGGTCATGGCCCCTTCCTCCCTTTCCTGCAAACTGCTGATTAAGGGAATGCATGGCTGCAATTACTGCAAAGAAATGTATCTTCAAGGTAAAAATGTCTGTAGAATATGCTTAATGCTGTAAACAGGGGCGGGGATAATTATATTCAGTATATAGCTATTAATATTCATTGTATGGGCATTCGTTACTCAATAAGGGTATTGGGGGTGTTGTAGTAAATGTAGGTATTTACATATTAATTTAGATAAAAAGAGTGTGCTGTAACTAATACAGGGCCTACTCGACAATTAGGTCGAGGGGAACAAGTACCACAAAAAAGAAGCCCATCTACTCAATCTGCCTCTGGGTCCCCCAGCTCATTCTCTAACAGTGTTCTCTAGAAAGATTTTAACAAGCTAAACTTTATTTTAGTGGGAATTTAACGACAGACCATATATTTGAAGAGCTGTCACTTAAGATATGGATAAATTGTGTCATTTGATTTGTGAAAAAAACACAACATGCAAAGCTGTTCGTTCATCTCAGTGAGTTTGGTCTCTATTAACTTCTGGCTTAGTGCATTGCCTTTCAGAGTCTCTTGTAGCAACAAAGGATGGGCTTCATTGTGTTCCTTTGAAATATATCCAGTTAATATACTCCACTGTATGCAAACATTACTAAACAACTGAGTGGTTACTCAGTTTGCATTGTAAGTCTAACTATTTGTCAGGACTTATGTATAGGTTTGGGAAGGGTTATTTCATTTTGTTTGTTTTTATTTTAAGAGAGGGAAGGGTTGTTTGCCTAGATGCGGGGTTTTAGTGGGCACTTCTTCTCAGGTGCCACAATGCTCCTGTCTACTCTCCCCTCATCTCCCTCAAATCTGTCCACAGTCTCCCCTCTTCCTCTGCATTATTCACTGTTTATTATTTGTATTGTGGTAACTCCTAGGAGCCCCAGTCAAGCACCAGAACTTCAATGCGATAGGCACTGTACAAATGCAGAATAAAAACAGATAGGCCCTCCCTGTCCATCTAACATGAGCTCATTAATAATACTGATCCCAACTGTGGCAGAGAAAATTCAGTGACTTGTGCCTTATGAAGAGGAGAGCTTTGTTAAATATATAGATGCACTCTACCTGCTTTTAGAAATTCTAATGCATTGACAAATCCTGCCAGAAATATTTTACAGAAAGAAATATGGAGATAATCGTGTCTGATATTCCCTGATTTGAGAGATACTGAACACAGTTTTATCACATAGGCAATAGGTCCAAAAGGAATTCAGTTGTCTTGTTAAACAGTGTTTTGGATGACCAGTGCTTACAGACCTTGTTCTGTACAAAGTATCCTAAAGCACTTCACAAAATACCGGAAGTGCAGTGCTTGTGCAGGAGAATGTGACAGCCTTTGTGTGCTGAGCAAGAACGTTCTTGTGTAGCTTGTCTGAGCATGACTGATTGAAGAGGAAACGTCAGCCAGGACATTAAGACTGTGTCTGCCTCATTTGGGCCAGAACTGCACCTTTCAGTCAATGCTTTGAATTGGGGACAGTGCAGAATTCCTCCCAAAGAGTTTGATAGCACACAGGGAGGGCACACCAATTGCTTCTGCCCTTCAGAATGTGCAGCATACTACTAACCACCGTCTGTCACCCCCCCGTTGGGGCAATGTCTAGTCTCTCGGTGCTGCTTAGACACAGGGCCAATCCTGTCCCCATAAGTCACTTGAGATTTGCCTTTGGACCAGTGTCTGGTTCCAATTGTGGTATAATTAGATACATGTTATGAATCTGAATTTCTGTTCCATGGGAAATTCCAAAATTCTACCAAAAAAAGTGTTCTGTGTCAGAATGAAATGCAGAATATTCTAAATTTCCCACAGCAGCGAAAAATACTTTTTAAAATGTTTTGGAAATCATTGAAACCTTTCATTAGAAAAAATCTGAAATAAAATTGAGGCCAGGAGCCCAAGCTCAGGGCAGAGAAACTCTGAGGGGGTCAGAGCTGAGCTGGGAGCCTTGGCGCGTGGAAGCCTGATAGCCTCCATGTTTCCAGATGGTCGGCAGGGAGCCTAGAAGCCCTGAGAGCCCCTTCTCAAGCATTTTCTGATGAAAACCTGTTTCGTCACAACATTCCCACCAGCTCCACTCAACTCTTGTATTCTTTTGCCTTCTAATGATGCAAAGCTGGAGCTGGAAGTTGCTGGAATCCTCATTACATTTGTTTTTTTGTAAGTGTTTTTCCATAAGCAAAACAATGCACTTTTTAAAATCTCTTGCAGAGGTACAACCAGCAGTCCCATTCATAAGGCACAGTATATGCAGGGTATAATTTCTGCCTCATTGTAAGAAAATGCCTCCAATGTGTTTTGAGGTAGAAACCATAAGCTAAAGCCAACCGTTACACAACTAATTTCATGTAAAATGAAGGAGTAGTTTCCATTCCAAGCATATTGAAAGATTCAATCAAGTAAGCTTGCCAAGAACATGAAAACTTTCCCAGAACTGTCAGTAACCAAAGACTAAATCTATGCAAAAAGCAAAGCAAACTGTATAAAGGGAGGAATTCTGCTCCTGAGAGAGTTGAAAATCTAATTTTAAATGCTTCAAGATAACGTTCTTTTGGCATGAAAATGGAATTGGAAAATACCCCCTTTGCTGGGAATAACACTATCATTGCAGGTCAGAAGGAAAGTATAATATAAAGCAATTAAATTTCCCTGGCAAGGTTTGTCTGTTAGGAGTTGCTTTTGCGGATACAGAGGCATCCAAAACAATGTTTTCACACTACGGACCTCACCGTCAGAAGTGAAAGTGAGTTTGTGAAGGTTTAAAAAAATAAAAATCAAGGCATATAAATGGATCTTTCATTGAGTCATCATAAGGCTAGGTTTTGACAGAGATTAATTATCCTGACATATGATAAGATGTTCCCCTTATAAATAAATGTTCACACTCAAAATCTAGGGCCCACTTCTCCTCCCATCAAAATGATTAAGTTTTGTCATTGATTTAAATGAGAGGTGATAAATAAAATTTATCACAAGTGTTCACTTTATAATGTGGCTAAGTTGTCATATACCTGTGACTACCTCACCTGTATCTATCCAACTCTAATAGTTGTCCATCTCTAAAAGGATAATTAGTGAGGTAAGAAAGAGATCTTGGAGTCATCATGGATAGTTCTCTGAAAACATCTGCTCAATGCACAGTAAAATCAAGAATGGTGTGGAGAAAGTGAATAGGGAATTGTTATTTACCTCATCACATAACACAAGAACCAGGGACCCCCCAATGAACTTAATAGGCAGCAGGTTTAAAACAAACATAAGGAAGTATTTCTGCACCTAACACACAGCCAACCTGTGGAACTTATTGCCAGGGGATATTGTGAAGGCCAGAAGCATAACTGGGTTCAAAAAAGAATTAGGTAAGTTCATGGAGGATAGGTCCATCAGTGACTATTGGCTTAACTGGGCAGGGATGCAACACCATGTTTTGGGGTGTACCTAACCTCTGACTGCCAGAGGCTGGGACTGGATGACAGGATGGCTCACTAGATAATTGCCCTGTTCTGTTCATTCCCTACGAAGCATCTGGCACCAGCCACTGTTGGAAGAGAGGATACTGGGCACATAGACCACTGGTCTGGCCCAGTAGGGCCATTCTTATAACTATTTCTATAGATTCCAAGCCCCTATCTTTAAACAGCTTAATTGCATGTGTCTCCAAATGATAAGCCACAAAAAACCCCTTGCCAGATAAAAATCCCCCACCCACCCACCGCAAAGCAAACAAACAACAAAACACAGAAAAGAGACAATCCCTGCCCCGGAAGATGAACAATCTAAAGAAATGTAGAGTTAAGTTAAGAAATCAGCCTTAACTCTAACCATTTTTGCTTATCTCTTAGAAAAGTGGTTTCCCTTGATATTGTTAGAGTGCCAATCACCTTAGTGTCAGCTTATCTCCCAAAAGGACAAAGTGTGCACAGAGATATACTTTTCTCCCCGCTCCAGTTAACAAGGGATGTACTGTTTCCCCCTACTTCTTTCCCCCCCTTACACGGTTGCTTTTTTAATGTAAGAAGCAGTAATTCAGAATGAAGATAACTAAGCATCTAACGTGAATGCTTCTGAAGCACAATAAATATTTTATAAGGAACTCACTGAGGTAACTTTAGCCTTTTTAAGCAAAAAGATAAGGGATAATTTGGGCAGGAAACTGTCTTTTATTAACCCCTCAAAGAAAATCCATCGAATACCCTCATCCCCGTCAGCCAATAGCTCTAAACTGGAGACGAACAGTGAACACGGTCAGTGGCTCCTCACGTGTCCCTTTCTCCCTCAATGCTGAACAAATGATTACAAGACCACAGAGATGCTGTCAAAGACAACAAGAGCCTTGGAGGCTGATTAGAAGAATCTTCTTTGTTCCCCCAGGGAGACCTATGAGTAATCTCTGCCAAAATAATTCACTGATGTTGGCTACCAAAGCAATAACAAAGCCAACCGCTAGCTATGTGTAACACGGGGCCCATATGTGGTTCATTGCTCTATGTCAGCAACTCTTTTCAGGCCTGACAGGCTCACTGCACTTCACACACTGGTGTCATGATATTTCTTTAAAAGGTGACATAATATATTGTTTAAAATCTAACAAACTACTGGTCATTAACGTCACTGTGAAATGTTTGTAACAACTCTGTAGTTGAAATTACAGATCCTCTCTGTCCTGGAGACTGCAAACACATAAAGTAAACAGACAGGTTTCTTGTATATAAAAAGGAAAGAAAATATGGTGGCAGATGCCTTGTTCAAGAAAGAGGGCTCTGACCTGGGTCACCCAATGCTCTCGCTCCTGAAGCAAAAGGGGAGAGTGCCTTTTTTAGGAAGTGCAGTTCAGACAAGTGATGGGTTGTGTCACCATCTGCACTGTAACCCTGGGGCCTCACAATACCTTGCTATTGCTGCTCTCAATCAGCCTACCAGCGTGCAGGTCACACCCTGAGTGTCTGTGTGCTGGACAGCCCTTGTCCAGCAGCTCTGACCCCAACAGACTGTCTACAGCTCCACAGCCCTACCCTGGCTTCCACCAGACTTCGTTACAACCTGCAAGAGGATCATTTCATACTCCCAGTCCCAAATTTCCCCCAAACTGTGCGACTGTGGTGCCTGGCTGGACAACACTGAGAATGCCAACTCAGGGCAGACAGCAAGCATTGGGGCAGACAATTCCCAAGATTGGTGATTTATTCTATAGTTAGATTCAGCAAACTAGTAACAACTTCGGTAATACCACACTGGTTAACCAGAAGTCAAATACGGTCCCCCTTAGGCAATCCTGTCTTTGGCTCCCACGCAGACATTCAAGTCTACTATAGTGAGAGGTTATTGAAATCCTTATTCACCACACTTGAATGCAAGAAGACTAGACACATTGCCCATCAGGTCAATGAATATTTCAGATCTCACACAAATGCACGTTTTCAGCCAATCCTTAGTAACTAAATCTAAGTTTCATAGCAGAGACGGGGAGTCTACTGATTTTTAAAAGTCTTTCTGGAATCAATTTAAAAGGTTATAGTCCAGTAGAATTTGTTCAAATTCTTCCATGAGAACTTCTGGGTAAATCCAGAGTAAACCTAGAGACCTCAGTCTTGTGGCTTAGAGCTTTCCTGTCACAGTTTAAGCAGATCTGTGATAAAAAGGATCAGGCCTGAAGTTTCTTTTATGAAGCAAACGGGGTGCTGACAGATAATTCCACCACATGGGCTTTGATGAAAGTGAGCTGACAGTTTGAGCTCTATTTAATGGATCCGTTCTCAGACAAAACATTAAGCAATAGACATTCAGACTAGTAAAACAGTTCATTATATCAAATAATTAAGCTGAAGACAATGTAAGTAATATTATTTGCTGCAGTATCTTACATGTTTGATCTTTGAGTTAATAGAATACAGAATGAAGAATTAAAAGACAGGAACAGGATTTTAGCATCTATAAGATAAACAGATCACATTATTAAACTTCTAACAAGATATAAGTAAACATAGATAAAATACACTTAGCATCTACTCTTAAGTCTCTAACACTACAGGCAAACGTTAAAGATTCAAGTCTAGCTAAATGGCTTTGATAACTATATACAAGGAATGGCCCTGTTTACCATTTCAGTGCCTCCTGTTAAGTTGTTATGGGTCACTCACCAGTTTCCCAGTTTGTCAGTGTCACAGTTGGGACCACCCAGCAAGTAATAACCAAGATTGGTGGAAAAGGGTTGCCAGGCATCCCAGCTTTTGACCCAGTCGAAAAGGGACCCTGGAGGCTCCAGTCGGCACCACTGACCGGGCTGCTAAAAGTCTGGTCAGCAGTGCAGCACAGGGCCAAGGACTAAAGCAGGCTCCCTGCCTACCCTAGCTCCATGAAGCTCCTGGAAGTGGATGCCAGATCCTTGCAACCCTAGGTGCATGGGTGGCCAGGGAAGCTCTGTGCACTGTCCCCACCCTCAGTGCTGGCTCTCCAGCTCCCATTTGGCTGGAAACCACAACCAGTGGTGGCTGTGGGGGTGGTGCCTGCAGGCACAAAGACTGCATGTGTAGCCTCCCTTGCCACCCATTTGCCTAGGAGCTGCAGGGACCTGGTAGCCATTTCGTGGGAGCCGTGGTAAGTGCCACTGGGACCCTGCACCCCCCTCCCATGCCCCAACCCCCCCTGAACCTGTAATTTCTGGCTCCACCCAGACCCCGCACCCCCAGCCCATACCCTCCCCCCCATACTCCAACCCTCTGCCCCAGCCCGGAGCCCCCTCCTGCAACCCAAATCCCTCATCCCTGGCCCCACCCCAGAGCACACGCCCCCAGCCAGAGCCCTCACCTCCTCCCACACCCCAACCCCCTACCCCAGCCCGGTGAAAGTGAATGAGGATGGGAGAGAGTGGGGGGGGGGGAATGGAGTGAGCAGGGACAGGGCCTCAGAGAGGGGGCGGGGCAGAGGTGTTCGGTTGTGTGCCATTAGAAAGTTGGTAACCCTGTGGTGGAAGTCAGGGTGGGACTGTTGTGCTGTAGGCAGGCTGCTGGAGTCAGAGTTTCTGATCCAGCGCCGCACAGCGCAGACACTTGGTGTGACTTGCATGCTTGTCTGCTGCTGTCCAGGTTGTGAACCACAGCAGCAGGACATTTGAGGCACCAAGGGTACAGGGCAGGTGGTGACAAAACCCTCACTGGTCTGGATTGCACCCCAGAACATGAAAGTATGCACTGCTTTAGTTGGGCTACTGCCTGTTCCATCTGCTGCACTCCCTGTAGCTAATCGTATGGATTTCTCTTCTAAGCACCCACTACCCAGTCAGATTCAAAACACACACACACACACACCTTCAATCACTCCTCCCTCCCCCCTATGCTTTGTTCGAAATGAGGAAGTGGAATCTCCTTTAAAATACACAGCTGCTGCTGCTACTGCTGAATTCTAGTACAATATAATACTTGTAAATAATGTGTGAGGTTATCTACTCAGGTGGTGATGCCTTCAGATATTTTGGTGGTTACTTGACTATCTGGTATATTTCAGTGCAGGCCTAGCCTCATGTTCCACACCCGGGACAGAATGTACCTTGCTTAGTATTTCCATGGCTTTTTATCTTATGTGGCCTTTTATCATACGGAAAAGAGTTAAAGCAGAGTAAAACTCATCCTTCGATCTAAAGAGGTCATGCTTTTCCACTGCTGCAAGTTAAGGGAAGTCCTAGTGATACCTAGCAGCCCATTAGCTATAAAAAGTAGGCATCAGGATTCCATTTCAAGCCAAAACAGAAGAGATTAAATGAGATGCTTATCCCCCAGGTGAAATATTTTAGTACAAACTACTAGAAGCACTGTAAGCTGCTGTTCACACATCTGATGAATACAACTTCCATCTGTGCCTCATTGAATTCTGGCAACATGCAGTATTGTTTAGCTTATTATTGCTCACTCTGCAGGGAAACTTTGTTATAGCAGGAGATGGAGGGAGCCCTCTCTTATGTAGAAGAACAAATCTGTGATGAAGTCAGTCAGAACTACACATTCCAGGGGTTTGCTGATGCACAGAGCTGGTAATAAGCAGGATCTTGTGATACCTCTAGTTTGGGATATTGAGAACCAGAATACCAGTGGTATTCTAGTTTCAGGCCAGTGCATTGCCACTGATTTCAGAGATGCACTGGGGTAAAACTGACATAATACAGTGGTGAATCAGCTCCTTTCTGCATAAGTGCAGTTTAAACTCTCTTCTTGTGCTGACAGGATTAGAGATTAGTTTAGTCTGGGATCCTACTTTAAATATATTCCAAGAGATATGTAGTATGAAACAGATTATAGATCTGATAAGGAGATGAGGAATAATCAATCAGTAGCTATAAGTCTGCCTTTTGAAAATACTAGCTTTACACTGTTTGCTCTCTTAGTTCAAGGGAAATATGCTATTAAATTTGATTTAATTATTGTATGTACCACTCTAACTTTCCAGAAGAAAGCCAAGATTTTCCATTATTTAGTCAGACCCTTTTATTATGAGAGTAATCTTCAAAACAGTATGGGGTGTATTCACATAGGTATACAAGGAGTAATAGGCGTATAGTACATTGAGTTCAACCACGTACTAGTCTCAAAACTAAATCCCATAGGAGACAAGTGTGGGTAGGGGCTTAAGCATCCACCATGGTTAAAAAGCAAAGGAAGGTATGACCCTCTACCCTGGTACATCTCCATACCTGCAAGCCACACTAAAGCACTGCTCTTGCTGTTGCAACGTGTCTATGATGATCAAGAATGAGCTACAACTCTGTGTAGGTTGAACCAATTAAGACCAGCATCTACAACCCATCCTGCCTCCCCCGCCCAAAGAAAAGAAGAGAAAAAAGCCTTCTATGTAGGAAGAATTATTAATATCCCACTCTATCACCGTTCTTTCTTTCCAGGCATTTAGGAGGTGGGAACTTCTCCCAGTTACTGATAGTGCAAAAAAAAAAAAAAAGTTATTTGAAGAGCCTGTGATATTAAGAATATCTTCCTTGCTCACTCATTCTTTTTAATGAGGTCTCCCAGCTGCCTGAATATATAGGTATATGTGTTTCAACTTTAAAGTAGATAAACATGATTAAGATTCAATTTCATTCCTCCTCATCACGGCCTTTGAGAAATGTCAGATATACTCAAGAATCATTTATTTAAATTTATGGGATACATAAGGAGTCATTAAAGTTGTGAATTTTTTGATGAATGCATTTTATTAACAAATGAAGGATGTAAAACAAATTGAGCTTTTCTAGGTTCTCATTTCCTCCATTATTTTAGCCACCTTTTAAAACTACTAGAATACAGGGCTGAGCTAATAACTGAATATTTGGTTTGGCTGCAAATCTGAAGGAAACTAAAAAATAAAATGTTTCAGGTCAACCAAACATGAAAATGTTTCTAAATTTTCATCAGACTGAAATGTCAAAAACCCTTTCATTTCAATTTTAAGGTTTGTAAAAAAATATTTTAAATAAAACTGAATGAAATTCAGAAACAAAACGTCTTTTTGAAATGAAAGATCTAAATGTTTCATTTAGAAAATGCCAGAATGAACTGATTTGACATTTGTGGTTTCTTTTTCCCAACTGAAATAATCAGCAAAAATTGAACCAAATCTATATTTTTCCACAAAAAGAGAGGGTAGGCTTGCACAAAAAAATTTGCACAACTCTACCATAAAGTGTTTCTCTTCCCAAATGTTTAAGATAAAAATAGTACATTAGATTTGTCATGCATGTGCCTATTGTCTGTTTTGTCCTGTGAGAAAAATAATACATAATGAACACCAAAAAAAATAACAAAAGTATAATTTGGATAAAGAAATGATTGTGTATAATATCAACTAGATGTATGATTCTCCTTTTGGGGCTGATTCCCTATGTATCTAGAGGTTATGAGGGAAACATTTTAAATCAGTTAGGTCTCTCTTTATAGCTACTTGTCTGAATTAAGTCAATGCCCAATTGTTGATGATGATTTTACTGTTTTATTTGTACTTGCCTACTTCTCTTTTCAGAAACAAAATGGCGAAGAGATCATGTGTAAAATCTATCTACATAGATTTCTGCATTACATATATGCAAGTTTGCATATATACTGCCTTAGGGCTCATTTCTGGCTTTGCCACAATCCTTGCAGAAGCAGCGGTGTGTCGCTGGTTTCGCCCAGGAATAGACTCGGCGGGGACTAGATTGTGACTCTCAATCTGGTTCCCAGTTCTCCCCAGGGACCAGGGGAAGTAATCTCCAGCCGCTCTCTGCCTGGCAGAAACTGATTCCCTTCTGGTGCCAGCTCAAGTGCACCAACTGGGACACAGAGGCTGGTTGGGGGGTGTGGGAGGCGGAAGGCCAAGTTTCCACCCAGTCCCTATCCACCTATGCAGGAGGGGAAATAGTTGCTTCACCAAGGCTACTCTTTCCCATTCCCCAGCACTGCTACGCACCAGCAAAGGGCAGTAAGAGGGCACCTTAAACCTCCTTACATCCCTGCATGGGCATACAGGACAAGTTAGCATCTGACCTTTAAAAACTGGTGTAAAAGGAGGCTCTTGGCCTTCATACAGTAAGGCAGAGCATTTTAATATGTTTTGCATTATCTGCAGTGATATTTTAATTGGTATGATCCTTTGTCATTTTTTATTATCAGAGATTTTCTTAAAATATCTGAAGTCAAATGGGTAACTGGTAGGCAGGGAGGAGAATCTGATCTCTACCATTCTCCATTAACTATGTATCCTCAATATAAACAAATATCCATCTGCCTGTGGATAGGCAGGGTAGGTAACATCAACTGCTTTATTATCAGCACCTTTCTCATGTTTTGTCACAATGCTTTGAGGTGTTTTGACTCAACTGCCAGAGCTCTGGTTTATGTCATGTCCTTTTGTATGGTATCTTTCAGCATGAAAAATCACAGTAATTGACATAGCAGTTACCCTTTGGATATGAAAAATCATGCAACAGCATGAGAAATACTGAAAATGTGTTTGAAGAGATTTGAAGTGATGATCCAACACTTGTCAAAGCAGCCCCGCTCTGGCAGCGAGCTCTTGGAGAGGTCTGCCCCCCCACCCCGGTGGTGCTCACGGGAGTAACAGTCAGGGGACTGGTTTATTCATAGATTCATAGATATTTAGGTCAGAAGGGACCATTATAATCATCTAGTCTGACCTCCTGCACAACGCAGGCCACAGAATTTCACCCACCACTCCTACAAAAAAAAACCCTCACACCTATATCTGTGCTATTGAAGTCCTCAAATCGTAGTTTAAAGACTTCAAGGAGCAGAGAATCCTCCAGCAAGTGACCCGTGCCCCATGCTGCAGAGGAAGGCGAAAAACCTCCAGGGCCTCTTCCAATCTGCCCTGGAGGAAAATTCCTTCCCGACCCCAAATATTGCGATCAGCTAAACCCCTGAGCATATGAGCAAGATTCATCAGCCAGATACCACAGAAAATTCTTTCCTGGGTAACTCAGATCTCACCCCATCTAATAGCCCATCACAGGCAATTGGGCCTATTTACCATTAATATTTAATTACCAAAACCATGTTATCCCATCATACCATCTCCTCCATAAACTTATCGAGTTTAATCTTAAAGCCAGATAGATCTTTTGCCCCCACTGATTTCCTTGGAAGGCTATTCCAAAACTTCACTCCTCTGATGGTTAAAAACCTTCGTCTCATAGTCGCTCTCGTAGTCCTGAGATGCCCCCGGTGCCTGGTGCTTTCTCTCAGCCCAGGGCTCCTTCCTGGTGCTGTGCAGGTAGCTGAAGAGCTCCCGCTGGCTCGGGCCCTTCCGGAGCAGGCCATTTGGCTGCCGGAACCCCCGCAAATCCCCACCACCGCCCTTGGCTCCATAGGTGTCACCTCTACGTAGAGGCCTACCACCAGACCTACACACCAGGAATGTCACCACAAGATACTTTGCAAATACAAACCACTCCACAGTTTTACCAACCTCAAACATTCAAAAACCATGAGTCAAGCCCCCTAAAATTGTGAGGTTGGCTCAAAAATCATTAGAATTTTTTTTAAATAATAAAGGTTGGGTTCTTTGTAATTGTCTCCTGGTTTTTGAAACTCTAAGATACACTCGGGTCACGTTTTCAAGCTTTAACCTGAAAGGACCAGGACTAGAAATTTTCTTTTTTAAAAATGAAATCCCTGTGTTCTCATGTAATTGCCTGTGTCCAGGAGCTGGGGCTTTAAGTCAAACAGCAAACATCATGAAAAACTAGATAAAATTGTGAGTGTAGGCAATACTGCATTCACTGGCCTAGGGTTTACACTGTGTCTCTAGAACAGAGAAGATGAAGAAAAAAATAAATAAAAACAGCCCCCTTCCCACAAATACTTTTTCTCTCTTTCTTTCTATGCCTATTTGGTACAACAAAGAAAAGATAAGATCATGAGGTGTCAAACATGCAACAGCTGTTTATCATACCCTTAAGGAGAAATTCGGAAAACCAAAACGATGAAGGCCAGAATCTGACAACAATTAAACTAGTGTAAATCCGGAGTAACACTGATGTAACAGAGCAGAATATGACCCAAAGATATGCTTTAAAACATTGGTTTTGATGTATTTCTTAATTTAATCCATTATATTTAGAGGTAAAAAGACAAAGTTCAGGCTTCAAACTGTCTTCAGAATTTTTGGGCTACAGCAGAGTAAATATACGAACTTTAATGGAATTACTGAAGATTTAGACTGCGGTGACAAAGCAGAATCTGGCTCAGATTTGAAGAGGTTGGTGGGGGAGGGGATTGTAGCATTGTAGACAGTAGAATGACATTATACCTCTAAGCACACATTCCATTACATCCTTCCCAAGCCAGATACGGAACACGGTTTGAAAACTAGTTTTCCACTCCTCTCTGTCATTTGTTGCTGTTTCCATCTGCTCTCTCAGATCAACTGTTCTGCCCATCCTGCTAAGGGCTCTTATTAAGATTTCTCTTGGACACCCTCTTTTTCTCAAACAAGTTGGTTTCCACTTGACAGCTTCATGGGGCAGTCTGTGTGTTGGCAGCCGGAGTACATGCCCCAAATACGTCCAGTGCTTCCATAAGATATTGGTGGAGACTAGCTGCTAGTTGGTGATTTCTCAGATCTCTTTGTGGGTGAAGAAGTCTTTCCATCCAATGCCCAGAATCTTTCACAGGCATTTATTTTCAAAGGCATCTAGTTTTCTGTCTAAGGGTTTGGTAGATCTCCAACTCTCACACCCGTATGTTAATGCAGATTTCATTTCAGCTGAAAATTCTCAATTTTGTTCTGGGGCTATATAACTTTGATTTCCAGATGTTGTTGAATTTAATTAATGCTGTGGATGCCTTTCCTATCCTGGATGTCAATTCCTTCTCAAGGTCTCCATTGTATAGAATGGTGCTGCCCAGGTAGATGAACTGTTCTACTTGATGTTTTCGCCTTCTAATGTGATGCAACTGCTTGATGGTTGGTTTCAAGAATGGTTGTTTTGACATAACAGATCTTGACCCCTGCTTGGCCTGATGTTTTTGGCAGGTTGTCTGTCTATAGCTTTTTGGGGTTTTGCTTAGTAGTGCAATATCAGCAACAAAATGTACATCTTCTAGGCATTTTCCATCTACCCGTGCTATACCAGTGTTTTTGTTGCTAATAGACTTCTTCGTTATCCAGTTTATAGCAATGCCAAACAGCAGCAGAGATAGAATGCAGCCCTGTTTCATGCCAGTATCCACTTTGAACCACTCTGTTGTCTGGTTTTGAAGTGCTCTGTAAAGGTTACTTCTGGGGCAATACTGTGCCACTGTACACGTGCAGAATTCATGTCCCCTGCAGATTTCTTTGCTTCCCTGCAGAAAAAGATGGGGAAGCAAAGGAAAGCCAATAGAGCACTCACACAATCTTTCTCAGCACTGTGGGCATGTTGTTTTGGGCTCCCAGAGCAGCCAATGGAGAGATAAATCACTACGGGGGAAGGGGGGGAGGGGCTTGGGGATGGCTCCAGCCCTGTGCCAGGTTCAGCTGCTAGTCCTGGCTGGGGCTCTTCCCCTTCAAGGAGAGGCTGGGGCTGGGTTAGACCCATTCCCAGAAATCTCCTCCAGCTGCAGGAGGCTCTGCCCCCCACCCCCTGCTTGCTGCCCCCATTGCTCCTCAGCCACAGGGGGAGAGGTCACTGTACCAGGAGCTGCTCTTGTGTGCATCTGGACACTCCCCATACCCTGCCCCCCCTGCTGAGCTCACCCCCCCCCTGCACTCTGAACCCCCTGCCAAGCCCCACCCCCACAGAACCGGATCCCCTACGCATCCTGACCCCTCTGCTGAGCCCCCCTCTTGCATCCGGATCAACTCTGCACCCAGAGCTCCCACCCCCAAGCTACCTGCACCCAGATTGCCTCACACAGAACCCTCTCATGCCACACCTGGATCCCCCCACACTAAGCCCCTCTGCACTTGGATCCTGCCAGGCTGAGCCTGCCTGCTCTTACCTGGATCTGGGGCCAGGGCTGGGCATGCATGTGAGACCCTGTCCCTCCCACTTTTGGTGCACCTGGCATGGAGGGGCAGGGCCTTGTGATGTTTCTGGGTCAGGCCCCACCCTTGCACTGTATCAGGGTCGACTGCAGCTTCACTGCTGAGTCAGTGTCCCTTGGAGGAAGCGGGTTGCTGGGTGATCTCCAACCGCCATGCAGCCAGTGGCCTGTGCTCCCCACCGCCATGTTGGAGTCTCCACATTTATTTATTGACAAATAAAATCTGCAGAATTTTGCTGAATGTATAACTTTTTGGTGCAGAATACCCTCTGGAGTAAAAGTTGAACATCTCTGTACGTGATCTTAATAATATTGACAGTTTAAGCTTGGATTCCATAGGACTGAAGAATATGCCACAAGATATGTCTGTGCAGGCTGACAAATGGCTTTTTCTTAGCACACAGCACTTATTCAGTTAAACAAAAAGAGCGTTAAGAAGCCTCTTACATTAAGTAGCTTTGATGAAAAACATATGGAAATATCTTCAGTTACTGAATTATTTTGTATATATATATATATATATATATATATATATATATATATATATATAAAATCCTATCAAAGAACTATGGGAAATTTCATTCTGGAAAGAAGACACTTTCTCTGATGTATCCTCTTAAATGTCCTTGATTTTTCATCAAGAATTCTCTTTGTACTTCCTCAAAGGACAGCTACGGAATAAAAATGCTTTCAAATAATGGCTGAGTTTTCCTTTAAAATATTTTCCCCGTTCTAAACCATTTCACTTTCTTGCTTCTAGAGACTGTCACTTCTTCCACAGACTCTATTTTTAGGCATAATTCCTAGTTTCTGCTGCAGTTTTTACAAGCTACGTGTAGATGTGTGGGCACTGACAAACACCCACACCAACACAGACACAGGGCAGGCACCTTGAAAAATACCACAATATGGTAACTGTTTATTTTTAACAGCAAATACTGTCCACATTTTATATATATATATATATATATATATATATGATAACCTGTGGTGCCAGTTTTTGATGCCCTTACTCACTTTGAATACTATCATACTCTACTAAGTCAACTTTGTGGAGTAAGGTTCTACTACACCAGAGTAAGTGTATCAGGATCTGGCTGTATTTTTGTGGTATTCTCCTTACCTGAGACTTCATTGTCTAAAATTTGCCTTCTTGTTGCTGCCACCTCCCCCCCACAGCACAAATTCATCAGAAAGGAATCAGGAAACTGGCACTCGCTAAAAGGGGCATTGGCATATTACGCCATATCCAAACATTTGCCTGGCTTGTTAGCCAAATTTATTTCCTTGTATTTTGGAGCTAAGGACATTTAAAGGACCAGCTTGGTCCAGGCTATTGAGGAAAGAGAGAAAACTAAAGCTGGAAAGCAAAAGATCAGCAATTATATTCACACAATTTTTGGTGTGTACCAATGCACTAGTGGTGCCTAGATAAAGCAGGTTGGAACAGACAGTGCCTGCATGATTTGTTAAGGTTAAGAGAATAGCCAATCTCTACATGTACTTAAAATTACTACTACTACTAATTTCAGGCTGGAAGGATCAGAACCGTGTCTAGATGGTTATGGGAGAAAGGGCGGGGGAGGTTAAAATAACAAATAGAAGACCCAGCTGCTACTCTGAAACCAGATTATGTCATGTCTTCAGGACTCTGCTCTCACTTAGTCCCATGAGAACTGAGAGTGTTATAGGACAGAGAGAGGCCATGTACTGTTACTCCAATTTACATATGTTAAGAGTCAATACCGCAGACAAATATTGACCTTGTTTCAAACCAGGACATGTATGTCCTCTTGATTTGGTTTCAGTCAGTACTGGAGAAATTTGAACTTGTGCCAATGTAATCTGAAAAACAGAACAAAATTAAACCTCTTTCTCTGCAAAGGCTAAAAGGAGAAACCAAATCCCACCTTTTGCTTCGTAGATTTCTGACTTGCCTTCATTCTTTCTGCTCTCACCACATTTTTTCTGGTCCTGAAATTCCTCTTTCTTGTCTTTCTTTCTCTAGACCTTCCTCATGCTTCCTGCTCCTTAGACTTTTTTTTCATGCACTCTTCTTCATTCTGGTCATGCTTTTTATGTTTTATATTTGTGACTTTTTTGCTACTCCCCTCCCCCTTCTCTGGGTTTCATATAATTTAGGTATTTTCAATTTGTCTCTCTTGTTTTCTCTTTATGATGAAACAAACACATACAGTTCAGGATGCATATTCAATAATGAATGAATATTTAGAAAATTCATAAATAAATGTACTGGGCAAAAGTTTCAGAAGTGCCTAATTGGCATAGGAGCCTAAGTCCAATTAAAAAAAAAATAAATTAGGAGCCTAAATTCCACTGGAAATTTATGGGACTTAGGTGCATTTTACATTTTTACCCTGTATCATTTTTACTCACTTCCCTTCCTTCTTGCCATATATATATATATATATATATATATATATATATAGTGTCTTACTCTAGTTAGTGATAAAAGAACCAAGACAGGACCAAATTCCTAT
This sequence comes from Caretta caretta, assembly GCF_965140235.1. Classification (NCBI taxonomy): domain Eukaryota; kingdom Metazoa; phylum Chordata; order Testudines; family Cheloniidae; genus Caretta; species Caretta caretta. Next base: position 69,044,490 of record NC_134212.1, on the reverse strand, counting down.
CCCTGGGGTAACTCTACAGAGGTTGGGACTGGATTACCTGACACAAATACATAAGAGGTAGCACAGGTTCCAGAGGTATTCATAATTTTAAATACAGGCACCACCCTCAAAATCTAAAAAACACCAAGTGAAGATTTACTGACCTCTAAAGCCTTCCAGGAGGGCAGATAGGAAGCTTAGGAAACACAGGTGTCTTAAGCTGCCTTTCTCTGGTTCTATATTTTATATCTCCTCTTTCCTTGTCTTCTTCCTTCTGCAGTCCTTGCCTCTGCCCACTTCAGAGTTAGGATCAGGCTGCTAGAATTGGGAGTGGGTAGGGAAGGACGTGCTTCCCGCAAAAACCTCATTCAGCACTACTTATGTCCACTAATGACAATGTGCAAGCTTCACTTTCCCCACATCACTCCATGCTCATTTCCCCCAACTCTAATCACCTCTTTCCTCTCTCATGTCATCCTTATTTTTCCTATTTCTGCACTTCATTTGCTCTATTCAGTTCTTCGCTTTGTGTCTTCTGAGTTGCGCAGTTTTAATGTGGGTTGCTAAGAAGCTGCTCAGTTCCACCCAGAAGTAGCTCTCTTTCAATGATCCGTATGTATGTCACAATTTAATGCTATGAGAGCCTTCGTTGTCATGATTTATACTGCAGTAGTGTCCATAGAACCTAATCTGGATGGGCTTCCTGTAGTGCTAGGTGCTGTACAGCGAGACATAGCCTCTGCCCTGAGCTGCTTACAGTCTAATGGCTGAAAGACACTACAGCAATCTGACTCTGCTTTTCTTTTCTTGCACTCCCTTCTGTTGTTGCTTTCTCCTTACTTTATTTTCCTTTGCCCACTGGAAACATTGAGTGAATGAGCTTTTCTTGTGATATTTCATTTAGCATACAGCAAGAACAACTGATCGTTTTGCCAACAGATGTGTCTATAGCTTTGTGCCAGTATATTTGGAGTTTATCCATTATCAGCTAACCTAGAGGGTTTTCTGCAAGGATCCTGATTTTAAAGTGGATAGCTTCGCTGCCGCTAAAGAAATCTCTGGTAAGACACAGAAGGGGGTGGAGGAACCAAGCAGTGGCTAAAACTAAGGCTCAGCATTGTAATGAGCATAGGAGTGATGCAAACAGATCAATGCTACCAAAACACCTTGCAAACAATACCCATAATAGTAGGAATGTTCAGTGGTAAAACATCATGTGGATGAGTAGAGCGTGCTGCACAAACTAATGATCTGCAAGGCTGTAACTGCGGCATCGCCTTGTGGACGTGACTGGGCATTAATTAAGCTGTTCATGGTGTTTGCTCAGTACTGTCAATGGCATTTAAGGAAACTCACTGTTTTGATTTTCTTTCTCTGTCTGCTGTTAATGTTGATCACGACCAATGAAGAGTTGGCCAGGAAGGGGATGGAAATAAACGTGCTCATAATTAATGAAACCCTTGCATTAGGAATATTGAAAACAAATGTTAAGAAACCTCTTTTCCATTTTGAATATGGGAACAAATATGACTATTCTTACTATTAGATTTAGGGGGAGATGTGTGTACATCAGCCACTAGGGGGAGCTTTAGACTAAATAGTTTCTTAGACTTGAAGAGTGAATTGTTTATCCATTTCTGTCACCCGTCTGAATCAGAATCTAGCCTTTATTAATAAGTTTATTGTAATTTCTTTGTTGTTTGTGCAGAGTTTTCTAGGGGCTGGCTGCAGTATTACTCCCTATCTCTCTCAGTTAAACACATTGGCAAAAGTAATCATTTACTGGAGTTGAAACATAAGTGAGAGGGCGGGGCACAGGGAGAGAACAGGATGTTATTTCGGTATTCAAGCAGAGCTCCTGCTTTAAGAATCAAATTCTGAGGAGCTGGTTAGCTGAGGTGTAAGTAATGGAGTAAGCTGACATGTACACTCCAGCCTAAGCTAGTAGTGAGTGAAAGCCACTACCATCTGACAGCTGTTTTACAGCCTATGTGCAATGAGTTGGTGGGCTCTGTCTGCTTCCCAGTGAGCAGGTGTATGCTCATGCTACAAGAAAACACCACCCATGTAGGCAGTCTTGGTAAACAGGCCAGTTAGTGAGATATAGACTGAATTCACCGTGGTTGTACTTAACACTGTGATTTTTATAGCCATAACGCTCAGTGAGTCCAGTTTCACTGATATGACTCCCAAAACACCTGACCACTGGCTGTGCTTCCATTAATGGGGCTATCCCCACCAATATCACGTCTGGAAAATCCTGGTGAACCTCCTTTGGCCCTTCTGTGTCCATATTAAGGCTTATGACAGGGGACAGAGCAGAGGATGCTCTCTCTTCCCATTGTATTTCTGTTCTGTGGATAAAGAACATGTCAGTCTCCTGTGCTGCCATTCTGACTCCTTTCCCCAGTTCTAGAACATTTCAGTTAGGTCCTCTCTCAGAATGTTAGGGTGTCTCCAAAGGACTGCTCTCTGAATCATTAATCCAAACATAGCACACAATCAGCTGTCACCTTTGTCTGTCCCATTCCACACAAACCTATTGCTCTTACGTTTTATAAATTGACATCAGAAATACAGAGTCATGAAACTATGGTTACAGAAAACGTTACCTATGGCAACAAACTAAATCCCAGCCATTTCAAGGTTTGTACACTAGTTTTTTCCTCTTGCATCTTATTTTGATTGTCACATTTAGGCTATAATAAATTGGCAGATATTAATCTAAATCACCCTCTTCTTTAAAGACTACCCCCCAAGAAATCCAGCAGTACCGTAGTAGATTCCCCTGAATGCCACCTGACTGACAGGTATGCAAAGCGATATTATGCCATGTCATATATGATTTGAAACCATGTCAGAACTGTCCAATAAGGACTGAGCTGAGAACAGCCAACTCCTTTCATTTTACTCCCAACTCTTCCTCCCTTGTGTATTACTATTCGTAACACCACCACCTTATCTATCACCTACACTTGCAGCCTTGAGGGTCAGAGAATGTTCTCCCCGGCTCAATACACATCCGGGCTACTCTAAAAGCCTGCCATTTCACTACAAGATATCAAACATTACTCTGCCTTCAGCTAAAACAATTGTCCATGCCTTGTTCATCTCCCTTCCCAACAACTATAACCCCTTTCTTTTCTTTTGATTTTCTTTCCCTCCAGTCTACCCAGAGTATAGACACCAAAACCATCTCCAGCTGCTATGAGCAGGTCACTCCCTGAGATACCTCTAACTGCTTACTCACCCTGACCCACCAAATCAAGTGGAAGACTCTTGTGCTCACCTTCAGGGCAGACAGTTATCAGGAATAACTGTGGTGAGGTCTGCATTCAAAGGGAAAGGTGGCAGCTTCCTGGCAAATCATCACAACACTCTCAGCCCCTTGTGCACACTATAAATACAGATATGTTTGTATAACCAGCTTGACATTCTCAAATGACCATGTTGCAACAAAGTTTGAGTGATGTCCATGCTGCAGTTTGCTCCCTGAGACTTGGTTGTCCGTCCATAGCACAGTGATTAGCCATGTTTGCATCAGTGCTTTCTGGGAAAATCAGGGCAGCGATTCCACCGTTCCTCAACTGGGAACAGAGGACATGTGCAGAAAGCAGCACAACCAGCATATGAGGCAATGCACTTCCAGGATGTTCTATCACACAGAAAGCTGGGAAAGAGGAAGATCAGCTTAAATAGTTACACATGGACTAAAAGGGTCCTGTCCACATTGTAAAAACAGTGTGTGAAGAGATACAGGAAGCAGTAACATGCTGCCTAGGCCTCTGACCATGAAAAACTCTGCTAACTTCCACAGTTACTAACCAAATATTAACTATGCTGTGCGTGGACACAAACCATGTTTGAAGCCAATCATGATACTAGCAGATGAAGAGTTGTGGTGTGACTAGAGTCTTAGCCACTTCCTACTGCTACCTTTATATCCAAAAGGAGATGAGGATCCAAAACAGGATCCCAGATTGCAAACTGAGGAACAATGAACAGGCTAACTCCTGCCACTTATTTGGGTCATTTCTCCATCTTATCTGGCTTGAATCACTCCAGCCTGCCTGCATCCAAGATCTAGTCCTAGCAAGGCACTAAATAAGCTGATCAAATTCCACAAGCTGCGTCTCACGAAGAAGTGACAGAGTCACATGCCATCTGGATTCTAGGGTCCCCACAACGCATGCTACATTCATCTCCCAATAGAGACTTGCATACATGTTGAACAGATGATGTGATGTGACAGAAAAAAACTCTTCAATAGCTCGTGAGAGATCCCTAGAACCAGATGAGCAATCACCTAATACTAGCCTCAGATCCTAGTCAGAAAAAAGTGACCACTCTTTGCTTCTGAAACTACATCCAGATGAATCATCCACTCTGACATTCCTCAAGAATGGAACTTATGAAACTATTGGTTGCCAATAATATTAATTGCAAATATAGCCCTTTTTGCAAATTACTCACTGTAGCCCAGTGGGCTAGTTTGCCTTTGTTATATTCACAGCTTTGCATTATATTCAGGAGTAATGCAAGAAACCTGGAGGCCTGTATCCTGTGAGACATTAGCTTCAGCAAGTTAACACAAGGCTTGAGGCCTATGAACTTTGAACAGATAAACTTTGCACAGATATACCGCCCAACGGAAAACCCCAAGTATTTGGGGAGCTGAAAGTTTAAGAGGAAGTTCTGACCACAGGTACATAATTCAACCATAGAAGTGTTCTGGCAATGAACTGACATACATAACAGTTACATGAGATACATCTAAACTAGCCTGCTTGCTTGCCTATATATCTTTTCTTATAAGTTTTTTTATAGGTTTGATTATTTGTTTTATTATAATAGGTTTATAGTTTATTTTAGAGTATAATTTGGCTGTAACACAAGGGACCTGCAGGCCACATCTTACATGGTGAACTAAGGCAAAGTTAGCATACATATGTTTGGGACCTTTCACCTAGATAGATGGTGATGCACTAAAGCATAAGGTCCATGCATGGCTGTGACCTTTAGCATAGAGGATGCGAACCACAGCCACTGAAGCTGCAGGCGGCCATGTCTGCAGACGGTCAATGTAAACACTGTTTCGTGACCCACCAGAGGATTACCCAGATGGGCTGCAGGTTGCCCACCAAAGCCATAGAGGCTTTCCTAAGGTCATACCCTTTTAAACTTAACAGGTACATCACAACTTGGAAAGAACTGAAATAATCAGTTAGGACAGAAATAAGAAATGTGATACCTAACAACAAAAGGGCCATGGTAACAAATGGACATTTACGATAATAAGTTGAGATAGTTGATATGCTAACCTATAGGAAAAAGCTACTCCAACATTAGTAAGATGAGGAAATACAAATAAGGAAAAGGGGAAAAATCCCCTACTGAACATGCATCAAACATAGCAGCATCAGGGTAACATATAAAAGTGACATCTCAGCCGAGAGGCAGTTGGAGACAGAGACATAGTCCTTGAGAGGTGCTAGAATGATGGCCATTGGTGATGATGGAGAAGATGAGGGTGATGGTGGCTAACACTTCAGGTTGTTCTACAAGAGATGGTGTGAGTAAATGGGTGTGCAGATGGACATTCTGTAGTATCTCTATCTTACTAAATTGGAGTGTTGTGACTGTGCTAAATGTATGAATAAACTATATTTTCAAATATTAAAGAGCTCCTATAATGTGAGTGTTGTAACTGTGCAAATCAGAGTTCCCAACTATATAATAATTTAAATAATACTGGGCCTAATCTTGGGACAAGAACCTGTCAACCCTCAAAGTGATAATTATATTGATTACTAAAGAATCCCCAGTTAATACATAATCTAAAGATCAGGCAACATCACAAACTGATCTCGATTTCTACCAACGTATTAGCTATTTGTAATTGTTCACCTAATAATTTCTTCTACAAATTTCAGTCTATGGGCTGTTCAATAACAGTTCACTTTGCCTATACGTGGCACATGATTAGACGCATGAGACACATGATATTGTTTCTGCTCCTTGATTAGGTGGCAAACATTTTAGAGAGAATAATGAATGAAATGTCAAAACATCAGACAATGAACAACACACTTCAAGTGTGAAGTTTTGGATGATTACTCATTTGTACTATAATTTGTGAAGCTTTTGAGATTCAGATACATTCACAAATACCTGGTGGATGTCCAAATTCACTCAGGTTTGTTGGGTCACAATATTGTGAAAGTGAACTCAACCCACTCCTCTTTTTGCAAAAATATCCATGCATCACTTTCTGTATTACTCAAGCAGCTCTGTCTCATGAAACTGTTCCTGCAGGGAGAATTCTAGGAGTTCATACAAGTCACTACGAAAGACAGACAGGTTACTACAGAATACTCGGGATAAGTTCAGGCCTTCAAAATAAATAAAACGCATTGCTCTCGTAGCTACCAGCTGCACAGTCTCATCCCAAAACCCATATTCCTCTCTCCATTTGCCAGAAATCTGTCACATACAAATAAATAAATAAGCGAGAAGCCACCATTTACCAGTTCTTTGGCTTTTGCACTTTTGTGCTGGTTTCAGTAAGTCAATACACTGCCTCGGCTTCCAAGCAGCCAAATGAGAGTTCCCAGGTTGAACAGCTGCAGTATAATCATTCTGCTGGATGCAAGCCTGACAGACCAATGGTAGTGAAAGCTTTTCTCCAGAGGTCCAACTCTGTCGTTTTTTATCTACCCGGCTATAGATGAAAAAGTTCCTATGCAAATTTCCCCTGGTGCTGGTTTGGTTATAAGCTGAAAGGTTCATAAGGTGAACCTGGGCCTGGTGTTGAGCTAACTTTGGCTGAGGCAGGACTGTGTGGAAGCCACATGAGGTTTGCAGTTTTGGACTGCCAGGGTGAAATTGGGTTAAAATCAGCTCTGTGATTGAACTTTACTGTTACTCAACGTGAAATTAGTGGTAGAGGGAAATTGTTAGAAAAAAACAAACAAACCTCAGAAAGAGGTGGGAGAGGAAAAAACAACAGCACAAGGAAAGAAAGGGGGGAGGGACAAGGGAACAGACGAGGAAATGCACAAGGGTCACGCCCCATTGAGAATTGTGGCAAAGAGGAGTCAGAGTCTTCTAGTCCATTAACTATGGCACTTGCTCTCAAAAGGTCCTGAGGGAGAGGGTGGACTCCAACACCAGCTCTGCTCCAGTCATTCTTGAGGGACAGTGAGTGTATATCACAACTATGGCACGACGAGCACATGAAGGTATTTGGGCACAGTAACACCTGTGGCACTTTTTTGCCCCATCCCTGTTGTCTATTCCAGAGAGGCCATCTGCCTAGAGTGGTGACAAAGGAATCTGAAGAAAGCATGCAAGACAGCAAAAGAAGTGTAGCTTGGAAACAGGCTAGAGATCAATCTACCTAGCAAGAGGTAAACAGCAGAGGGAAATTCCATTGGTCGAGACCAAATGAGCAGGAACAGATACTGCACTCAACAGCACGTATCTTCATACAATACAAAGGCTTTATTTTCTTCCCCAAGCTCAGGCCTACAAATTCATTAATGTACAGGGTCCCTGAAAGATATTACACTCACTGTTTCCATTTGCTTATCAGCAGTTCATTTTCAGGTCACCCATTAGCCCTTCCCCCACTAATAAGCATTTTATTTTCCTTATGTCACCTATATAAGTGTGTGAAGTCTCACTCACTCTCAGCTGCTGTCATCTTTTCTTGGCTTCTCAAGCCAGGTGACTGGAATTCTTGCATCCTGTCAAAGCCAAGTTAAACATCTCCTTTGAGCGCCACACAAATTTTGTGGTGATGGACAGACTGATATGACTTTAGGGCTAACCCAAGACAGCAGCTTCTGTTTGAGAGAGGAATCAAATCAAAACCAGACTGAGATTGGAGCTGCCACCTTGCAAGTTAATTGTTCACAGTCACAACTGATGACGAGCCAATCTTTTCTGGATGAGTTACACTGGACTAACTGTCTGGGTCAGTTGTTCTCTAATATCTTTCAGTAATTGCAACTTTTCACCTAATCATTTTTCAACCAGCTTCAGCTAGACTAGCTGTCTGTGTCACTCATGGTTTCGGCTCCTTGAAGTAATTATGACCTTTAGGCCTTTATATCATACCTGCCAACATGGGAAGATGACAAACTACAGAGAGAGAGAGAGTGGAGCATGGAATTATCCATGCATCAGCTTTGCAGGATCTCCCCCATTGTTCATGCTTGTCTCAATAGGAAGAATTATACAGATACAGAGTATTTCAAACAACCTAATTAATCACATTGCACAAGTATTTATTTGCATTTAATATATGTATAAAATACACCTGTTCATTTGTGTACAGTTCTGGCCATTATTCTTGCTATTATTGACTTTAGCATTTTCTTCCATCCCTTTCAGCCTTTCCTGTTTGTGGTGATTTATTTTTAAAAGGAAACTCAGCAAATTTTTATAATTTAAAAATGGTTATGGGAGAAATTGTAAGTTTCAAATAAAATCTGTTTTCTTTCCATAATATATGTACACTTATTAGTATAGGGCTGTTGAGGACTTCTGGATTGATCAGTAAATATTACTTCCCTTTCACACACGCTTGCTGAGCACAAATCGGATCTCACTTAGATGGATGTCAGTCTGAAGTAATGCCACTGACTTTAGTGGTGTTATTCCACATCTATAGAAAAGTAACTGAGTTCAGAATCTGATCCATAGGTTTGCTTGACAAATTCTTAAAACAGTTTAATTTATAGCACTTTGTTTTGATTTGCTCAGAACTTTCCAAGAAATTTTCTTTTGGAGCTGAAATTGCTTATATGTAAGCACGGCTAAAGGATTTTTGTTTTGTTTTTTTGAGGAGAGAAAAATCTGTAAAGCCATTTTTGAGTTATATACATGTAAAAAAAATACTGCTAAGCTTTATTTCCATACATATTAACTCAAAAATGGCTTTGACACTTGAAAGTCAGCATATAAATAGTATTCATTTAGGTTAATAATTGTGATCAAGTTTGAAAAAAAAAATCAGAAATGAGGGGAAAATAAAGTTCTAAGCACAGTTGATAAAAATGTTTCCAATTCTGACAAAAAAAATATTTTTTAAAATGTCAACAGAAAAAAGTTGATAAAATGTTCACATTTAATTTTTCCCCATTTCTGATAGACATATGGAAAATTAAGAGTACTGTTGCATTCTTATTTTCAGATGTCTGAAAAACACAAATAGAGGGGCCCAATCCTGCAAATATTTCACTTGTGAGATTTCTCATTGACTTCCTTGGTATCAAGCCTAAGTTATATCATGCCTCTATAATGAGCAACATGTATGAATATTAACATGCCAATATTGGCGTTGGCTATTTTCTAAAACCCAAGCAATTGTTATTGCAGTAGTAGCCATGGACTGTAGAAAGCATTAGCAATTCATGAGCACAGATACAAACTTTAAATATACATGAAGTAATATTAGAATCTATTGAACTAAAGGAAACCCATATGTTATCTACAACCTGGTAAAATCTTCACACCATGTCAGAGAGACAGCATGATTGGGGCAATATGTAGGTGGCGATGAAGGTGGAGGATGGGTGTTGGTTAACATTTTAATATTTTTCTTTTGGTCATAAGCTATACAATCTCTATTGATTAAAACCATTGCTCTGGAATGCCCTCTTCCCACAACTTTTTCATGCGTCTGTATTTTTTTGCTAACTTTACACTAATCCCTCTGCAAGTATGGTAGATCTCTTACTGTTCAGAATTTTTCTTAAAAGAGGAGACCCCTTTATTTTCTTTAGCAATATTATCTTAGATGTGGCTTTGCTCTTACATGATATTTCTGAACGTGGCTGCTTCTCTCCCCCTCTTTTATTCGCTGTTAGCAGGTATTTATTAGAAAAACTAAGGCTCAGTGAGTTCAGCTTTGTGCTGATGTGGGTGGAAAGACTGACACAATTACAGCACTGAAAAGATATTATAATGTGTGATGGTAGAATATGTGTTGATTCACTCTCCCATAACTCACAAAAATGGCCAAAGGAATTTTCCTCAAACTTTCCAATAAAAGTTACCTATGGGCTGAGAATTAAAAAAACAAAACAAAACCCAAAACCAGAAATGTTTCAGCTCTCAAGGGGATTTTATCAGAGAGTTGTGAGCATGTGAAAACAAAGGTTTATCACGAGAGTCCCAACATAACCAGAACCAGGTAACCAATATGATATCCACTTTTAAAATATATTTCTCAAAATGCTCCTTGAAATTAGCTTTGTGGTGGTTGGCAAGTAAAGGCTAAGTGGGCAAAATTCCATTGACTTTAGTGGTGCCAGGATTTCACCCCATATGCCTGGAATGATGGGTCTGGTTATGGTCACTGATAACAGATGCACACACTCATTGCAATATACAGACAAAGGTACAGCCACCCTCAAAAGAATCCTGTCTGGGGTCAGGGAAAATACTTGGAATAGGGAGGAGACTACATGCCTAATTTACCAAGAAAAACAACAGGTTTTTCTAAACATCTTGTAAACACTGAATAGCAACTAAAGAAATGAAGCATGACACCTTGGATGTCCATGTGGTGAGGAAAGTCCCAAATGGGAAGCATTGGACCTTAGTATTTTTTAACACAAATGGACAGATATTAAAAATGTTATGTTAGGAAAAAGCCTACTCCTTTGTCTTTGTGGTTCAGCCTGTATTTGAGGTGAGAGTTTGACTCAGGACAATTGTCTCCTGGGGAGCCAGCAAGTGCCTTTACATATCTGTAGTTTCAAAACAGAATCAGTGATCACATTCCCCTTCCTTACCCCCAAACCCCGCAAAGGGCAAGTGAACCATGAGGAGAGCATTCAATCATATGACTCCCCACCATGGCGCCTCCTGCTGGTCGTCCGGGAATTAGCTCAATTCCAGCACTCGGAGCACCTCCTGCTGGCCGGTGTCTCTCCTACCTCAGGCCCCTGTGTCCCTCACGGACCCTAGTGGCCCTTACCTTAGGGTTCTGCCCCACAGCAGTGCCCCCACACTCTGGGTCTCCCTTTCCAGGGGAATCCCCTCCCCCTATGCCCACCTTGCCTCAGTGGCTACTGCCAGTCGTCATCTAGCCCCCTTTCTCTGGGGCAGGCCACAGTCTGTAATGGCCACGCATCATTGGCAAGGGGGTTGGACCAGCTGCCTCTGCCTATCCTCGGGCTGCACCTCTGCAGCCCCAGTATCTCCTTAGGACTTAACAAGGCCTCAGGCTCAGGAGCTCCCAGGCTGGAGCTCCCCAGTTCCTCTTGCCCTTCCCCCAGCACTGCTCTGCTCTGCTTCAAGTACCCTGTGCTCCCAGGCAGCTAGGTCCTTCCCACTCCAAGGCTGGAGTGAGACTCCTCTGCCTTCTGGCCCCGCAGCTCTTTTATAGGGCCCAGCCTGGCCCTGATTGGCTGCCTCCCAGACTTTTCCGATTGGCTCCCCAGAGCTGTTTTTAACCCCTTCAGGGCTGGAGCTGGGTTACCGCCCCACTACAGACCCTCACCACTTCTTTCCTCTGCCCACCAGCATTGCCATCTCAAACAAACTTAGGACAGATATGGACTCCTGTGTGCTAATACAGATTGTTGGATCAGTTACAAATTCTCTTGGTCGTCATTCTTAAACAGGTTCAGTCATTTCAGCTTTAAGTCAAGTGTTTCTGGAACATCTGCTGGAACAGGACTAGCTGTCTGGAACATCGATAATTTGTGCTAGCTGTAATAATTCTGACCTTGCTGAGCTTGTAACATTGAAGGATCACATAGGGGAAGCACTGGTAGAATGCATATATGTATTTAAGATAATGGTTAGTTGTACTATCTTAGTGTTTCTTGATTTGAACAGGGAGAAAACACATGCTTTGAGTTACTTCACATGTCAGATCTTCATGGCTGCAGAATTCTAACCAGAGCTTTTCTGAGGTTTGAAAATTTTGGATTATTTTTTTCTCTCATTACTTTTGCACTTGTACTTTCCTCCAGGCTCTAGGTGAAAATAGAGGTGCTTGGAATATGACAAAAATAGTTGCTTGCTGATTATTTTCGCAAGGAATGGAAGCAAAAAGTATTTAAAATCCTGTGAAAAAGACTGTTTTGCAGGAATTCCTGCTCAACTTTGCACAATCAAGAGCTTAAGAGAGCTCATAAAAGCGTCCAAACTTTTGGGTGGTTATCGAAATCAAACTTGTGAACATTTTGAGATACATCTTTCACTATCACTGACTGGATATAAATTAAGAACAAAGAAACAACCTAACAAGGAATGGTTAGCATGCAAAAGCACGATCCAAAGGGCAACACTACAGCAATGGTGCAGAACCCCATCACTTCTACAAATCAAGATCTAGGGTAACATTTTCAAAAGTGATAAACAACTTAGACTTTGATTTACAATGTGACTTAGGACTCCAAGTGCCTATTTCACTTTTGAAAACAGGACATAGGCTCCTTAGTCACTCAGACCCTTTTGAAAATTTTCTTCCTAGGCAAAAAGATGTTTCTACAGAGCGAGTCTTCCAATTTCACTCTGAAGTATTGTTCAAGTTCTACATCAGAAAACCCAGTGGTTGGTGTGATGTGAGACTTCACTGTACAACTTTGAAAGATTCTATACAGACTTTCAGTAGTGATTATGCAGACTTCACAAAAGCAGGTTTGTTGTTACACGAATGATGACAAATCACAATTTTTATAGCTCAATGACTTCTTTGGCTATATTTCTCTTCCTAGTTAAAATTACTCCAATGAGGTCTAAATAGCTTTCAGGCAAACAGAAGGTGGCTACACAGAAAGCCATTAGCCAAATGAACCCTTGGGTCTTATCATACAACTTCAGCAGTGAGCATACTTGCAAGATTTAAATTCTGGCTTGAATTTATGACAGTTTTGTCCAATGAACATTGAACTGAATAGCACCAAGGGAGCAACCTAAATACTTCACAGACCAAGCTAGCATATAAAGAGAAAATTCCACAAACTCAAAATCCCTCTGAAAGCTCCTGCCAGTTACCCCAGAAAGAAAATGCTCTTTATGCATAGCAAATGGACCTTGACTAAATGTATGTTGGTTCACTCACGAGCATATGTCCTCTTGAGTGTTACCAGAATATGAAAACATACGGTGCTGAAATGTGACCATCACCTCAGACATTCTCCCTGTCTCTCAAAGCAATGGGGGGGGGGGGGGGGGGAGGAGGAAATGTGGATAGAGGAGGAGGAAGAGGGAAAAAGATGTTCAAGGAAAAGAGGAATACAGGTGGGGAAAGCAGTAATATGATAAAGAGGAGCATGGAGAGGTTGAGATTAAGAAAGGAAAATAGAAACAGAGAAAATATAGCACTGGAGTAGACTGGCAGGAGGAGATGGGTGAGGTAGAAAGAAAGGTATTGTCTAGCAAATAAGAAAGGGATTTGTTCTTTAAAGTACAGTTTAAAAGTTGAATATGTTGATGCTGTAAAAATCTTCCCTTTCCCCAATATGTATCAACTCCTTTACAGGAGACATTTATAAAGTGTCAGTATGGGTGCCTTGTGAGTGCCTCCACCATGTACAGTAATTACACAACTTCTGTCTCAGTAGGATTGAAAATCTGTGTGATTAAACAGAGGATTCCCCCTGACAGGTCTGTAGTTTAATGCTCCAGTGGTTCCCCACACAGACTTCTACAGTTGTCTGTCACTCCTGCGGCTGAAAGGAATGCCCCGCAGGAGCTGGTAAGAGGAGGAAGCAACTCTGTTAGGGGTTGTTCCAGCTGATATTACTAGCACAAACAAAAAGTTCCAGATCAGTTTAGAGAATCAAAGTATTTTTAAAATGACACAATAGACAGTGTATACGGATAGAAATGATGTTGACTGTGATACAGTAGGGAAAAACACAACCATCATGTGCCTAACCACAGCTCAAACCACACATTGCCGCGGAGAACTGCACCTGCATTATTGAGAGAGGGAGTATTGGTTGGACACGGATTATCCCCTGCTCTCTCAGAAAAGTTCCTTTCAGTTTCATTTCTGCAGATGGGCACAATGGAGCTTAGTTGATCATAACATCGTCAGGATGGCACCTCTAACAATGCAGCTTTCCTCTCTCATTGAAATACAGTGCCAGCTTTGGGGATAAGCCCAATGCCTGATACAGAGATGAAAACCTTAACCTTCTGGACAAGAGAGGGCAGTGACAACAACTGAGTCAATCTGACTGAGACCTTACACAGTGTGTCTTACATTAGAAAAATTAAACAGTAATGATTGCTGTCAGGATCAGTTCATTTCAGTGGCAGGAAGAGAGATGACTGAGATGAGACAGGTGGCTAAGACAGAGTTTATACCTGTATGGGCTGCTCTTTGCAAATCCCTGTGAGATTAGATGGCTGTAGTTAATCTCGATCAAAACTGAAGACACAACTTAATCCAAGATGAAAACAAACAACACTATCTGAAAGATGATTTCGAGCATTAGCAACCAGGAATAATGCCAGCACCAGTTGAGAAAGAGAAAGGGCTGATGGGCTAAGAACTGTACACACACAGCTAGTCATGATTTGCTAAAATATACTATTTATTTTTGTTAACCCTGGCTTCCTCATCCCCCCAAGACCACAGGTCTGTTTCATGCACCTGTTACGTCTTGGTCTTTCAAACTGTGAACTCTATGGGGCAGTGACTGTCATCTACTATAAGCCTAGCACAACAGGATCCCAAACTGGTTTAGTCCTTTAAGTGCTAATAAAAATGTTAAGCAATAAATAACAAAAATAATAAAAAGAAGGCTGAAGCATCCAGACAAATAATTTGATAGAAAATCTGTCATGGAACCATTGGCTGTATATAAAATTTTCAATCATGTGTTCTCAGAGATGAAAAAAAAAAGTACTGCATTCTGAAAACCAGAAAAAAACCTGATGCAATTCACCAGTGAAAAATAATCACGATTCACTCTTAGCTGCTTTAGTCCACTGTGGTTCTAAATGCTCCATCAAAAAATACTGGAGGATTTTAGTAGCAACCTGACTACAAAAGTAGAGTAATTTCACCGTGGCCTTTTAGAATATCATATAAAATCCCCTTAACTCAAAGTATGAGAAGAGTCTCAATTTGATACCTGTATAGCCTCCTTCAGGGCAAGGAGTGTGTCTGGGATATTTTATGCCGCTGACTCACTAGAAGATATATTATGGCTAGAGGTAATTAAAGAGAAACTCTCTCACTGGAATAAACTAGGAAGAGAAGAGAGGACATTTATACAAATAGAAATTAACTTGGACAGTCAATTTTCTCCCCCCCACTTTTAGATATTTGTGCTTGGGTGAAAACACACAGTCCCCCAATGTCTAGTTCTTTTACTGCTTAATCCAGGTATTAAATCATAATTCCATGTTTGCAATATCACTAGACTGGAAATGAATGTGATTTCACATAATAAACTGTGTACAATTCTTCTGCAGGATGAATTAAGAAGATAAAGGGCTCATCCTGCATGGTGCGGTGTGTCTGGGAGAATGCTGAGTGCCCTCCACAATCATTGAGAAATCCTTGCAAAGCCAATTGATTTCAGCTAGTTTGGGATATGACAGGAGAATTCCAAGATATATACAACTCTATTAATGTATGGAACTTAAAGTTTATTTTGAGTCTTGTGAAGTGGGAAAATAATTCTGCCTAAATGTATCCCTAAACAAAACAGGAGTTTGCAGTTGTTTAAAGTACTTATAAAGTACAGCACCATTTCAATTCACATAGCACCTTTCACAGAAAGGGTATTTCAAATCACACTCTAAGTTCAGCTGCAGAGTTCAATAGAGATTAAACCAGGGGTGAAGTGATGGTGACCGGAAAAGGAAATAAGAGATACTGGCAAAGAACAGATTTGTGTAGAGCTGAGATTTTAAATTAGAGACAAGCTGTTCCAGCAGCTGCAGAGGATAAGGCTCTTGCACCAAAAATAATAAGTTTATATGGACAGAAAAGGAGGAAACAAATGCAGAAGTTATCCAGGTTTCATGAGATTAAGAGAAAGCAAAGAGAAGGCTGTTAACGTGAGATTGACATTGATGGACTTTATCTACAAATGAATGAGTAGCTGGTGGGTGGTCATACTTTGTGCACAGGAGTGGATGTGCCTTTTACGTTGGCTGTATTCTGAAATCTGCCTGGGATGACCACACCAAGTCCTGAATTAAATAAATAATATTAATAAAGGAAAGCAAATTAAATGGGCTTCTTAACCACTTCTGAAAATTTCTTTCTTCATCCTTCTAGAGGACCCACCTTTCAGCCTGTCTTAGGGCATGATGCACAGATACATTAGCATTAGAACCCAGACCAAGGTGTGCATCTGATAGATAGGTGTTGGAATTTAAATGTACTTGCTAACTACCTAGAAAAGGGCACAATTACAGCGGAGTCTCATTGTCTGTGCTCCAACGGGCAGCAGTACCAAACACTGCTAGTTGCTGTTGGCTGGCCACCTGTTTGGATGAATCCAGGCTGACCAGGCTTCCTCATGAGGGAGGAAGAAGGAGGATTTCAGAATGGAAAAAATAAAAGAATCCATCTGGGAGCTGGGTGTCAGGAAGGAGAGTCTGTCTGGGCAGGACTAATATGTGTGGCAAGAAGGGACTTGGTTGGGATGCAAGCCACATTAGACAGATACCAGACCCATACTAGACATGTATCTTCCTCGATGCGAATGGGGAAGTACTGTGTATGCTCTGGTTAAGTGTCAACACCGGGCTTGTATTTAATAATACCACCACCTAGCTCTTAGCGCTTTTTTCATCAGTATGTCTATCTTTAATGTATTTATCTTCACAATACCCCTGTGACATAGGGAAGTGCTATTATCCCATTTTACAGACGAGGAACAGAGAGACTAGTTCCTGGCCCAAAGTCACATAGAAAGTCTGTGGTAGAGCAGGGAATTGAACTTGCATCTCCCAAGCCCTAGGCTTGCGCCCTATGACCGTCCATCATCTTATTTACTTTATGGTTTTCCAAAAGCCCGCAAAGCAGTATGTTAAAGTAATAACTGATGTCCAGTCACTACTAAATGATCAAACATATAAAAAGACAAGCCAATGACGTGTCTAAGCTCAGGAACGGTTTTATTCTTGCAGCTGAGTCTGGAGTTATTGACACCATCAGAAAATAGGCATGTACCCATGTATCTGGGTAAGACAACACTACCCTAAAATCAGTCTCTCTCTCCTTCCAAGACACTTAAGGTGCCTACAGCCATAGCATCTAAGCGTTATATTACAAGACCACAGACTCTCCGCATTCTGATACTACCATGATGCATACACTGAATAAGCCTAAAATATATGTAATATTTCATGAAAGTGTTCCTGTTATAAATCACTTATATGGTTGTTGTGTATAATTATGGCCTGTGTTATGCAGGAGCTCATAGTAGATTATCATAATCGTCCCTCCTTTGTCTTAAAAATGTATGAATAATTACAAAATAACCCTTTCACATCAACATCCAATTTCACACATCAAATAACGTAGAATAAATTAACAAGGAAGTCTCATTTAAGAAAATTTCGTCTTAGGAAGAACTTTTAGAATGTAGCAGGGGGAATTCCTGGTGCTTTATGACAAGCTGGTGGATTGTATTGTTTTAATAAGACACCTTTAACCTTTTCACACCATAACAGGTTGTTGAACCACTCTGCAGATCCCCTATCTTTTTTTCGGGAAGGTCAATGGCTAAATTTACTCAGGGCTTTAAAACACCTTCAGATTAGATTTTACTCAATTCACAGCTCAGATAGTGTATGTATAAGGTTTCTAATTGGGCAAGACTAGTTTATGGCAGGGGATAAAGATTTTGGAGATGGAGCTAGTGCAAATGCTTGCTGTGTTAGAACCTCTTTCAAAAATGATAAGATGTGGATAATAAAATTAAGCACAGCAGGAAGAGAAGAAAATAACACAAATTTCAAAATAATATTGTGAGTCTGGGGGCTGAAGCATATTGTTAACCTTGCTTAAACTTGCAGATGTTTGACATAGAAGCCTGACAGTAAGGAAATGGCAAGAGGATCTGATATGTATCTTGGGTCCATCTTAAAAATTCACTACAGCACAAAGCTTTAAGGGACTATAACAAACGTCTTATCCAGACAAAAGAAATCAATGAATCAAAAAGTATCCAACTCATTTGAAATCATAAACAGAATGTACTGCCCGTCGGGCCCTGAATCGTGTATTGGGGATTGTTATTGTTGCACCTACAAACAGAGCTCTGTAGTAACAGGAGAAATATGGGGTCTTGAGCCATGGAGAGGTGAAGATTGAACTCGTCAGAGTGGTGATGTGTTGAGCCCTTAGAGAAAAGGAGAATGAAAACTGCCACTCAAAAATGAACCCTACTAACCGATCCATAAATCTGCACCGCATCTGCTACCCTGACTTTCAGGAGACTTGCAGATGCAATTCTGGGCAGCAACTTCAAGGGAAGAAAGGAAAGAAGTAGGGAAACAAAAAGAAAAAAATAAGACAAAGAAGAAAACCTGCAGAAAATGAATATGGGTAAAGACCTGCCTCTACTGAAGTAAAGGTAAACGTCCCACTGATTTCTATGAGAGTGAGGCACCTAAGTACCTTTAAATACCTTGCCTCCAATGACTTTATAAAATATGCATAAAAATTAGGAGACGTTTTCTCTATTTAATTATTTTTAGTGCTAACCCAATATAATTTATTTGCCAAAAAGTCGCATTAATTCTGGCCCCTGAAGTTTTGGCATCGTCATTGAATTCACTGGGTCAGTCTGAAGATTTATTTGCAATGGTGAGGATCCAATTTAATTTTTTTAATTAAAAAGTTGGTTACAAATTACTCATAGAACTGAATAGATGTGTCCCAGGCACTTGCAGCCGGATGAAGAATGAATGAAGAGTAGTGTCACTGTACTGTACGCAGAGCTACATGCAAAACCCATCTCTCCACCGAGGCTTTACTGCAATAGCACCCTGATGCTGACTGATTCATTAGCACATCCCCTCCCCACTACTGAAATCACGAGCCCTGCCTCTGGGTGGCAGGGAAGGCAGAGATTTAACTTGTTGAAGGCACTCAGATACTGTAGTGATAAAAGTCATACAAGGATGTAGATAAAGGCACCCTGTTTTCACGTATCTTCTAGCACATACATCTTCTAATAGTACAACTTTTTCTAACTATTTTCATACCCACAGTTACAATGGAGTCAAAAAGAAATCACCAGCAACACATTGTGTAGCACCAAGGGAGGGAGAACCCCCAAGGAAGGCCTAAGTTCTGACTCAGCTAGCCTTGCAAAAGCTCACTGGATCACTCTATAAGGTGCCATGCAGCCCATGGCAAAAGGAATGATCACAGCACACTGCAGCCGCAGGCATAGTATGGTTTATAGTATGAAATTGCTTAAATTTCAATAACTAAACAATGTCCGAGTGGCTTTTGTCCTTTTCCACTGAACAATAGTAAAGTTACAATCGAGTATGTTGCCTTTTAAAAGAAATTAGCATGTTAAATTCGAGATGAGTGAAGTTATTTTGCCTAATTCAATCCCCAGTCAAAGATTCCGCATTCCAAAAAAAAAAAAAAAAAGGTCAGCTTGAACTCTAGCTTTATTGGATTCACATTCCACTTAAGTAAGACTGAAAAAAAAAAAAGGGACATAATGGAGCTGAGAGTGTATAGAGTGAAAAACAAATACAGAGAGACTGTGGACAAAGAAGCAGAGAGGGTGAGAAGCATTCTAATAAAAAGTACAATCCATGCACCTGATCCAAATTCCACAGAAGTCAATGGAAAGACTCCATTGATGTGTGTGTACTTTGCATCAAACCTCATATGAACACAGGACACGGATTTGAACCAGTCAACATTTCAGGGTTCTTCATCTCCAGTATATAGCTAGGAAAAGCTTGTTTTTAAAATCAGATCACTCTTGCAAAAGCATAGTCCTAAATTACAGGAAAAAGAGGGTCAGGAACATGAACTTACTTTGCAGATAGTTCACAAGACCTCACCCTCCTATTTCCATTTCAAATGTACTTGAGCGACATAATTTTTTCATGTATACAGTCAGAATTCTGAGAACTACAGTAAACCAAGTACATTAGCCTCTTCCATGCAATACTGAAATCTGAAAATGAAGCAGTCATAATTAAAAGCACAGACATAAATTATAAGTAGGGCTGTCGATTAATCACAGATAACTCACGCGATTAACTCAAAAAATTAATCGTGATTTAAAAAATTAATCACGATTAATCGCAGTTTTAATCACACTGTTGAACAACAGAATCCCAATTGAGATTTATGAAATATTTTTCTACATTTTCAAATATATTGACTTCAATTACAACACAGAATACAAAGTGTACAGTGCTCACTTTATAATATTTTTATTACAGATATTTGCACTGTAAAAATGATAAAGAAAAGAAATAGTATTTTTCAGTTCACCTCATACAAGTACTGTAGTGCCATCTCTTTATCGTGAAAGTGAAATTTACAAATGTAGATTTTTGTTACATAACTGCATTCAAAAACAAAACAATGCAAAATTTAGCACCTATAAGCCCACTCAGTCTTACTTCTTGTTCAGCCAATCACTAAGACAAACATGTAAGTTTGTTTACATTTATGGGAGATAAATGCAGCCCACTTCTTATCTACAATGTCACTAGAAAGTGAGAACAGGAGTTCGCATGGGACTTTTGTAGCTGGCATTGCAAGGTATTTACATACCAGATATGCTAAACATTGGTATGCCGCTTCATGCTTCGTCCACCTTTCCAGAGGACATGCTTCCATGCTGATGACTCTTGTTTAAATAAAAGTGTTAATTCAATTTGTGACAGAACTTGGGGGAGAATTCTATGTTTCCAGCTCTGTTTTACCTACATTCTGACAAATATTTCATGTTATAGTAGTCTCGGATGATGACTCAGCACGTTGTTCATTCTAAGAACATTTTCACTGCAGATTTGACAAAACGCAAAGCTACCCATGTGCGATTTCTATAGGTAACTACAGCACTGGACCCAAGGTTTAAGAATCTGAAGTGCCTTCCAAAATCTGAGAGGGATGAGGTGTGGAGCATGCTTTCAGAACTCGTAAAAGAGCAACATTTTGATGCAGAAACTACAGAATCCGAACCACCAGAAAAAGAAAATCAATCTTCTGCTGATGGCATCTGACTCAGATGATGAAAATGAACATGCGTAAGTCCTCACTGCTTTGGATTGTTATCAAGCAGGACCTGTCATCAGCATGGACACATGTCTTCTGGAATGGTAGTTGAAGCATGAAGGGAGATATGAATCTTTAGCGCAGCTGGCATGTAAATATCTTGCGACGCCAGCTACAACAGTGCCATGCGTATGTCTGTTCTCACTTTCAGGTGACATTGTAAACAAGAAGTGGGCAGCATTATCTCCTGCAAATGTAAACAAATGTGTTTGTCTGAGCGATTGGCTGAACAAGAAATAGGACTGAGTGGACTTGTAGGCTCTAAAGTTTTACATTGTTTTATTTTTTGAATGCAGTTATTTTTTGTACACAATTCTACATTTATAAGTTCAACTTTCATGATAAAGAGATTGCACAACAGTACTTGCGTTAGGTGAATTGAAAAAATACTATTTCTTTTGTATTTTTTTACAGTGCAAATATTTGTAATAAAAATAATTATAAAGTGAGCTACTTGTTACTGTACACTTTGTAGTCTATGTTGTAACTGAAATCAATATATTTGAAAATGTAGAAAATATCCAAAAATATTTAAATAAATGGTATTCTATTATTAGCAGTGTGATTAATTGCACAATTATTTTTTTTAAATTGTGCGATTAATCATGATTAATTTTTTAATCAATTGACAGCCCTAATTTATAAGTCTCAGTACAACTATTTTTGACAGAAGAAAG
Organism: Caretta caretta; assembly: GCF_965140235.1. Lineage (NCBI taxonomy): Eukaryota > Metazoa > Chordata > Testudines > Cheloniidae > Caretta > Caretta caretta. Next base: position 69,022,569 of record NC_134212.1, on the reverse strand, counting down.
TGAAACAGCAGCCGGAAAAAAGTGAGAGGGAAGAGAAGAGACTAATTTGTTGTTCATTTAGTTTTATTTCTCATGTAATTTTTTGCCTCTTATACAACTTGGTCTTTTGTCAATGTCTAAATCTTTGGACATAAACTCTTCCCATCCTATGGTATTGTTTGTAGAAGTTTGTGCTATATCTCATGGAAAGTATAGTAATTTGAATAACAAAAAGTGGTATGTGAATATTTTTGTTTCTGCTTTTATTCAGAGTGGTATTTTATACAAGGTTTCCCAATAGCTTTACAAGTCAATTGTCAGTTTATTCGTGAACTGGAAATTGCACAAATGTTAAAGTACAAACTATTGTACATCCAAAATTTCATACTTTAAGTATGCTGCTTTTTTTTCCCTACTTATTATCTGCATTCTCTGGTGGTGTGTGACTCACCTGGAATTTTTTCCCCATTTTTCTATGATTGTAAACATTACCTTGTCTGCATTTACTGCTTGTATCCATAAAATTATATACCCTATTCCATTTGTGCCTCTTTAAAATATAATGATTTAAAAAATTCAGAAATCCAATCAGAAAATAAAAGTGATACCATGTGGCTTAAGCTGATTGATCACATACGACAAATAGAAACCAATGAATACGCTAAGTTTGTGAACAGTTCATAGGTTGATATTTCTTCACATACAGTATTTGGTGAATACTTATACATACCTTCAATAAAAGCTTCCATCTGTTCATGAATGATAATTAAGCAGGGGGGGGAAAAAGCTAAATTTGTCAGATCATTTATTCTCAATGAATAATTTGACCAGCTCTACTGGGAAAGGAAATTTTCGTTAGGTTTACATTTAGGTAACAGATTTGATGTATAGCCTTCATGTCATAATTTAGGCATTCTTAACATACCTAAATCACGTTTGATAAGGTGGCACAATGTCCCTTAGCTGTTTAGGGACACCAAAACATACATTCCTTTTCAACATCTACCTCTGTGTCCAGGACAATGCCTATTGGGGGTTTAGTGTAAGTGCAGAAAAATAAAAATGTCACTGCTCGCTATGCACTCCCCCTATTCCAGACCACCAACCTATGACTACTCTTCGTTCAAATACCTCTTGAAGACCAATTTCTTCCACAATGCTCACAAGAAGAGAGTCAACAATAATCATTCAAATCCCTCCCTTAGGATTCCCAGTGTGTTCTGCCTCCCCTAAATTATAAGAACTGAGGGCACAGACTGCCTGCATTTTGCTCAGCACTAAACACATCAGTGTCACAGTTCAGAGTAACTCACCTGTATGGTCCAGCAAGGGCACCTACTTTTAGGCTTCCGGCTCCCCAGTTGTCACCTCTCTTGGGTGGAGACCCGCACCACTCTCCCTCCTGAATGGGGTATTTCTAGGCTGCAGTTCCCTGCCTACACTATGAATTTCCCCAGAAAGGCAGATTGCCTAAGCAGGCCTGCTTTGCCTTCCCTTATTTTTCAGAGGTGAGCAACAGAGCAATTGCCCATAGTTAAGTTACCACACAGGTTTTTAGAGCAAGCACATTTCTTTAAATGTAAAATCACTATAGAGGAAACATTTAAAACAATAAAAGAATGTACACGCAAGTTGATAATCTTATCAGAGCTCACCTTTCCCCCCATCTCCACAAGGGCTCTGGTTGGTGTCAGTCCTGCCAACCCTAGCCTAAGGATTGGGTCCTCCCCTGGGACAGAAGGTCCTGTCTGTATGCTGGATCAGAAAGCAGGCCCTGAGTCTGTTTAAACTCAGGCTATTCATCCAAAAGCCCATTCTTTGTCTGTTGGCATCTATGGAGTCCAGTTTGAACTAAGTTATGTAAGTCTCCTGAGGAGCTGGTACCTATCTGGAGGTGTTGCAACATGAGTGAATTTGCCTAATCACACCTCACTGTTCTTAGTTCCTGGAGGGGCTGTGGTCACCCTCCCTCATGGAATTTTATATTGTCCCTGCCCCACAATGATACATAAGTTAATATAGGAAGGTTTTCCAAAGATATTGCGGGAAATTGCCATAACTTCATAAAAAATAGCTACCAAATACTGTTTATTTACCATTGGAAAAGAAAATGGTATTGTTTCCCAAACAACTCATCAAACAGATGTTATCCCTAGAGTATTAATAATAATAGTACTTAACAATCATATAGGATGCAAAGCTGTTTACAAAGGATATGTCATTATCTCCATTTCACAGATAGGGAAACTGAGGCATAGAGGGGTGAAGTGACTTGCCCAACACCATCATCAAACCAGTGCCGGAGGAATAAAACCCAGGTAAACCCAGTCCTCTATCCACTGGGCTGCACCACCTCCCTATAGTGTGTGCAAGGCTATAGCTTTCAGAGGAGCCAGCATACAATAGAACATTGGTCAGAAAAGATTTTGTTCCTGTCTAATGATAAACTTCAGCCTTGTGGTAGGCTGGGAGCAGCACAGAGTAGTTCTGGGAAGCAGGTTATTTTTCCAGATGAGGGGAATGCCATTGCATTGATCTAGGAATGGCACCTGACTTTCATTGCATGCTAAGGCAATGCACAACAGCCCTTTATGAAAGGAAGGCCACGTTTTTGTCTTCCCAGCAAGATGTTAGGGTCTTGCAGCTGATTGTGAAGGTGAAAGGAGAGATGGATGTGGGGAGACAAGAGGTACAAAAGGAGTAAGAGACCCTTTCTTAGATCACATAATTAATCAGCGTTGGAGAGACTGGGCCCTTGTTCAGTCTGGAGGTACAAAAGAGAAAGGAAAAGCAGCACTAGATTAGTTGCTCTCACCCTTACTTGTAACATTTGGGGATATGAACCTCATGCTGTTTTTACAGTGCTGGGACAATCCTTGCCCCCACTGAAGTTAATGGGACTTTCTCTTCTATTCAGGCAGGATCCAGGCCCCTGCTTTGTTCTGTCCATTCAGCTTCCAGATTAGCCTAACATTAATCAAAAGGTCCAAGTTGCTGATTATCTAACACAGAATTGAGGAGGTTGCTTCAACTGAGATCAGTATCAATATATTGCAGTACTATGAAGGCCTCCAAAGAGATTTATTTGCTGTATTATACTCCCTGAATACACTGTCCATGCTCTGTCTATGCATTTCACACTTGCTCACATCAATACCTTAATCTTTCTGTTGTTCAAATGATGGATATGACTTTAGGAAACGTGTTCATGGTTGAGGGTATTCCGTTTATTGCAATGTCTGAAGCGGTCCTCCCACACTTAGATTCCCCTGCTTTAACTCTGCTCATCTGCTGGTTGCCCAGCAAATCAAAGCAATGCTTGGAAGAAAGGGGAGAATCCTTTTAATTCCAAGTAATGGACTTTGTGACATCAGACCAAATAGCCCATTTTTATTTTTGGAAGGGTGGTCTCTAGGGTCCTTGGAAAATAACTGGCTTCTGTCCACCCCCTCTGCCCTCCCCTCCTCCCCACAAAGTGGAGAAGTCAGATGCTTATAAAGCTCAGGATGCAGTGAGCTGTAAGAAAGGCCAAGCCAGGATCACATGCAGTCATTGTCTCACTGTCAGGGCAGTAATCACTCTCCCCACATCAATCTCCCGGTTCCTGATGGCAGCATAAATTACAGGCAGTAAATAAAAAGTTAATTTTTCACCTATCAGTAAATAAAGACACAACCTAACAGTCCCTGTGTTGTACTTAGAAGAGAGTAAGAAAATGAAACATGGATCCATTTCCAGCAGATAAAATTCCATATATGCTTTTTTATTAATTTTTTGCTGCAAAGTGAATTTGAGCAATAGGTATTTCAAAAGTGCATCCAATTGTAATATTTACTGTGCAAAGCACAGCTCTGGAGGGAAGGGATAAATTACAATAATACAAACAGTGCTTAAAAAGATGCTCATTAGAGTTTTGTAGCTCTCTTGTGAGTAGAATGATTCCTGTCAGCTTTTGTTTAAAAGCAACTAGAGTAATTATGGTAAGCGAAATAAGCCATTGCTGGTTTAGCTACCCTCTTGAAATATTTACTCCAACCGCAAATATTTTCTTTTCCCAGCCATCTTCCACCCACCGAGGAGTCACCTTTGAGAAAATCTGGATCAGGTAAGATTATTTGGTTAGCTGAGAATGTGATTCAAGTTATCAGCATGAAAAGCAGAAAAAATGCACAGGACAACATCATGACACAAAAGAAATGCTGAGACTGCATTGCCCACTCAACCTAATGGCCTATTAGTGCCAAAACATTACCCACTTCTGACGGTAATCAGGCTGTACCTGCTAATTACCCACACATATGGGTGTCATCTTGACTTTTGCTACTTGAATTAATTGGATACATATACTGCTTAGACTAGGAGTTGATAAACCTGAGACAGTTCATAAACATTTATATTTTCCCTATTATATTTAAATATGTCACTCAGCAAGAGAGTGAAAGGGAGAGAGATGGAAAAAGTGGAGGAGGGGTAAAAGAAAGACAGAAGAGTGAGGGGGGAGAGAGAGAGAGAGAGAGAGAGAGATGGTAGAGAGGAAAAGAAAGAGAAATGGAAAGAGGTGCAGAAAGAATTTTGACCGTGCTGTGCCAAGTGTGTCAACAGCATCCAATTTGTCTGCAGACCTTTACATGGAACCCATGGGTGGAGGTAAAAGCATCTGTGAGTCACCACGTCTTTTTGTTTAGACTATGGGGAATCAAAATGGCACAGCATCCCTGTCTGTTTCATACTCTCTCAGAAACACCAGAAGATAGAATCCTTAAAAAGAAGAAGGTATAAAATCTTTCATATCAAGCAAATAGCATCACTGGATACCTATACTGCCATGTGTGATAATGGCAGCAACCACTGGCCACCTTAGTTTCCTGTAACAAAAGCTAAAGGTTTTATTTATGCAGTGTAGTTTAGAGGAATTTCCTACTTTAGATTCAGCCAAGTAGCCCTTGTCAGTATTATTTTACACACTCATAACGGTACACCCTGAATTTCAACATTTCTCTGTTTTATATAGATTAGCCTGATGCTATCTAGTTTTCCAAATCTGCATGATCCCATGATGAAGGCAAGTAGCCCACAATGAAGCACAACGATTAAGTGTGACACCATGAAAGCAGGGAAATACCTCTGGGGGAAATACCCCCAAACACTTCTTGAATTTTAACAGACTTGGGAGAAGATTTTATGATTTATACCTTTGAGGGTTCATAATAGAAAACCTCTGCAAGGAAAAGACAAAACTGCTGATATAATGTACCAAGCACCAGAGTAGTGTGTTTGGTAACCATGGGTACTAAACATTTTCATGAAGACTTTAGATAATCTAAAAAACCATAAACAGATTTTGGAAATAAGGTGGAAGCTTAATTGCAGTATCCATGGATTACTGATATTAACCAAAAACATCTGTATATCCTCTGACAGGCATTTAGAAGTATTTTCAGGCAATCCAGTCATCTATTTATTATCTGTTTCTCTTTCCGTTCACCCCTGCCCTCCACTTCTTGTGCCTGAAGCAAGCTGCAGTCAGGGAGATAATAAGTACTCTGCTTATTATCAACTCTCTCTTTAATTTTAGAAAAGGAGACAATGGCAGAGTTATGCATGCCACCCAAGCACCGAGGAAAATGAAAGGTAAGCAGTCGCTAAGCAATTCAGCGTGTGAAGGATGGCAGGGGTATTAAGCTGGCTGTAGAAACAGATCATTACAGAATTTAAAGTGATTTGTAAGTCTTTTGTAATGTTCTAACGTGTTTGTTCTCTCTTGTTCTTTATTGTTCCCCTCTGTAAAAAGGACATTTTCCTTAGCAATGATTTAAGCAAGTCAGTAGAGTTCCCCATCTCTATAGGGAATGCTAATGTCAAGCTATATATAGCTAAAATTGACATGCAGCTACCTTAACATCAAACTATTTAAGACAGGTTCTCAATGGTCCAACCCCAAAATGGCCGTTTAAAATTAACATCAGTACTGCAGCTTCTGAGGTGCTGGTCAGATTAATAGGCGGGGTTCTGTTATTTTAAGCTAGACAAGACCCTGATATATTTATTCAACTTCTTCAGTTCAGACTTTAACATATGACTCTCTGCTTTTTAATCATCTACAACTGTCCTTCATATTTCTGTGCTTTAGTAGAAACAGGAACTTGCGGCTCTCGTTGGGGATTTTTCTATGAATATGTAACCCGTCTGCCTGTCAGAGTTGGCAGCAACAAGGGCCGGGTTCAGTATCTAGGGGTTCCATTCCAATAACACAATACAAAACCGGCTCGAGCCCCCAGCCAGTGACCTGGGACAAATATATACCACCCCCACTGGGCACCTCTGAGAGGCAATACTTCCCCTCTCACAAGCACAGAGTCTGAGTGTAACAAAAAGCCATTTAATAACAGAGAGAAACAATGTGGCATTATGTTGTGGAAACACCACCAACAGGATTCATATCACAACCCATGAGCAAAACCCACCCCAAGCAAATTGGGGCATGTCCTTTCCCTTTAGTTCTTGAGTCCAGCAACCCAAAATCACCCAAAGTCCCAAAAGTCCAATGACCCAAAAGTCTCTGTCCCTGGTCAGGGAAGCCCCAGAGTTCAAAAGTTTACCTGCAGAGTTTTACCTCCCAACCTGGGTGGAGATTGGGGGTGGAGGGGGGTTTAAGCGGTCAAAGCTGATGGCTCCACCTCTCCATGGGGCTCCGTTCTGCCAGCCACCCCATGGGCTGCTCTAGGCATCCAACAAACTGCTCTGCTCCACCAGCCGCCCCGCTCTGCTCGCCGTCCCGCAAACTGCTCTGCTCCACCAGCCGCTCTGCTTGCCATCCCGCAAACTGCTCCACCATATATCTTCAGGCTCCCCCACTACTTAACACAACACTCAGCCCTGGTCTACACTAGGACTTTAGGTCGAATTTATCAGCGTTAAATCGATGTAAACCTGCACCCATCCACACGATGAAACCCATTTTTCGACTTAAAGGGCTCTTAAAATCGATTTCCTTACTCCGCCCCTGACAAGTGGATTAGCGCTTAAATCGGCCTTGCCGGGTCAAATTTGGGGTACTGTGGACACAATTCGATGGTATTGGCCTCCGGGAGCTATCCCAGAGTGCTCCATTGTGACCGCTCTGGACAGCACTCTTAACTCAGATGCACTGGCCAGGTAGACAGGAAAAGAACCGCAAACTTTTGAATCTCATTTCCTGTTTGGCCAGCGTGGCAAGCTGCAGGTGACCATGCAGAGCTCATCAGCAGAGGTGACCATGATGGAGTCCCAGAATCGGAAAAGAGCTCCAGCATGGACTGAACGGAAGGTACGGGATCTGATCGCTGTATGGGGAGAGGAATCCGTGCTATCAGAACTCCATTCCAGTTTTTGAAATGCCAAAACCTTTGTCAAAATCTCCCAGGGTCTGAAGGACAGAGGCCATAACAGGGACCTGAAGCAGTGCTGCATGAAACTTAGGGAGCTGAGGCAAGCCTACCAGAAAACCAGAGAGGTGAACGGCCGCTACGGGTCAGAGCCCAAAACATGCCGCTTCTATGATGAGCTGCATGCCATTTTAGGGGGTTCAGTCAGCACTACCCCAACTGTGTTGTTTGACTCCTTCAATGGAGATGGAGGCAACACGGAAGCAGGTTTTGGGGCCAAAGATGATGATGAGGAGGAGGTTGTAGATAGCTCACAGCAAGCAAGCGGAGAAACCGGTTTTCCCGACAGCCAGGAACTGTTTCTCACCCTGGACCTGGAGCCAGTACCCCCCGAACCCACCCAAGGCTGCTTCCCAGACCCGGCAAGTGAAGAAGGGACCTCCGGTGAGTGTACCTTTTAAAATACTATACATGGTTTAAAAGCAAGCATGTGAAAGGATTAATTTGCCCTGGCATTAGCAGCTCTCCTGGATGTACTCCCAAAACCTTTGCAAAAGGTTTCTGGGGAGGGCAGCCTTATTGCGTCCTCCATGGTAGGACACTTTACCACTCCAGGCCAGTAACATGTACTCAGGAATCATTGTACAACAAAGTATTGAAGTGTATGTTTGCTGGCGTTCAAACAACATCTGTTCTTTATCTCTCTGTGTTATCCTCAGGAGAGTGAGATATCATTCATGGTCACCTGGTTGAAATAGGGTGTTTTTCTTCAGGGGACACTCAGAGGTGCCCGTTCCTGCTGGGCTGTTTGCTTGTGGCTGAACTGAAATGTTCCCTGCTGTTAGCCACAGGGATGGGGGAGGGTTGAGGGGGTAGCCACATGGTGGGGGGAGGCAAAATGCGACCTTGTAACGAAAGCACATGTGCTATGTATGTAATGTTAACAGCAAGGTTTACCCTGAAAGCGTGTAGCCACTGTTTTATAAAATGTGTCTTTTTAAATACCACTGTCCCTTTTTTTTTCTCCACCAGCTGCATGTGTTTCAATGATCACAGGATCTTCTCCTTCCCAGAGGCTAGTGGCCACGCAGCCACTCCACCACAGAGGATTGCCCAAAAAACAGAAGGCTGGCATTCAATAAATTTTAAAGTTGTAAACTTTTTAAGTGCTGTGTGGCATTTACCTTCCCTCCTCCACCACCCCTTCTGGGCTACCTTGATAGTCATCCCCCTATTTGTGTGATGAATGAATAAAGAATGCATGAATGTGAAGCAACAATGTCTTTATTGCCTCTGCAAGCGGTGATCGAAGAGAGGAGGGGAGGGTGGTTAGCTTACAGGGAAGTAGAGTGAACCAAGGGGCAGGGGGGTTTCATCAAGGAGAAACAAACAGAACTTTCACACCGTAGCCTGGCCAGTCATGAAAACTGGTTTTCAAAGCTTCTCTGATGTGTACCGCGCCCTCCTGTGCTCTTCTAAGTGCCCTGGTGTCTGGCTGCGCATAACCAGCGGCCAGACAATTTGCCTCAACCTCCCACCCCACCATAAACGTCTCCCCTTTACTCTCACAGATATTGTGGAGCGCACAGCAAGCAGTAATAACAGTGGGAATATTGGTTTCGCTGAGGTCTAAGCGAGTCAGTAAACTGCGCCAGCCCGCCTTTAAACATCCAAATGCACATTCTACCACCATTCTGCACTTGCTCAGCCTGTAGTTGAACAGCTCCTGACTACTGTCCAGGCTGCCTGTGTATGGCTTCATGAGCCATGGCATTAAGGGGTAGGCTGGGTCCCCAAGGATAACTATAGGCATTTCAACATCCCCAAGTGTTATTTTCTGGTCTGGAAAGTAAGTCCCTTGCTGCAGCTCTTCAGACAGACCAGAGTTCCTGAAGATGCGAGCGTCATGTACCTTTCCTGGCCATCCCATGTTGATGTTGGTGAAACGTCCCTTGTGATCTACCAGAGCTTGCAGCACTATTGAAAAGTACCCCTTCGGTTTATGTACTTGCCGACTTGGTGCTCCAGTGCCAAGATAGGGATATGGGTTCTGTCTATGGCCCCACCACAGTTAGCGAATCCCATTGCAGCAAAGCCATCCACTATGACCTGCACATTTCCCAGGGTCACTACCCTTGATATCAGCAGATCTTTGATTGCGTGGGCTACTTGCATCACAGCAGCCCCCACAGTAGATTTGCCCACTCCAAATTGATTCCCAACTGACCGGTAGCTGTCTGGCGTTGCAAGCTTCCACAGGGCTATCGCCACTCGCTTCTCAACTGTGAGGGCTGCTCTCCTCTTGGTATTCATGCGCTTCAGGGCAGGGGAAAGCAAGTCACAGAGTTCCATGAAAGTGCCCTTACGCATGCGAAAGTTTCGCAGCCACTGGGAATCATCCCAGACCTGCAACACTATGCGGTCCCACCAGTCTGTGCTTGTTTCCCGAGCCCAGAATCTGCATTCCACAGCATGAACCTGCCCCATTAGCACCATGATGCATGCATTGTCAGGGCCCAGGCTTTCAGAGAAATCTTTGTCCATGTCCTGGTCACTCACGTGACCGCGCTGACGTCGCCTCCTTGTCCGGTATTGCTCTGCTAGGTTCTGGTGCTGCATATACTGCTGGATAATGCGTGTGGTGTTTAATGTGCTCCTAATTGCCAAAGTGAGCTGAGCAGCCTCCATGCTTGCCTTGGTATGGCGTCCGCACAGAAAAAAGGCGCGGAACGATTGTCTGCCATTGCTCTGACGGAGGGAGGGGTGACTGACGACATGGCTTACAGGGTTGGCTTTCAGGGAATTAAAATCAACAAAGGGGGTGGCTTTACATCAATGAGTATTTCAGGCAGGACTTCACGGAGGGTTCCAATAAGAAATGGTGCATCTAAGTAATTGTTCTTATTGCACCTTCTCTGTGAGTGACTGCAGTGTGACCTAGAGGAATGAGTCCCCTAGACGGGGGGGGGGGAAGCAAATGAGTACAAAACAAATCTGGTCTATTTCTTGTTTTGATCCACTCCATCTATCTTTTACATCTTTGGCTGGCAGAAGATGGTGCAGTAGGACTGCTAGCCATCCTCATCTCTTGCCTGCCTGGCAGAAGATGGTACAGTAGGACTGCTAGCAATCCGTATCACCTGCCTGCTCACCATAAAATGGTTCAATAGGACTGACTGCAGGACTAAAGAGAATGACCTAGTCAAGTCACTTCTAATGTAGTCCCTGCAGCCATATCTGCCCAGGCGCTCCTGGCTGATGTGGCCAAGAGCACCTCGGACATGACGATGACGGCTACCAGTCCTACTGCACCGTCTGCTGCCACAAGGCAAGGGATTACTGCTGCTGTGTAGCAATGCAGTACCACGTCTCCCAGCACCCAGGAGACATACGGTGACGGTTACCTGAGCGGGCTCCATGCTTCCTGTGGTATGGCATCTGCATAGGTAACTCAAGAAAAAAGGCGCAAAACGATTGTTGGCTGCTGCTTTCACGGAGGGAGGGAGGGAACGGGGGCCTGACGATATGTACCCAGAACCACCCGCGACAATGTTTTAGCCCCATCAGGCATTGGGATCTCAACCCAGAATTCCAATGGGCAGCGGATACTGCGGGAACTGTGGGATAGCTACCCATAGTGCAACACTCTGGAAGTCGACACTTGCCTCGGTACTGTGGAAGCACTCCGCCGAGTTAATGAACTTAATGCACTTAGAGCATTTTCTGTGGGGACACACACACTCGAATATATAAAACCGATTTCTAAAAAACCGACTTCTATAAATTCGACCTAATTTCGTAGTGTAGACATACCCTCAGTGATTTCAGCTCTTAGTAAGTTTAGCTCTTTTGTGATTTCAGCTTGTAGTAGGGGAGCCTCAGCGCTGGTGCACCATTAGCCCAAAGTGAATTCAGCTCAGCAGCCTGTAACTAGACTCCTAATAGAATCAAAATTAGCTCTGATATTCCACAGTGGAGATGGGAGGAAGTGCAATTAGTATGTAAGGCCCTCACCAGGGGGCCCATACCACCAACTATTAATACCTGTCCCCAGCCTTTCTCTATTCACAGAGTTTTGGAACCCATGTCCCTTGCCTAGCGAGTGCTACTTCGTTGATGGCGAGTCCCTCCATCATAACAAAAGGCCAAGTGCAGTTCCACTGTCCTTGATTCCCATAATCAGGGTATTAACAATTTATTCTTTCTGCCCCAATAACAGAGACACTGGGGATCCCACAGCAGCCAAAGTGACCATTTGGGCAGCTATGGTCTCATTCTAGGCAGGGTGGGTGTGCCTATGCAAATGAGATCAGCCCCTGAAGTTCTTTTCCACAACTTGCCACACCTCACCACCAGATATCAGGGTGGAGCTCATCCTGACTCTGCTTACAAATATAACAAAAAGACACTATAATTCATGTAAACATGAGTATGTTAAGCCTTCTGTCTCTTTATCGGTAACAAAGGGCAAATCATTTGTATTAAAGATTGGACATAGGAATCAGGAAGTCTCTTAATAGGGAGAGGGATAGAAACAAAAATATGATACCTTGAAAACTTTTAGAAGACTATAAAACTTCAAAATTTGGTCATCCTACCTTGCAAGTATTTCTGATCTACTGTTCAAACTTGGGACCAAATCCTGGGATCTTTATTTAGTCCTTGCTGAGGCAAATTACCACTGAATTCAATATGAGTTTGTCAGGCTTGTCTTCACTGCAGCTTTAGTTCACTGGAGTGTTGCCCCTAACCCAACTCCTGTCCATACACAAAAATCTTTAGCTTGAGGTCAGCTATGTTTTAAACCCAAGCTAGCTGGCCCCTTTGCGGGGAAGAGGGAGAAGGTTGAAACTTGAGTGCTGCTGACACTTGAGCTAGTAATACAGTAATGCAACTATAAGCTACAGTTTGAATTGCCCAAATCATCAACTAATCATCAGCTAATCCAGTCACTCTTTACTTGAGAGCTGTTGCACAGTCTGGCTAGTCTCACTCACTTACTAAGCTAGCTTGGGTGCAGTTAATCAAACCCTGAGTGAGCATCAAGCAAAAACTGAGTTAAAACCTCAGGGGTTGGTCCTCAGTGAATATAATTCATAGGTGCTCAGTCTTTACAGGAAGATCCTACAGAACATAAATGAAAATGCCTCCTTTTTTATAAGTTAACTGGTATGTGGATTTTACACTTCAGCTGACATAATGGTCATTAAAGAATCTTCTCATTACTTTTTCCCCAACTTTAGCTTTAAAATGAAAAAGTATGTAAAATATAAGATTCAGACAGAGATGTATTTTGATTCATCCTTATGCCTAGCATGGGTTATTAGACTGTTCATTTTGAAACAAAAGCTATTAATAATCTCTCTCAGAATGGACTGCATCTCCATCAACTGCTTACTATTATAATTTTAATTGTCCATCAATTAAGATTTTAATTGCTAAGCTATTAGCACTTAAATGTTTGAAATGCTAAGAGGTTATCTGCATTGAAGAGATACCAGAAGTTGAGGAATAGAGTTGAGTGGGTCATTGGGAAGAGATGGGAACTGAACTCACAGAGGCCTTGAGGAAACTGAAGAGTTGCTTTGAACTCCAAGACTCTGGCAGATCTGCACAGATCTCATGAAGGGAGTTTACATTTAACAGACCTAAAGAACAATCCTCCTTTCCTGCTAGAGTTAGCAGAGGGGCAATGGGAATCAAGGAAATGGGCTAGAACCAGGAACTCTCTGAGGACAGCACTCTCTGAGGTCTGACACTAGGGAGCAGAGCTGGTTTGAAGAGCCAGAATGAGCACTGCCAATTTTTTCTGCAATCTAGTGATCTTACTACTCATCATTGTTATTTGATTCCAATTGTTTGGGCAGCTATGGCATCATCATCTGGAAATGACTTTTTTCATCTATAGCTGCCCAAACAATTGGTTAATATCATATCAGCTGGTCATGGGTAAATCATACTGAAATCAAGGGATTAGATGTGACTGGTCCCTATCTACAGTGACTACAAAGTTGTTTAACATAATATTTATTAATATGATTCCTCAAAGCCATGTGCTATCATAATTTAATCTTCTAGTGAAGACAAGTTCTAAGAGTGATGCTCACAGTATCCATTCTAGAGCATTCTCAGTGGAAACTCTAGAGTTATTACTATGGGAAATACAGTTAAGCATAAACTGGGCCACTTTAATGGATCAGAGCATAGGTGGTCTGGCCTAGCAGTCACGACAAGGTTGAGGTCTGCCCACCAAGAGATGGCACTTGCTGGGCAGGAGCTGGTGATGCTGGTGGTTGTAGTCACAGATCTGCATGTAGGGTGCGCAGAACACCAATTATAATTACTTCATGGAATGTTAGGACTTTATGTGACAATTCTACCACCAGCCGACAGTGCTTGCTGCAAGAGAACTGTCCAGGTATAGGGTTGACAGTGCTGCACTCAGTGAAACCAAATTCACTGAGGAAGGGGAACTCACAGAGATGGGTGTAGGCTACACGTTCTTCTGGTGAGGTCATCCATCCTCAGAGCCATGGAAATCGGGCATTGGCTTTGTCATGCAACTCCATTGCTTCCAAGATTGAAAGTCTACATAAAAGAATTAGTGATCATTTATGGTTTTACAGTTGCTATTGAAACATAAGATGTATGTTTCAATCATTCAATTCATCAATGCTTATGCTCCTACCATGACGAATGCTGACAATAAGAAAGGGAAGTTCTATAGTGACCGAGACAAACTCATCATGTCCACAACAGTGTCAGATAAACTGATGATCATAGGGGACTTTAACGCAAGAGTTGGAAGAAGTGTGGTACTCTGGCAGCGTGCCATCAGACAGCATGGAGGGGGTGGTATGATGAGACTGCCTACAATTGCATGTAGCTGATCTGTGATTGCTAACAGCAAATATTCCCAACGGCCGGTGATGGCATTCTAGATTGGGAGGGCTCTGAGATACTCCTGAGAATTCTTGCCTGGCTGGTGGGTCTTGGCTACATGCTCAGGGTCTAATGCCATATTTGGAGGTGGGAAGGAATTTTCCCCCAGATCAGATTGGCTGAGACCCTGGAGGTTTTTTTGCCTTCCTCTGCAGCACGGGACATGGTCACTTGCTGGTTTAAACTAATGTAAATGATGGATTCTCTGTAACTTGAAGTCTTTAACCCATGATTTGAAGACTTCAGTAACTCAGCCAGTGATTAGAGTTTGATTACAAGACTGGGTGGGTGAGGTTCTGTGGCCTGCAATGTGCAGGAGGTCAGACTAGATGATCATGATGATTCCTTCTGACCTTAAAGTCTATGAGTCTATGAGCATGGGACTGGGAAAGAGAATAGTAATGGAACTCTTCTACTTAGTGAGCATGTTACATGGCAGTTAGCAATCATTAATATCTTTTTCCATTTGCCAGAAAAAAGAAAAACTTCATGGGTGCACCAAAGGTCCAAACAATGGGATCTTATCGACTACACCATCGTCTGGCAGCGAGATCTACTGGATGTACAAATCAGCCATGCACAGGGCAGAATGCTGGGCGGACCACTGCATGATCCACTCCAAACTGTTGTTGTTAATTCAACCAGTGTGGTGCAAGTCCTCATGTAAAGTGATTACAGGATGAAGCTACACAAGCACAGTTGTGTAATAACATTATGTCAGCTTTGTCTGACCCTGCTGGCTTGACTACTAATGCTAAAGTAAACAGTGAGTGAGCGACTTTTTGCAACACCGTATATCAATTTGCTCTTGCCATCTTGAGTACAGCAAAATGCTGTTATCAAGACTGGTTGGATGAGAGTGATCCAGAAATTCAACAGCGACTCACTAAAAAACATGAGCTGCCTCATCAAATTCTTGTATGCCATGTCCCTGTAGGCACAGTTATAACATTCAGGAATCTATGTTATGACATCCAAGCTAAGCCTAAAGATGCAGGATCAATGGTGCAATGCCAAGTCAAATGACACCAGGACTATGATGACTATCATAAGGCCAAAGACTTCTTTGGAAGGTTACTTTGAAAGATACATATAATTCTAAACATACCACAACAGTGCTTTTGAAGAATGAGGAGAAATCCTTCAGAGTTGGCAACAGCCTTTCAATGATCTTTTGAATCCATCATCACAGATGAGGCACTAACAAGAGTAGTGGATTAGTCAACACATAATGACAACACGGATGCAGCCCCATCCCTTGACAAAGTCAGCACTGCAGTCAGTGCCATGAGGAACTACAGGGCTCCTAGATCTGATGGCATTCCTTCAGAAATATTCAAGTAGGGAGATGGGTTCCTGCTAAGTTGACTGCATGGACTATTTCTCAATACATGGAGTACTGAAGACATACCGCAAAACTTCAAAGACACCACCATAGTCACCATAAAGCAGAGGCAAGGTCAGAAGTCTGACTGTGGTAACTAGCACAATATCTTGTTACTCTCCATTGCCGGAAAGGTTCTGACTACAGTTCTCTTTGATCATCTGCTATGCAACATCACTAATCATATTCTACTGGAGTCACAATGAGGTTTTAGGCCAACATGAGGAATGGCAGACATGATATTTGTAGCCTGTCAGGTGCAGGACAAATGTAGAGAACTGCACTGGGACCTCTACACTGTGTCTTTATTGACCTAGCTAAAGCATTTGACATCATCAGCAGATCTGTGCTTTGGCAATTACTGCATAAGTTTGGACATCCAGAAATATTCACCAACACTCAGAGGCTGTTTCATGATGGAACGATCAGACAAATCTGTATAGATGGTGTTCTAACTGATCCATTTCCCATCACTAATGGCTGCTTAATTGGTCCAGTCTTATTTAATTTCTCCTATGCAGCAATGCTTGATGATGCTACAAGAGACTTAAATGCTGGTATAATTCCGGTACACTTCTGATCCACTGGAAAATTATTTAATTTGAACAGGCTGCCATCTTCCACAAAGATATTGGAGGCAATTGTTGAGCTACTGTATGCGGATGACTGTGCTCTAGAGGCCCATGCTCTAGAAGAGATACAATTGATTATGGACAGATTCACAGATTCTATAGAAAGGTACAGGCTGACAATCAATAAGAAAAAAGAGGTCACATATCAACCTGTGCCAGAGAAACAAAGCCAATTCATCATTTGGCAAACTCTGGCAGTAACGTGGTATTAATTTTCAAACTAAGTTAAAAGTCTAAAAAGCGGTTATGCTGTCCAACTTGTTGTAAGGGAGCGAGACCTGCTACAGGCATGATATTAAGCTTCTAGATAAGTACCATTTAAGACATCAGGGTACCATATACTGCACCAAATGACAGGATAAAGTTAACAACAATGAGGTTCTGGAACATAGTCACTCTGCAGTGATTGAAGCCATGGTTATCACATCACAGTTAAGCTGGGCTGATCATGTGCCGAGGATAGATGACACCTGAATGCCAAACAGTTGCTGTACAACAAATTGAAAGTGACCAACCGCATATGAGGCAGCCAGAAGAAACACTTCAAGGATATGCTGAAGCATAACTCAAAAGAGTGCAACATTGATGTTGACAACTGGGAGTTGTCAGCAACAAGTAGATCACTCTGGTGAGCAGTAGTCAGCGATGGGGTTCCCACTTCGAGATTTACTGTTGTACGGATCTTGAGGCACAGAGGCAGAGTCATAAGCAACAGCAGGACTCAGCAGTCACAGATTGTAATCCCTTCCCTGGCATCGGGTTACCTATGCACTTAATGCTGAAAGGACTGTCACTCGAATATTGGCCTTTTTAGCCACAACCATACTCACAAGATGTAAAACTGTTTTCAGTGTCATCTTTGGTCATGAAGGACACCACCACAAGTTTCTGGAACCGCCTCCTAATAAGAGTTGTGGGGGCAAACAATTTAGTTAGTTTTAAGAGTGAACTGGACAAATTTATGTGTGGAACTGTATGACAGGGTTGCTTATGCTAGTGGGGGGTAAGGCTAGGCAGCCCTTCTGGTTCATGTTGGACATTCCTAAAATCTCAGGCTTCAGATGGTCACCTGTAGGATTCAGGAAGGGATTCTCCCCTCAAACCCCCAAGTGTTTTATGTGGTCCCTGTTGTTGTGTGGTGGGTTTTCCCCTCCTTCCTTTGAAGAATCATAGATGGCCACAGCTGGAGATGAGATTGTGACCCAAAGGCCTCTTAATGCCAACTTGCAAAGGGTTACAGAAATCTCATGAGTTTTGTATGTACATTCGAGTTAACCACAGATTGCCATGCGATGTCTGAAATAAAAGCTAGTGCTGTCACAGTGGTCCTTAATAGCCTTGTGAAATATATGGTGTCATGTGTGTACATATATAGAAAATTTGTTTTCAAGACTGTTCCAAGGTAGTAGTCACCAACAAAAGATGACAAACAGGTTTCCTCCTGGCAGGAGGTAAGACATGTATCTCTCAACATGTAAATTAAAAATTGCAATGGACACAATGGATGCACACTTATACCCCCCTCATCCTGCAGCTAAAAAGTAAACAGACTGTGTTTACATTCATGCAAATGGGATCTCAGCCAACTTTGGTTCCAAATAGTGCAGAGGACTTTGGATGAAAAATATGGGGTCTTTATTACCACTTAAAAAAATGGAGTTTTCATTATGGGAACCTTTACATCATCATAATGAGAGAAGGATACTTAAAAAAAGCTTATTACAAATAAATATACCTTTAATTTCATCTGAGGTAGAGCATAAGTTCTCAAGGAGAAGGACCTTGTAAATTGCATAAGTGTAACATGTTGTTTGTATAACTATGGTGCTATATAAATAATAATGATATTCAAACCTACCAATTATTTTTCCAGTGAGGGCCTACTCAACTCCTACAACATACTAAGGGTGAGACACACTAAATGTTCTCAGCTTCCAATCAGATCAGTATCTCAGAAGATTGGGTTTTAAAGAGAAATTCTGATAACACATGGAAAAGTGCATCAGGGAGAAAAATTTTCAAAGTGGCCTCACCAGGCAAAGGCCACAAGAAAGCTATGGCAGCAGCAAGCATTCAGTTGCAGAGCACTGTACAGCTTGGTGGTGTCCAGCATTTAAAACCGTATATAGTATAGTTCAGAGGTAATCAGTGCTATAGTCAAAGACAATTAATGGTTTAAATGGTGTCCAAACAAGATATTTCCTTTTTAAAAATTACTATGTGATGAAAAGGACAGTAAGTCCAAACAGTGAAGAAGATTTAGGAGAAAATGTCTTTTCTGGGCAAAATGTCTCTCAGCTACAGCTAAGATGGCAACCAAATTAGCAAAGGAACATATTTCATCTTCCTATCAGTCCCTGGCTTGAGTTCCCATGCTTGGGGCTAGCCATACATGCCTCTTTTCCTAACACCTCACAAGGCTCAGACAGTCTGCTGCACGAATATACTTTTCTGCTGATTTTCAGTGTTGGAACACAGCTCCTTATCCCTCCCAGCTTGTACACTCACCTCCTCCCATATGGCTGCAGATACACTATATTTTAAAGGGCTTATATTATTCTTGGTGCAATTCCAAAACAGCACATGGGCTGTTTGCTCAACAGACTGTCAGAAATGCTGGATTGTCTGTTGTTCCCATCAAAAATTCCCAATTTCCCACTTTACATAATTATAAGAAAACAACATTGCTCTGCAATGTTAAATTATCTGGAAAATAGTGTTTAATTTTAAAGAGAAATCTGCCAAACAATATTTTAAATAAAGGTTTATCCAAGATTTCAATGTTTTGTATTCATTATTCTGCATGTTGTGTCAAATGAGAAAAACGATAATGACTTTATTAGTCTCTTACATGTGATATTTTACTAGTTGCTGGCAGGAACTCTCAGCGTGAGTGCTCTAGCACTTAGAGCAAGAGAATGAAAAAGAAAGATTCAGCGCTTCTGCTCCTATAGTCTCTCAGGCTTTGGGTAACCTCTCTGTGCCTCAAATTTCCATTATAATAATAATACTTAATACTTGTCAAGTGCTTTGAGGTCCTCAGCTGAAGATTGCGACAGCACTGAAAAATACTAATATTTGTGAAACTTCAGTAGAAGGGATTTGGGCCAAACCTTCGGAGCTCAACTGGTAACATTTTGAGGTGGTTGGACTGCATGTTATCAGGGACGCTACACAGACCAAAGAGTGTTCCACTGTACAGTAATGTACAAAGGCAATAGTTAAATTTTAAATGCTTCCTGCGGGTATAGGTGGCCAGTTCCTAATAGGACTTTTGTGCCCATAACTGAGACTAGAATGTGGCTCTTACTCTATATGTTACCCCCATATCCCCTCAAACAGTGTACAAACTGAGAAGGATTTGTGCTGGAAATGGCCCACCTGATGATCACTTTAGATAAGCTATTACCAGCAGGACAGTGGGGTGGGAGGAGGTATTGTTTCATATTCTCTGTATATATAAAGTCTGCTACAGTTTCCACGGTATGCATCTGATGAAGTGAGCTGTAGCTCACGAAAGCTCATGCTCAAATAAATTGGTTAGTCTCTAAGGTGCCACAAGTACTCCTTTTCTTTTTGCGAATACAGACTAACACGGCTGTTACTCTGAAACCTGAGAAGGTACAGGGGAGGAGACACCCAAAGCCCACAATACATATTGTTCAGGCAACATGACCATCTAATTACAGAAGATTTTAACTTATCAAAATACAAATGTCATTGTGAAATGTTAACATTAATTCAAAAAGAAAAAGAGTGCATTTATACAGATGACCAAATTTCACAGATTCATAGGCCAGAAAGTATCATTATGTTCATCTAGTCTTGCATAACGCAGGCCATAAAACTGCACCAAAATAATTCCTAGATCATATATTTTGGATAAACATCCAGTCTTGATTTAAAAATTGTGAGTTATGGAGAATCCACCATGACTGTTGGTAAATTGTTCCAATGGTTAATTACTCTCAAAGTTAAAAATGTACACTTTATTTCCAGTCTGAATTTGTCCAGCTTTCACATCCAGCCATTGGTTTGTGTTTTACCTTTCTCTGCTATATTGAAGAACCCATTATTAAATATTTGTTCCCCACATAGGTACTGACAGTCTGTAATCAAGTCATCCCTACCTGCCACTGGCATAGTCTTGAGGATGGCCTGGAAGGGCAACCAGGTAGTTGATCTGCTGAGACTTTGATACCCGTGGAAGGAAAACACATATAGTGACCTGTCCAGAAGGCCAACTCATGAAGAAGGAATGTTCTGAGTCCCAGTGGGCAAGAGGGGCTGTGGTGAGAGCAAATTACTTGGATGGCAATATTCCCCTGAGCAGCCAGAGGAAGAGCCCTAGCAGTGAACAGAGCATCTTGTTACAAGCTGATTCTCTCTCTCTCTAGGGTATTTTTTAAAAGAGATAGCCCACTGGGGGTATATTTCTCTCTCTTCCACTCCACCCCCTACTGTTTCTGCAGCAACCCAGTTATTTCTTAGCTCATATGTTTATTCTGTTACAAGTACGCATATGGCATAATTAATGTGGAGTTCAGTTTAATTGGTGCTCATTATTTCATTTTATTTTGGTTTTAATTTTTCTCCCCTTTGAGATGTCCTCCAATAGATGCCAGAAAAATAAAGGAGGAAATATTTATCCAACGTATCAGTCCAGGGGCCTATTAAGTTGAAAAAATTGGCACAGGGATTCCTGGTTTTCCTTTCCCCTTTGTACTCCAGAGTAGATACTGTTAAATCAGTTGAAACATTGTCTTCTGCTGGTCCTTTATAACTAGCATCAATGAGTGTACTTGTTTTTTAAAGCAAAACAGGCCATTGAATCTTGACTGGGTCTAATCAAATCTAATTTAGATCTAGTTAATTTTCAAACAACTCTCTTGGGGAGAGGAAAGGCAAGATCTGTTGAAGATTTAATGAATAATTTGGACATAAATAATCCAATTTAAAACTCATACTGGGAGTTTCAAGACTCTCTCGCGAGTTACTAAGTATACTGATTTGCAAGTTGAAGTTATGAAAAATAGTCTTTAAAGTTTGTAACATTCATAGTCTCATGTCACTAGAAAAAAAACAGAAGTTAATTCACTAGGTAAATTAATTTAAATTACTGGTGGTTGTGTTAAAATGAAATAAAATCCCTATGCAAACTGTCAAACTTTGTAAGGCTACTTCTGAAAACTACGCCATTGGCTCCAATTTTTCAGTACTCTGCTGAACTTTAGTTTTCAGGTCTGTGTCTAATTCAGATAAGGAGAAAGTCATGGGAACAGCCTAGAAACATAAAAGTTACTTGAACAACTGTACCTAGGGAATAAGGCCCCAGTTCAGCAGAACACTTAGGTAAATACCTAACATTAAAAACGCACATTATCACATTGACTTCAATAGATCTCCTCATGTGTTTAAAGATAAGCATGCGCTTAAATACTTTGCTAAAATGATGCCCTAGTGCCCATATTTCCCCACAGAGCAACAGGAATATAGGCAAGGAAGGAGAAACTAAAGCTTTTTATGTAAGACCTATGGCCATGGCAGTGGGTGACAATCTCCATCTTGTTCTCTGCTATATAGTAGATTATTTCTGAAGGATAAAAAATACAGTTTCTTTAAAAGTGATGTTAAAACTGCTATTGTCTGAACAATTAGGACCATTAAGTTTGACTATTGGCTCCCATTGATTTCAGAGGGTTTATGATCCACCCTTTGAAAAAGAAAGGGAGATTTGACATAAAATAATCTCTCTGGTTCTGGTGAAGATTTAGACCCAGATCTTCAAAGGTATTTGGGTGCTAACTCTGAATGGGACTTAGGTCCTTTGAGGATCTGGGCCTCAGTGTCTGATTCTATAGCTTCCAAAGGTAATATCATGTATAGTTTTTTACTTAACTGCTTTATGTATAAGACATTTATATTCCAACAAGCTCATCTTTAATTGCAGGATTCCTGGGCTATTAAAGCTGTCTAGCTGTTCTTTAGCCTGTTCTCTTAATTTCCCAGGATATTTAAAAGGCTTTGACAAGCTCCTAAATTGCTTTTATCCCCCCTCCCTTTCCTCTTTACGGCATTACACTGTCAATTTGAACAATCTGTTATTGACTTTTTATCATGAAAATATAATGATTTTAAAAAGAAACATCATAGACCTAAACATGGTCCTGCTGCACCTTGACTAAAGTCATAGGAGTTAAGTAATGGGTGCATTTGGCTCATTGTGTATGCCAATAGGGAGTTTTCAGAACTAAATCTCTTTTTGAATTTATTTCCAAAGTAACAAGAGGAAGTAAAGCACAGTATGAAATAATTGCTTGATGTTTTCAGTTATACCAGGAGGAACAAAGTAGCTTAATGTAACTTTCCATTTGCTATACTTTCATAACCAGAAAAAAATTGCATATAGAGAATAATGTATATTTCTCTTGGCTAATGCACACATACATATGATAATGCAACTTTAAGGTGGAAAAATAAAGTGCTACAAGATTCAGACAATACAAAAAATATGACTCATGTAATGCCTGAAAAATATGGTCTCTTTATGCCAATATATGTTTTTTGTCAATATATAATTAACTGAAAATAACTCTGCAGCTTGAGAAAAGGCAAATTTTCACCACTAAATTATAAACTATTAAGAACAGGTTGGATTATGGAGTTGCTGGCAGAGCTCTTAGTTGCTGACAAAGTGCATGGAGTGCTGCTGGAGTAACAGATGAATCTAGGAGGTAAACCTAATAGGAAGCTTTAGCGTTATAGGTTGATGATATGGCCAGAACTACATTAATTTCAATGGCTTGATATTTTGGCTGGAATTACATGGGGCCCTATGGGTTGATATGATCGGAACTGAGCTCTTTTTGGCTTTGCATGAGAGATTGTGCACACAGCATATACCAAGTCATCATCGGGCAGTGATTGAAAGGGGAGTGGACAATGGTATTTAGAAATACATCAGAGAATGTCCAGGAGCTGAGGGATCTCTGTCTGATACC
The DNA here is from genome assembly GCF_965140235.1 of Caretta caretta. Lineage (NCBI taxonomy): Eukaryota > Metazoa > Chordata > Testudines > Cheloniidae > Caretta > Caretta caretta. The sequence continues at coordinate 68,999,267 of NC_134212.1, read as the reverse complement.
CAGAGCATCAAAGCAGGCAGTTTTCAAAGAGGCAGCTACTAGATGATATCTCTTTAGCAGTGCTCCCAACCAATGCAAATCAGGACCCTTTTGAAGTATCTCAAGATGGGCACCCAAAATCACTAGTTGCTCTGAAAATCTTGGCCTGGAAACTTTTTCCACAGTGACTTCCCTTTCAGAGGATGTGGTGTTATACTTTATTTTTATGTAATGTGAAGTAACATTGCTAGATCTTTTGAATAACTGATATTTTAATTTCCAAAACCAAGACGATGGGAAACCTGAGGCAAATCTAGGTCCAGTAAAAAGTCTGTTTGGTTAAGATAGTGAACTGGAATAGACAGTTCTATGGAAAACTGCAAGATAACTGTTCTTGTGTCTATTCAAAGGGAAGTTTTATGATTTTTAATGTGGAAAGGCAACTAAGCAAGACATGGCAAGGTGATTTGGAAAGCTACACAGCAGCTAGTGTGCTAAAAATGTGGATGCTGGGAAACAGCCTCCTTTAGATGTTCTAAAACCCACTTAAATAAAAGTTACAAAGTGAAGCAGCAGAGTCAGCAAGTTTGAATTCGAATACCAAAAGGTGTGAGCAGATCTTACCTACTATTCCCTCACTTTCCCAGTGAAATACCATATTAGCTGTTCAATGGATACCAAAAAAGGAGACTTCTAATGAAAACTAACACTTTGTAATATTACATCTGCCACTACACTTTTTCATTGTTACTAAAAAATAGTGTTTAAGATTACATGAATAGCAGACTGAGGGTATGTCTACACTACGGAATAAGGTCGAATTTATAGAAGTCAGTTTTTTAGAAATCGGTTTTATAAATTCGAGTGTGTGTGTCCCCACAGAAAATGCTCTAAGTGCATTAAGTGCATTAACTCGGCGGAGCGCTTCCACAGTACCGAGGCAAGCGTCGACTTCCGGAGCGTTGCACTGTGGGTAGCTATCCCACAGTTCCCGCAGTCTCCGCTGCCCATTGGAATTCTGGGTTGAGATCCCAATGCCTGATGGGGCTAAAACATTGTCGCGGGTGGTTCTGGGTACATATCGTCAGCCCCCCGTTCCCTCCCTCCCCCCGTGAAAGCAAGGGCAGACAATCGTTCCGCGCCTTTTTTCTGTGCGGACGCCATACAACGGCAAGCATGGATCCCGCTCAGCTCACTTTGGCAATTAGGAGCACATTAACCACCACACGCATTATTCAGCAGTATATGCAGCACCAGAACATGGCAACGCGATACCGGGCGAGGAGGCGACGTCAGCGCGGTCCCGTGAGTGATCAGGACATGGACACAGATTTCTCTGAAAGCATGGGCCCTGACAATGCATGCATCATGGTGCTAATGGGGCAGGTTCATGCTGTGGAACGCCGATTCTGGGCTCGGGAAACAAGCACAGACTGGTGGGACCGCATAGTGTTGCAGGTCTGGGACGATTCCCAGTGGCTACGAAACTTTCGCATGCGTAAGGGCACTTTCATGGAACTCTGTGACTTGCTTTCCCCTGCCCTGAAGCGCATGAATACCAAGAGGAGAGCAGCCCTCACAGTTGAGAAGTGAGTGGCGATAGCCCTGTGGAAGCTTGCAACGCCAGACAGCTACCGGTCAGTTGGGAATCAATTTGGAGTGGGCAAATCTACTGTGGGGGCTGCTGTGATGCAAGTAGCCCACGCAATCAAAGATCTGCTGATATCAAGGGTAGTGACCCTGGGAAATGTGCAGGTCATAGTGGATGGCTTTGCTGCAATGGGATTCGCTAACTGTGGTGGGGCCATAGACAGAACCCATATCCCTATCTTGGCACCGGAGCACCAAGCCGCCGAGTACATAAACCGCAAGGGGTACTTTTCGATAGTGCTGCAAGCTCTGGTGGATCACAAGGGACGTTTCACCAACATCAACGTGGGATGGCCGGGAAAGGTGCATGATGCTCGCATCTTCAGGAACTCTGGTCTGTTTCAAAAGCTGCAGGAAGGGACTTTATTCCCAGACCAGAAAATAACTGTTGGGGATGTTGAAATGCCTATATGTATCCTTGGGGACCCAGCCTACCCCTTAATGCCATGGCTCATGAAGCCATACACAGGCAGCCTGGACAGTGGTCAGGAGCTGTTCAACTACAGGCTGAGCAAGTGCAGAATGGTGGTAGAATGTGCATTTGGACGTTTAAAGGCGCGCTGGCGCAGTTTACTGACTCGCTTAGACCTCAGCGAAACCAATATTCCCACTGTTATTACTGCTTGCTGTGTGCTCCACAATTTCTGTGAGAGTAAGGGGGAGACGTTTATGGCGGGGTGGGAGGTTGAGGCAAATCGCCTGGCTGCTGGTTACGCGCAGCCAGACACCAGGGCGGTTAGAAGAGCACAGGAGGGCGCGGTACGCATCAGAGAAGCTTTGAAAAACAGTTTCATGACTGGCCAGGCTACGGTGTGAAAGTTCTGTTTGTTTCTCCTTGATGAACCCCCCCGCCCCTTGGTTCACTCTACTTCCCTGTAAGCTAACCACCCTCCCCTCCTCCCTTCGATCACCGCTTGCAGAGCCAATAAAGTCATTGTTTCTTCACATTCATGCATTCGTTATTCATTCATCACACAAATAGGGGGATGACTACCAAGGTATCCCAGGAGGGGTGGTGGAGGAGGGAAGGAAAATGCCACACAGCACTTTAAGCACAGCACTTTAAAAGTTTACAACTTTAAAATTTATTGAATGACAGCCTTCTTTTTTTTGGGCAATCCTCTGTGGTGGAGTGGCTGGTTGGCCGGAGGCCCCCCCACCGCGTTCTTGGGTGTCTGGGTGTGGAGGCTATGGAACTTGGGGAGGAGGGCGGTTGGTTACAGAGGGGCTGCAGTGGCAGTCTGTGCTCCAGCTGCCTTTGCTGCAGCTCAACCATACACTGGAGCATACTGGTTTGGTCCTGCAGCAGCCTCAGCATTGAATCCTGCCTCCTCTCATCACGCTGCCGCCACATTTGAGCTTCAGCCCTGTCTTCAGCCCGCCACTTACTCTCTTCAGCCCTCCACCTCTCCTCCCGGTCATTTTGTGCTTTCCTGCACTCTGACATTATTTGCCTCCACGCATTCGTCTGTGCTCTGTCAGTGTGGGAGGACAGCATGAGCTCGGAGAACATTTCATCGCGAGTGCATTTTTTTTTCTTTCTAAGCTTCACTAGCCTCTGGGAAGGAGAAGATCCTGTGATCATTGAAACACATGCAGCTGGTGGAGAAAAAAAAAGGGACAGCGGTATTTAAAAAGACACATTTTATAAAACAGTCGCTACACTCTTTCAGGGTAAACCTTGCTGTTAACGTTACATACATAGCACATGTGCTTTCTTTACAAGGTCGCATTTTGCCTCCTCCCACCGCGTGAACGGATTTTGGTTGAATGCCAGCAAACATACACTGCAATGCTTTGTTCTACAGTGATTCCCGAGTACGTGTTACTGGCCTGGAGTGGTAAAGTGTCCTACCATGAAGGACGAAATAAGGCTGCCCTCCCCAGAAACCTTTTGCAAAGGCAGAACCGCAAATGCCAGGGCAAAGTAATCCTTTCACATGCTTGCTTTTAAACCATGTATAGCATTTTAAAAGGTACACTCACCAGAGGTCCCTTCTCCGCCTGCTGAGTCCAGGAGGCAGCCTTGGGTGGGTTCGGGGGGTACTGGCTCCAGGTCTAGGGTGAGAAACAGTTCCTGGCTGTCGGGAAAACCGGTTTCTCCGCTTGCTTGCTGTGAGCTATCTACAACCTCCTCCTCATCATCTTCTTCGTCCCCAAAACCTACTTCCGTATTGCCTCCATCTCCATTGAAGGAGTCAAACAACACGGCTGGGGTAGTGGTGGCTGAACCCCCTAAAATGGCATGCAGCTCATCATAGAAGCGGCATGTTTGGGGCTCTGACCCAGAGCGGCTGTTCGCCTCTCTGGTTTTCTGGTAGGCTTGCCTCAGCTCCTTCAGTTTCACGCGGCACTGCTTCGGGTCCCTGTTATGGCCTCTGTCCTTCATGCCCTGGGAGATTTTCAGAAAGGTTTTGGCATTTCGAAAACTGGAACGGAGTTCTGATAGCACGGATTCCTCTCCCCAAACAGCGATCAGATCCCGTACCTTCCGTTCGGTCCATGCTGGAGCTCTTTTGCGATTCTGGGACTCCATCATGGTCACCTGTGCTGATGAGCTCTGCATGGTCACCTGCAGCTTGCCACACTGGCCAAACAGGAAATGAGATTCAAAAGTTTGCGGTTCTTTTCCTGTCTACCTGGCCAGTGCATCTGAGTTGAGAGCGCTGTCCAGAGCGGTCAGAATGGAGCACTCTGGGATAGCTCCCGGAGGCCAATACCATCGAATTGTGTCCACAGTACCCCAAATTCGAGCCGGCAACGTCGATTTAAGCGCTAATCCACTTGTCAGGGGTGGAGTAAGGAAATCGATTTTAAGAGCCCTTTAAGTCGAAATAAAGGGCTTCATTGTGTGGACGGGTGCAGGTTTAAATCGATTTAACGCTGCTAAATTCGACCTAAAGTCCTAGTGTAGACCAGGGCTGATTTAATTTTTATTTAAAGGGAGAATATGCAATTTTAACTCCATTTACTTATGCAGAGACTTTTTTTAACCCTAATCTGCCAGGGAGGAGGTCCGACATTTGGACAAATGAGGTTGTTGACTGAATATTGATAATCCAGTTTTTGATGTATCAAAGGTTGTACAGAGGCACCATACTTGTGCTGCATACTAATTAGAAACGCCAAATGTTGAGAGATGATGATGTGTGCAGTAAAATATTGCTTGGGGGGGCCAGAGCTCTGGATGGGCTGGTATTATTAGAATCAGAACCTCAGAATGGGAATACAAAGTGACTTCCTTAGGGGAAATTAAAAGCAGGCAAGGAGCATGTCAGAAGGGCTGAGCAGAACAGGTGGAATATTTGTGTCCAGTCTGCACATAAAATCTGAAGGAGAGCACAAGAACTCTTTATGCAAAGAAGAGTTAACAGCACAAAAAATGTTAATGTTTCACCTCACCAAGTTTTCACAGCAAACCAGGCAATTGGTACAGAAGTTTCAGCATGCAACCCAGATTGTCAAAAACTGCAAAGTCCTACAAAATTTAACAGCCAGATAGAGCACAGCGGGCGAAGATTATTATTATTATCTTTAGGATATTCAGAAAAAAACTCAAAGGGCTGCAACAATCACAAAGCCAGAGGTGGGGGTAAGATTTCAGGCGAGGGAACATAATTTCCCCTCCACAACCCATGGGTGGATTTTAAAGAATAAAATGGCCTTTTATAGTAGAAATGGCCCAGTGTAAGAAGGCTGAAAAAGGTTCATTTCAGTTTGGATATGCAATTAAATACTCAGAAGCTCAGATGTTTGTAGCCTTGATGAACAACATAAAACTCTTGGATGTGCAGAAAACTGGACTGGGATTCTCAAAAGAACAGACTTTCTTTTGGGATTTACAGTTAGTCTTTTTTTCTATTCTAGCTGGAAATACCCTAAGAATACCTTTCTGGCCTTTTTGCTTCCATTGAGGATGAGAAAACACTAATGTGTGGTGGGGAGGGGGAAAGGGACGGGGGAGAAAAAGAAAAAGAAAAAGAGGAGTAGGGAGAGAGATTAATGGAATGTTTTAGAACTTTGTAAAAAGTTGGTGTCAAAACTTGAGGAAGTTTCACTGGCACAAGCCACTTTGCCCAGCCACAGTGCAGTTACAGTACATATAATTTCTTCTTTTATTACAGCGCTGGATCTTCACTTTCTACCTGCTATGCAGGGATGGAGGGAGGATCATTTTTTGCAGAAACCCAGTGACATTGAAGTAATTCATGCTTCAAGGCAGGAAGTCTCTTCCATGCTAGCTGAACCTTTGGTCCAGCATTTTAGGTATAAAAAGGCATTACATGCCTGCTTACTCCATCTCTGGAAGAGGTAGGTGGATCCTCGACTTCATTACCCGTCTTCCCAATCGCTAGCCGATGCAGCGAGTCTGACGTAGGAGAGGGTGTTGTAAAATTTACTGCAGTAAATTACTACCTTGCCAATCCCATTGAAGCAAGGAGGAAACAAGAGAGTTGTCTCTGAATTACAATGCCTAGCAGCGCTACTCTTGGGATGCAGCTTAGGCACCACCCCTTGCAGAGCTCTGTGCCCAAAGTCACAATCTAACCATTAGATTACATTTTCATAGGCATAGATGTTGAGTTATTGGTGTGTGTCCAAAACAGTAGCAATATCCCCCCAATACAACTCCAGTTTCAGAAAACTCAATTTTGGGCTTATCCCAAGAACAGTGAAGGTTAAACCCAGAAGGTAAATATTTCAAAAAAATTATGAGCATCTGAAAATACATGCTATAATGGCAACCATTTTGCATTCTTAATAATGTTTGCCACTTGCAAGTGGCATAGCATTAAGTGTTTGCTATTGCTTCAAGAAAATCATCATTTACATTGAGTAGTATACAGACACCAGATTTTTAATTTTCATATGCAAATATTTATGCTTCCAGTGGCTGCAAGCTTGTCCATTCTGGGGATAAAAACAATACAAGCTGTCATATATGCCTAATTTAAAACATGAATTCATGATCAGATTCTTAGAGCACAACATTTCAGAATGAGCAGATATTCCATTAAGAAAAAGAATCTGGCCCTAAATTATGAATTTGGACTCTGATAATACTTACTTCTCACTTTCAATATTACATTACACCATGAGTAGAACTACTGAAGTCAATGGGATGGTTGTGGAGTAATTTACTACTAAGCTTGTGTCATAAATATAAAGGGAAGGCTAACCACTTTTAAATCCTGCCTGGCCAGAGGAAAAAAACCCTTTCACCTGTAAAGGGTTAAGAAGCTAAAGATAACCTCGCTGGCACCTGACCAAAATGACCAATGAGGAGACAAGATACTTTCAAAGCTGGAGTGGGTGGGGGTGAACAAAGGGTTCTCTCTGTCTGTGTATTGTTTTTCACCTGGACCAGAGCAGGAATGCAGGTTAGAACTCCTGTAAAGGTCTAATAAGCAATCTAGTTAGATATGCGTTAGATTCTGTTTTGTTTAAATGGCTGATAAAATAAGTTGTGCTGAATGGAATGTATATTCCTGTTTTTGTGTCTTTTTGTAACTTAAGGTTTTGCCTAGAGGGATTCTCTATGTTTTGAATCTGATTACCCTGTAAAGTATTTTCCATCCTGATTTTACAGAGGTGATTCTTTTACTTTTTCTTCAATTAAAATTCTTCTTTTAAGGACCTGATTGCTTTTTCATTGTTCTTAAGATCCATGGGTTTGGGTCTGTGTTCACCTATGCAAATTGGTGAGGATTTTTATCAAGCCTTCCCCAGGAAAGGGGGTGTAGGGTTTGGGAGGATTTTTTGGGGGGAAAGACGTTTCCAAGCGGGCTCTTTCCCTGTTGTATATTTATTAGATGCTTGGTGGTGGCAGCAATAAAGTCCAAGGGCAAAAGATAAAATAGTTTGTACCCTGGGGAAGTTTTAACCTAAGCTGGTAAAAATAAGTTTAGGGGGTTTTTCATGCAGGTCCCCACATCTGTACCCTAGAGTTCAGAGTGGGGAAGGAACCTTGACAGCTTGTATAAGGGTATCAGAATTTGGCCCTTTGTTTTAAATTATTCATTCAACTCCCAAATCCTCACTCACACACTCTCTCTCTTTCTGCATATATAAAATATGAAACAAAGCATAAAGGTTTCATTAACATGTATTTGGGGTGGTTACATTACTTTTACTTGAGCTCTGAAGATGATCCCAATAAAATGCATGGATATACAATGGGGCTGAAATTCAGTGGAGATAAACTCACTGAAGGAATTTGGCCTCATTTGTACAATCTGTAATACTATCTCAATTCAAATTTTTCCACCCTTGGATCCTACTAATTGGGAACAGGAACTTGAAATATTAAATTGATAATGAACAACATTTCAGACATTGTCTTCTAATAAGAGTGCATCAATTTGCATAGTTCTGTGAACCTGTCTGTGGGAATTAATGATGCATCTCCATATCAGTATGACAGAGAGAGAGGGATATGACAACGTTTACTTCTGATACTATTAGGGTCCCTTCAATGACAATCATTAAGAAGTCCATTAATGAGAAAATATTGTCCTGGGGCATTACTGCAGTTATACATCTTACTTTAAATCTATGATGTCCAGAAACTGTATTCATAAAGCAATGAAGTCCCTGAACTGTACGAAGGTTATTAGTCAAATTATCTCACTGAGCAAATGAAGAAAAAGACAGACTTCTTCATATACTGTATGCAGATGGCACTGAAGATTAGGGTGGACAGCATCCTATGTGTTTCACCAAGCACTGTATTAGAAATACAATGGTTAAAAATTTAACCGATAATGACTTTAACCGATAATGACTACGAGCAGCATACACCCCCTCCCCCCCCCCACACCTTTAAAAGATCAAACTTAAGTGGAGTAAGATCAGAAATTGATCACACTAATTAATTTTATTATCTAATAATAGAATCATTGACTTGTTAAATCAAAAATCCAGTTTGCTTGAATTCTGCACTATACACTCATGAGTGAGGATTTGACTGGAATAACAGCTATTGTAACATGTACTTTTCTTTCTCCTTAGTAGATGATACAGTAGCTTCAAAAAGAGAGACATTAATTTTAACCTAAAATGATTTTACTATCAGGAAATATAATCAGCATATTGGCCCCTGTGAAGTTGGTTTCAATCTAGTGCATAACAAATAGTGACCATGTAACCCTCCCCACACCACAACCGGCATTTATGTTGGTGCTCTCAGGCTACACTTATTGGGGTGTGCAGAGTACAGGCTCTACACGTGTAGCTACACACCACAGTGAAAGACTCTGGCAGTGAGAAGAGATTCTAGCAGGAGGAGGCAGCATGGAAAGGCTTCAGCATGGGGCAGCTGCCAGAGCCTTTCCCCACTTTGTCTCCCTGTCAGAGCCTTTCTTCATTGCTGGAGCCTTTCACTGCTATTTATGCCCATGGTAGCTGGGTGTACAGCGCCTGTATGTGACATGTTGTCATAAATATAGACCTACCTTCAGAATGACAACTACTGATGAACAAGGAAGTGGTGACAAATTCAAACCAGATTAAGGGGAATTTTTTCATACAACGTGTAAATAGACTGTAGGCTAACTGCCACAGGAAGTCATGAAGGCCAAGAATTTAGCAAAATTAAAAAAAAAACAGATTGGCATTTATATGAATAACAAGAATATCAAGTGTTAGAATAGTTAACCTAACAAACATTTTGGAAGAGATACTCAACTTCATGCCTTAGGAGACCTAAAAGTGTGCGGCAGATTCTCCCACTTCTGCTGACAGTAGGATTCTCACACTTTCCTCTGACGCATCTGTTGTGTCCACTGTCAGAGGCCAGATACTGCAGTAGATGGACCTGTCATCTGATCCTATCTGAGAATTCCTCCGTGGACTACAGACATGGTTATTTTGGTTTAAAAGGCAATTATTTCCATTTAAGTTAATCCTGTAAAAACAATGAATTAAATTAAATTGAAATAAGCCTTTCAAACCAAAAGAGGAGCGTCTACACACAAACCTGCATCAGTTAAGATCAGTTTAAAAACACATTTAGTTCCAATGGTGCAAATTTGTATGTAAGCAAGGCCTCCGACATTGACTGTCACAGTGGCTTTGGACAAGTCATTTAGAATAATTGTCTTTTCCTCAGTTTCCCCATCCTTGCTGCAATTTACAGGTTAATTAAGTGCCTGAAAGGTGAAACACAATCTGTAAGTACCATGTATTATTACTAGTAGTTGGAAAGGAAAATAAATTTCTCAATAAGCAAGAGTATTGAACTTTGAAGCTGTTATAACCTATTGCAAGTTTAACATTTTAAAAAGGAATTCTGCACGTTTGCAAAATGGGTAGATTTTATTTAATGGATATTACAATCTCCTTTGAACAACTGTTTACAGAATGACAGGTTTCAGAGTAACAGCTGTGTTAGTCTGTATTCGCAAAAAGAAAAGGAGTACTTGTGGCACCTTAGAGACTAACCAATTTATTTGAGCATAAGCTTTCGTGAGCTACAGCATCACTTCATCACTTCACCTTTTCTGTTTACAAAATGTCACTCTTTTTAAAATGCCACACCGGGGTTGGAGTATACAGGGAGAATGAAGCATTTTAAAACCTGAAATCCTGCCCCTCCCTGACCCTCTCCCCCTTCTATTAAAAAGATACAAACTCTTTCATTTCTGGAAATCTATCATGATAATGTGCGCTGAACTCAGACTATGTTTGCCAAATCTTAGTGCAGAACGAATGTGTTACAGATCAGTTATAGTTCCCTAATAAGAGGAGGCACATTATAATCAAACCTTATTAGAACAGCAGTACATACAGGCCCTTATTATGGGGATAAATACTGTGACAAAATTAATCACTGCCAAAAATTTACAGCTTCTTCATTTTAATCTGTTTATTGCTACTAAGAATGCTGATTTCTTTTAAAAGGCACCAGTATCATAAGAGATGAAAGCATGGTAGGGAAAATCTCATCTACAGCTGAAATGATAAATGGAGATGAAAGTTTTGTTTGATTTTTAAAGATGACACTCTATGGACAAAAATGCTTTGCATTCTGCACACCAGTATGATCCATGTTTCTGGTGTATCAAGCACTCAGATAAGGGATTATTGGGTCTTCAAATTTGCTAGGGAATTGTACCCAGACCTATATGTTCAGCCACTTAGAATGTCCTGATGATATATTTCTCCGATGTTTTGTTTCATTTTCTGAATATGCGGTCACTCAATATCCTAGAATCACATCTCATGTAGTTGAATTAAAGCTCTTAATAGAAACCCTTTTAAAATGCCTCTCTTTACACACCACACATTTTGTGTTACATAAGGGGGGCTGGCTCCAAGGTAATTAGTTCCCTTGGCAAATCAGCAAATATCTATTCCTACCAGCCCCCAGCCTCCTTTACAAATAGTCACTGCACTTATTGCCCCCAAGTAACCAACTACTAATATGTAATAGCCACGGTCATGTACATTAGTGTTTGGGATCTTCAAAAACTACTCTTCATAGGATTCAATTCAATGAAGCTCTAGGTTTTTCCCCCTAAGATAATTCACAAAGTACCTTATGGAGACTTTATAGAATAATTGTCTCAAGTGTTTCTATCTTAAGAGGGCAGTGAGTATTGTGTATTCTGTGATGCCTTATCCTGTGCCAGACAGTTTACTAATGCACACCTTGTTGTACTTCATTGTTCTGTCTCCTTGAGACTTGGAATCTCGTTAACAAGATGGTCCCGGTGGAAATAATAGACATGTTTTGAATTCTCTTGGGGCAATGCCTCTGCTATTGCTCCATAGCTCTGCTAAGTCAGTGCCTCTGCAAATCACACACAGGATGTGCTGCCTTTGCAAGACAGGAAGGCAGCCTGGGCTAGCAGCTTTAAGAAAATGGTTGGAAAAAATCATTGGAAATTTACCAAGGGGGAAAAAGGTGTATGTGTGTGTGAGAGAGAGAGAATAAAGTAGTACAATGAAAGGAAAGGGAGAGTTGGGAAAGAGGATGAAAGGGGAGGAGAAAAGAGGAAGAAGAAATAGGATGACAAAGATGGGTAAGAGAAGAGAAGGAAAGAGAGGGGAGAGCACAGGGACAAATACATGGATACTTACACATTCCTCCATCTCCAGAAATATATAGTATAACCTTTCTTTCTCTCTCTCTCTCTCTCTCTCTCACACGTGCACACACAGGAATCACTTCACCTACCAATGAAATACAGCCACTTCTAAAGGGAAACTTGTCAGCTGTCCAAAAGGGTATAATATTAATCCACAGACTGTCGAAGTTTGGGCATTCCTGTTAATTCTCTCAAGAGCAAGGAATTAGACACTGAAATTAAAAGTTAAAAAAAAAAGAAAAAAGATAAAAGAAAATACTTTTGGGCCCAATGCATAATTAATCTGTGGAACTCACGACCACAAAACTTTATTGCAGATCACCAATCCCTTCTAGCAGCATGGCTGGCTCCCTTGGGTTGAAAGTGAAGTTCTAAATGAATGCTGTGGGAGAGAACATTAACTTCCACAGAGAACTGCAGCAGTAGCGTAGTCGAGGGTAAACATGCATTGTTTATCCACTTCTCATTTGAGGAATATAGAGTTGAGCTTAGTTTACCCACATTTTTTTTTTTACCACTACATCTCTGAATTGCAGCCCAAATTGTGTGGATTTACAGGAGAAGTAAGCTGCATATTTCTCTGGATGGTCACACGTCTCTTCCCAAATTACATGGTGTTTCAGTGGAGGGGTTGCTGTCAGCTTACAGGCTGGAAAAGCAGGGAAGTGTGTTTCATAACTTTCAGTAACCTCTGCACATGGCTGGACTTGGCACATGTTTGGCCTCCTCTAATGTACCACTTGTTCCAATTTGATGCAAGTTACGAAACCACTTAAAACCAGTTACACCGCCATTTATTTCACCACAACTTCTGAGAACCTCAGGATCAAAACCAGAAGTAAGATATGATTGATGTATTTTTGCCACTTAAACATCACTCAATTGCTATTCAACATATAATGGAACAATCATCAGTAGACAAACCTACCAGCTACCAAATATACCCTTAGTGAAGACTGATGAAAAATACAGCTAAGCAATATCTGTAATAAAAAATGATCTTATGATCTGCAGGGCTCTGTACTAGAGCATAGTTCAAAATTTCCAGAAGGGGAACTCAGGGCATGACTCTTTCAACTCAGATTCGGACGCCAGACAATACATTGGGAAGGGAGGAGAAGAGAGGAATTGGGAGTCTGGTGGCAAACTGTCCTCCATCAAGATCCCATTGGTCAGTCACTGAGTTGGAAGGCTTATGTTTCATAAAGCAGATGAAGTGAATTCTTGCTTTGCCTAAGTTTAAGGCCGGCATTCATCTATAAACTTCACTTCTGTGAAATTTGGCAAAAATAAAATATCCTGTGATGCACAGTCCATTCTTCTAGTTCACCAGGGATTCAGAAACCCATAGAACAATAAAGGTTGCATTTGGGATGGGCAAACTGCTTTAGATAAGGGTCATTCAAAATGTTTGTTCAAACTTAACCAAGAACTTGAAATTTCCAGAAAGGTGAGCTATTTTTTCCTTTCTGATACTATTGACATTTGCTCACACAAAGCACATCCTAGCTCCAACCAGGACTAAAACTGGAAGTGTCAAAATACAACAAAAGCAGTTGTGGCATTAATTCCAGTCTTGCTGGAAGCAGGAAATGCCAGAAGTCTCATGAATCCATAACTATAATTCCAACTGATTTTTCTTAAGCTTCTTGTGTGGCACTATTTATAAAGTGACTTGAAAATTTTAGACTCATCCCAATAACCAACTGAAAATTCAAAGTAAGTCTTTTAGATAGACCTCAGGTATGAAGGCTTTATTCTTTTCAAATAAAATATAAAATATAACATAACTGTGAATGGTAGTTTTGCAGGAAAGTACATTAACTCACATCATATTTCACATCTGTTTAAGTTGACCTGGCTAAATTGCCTGGAGGAGGAAATAAAAGCAAGAAATAAAAATTAGTTGATCACAAATTTAAAATGTTCTGGATGATATATTTAAACTGTTGCTCTTTGTGTATGGGTTCACCAATCAGTTCTTTTTAAATTACATAACATTTGGTATCACTGCTAACACCTAAGTTAATTACAGGTGCCAACATGCAATCAAATATGACTAGGTTGCATTTTTGGAAACTGATCAAATGGTTCATACTGAAGGAAGACAGCTTAAAATAGACTTTAAAATGTGGTGTTAATTAAGGAAGCTATAAAGTTCTACTATTTTGTCAGCTTTAGAATTACAATGACAAATTCTCAGTATCTCATGCACTCAAAAGGGTTGCACTGGGAGAACTGAAAGGAGAACTGTGGGGAATTCTGTAATGACATCTTTTATACTCAAGGAACACGAGCCAAAGGAATGTTCTCAGGACAAGAATCAAGCTTGGGTAAGGGCTTTCCACTTTTTTCTTACTAAATCCCATAGCACCTTAGGACAAATAGCACACGTGCACTTGATAGTTTGGTTCTTTCAAAAAGTAATGAAGAGGGTAGAGAAGTTGAGTAAACTACAATATTTCAAAGAAAAGAGACTGAAGACAGCAGCTGAGGGAGCAGCACTCTACCTGCAAAAGAAGAGATAAGAAGTGGGGGAAAAAAAGGGGAAATGGGGATAGAAGATATCTATGGAGTAAGCTGGGATCTGGCGTTCCATAATGCAATAGGGTAAGTGTTTAATATATCACAAAGAATGTACAATTCTTTCTCATCTTCCTTTGGCTTCCCTTTTGTTCAGGCACCCATTATCTCCCATCTTGCTTGAAGTAACCTCTTCTTCAATGGCCTCCCTAACATCCACATTGCCCCTACGCAATCCATTCATAATGTTGGTGATAAGTTTTCACTTCCTTCCGATCACATCACCCCTCCTCTCCTTGAATCCCTACATTGGCTGCCCATTTTTTACCACATCAAAGTCAAGAATCCTGTTGTCACCTTCAAGTCCCTTCATCACCCTGACCCTCCTGTCTCTTTACTTCATCAGTCTTCCCCAGGGGTGCTGGAACAATTTGAATATCGGGGGTGCTGAGAGCCATGGAACCAAACTGTAAACTCTGTATATGATGGAAACGACTTCAAGACAGGGGGCACGACAGCACCCCTAGCTCCAGCACCTATGGGTCTCCCACAAAGATAACCTGCTTTCTTCCATGCTGTCCCTTATGTGTGAAATGCCCATCCTGGAATTGATCTACAAGGATGCTACTCTTCCATCCTTTGGCTACCTCCACAGTATGCTCTTCTGCAGTGACACCTAGTCACCTACTGCCATCATTACTGATGGCTAAATTAAAAGGGCAGTTGGGCGCAATGAACATTTATTTTTAAAAGCTTCAAATAATTGTGAACCTTCAGTTTGTGCACAGCTCGCCTATGTAACTGTGCTTTCATAACCATTACCCCTGTACTTCTCCCCCATTGTTTGTTACACTCATTCATTGCATCTTGTTTCAAAATAAACTGAAAATTTTGGGGGGCAGGAATGTGCCTGTGTGATTGTACAATGACTAGCAATATAAGGTGTCCAATTCTGATTGAGGTTTCTATGCAGAATTGCTATGCAAATAATACATCTATTTGACATAGTAAGCCAGATGGCATATGGTTATGAGCACTGTATGCATGACAACAGTTAAAGGAAAAAACACTTAAAGGAAAAAAAGTCAAATTAGTTTTATACTTGGTCAAAATTCAGGCAAAAGTCTTCCTTTTCCACCTTCTACAAAATAAAAAACTCTGTTACCTCACTGAATTCATAACTGAAATGAGAGCAGATGCAGTTTTAAATTAAAATTAAGAGCTGAAAGATGTTAAAATAATAATGAAAAGCTCTGCTTTTATGAGTCATCCGAGCTTGGAGCCAGGCACTCAGGATGCTGCAGCAACCAACTCTTGTTTTGCTCAGTAATATATTTTTCCACTTGTAGCACATTATTTGTTAATCAGTTTGCTACTAATGAGTCCCACAGCGGAACACTTCAGATGAAGAAAGTAGGGATAAGGTGTGGGTAGATAGACAGATACAGCCTGTAGGTGCCAGATCAGAAAATGGAATTATTCTTAAATGGGGCTTTCATGTGCAATATTAGGTTTCAGAGACGTATCTATTTTCTTAAAAAACTACAGCCACAGCCCCCCAGATACAACCAGCACAAGCCCTAGTAGCAAATCAAAACAGTTTTATATTTCATATTACTAATCAAGGACCTGATCCTGAGAGGTGATAAGCACCTTCACAACCATTTACTTCGATGGACAACTTACATGAATAAACACCATTCCTGTAAGAAAAGGTTTGCAGGATCAGATGCTTCATGTAATTGATGTGCTGGAGGGATGTTTTTGAAAGCTCTCAGGGGCCCCTTATTAAAATTTATCCATCAAATTGAAGGGAAGATTGGGATGATTTCCTTACTTCTGATGGAGTCAAGCCCCTTTGGAAGCTGCTAAATCATCCCAGTTAGAAAGGATTATATCTTTGACACTTATAAAACTATTCATGAAGAGCATATTGTTTGCCTTTGGAATGGACTGATTGCACCAAATGGCTGAAATTTATAAAGGATTTCCCAGGGAAGGGTAGTTCTGAATCATACTACAAGGTCTTCAACCCCACACCCACTCAAATGGCATAAGGTACTATTAATATACTGCTTGGCATGTGTTTTAATAAAAAATGCAGCGTGAGGTAGTTACATCCGTCCTTGATTATTGTTCTAAGAGGGTCTTCATCCCCACTGCAATAATTTTCCTGATGTCTGATCCCTCCCTACCACTCCTCTTCTGCCAACCTCTATTCCTCCAATCTCTCTTGCTCTCACAGACCCTCATTCCCATCACACCTATTCTGCACACTTCCCCGTCCTTGAACAATTAAAAAAAAATCCATCATAACTATCAAGACATCTGCATAAACAAACTCTGAACTGCATAAATAAACTCCCACTGTCTGTGGCTCACGCTTTTAGCACATTTGACTACATGGTGATTGTGAACGCTTCAGGGCAGGGAACGTGTTCTTTTATAGGTCTTGGAATCAAAATTAATATACACACAATAGAATGGTACAGAAATAGCCCTGGAAATGCAGATGCACAAAAAATAACACCAAAGAATTTAACCACTGCATTTCAGACTTTGACTTTGGTTTGACTTTGGGGAGAAAAATGAAGGTGGTTTGTTATCCCTCCTTTAATTTTTTTAAAAATTGGAACTCTGCCCTCTATCACTTCTCAGATAATCTCTATCCTTTCAGAACAGCTGTGGCTGTACTTGTTCTTTTATCGTTTAGTTCTGCAAAGTTGGGGTTTTTTTAATTTATTTTTTGCAGGAGACAGAGTGAAAGACATGAGGTTTGAGGCTATGATTTACAGATTTTGTTTTTTAATTGGGTGCATTGAGGTATCACTTAACTTTACTACACATGTAGGTTCCTTTTCAGAAATGGGATTCACTGTCAAAGTTAGAAGCATGAAGCATTGTAAATGGTGGAAAGAGAACAGACTGAGAGTGTTGCAGCTGTCCTATAAAGTAACCTACTTTATATGTGTGCCTTCTCTCACAACAAACAACTCATCAAGTGGAATGCTGCCATGGAGCAAGGCATAAATAATAGGAAAATAAAGTAATCTCCAAAGTAGCCTCCTACTCCTAATGAAATTGATGCTACAACTATAAGATGTTTCTTATTTACACAGAAGGAGTAAACTACCAACCCAATGAATCATAATTCAAGGACACAATGGACCATACCTGTTCTTCCTGTAGGTTAATTCATTTAAGTGGTGTTACACAAGGAATACGCTTGAGCCAATGGGGTTGCTGCTTTAAAACTATGTTTTCTTGGGAACTGTAGTTGCAGCAGCAGCTTTGCTGTCATTGATGCACTAGATGCAGGTTTAACAAAGACACATACAAGTTTTGGTCTGTTTGTTTTTCTCATTCTGTGTAACCCATGCCTTCCCTAGCATTTGCTGTGCTGTGACAGCTTCTCTAGAACAGGGGTTCCCAAACTGTGGCATGTGTAGCCTTAGGGATATGTGAGACATCTCTGGGGGGATACAAGAGAGAAATTGTGTAACGGGGGATTTTATTCATTCCATTTCCATAATAGACTACTCCAGATGAAGCTTTAAAACTGTGGGAATTGGTTATATAAAATATAGTAGTTAATTTACTTCAAGATGTACCAGTGAGAACACAGACACACAGAGGCATTCGCCTCCAATCCCCGTACACCATGGGTTCAGTTGCCCAGCAACTGTCCAGTCTAACTGAGCTCAGAACTTAGGCCTGGTCTACACTGCCACTTTACAGCACCGCAACTTTGTCGCTCAGGGGTGTGAAAAAACACCCCCACCCCGAGCGCAGCAAGTTTCAGCGCTGTAAAGTGGCAGTGTAGACAGTGCACCAGCACTGGGAGCCACTCCCTCCGTGGAGGTGGGGTTTTTTATAGCATTGGGAGAGCTCTCTCCCAGCACTGGTGCCGCAACTACACACGTGAAAACGCTGCCGCGTTGCTAGTGAAGACATGCTCTGTCAGGGTTTGGGTTTTTTCCGGTTCTATAAGTCATACTATAACTATACCTGTACATAACAGTGAACTATGGACAGATGGCTACAAACAGGTGGTGTTAAGAACACCACACAAAATATCAGTGGTGAGAAGGGCAGGGGCATGTGGGCAGCTGATAGATCTGGAATGGAGTCCACAATAAGAAAAGTTTGGGAACCTCTGCTCTGGAACACATATAGGCTATCTATACAGGCTACCTTGGGTGAGGTATCTCTACAGAACACACTTTGGTGCTAGAAGTACCTGATTTTGTTAAGGGACTTGTCTCTATCTCATTTGCAACTGAAGAAATACTAACAGCAGTGGCTGAGTAGAAATAAAAATGGAGAGAACTTTTCACATCTAGGTCACCATAACAAATCTAGACAGGACAGTACTGACTGGAGGATATTATCTGAAAATGGTTTGGGGATGGTGACCTTTGTGAAGTGATCTGATGTCACAATCTATTCCTAGTGAACAGGTATGCACATCACAATTGGCAGTCTTGTTGACAGTCACCAGAAGGTCAAGGATTGAATGGGAATGAAGAATGACAGTCCTCAACTTAGTGGCTGTGCCTCTTTCCTGTTCTTGAGGGACATTGGCAGGGCAGTGAGGGAAAATTTAAGTAGTTTCCTGTGTGAACCAGTTTTGCTAATAAATAAGGAAGACATAAGTCTTCAGAGCTGTCATCCCAGGACTTTTTATGAGCTTTGAATTCATGTTTTGAAAACTGAAGTAACAATCCATGCTTGTAGCTTTAAATTACTTTCATCTGTCAATTACAGTAAAATATTCTGCTTTTACAGCTTGTTTATAGCAAATGATGATTAATTTGTATTGCAAGAGTTATTCACTCATACATTTTTAATCATTGCACAGGGATTCATGCTTTGTTTGCTATCATCATCTTCGGATACATTTTTTTCTTTATGTCTTGATATTATTTTTGGTGTGTAAGTGCCAAGTTAAAATCGGTGCTTAAGTTTTACTATTTAACTGTGAACATGGATTTACGTAGTGACTCTATCACATATCATTATTAACAAGTAGAAACATAAAGCAACCAGAATGCTCCTCTTGCAGATATCTGAGAGAATGGCTGAGATTCTAAACAGCAATCCTGTACTACTATGGTGCTAATTCAGGTATATATGTTCCGATTTGGTTGGAATAACATAAGGATCTCTCTCTCTCTCCGCTAGCTATGTCTTTGGTTAAACATACGTCTAGTTTCGATTTCAGAAGAGCAAGGACTGTAAGTTAGTCAAATGATCATTAATTATTTAAAATGTGCCATTTGATGTTTAACGTTATACAAACGAATGATACAGATTAAGTTATTCTAGTTAAGACAAAAAAAAAGAAAGGATGTTTTAGCAATCAGTTAATAGCCAGTGTTTAACAAATACATTTGGCAGCAAATTGGTGTTTAATTATACATGAAATGTCTTATTAAAATCAAACTTAAATCCCTGTTAAAAAAAAAGGCATGATCTCACTTACATTGGTTTTACTATATTAATTTCAGTGGGGTTATTCCAATCTCACAGTAGCATCATATCAGGATCAGGGCTAATGAATTTACAGTGTGACCAAACAGTTTTAAACTTTCTTAAAACAGTATATTAAAAACATTTTAAGCATAATATGCAGCAAAACATGATTCCACACTGTACATTGTTTGCCCAGAGTAACTTAATATTCAAAGACAGGCCAAAAATTAATTTGTATTGGTTTCCTGTATTCTCCCCTTCTCATTTATATGGATATTTCACCATTTTAAACAAAAAGGTGCATGAACTGGCTTCAGAGACAATGTGATTTTACTATTTGCCTATGAATAGCTGGAGCTTAGATAGATTAGATAAACTGAAGCTTAGCCTTTATAAGCAGATCTCCCCCTCCCCGCCTGCATTGGAGCAACAGAGTATTGTGTCCATGTTACCCTTATCTTCCCAAGGAACCCATGGATGCCTCTACAAGTTCACAGTGAGTTCTGTGGGTGGGAGCAAGAGGGGAGAAAGCAAGGACTGGCTGATCTCTGTCATGCCATGTCTTGTTTATGGCGACTAAGAGAAAGGGTGTTCTTGTGATCACAGCACTGGACTCGGACTCAGAAAATCAGAGTTCAATTCCCAACTCTGTTTCACATTAAGCAAATCATATAATCTCTCTGTGCCATATTGTCCCCATTTTACAGATGGGAAACTAATACTTCCTTTCTCCAACCCTTTGTCTGTCTTGTCTATTTAGACTGGGGCAAGGACTGTCTCTTATGATGCACAATGGGGTCCTGGTCTCAACTGGGGTCTCCAGGTGCTAGAAATAAAAAAAACGAAGGTGGAAGTGGAGGGGGGGGGTCGAATTACTACAGCATGGCGATGCAGTTACTTCCTCTGAGTAGCCTTTGCTAATGAGTAGGCTAAGGAAGACCTAGTCAATGGAATCATGCCTCCTAGTGGAGTCAAGATACCCAGGCAAAGAAGGGGACAGATCCACAGAGCAGCATGGAGGCAGGAAGCATCCTGCTTCCACCAACCTGGGATCAATCAATCCCTCATCCTGCTTCCACCAACCTGGGATCAATCTATCCCCTCAAAATTCTACAGCACCCAAAACTCCACAAGAGCTTTCCTGCCTTCTGAGCCCCCCGTAGATTACCTTGCCGTAGGAAGTGATCAGTTCCCAAGGGTTTTAAAAAACCCCAACACTCTATGTAACTGTAATTGTAGCTGTGTCACACCATGTCTCTATAAGCCAAACCTACAGGTCAACAACATTTTTGAATAGTGAGGGTTGTTTTCTTTATTTAATAACATGATCTTGATTGCAATATATATTAATGCAACTCTCCATAGTAGCTTGGGAAATGCATTATGAATTACTCAATTGTGACAGAATATACCCCTCTGTTCACACCTTACACATAATTGTAATTTTTTTGTACAAAGCACATCTTGTGAATTATTTAAAAACTCATAATTTGCTGATCAATAGTATCATGGCAAAATGCATGTAGCTGTGTTATATGTGAAGTTATAAACATATAAGTGGAGATCATGACAAAAAGTATGTTTTCAGAGAAGTGGCCAAACCAGTTCCTCAGAGACAAAGGGTAAGCTGATACCTCAGCCATGCGTAAACAAGGCTGATGGGCCATTACCTGCTAAGTGACCAATCTTTGACGAGAAAGGGGGCAGGGGTAAAAAAAACTCCTACATCTTAGCAAAGAAACAACATGATTTTCCTTCCACAGAAACTGTTGTGTTGCTCTCAGTTAGAGATGCTTCTCAAAGAGGGGATAGGACTATTAAAGAAGGGGAAAACACCCCAAGACACACCTCTCTCTTGCCCTCCCCACCGTGCTCACTACACCTGAAGCAATAAAAGAAGCATTCGTTGGACTCTGGGAGAAAGGATCCTGACCTACCGCATTTGGTTAGTAAGACTGCAGAAAGAATGTGGTGCGAAATTTTATTTGGATCTGATATAGTTTAAGTTAGGTGTTAGTAAATGTCTTATCTTTATTTTTCTTGTAACCATTTCTGACTTTTATGCCTCATTACTTGTACTCACTCACAATCTCTCTTTTTGTAGTTAATAAACTTGCTTTTATTGTTTTATCTAATCCAGTATGTTTAAATTGAAGTGTCTGGGAAACTCCATTTGGGGTGGCAAGTTGTGTGCATGTTGTTCCTTTTAAAGAAATAACAGACTTAATATAACTTGTATTGTCCAGGAGAGGGCTGGGCAGTACAGGACATACATTTCTGGGGAGAAATCTAAGAGTGGGGAGTATTCAGGTCCCCCTGCAGTATAACCAAGGCTGGTGAGAGCCAGAGTGTACCCCAGGTATGGCTGGCCGGCTGCAGTTATACCCGAACACTCTGGGCATGGCTTGCATGCTGGAAGACAGTTTGTGAGCAGCCCAGGGTGGGAGCTGTTTCAACGAAAGCGTTGCAAGGCACCCAGGGCAGGGGTGACACAGCTGCTTATTAGTCTGGATTGTACCTGGATATGTCACATTCATCCATGTATCATCAAAGACAAAACTGTTTCTCTCAATCAGTGCCACAGTCAGCAGTTTACAGACAAGACCCTTCTTGTTTTCAGTTTTTATTTTGTTTAAAATTTCCCAGGAATTTATCAGTGTTTGTTACAAAAAAATTAAAAAATGGGTAAAAATCAGCACAAAAAATAGCCTCTTGGTTTTCTGGCAAATACTGGGGTTAATATTGGGGGATGGGAGGAAATTAAAAAAAAAAAACAATTAGAGACACGAATATTGAAAGTAAAGGCAGTTTAATACTGTGGTTTATTTAATAAATTGTATACTAACAGTACCTACACATGCTTATGTGTATCTTCCACTACATTGCATTACTTTAACAGACAACCTTACATTTGCACTTCCACTAACATTATTAATATAAACATTTCTACCTAATGCAATATATTGGATTTTCTTAATATAATCAGTATTTTCATGTACTTGAGTGGTCCAAAATTCAGATGAAAAATCAGTGAAAACTGTATAATAGCTTTTATAAAACCTGGGAAATTTTCAGTTAAAAAAAAACCAGTAACAACTGAAGGGCCTTATTTACAGATTATACCCATAATTTCCTTTTAAAGTACCTGTGCAATCCTCCTGATATTCTATGTCACATAACTTCCTTCTATAGCTGACCAATTTGCCAAATAGGAACATAAGAAAGATTTAGAATATAAAACAAATCCTGACAGTTCTTGTTTTCTTAATATTATTGTTATTATTTACGTACTTCTGTAAAGGCATTCATTTTTGTGGAGCTTTTCATTTGTTTGTTTAGGAATTGAAAATGAACCTAAAAATATTATTAATGAGGTTTTCAAAGCTGGAAAGGGGATCTAAATTTATGGGAATAAAGCATCCAAATCCCATTGGGCCTTGAGAAATCTCAGCCTGCACATATGTACTGCTTTGCTCAGCATCCCTGGATGAGCATCTAGGTCTAGGCAAAAGCATGAGTCTCAATTTAGCAAAGCAAACTCAATATTTGGACTAATTTCTTCTCTGCTTCACCAATTCACCATTGAAATCAGTGAAATTGTACCAATGTAACAGAGAGGAAAATGAATTTGTCTGTGAGAGGTAGCTGGATTAAAATAGGGGAGCTGAAAATAAATGTATATAAGATAGAAATGGTTCAAAATAGCACCCTTCAGATTCCTGGGCCTCACCAGTGAGTGGAAGCCCCAGTGTGGGGTCAAGTAGGCATTCCCACATGGAAGGTTTGTGTGATCCAGTTTCCTTTCTACTTTTTACTTACAATGAAAATGATCAATCTATTTTGCATTTGATTTCCTCTATGTGGGGAGCTGAGAAGGTCGTACCAACTTATAAGGAGTTATACCATAATCTATGCTCAACCCTCCATTCCTTCGGCAGACAAAACTCCCTTTGAGTTCAATAAAAAGCACAGGAGTACTTGTGGCACCTTAGAGACTAACAAATTTATTAGAGCATAAGCTTTCGTGGGCTACAGCCCACTTCATCGGCTGCATAGAATGGAACATATAGTAAGAAGGTATATATATACATACAGAGAAGGTGGAAGTTGCCATACAAACTGGAAGAGGCTAATTAATTAAGATGAGCTATTATCAGCAGGAGAAAAAAAATTCTGTAGTGATAATCAAGATGGTCCATTTAGACAGTTGACAAGAAGGTGTGAGGATACTTAACATGGGGAAATAGATTGGATATGTGTAATGACCCAGCCACTCAATACACATATTGAATCTATTTCCCTATGTAGCCCACAAAAGCTTATGCTCAAATAAATTTGTTAGTCTCTAAGGTGCCACAAGTACTCCTGTTCTTTTTGCGGATACAGACTAACACGGCTGCTACTCTGAAACCTTTGAGTTCAGTGGGACTTCATGTTCAAGAACAAAGTTTGGTTCAGATTTTAATTCTTTCTACTTTTGCATTTATTTGTATA
Organism: Caretta caretta; assembly: GCF_965140235.1. Lineage (NCBI taxonomy): Eukaryota > Metazoa > Chordata > Testudines > Cheloniidae > Caretta > Caretta caretta. The sequence continues at coordinate 68,975,055 of NC_134212.1, read as the reverse complement.
ATGAGCTGGGAACTAACACTAAACCACAGGGCTGACCAAAACTACCGGTAAGTGTTATAGGTGTGTATACAACTCTGGACTTTAAATTATTATAAGTCATGTATGGTGTTGCTGCCTGCCAGCACAACAGTTAAAGTGTTTGCTTTAAAAGTATCAGTATACCTTCATCATTCACAAATTTGGGACTCAAGGGAATTATTTTGCCCTTTAATCTGTCCAATTAACAGCATATTTGGCGCTGAAACAGCAAAATTACATAACCACACATTCCCACCAAAACTGTGGGTGTTCACAAGTTGGAAAATGTATTTTTTTCACAACCAAAAAGACTTCTCATGGTGAAATGACAGTTTTTAGCACACAGAAACCCTGCTTTTTTGTTTCCAAGAACAAAATATGTTTCTTTCCACAAAACTGGGGTGGTGTGGTGCAGGATGTTTCTTTGCACCAGACCACCAGTGAGAATTTGCTTTTTTCATATGCTTATGCTAACAATTCTAACCTTAAAACAAGAAGTCAGACATAAATAGCGAGATCAGATTCAATGATGCACCTATTAAATAAATATAAAAAGTGTATATTCTAAAGGCTTGACTGAAGGAGGGAATGAATCACTTCAACACAGAAAGGATCTGATGTCACCACAGAAAGTTCCATTCGCAAATGAGAAGCCTGATTTTCGCTAACCGCCATCTCTGGATTACGCTAGGCATAGACGCCTAATGTGAATGGCATATATGCTGACACACCATAGTGGTTTGTGCTTTTATCTGCCCATCTAGCTAGTCTAAAGGAGTTCCTTTACACTCTCCATCTCTGGCTGGCTCAGCTGCTGCTGTCTATGAATATTTTAGGTCTCATCAAAAATACATCACCACTACACTGCATTTATAGCTTTGCCAGGCTGCTGGAGGCATACATATAATCTTCCCATGCCTGTCCAACACTGACACATTTAAATAAACTATTCTAAGGCCAATACAGCTGGACTCATTTACTGCATGTTTTCTGTATGGAGATGGTCATTTATAGTTTAAGCCATATAGGATAATTACTCTTTTAAATTTTGTGTAATGACACTATTTTGGTGCATTCATAACACCTTTTCACCCCTCAATAACTCACAGCTCAATAGTAGTGTGTCCATTTTTGACTAAAATAAAATTAAGTTATTAAGATTATAAACTCTTCAAGCAGGAACCATATGTTCCCACATCTTTATACAGTATCTAACACAATGGGCGTACCTTAATTCAGGCCTCTGGGTTGTACTGAAATATTGCTACATTGTCAGTGGTAATAATATTCACTAAAAGTCAAATAACTACTATAGATATAGATACAAACACACACATTGCACATAAAAACATTGACGTTATCAAGGTCACAAAGTCAAGCTCCCAAAAGTTAGGAAATACCACAATTAACGATGGCTGTGCAACGTTAATTTGTCTCCCTTGCATGTACGCATTGAGATTGAGACAGTTTTTAATTACATCATCACATACTATTTTTTCTACAGGACCCTTGCATCATTCAGCACACAGGACGGACCCGCTCGGGGGATGAATCTGGGTTGTGCAGTGAAGGAGACTCTTCTGCCCACTCCTCCTCCAAGCGTGACCCCTTCTGCTCTCTCCTTTGCAGTCTCTTCCCTGCTCCTCAGCTCCTCATCCCAGTCCCATTTTTCTTATTGAGACAGTTTCAAGTTACTCCTCAAGCTTCTCATTATAGTCCCAACCTCCTTCCCCAGCAAGTCCTATCCCACTGCAGCCTTCCTGTTCCCTCCCACTCATTCCCACCACTCCCAGCCCCAGTGCTCTTGCCCAGCCATTCCCAATTCCCCATCCCCAGGGCTACTTGCCCAGCCTGTCACAGCCCTTTCCTGGCTACACATCAGATCTCTCCCCCACTCACCCATGTTCCCCATCTCGACTGGTTCCCAGTCCCAGTCTCTCTCCCCAGGCTCCTTCTCCAATCTCAGTCTCATTTTGCTCCCCAGCTCCTTGACCACCCAGCCAGTCCCAGTTCTTTCCCTACTTCCAGACTCCTACCCAGATGTGTTTCTCCTCCCGCCTTTTTCCTCTCATACCACTGGTTCCCAGTCCCATGCTCCTTGCTCAGCCAGTTTTAGTCTCTGCCCACAGCTACTCACTCAATATCAGCCTTCCCCAACCACTGGCTCCCAGTCCCAGCTTCACTCCCCGCAACATTACCATCAGTCTCCAGTCCCAGTCTCCCTATCACACAGGCTCCTTCCCCTGATCCACTCCCACTGACCATACAGAAGGTACAGCTTTGGTCCCATGTGCATTCAGATCAGGCCATTTCCTTTTCCATGTTGGTTGGGCCCAGCAAGGGGTGGTGCTGAGTGCTCAAGAGAGAAAGGTTGTTGGCTCAGTTCTGGTGCCCAGCCTGGCCTGCAGCAGCCCTGAACTGCAATCAGAGGGAAAGTCCCATTCAGCTCCTGAATAAGCTTTGGGGAATGTAGCAGATAAGCTCTACTAAGTCTCTACTGAGGATGTGCAAACTGGTTTTTGAAAGGCTTGTAAATTGGCCAAGTTTGGGCATATTTTCCTGGGGATGGCAAAAGGCACATACCTGATACAAAGGCCACTCCCCTGTCAAATTTCAAGTCCCTTGGGAAATTTCACCAGACATTTTTGAACATAGACAAAACATATTACGCCCTAGCCTTGTTCGTAGAAATATCTGAACTGTTTAGCCTGAGGCAGACACCCAGCATGGAAAATTTCATCCCAAATGGCTATGTCTGGCAATTTTATAAACAACAAAACTGGGTCTTATGATGGGAAGTGTCTTGTAACCTTAATAATAGGTGTCATTATACACACACACACACACACAACACCCTCTTCATATCACTTCAACATTATTTTCTAAATGAACACCACCAAAAATATTATTTCTTTATCTGTAGTGTTATTGATCACTAAAGAATCATTACAAATTAACTCAAAGATATGAATGATAGCAAGGGGCTCTTAGAAGCTGTGGTATTGGCTGTATAGAGGTGTATTTATAACGGGGTTCAATAGAGCTGGAAGCCAGCCTAATAGCTTGATGTAAAAAACAAAGTTTGCTAGCTAATGATATTAAAATAAACAGGATGTGTGACCCTAAAAGGATCATTTGCAGCCTCTGTTTTCAATAAAATAATTTTCAAGTGCTAGAATCCAGCTATTAGTGACATCATGAGATTAATGCACAACCTTAACTTCAATAGCTGAAGCATGTTATTAAATGTCACATTTTGGGGTGCAATCCAGACCAGTGAGGGGTTGTGTCATCCCCTGCCCTGTAACCATGGGCGCCTTAAAATGCTCAGCTGCTGTACCTCCCTTGTCTGGATGGTCCCAGCCAGCATACCAACATGTACTGAGTCTCTGTGTGATAAGTAACCCTGGGGATCAGCAGCTCTGTCTCTAGCAGCCAGCTTGCTACACCACAAGCACACTCTTGCTTCTACCTGCTTTTTGGTTACACCTGGCAAAATGACTCCAGCACCTCTCCCCCATTCCTGAATTTTCCCCAAACCATGTGTTCTGCAATGTCCAGCCCTTTCCTGGACCATTCAGAGGAATAATAAGGTTTATTTACTCCTCTAAAGAGATTTCTCTCTTTAATCACTAATGCACTGCTTATCACTTTAACAGGATAACTGGATTTACCTGCCACTTCAGTTCAAACACAGCACTGGGCTGGTTTAGATTAAAAATGAAACAATTTTAATAACAAAAGGAGACAGGATTTTAAGTGAGTCCAGGTATGAAGACTAGAATTAGAAATGGTTACAAGCAAATAAAAGTGAAAAATGCTTTTCAGAGGCTAAGATTTAACAAAACTACAGTCGTAATTCAAGGTAAGATGTTTACCACACTACCTTCCAGCAAGATGGCTAACCAACTGCTCTGTTCAGAATCTCCCACAAAGTGCAAAGTGCTCAGTTCTTGTCATGAGGTTCACTCACTGCTGGTGGTGCCTCCTGCTGGCTGTCCTGGGGATTAGCTCTGGCCAGACGTTGCACCTTCCCCTGGTAGTTTCTCTCCCATTGTCCTCTCACCCTGAGGACACATCTCGCTCCAGGAACCGCAGCCTCCTCTTCATGACTCTGGCCAGGTCACCATACATGTTTCCCCCCTTTTTGAGGTATCACAGTCCCACTTGACAAATGGGGTCAGGCAGTCTTCCTGTTCACTGCCCAGGACCCACCCTCTACTCTGGGTCCCAGCTCATGGGCCCTTATTAGCAGCCAATGTTTGACCTATCCCATTCTTGGCTGCTTTTCCCCTGAGCCTGGACTACCTCTCTGGCTCTCCCCCTTCTCTGAGCTTGCCAAGCCACACTCCCTCCTCCCAGGGAGCGACTGTAGGCTACTTGCTCCTAGCCCCAGACACACCTCCCTTCTCCTGGGGAGTGACTGCAGACTTTCCCTGCAGCCACTTCTGTTACCAGCTTCCTGGCTTATATAAACCCCTCCAGTTACGCCTACTTCCAATCAATTCCTTGCTCCCTGGCTCCTCTTTGCAGGTGCACTGTGGACTTAATTGGCCCATTGTAACCCCTTCCAATCCTGTATGCAGTGGATACTCCATCACAGTTTCTTTGTATCGTTAGGTGAAAAATAACTTGGGTTTTTTTGCTCCTCTCTTGTACTCCAGTGAATTTTTCAGATGGATTCTTTTGAAGTTTATCCCTCAAAGTAAAGTTTATTCAAGCTCTGAGAAATTAGACGAGTCTCATGGTGAAGGACGTTTCAGGCTAGTTTCTTTCCCCACTTTTGTTTGATAATATGCATGTTGATCTGGTCCTTCAATCTCCTCCCCTTGATGGCTTGATGGTTTTGTTTAACTTTTATGTCAATTGCATTCCCATTGTCTCTTAAAGTACCTCAGAATATCTTCAAGATGGTAGAACCACATTCCTTGGTCTGGAATAGAGTAACTTCAACCCTGCCTGGCAGACACACTTTAAGAACACAGTTCCAAATATGTCTGTAATTTGAATTTTTCCTCCATAAATACTCCACATAGTTATATTAATGATCAGTTATTAGCTTTCTATTGATATGTGACATGATGCCTTTAAGATACAAGTTATAATAGGTAAGTCAAGCCAGCCGAAACTCTCTACCAGATACCAATGAGCCCCTTGCCCTCTTGCATTGGTAAGCTATTAGGGTCACATTAATATTAGAAAAGGAGTACTTGTGGCACCTTAGAGACTAACCAATTTATTTGAGCATGAGCTTTCGTGAGCTACAGCTCACTTCATCGGATGCATACTGTGGAAACTGCAGAAACCTGTCATTAATATTAGAAAGGAAGTGGTTCAGAATCTTTGTACATTTGAAATATGTGTGTAGGATGTTGATCTGTTGTATTTCCCTACCTTTGTATTAGCATGTCACCCAACTGTTTGTGTATATTACAGTCACAGATGGCTTGAGACCCTAGAGGTGAAAGCAACTACATTCAGAAATATCTAATTCCCTTACTTTTCAATTTTTTATTATTACTACTGTTCTAATGAGCAGAAAGTTAAAACTGCCTCATGTAATAACACTAACAAAAAGCTTGCACAACCAAGACAAACCACCATGAATCTGAATCACAAGCCTGCATCATGGCACATTGTAAAGCCAGGAAATGTATGGAAATGTACAGTAATGATGAAATAGGAGCAAATGGGTGACTCAGGTCTATCCTTCTGTTTAGTTAATTTCTTTTCTTCAAATATTTACTTAAATCCATCAAATCTCTTACGTCAGCTATTCCTATTACCTTCTTCACTGAATCAATTCATTTTCTTAATACTGTCAGGTTGAAGGAGTTCCATCTGAATTCCATAGGACTTGATCTTTCATTACCCCTTTAGTATATCTTTAGTTCATGACCCTGCATTCTTGGATTTGACACAAGTTGAACTTGTCTTGTAGCATCTGTCTTTACCTTCAGAACAGTTTTTCTCTCATTGAAGTCACCTTTCATCATTTCATCCTTTTTTCTTTTAATATTATACTTATTCAATGTCATGTTGAAACAAAGAACACAATAAACGTAGCCAGAAGTGATATAGTACAGGACTGTGTTCCAATTACACAGCATTTCAAATAACTTGTTCCTATTGTATGTCAAAAAAGGGAAAACCCAACAATTACAAGAGATCATAATGAAAAATATATATATATAATTTTTCAGTTGCTGAGGAGGGAGAAAGGAACTGGCAGAGACATTTTGTTACCCCTCATTTGATGGTGAGGGGGACTTGAGGTGGAATGGAGAAGGGGACCCTCTCTTCGAAATAGTACCCATGTACTTCCACTGGTGGGAAGGAGGAGCTGATAGATCTTCATTTAGAAAGGGGCAAGTGGGGAAGCCCCTCTTTTTCTTCTACCTGGTGCTATTGTCAATGCAGCCCTGAAACTCCACAGCTAGATGCTACTTCCACTTTATATTTCTCTGAATAGTGAGTCCTCATTTCAACAGCCAACAATATGGTGGGAGGAACAGTCTTGTGGGAGTGTAGCCACCCAAGCCAGGGAAAAGGAGAGAAAAGGGAATGCAGTGTACTCAAAACCTAGCTAAGTATGGAACACAATATTCCAAAGCTGGCCTCAGGTTACCAATCCCTTACTTACAAGTAGAGCCGATGAAATATTTTCTGCAAATAATTTCATTGTCTTCATCATGAATGACTATGAATTGCCACATTGGGCTAGGAAAAGAGAGTGGAAAAATGACTCTATAGCCTGATGGTTAAGGCACTCACCTAGGATGTGGGAGACCCAAGTTTCAAGTCCCTACTGCAATGACTAATTATTTATACAAAGTGGAACAGTGTCAACATGAAAGACTGAGAAAAACCCCACACTGGAATATCCCATAGCCAAGTGGCTAGGACACTGTTCTGCAGTGAGAGACACCCAAATTCAAATAGTTTCTTCACAACATTCAGAGAGGAAAACTGACCCCAGGGTCTTCCACATCCCAGGAGAGTGCCCTAAGCAGTAGGCTAAATTTCAGAAGGGAACTGCTGCCACCATAACCATCACTTCCTCCTCCTCCTCCTCCTCCTCCTCCTCCAGACGTTTTGAGAACCTACTTCTCCTTTCCTTTGATTTTGTCAAAAAAGCCTAAAATCAAAACAAAAATGTTCAAGTCCAACAAAATGTTTTGTTTTGCCCCGACTCAATTTTTTTTGGCTATTCAATTTGTCAAAATGTTTCATCATCACTTTCAGTTTGATTCCAAAGATTTTTATTTTTCACAATTGTCAGTGAATGGGGGGGAGAGGGGGACGACAACCATTTTTTTGCCCAGCTCTCACACTAGTGTGTTTTCAAGATGACTTGTCCTCATTCTGATTCATGAAAGATTCTCATCTAGTTGATGCCAGCTCCCTGGGACTAGCTTACTTTTCAACACAATGCATACTAGTGAAAAACAACCACTGACAATAATTGGAAGGGAAGGATGGGAGGCATTATTTCTCTCGTGCTGTTTAATAAACCCGAATCCTTGCAGCTGACCTCCTGCATGGTCCCAGAGTACCCTAATGGTTTGGCTAGGGGACGTAATGTGTACATACACCTGCTGCCAGTTTAAAGCTAATAGCGGAGTCTCCAACCATTTTAACAGCGGAATTTATTTCTTCCTCAGTAACAGCTGAAAACATCCAACACTTGGACCTCTGGAATCTGTTCAGCAAAACAATTAAGAGGTTCATAACAAGTTGTAGTTATGAGGCTAATAATGATGCCACTTTCCCGACTCTGGTGGCAGCATTAGAGTTGCCCATGCATTAAGCAGTACAGCACGATACTACGTGGCATTATAGGCCTACCTAAAAGAGAGCTGTGTCTGTTTGAGAAGAACTGCAACTATGTTTTTCTGTGACATCCGTTACCTGCAAACTCATGTCACCCCATCAGACACATGAGAAACGCCACATGTATGATGAACTAATTAGTCCGGATTTACACTGGTCGGACTGGTCTCTCACCCCATCCCTGCTGTATCCTGAACACTTTTAAATATATATACTGAACTCTTTTAAAAATAAGTAAATAAAGAAATTATTTATTTATTTATTTATTGTAAAAAGTTCAGGATATATATATATATATATATATATATATATATATATAGCCGTTAAGTTCACCACCACTATGTCTTTATCTATATCTATCTATCTATCTATATATTAGGCATGGGAGGAGTGGAAAGATACATTTGATGTATTTCTAGTGTCAGTGACAGAGTGGAATCAATAGATAGACATAGTGGTGGTGAGCAGAGGGTTGGACTAGATGACCTCCTGAGGTCCCTTCCAACACTGATATTCTATGATTTGAACACAGGCATTCCAGAGTGAATTCACTGGACTTACTTAGTGGCCATGTGAAATGAGTTTAGTGATTTCATTCCAGTTCACACAGGGCAGGTGTCACAACACAGAAACCACTACCATAATTGCCATCAATTGGTCCCCTTGTTGGCAGTGTCTGAAATAAGGTCAAGTACTGAATGAGCAGAGGTGATGAGTTACCTTTTCACTACTCAAGGTGATTCATCCACATGAGAGTTTGAGCATTTAGGTAGGGTACATGGAGTAGCAATGTAGTGGTACCTGTTCTGTGGATGAACAGAGGACTTCTTCCTCTAGGGATGTCAATCTGTACTTGTAGTAAAAATTCTATTCTCATATATATAAAAATAAGATACTCATTGGGACATAGAACCACTCCAACATGCTGGAGCACTTTAGATGGTTAACAATTTCCATTAATGATCATTAAGATTGCCCCCGGCTCACAACCTTAGTGAATTTGGCAACTCTGGTTTCTAAGCCTGCTTCCTTTATATGAAGGTTTACCCAAGCTCCTCTTGAGGAATAACAGATGGAGAAACACAAACATAAATAATGCCAAGAGAAGTTTGCTTAATGATGATGGGGTTCGGGTTAAAGGGGGAGTGAGAGAGGGAAATCCCATAAAGTTCCAAAGACATTTTTCTATGAAAACCTTATTTTTCAGTAATTGTAATGGAGTTTTAAATAAGCTGTTATCAACAGAAGTATTTATGAATTAATACAGAGCACTAGGAAGAAATGTAAAACGTGTTCGAAAAGATAAAAGAGGACAGCGTCATTGGCTGTCACTTGTTTCATTTAAGTAAATGCATTTCCTCCACCGTATCACCAAAGCTTGTCTCCCCATTACTTTTTATTTGTTTTGGTTTTCTATAATATATTAACATAAAGAATAAAATGTCATAACACTATGCACTCTGAATGAGGAACAGATAACAGGCCAGGAGAATGCTGTTACACCTTTTGAAAAACAGCTCAGAAAAGGTCTGTCAAGGAGACAACTAAATGCAAAATCTGCGAGACAAAACATTGCAAAAAAGAACAGCAGGTTTCAAGTCTTCCTAGAAAATGCGTCCAGCTATGGGCCAGATTCTTCTCTCATTCACACTGGTGTAAATCCAGAGAAACTCCATTTAATTCCCCTTATGCCATTTCGATCAGACTTTGGTTCACAGAGAGACAAGTTTCCCAATAATTATTTCTTCCAAATGAAACCTAGTACGTTTTCCTGATTTGAAATCTGGTATTAGTGAATGAATTTGTACAGTCCTTGAGATTAAACACTAGCAGTATGTCTACACAGTAGCTAGGAGCTTGGCTAGATGCACATGCACTAGCTCTGCTCAAGCTAGCATCTAAAGACAGCTGTGTGCCCGTGGCCACATGAGCGGCAGCTGGGGGTAGCTGTCTGACCATGTACCCAGGGGGTCAGGCGGGATTGTACTCAGGCAGTTAGCCTGAGCTGTTGCCCATACTGCTGTAGCCACGGTGCTATTTTTAGGCTCTAACTCGAGCAGAGCTAGCACAGGTACGTCTATCCTGTATGAGCAGGTGCAAGAGCTGGCTTCCATTCCTGCTTCTGCCTGTGACCTGCTGTATGCCTCAATTTTCACAATCTGCAAAATGAATAAATGATCCATCCCTTTCCTTCTGAAGTATTTGGAGATATATGGGTGAACGGCACTATATAACAGCTAAGTGTTATCAACAGTGCACAGCAACATTACACAGCACTTTAGCACAAGAAGCGAGGAAGAATGCCACATCCATTTGAAACCAGAGTGTAATAAACTGATCTGGGGTTTTCCCCTGGCATTGGGATCACCAACGCTCTCATCCAAGTGGGAGTCACTGGAAGGCTGAGATTCAAACAGAGCAGAAAGATGACAGCAATTCAGTTTACTAACTTACTCTACCATTGACTCCAGGGGAACAGTCAGGAAAATAATGATGGTTAATAACAAACACCTCCCTCATTAATTAACACACGCCATATTGCTTTGCTTTCACTACAGGTATGGACAGTGCTTCCTTCTGTGCCAGAACTGTTTGAGATTTTTTAAGAGAAGGTTCCCTTTTTTAACTGATACAGCCACAAGAGCAGTTATGCCCCATGCAATCTTTCTTAAGCAGTACATGACCCTCAGCACCTCACAGCCTTTTAACATATTGATCCTCAGAACACCCCTGTGAATTAGGGCAATGCTATTATCCCCATTGTGCAGTTGGGGCCCAAGGCCACACAGAAAGTTGGCACCAGAATAGGGAATTGAACCCAAGACTCTTGAGTCTTAGATTAATTCCTTAACTACTGGACTCTCTTTCCTTTAACCCAGCGGTGGGCAACCTGCGGCCCAGATGAGACCCTTCCCGCAAGCTCCCATTGCCCGGGAACGGTGAACTGCAGCCACCGGAAGCTGCGGGGGGCCGTGACTGTGGATGGTCAACATCAGCAAAATGTCTCGCGGCCCTCAATCAGCTTACCCTGATGGGCCGCAGGTTGCCCACCACTGCTCTAACTCCATCACACACGGGCCTGTGCCCTAAATTCAGATTGAGATCCAAAGGATTCTGATTTGGAACTACTTCTAAACCTTAATAAACCTCTTATAAACCTCACATTTATACATTTAATATAGACCATAACATGGCCCACAGTATTTAATTCACAAATCTTAGTTCAGACCAGTATTTCCAATGCTGCTATTGTTTGGTTTCCTTATTGCTCTCAGTAGACATGCTAAGACAGTGAGCTGTGGCTGCTTTGACTGATATCTGCTGCATTTCCAAATTAAATCTATGCCTGTTCTCTATTTCCACTGTTCTGTGTTGGTGGTTTCTATTTCATAGTCACATAGTAACACAGTAAGAGTAACATAAGACTTGCCACAAGGTATCCTGGTGTCCCATCTCTGCATAGGTGCATATTTTTCAATATTTAAGTTTCATATTTCAAACAAACTTTGTGTATGTGATGGAAAGAGTTTAACACAACTTCCTCATTTGTTTTGGGCTTCATTTTGTTAGTACCTGATTTGGCTGAATTTGAAACCACAAAAATCAAGGTTGCAAAAAGTTACAAAATAGTTATCCAGGGCATCAAGTGCCCCAACATCAACTATGTGGGTGAAACCAGATAATCACTATGCTCTTGAATGAGCTCACACAGAGAAGTGATAAAAAACCGAAATATGCTAGCTAACCTGTGCATGATCACATTTTTCACAAAATGATCACTCCATATCTGACCTCTCAGTCCTCATCCTCAAAGCAAACCTGCACAACACCTTCAAAAGAGGAGCCTGTGAACTTAATTCATAATTCTGCTAGACTCTAAAAAACATGGTCTTATTAAAGACACTGGTTTTACAACCCATTACAGCAACTTGTAACACAGGCTGCTGCTTACTACCTTTCCATTGTCCCACCACAGCAGGGGTTTTAATTGACCATTTCAGTTTTAAGTGGTCTCCTATACTGTGTGTGAACCTCTTATGCTTAACTATCTGTCCCATCTTGTACTTAGCTTGAACACTCTGGTATCCTTCCTCAGACCTGAAGAAGAGCTCTGTGAAGCTCAAAGGCTTTTCCCTTCCACCAACAGAAATTGGTCCAATAAAAGATATTACCTCACCCAACTTGTCTCTCTCATATCCTGGGACCAACAGGGCTACAACACTGCAGACAAAGAAGTTAGTCCATCTAAAATCAAGTTAAATAAAACAAGCAAATTGCACACAGCTCTCTCTCTCTCATACTATTTATATTGTTTCCATGAGAAAGACAGACAGATTTTTCAGTCACCTAAGAGATTTAGGCATCCAATTCCCATGAAAATTAATGGACAATGGAGAGCAAATGCAATGGGCAGCTATGAGACTATCAGCAATAATATTCTTCGCTCATGAACTTTCCGCAGTTTAAAAAACGACACAGAGGAATAAAATCCAGTTAAAACTGCACACTCTGTATGCTTGCAACAGCATTTTTCCTTACCAAGTGAAATGGGCAGCAGGCCTAAATATCCACAGACATAAGTGGGTATCTATCTGGATATCTGCAGATTGAACTAACTGAATCATACCAACAACACATGCTCAAATGCAGAGTCATCTCACACTCAGTGTACTCTCATTACATTTATTTTATTTAAATATCAAACACAATTTAATACAAAGTGTACAATAACGAATGCAAGATTGCAGTGCAGAAGTTTAAAGGAATAAAAGTGAGGAAATCCAAACCTATCTATCCCAGTCACATTGTGGTGCTAAACCTATACACGCACACAGTATACTACGCACGCACAAGAGGGTCTTCAGTGAACCACTGCTTTAAATCTCTTGATTTCTGTGCATTTAAGATTCTCAACCTTCACATGATATACACAGAATTGTTTGGCATGAATGTAGCAGTGAATCGGCTCTGTCTACCCACAGACAGCGGAAGTGCCACAAATAAACCAACAGAGCAGCAGCATCCAGATAGCATGAGGGGTTGGTAACTTGGGGCTTGACACTCAGTGCTCCAGTGCTAAGAAAAGAAGAGCTGGAACACACTTCCAAGTACTTCTGGTAGGGGATGGTCCTGGAAGTACCGGAAGGCTGTTACAAAGGGCAGGTGCAGTGTTCTGAAGTGTTCCGACACAAGCCCTGTCAATGCTGCATGTCAACGGGAATTCCAGACACACAGAGCTTGCAGCGTCAGGGCCTACAATGCAGACAGTATACAGGTGCCAGGCATTTGAACAGACCATTACGCTAATAAGGCAGCATCAGGAGGGATCTGGCGGCATATGGAGGCAGGATACAGGAGATCACTGGAGTGCTGTGACTACACTGTCAACAAATATGTGTTACAGCAAACAGAGTTTGGAGTGGCATTAGCCCTAGCACTGCATGTCCAGGATAGGGCAAGTGACACTGGATACAACATAGTCTGTGCAGAAAAATAGGGTGACCCAGAAAGGAGGAGAAAAGTAAATTTCTCCTTCTCTATTAAAAAGAAAAGGAGTACTTGTGGCACCTTAGAGACTAACCAATTTATTTGAGCTGTAGCTCACGAAAGCTCATGCTCAAATAATTTGGTTAGTCTCTAAGGTGCCACAAGTACTCCTTTTCTTTTTGCGAATACAGACTAACACGGCTGTTCCTCTGAATCCTTCTCTATTGTTTGTCATCGGCCCTGGCCCACAACATAACCAAGATCTTTTGTGGTTTAGGTACCATTTACTTCTGTGATCACTATATGGAGACAGCCAGGCTTGATCTTGTACCATTGAAGTAAACAGGAGTTGTGCCATTAACTTCAATGAGTGCACCTATTTACTCATTATGGGTATGTAACTGCAAGTGTCAGGCAGCCTTAAGTATGGGCAATGCTACCAGCTCCATCTATCCCACCTCCTCATAGGAACCCAGGATCTCTAATTCTTTGACCCCCATCTTGTCAATTTTGGGGACTGGAACACAACAGGTTGCATGTATCAAATAATGGACTTTGTTTTTTGTTTTGTTTCCCCCGCCTCCACTTAATTCCCTGTAGGATTTCCCCACAACTACCCTCATTACATTGAATGTCCTAGCTTCCAAGAGTCAAGCCTCAAATATTCTTAACACTTTCTGAGGAACAAATACTATTCTCCTAATTGTTGAGCCACAGATCCCTAGAGCTAATCTGCATAAGGAAGGATTTCACAGAGCCTGTTGTGCTTTTCTCTTTTCTTATTCCTTCAGATCCAGCAGCAGAACTTGGCCAAACTGTCAGCTTCCATTGCCTCATCAGACAGCACGGAATGGCTGTAGGTATTTGAAAAACCAGTTGCTTTGAATCACGTTTATAAAAGTCAGCATTCCTTGCTGACAACAGGTAGAGGAAGATGGTCTCTGAAGACTTAAACTCTCACAATATACTGCATCTCCAGGTCTGGACCCTGGTCAGAATATTTTCTACTAAATGAAATTTGGTTGAAGCCAAATGTTTCATGGGGATGTAACCATCCTCTACAGATCTGTGTAATGTTATGACTACATATACCCTAGACTCTGGTCAACTTCGAGTTCAGGATTGTGTGTGCAGAGACAGCAATTGTCCTTGTTAAAATGAAAGCAATAATTTTCATAAATAGAGAGTGTTGAAAGGAAAGGTAGCTGCTCTTAATACACTGGGCTTACAATGGTACATGTTTATTTTACCCTCTGCATCCAGATACTCTATGAAGTACATTGCATTTTGAAGATGCTTTGAGCAGTGATGTAGGAAACAAGCACTGCACACGAGCTGACTTTTACCTTTAAGGAGTTTGTGGAAATTAAAGCTGATAAATTATTTGCCTGAGTTTATTGCAAAGGGGGTGGGGGAGAAGTGAGCAGGTATTAATCTAGGGGATTAAGAGGTTGGGAATGATTAAGGTTTCATGCATGAAATCTCTCTGCCTCTTCAAACCAAACTAAATATTAGTAGAAATTTATTTTGGATATGAGACTCCAGTGGGCTGGACTATAGACCATGGACTGAGAGCAAGGAGACTCTTCCAGCTACATCTGTTTTTTCAAGACTTGTAATCCCACTGGATAAACAAAATTCTGTTTGAAGATCAAATATATCTTGTACCTGACTGCATCAGTTGTTCATACTAACC